>NC_059149.1:0-2400000 GCF_020740605.2 Lemur catta | reverse complement strand
CCTAACACTATCCTAGCGCTGATGCTAACCCTAACCCTAACACTATCCTAGGGCTGATGCTAAACCTAACCCTAAAACTATCCTAGGGCTGATGCTAACCCTAACCCTAACCCTAACACTATGCTAGGGATGATGCTAACCCTAACCTTAACACTATCCTAGCGCTGATGCTAACCCTAAACCTAACCCTAACACTATCCTAAGGCTGATGCTAACCCTAACCCTATCCCTATCCTAGGCCTGATGCTAACCCTAACCCTAACCCTAACACTATCCTAGGGCTGATGCTAACCCTAACTCTAACACTATCCTAGGGCTGATGCTAACCCTAACCCTAACCCTAACACTATCCTAGGGCTCATGCTAACACTAACCCTATCCCTAACACTATCCTAGGGCTGATGCTAACCATAACCCTAACCCTAACCCTAACACTATCGTAGTGCTGATGCTAAACCTAACGCTAACCCTAACACTATCCTAGGGCTGATGCTAACCCTAACCCTAACCCTAACTCTCTCCTAGGGCTGATGCTAACCGTAACCCTAACCCTAACCCTAACACTTTCCTAGGGCTGATGCTAACCGTAACACTAACCCTAACACTATCCTAGGGCTGATGCTAACACTAACACTAACACTATCCTAGGGCTGATGCTAACCCTAACCATAACCCTAACACGATACTAGGTCTGATGCTAACCGTAACCCTAACACTATCCTAGGGCTGATGCTAACCGTAACCCTAACACTGTCCTAGGGCTGATGCTAACCCAAACGCTAAACCTAACACTATCCTAGGTCTGATGCTAACCCTAACCGGAACACTATCCTAGGGCCGATGCTAACCCTAAACCTAACCCTAACTCTCTCCTAGGGCTGATGCTAACCGTAACCCTAACCCTAACCCTAACACTATCGTAGTGCTGATGCTAAACATAACGCTAACCCTAACACTATCCTAGGGCTGATGCTAACCCTAACCCTAACCCTAACTCTCTCCCTAACCCTAACACTTTCCTAGGGCTGATGCTAACCGTAACACTAACCCTAACACTATCCTAGGGCTGATGCTAACACTAACACTAACACTATCCTAGGGCTGATGCTAACCCTAACCATAACCCTAACATGATACTAGGGCCGATGCTAACCGTAACCCTAACACTATCCTAGGGCTGATGCTAACCGTAACCCTAACACTGTCCTAGGGCTGATGCTAACCCAAACGCTAAACCTAACACTATCCTAGGGCTGATGCTAACCCTAATCCTATCCCTAACACTATCCTAGGGCTGATGCTAACCCTAACCCTAACCCTAACACTCTCCTAGGGCTGAGGCTAACCCTAACCATAACACTATCCTCGGGCTGATGAGAACCCTAACCCTAACCCTAACACTCTCCTAGGGCTGATGCTAACCCTAACCCTAACACTATCCTAGCGCTGATGCTAACCCTAACCCTAACCCTAACACTATCCTAAGGCTGTTGCTAATCCTAACCCTAACACTATCCTAGGACTGATGATAACCCTAACCCTAACCCTAACACTATCCTAGGGCTGATGCTAACCCTAACCCTAACATTATCCTAGGGCTGATGGTAACCCTAACCCTAACACTATCCTAGGGCTGGTGCTAACCCTAACCCTAACCGTAACACTATCCTAGGGCTGATGCTAACCCTAACCCTAACCCTAACACTATCCTAGGGCTGATGCTAACCCGAAACCTAACACTGTACTAGGCCTGATGATAACCCTACCCCTAACCATAACACTATCCTAAGGCTGATGCTGACCCTAACCCTAACACTATCCTAGGGCTGATGCTAACCGTAACCCTAACCCTTACACTATCCTAGGGCTGATGCTAACCCTAACCCTAACACTATCCTAGGGCTGATGCTAACCCTAACCCTAAACCTAATACTATCCTTGGTCTTATGCTAACCCTAACCCTAAGCCTAACACTATCCTAGGTCTGATGCTAACCGTAACCCTAACCCTAACACTATCCTAGGGCTGATGCTAACCCTAACCCTAACACTATCCTAGGGCTGATGCTAACCCTAACCCTAAAACTATCCTAGGGCTGATGCTAACCCTAACCCTAACCCTAACACTATGCTAGGGATGATGCTAACCCTAACCCTAACACTATCCTAGCGCTGATGCTAACCCTAACCCTAACCCTAACACTATCCTAAGGCTGATGCTAACCCTAACCCTAACACTATCCTAGGCCTGATGCTAACCCTAACCCTAACCCTAACACTATCCTAGGGCTGATGCTAACCCTAACTCTAACACTATCCTAGGGCTGATGCTAACCCTAACCCTAACCCTAACACTATCCTAGGGCTGATGCTAACCCTAACCCTATCCCTAACACTATCCTAGGGCTCATGCTAACCCGAACCCTAACACTATACTAGGCCTGATGATAACCCTGACCATAACCATAACACTATCCTAGGGTTGATGCTGACCCTAACCCTAACACTATCCTAGGGCTGATGCTAACCGTAACCCTAACCCTTACACTATCCTAGGGCTGATGCTAACCCTAACCCTAACACTATCCTATGGCTGATGCTAACCCTAACCCTAAACCTAACACTATCCTAGGGCTGATGCTAACCCTAACCCTAACCCTAACACTATCCTAGGGCTGATGCTAAGCCTAAACCTAACAGTATCCTAGGCCTGATGATAACCCTAACCCTAACCCTAACTATATCCTAGGGCTGATGCTAACCATAACCCTAACACTATCCTAGGGCTGATGCTAACCGTAACCCTAACCCTAACACTATCCTAGGGCTGATGATAAACCTAACCCTAACACTATCCTAGGGCTGATGCTAACCCTAACCCTAACCCTAACACTATCCTAGGTCTCATGCTAACCCTAACCGTAACACTATCCTAGGGCCGATGCTAACCCTAAACCTAACCCTAACTCTCTCCTAGGGCTGATGCTAACCATAACCCTAACCCTAACCCTAACACTATCGTAGTGCTGATGCTAAACCTAACGCTAACCCTAACACTATCCTAGGGCTGATGCTAACCCTAACCCTAACCCTAACTCTCTCCTAGGGCTGATGCTAACCGTAACCCTAACCCTAACCCTAACACTTTCCTAGGGCTGATGCTAACCGTAACACTAACCCTAACACTATCCTAGGGCTGATGCTAACACTAACACTAACACTATCCTAGGGCTGATGCTAACCCTAACCATAACCCTAACACGATACTAGGGCTGATGCTAACCGTAACCCTAACACTATCCTAGGGCTGATGCTAACCGTAACCCTAACACTGTCCTAGGGCTGATGCTAACCCAAACGCTAAACCTAACACTATCCTAGGGCTGATGCTAACCCTAATCCTATCCCTAACACTATCCTAGGGCTGATGCTAACCCTAACCCTAACCCTAACACTCTCCTAGGGCTGAGGCTAACCCTAACCATAACACTATCCTCGTGCTGATGAGAACCCTAACCCTAACCCTAACACTCTCCTAGGGCTGATGCTAACCCTAACCCTAACACTATCCTAGCGCTGATGCTAACCCTAACCCTAACCCTAACACTATCCTAAGGCTGTTGCTAATCCTAACCCTAACACTATCCTAGGACTGATGATAACCCTAACCCTAACCCTAACACTATCCTAGGGCTGATGCTAACCCTAACCCTAACATTATCCTAGGGCTGATGGTAACCCTAACCCTAACACTATCCTAGGGCTGGTGCTAACCCTAACCCTAACCGTAACACTATCCTAGGGCTGATGCTAACCCTAACCCTAACCCTAACACTATCCTAGGGCTGATGCTAACCCGAAACCTAACACTATACTAGGCCTGATGATAACCCTAACCCTAACCATAACACTATCCTAAGGCTGATGCTTACCCTAACCCTAACACTATCCTAGGGCTGATGCTAACCGTAACCCTAACCCTTACACTATCCTAGGGCTGATGCTAACCCTAACCCTAACACTATCCTAGGGCTGTTGCTAACCCTAACCCTAAACCTAATACTATCCTTGGTCTGATGCTAACCCTAACCCTAAGCCTAACACTATCCTAGGTCTGATGCTAACCGTAACCCTAACCCTAACACTATCCTAGGGCTGATGCTAACCCTAACCCTAACACTATCCTAGGGCTGATGCTAACCCTAACCCTAAAACTATCCTAGGGCTGATGCTAACCCTAACCCTAACCCTAACACTATGCTAGGGATGATGCTAACCCTAACCCTAACACTATCCTAGCGCTGATGCTAACCCTAACCCTAACCCTAACACTATCCTAAGGCTGATGCTAACCCTAACCCTAACACTATCCTAGGCCTGATGCTAACCCTAACCCTAACCCTAACACTATCCTAGGGTTGATGCTGACCCTAACCCTAACACTCTCCTAGGGCTGATGCTAACCCTAACCCTAACACTATCCTAGCGCTGATGCTAACCCTAACCCTAACCCTAACACTATCCTAGGGCTGATGCTAACCCTAACTCTAACACTATCCTAGGGCTGATGCTAACCCTAACCCTAACCCTAACACTATCCTAGGGCTCATGCTAACACTAACCCTATCCCTAACACTATCCTAGGGCTGATGCTAACCATAACCCTAACCCTAACCCTAACACTATCGTAGTGCTGATGCTAAACCTAACGCTAACCCTAACACTATCCTAGGGCTGATGCTAACCCTAACCCTAACCCTAACTCTCTCCTAGGGCTGATGCTAACCGTAACCCTAACCCTAACCCTAACACTTTCCTAGGGCTGATGCTAACCGTAACACTAACCCTAACACTATCCTAGGGCTGATGCTAACACTAACACTAACACTATCCTAGGGCTGATGCTAACCCTAACCATAACCCTAACACGATACTAGGTCTGATGCTAACCGTAACCCTAACACTATCCTAGGGCTGATGCTAACCGTAACCCTAACACTGTCCTAGGGCTGATGCTAACCCAAACGCTAAACCTAACACTATCCTAGGTCTGATGCTAACCCTAACCGGAACACTATCCTAGGGCCGATGCTAACCCTAAACCTAACCCTAACTCTCTCCTAGGGCTGATGCTAACCGTAACCCTAACCCTAACCCTAACACTATCGTAGTGCTGATGCTAAACATAACGCTAACCCTAACACTATCCTAGGGCTGATGCTAACCCTAACCCTAACCCTAACTCTCTCCCTAACCCTAACACTTTCCTAGGGCTGATGCTAACCGTAACACTAACCCTAACACTATCCTAGGGCTGATGCTAACACTAACACTAACACTATCCTAGGGCTGATGCTAACCCTAACCATAACCCTAACATGATACTAGGGCCGATGCTAACCGTAACCCTAACACTATCCTAGGGCTGATGCTAACCGTAACCCTAACACTGTCCTAGGGCTGATGCTAACCCAAACGCTAAACCTAACACTATCCTAGGGCTGATGCTAACCCTAATCCTATCCCTAACACTATCCTAGGGCTGATGCTAACCCTAACCCTAACCCTAACACTCTCCTAGGGCTGAGGCTAACCCTAACCATAACACTATCCTCGGGCTGATGAGAACCCTAACCCTAACCCTAACACTCTCCTAGGGCTGATGCTAACCCTAACCCTAACACTATCCTAGCGCTGATGCTAACCCTAACCCTAACCCTAACACTATCCTAAGGCTGTTGCTAATCCTAACCCTAACACTATCCTAGGACTGATGATAACCCTAACCCTAACCCTAACACTATCCTAGGGCTGATGCTAACCCTAACCCTAACATTATCCTAGGGCTGATGGTAACCCTAACCCTAACCCTAACACTATCCTAGGGCTGGTGCTAACCCTAACCCTAACCGTAACACTATCCTAGGGCTGATGCTAACCCTAACCCTAACCCTAACACTATCCTAGGGCTGATGCTAACCCGAAACCTAACACTGTACTAGGCCTGATGATAACCCTACCCCTAACCATAACACTATCCTAAGGCTGATGCTGACCCTAACCCTAACACTATCCTAGGGCTGATGCTAACCGTAACCCTAACCCTTACACTATCCTAGGGCTGATGCTAACCCTAACCCTAACACTATCCTAGGGCTGATGCTAACCCTAACCCTAAACCTAATACTATCCTTGGTCTTATGCTAACCCTAACCCTAAGCCTAACACTATCCTAGGTCTGATGCTAACCGTAACCCTAACCCTAACACTATCCTAGGGCTGATGCTAACCCTAACCCTAACACTATCCTAGGGCTGATGCTAACCCTAACCCTAAAACTATCCTAGGGCTGATGCTAACCCTAACCCTAACCCTAACACTATGCTAGGGATGATGCTAACCCTAACCCTAACACTATCCTAGCGCTGATGCTAACCCTAACCCTAACCCTAACACTATCCTAAGGCTGATGCTAACCCTAACCCTAACACTATCCTAGGCCTGATGCTAACCCTAACCCTAACCCTAACACTATCCTAGGGCTGATGCTAACCCTAACTCTAACACTATCCTAGGGCTGATGCTAACCCTAACCCTAACCCTAACACTATCCTAGGGCTGATGCTAACCCTAACCCTATCCCTAACACTATCCTAGGGCTCATGCTAACCCGAACCCTAACACTATACTAGGCCTGATGATAACCCTGACCATAACCATAACACTATCCTAGGGTTGATGCTGACCCTAACCCTAACACTATCCTAGGGCTGATGCTAACCGTAACCCTAACCCTTACACTATCCTAGGGCTGATGCTAACCCTAACCCTAACACTATCCTATGGCTGATGCTAACCCTAACCCTAAACCTAACACTATCCTAGGGCTGATGCTAACCCTAACCCTAACCCTAACACTATCCTAGGGCTGATGCTAAGCCTAAACCTAACAGTATCCTAGGCCTGATGATAACCCTAACCCTAACCCTAACTATATCCTAGGGCTGATGCTAACCATAACCCTAACACTATCCTAGGGCTGATGCTAACCGTAACCCTAACCCTAACACTATCCTAGGGCTGATGATAAACCTAACCCTAACACTATCCTAGGGCTGATGCTAACCCTAACCCTAACCCTAACACTATCCTAGGTCTCATGCTAACCCTAACCGTAACACTATCCTAGGGCCGATGCTAACCCTAAACCTAACCCTAACTCTCTCCTAGGGCTGATGCTAACCATAACCCTAACCCTAACCCTAACACTATCGTAGTGCTGATGCTAAACCTAACGCTAACCCTAACACTATCCTAGGGCTGATGCTAACCCTAACCCTAACCCTAACTCTCTCCTAGGGCTGATGCTAACCGTAACCCTAACCCTAACCCTAACACTTTCCTAGGGCTGATGCTAACCGTAACACTAACCCTAAAACTATCCTAGGGCTGATGCTAACACTAACACTAACACTATCCTAGGGCTGATGCTAACCCTAACCATAACCCTAACACGATACTAGGGCTGATGCTAACCGTAACCCTAACACTATCCTAGGGCTGATGCTAACCGTAACCCTAACACTGTCCTAGGGCTGATGCTAACCCAAACGCTAAACCTAACACTATCCTAGGGCTGATGCTAACCCTAATCCTATCCCTAACACTATCCTAGGGCTGATGCTAACCCTAACCCTAACCCTAACACTCTCCTAGGGCTGAGGCTAACCCTAACCATAACACTATCCTCGTGCTGATGAGAACCCTAACCCTAACCCTAACACTCTCCTAGGGCTGATGCTAACCCTAACCCTAACACTATCCTAGCGCTGATGCTAACCCTAACCCTAACCCTAACACTATCCTAAGGCTGATGCTAACCCGAAACCTAACACTATACTAGGCCTGATGATAACCCTAACCCTAACCATAACACTATCCTAAGGCTGATGCTTACCCTAACCCTAACACTATCCTAGGGCTGATGCTAACCGTAACCCTAACCCTTACACTATCCTAGGGCTGATGCTAACCCTAAACCTAACACTATCCTAGGGCTGTTGCTAACCCTAACCCTAAACCTAATACTATCCTTGGTCTGATGCTAACCCTAACCCTAAGCCTAACACTATCCTAGGTCTGATGCTAACCGTAACCCTAACCCTAACACTATCCTAGGGCTGATGCTAACCCTAACCCTAACACTATCCTAGGGCTGATGCTAACCCTAACCCTAAAACTATCCTAGGGCTGATGCTAACCCTAACCCTAACCCTAACACTATGCTAGGGATGATGCTAACCCTAACCCTAACACTATCCTAGCGCTGATGCTAACCCTAACACTAACCCTAACACTATCCTAAGGCTGATGCTAACCCTAACCCTAACACTATCCTAGGCCTGATGCTAACCCTAACCCTAACCCTAACACTATCCTAGGGCTGATGCTAACCCTAACTCTAACACTATCCTAGGGCTGATGATAACCCTAACCCTAACCCTAACACTATCCTAGGGCTGATGCTAACCCTAACCCTATCCCTAACACTATCCTAGGGCTCATGCTAACCCGAACCTTAACACTATACTAGGCCTGATGATAACCCTGACCATAACAATAACACTATCCTAGGGTTGATGCTGACCCTAACCCTAACACTATCCTAGGGCTGATGCTAACCGTAACCCTAACCCTTACACTATCCTAGGGCTGATGCTAACCCTAACCCTAACACTATCCTATGGCTGATGCTAACCCTAACCCTAAACCTAACACTATCCTAGGGCTGATGCTAACCCTAAACCTAACTCTAACACTATCCTAGGGCTGATGCTAAGCCTAACCCTAACAGTATCCTAGGCCTGATGATAACCCTAACCCTAACCCTAACTATATCCTAGGGCTGATGCTAACCATAACCCTAACACTATCCTAGGGCTGATGCTAACCATAACCCTAACCCTAACACTATCCTAGGGCTGATGATAAACCTAACCCTAACACTATCCTAGGGCTGATGCTAGCCCTAACCCTAACCCTAACACTATCCTAGGTCTCATGCTAACCCTAACCGTAACACTATCCTAGGGCCGATGCTAACCCTAAACCTAACCCTAACTCTCTCCTAGGGCTGATGCTAACCGTAACCGTAACCCTAACCCTAACACTATCGTAGTGCTGATGCTAAACCTAACGCTAACCCTAACACTATCCTAGGGCTGATGCTAACCCTAACCCTAACCCTAACTCTCTCCTAGGGCTGATGCTAACCGTAACACTAACCCTAACCCTAACACTTTCCTAGGGCTGATGCTAACCGTAACACTAACCCTAACACTATCCTAGGGCTGATGCTAACACTAACACTAACACTATCCTAGGGCTGATGCTAACCCTAACCATAACCCTAACACGATACTAGGGCTGATGCTAACCGTAACCCTAACACTATCCTAGGGCTGATGCTAACCGTAACCCTAACACTGTCCTAGGGCTGATGCTAACCCAAACGCTAAACCTAACACTATCCTAGGGCTGATGCTAACCCTAATCCTATCCCTAACACTATCCTAGGGCTGATGCTAACCCTAACCCTAACCCTAACACTCTCCTAGGGCTGAGGCTAACCCTAACCATAACACTATCCTCGGGCTGATGAGAACCCTATTCCTAACCCTAACACTCTCCTAGGGCTGATGCTAACCCTAACCCTAACACTATCCTAGCGCTGATGCTAACCCTAACCCTAACCCTAACACTATCCTAAGGCTGTTGCTAATCCTAACCCTAACACTATCCTAGGACTGATGATAACCCTAACCCTAACCCTAACACTATCCTAGGGCTGATGCTAACCCTAACCCTAACATTATCCTAGGGCTGATGGTAACCCTAACCCTAACCCTAACACTATCCTAGGGCTGGTGCTAACCCTAACCCTAACCGTAACACTATCCTAGGGCTGATGCTAACCCTAACCCTAACCCTAACACTATCCTATGGCTGATGCTAACCCGAAACCTAACACTATACTAGGCCTGATGATAACCCTAACCCTAACCATAACACTATCCTAAGGCTGATGCTGACCCTAACCCTAACACAATCCTAGGGCTGATGCTAACCGTAACCCTAACCCTTACACTATCCTAGGGCTGATGCTAACCCTAACCCTAACACTATCCTAGGGCTGATGCTAACCCTAACCCTAAACCTAATACTATCCTTGGTCTGATGCTAACCCTAACCCTAACCCTAACACTATTCTAGGGCTGATGCTAACCCTAACCCTAACACTATCCCTGGCCTGATGATAACCCTAACCATAACCCTAACTATATCCTAGGGCTGATGCTAACCCTAACCCTAACACTATCCTTGGCCTGATGCTAACCCTAACCCTAACCCTAACACTATCCTAGGGCTGATGCTAACCCTAACCCTAACCCTAACACTATCCTAGGGCTGGTGCTAACCCTAACCCTAACCGTAACACTATCCTAGGTCTGATGCTAACCCTAACCCTAACCCTAACACTATCCTAGGAATGATGCTAACCCGAACCCTAACACTATACTAGGCCTGATGATAACCCTAACCCTAACCATAACACTATCCTAAGGCTGATGCTGACCCTAACCCTAACACTATCCTAGGGCTGAAGCTAACCGTAACCCTAACCCTTACACTATCCTAGGGCTGATGATAACCCTAAGCCTAACACTATCCTAGGTCTGATGCTAACCCTAACCCTAACCCTGACACTATCCTAGGGCTGATGCTAACCCTAACCCTAACACTATCCTAAGCCTGATGATAACCCTAACCCTAACCCTAACTATATCCTAGGGCTGATGCTAAACCTAACGCTAACACTATCGTAGGGCTGATGCTAACCGTAACCTTAACCCTAACACTATCCTAGGGCTGATGATAACCCTAACCCTAACACTATCCTAGGGCTGAGGCTAACCCTAACCCTAACCCTAACACTATCCTAGGTCTGATGCTAACCCTAACCCTAACACTATCCTAGGGCTGATGCTAACCCTAACCCTAACCCTAACACTATCCTAGTGTTGATGCCAAAATTAACCCTAACATTATCCTAGGGCTGATGCTTACCCTAATCCTAACCCTAACACCATCCTAGTGCTGATGCTAATCCTAACGCTAACCCTAACACTATCCTGGGTCTGATGCTAACCCTAACCCTAACGCTATCCTAGGGCTGATTCTAACCCTAACCCTAACCCTAACACTATCCTAGGGCTGATGCTAACCATAACCCTAACACTATCTTAGGGCTGATGCTTACCCTAACCCTAACCCTAACACTATCGTAGGGCTGATGCTAACCCTAACCCTAACACTATCCTAGGGCTGATGCTAACCGTACCCTAACACTATCCTAGTGCTGATGCTAACCCTAACCCTAACCCTAACACTATCCTAGGGCTGATGCTAACCATAACCCTAACCCTAACACTATCCTAGGGCTGATGCTAACCCTAACCCTAACCCTAACACAATCCTAGGCCTGATGCTAACCCTAACATTAACACTATCCTAGGGCTGATGCTAAACCTAACCCTAACCCTAACACTATCCTAGGGCTGATGCTAACCCTAACCGTAACCTTAACACTATCCTAGGGCTGATGCTAACCCTAACCCTAACCCGAACAATATCCTAGGGCTGATGCTAACCCTAACCCTAACACTATACCAGGGCTGCTCCTAACCCTAACCATAACCCTAACACTATCCTAGGGCTGATGCTAACCCTTACCCTAACCCTAACTCTATCCTAGAGCTGATGCTAACCCTAACCCTAACACTAACACTATCCTAGGGCTGATGCTAACCCTAACCCTAACCCTAACAATATCCTAGGGCTGATGCTAACCCTAACCCTCACCCTAACACTATCCTAGAACTGATGTTAACCCTAACCCTAACACTATCCTAGGGCTGATGCTAACCCTAACCCTAACACTACAACACTCCTAGGGCTGAGGCTAACCCTAACCATAACACTATCCTAGGGCTGATGCTAACCCTAACCCTAACCCTAACACTATCCTAGGGCTGATGCTAACCCTAACCCTAACACTATCCTAGGGCTGATGCTAACCCTATCCCTAACACTAACACTATCCTAGGGCTGATGCTAACCCTAACCCTAACCCTAAAACTATCCTAGGGCTGATGCTAACCCTAACCCTAACACTATCCTAGGCCTGATGATATCCCTAACCCTAACCCTAACACTTTCCTAGGGCTGATGATGACCCTAACACTAACACTATCCTTGGGCTGATTCTAATCGCAACCCTAACCCTAACACTATCCTAGGGCTGATGCTAACCCTAACCCTAACACTATCCTAGGGCTGATGCTAACCCTAACCCTAACCCTAACATCTCCTAGGGCTGAGGCTAACCATATGCCTAACACTATCCTAGGGCTGATGCTAACCATAAGCCAAACCCTAACAATATCCTAGGGCTGATGCTAACCGTAACCCTAACCCTAACACTATCCTAGGGCTGATGCTAACAATAACCCTAACACTATCCTAGGGCTGTTGCTAACCCTAACCCTAACCCTAATATTCTCCGAGGGCTGAGTCTAACCCTAACCCTAACACTATCTTAGGGCTGATGCTAACCCTAACCCTTACCCTAACACTATCCTAGGGCTGATGCTAAACATAACCATAACCCTAACACTATCCTAGGGCTGATGCTATCCCTACCCCAAACACTATCCTAGGGCTCATGCTAACCCTAAACCTAACCCTAACACTCTCCTAGGGCTGAAGCTAACCCTAACCCTAACCCTAACACTATCCTATGGCTGATGCTAACCCTAACCCTAACACTAACACTATCCTAGGGATGATGCTAACCCTAACCCTAACACTATCCTAGGCCTGATACTAACCCTAACCTTAACCCTAACACTATCCTAGGGCTGATGCTAACCCTAACCCTTACACTATCCTAGGGCTGATGCTAACCCTAACCCTAACCCTAACACTATCTTAGGGTTGATGCTAACCCTAACCCTAACACTATCCTAGGCCTGATGATAACCCTAACCCTATCCCTAACACTATCCTAGGGCTGATGCTAACCATAACCCTAACACTATCCTATGGCTGATGCTAACCCTAACCCTAAACCTAACACTATACTAGGGCTGATGCTAACCCTAACCCTAACCCTAACACTATCCTAGGGCTGATGCTAAGCCTAACCCTAACAGTATCCTAGGCCTGATGATAACCCTAACCCTAACCCTAACTATATCCTAGGGCTGATGCTAACCATAACCCTAACACTATCCTAGGGCTGATGCTAACCGTAACCCTAACCCTAACACTATCCTAGGGCTGATGATAAACCTAACCCTAACACTATCCTAGGTCTCATGCTAACCCTAACCGTAACACTATCCTAGGGCCGATGCTAACCCTAAACCTAACCCTAACTCTCTCCTAGGGCTGATGCTAACCGTAACCCTAACCCTAACCCTAACACTATCGTAGTGCTGATGCTAAACCTAACGCTAACCCTAACACTATCCTAGGGCTGATGCTAACCCTAACCCTAACCCTAACTCTCTCCTAGGGCTGATGCTAACCGTAACTCTAACCCTAACCCTAACACTTTCCTAGGGCTGATGCTAACCGTAACACTAACCCTAACACCATCCTAGGGCTGATGCTAACCCTAACCATAACCCTAACACAATACTAGGGCTGATGCTAACCGTAACCCTAACACTATCCTAGGGCTGATGCTAACCGTAACCCTAACACTGTTCTAGGGCTGATGCTAACCCAAACGCTAAACCTAACACTATCCTAGGGCTGATGCTAACCCTAATCCTATCCCTAACACTATCCTAGGGCTGATGCTAACCCTAACCCTAACCCTAACACTCTCCTAGGGCTGAGGCTAACCCTAACCATAACACTATCCTCGGGCTGATGAGAACCCTAACCCTAACCCTAACACTCTCCTAGGGCTGATGCTAACCCTAACCCTAACACTATCCTAGCGCTGATGCTAACCCTAACCCTAACCCTAACACTACCCTAAGGCTGTTGCTAATCCTAACCCTAACACTATCCTAGGACTGATGATAACACTAACCCTAACCCTAACACTATCCTAGGGCTGATGCTAACCCTAACCCTAACATTATCCTAGGGCTGATGGTAACCCTAACCCTAACCCTAACACTATCCTAGGGCTAGTGCTAACCCTAACCCTAACCGTAACACTATCCTAGGGCTGATGCTAACCCTAACCCTAACCCTAACACTATCCTAGGGCTGAAGCTAACCCTAACCCTAACACTAACACTATCCTAGGGCTGATGCTAACCCTAACCCTAACACTATCCTAGGCCTGATGCTAACCCTAACCTTAACCCTAACACTATCCTAGGGCTGATGCTAACCCTAACCCTTACACTATCCTAGGGCTGATGCTAACCCTAACCCTAACCCTAACAATATCCTAGGGTTGATGCTAACCCTAACCCTAACACTATCCTAGGCCTGATGATAACCCTAACCCTAACCCTAACTATATCCTAGGGCTGATGCTAAACCTAACGCTAACACTATCGTAGGGCTGATGCTAACCGTAACCTTAACCCTAACACTATCCTAGGGCTGATGATAACCCTAACCCTAACACTATCCTAGGGCTGATGCTAACCCTAACCCTAACCCTAACACTATCCTAGGTCTGAGGCTAACCCTAACCCTAACACTATCCTAGGGCTGATGCTAACCCTAACCCTAACCCTAACACTATCCTAGTGTTGATGCCAAAATTAACCCTAACATTATCCTAGGGCTGATGCTCACCATAACCCTAACACTATACTAGGGCTGATGTTAACCCTAACCCTAACACTATCCTAGGGCTGATGCTTACCCTAATCCTAACCCTAACACCATCCTAGTGCTGATGCTAATCCTAACGCTAACCCTAACACTATCCTGGGTCTGATGCTAACCCTAACCCTAACGCTATCCTAGGGCTGATTCTAACCCTAACCCTAACCCTAACACTATCCCAGGGCTGATGCTAACCATAACCCTAACACTATCTTAGGGCTGATGCTTACCCTAACCCTAACCCTAACACTATCGTAGGGCTGATGCTAACCCTAACCCTAACACTGTCCTAGGGCTGATGCTAACCGTACCCTAACACTATCCTAGTGCTGATGCTAACCCTAACCCTAACCCTAACACTATCCTAGGGCTGATGCTAACCATAACCCTAACCCTAACACTATCCTAGGGCTGATGCTAACCCTAACCCTAACCCTAACACAATCCTAGGCCTGATGCTAACCCTAACATTAACACTATCCTAGGGCTGATGCTAAACCTAACCCTAACTCTAACACTATCCTAGTGCTGATGCTAACCCTAACCGTAACCTTAACACTATCCTAGGGCTGATGCTAACCCTAACCCTAACCCGAACAATATCCTAGGGCTGATGCTAACCCTAACCCTAACACTATACTAGGGCTGCTCCTAACCCTAACCATAACCCTAACACTATCCTAGGGCTGATGCTAACCCTTAGCCTAACCCTAACACTATCCTAGAGCTGATGCTAACCCTAACCCTAACACTAACACTATCCTAGGGCTGATGTTAACCCTAACCCTAACCCTAACAATATCCTAGGGCTGATGCTAACCCTAACCCTCACCCTAACACTATCCTAGAACTGATGTTAACCCTAACCCTAACACTATCCTAGGGCTGATGCTAACCCTAACCCTAACACTACAACACTCCTAGGGCTGAGGCTAACCCTAACCATAACACTATCCTAGGGCTGATGCTAACCCTAACCCTAACCCTAACACTATCCTAGGGCTGATGCTAACCCTAACCCTAACACTATCCTAGGGCTGATGCTAACCCTATCCCTAACCCTAAAACTATCCTAGGGCTGATGCTAACCCTAACCCTAACACTATCCTAGGCCTGATGATATCCCTAACCCTAACCCTAACACTATCCTAGGGCTGATGATGACCCTAACACTAACACTATCCTTGGGCTGATTCTAACCGCAACCCTAACCCTAACACTATCCTAGGGCTGATGCTAACCCTAACCCTAACACTATCCTAGGGCTGATGCTAACCCTAACCCTAACCCTAACATCTCCTAGGGCTGAGGCTAACCATATGCCTAACACTATCCTAGGGCTGATGCTAACCATAAGCCAAACCCTAACAATATCCTAGGGCTGATGCTAACCCTAACCCTAACCCTAACACTATCCTAGGGCTGATGCTAACTCTAACCCTAACAGTATCCTAGGGCTGATGCTAACCGTAACCCTAACCCTAACACTATCCTAGGGCTGATGCTAACAATAACCCTAACACTATCCTAGGGCTGTTGCTAACCCTAACCCTAACCCTAATATTCTCCGAGGGCTGAGTCTAACCCTAACCCTAACACTATCTTAGGGCTGATGCTAACCCTAACCCTTACCCTAACACTATCCTAGGGCTGATGCTAAACATAACCATAACCCTAACACTATCCTAGGGCTGATGCTATCCCTACCCCAAACACTATCCTAGGGCTCATGCTAACCCTAAACCTAACCCTAACACTCTCCTAGGGCTGAAGCTAACCCTAACCCTAACCCTAACACTATCCTATGGCTGATGCTAACCCTAACCCTAACACTAACACTATCCTAGGGCTGATGCTAACCCTAACCCTAACACTATCCTAGGCCTGATGCTAACCCTAACCTTAACCCTAACACTATCCTAGGGCTGATGCTAACCCTAACCCTTACACTATCCTAGGGCTGATGCTAACCCTAACCCTAACCCTAACACTATCCTAGGGTTGATGCTAACCCTAACCCTAACACTATCCTAGGCCTGATGATAACCCTAACCCTAACCCTAACACTATCCTAGGGCTGATGCTAACCATAACCCTAACACTATCTTATGGCTGTTGCTAACCCTAACCCTAAAACTAACACTATCCTAGGACTGATGCTAACCCTAACCCTAACCCTAACACTATCCTAGGGCTGATGCTAAGCCTAACCCTAACAGTATCCTAGGCCTGATGATAACCCTAACCCTAACCCTAACTATATCCTAGGGCTGATGCTAACCATAACCCTAACCCTAACACTATCCTAGGTCTCATGCTAACCCTAACCGTAACACTATCCTAGGGCCGATGCTAACCCTAAACCTAACCCTAACTCTCTCCTAGGGCTGATGCTAACCGTAACCCTAACCCTAACCCTAACACTATCGTAGTGCTGATGCTAAACCTAACGCTAACCCTAACACTATCCTAGGGCTGATGCTAACCCTAACCCTAACCCTAACTCTCTCCTAGGGCTGATGCTAACCGTAACCCTAACCCTAACCCTAACACTTTCCTAGGGCTGATGCTAACCGTAACACTAACCCTAACACCATCCTAGGGCTGATGCTAACCCTAACCATAACCCTAACACAATACTAGGGCTGATGCTAACCGTAACCCTAACACTATCCTAGGGCTGATGCTAACCGTAACCCTAACACTGTTCTAGGGCTGATGCTAACCCAAACGCTAAACCTAACACTATCCTAGGGCTGATGCTAACCCTAATCCTATCCCTAACACTATCCTAGGCCTGATGCTAACCCTAACCCTAACCCTAACACTCTCCTAGGGCTGAGGCTAACCCTAACCATAACACTATCCTCGGGCTGATGAGAACCCTAACCCTAACCCTAACACTCTCCTAGGGCTGATGCTAACCCTAACCCTAACACTATCCTAGCGCTGATGCTAACCCTAACCCTAACCCTAACACTATCCTAAGGCTGTTGCTAATCCTAACCCTAACACTATCCTAGGACTGATGATAACACTAACCCTAACCCTAACACTATCCTAGGGCTGATGCTAACCCTAACCCTAACATTATCCTAGGGCTGATGGTAACCCTAACCCTAACCCTAACACTATCCTAGGGCTGGTGCTAACCCTAACCCTAACCGTAACACTATCCTAGGGCTGATGCTAACCCTAACCCTAACCGTAACACTATCCTAGGGCTGATGCTAACCCGAAACCTAACACTATACTAGGCCTGATGATAACCCTAACCCTAACCATAACACTATCCTAAGGCTGATGCTTACCCTAACCCTAACACTATCCTAGGGCTGATGCTAACCGTAACCCTAACCCTTACACTATCCTAGGGCTGATGCTAACCCTAACCCTAACACTATCCTAGGGCTGATGCTAACCCTAACCCTAAACCTAATACTATCCTTGGTCCGATGCTAACCCTAACCCTAAGCCTAACACTATCCTAGGTCTGATGCTAACCGTAACCCTAACCCTAACACTATCCTAGGGCTGATGCTAACCCTAACCCTAACACTATCCTAGGGCTGATGCTAACCCTAACCCTAAAACTATCCTAGGGCTGATGCTAACCCTAACCCTAACCCTAACACTATGCTAGGGATGATGCTAACCCTAACCCTAACACTATCCTAGCGCTGATGCTAACCCTAACCCTAACCCTAACACTATCCTAAGGCTGATGCTAACCCTAACCCTAACACTATCCTAGGCCTGATGCTAACCCTAACCCTAACCCTAACACTATCCTAGGGCTGATGCTAACCCTAACTCTAACACTATCCTAGGGCTAATGCTAACCCTAACCCTAACCCTAACACTATCCTAGGGCTGATGCTAACCCTAACCCTATCCCTAACACTATCCTAGGGCTCATGTTAACCCGAACCCTAACACTATACTAGGCCTGATGATAACCCTGACCATAACCATAACACGATCCTAGGGTTGATGCTGACCCTAACCCTAACACTATCCTAGGGCTGATACTAACCGTAACCCTAACCCTTACACTATCCTAGGGCTGATGCTAACCCTAACCCTAACACTATCCTATGGCTGATGCTAACCCTAACCCTAAACCTAACACTATCCTAGGGCTGATGCTAACCCTAACCCTAACTCTAACACTATGCTAGGGCTGATGCTAAGCCTAACCCTAACAGTATCCTAGGCCTGATGATAACCCTAACCCTAACCCTAACTATATCCTAGGGCTGATGCTAACCATAACCCTAACACTATCCTAGGGCTGATGCTAACCATAACCCTAACCCTAACACTATCCTAGGGCTGATGATAAACCTAACCCTAACACTATCCTAGGGCTGATGCTAACCCTAACCCTAACCCTAACACTATCCTAGGTCTCATGCTAACCCTAACCGTAACACTATCCTAGGGCCGATGCTAACCCTAAACCTAACCCTAACTCTCTCCTAGGGCTGATGCTAACCGTAACCCTAACCCTAACCCTAACACTATCGTAGTGCTGATGCTAAACCTAACGCTAACCCTAACACTATCCTAGGGCTGATGCTAACCCTAACCCTAACCCTAACTCTCTCCTAGGGCTGATGCTAACCGTAACCCTAACCCTAACCCTAACACTTTCCTAGGGCTGATGCTAACCGTAACACTAACCCTAACACTATCCTAGGGCTGATGCTAACACTAACACTAACACTATCCTAGGGCTGATGCTAACCCTAACCATAACCCTAACACGATACTAGGGCTGATGCTAACCGTAACCCTAACACTATCCTAGGGCTGATGCTAACCGTAACCCTAACACTGTCCTAGGGCTGATGCTAACCCAAACGCTAAACCTAACACTATCCTAGGGCTGATGCTAACCCTAATCCTATCCCTAACACTATCCTAGGGCTGATGCTAACCCTAACCCTAACCCTAACACTCTCCGAGGGCTGATGCTAACCCTAAACCTAACACTATCCTAGCGCTGATGCTAACCCTAACCCTAACCCTAACACTATCCTAAGGCTGTTGCTAATCCTAACCCTAACACTATCCTAGGACTGATGATAACCCTAACCCTAACCCTAACACTATCCTAGGGCTGATGCTAACCCTAAACCTAACATTATCCTAGGGCTGATGGTAACCCTAACCCTAACCCTAACACTATCCTAGGGCTGGTGGTAACCCTAACCCTAACCGTATCACTATCCTAGGGCTGATGCTAACCCTAACCCTAACCCTAACACTATCCTAGGGCTGATGCTAACCCGAAACCTAACAGTATACTAGGCCTGATGATAACCCTAACCCTAACCATAACACTATCCTAAGGCTGATGCTGACCCTAACCCTAACACTATCCTAGGGCTGATGCTAACCGTAACCCTAACCCTTACACTATCCTAGGGCTGATGCTAACCCTAACCCTAACACTATCCTAGGGCTGATGCTAACCCTAACCCTAAACCTAATACTATCCTTGGTCTGATGCTAACCCTAACCCTAACCCTAACACTATTCTAGGGCTGATGCTAACCCTAACCCTAACACTATCCTTGGCCTGATGATAACCCTAACCCTAACCCTTACACTATCCTAGGGCTGATGCTAACCCTAACCCTTACACTATCCTAGGGCTGATGCTAACCCTAAGCCTAACACTATCCTAGGTCTGATGCTAACCCTAACCCTAACCCTGACACTATCCTAGGGCTGATGCTAACCCTAACCCTAACACTATCCTAAGCCTGATGATAACCCTAACCCTAACCCTAACTATATCCTAGGGCTGATGCTAACCCTAACGCTAACACTATCGTAGGGCTGATGCTAACCGAAACCTTAACCCTAACACTATCCTAGGGCTGATGATAACCCTAACCCTAACACTATCCTAGGGCTGAAGCTAACCCTAACCCTAACCCTAACACTATCCTAGGTCTGATGCTAACCCTAAACCTAACACTATCCTAGGGCTGATGCTAACCCTAACCCTAACCCTAACATTATCCTAGGGCTGATGCTAACCCTAACCCTAACACTATCCTAGGGCTGATGCTACCCTAACCCTAACCCTAACACCATCATAGGGCTGATGCTAACCCTAACCCTAACCCTAACACTATCCTTGGTCTGATGCTACCCCTAACCCTAACACTCTCCTAGGGCTGATGCTAACCCTAACCCTAACCCTAACACTATCCTAAGTGTGATGCTAACCCTAACCCTAACACTATCCTAGGGCTGATGCTTACCCTAACCCTAACCCTAACACTATCCTAGGGATGATGCTAACCCTAACCCTAACCCTAACCCTAACCCTAACCCTATCCCTAACACTATCCTAGGGCTGATGCTAACCCTAACCCTAACCCTAACTCTATCCTAGGGCTGATGCTAACCCTAACCCTAACACTATCCTAGGGCCAATGCTAACCATAACCCTAACCCTAACTCTCTCCTAAGGCTGATGCTAACCCTAACCCTAACACTTTCCTAGGGCTGATCCTAACCTTAACCCTAACCCTAACACTATCCTAGGGCTGATGCTAACCCAAACCCTAACCCTAACCCTAACACTATCTTAGGGCTGATCCTAACCCTAACCCAAACACTATCCTAGGGCTGATGCTAGCCCTAACCCTAACCCTAACACTATCCTAGGGCTGATGCTAACCCTAACCCTAACACAATCCTAGGGCTGATGCTAACCCTAACCCTAACCCTAACACTATCCTAGGGCTGATGCTAAACATAACACTAACCACATCACTATCCTAGGGCTGATGATAACCCTAACCCTAACACTATCCTATTGCTGATGCTAACCCTAACCCTAACCCTAACACTCTCCTAGGGCTGAGGCTGACCCTAACCCTAACACTATCCAAGGGCTGATGTTGACCCTAACCCTAACCCTAACACTATCCTAGGGGTGAGGCTAACCCTAACCCTAACACTATCCTAGGGCTGATGCTAACCCTAACCCTAACACTAACACTATCCTAGGGCTGATGCTAACCCTAAAATTAACACTATCCTAGGCCTGATGATAACCCTAACCCTGACCCTCACATTATCCTATTGCTGATGCTGACCCTAACCCTAACACTATCCTAGGGCTGATGATAACCGTAACCCTAACCCTAACACTATGCTAGGGCTGATGCTAACCGTAACCCTAACACTATGCTAGGGCTGATGCTAACCCTAACACTAACCCTAACACTATCCTAGGGTTGGTGCTAACCCTAACCCTAACCCTAACAGTATCCTAGGGCTGATGTTAACCCTAACCCTAACCCTAACCCTAACACTATCCTAGTGCTGATGCTAAACGTAACGCTAAGCCTAACACTATCCTAGGGCTGATGCTAACCCTAACCCTAACCGTAACACTATTCTAGGGCTGATGCTAACCCTAACCCTAAACCTAACACTATCCTATTGCTGATGCTAACCCTTACCCTAACCCTAACACTATCCTAGGCCTGATGATAATCCTAAACCTAACCCAAACACTATCCTAGGACTGATGCTAACCCTAACCCTAACACTATCCTAGGGCTGATGCGAACCGTAACCCTAACCCTAACACTATCCTAGGGCTGATGTTAACCCTAACCCTAACCCTAACTCTAACACTATCCTAGTGCTGATGCTAAACGTAACGCTAAGCCTAACACTATCCTAGGGCTGATGCTAACCCTAACCCTAACCGTAACACTATTCTAGGGCTGATGCTAACCCTAACCCTAACCCTAACACTATCCTAGTGTTGATGCTAAAATTAACCCTAACATTATCCTAGGGCTGATGCTCACCATAACCCTAACACTATACTAGGACTGATGTTAACCCTAACCCTAACACTATCCTAGGGCTGATTCTTACCCTAATCCTAACCCTAACACCATCCTAGGGCTGATGCTAATCCTAACGCTAACCCTAACACTATCCTGGGTCTGATGCTAACCCTAACCCTAACACTATCCTAGGGCTGATTCTAACCCTAACCCTAACCCTAACACTATCCTAGGGCTGATGCTAACCATAACCCTAACACTATCTTAGGGCTGATGCTTACCCTAACCCTAACCCTAACACTATCTTAGGGCTGATGCTAACCCTAACCCTAACACTATCCTAGGGCTGATGCTAACCGTAACCCTAACACTATCCTAGTGCTGATGGTAACCCTAACCCTAACCCTAACAGTATCCTAGGGCTGATGCTAACCATAACCCTAACCCTAACACTATCCTAGGGCTGATGCTAACCCTAACCCTAACCCTAACACAATCCTAGGGCTGATGCTAACCCTAACATTAACACTATCCTAGGGCTGATGCTAAACCTAACCCTAACCCTAACACTATCCTAGGGCTCATGCTAACCCTAACCGTAACCCTAACACTATCCTAGGGCTGATGCTAACCCTAACCCTAACCCGAACAATATCCTAGGGCTGATGCTAACCCTAACCCTAACACTATCCTAGGGCTGCTGCTAACCCTAACCATAACCCTAACACTATCCTAGGGCTGATGCTAACCCTTACCATAACCCTAACACTATCCTAGAGCTGATGCTAACCCTAACCCTAACACTAACACTATCCTAGGGCTGATGCTAACCCTAACCCTAACCCTAACAATATCCTAGGGCTGATGCTAACCCTAACCCTAACCCTAACACTATCCTAGAACTGATGTTAACCCTAACCCTAACACTATCCTAGGGCTGATGCTAACCCTAACCCTAACACTACAACACTCCTAGGGCTGAGGCTAACCCTAACCATAACACTATCCTAGGGCTGATGCTAACCCTAACCCTAACCCTAACACTATCCTAGGGCTGATGCTAACCCTAACCCTAACACTATCCTAGGGCTGATGCTAACCCTATCCCTAACACTAACACTATCCTAGGGCTGATGCTAACCCTAACCCTAACCCTAAAACTATCCTAGGGCTGATGCTAACCCTAACCCTAACACTATCCTAGGCCTGATGATATCCGTAACCCTAACCCTAACACTATCCTAGGGCTGATGATGACCCTAACACTAACACTATCCTTGGGCTGATTCTAACCGCAACCCTAACCGTAACACTATCCTAGGGCTGATGCTAACCCTAACCCTAACACTATCCTAGGGCTGATGCTAACCCTAACCCTAACCCTAACATCTCCTAGGGCTGAGGCTAACCATATGCCTAACACTATCCTAGGGCTGATGCTAACCATAAGCCAAACCCTAACAATATCCTAGGGCTGATGCTAACCCTAACCCTAACCCTAACACTATCCTAGGGCTGATGCTAACTCTAACCCTAACAGTATCCTAGGGCTGATGCTAACCGTAACCCTAACCCTAACACTATCCTAGGGCTGATGCTAACAATAACCCTAACACTATACTAGGGCTGTTGCTAACCCTAACCCTAACCCTAATATTCTCCGAGGGCTGAGTCTAACCCTAACCCTAACACTATCTTAGGGCTGATGCTAACGCTAACCCTTACCCTAACACTATCCTAGGGCTGATGCTAAACATAACCATAACCCTAACACTATCCTAGGGCTGATGCTATCCCTACCCCAAACACTATCCTAGGGCTGATGCTAACCCTAAACCTAACCCTAACACTCTCCTAGGGCTGAAGCTAACCCTAACCCTAACCCTAACACTATCCTATGGCTGATGCTAACCCTAACCCTAACACTAACACTATCCTAGGGCTGATGCTAACCCTAACCCTAACACTATCCTAGGCCTGATGCTAACCCTAACCTTAACCCTAACACTATCCTAGGGCTGATGCTAACCCTAACCCTTACACTATCCTAGGGCTGATGCTAACCCTAACCCTAACCCTAACACTATCCTAGGGTTGATGCTAACCCTAACCCTAACACTATCCTAGGCCTGATGATAACCCTAACCCTAACCCTAACACTATCCTAGGGCTGATGCTAACCCTAACCCTAACACTATCCTAGGGCTGATGCTAACCCTAACCCTAACCCTAACACTATCCTTTGGCTGATGCTAACCCTAACGCTAACCCTAACACTATCCTTGAACTGATGCTAACCCTAACCCTAACCCTAACACTATCCTAGGCCTGATGATAACCCTAACCCTAACTTTAACACTATCCTAGGGTTTATGTTAACCCTAACCCTAACACTATCCTAGGGCTGATCCTAACCCTAACCCTAACCCTAACACTATCCTAGGGCGGATGCTGACCCTATCCCTAACCATAACACTCTCCTAGGGCTGAGGCTAACCCTAACCCTAACACTATCCTAGGGCTGAGGCTAACCCTAAACCTAACACTATCCTGGGCTGACGCTAACCCTAACCCTAACCCTAAAACTATCCTAGGGTTGATGCTAACCCTAACGCTAACACTATCCTAGGGCTGATGCTAACCCTAACCCTAACCCTAACACTATCCTAGGGCTGATGCTAACCCTAACCCTAACACTATCCTAGGGCTGATGCTAACCCTAATCCTAACCCTAACACTATCCTAGGGCTGATGCTAACCCTAACCCTAACACTATCCTAGGGCTGATGCTAACCCTAACCCTAACATTATCCCAGGGCTGATGCTAACCCTAACCCTAACACTATCCTAGGGCTGATGCTAACCCTAACCCTAACCCTAACACTATCCTAGGGCTGATGCTAACCCTAACACTAACCCTAACACTATCCTAGGGCTGAGGCTAACCCTAACCCTAACACTATCCTAGGGCTGATGCTCACCCTAACCCTAACATTATCCCAGGGCTGATGCTAACCCTAACCCTAACACTATCCTGGAGCTGATGCTAACCCTCACCCTATCCCTAACACTATCCTAGGGCTGATGCTAACCCTAACCCTAACCCTAACACTATCCTAGGGCTGAGGCTAACCCTAACGCTAACACTATCCTACGGCTGATGCTAACCCTAACCCTAACACTGACACTATCATAAGGCTGATGGTAACCCTAACACTAACACTATCCTAAGCCTGGTGCTAACCCTAATTCTAACCCTAACAGTATCCTTGGGCTGATGCTAACCCTAACCCTAATAATATCCTAGTGCTGATGCTAACACTAACCCTAACCCTACCACTATCCTATGACTGATGCTAACCCTAACCCTAACACTAACACTATCCTAGGGCTGATGCTAACCCTAACCCTAACACTATCCTAGGCCTGATGCTAACCCTAACCTTAACCCTAACACTATCCTAGGGCTGATGCTAACCCTAACCCTTACACTATCCTAGGGCTGATGCTAACCCTAACCCTAACCCTAACACTATCCTAGGGTTGATGCTAACCCTAACCCTAACACTATCCTAGGCCTGATGATAACCCTAACCCTAACCCTAACACTATCCTAGGGCTGATGCTAACCCTAACCCTAACACTATCCTAGGGCTGATGCTAACCCTAACCCTAACCCTAACCCTAACACTATCCAATGGCTGATGCTAACCCTAACGCTAACCCTAACACTATCCTTGAACTGATGCTAACCCTAACCCTAACCCTAACACTATCCTAGGCCTGATGATAACCCTAACCCTAACTTTAACACTATCCTAGGGTTTATGTTAACCCTAACCCTAACACTATCCTAGGGCTGATGCTAACCCTAACCCTAACCCTAACACTATCCTAGGGCGGATGCTGACCCTATCCCTAACCATAACACTCTCCTAGGGCTGAGGCTAACCCTAACCCTATCACTATCCTGGGCTGACGCTAACCCTAACCCTAACCCTAAAACAATCCTAGGGTTGATGCTAACCCTAACGCTAACACTATCCTAGGGCTGATGCTAACCCTAACCCTAACCCTAACACTATCCTAGGGCTGATGCTAACCCTAACCCTAACACTATCCTAGGGCTGATGCTAACCCTAACCCTAACCCTAACACTATCCTAGGGCTGATGCTAACCCTAACCCTAACACTATCCTAGGGCTGATGCTAACCCTAACCCTAACATTATCCCAGGGCTGATGGTAACCCTAACCCTAACACTATCCTAGGGCTGATGCTAACCCTAACCCTAACCCTAACACTATCCTAGGGCTGATGCTAACCCTAACACTAACCCAAACACTATCCTAGAGCTGATGCTAACCCTAACCCTAACCCTAACAATATCCTAGGGCTGATGCTAACCCTAACACTAACATTATCCTAGGGCTGATGCTAACCCTCACCCTACCCCTAACACTATCCTAGGGCTGATGCTAACCCTAACCCTAACCCTAACACTATCCTAGGGCTGAGGCTAACCCTAACCCTAACACTATCCTACGGCTCATGCTAACCCTAACCCTAACCCTAACACTATCCTAGGGCGGATGCTGACCCTATCCCTAACCATAACACTCTCCTAGGGCTGAGGCTAACCCTAACCCTAACACTATCCTGGGCTGACGCTAACCCTAACCCTAACCCTAAAACTATCCTAGGGTTGATGCTAACCCTAACGCTAACACTATCCTAGGGCTGATGCTAACCCTAACCCTAACCCTAACACTATCCTAGGGCTGATGGTAACCCTAACCCTAACACTATCCTAGGGCTGATGCTAACCCTAACCCTAACCCTAACACTATCCTAGGGCTGATGCTAACCCTAACCCTAACACTATCCTAGGGCTGATGCTAACCCTAACCCTAACATTATCCCAGGGCTCATGCTAACCCTAACCCTAACACTATCCTAGGGCTGATGCTAACCCTAACCCTAACCCTAACACTATCCTAGGGCTGATGCTAACCCTAACACTAACATTATCCTAGGGGTGATGCTAACCCTCACCCTACCCCTAACACTATCCTAGGGCTGATGATAACCCTAACCATAACCCTAACACTATCCTAGGGCTGAGGTTAACCCTAACCCTAACACTATCCTACGGCTGATGCTAACCCTAACCCTAACACTAACACTATCCTAAGGCTGATGGTAACCCTAACACTAACACTATCCTAAGCCTGGTGCTAACCATAATTCTAACCCTAACAGTATCCTTGGGCTGATGCTAACCCTAACCCTAATAATATCCTAGGGCTGATGCTAACACTAACCCTAACCCTAACACTATCCTAGGGCTGATGCTAACCCTAACCCTAACCCTAACACTATCCTAGGGCTGATGCTAACCCTAACCCTAACACTATCCTAGGTCTGATGATAACCCTAACCCTAACCCTAACACTATCCTAGGGCTGATGCTAACCCTAACCCTTACCCTAACACTATCCTTGAACTGATTCTAACCCTAACCCTAACCCTAACACTATCCTAGGCCTGATGATAACCTTAACCCTAACGCTAACACTATCCTAGGGTTTATGTTAACCCTAACCGTAACACTATCCTAGGTCTGATACTAACCCTAACCCTAACCCTAACACTATCCTAGGGCTGATGCTAACCCTAACACTAACACTATCCTAGGGCTGATGCTAACCCTAACCCTAACCCTAACACTATCCTAGGGCTGATGCTAACCCTAACCCTAACTCTAACACTATCTTAGGGCTGAGGCTAACCCTAACCCTAACACTATCCTAGGCCTGATGAAAACCCTAACCCTAACCCTAACACTATCCTAGGGCTGATGCTAACCCTAACCCTAACACTATCCTAGGGCTGATGCTAACCCTAACCCTAACCCTAACACTATCCTAGGGCTGATGCTAACCCTAAGGCTAACCCTAACACTATCCTTGAACTGATGCTAACCCTAACCCTAACCCTAACACTATCATAGGCCTGATGATAACCCTAACCCTAACCCTAACACTATCCTAGGGTTTATGTTAACCCTAACCCTAACACTATCCTAGGGCTGATGGTAACCCTAACGCTAACCCTAACACTCTCCTAGGGCTGATGCTAACCCTAACCCTAACCCTAACACTATCCTATGGCTGATGCTAACCCTAACCCTAACACTAACACTATCCTAGGGCTGATGCTAACCCTAACCCTAACACTATCCTAGGCCTGATGCTAACCCTAACCTTAACCCTAACACTATCCTAGGGCTGATGCTAACCCTAACCCTTACACTATACTAGGGCTGATGCTAACCCTAACACTAACCCTAACACTATCCTAGGTTTGATGCTAACCCTAACCCTAACACTATCCTAGGCCTGATGATAACCCTAACCCTAACCCTAACACTATCCTAGGGCTGATGCTAACCCTAACCCTAACACTATCCTAGGGCTGATGTTAACCCTAACCCTAACCCTAACACTATCCTTTGGCTGATGCTAACCCTAACGCTAACCCTAACACTATCCTTGAACTGATGCTAACCCTAACCCTAACCCTAACACTATCCTAGGCCTGATGATAACCCTAACCATAACTTTAACACTATCCTAGGGTTTATGTTAACCCTAACCCTAACACTATCCTAGGGCTGATGCTAACCCTAACCCTAACCCTAACACTATCCTAGGGCGGATGCTGACCCTATCCCTAACCATAACACTCTCCTAGGGCTGAGGCTAACCCTTACCCTAACCCTATCCTGGGCTGACGCTAACCCTAACCCTAACCCTAAAACTATCCTGGGGTTGATGCTAACCCTAACGCTAACCCTATCCTAGGGCTGATGCTAACCCTAACCCTAACCCTAACACTATCCTAGGGCTGATGCTAACCCTAACCCTAACACTATCCTAGGGCTGATGGTAACCCTAACCCTAACCCTAACACTATCCTAGGGCTGATGCTAACACTAACACTAACATTATCCCAGGGCTGATGCTAACCCTAACCCTAACACTATCCTAGGGCTGATGCTAACCCTAACCCTAACACTATCCTAGGGCTGATGCTAACCCTAACACTAACCCAAACACTATCCTAGAGCTGATGCTAACCCTAACCCTAACCCTAACAATATCCTAGGGCTGATGCTAACCCTAACACTAACATTATCCTAGGGCTGATGCTAACCTTCACCCTACCCCTAACACTATCCTAGGGCTGATGCTAACCCTAACCCTAACCCTAACACTATCCTAGGGCTGAGGCTAACCCTAACCCTAACACTATCCTACGGCTGATGCTAACCCTAACCCTAACACTAACACTATCCTAAGGCTGATGGTAACCCTAACACTAACACTATCCTAAGCCTGGTGCTAACCCTAATTCTAACCCTAACAGTATCCTTGGGCTGATGCTAACCCTAACCCTAATAATATCCTAGGGCTGATGCTAACACTAACCCTAACCCTAACACTATCCTATGGCTGATGCTAACCCTAACCCTAACACTAACACTATCCTAGGGCTGATGCTAACCCTAACCCTAACACTATCCTAGGCCTGATGCTACCCCTAACCTTAACCCTAACACTATCCTAGGGCTGATGCTAACCCTAACCCTTACACTATCCTAGGGCTGATGCTAACCCTAACCCTAACCCTAACACTATCCTAGGGTTGATGCTAACCCTAACCCTAACACTATCCTAGGCCTGATGATAACCCTAACCCTAACCCTAACACTATCCTAGGGCTGATGCTAACCCTAACCCTAACACTATCCTAGGGCTGATGCTAACCCTAACCCTAACCCTAACACTATCCTATGGCTGATGCTAACCCTAACGCTAACCCTAACACTATCCTTGAACTGATGCTAACCCTAAACCTAACCCTAACACTATCCTAGGCCTGATGATAACCCTAACCCTAACTTTAACACTATCCTAGGGTTTATGTTAACCCTAACCCTAACACTATCCTAGGGCTGATGCTAACCCTAACCCTAACCCTAACACTATCCTAGGGCGGATGCTGACCCTATCCCTAACCATAACACTCTCCTAGGGCTGAGGCTAACGCTAACCCTAACACTATCCTGGGCTGACGCTAACCCTAACCCTAACCCTAAAACTATCCTAGGGTTGATGCTAACCCTAACGCTAACACTATCCTAGGGCTGATGCTAACCCTAACCCTAACCATAACACTATCCTAGGGCTGATGCTAACCCTACCCCTAACACTATCCTAGGGCTGATGCTAACCCTAACCCTAACCCTAACACTATCCTAGGGCTGATGCTAACCCTAACCCTAACACTATCCTAGGCCTGATGCTAACCCTAACCTTAACCCTAACACTATCCTAGGGCTGATGCTAACCCTAACCCTTACACTATCCTAGGGCTGATGCTAACCCTAACCCTAACCCTAACACTATCCTAGGGTTGATGCTAACCCTAACCCTAACACTATCCTAGGCCTGATGATAACCCTAACCCTAACCCTAACACTATCCTAGGGCTTTTGCTAACCCTAACCCTAACACTATCCTAGGGCTGATGCTAACCCTAACCCTAACCCTAACACTATCCTTTGGCTGATGCTAACCCTAACGCTAACCCTAACTCTATCCTTGAACTGATGCTAACCCTAACCCTAACCCTAACACTATCCTAGGCCTGATGATAACCCTAACCCTAACTTTAACACTATCCTAGGGTTTATGTTAACCCTAACCCTAACACTATCCTAGGGCTGATGCTAACCCTAACCCTAACCCTAACACTATCCTAGGGCGGATGCTGACCCTATCCCTAACCATAACACTCTCCTAGGGCTGAGGCTAACCCTAACCCTAACACTATCCTAGGGCTGAGGCTAAACCTAACCCTAACACTATCCTGGGCTGACGCTAACCCTAACCCTAACCCTAAAACTATCCTAGGGTTCATGCTAACCCTAACGCTAACACTATCCTAGGGCTGATGCTAACCCTAACCCTAACCCTAACACTATCCTAGGGCTGATGCTAACCCTAACCCTAACACTATCCTAGGGCTGATGCTAACCCTAACCCTAACCCTAACACTATCCTAGGGCTGATGCTAACCCTAACCCTAACACTATCCTAGGGCTGATGCTAACCCTAACCCTAACATTATCCCAAGGCTGAGGCTAACCCTAACCCTAACACTATCCTAGGGCTGATGCTAACCCTAACCCTAACCCTAACACTATCCTAGGGCTGATGCTAACCCTAACACTAACCCAAACACTATCCTAGAGCTGATGCTAACCCTAACCCTAACCCTAACAATATCCTAGGGCTGATGCTAACCCTAACACTAACATTATCCTAGGGCTGATGCTAACCCTCACCCTACCCCTAACACTATCCTAGGGCTGATGCTAACCCTAACCCTAACCCTAACACTATCCTAGGGCTGAGGCTAACCCTAACCCTAACACTATCCTACGGCTCATGCTAACCCTAACCCTAACCCTAACACTATCCTAGGGCGGATGCTGACCCTATCCCTAACCATAACACCCTCCTAGGGCTGAGGCTAACCCTAACCCTAACACTATCCTGGGCTGACGCTAACCCTAACCCTAACCCTAAAACTATCCTAGGGTTGATGCTAACCCTAACGCTAACACTATCCTAGGGCTGATGCTAACCCTAACCCTAACACTAACACTATCCTAGGGCTGATGCTAACCCTAACCCTAACACTATCCTAGGGCTGATGCTAACCCTAACCCTAACCCTAACACTATCCTAGGGCTAATGCTAACCCTAACCCTAACACTATCCTAGGGCTGATGCTAACCCTAACCCTAACATTATCCCAGGGCTGATGCTAACCCTAACCCTAACACTATCCTAGGGCTGATGCTAACCCTAACCCTAACCCTAACACTATCCTAGGGCTGATGCTAACCCTAACACTAACCCAAACACTATCCTAGAGCTGATGCTAACCCTAACCCTAACCCTAACAATATCCTAGGGCTGATGCTAACCCTAACACTAACATTATCCTAGGGCTGATGCTAACCCTCACCCTACCCCTAACACTATCCTAGGGCTGATGATAACCCTAACCATAACCCTAACACTATCCTAGGGCTGAGGTTAACCCTAACCCTAACACTATCCTACGGCTGATGCTAACCCTAACCCTAACACTAACACTATCCTAAGGCTGATGGTAACCCTAACACTAACACTATCCTAAGCCTGGTGCTAACCATAATTCTAACCCTAACAGTATCCTTGGGCTGATGCTAACCCTAACCCTAATAATATCCTAGGGCTGATGCTAACACTAACCCTAACCCTAACACTATCCTAGGGCTGATGCTAACCCTAACCCTAACCCTAACACTATCCTAGGGCTGATGCTAACCCTAACCCTAACACTATCCTAGGCCTGATGATAACCCTAACCCTAACCCTAACACTATCCTAGGGCTGATGCTAACCCTAACCCTTACCCTAACACTATCCTTGAACTGATTCTAACCCTAACCCTAACCCTAACACTATCCTAGGCCTGATGATAACCTTAACCCTAACACTAACACTATCCTAGGGTTTATGTTAACCCTAACCGTAACACTATCCTAGGTCTGATGCTAACCCTAACCCTAACCCTAACACTATCCTAGGGCTGATGCTAACCCTAACACTAACACTATCCTAGGGCTGATGCTAACCCTAACCCTAACCCTAACACTATCCTAGGGCTGATGCTAACCCTAACCCTAACTCTAACACTATCTTAGGGCTGAGGCTAACCCTAACCCTAACACTATCCTAGGCCTGATGAAAACCCTAACCCTAACCCTAACACTATCCTAGGGCTGATGCTAACCCTAACCCTAACACTATCCTAGGGCTGATGCTAACCCTAACCCTAACCCTAACACTATCCTAGGGCTGATGCTAACCCTAACGCTAACCCTAACACTATCCTTGAACTGATGCTAACCCTAACCCTAACCATAACACTATCATAGGCCTGATGATAACCCTAACCCTAACCCTAACACTATCCTAGGGTTTATGTTAACCCTAACCCTAACACTATCCTAGGGCTGATGGTAACCCTAACTCTAACCCTAACACTCTCCTAGGGCTAATGCTAACCCTAACCCTAACCCTAACACTATCCTATGGCTGATGCTAACCCTAACCCTAACACTAACACTATCCTAGGGCTGATGCTAACCCTAACCCTAACTCTATCCTAGGCCTGATGCTAACCCTAACCTTAACCCTAACACTATCCTAGGGCTGATGCTAACCCTAACCCTTACACTATACTAGGGCTGATGCTAACCCTAACCCTAACCCTAACACTATCCTAGGGTTGATGCTAACCCTAACCCTAACACTATCCTAGGCCTGATGATAACCCTAACCCTAACCCTAACACTATCCTAGGGCTGATGCTAACCCTAACCCTAACACTATCCTAGGGCTGATGCTAACCCTAACCCTAACCCTAACACTATCCTTTGGCTGATGCTAACCCTAACGCTAACCCTAACACTATCCTTGAACTGATGCTAACCCTAACCCTAACCCTAACACTATCCTAGGCCTGATGATAACCCTAACCATAACTTTAACACTATCCTAGGGTTTATGTTAACCCTAACCCTAACACTATCGAAGGGCTGATGCTAACCCTAACCCTAACGCTAACACTATCCTAGGGCGGATGCTGACCCTATCCCTAACCATAACACTCTCCTAGGGCTGAGGCTAACCCTAACACTAACACTATCCTAGGGCTGAGGCTAACCCTAACCCTAACACTATCCTGGGCTGACGCTAACCCTAACCCTAACCCTAAAACTATCCTAGGGTTGATGCTAACCCTAAAGCTAACACTATCCTAGGGCTGATGCTAACCCTAACCCTAACCCTAACACTATCCTAGGGCTGATGCTAACCCTAACCCTAACACTATCCTAGGGCTGATGCTAACCCTAACCCTAACCCTAACACTATCCTAGGGCTGATGCTAACCCTAACCCTAACACTATCCTAGGGCTGATGCTAACCCTAACCCTAACATTATCCCACGGCTGATGCTAACCCTAACCCTAACACTATCCTAGGGCTGATGCTAACCCTAACCCTAACCCTAACACTATCCTAGGGCTGATGCTAACCCTAACACTAACCCAAAAACTATCCTAGAGCTGATGCTAACCCTAACCCTAACCCTAACAATATCCTAGGGCTGATGCTAACCCTAACACTAACATTATCCTAGGGCTGATGCTAACCCTCACCCTACCCCTAACACTATCCTAGGGCTGATGCTAACCCTAACCCTAACCCTAACACTATCCTATGGCTGAGGCTAACCCTAACCCTAACACTATCCTACGGCTGATGCTAACCCTAACCCTAACACTAACACTATCCTAAGGCTGATGGTAACCCTAACACTAACACTATCCTAAGCCTGGTGCTAACCCTAATTCTAACCCTAACAGTATCCTTGGGCTGATGCTAACCCTAACCCTAATAATATCCTAGGGCTGATGCTAACACTAACCCTAACCCTAACACTATCCTATGGCTGATGCTAACCCTAACCCTAACACTAACACTATCCTAGGGCTGAAGCTAACCCTAACCCTAACACTATCCTAGGCCTGATGCTAACCCTAACCTTAACCCTAACACTATCCTAAGGCTGATGCTAACCCTAACCCTTACAATATCCTAGGGCTGATGCTAACCCTAACCCTAACCCTAACACTATCCTAGGGTTGATGCTAACCCTAACCCTAACACTATCCTAGGCCTGATGATAACCCTAACCCTAACCCTAACACTATCCTAGGGCTGATGCTAACCCTAACCCTAACACTATCCTAGGGCTGATGCTAACCCTAACCCGAACCCTAACACTATCCTATGGCTGATGCTAACCCTAACGCTAACCCTAACACTATCCTTGAACTGATGCTAACCCTAACCCTAACCCTAACACTATCCTAGGCCTGATGATAACCCTAACCCTAACTTTAACACTATCCTAGGGTTTATGTTAACCCTAACCCTAACACTATCCTAGGGCTGATGCTAACCCTAACCCTAACCCTAACACTATCTTACGGCGGATGCTGACCCTATCCCTAACCATAACACTCTCCTAGGGCTGAGGCAAACCCTAACCCTAACACTATCCTGGGCTGACGCTAACCCTAACCCTAACCCTAAAACTATCCTAGGGTTGATGCTAACCCTAACGCTAACACTATCCTAGGGCTGATGCTAACCCTAACCCTTACCCTAACACTATCCTAGGGCTGATGCTAACCCTACCCCTAACACTATCCTAGGGCTGATGCTAACCCTAACCCTAACCCTAACACTATCCTAGGGCTGATGCTAACCCTAACCCTAACACTATCCTAGGGCTGATGCTAACCCTAACCCTATCATTATCCCAGGGCTGATGCTAACCCTAACCCTAACACTATCCTAGGGCTGATACTAACCCTAACCCTAACCCTAACACTATCCTAGGGCTGATGCTAACCCTAACACTAACCCAAACACTATCCTAGAGCTGATGCTAACCCTAACCCTAACCCTAACAATATCCTAGGGCTGATGCTAACCCTAACACTAACATTATCCTAGGGCTTATGCTAACCCTCACCCTACCCCTAACACTATCCTAGGGCTGATGCTAACCCTAACCCTAACCGTAACACTATCCTAGGGCTCAGGCTAACCCTAACCCTAACACTATCCTACGGCTGATGGTAACCCTAACCCTAACACTAACACTATCCTAAGGCTGATGGTAACCCTAACACTAACACTATCCTAAGCCTGGTGCTAACCCTAATTCTAACCCTAACAGTATCCTTGGGCTGATGCTAACCCTAACCCTAATAATATCCTAGGGCTGATGCTAACACTAACCCTAACCCTAACACTATCCTAGGGCTGATGCTAACCCTAACCCTAACCCTAACACTATCCTAGGGCTGATGCTAACCCTAACCCTAACACTATCCTAGGGCTGATGCTAACCCTAACCCTAACCCTAACACTATCCTAGGGCTGATGGTAACCCTAACCTTAACCCTAACACTATCCTAGGGCTGACGCTAAACTTAACCCTAACCCTAACAGTATCCTTGGGGTGATTCTAACCGTAACCCTAACACTATCCTAGGACTGATGCTAACCCTAACCCTTACCCTAACACTATCCTTGAACTGATTCTAACCCTAACCCTAACCCTAACACTATCCTAGGCCTGATGATAACCTTAACCCTAACACTAACACTATCCTAGGGTTTATGTTAACCCTAACTGTAACACTATCCTAGGTCTGATGCTAACCCTAACCCTAACCCTAACACTATCCTAGGGCTGATGCTAACCCTAACACTAACACTATCCTAGGGCTGATGCTAACCCTAACCCTAACCCTAACACTATCCTAGGGCTGATGCTAACCCTAACCCTAACTCTAACACTATCTTAGGGCTGAGGCTAACCCTAACCCTAACACTATCCTAGGCCTGATGAAAACCCTAACCCTAACCCTAACACTATCCTAGGGCTGATGCTAACCCTAACCCTAACACTATCCTAGGGCTGATGCTAACCCTAACCCTAACCATAACACTATCCTAGGGCTGATGCTAAACCTAACGCTAACCCTAACACTATCCTTGAACTGATGCTAACCCTAACCCTAACCCTAACACTATCATAGGCCTGATGATAACCCTAACCCTAACCCTAACACTATCCTAGGGTTTATGTTAACCCTAACCCTAACACTATGCTAGGGCTGATGGTAACCCTAACGCTAACCCTAACACTCTCCTAGGGCTGATGCTAACCTTAACCCTAACCCTAACACTATCCTATGGCTGAAGCTAACCCTAACCCTAACACTAACACTATCCTAGGGCTGATGCTAACCCTAACCCTAACACTATCCTAGGCCTGATGCTAACCCTAACCTTAACCCTAACACTATCCTAGGGCTGATGCTAACCCTAACCCTTACACTATCCTAGGGCTGATGCTAACCCTAACCCTAACCCTAACACTATCCTAGGGTTGATGCTAACCCTAACCCTAACACTATCCTAAGCCTGATGATAACCCTAACCCTAACCCTAACACTATCCTAGGGCTGATGCTAACCCTAACCCTAACACTATCCTAGGGCTGATGCTAACCCTAACCCTAACCCTAACACTATCCTTTGGCTGATGCTAAACCTAACGCTAACCCTAACACTATCCTTGAACTGATGCTAACCCTAACCCTAACCCTAACACTATCCTAGGCCTGATGATAACCCTAACCCTAACTTTAACACTATCCTAGGGTTTATGTTAACCCTAACCCTAACACTATCCTAGGGCTGATGCTAACCCTAACCCTAACCCTAACACTATCCTAGGGCGGATGCTGACCCTATCCCTAACCATAACACTCTCCTAGGGCTGAGGCTAACCCTAACCCTAACACTATCCTAGGGCTGAGGCTAACCCTAACCCTAACACTATCCTGGGCTGACGCTAACCCTAACCCTAACCCTAAAACTATCCTAGGGTTGATGCTAACCCTAACGCTAACACTATCCTAGGGCTGATGCTAACCCTAACCCTAACCCTAACACTATCCTAGGGCTGATGCTAACCCTAACCCTAACACTATCCTAGGGCTGATGCTAACCCTAACCCTAACCCTAACACTATCCTAGGGCTGATGCTAACCCTAACCCTAACACTATCCTAGGGCTGATGCTAACCCTAACCCTAACATTATCCCAGGGCTGATGCTAACCCTAACCCTAACACTATCCTAGGGCTGATGCTAACCCTAACCCTAACCCTAACACTATCCTAGGGCTGATGCTAACCCTAACACTAACCCAAACACTATCCTAGAGCTGATGCTAACCCTAACCCTAACCCTAACAATATCCTAGGGCTGATGCTAACCCTAACACTAACATTATCCTAGGGCTGATGCTAACCCTCACCCTACCCCTAACACTATCCTAGGGCTGATGCTAACCCTAACCATAACCCTAACACTATCCTAGGGCTGAGGCTAACCCTAACCCTAACATTATCCTATGGCTGATGCTAACCCTAACGCTAACCCTAACACTATCCTTGAACTGATGCTAACCCTAACCCTAACCCTAACACTATCCTAGGCCTGATGATAACCCTAACCCTAACTTTAACACTATCCTAGGGTTTATGTTAACCCTAACCCTAACACTATCCTAGGGCTGATGCTAACCCTAACCCTAACCCTAACACTATCCTAGGGCGGATGCTGACCCTATCCCTAACCATAACACTCTCCTAGGGCTGAGGCTAACCCTAACCCTAACACTATCCTGGGCTGACGCTAACCCTAACCCTAACCCTAAAACTGTCCTAGGGTTGATGCTAACCCTAACGCTAACACTATCCTAGGGCTGATGCTAACCCTAACCCTAACCCTAACACTATCCTAGGGCTGATGCTAACCCTAACCCTAACACTATCCTAGGGCTGATGCTAACCCTAACCCTAACCCTAACACTATCCTAGGGCTGATGCTAACCCTAACCCTAACACTATCCTAGGGCTGATGCTAACCCTAACCCTAACATTATCCCAGGGCTGATGCTAACCCTAACCCTAACACTATCCTAGGGCTGATGCTAACCCTAACCCTAACCCTAACACTATCCTAGGGCTGATGCTAACCCTAACACTAACCCAAACACTATCCTAGAGCTGATGCTAACCCTAACCCTAACCCTAACAATATCCTAGGGCTGATGCTAACCCTAACACTAACATTATCCTAGGGCTGATGCTAACCCTCACCCTAATAATATCCTAGGGCTGATGCTAACACTAACCCTAACCCTAACACTATCCTAGGGCTGATGCTAACCCTAACCCTAACCCTAACACTATCCTAGGGCTGATGCTAACCCTAACCCTAACACTATCCTAGGCCTGATGATAACCCTAACCCTAACCCTAACACTATCCTAGGGCTGATGCTAACCCTAACCCTAACACTATCCTAGGCCTGATGATAACCCTAACCCTAACCCTAACACTATCCTAGGGCTGATGGTAACCCTAACCCTAACACTATCCTACGGCTGATGCTAACCCTAACCCTAACCCTAACACTATCCTAAGGCTGATGCTAACCCTAACACTAACACTATCCTAGGCCTGGTGCTAACCCTAACCCTAACCCTAACACAATCCTAGGGCTGATGCTCACCCTAACCCTAATAATATCCTAGGGCTGATGCTAACCCTAACCCTAACCCTAACAATATCCTAGGGCTGATGCTAACCCTAACCCTAACCCTAACACTATCCTAGGCCTGATGCTAACCCTATCCCTAACCATAACACTCTCCTAGGGCTGAGGCTAACCCTAACACTAACACTATCCTATGGCTGACGCTAACCCTAACCCTAACCCTAAAACTATCCTAGGGTTGATGCTAACCCTAACCCTAACACTATCCTAGGGCTGATGCTAACCCTAACCCTAACCCTAACACTATCCTAGTGCTGATGCTAACCCTATCCCTAACACTATCCTAGGGCTGATGCTAACCCTAACCCTAACCCTAACACTATCCTAGCGCTGATGCTAACCCTAACCCTAACACTATCCTAGGGCTGATGCTAACCCTAACCCTAACCCTAACATTATCCCAGTGCTGATGCTAACCCTAACCCTAACACTATCCTAGGGCTGATGCTAACCCTAACCCTAACCCTAACACTATCCTAGGGCTGATGCTAACCCTAACCCTAACCTTAACACTATCCTAGGGCTGATGCTAACCCTAACACTAACACTATCCTAGGGCTGATGCTAACCCTAACCCTAACCCTAACACTATCCTAGGGCTGATGCTAACCCTAACCCTAACCTTAACACTATCCTAGGGCTGATGCTAACCCTAACACTAACACTATCCTAGGGCTGATGCTAACCCTCATCCTACCCCTAACACTATCCTAGGGCTGATGCTAACCCTAACCCTAACACTATCCTAGGGCTGATGATAACCCTAACCCTAACACTATCATAGGCCTGATGATAACCCTAACCATAACCCTAACACTATCCTAGGGCTGATGCTAACCCTAACCCTAACACTATCCTAGGCCTGATGCTAACCCTAACCCTAACCCTAACACTATCCTAGGGTTTATGTTAACCCTAACCCTAACACTATCCTAGGGCTGATGCTAACCATAACCCTAAACCTAACACTATCCTAGGGCTGATTCTAACCCTAACGCTAACCCTAACACTATCCTTGAAACTTATGCTAACCCTAACCATAACCCTAACACTATCCTAGGCCTGATGATAACCCTAACCCTAACCCTAACACTATCCTAGGGTTTATGTTAACCCTAACCCTAACACTATCCTGGGCTGACGCTAACCCTAACCCTAACCCTAAAACTATCCTAGGGTTGATGCTAACCCTAACGCTAACACTATCCTAGGGCTGATGCTAACCCTAACACTAACCCTAACACTATCCTAGGGCTGATGCTAACCCTAACCCTAACACTATCCTAGGGCTGATGCTAACCCTAACCCTAACCCTAACACTATCTTAGGGCTGATGCTAACCCTAACCCTAACACTATCCTAGGGCTGATGCTAACCCTAACCCTAACATTATCCCAGGGCTGATGCTAACCCTAACCCTAACACTATCCTAGGGCTGATGCTAACCCTAACCCTAACCCTAACACTATCCTAGGGCTGATGCTAACCCTAACACTAACCCAAACACTATCCTAGAGCTGATGCTAACCCTAACCCTAACCCTAACAATATCCTAGGGCTGATGCTAACCCTAACACTAACATTATCCTAGGGCTGATGCTAACCCTCACCCTACCCCTAACACTATCCTAGGGCTGATGCTAACCCTAACCCTAACCCTAACACTATCCTAGGGCTGAGGCTAACCCTAACCCTAACACTATCCTACGGCTGATGCTAACCCTAACACTAACACTAACACTATCCTAAGGCTGATGGTAACCCTAACACTAACACTATCCTAAGCCTGGTGCTAACCCTAATTCTAACCCTAACAGTATCCTTGGGCTGATGCTAACCCTAACCCTAATAATATCCTAGGGCTGATGCTAACACTAACCCTAACCCTAACACTATCCTAGGGCTGATGCTAACCCTAACCCTAACCCTAACACTATCCTAGGGCTGATGCTAACCGTAACCCTAACACTATCCTAGGCCTGATGATAACCCTAACCCTAACCCTAACACTATCCTAGGGCTGATGGTAACCCTAACCCTAACACTATCCTACGGCTGATGCTAACCCTAACCCTAACCCTAACACTATCCTAAGGCTGATGCTAACCCTAACCCTAACACTATCCTAGGGCTGATGCTAACCCTAACCCTAACCCTAACACTAGCCTAGGGATGATGCTAACCCTAACCCTAACACTATCCTAGGGCTGATGCTAACCCTAACCCGAAACCTAACACTATGCTAGGGCGGATGCTAACCCTAACCCTAACCCTAACACTATCCTACGGCTGATGCTAACCCTAACCCTAACCCTAACACTATCCTAGGGATGATGCTAACCCTAGCCCTAACACTATCCTAGGGCTGATGCTAACCCTAATCCTAACCCTAACACTTTCCTAGGGCTGATGCTAACCCTAACCCTAACACTATCCTACGGCTGATGCTAACCCTAACACTAACACTATCCTAGGCCTGGTGCTAACCCTAACCCTAACCCTAACACAATCCTAGGGCTGATGCTCACCCTAACCCTAATAATATCCTAGGGCCGATGCTAACCCTAACCCTAACCCTAACAATATCCTAGGGCTGATGCTAACCCTAACCCTAACCCTAACACTATCCTAGGCCTGATGCTAACCCTATCCCTAACCATAACACTCTCCTAGGGCTGATGCTAACCCTAACCCTAACACTATCCTAGGGCTGATGCTAACCCTAACCCTAACCCTAACACTATCCTAGTGCTGATGCTAACCCTATCCCTAACACTATCCTAGGGCTGATGCTAACCCTAACCCTAACCCTAACACTATCCTAGGGCTGATGCTAACCCTAACCCTAACACTATCCTAGGGCTGATGCTAACCCTAACCCTAACCCTAACATTATCCCAGTGCTGATGCTAACCCTAACCCTAACACTATCCTAGGGCTGATGCTAACCCTAACCCTAACCCTAACACTATCCTAGGGCTGATGCTAACCCTAACCCTAACCTTAACACTATCCTAGGGCTGATGCTAACCCTAACACTAACACTATCCTAGGGCTGATGCTAACCCTCACCCTACCCCTAACACTATCCTAGGGCTGATGCTAACCCTAACCCTAACACTATCCTAGGCCTATGATAACCCTAACCCTAACACTATCATAGGCCTGATGATAACCCTAACCATAACCCTAACACTATCCTAGGGCTGATGCTAACCCTAACCCTAACCCTAACACTATCCTAGGGTTTATGTTAACCCTAACCCTAACACTATCCTAGGGCTGATGCTAACCCTAACCCTAAACCTAACACTATCCTAGGGGTGATTCTAACCCTAATGCTAACCCTAACACTATCCTTGAAACTTATGCTAACCCTAACCCTAACCCTAACACTATCCTAGGCCTGATGATAACCCTAACCCTAACCCTAACACTATCCTAGGGTTTATGTTAACCATAACCCTAACACTATCCTAGGGCTGATGCTAACCCTAACCCTAACCCTAACACTATCCTAGGGCGGATGCTAACCCTAACCCTAACCCTAACACTACCCTAGGGCTGATGCTAACCCTAACCCTAACTCTAACACTATCTTAGGGCTGAGGCTAACCCTAACCCTAACACTATCCTACGGCTGATGCTAACCCTAACCTTAACCCTAACACTATCCTAGGGCTGATGCTAACCCTAACCCTGACACTATCCTAGGCCTGATGCTAACCCTAACCCTAACCCTAACACTATCCTATGGCTGATGCTAACCCTAACCCTAACACTATCCTAGGGCTGATGCTAACCCTAACACTAACCCTAACACTATCCTAGGGCTGATGCTAACCCTAACCCTAACACTATCCTAGGCCTGATGATAACCCTAACCCTAACCCTAACACTATCCTAGGGCTGATGCTAACCCTAACCCTAACACTATCCTAGGGCTGATGCTAACCCTAACCCTAACCCTAACACTATCCTAGGGCTGATGGTAACCCTAACCCTAACCCTAACACTATCCTAGGGCTGATCCTAAACTTAACCGTAACCCTAACACTATCCTTGGGCTGATTCTAACCGTAACCCTAACACTATGCTAGGCCTGATGCTAACCCTAACCCTTACCCTAACACTATCCTAGGGCTGATGCTAAACCTAACCATAACCCTAACACTATCCTAGGGCTGATGCTAAGCCTAACCCTAACACTAACACTATCCTAGGGGTGATGCTAACCCTAACCCTAACACTATCCTAGGCCTGATGCTAACCCTAACCCTAACACTATCCTAGGGCTGATGCTAACCCTAACCCTAACCCTCACACTATCCTAGGCCTGATGCTAACCCTATCCATAACCCTAACACTCTCCTAGGGCTGAGGCTAACTCTAACCCTAACACTATCCTAGGGCTGATGATAACCCTAACCCTAACCCAAACACTATCCTAGGGTTGATGCTAACCCTAACCCTAACACTATCCTAGGGCTGATGCTAACCCTAACCCTAACCCTAACACTATCCTAGGGCTGATGCTAACCCTAACCGTAACACGATCCTGGGCCTGATGCTAACCCTAACCCTAACCCTAACACTATCCTAGGGCTGATGCTAACCCTAACCCTAACACTATCCTTGGGCTGATGCTAACCCTAACCCTAACCCTAACACTATCCTAGGGCAGATGCTAACCCTAACCATAACCCTAACACTATCCTTGAACTGATGCTAACCCTAACCCTAACCCTAACACTATCCTAGGCCTGATGATATCCCTAACCCTAACCCTAACACTATCCTAGGGTTTATGTTAACCCTAACCCTAACACTGTCCTAGGGCTGATGCTAACCCTAACCCTAACCCTAACACTATCCTAGGGCTGATGCTAACCCTAACACTAACACTATCCTAGGGCTGATGCTAACCCTAACCCTAACCCTAACACTATCCTAGGGCTGATGCTAACCCTAACCCTAACTCTAACACTGTCTTAGGGCTGAGGCTAACCCTAACCCTAACACTATCCTAGGCCTGATGATAACCCTAACCCTAACCCTAACACTATCCTAGGGCAGATGCTAACCCGAACCCTAACACTATCCTAGGGCTGATGCTAAACCTAACCCTAACCCTAACACTACCCTAGGGCTGATGCTAACCCTAACGCTAACCCTTACACTATCCTTGAACTGATGCTAACCCTAACCCTAACCTTAACACTATCATAGGCCTGATGATAACCCTAACACTAACCCTAACACTATCCTAGGGTTAATGTTACCCTAACCCTAACACTATCCTAGGGCTGATGCTAACCCTAACGCTAACCCTAACACTATCCTTGAACTGAAGCTAACCCTAACCCTAACCCTAACACTATCCTAGGCCTGATTATAACCCTAACCCTAACCCTAACACTATCCTAGGGTGTATGTTAACCCTAACCCTAACACTATCCTAGGGCTGATGCTAACTCTAACCCTAAACCTAACACTATCCTAGGGCGGATCCTAACCCTAACCCTAACCCTAACACTATCCTAGGGCTCATGCTAACCCTAACCCTAACCCTAACACTATCCTAGGGATGATGCTAACCCTAGCCCTAACACTATCCTAGGGCTGATGCTAACCCTAACCCTAACCCTAACACTATCCTAGGGCTGATGCTAACCCTAACCCTAACACTATCCTATGCCTGATGATAACCCTAACCCTAACCCTAACACTATCCTTAGGTCTGATGCTAACCCTAACCCTAACCCTAACACTATCCTAGGGCGGATGCTGACCCTATCCCTAACCATAACACTCTCCTAGGGCTGAGGCAAACCCTAACCCTAACACTATCCTGGGCTGACGCTAACCCTAACCCTAACTCTAAAACTATCCTAGGGTTGATGCTAACCCTAACGCTAACACTATCCTAGGGCTGATGCTAACCCTAACCCTAACCCTAACACTATCCTAGGGCTGATGCTAACCCTAACCCTAACACTATCCTAGGGCTGATGCTAACCCTAACCCTAACCCTAACACTATCCTAGGGCTGATGCTAACCCTAACCCTAACACTATCCTAGGGCTGATGCTAACCCTAACCCTAACATTATCCCAGGGCTGATGCTAACCCTAACCCTAACACTATCCTAGGGCTGATGCTAACCCTAACCCTAACCCTAACACTATCCTAGGGCTCATGCTAACCCTAACACTAACCCAAACACTATCCTAGAGCTGATGCTAACCCTAACCCTAACCCTAACAATATCCTAGGGCTGATGCTAACCCTAACACTAACATTATCCTAGGGCTGATGCTAACCCTCACCCTACCCCTAACACTATCCTAGGGCTGATGCTAACCCTAACCCTAACGCTAACACTATCCTAGGGCTGAGGCTAACCCTAACCCTAACACTATCCTTCTGCTGATGCTAACCAAAACCCTAACACTAACACTATCCTAAGGCTGATGGTAACCCTAACACTAACACTATCCTAAGCCTGGTGCTAACCCTAATTCTAACCCTAACAGTATCCTTGGGCTGATGCTAACCCTATCCCTAATAATATCCTAGGGCTGATGGTAACACTAACCCTAACCCTAACACTATCCTAGGGCTGATGCTAACCCTAACACTAACCCTAACACTATCCTAGGGCTGATGCTAACCCTAACCCTAACACTATCCTAGGCCTGATGATAACCCTAACCCTAACCCTAACACTATCCTAGGGCTGATGCTAACCCTAACCCTAACACTATCCTAGGGCTGATGCTCACCCTAACCCTAACCCTAACACTATCCTAAGGCTGATGGTAACCCTAACCTTAACCCTAACACTATCCTAGGGCTGATGCTAAACTTAACCCTAACCCTAACAGTATCCTTGGGGTGATTCTAACCGTAACCCTAACACTATCCTAGGACTGATGCTAACCCTAACCCTTACCCTTACACTATCCTTGAACTGATTCTAACCCTAACCCTAACCCTAACACTATCCTAGGCCTGATGATAACCTTAACCATAACACTAACACTATCCTAGGGTTTATGTTAACCCTAACCGTAACACTATCCTAGTTCTGATGCTAACCCTAACCCTAACCCTAACACTATCCTAGGGCTGATGCTAACCCTAACCCTAACCCTAACACTATCCTAGGGCTGATGCTAACCCTAACCCTAACTCTAACACTATCTTAGGGCTGAGGCTAACCCTAACCCTCACACTATCCTAGGCCTGATGAAAACCCTAACCCTAACCCTAACACTATCCTAGGGCTGATGCTAACCCTAACCCTAACACTATCCTAGGGCTGATGCTAACCCTAACCCTAACACTATCCTAGGCCTGATGATAACCCTAACCCTAACCCTAACACTATCCTAGGGCTGATGCTAACCCTAACCCTAACACTATCCTAGGGCTGATGCTAACCCTAACCCTAACACTATCCTAGGCCTGATGATAACCCTAACCCTAACCCTAACACTATCCTAGGGCTGATGCTAACCCTAACCCTAACACTATCCTAGGGCTGATGCTAACCCTAACCCTAACCCTAACACTATCCTAGGGCTGATGGTAACCCTAACCTTAACCCTAACACTATCCTAGGGCTGATGCTAAACTCAACCCTAACGCTAACAGTATCCTTGGGGTGATTCTAACCGTAACCCTAACACTATCCTAGGACTGATGGTAACCCCAGCCCTTAGCCTAACACTATCCTTGAACTGATTCTAACCCTAATCCTAACCCTAACACTATCCTAGGCCTGATGATAACCTTAACCCTAACACTAACACTATCCTAGGGTTTATGTTAACCCTAACCGTAACACTATCCTAGGTCTGATGCTAACCCTAACCCTAACCCTAACACTATCCTAGGGCTGATGCTAACCCTAACACTAACACTATCCTAGGGCTGATGCTAACCCTAACCCTAACCCTAACACTATCCTAGGGCTGATGCTAACCCTAACCCTAACTCTAACACTATCTTAGGGCTGAGGCTAACCCTAACCCTAACACTATCCTAGGCCTGATGAAAACCCTAACCCTAACCCTAACACTATCCTAGGGCTGATGATAACCCTAACCCTAACACTATCCTAGGGCTGATGCTAACCCTAACCCTAACACTATCCTAGGCCTGATGATAACCCTAACCCTAACCCTAACACTATCCTAGGGCTGATGCTAACCCTAACCCTAACACTATCCTAGGGCTGATGCTAACACTAACCCTAACACTATCCTAGGCCTGATGATAACCCTAACCCTAACCCTAACACTATCCTAGGGCTGATGCTAACCCTAACCAAAACACTATCCTAGGGCTGATGCTAACCCTAACCCTAACCCTAAAACTATCCTAGGGCTGATGGTAACCCTAACCTTAACCCTAACACTATCCTAGGGCTGATGCTAAACTTAACCCTAACCCTAACAGTATCCTTGGGGTGATTCTAACCGTAACCCTAACACTATCCTAGGACTGATGCTAACCCTAACCTTTACCCTAACACTATCCTTGAACTGATTCTAACCCTAACCCTAACCCTACACTATCCTAGGCCTGATGATAACCTTAAGCCTAACACTAACACTATCCTAGGGTTTATGTTAACCCTAACTGTAACACTATCCTAGGTCTGATGCTAACCCTAACCCTAACCCTAACACTATCCTAGGGCTGATGCTAACCCTAACACTAACACTATCCTAGGGCTGATGCTAACCCTAACCCTAACCCTAACACTATCCTAGGGCTGATGCTAACCCTAACCCTAACTCTAACACTATCTTAGGGCTGAGGCTAACCCTAACCCTAACACTATCCTAGGCCTGATGAAAACCCTAACCCTAACCCTAACACTATCCTAGGGCTGATGCTAACCCTAACATTAACACTATCCTAGGGCTGATGCTAACCCTAACCCTAACCCTAACACTATCCTAGGGCTGATGCTAACCCTAACGCTAACCCTAACACTATCCTTGAACTGATGCTATCCCTAACCCTAACCCTAACACTATCATAGGCCTGATGATAACCCTAACCCTAACCCTAACACTATCCTAGGGTTTATGTTAACCCTAACCCTAACACTAACCTAGGGCTGATGGTAACCCTAACCCTAAACCTAACACTATCCTAGGGCGGATGCTAACCCTAACCCTAACCCTAACACTATCCTACGGCTGATGCTAACCCTAACCCTAACCCTAACACTATCCTAGGGATGATGCTAACCCTAGCCCTAACACTATCCTAGGGCTGATGCTAACCCTAACCCTAACCCTAACACTATCCTAGGGCTGATGCTAACCCTAACCCTAACACTATCCTAGGCCTGATGATAACCCTAACCCTAACAGTATCCTAGGGCTGATGCTAACCCTAACCCTAACCCTAACACTATCCTAGGGCGGATGCTGACCCTATCCCTAACCATAACACTCTCCTAGGGCTGAGGCTAACCCTAAACCTAACACTATCCTGGGCTGACGCTAACCCTAACCCTAACCCTAAAACTATCCTAGGGTTGATGCTAACCCTAACGCTAACACTATCCTAGGGCTGATGCTAACCCTAACCCTAACCCTAACCCTAACACTATCCTAGGGCTGATGCTAACACTAACCCTAACACTATCCTAGGCCTGATGCTAACCCTAACCCTAACACTATCCTAGGGCTGATGCTAACCCTAACACTAACACTATCCTAGGGCTGATGCTAACCCTAACCCTAACCCTAACACTATCCTAGGGCTGATGCTAACCCTAACCCTAACACTATCCTAGGGCTGATGCTAACCCTAACCCTAACATTATCCCAGGGCTGATGCTAACCCTAACTCTAACACTATCCTAGGGCTGATGCTAACCCTAACCCTAACCCTAACACTATCCTAGGGCTGATGCTAACCCTAACACTAAACGAAACACTATCCTAGAGCTGATGCTAACCCTAACCCTAACCCTAACAATATCCTAGGGCTGATGCTAACCCTAACACTAACATTATCCTAGGGCTGATGCTAACCCTCACCTTACCCCTAACACTATCCTAGGGCTGATGCTAACCCTAACCCTAACGCTAACACTATCCTAGGGCTGAGGCTAACCCTAACCCTAGCACTATCCTACGGCTGATGCTAACCCTAACCCTAACACTAACACTATCCTAAGGCTGATGGTAACCCTAACACTAACACTATCCTAAGCCTGGTGCTAACCCTAATTCTAACCTTAACAGTATCCTTGGGCTGATGCTAACCCTAACCCTAATAATATCCTAGGGCTGATGCTAACACTAACCCTAACCCTAACACTATCCTAGGGCTGATGCTAACCCTAACCCTAACACTATCCTAGGCCTGATGATAACCCTAACCCTAACCCTAACACTATCCTAGGGCTGATGGTAACCCTAACCCTAACACTATCCTACGGCTGATGCTAACCCTACCCCTAACCCTAACACTATCCTAAGGCTGATGCTAACCCTAACCCTAACACTATCCTAGGGCTGATGCTAACCCTAACACTAACCCTAACACTATCCTAGGGCTGATGCTAACCCTAACCCTAACACTATCCTAGGCCTGATGATAACCCTAACCCTAACCCTAACACTATCCTAGGGCTGATGCCAACCCTAACCCTAACACTATCCTAGGGCTGATGCTAACCCTAACCCTAACCCTAACACTATCTTAGGGCTGATGGTAACCCTAACCTTAACCCTAACACTATCCTAGGGCTGATGCTAAACTTAACCCTAACCCTAACAGTATCCTTGGGGTGATTCTAACCGTAACCCTAAAACTATCCTAGGACTGATGCTAACCCTAACCCTTACCCTAACACTATCCTTGAACTGATTCTAACCCTAACCCTAACCCTAACACTATCCTAGGCCTGATGATAACCTTAACCCTAACACTAACACTATCCTAGGGTTTATGTTAACCCTAACCGTAACACTATCCTAGGTCTGATGCTAACCCTAACCCTAACCCTAACACTATCCTAGGGCTGATGCTAACCCTAACACTAACACTATCCTAGGGCTGATGCTAACCCTAACCCTAACCCTAACACTATCCTAGGGCTGATGCTAACCCTAACCCTAACTCTAACACTATCTTAGGGCTGAGGCTAACCCTAACCCTAACACTATCCTAGGCCTGATGAAAACCCTAACCCTAACCCTAACACTATCCTAGGGCTGATGCTAACCCTAACCCTAACACTATCCTAGGGCTGATGCTAACCCTAACCCTCACCCTAACACTATCCTAGGGCTGATGCTAACCCTAACGCTAACCCTAACACTATCCTTGAACTGATGCTAACCCTAACCCTAACCCTAACACTATCCTAGGCCTGATGATAACCCTAACCCTAACCCTAACACTATCCTAGGGCTGATGCTAACCTTAACCCTAACACTATCCTAGGGCTGATGCTAACCCTAACCCTAACCCTAACACTATCTTAGGGCTGATGCTAACCCTAACCCTAACCCTAACCCTATCCTAGGGCTGATGCTAACCCTAACCCTAACACTATCCTAGGGCTGATGCTAACCCTAACCCTAACCCTAACACTATAATAGGGCTGATACTAACCCTAACCCTAACCCTAACACTATCCTAGGGCTGATGCTAACCCTCACCGTAACACTATCCTAGGCCTGATGAGAACCCTAACCCTAACCCTAACAATATCCTAGAGTTTATGTTAACCCTAACCCTAACACTATCCTAGGGCTGATGCTAACCCTAACGCTAACCCTAACACTATCCTTGAACTGATGCTAACCCTAACCCTAACCCTAACATTATCCTAGGCCTGATGATAACCCTAACCCTAACCCTAACACTATCCTAGGGTTTATGTTAACCCTAACCCTAACACTATCCTAGGGCTGATGCTAACCTTAACCCTAAACCTAACACTATCCTAGGGCGGATGCTAACCCTAACCCTAACCCTAAGACTATCCTAGGGCTCATGCTAACCCTAACCATAACTCTAACACTATCTTAGGGCTGAGGCTAACCCTAACCCTAACACTATCCTACGGCTGATGCTAACCCTAACCCTAACCCTAACACTATCGTAGGGCTGATGCTAACCCTAACCCTAACACTATCGTAGGGCTGATGCTAACCCTAACCCTAACCCTAACACTATCCTAGGGCTGATGCTAACCCTAACCCTAACACTATCCTAGGGCTGATGCTAACCCTAACCCTAACACTATCCTAGGGCTGATGCTAACCCTAACCCTAACCCTAACATTATCCCAGGGCTGATGCTAACCCTAACCCTAACACTATCCTAGGGCTGATGCTAACCCTAACCCTAAACCTAACAATATCCTAGGGCTGATGCTAACCCTAACACTAACCCTAACACTATCCTAGAGCTGATGCTAACCCTAACCCTAACCCTAATACTATCCTAGGGCTGATGCTAACCCTAACCCTAACCCTAACACTATCCTAGGGCTGATGATAACCCTAACACTAACACTATCCTAGGGCTGATGCTAACCCTCACCCTACCCCTAACACTATCCCAGGGCTGATGCTAACCCTAACCCTAACCCTAACACTATCCTAAGCCTGATGGTAACCCTAACACTAACACTATACTAAGCCTGGTGCTAACCCTAACTCTAACCCTAACAGTATCCTAGGGCTGATGCTAACCCTAACCCTAATAATATCCTAGGGCTGATTCTAACACTATCCCTAACCCTAACATTATCCTAGGGCTGATGCTAACCCGAACCCTAACCCTAACACTATCCTGGGGCTGATGCTAACCCTAACCCTAACACTATCCTAGGCCTGATGAGAACCCTAACCCTAACCCTAACACTATCCTAGGGCTGATGCTAACCCTAACCCTAACACTATCCTACGGATGATGCTAACCCTAACCCTAACCCTAACACTATCGTAGGGCTGATGCTAACCCTAACCCTAACACTATCCTAGGGCTGATGCTAACCCTAACCCTAAACCTAACACTATCCTAGGGCTGATGCTAACCCTAACCCTAACACTATCCTAGGGCTTATGCTAACCCTAACCCTAACCCTAACACTATCCTAGGGCTGATGCTAACCCTAACACTAACACTATCCTAGGGCTGATGCTAACCCTAACCCTAACCCTAACACTATCCTAGGGCTGATGCTAACCCTAACCCTAACTCTAACACTGTCTTAGGGCTGAGGCTAACCCTAACCCTAACACTATCCTAGGCCTGATGATAACCCTAACCCTAACCCTAACACTATCCTAGGGCAGATGCTAACCCTAACCCTAACACTATCCTAGGGCTGATGCTAAACCTAACCCTAACCCTAACACTACCCTAGGGCTGATGCTAACCCTAACGCTAACCCTTACACTATCCTTGAACTGATGCTAACCCTAACCCTAACCTTAACACTATCATAGGCCTGATGATAACCCTAACACTAACCCTAACACTATCCTAGGGTTAATGTTAACCCTAACCCTAACACTATCCTAGGGCTGATGCTAACCCTAACGCTAACCCTAACACTATCCTTGAACTGAAGCTAACCCTAACCCTAACCCTAACACTATCCTAGGCCTGATTATAACCCTAACCCTAACCCTAACACTATCCTAGGGTGTATGTTAACCCTAACCCTAACACTATCCTAGGGCTGATGCTAACTCTAACCCTAAACCTAACACTATCCTAGGGCGGATGCTAACCCTAACCCTAACCCTAACACTATCCTAGGGCTCATGCTAACCCTAACCCTAACCCTAACACTATCCTAGGGATGATGCTAACCCTAGCCCTAACACTATCCTAGGGCTGATGCTAACCCTAACCCTAACCCTAACACTATCCTAGGGCTGATGCTAACCCTAACCCTAACACTATCCTATGCCTGATGATAACCCTAACCCTAACCCTAACACTATCCTTAGGTCTGATGCTAACCCTAACCCTAACCCTAACACTATCCTAGGGCGGATGCTGACCCTATCCCTAACCATAACACTCTCCTAGGGCTGAGGCAAACCCTAACCCTAACACTATCCTGGGCTGACGCTAACCCTAACCCTAACCCTAAAACTATCCTAGGGTTGATGCTAACCCTAACGCTAACACTATCCTAGGGCTGATGCTAACCCTAACCCTAACCCTAACACTATCCTAGGGCTCATGCTAACCCTAACCCTAACACTATCCTAGGGCTGATGCTAACCCTAACCCTAACCCTAACACTATCCTAGGGCTGATGCTAACCCTAACCCTAACACTATCCTAGGGCTGATGCTAACCCTAACCCTAACATTATCCCAGGGCTGATGCTAACCCTAACCCTAACACTATCCTAGGGCTGATGCTAACCCTAACCCTAACCCTAACACTATCCTAGGGCTCATGCTAACCCTAACACTAACATTATCCTAGGGCTGATGCTAACCCTCACCCTACCCCTAACACTATCCTAGGGCTGATGCTAACCCTAACCCTAACGCTAACACTATCCTAGGGCTGAGGCTAACCCTAACCCTAACACTATCCTACGGCTGATGCTAACCAAAACCCTAACACTAACACTATCCTAAGGCTGATGGTAACCCTAACACTAACACTATCCTAAGCCTGGTGCTAACCCTAATTCTAACCCTAACAGTATCCTTGGGCTGATGCTAACCCTATCCCTAATAATATCCTAGGGCTGATGGTAACACTAACCCTAACCCTAACACTATCCTAGGGCTGATGCTAACCCTAACACTAACCCTAACACTATCCTAGGGCTGATGCTAACCCTAACCCTAACACTATCCTAGGCCTGATGATAACCCTAACCCTAACCCTAACACTATCCTAGGGCTGATGCTAACCCTAACGCTAACCCTAACACTATCCTTGAACTGATGCTAACCCTAACCCTAACCATAACACTATCATAGGCCTGATGATAACCCTAACCCTAACCCTAACACTATCCTAGGGTTTATGTTAACCCTAACCCTAACACTATCCTAGGGCTGATGGTAACCCTAACGCTAACCCTAACACTCTCCTAGGGCTAATGCTAACCCTAACCCTAACCCTAACACTATCCTATGGCTGATGCTAACCCTAACCCTAACACTAACACTATCCTAGGGCTGATGCTAACCCTAACCCTAACTCTATCCTAGGCCTGATGCTAACCCTAACCTTAACCCTAACACTATCCTAGGGCTGATGCTAACCCTAACCCTTACACTATACTAGGGCTGATGCTAACCCTAACCCTAACCCTAACACTATCCTAGGGTTGATGCTAACCCTAACCCTAACACTATCCTAGGCCTGATGATAACCCTAACCCTAACCCTAACACTATCCTAGGGCTGATGCTAACCCTAACCCTAACACTATCCTAGGGCTGATGCTAACCCTAACCCTAACCCTAACACTATCCTTTGGCTGATGCTAACCCTAACGCTAACCCTAACACTATCCTTGAACTGATGCTAACCCTAACCCTAACCCTAACACTATCCTAGGCCTGATGATAACCCTAACCATAACTTTAACACTATCCTAGGGTTTATGTTAACCCTAACCCTAACACTATCGAAGGGCTGATGCTAACCCTAACCCTAACGCTAACACTATCCTAGGGCGGATGCTGACCCTATCCCTAACCATAACACTCTCCTAGGGCTGAGGCTAACCCTAACACTAACACTATCCTAGGGCTGAGGCTAACCCTAACCCTAACACTATCCTGGGCTGACGCTAACCCTAACCCTAACCCTAAAACTATCCTAGGGTTGATGCTAACCCTAACGCTAACACTATCCTAGGGCTGATGCTAACCCTAACCCTAACCCTAACACTATCCTAGGGCTGATGCTAACCCTAACCCTAACACTATCCTAGGGCTGATGCTAACCCTAACCCTAACCCTAACACTATCCTAGGGCTGATGCTAACCCTAACCCTAACACTATCCTAGGGCTGATGCTAACCCTAACCCTAACATTATCCCACGGCTGATGCTAACCCTAACCCTAACACTATCCTAGGGCTGATGCTAACCCTAACCCTAACCCTAACACTATCCTAGGGCTGATGCTAACCCTAACACTAACCCAAAAACTATCCTAGAGCTGATGCTATCCCTAACCCTAACCCTAACAATATCCTAGGGCTGATGCTAACCCTAACACTAACATTATCCTAGGGCTGATGCTAACCCTCACCCTACCCCTAACACTATCCTAGGGCTGATGCTAACCCTAACCCTAACCCTAACACTATCCTAGTGCTGAGGCTAACCCTAACCCTAACACTATCCTACGGCTGATGCTAACCCTAACCCTAACACTAACACTATCCTAAGGCTGATGGTAACCCTAACACTAACACTATCCTAAGCCTGGTGCTAACCCTAATTCTAACCATAACAGTATCCTTGGGCTGATGCTAACCCTAACCCTAATAATATCCTAGGGCTGATGCTAACACTAACCCTAACCCTAACACTATCCTATGGCTGATGCTAACCCTAACCCTAACACTAACACTATCCTAGGGCTGATGCTAACCCTAACCCTAACACTATCCTAGGCCTGATGCTAACCCTAACCTTAACCCTAACACTATCCTAAGGCTGATGCTAACCCTAACCCTTACACTATCCTAGGGCTGATGCTAACCCTAACCCTAACCCTAACACTATCCTAGGGTTGATGCTAACCCTAACCCTAACACTATCCTAGGCCTGATGATAACCCTAACCCTAACCCTAACACTATCCTAGGGCTGATGCTAACCCTAACCCTAACACTATCCTAGGGCTGATGCTAACCCAAACCCGAACCCTAACACTATCCTATGGCTGATGCTAACCCTAACGCTAACCCTAACACTATCCTTGAACTGATGCTAACCCTAACCCTAACCCTAACACTATCCTAGGCCTGATGATAACCCTAACCCTAACTTTAACACTATCCTAGGGTTTATGTTAACCCTAACCCTAACACTATCCTAGGGCTGATGCTAACCCTAACCCTAACCCTAACACTATCTTAGGGCGGATGCTGACCCTATCCCTAACCATAACACTCTCCTAGGGCTGAGGCCAACCCTAACCCTAACACTATCCTGGGCTGACGCTAACCCTAACCCTAACCCTAAAACTATCCTAGGGTTGATGCTAACCCTAACGCTAACACTATCCTAGGGCTGATGCTAACCCTAACCCTTACCCTAACACTATCCTAGGGCTGATGCTAACCCTACCCCTAACACTATCCTAGGGCTGATGCTAACCCTAACCCTAACCCTAACACTATCCTAGGGCTGATGCTAACCCTAACCCTAACACTATCCTAGGGCTGATGCTAACCCTAACCCTAACATTATCCCAGGGCTGATGCTAACCCTAACCCTAACACTATCCTAGGGCTGATGCTAACCCTAACCCTAACCCTAACACTATCCTAGGGCTGATGCTAACCCTAACACTAACCCAAACACTATCCTAGAGCTGATGCTAACCCTAACCCTAACCCTAACAATATCCTAGGGCTGATGCTAACCCTAACACTAACATTATCCTAGGGCTGATGCTAACCCTCACCCTACCCCTAACACTATCCTAGGGCTGATGCTAACCCTAACCCTAACCGTAACACTATCCTAGGGCTCAGGCTAACCCTAACCCTAACACTATCCTACGGCTGATGCTAACCCTAACCCTAACACTAACACTATCCTAAGGCTGATGGTAACCCTAACACTAACACTATCCTAAGCCTGGTGCTAACCCTAATTCTAACCCTAACAGTATCCTTGGGCTGATGCTAACCCTAACCCTAATAATATCCTAGGGCTGATGCTAACACTAACCCTAACCCTAACACTATCCTAGGGCTGATGCTAACCCTAACCCTAACCCTAACACTATCCTAGGGCTGATGCTAACCCTAACCCTAACACTATCCTAGGGCTGATGCTAACCCTAACCCTAACCCTAACACTATCCTAGGGCTGATGGTAACCCTAACCTTAACCCTAACACTATCCTAGGGCTGATGCTAAACTTAACCCTAACCCTAACAGTATCCTTGGGGTGATTCTAACCGTAACCCTAACACTATCCTAGGACTGATGCTAACCCTAACCCTTACCCTAACACTATCCTTGAACTGATTCTAACCCTAACCCTAACCCTAACACTATCCTAGGCCTGATGATAACCTTAACCCTAACACTAACACTATCCTAGGGTTTATGTTAACCCTAACTGTAACACTATCCTAGGGTTTATGTTAACCCTAACTGTAACACTATCCTAGGTCTGATGCTAACCCTAACCCTAACCCTAACACTATCCTAGGGCTGATGCTAACCCTAACACTAACACTATCCTAGGGCTGATGCTAACCCTAACCCTAACCCTAACACTATCCTAGGGCTGATGCTAACCCTAACCCTAACTCTAACACTATCTTAGGGCTGAGGCTAACCCTAACCCTAACACTATCCTAGGCCTGATGAAAACCCTAACCCTAACCCTAACACTATCCTAGGGCTGATGCTAACCCTAACCCTAACACTATCCTAGGGCTGATGCTAACCCTAACCCTAACCATAACACTATCCTAGGGCTGATGCTAACCCTAACGCTAACCCTAACACTATCCTTGAACTGATGCTAACCCTAACCCTAACCCTAACACTATCATAGGCCTGATGATAACCCTAACCCTAACCCTAACACTATCCTAGGGTTTATGTTAACCCTAACCCTAACACTATGCTAGGGCTGATGGTAACCCTAACGCTAACCCTAACACTCTCCTAGGGCTGATGCTAACCCTAACCCTAACCCTAACACTATCCTATGGCTGATGCTAACCCTAACCCTAACACTAACACTATCCTAGGGCTGATGCTAACCCTAACCCTAACACTATCCTAGGCCTGATGCTAACCCTAACCTTAACCCTAACACTATCCTAGGGCTGATGCTAACCCTAACCCTTACACTATCCTAGGGCTGATGCTAACCCTAACCCTAACCCTAACACTATCCTAGGGTTGATGCTAACCCTAACCCTAACACTATCCTAAGCCTGATGATAACCCTAACCCTAACCCTAACACTATCCTAGGGCTGATGCTAACCCTAACCCTAACACTATCCTAGGGCTGATGCTAACCCTAACCCTAACCCTAACACTATCCTTTGGCTGATGCTAAACCTAACGCTAACCCTAACACTATCCTTGAACTGATGCTAACCCTAACCCTAACCCTAACACTATCCTAGGCCTGATGATAACCCTAACCCTAACTTTAACACTATCCTAGGGTTTATGTTAACCCTAACCCTAACACTATCCTAGGGCTGATGCTAACCCTAACCCTAACCCTAACACTATCCTAGGGCGGATGCTGACCCTATCCCTAACCATAACACTCTCCTAGGGCTGAGGCTAACCCTAACCCTAACCCTAAAACTGTCCTAGGGTTGATGCTAACCCTAACGCTAACACTATCCTAGGGCTGATGCTAACCCTAACCCTAACCCTAACACTATCCTAGGGCTGATGCTAACCCTAACCCTAACACTATCCTAGGGCTGATGCTAACCCTAACCCTAACGCTAACACTATCCTAGGGCTGATGCTAACCCTAACCCTAACACTATCCTAGGGCTGATGCTAACCCTAACCCTAACATTATCCCAGGGCTGATGCTAACCCTAACCCTAACACTATCCTAGGGCTGATGCTAACCCTAACCCTAACCCTAACACTATCCTAGGGCTGATGCTAACCCTAACACTAACCCAAACACTATCCTAGAGCTGATGCTAACCCTAACCCTAACCCTAACAATATCCTAGGGCTGATGCTAACCCTAACACTAACATTATCCTAGGGCTGATGCTAACCCTCACCCTAATAATATCCTAGGGCTGATGCTAACATTAACCCTAACCCTAACACTATCCTAGGGCTGATGCTAACCCTAACCCTAACCCTAACACTATCCTAGGGCTGATGCTAACCCTAACCCTAACACTATCCTAGGCCTGATGATAACCCTAACCCTAACCCTAACACTATCCTAGGGCTGATGCTAACCCTAACCCTAACACTATCCTAGGCCTGATGATAACCCTAACCCTAACCCTAACACTATCCTAGGGCTGATGGTAACCCTAACCCTAACACTATCCTACGGCTGATGCTAACCCTAACCCTAACCCTAACACTATCCTAAGGCTGATGCTAACCCTAACACTAACACTATCCTAGGCCTGGTGCTAACCCTAACCCTAACCCTAACACAATCCTAGGGCTGATGCTCACCCTAACCCTAATAATATCCTAGGGCTGATGCTAACCCTAACCCTAACCCTAACAATATCCTAGGGCTGATGCTAACCCTAACCCTAACCCTAACACTATCCTAGGCCTGATGCTAACCCTATCCCTAACCATAACACTCTCCTAGGGCTGAGGCTAACCCTAACACTAACACTATCCTATGGCTGACGCTAACCCTAACCCTAACCCTAAAACTATCCTAGGGTTGATGCTAACCCTAACCCTAACACTATCCTAGGGCTGATGCTAACCCTAACCCTAACCCTAACACTATCCTAGTGCTGATGCTAACCCTATCCCTAACACTATCCTAGGGCTGATGCTAACCCTAACCCTAACCCTAACACTATCCTAGGGCTGATGCTAACCCTAACCCTAACACTATCCTAGGGCTGATGCTAACCCGAACCCTAACCCTAACATTATCCCAGTGCTGATGCTAACCCTAACCCTAACACTATCCTAGGGCTGATGCTAACCCTAACCCTAACCCTAACACTATCCTAGGGCTGATGCTAACCCTAACCCTAACCTTAACACTATCCTAGGGCTGATGCTAACCCTAACACTAACACTATCCTAGGGCTGATGCTAACCCTAACCCTAACCCTAACACTATCCTAGGGCTGATGCTAACCCTAACCCTACCTTAACACTATCCTAGGGCTGATGCTAACCCTAACACTAACACTATCCTAGGGCTGATGCTAACCCTCATCCTACCCCTAACACTATCCTGGGGCTGATGCTAACCCTAACCCTAACACTATCCTAGGGCTGATGATAACCCTAACCCTAACACTATCATAGGCCTGATGATAACCCTAACCATAACCCTAACACTATCCTAGGGCTGATGCTAACCCTAACCCTAACACTATCCTAGGCCTGATGCTAACCCTAACCCTAACCCTAACACTATCCTAGGGTTTATGTTAACCCTAACCCTAACACTATCCTAGGGCTGATGCTAACCCTAACCCTAAACCTAACACTATCCTAGGGCTGATTCTAACCCTAACGCTAACCCTAACACTATCCTTGAAACTTATGCTAACCCTAACCATAACCCTAACACTATCCTAGGCCTGATGATAACCCTAACCCTAACCCTAACACTATCCTAGGGTTTATGTTAACCCTAACCCTAACACTATCCTGGGCTGACGCTAACCCTAACCCTAACCCTAAAACTATCCTAGGGTTGATGCTAACCCTAACGCTAACACTATCCTAGGGCTGATGCTAACCCTAACACTAACCCTAACACTATCCTAGGGCTGATGCTAACCCTAACCCTAACACTATCCTAGGGCTGATGCTAACCCTAACCCTAACCCTAACACTATCCTAGGGCTGATGCTAACCCTAACCCTAACACTATCCTAGGGCTGATGCTAACCCTAACCCTAACATTATCCCAGGGCTGATGCTAACCCTAACCCTAACACTATCGTAGGGCTGATGCTAACCCTAACCCTAACCCTAACACTATCCTAGGGCTGATGCTAACCCTAACACTAACCCAAACACTATCCTAGAGCTGATGCTAACCCTAACCCTAACCCTAACAATATCCTAGGGCTGATGCTAACCCTAACACTAACATTATCCTAGGGCTGATGCTAACCCTCACCCTACCCCTAACACTATCCTAGGGCTGATGCTAACCCTAACCCTAACCCTAACACTATCCTAGGGCTGAGGCTAACCCTAACCCTAACACTATCCTACGGCTGATGCTAACCCTAACACTAACACTAACACTATCCTAAGGCTGATGGTAACCCTAACACTAACACTATCCTAAGCCTGGTGCTAACCCTAATTCTAACCCTAACAGTATCCTTGGGCTGATGCTAACCCTAACCCTAATAATATCCTAGGGCTGATGCTAACACTAACCCTAACCCTAACACTATCCTAGGGCTGATGCTAACCCTAACCCTAACCCTAACACTATCCTAGGGCTGATGCTAACCGTAACCCAAACACTATCCTAGGCCTGATGATAACCCTAACCCTAACCCTAACACTATCCTAGGGCTGATGGTAACCCTAACCCTAACACTATCCTACGGCTGATGCTAACCCTAACCCTAACCCTAACACTATCCTAAGGCTGATGCTAACCCTAACCCTAACACTATCCTAGGGCTGATGCTAACCCTAACCCTAACCCTAACACTAGCCTAGGGATGATGCTAACCCTAACCCTAACACTATCCTAGGGCTGATGCTAACCCTAACCCGAAACCTAACACTATGCTAGGGCGGATGCTAACCCTAACCCTAACCCTAACACTATCCTACGGCTGATGCTAACCCTAACCCTAACCCTAACACTATCCTAGGGATGATGCTAACCCTAGCCCTAACACTATCCTAGGGCTGATGATAACCCTAATCCTAACCCTAACACTTTCCTAGGGCTGATGCTAACCCTAACCCTAACACTATCCTACGGCTGATGCTAAACCTAACCCTAACCCTAACACTATCCTAAGGCTGATGCTAACCCTAACACTAACACTATCCTAGGCCTGGTGCTAACCCTAACCCTAACCCTAACACAATCCTAGGGCTGATGCTCACCCTAACCCTAATAATATCCTAGGGCCGATGCTAACCCTAACCCTAACCCTAACAATATCCTAGGGCTGATGCTAACCCTAACCCTAACCCTAACACTATCCTAGGCCTGATGCTAACCCTATCCCTAACCATAACACTCTCCTAGGGCTGAGGCTAACAAAAACACTAACACTATCCTAGGGCTGACGCTAACCCTAACCCTAACCCTAAAACTATCCTAGGGTTGATGCTAACCCTAACCCTAACACTATCCTAGGGCTGATGCTAACCCTAACCCTAACCCTAACACTATCCTAGTGCTGATGCTAACCCTATCCCTAACACTATCCTAGGGCTGATGCTAACCCTAACCCTAACCCTAACACTATCCTAGGGCTGATGCTAACCCTAACCCTAACACTATCCTAGGGCTGATGCTAACCCTAACCCTAACCCTAACATTATCCCAGTGCTGATGCTAACCCTAACCCTAACACTATCCTAGGGCTGATGCTAACCCTAACCCTAACCCTAACACTATCCTAGGGCTAATGCTAACCCTAACCCTAACCTTAACACTATCCTAGGGCTGATGCTAACCCTAACACTAACACTATCCTAGGGCTGATGCTAACCCTCACCCTACCCCTAACACTATCCTAGGGCTGATGCTAACCCTAACCCTAACACTATCCTAGGCCTATGATAACCCTAACCCTAACACTATCATAGGCCTGATGATAACCCTAACCATAACCCTAACACTATCCTAGGGCTGATGCTAACCCTAACCCTAACCCTAACACTATCCTAGGGTTTATGTTAACCCTAACCCTAACACTATCCTAGGGCTGATGCTAACCCTAACCCTAAACCTAACACTATCCTAGGGGTGATTCTAACCCTAACGCTAACCCTAACACTATCCTTGAAACTTATGCTAACCCTAACCCTAACCCTAACACTATCCTAGGCCTGATGATAACCCTAACCCTAACCCTAACACTATCCTAGGGTTTATGTTAACCATAACCCTAACACTATCCTAGGGCTGATGCTAACCCTAACCCTAACCCTAACACTATCCTAGGGCGGATGCTAACCCTAACCCTAACCCTAACACTACCCTAGGGCTGATGCTAACCCTAACCCTAACTCTAACACTATCTTAGGGCTGAGGCTAACCCTAACCCTAACACTATCCTACGGCTGATGCTAACCCTAACCTTAACCCTAACACTATCCTAGGGCTGATGCTAACCCTAACCCTGACACTATCCTAGGCCTGATGCTAACCCTAACCCTAACCCTAACACTATCCTACGGCTGATGCTAACCCTAACCCTAACACTATCCTAGGGGTGATGCTAACCCTAACCCTAACACTATCCTAGGCCTGATGCTAACCCTAACCCTAACACTATCCTAGGGCTGATGCTAACCCTAACCCTAACCCTCACACTATCCTAGGCCTGATGCTAACCCTATCCATAACCCTAACACTCTCCTAGGGCTGAGGCTAACTCTAACCCTAACACTATCCTAGGGCTGATGATAACCCTAACCCTAACCCAAACACTATCCTAGGGTTGATGCTAACCCTAACCCTAACACTATCCTAGGGCTGATGCTAACCCTAACCCTAACCCTAACACTATCCTAGGGCTGATGCTAACCCTAACCGTAACACGATCCTGGGCCTGATGCTAACCCTAACCCTAACCCTAACACTATCCTAGGGCTGATGCTAACCCTAACCCTAACACTATCCTTGGGCTGATGCTAACCCTAACCCTAACCCTAACACTATCCTAGGGCAGATGCTAACCCTAACCATAACCCTAACACTATCCTTGAACTGATGCTAACCCTAACCCTAACCCTAACACTATCCTAGGCCTGATGATATCCCTAACCCTAACCCTAACACTATCCTAGGGTTTATGTTAACCCTAACCCTAACACTGTCCTAGGGCTGATGCTAACCCTAACCCTAACCCTAACACTATCCTAGGGCTGATGCTAACCCTAACACTAACACTATCCTAGGGCTGATGCTAACCCTAACCCTAACCCTAACACTATCCTAGGGCTGATGCTAACCCTAACCCTAACTCTAACACTGTCTTAGGGCTGAGGCTAACCCTAACCCTAACACTATCCTAGGCCTGATGATAACCCTAACCCTAACCCTAACACTATCCTAGGGCAGATGCTAACCCTAACCCTAACACTATCCTAGGGCTGATGCTAAACCTAACCCTAACCCTAACACTACCCTAGGGCTGATGCTAACCCTAACGCTAACCCTTACACTATCCTTGAACTGATGCTAACCCTAACCCTAACCTTAACACTATCATAGGCCTGATGATAACCCTAACACTAACCCTAACACTATCCTAGGGTTAATGTTAACCCTAACCCTAACACTATCCTAGGGCTGATGCTAACCCTAACGCTAACCCTAACACTATCCTTGAACTGAAGCTAACCCTAACCCTAACCCTAACACTATCCTAGGCCTGATTATAACCCTAACCCTAACCCTAACACTATCCTAGGGTGTATGTTAACCCTAACCCTAACACTATCCTAGGGCTGATGCTAACTCTAACCCTAAACCTAACACTATCCTAGGGCGGATGCTAACCCTAACCCTAACCCTAACACTATCCTAGGGCTCATGCTAACCCTAACCCTAACCCTAACACTATCCTAGGGATGATGCTAACCCTAGCCCTAACACTATCCTAGGGCTGATGCTAACCCTAACCCTAACCCTAACACTATCCTAGGGCTGATGCTAACCCTAACCCTAACACTATCCTAGTGCTGATGCTAACCCTATCCCTAACACTATCCTAGGGCTGATGCTAAACCTAACCCTAACCCTAACACTATCCTAAGGCTGATGCTAACCCTAACACTAACACTATCCTAGGCCTGGTGCTAACCCTAACCCTAACCCTAACAGAATCCTAGGGCTGATGCTCACCCTAACCCTAATAATATCCTAGGGCCGATGCTAACCCTAACCCTAACCCTAACAATATCCTAGGGCTGATGCTAACCCTAACCCTAACCCTAACACTATCCTAGGCCTGATGCTAACCCTATCCCTAACCATAACACTCTCCTAGGGCTGAGGCTAACCCTAACACTAACACTATCCTAGGGCTGACGCTAACCCTAACCCTAACCCTAAAACTATCCTAGGGTTGATGCTAACCCTAACCCTAACACTATCCTAGGGCTGATGCTAACCCTAACCCTAACCCTAACACTATCCTAGTGCTGATGCTAACCCTATCCCTAACACTATCCTAGGGCTGATGCTAACCCTAACCCTAACCCTAACACTATCCTAGGGCTGATGCTAACCCTAACCCTAACACTATCCTAGGGCTGATGCTAACCCTAACCCTAACCCTAACATTATCCCAGTGCTGATGCTAACCCTAACCCTAACACTATCCTAGGGCTGATGCTAACCCTAACCCTAACCCTAACACTATCCTAGGGCTAATGCTAACCCTAACCCTAACCTTAACACTATCCTAGGGCTGATGCTAACCCTAACACTAACACTATCCTAGGGCTGATGCTAACCCTCACCCTACCCCTAACACTATCCTAGGGCTGATGCTAACCCTAACCCTAACACTATCCTAGGCCTATGATAACCCTAACCCTAACACTATCATAGGCCTGATGATAACCCTAACCATAACCCTAACACTATCCTAGGGCTGATGCTAACCCTAACCCTAACCCTAACACTATCCTAGGGTTTATGTTAACCCTAACCCTAACACTATCCTAGGGCTGATGCTAACCCTAACCCTAAACCTAACACTATCCTAGGGGTGATTCTAACCCTAACGCTAACCCTAACACTATCCTTGAAACTTATGCTAACCCTAACCCTAACCCTAACACTATCCTAGGCCTGATGATAACCCTAACCCTAACCCTAACACTATCCTAGGGTTTATGTTAACCATAACCCTAACACTATCCTAGGGCTGATGCTAACCCTAACCCTAACCCTAACACTATCCTAGGGCGGATGCTAACCCTAACCCTAACCCTAACACTACCCTAGGGCTGATGCTAACCCTAACCCTAACTCTAACACTATCTTAGGGCTGAGGCTAACCCTAACCCTAACACTATCCTACGGCTGATGCTAACCCTAACCTTAACCCTAACACTATCCTAGGGCTGATGCTAACCCTAACCCTGACACTATCCTAGGCCTGATGCTAACCCTAACCCTAACCCTAACACTATCCTACGGCTGATGCTAACCCTAACCCTAACACTATCCTAGGGGTGATGCTAACCCTAACCCTAACACTATCCTAGGCCTGATGCTAACCCTAACCCTAACACTATCCTAGGGCTGATGCTAACCCTAACCCTAACCCTCACACTATCCTAGGCCTGATGCTAACCCTATCCATAACCCTAACACTCTCCTAGGGCTGAGGCTAACTCTAACCCTAACACTATCCTAGGGCTGATGATAACCCTAACCCTAACCCAAACACTATCCTAGGGTTGATGCTAACCCTAACCCTAACACTATCCTAGGGCTGATGCTAACCCTAACCCTAACCCTAACACTATCCTAGGGCTGATGCTAACCCTAACCGTAACACGATCCTGGGCCTGATGCTAACCCTAACCCTAACCCTAACACTATCCTAGGGCTGATGCTAACCCTAACCCTAACACTATCCTTGGGCTGATGCTAACCCTAACCCTAACCCTAACACTATCCTAGGGCAGATGCTAACCCTAACCATAACCCTAACACTATCCTTGAACTGATGCTAACCCTAACCCTAACCCTAACACTATCCTAGGCCTGATGATATCCCTAACCCTAACCCTAACACTATCCTAGGGTTTATGTTAACCCTAACCCTAACACTGTCCTAGGGCTGATGCTAACCCTAACCCTAACCCTAACACTATCCTAGGGCTGATGCTAACCCTAACACTAACACTATCCTAGGGCTGATGCTAACCCTAACCCTAACCCTAACACTATCCTAGGGCTGATGCTAACCCTAACCCTAACTCTAACACTGTCTTAGGGCTGAGGCTAACCCTAACCCTAACACTATCCTAGGCCTGATGATAACCCTAACCCTAACCCTAACACTATCCTAGGGCAGATGCTAACCCTAACCCTAACACTATCCTAGGGCTGATGCTAAACCTAACCCTAACCCTAACACTACCCTAGGGCTGATGCTAACCCTAACGCTAACCCTTACACTATCCTTGAACTGATGCTAACCCTAACCCTAACCTTAACACTATCATAGGCCTGATGATAACCCTAACACTAACCCTAACACTATCCTAGGGTTAATGTTAACCCTAACCCTAACACTATCCTAGGGCTGATGCTAACCCTAACGCTAACCCTAACACTATCCTTGAACTGAAGCTAACCCTAACCCTAACCCTAACACTATCCTAGGCCTGATTATAACCCTAACCCTAACCCTAACACTATCCTAGGGTGTATGTTAACCCTAACCCTAACACTATCCTAGGGCTGATGCTAACTCTAACCCTAAACCTAACACTATCCTAGGGCGGATGCTAACCCTAACCCTAACCCTAACACTATCCTAGGGCTCATGCTAACCCTAACCCTAACCCTAACACTATCCTAGGGATGATGCTAACCCTAGCCCTAACACTATCCTAGGGCTGATGCTAACCCTAACCCTAACCCTAACACTATCCTAGGGCTGATGCTAACCCTAACCCTAACACTATCCTAGTGCTGATGCTAACCCTATCCCTAACACTATCCTAGGGCTGATGGTAACCCTAACCCTAACGCTAACACTATCCTAGGGCTGATGCTAACCCTAACCCTAACACTATCCTAGGGCTGATGCTAACCCTAACCCTAACCCTAACATTATCCCAGTGCTGATGCTAACCCTAACCCTAACACTATCCTAGGGCTGATGCTAACCCTAACCCTAACCCTAACACTATCCTAGGGCTGATGCTAACCCTAACCCTAACCTTAACACTATCCTAGGGCTGATGCTAACCCTAACACTAACACTATCCTAGGGCTGATGCTAACCCTAACCCTAACCCTAACACTATCCTAGGGCTGATGCTAACCCTAACCCTAACCTTAACACTATCCTAGGGCTGATGCTAACCCTAACACTAACACTATCCTAGGGCTGATGCTAACCCTCATCCTACCCCTAACACTATCCTAGGGCTGATGCTAACCCTAACCCTAACACTATCCTAGGGCTGATGATAACCCTAACCCTAACACTATCATAGGCCTGATGATAACCCTAACCATAACCCTAACACTATCCTAGGGCTGATGCTAACCCTAACCCTAACACTATCCTAGGCCTGATGCTAACCCTAACCCTAACCCTAACACTATCCTAGGGTTTATGTTAACCCTAACCCTAACACTATCCTAGGGCTGATGCTAACCCTAACCCTAAACCTAACACTATCCTAGGGCTGATTCTAACCCTAACGCTAACCCTAACACTATCCTTGAAACTTATGCTAACCCTAACCATAACCCTAACACTATCCTAGGCCTGATGATAACCCTAACACTAACCCTAACACTATCCTAGGGTTTATGTTAACCCTAACCCTAACACTATCCTGGGCTGACGCTAACCCTAACCCTAACCCTAAAACTATCCTAGGGTTGATGCTAACCCTAACGCTAACACTATCCTAGGGCTGATGCTAACCCTAACACTAACCCTAACACTATCCTAGGGCTGATGCTAACCCTAACCCTAACACTATCCTAGGGCTGATGCTAACCCTAACCCTAACCCTAACACTATCCTAGGGCTGATGCTAACCCTAACCCTAACACTATCCTAGGGCTGATGCTAACCCTAACCCTAACATTATCCCAGGGCTGATGCTAACCCTAACCCTAACACTATCCTAGGGCTGATGCTAACCCTAACCCTAACCCTAACACTATCCTAGGGCTGATGCTAACCCTAACACTAACCCAAACACTATCCTAGAGCTGATGCTAACCCTAACCCTAACCCTAACAATATCCTAGGGCTGATGCTAACCCTAACACTAACATTATCCTAGGGCTGATGCTAACCCTCACCCTACCCCTAACACTATCCTAGGGCTGATGCTAACCCTAACCCTAACCCTAACACTATCCTAGGGCTGAGGCTAACCCTAACCCTAACACTATCCTACGGCTGATGCTAACCCTAACACTAACACTAACACTATCCTAAGGCTGATGGTAACCCTAACACTAACACTATCCTAAGCCTGGTGCTAACCCTAATTCTAACCCTAACAGTATCCTTGGGCTGATGCTAACCCTAACCCTAATAATATCCTAGGGCTGATGCTAACACTAACCCTAACCCTAACACTATCCTAGGGCTGATGCTAACCCTAACCCTAACCCTAACACTATCCTAGGGCTGATGCTAACCGTAACCCTAACACTATCCTAGGCCTGATGATAACCCTAACCCTAACCCTAACACTATCCTAGGGCTGATGGTAACCCTAACCCTAACACTATCCTACGGCTGATGCTAACCCTAACCCTAACCCTAACACTATCCTAAGGCTGATGCTAACCCTAACCCTAACACTATCCTAGGGCTGATGCTAACCCTAACCCTAACCCTAACACTAGCCTAGGGATGATGCTAACCCTAACCCTAACACTATCCTAGGGCTGATGCTAACCCTAACCCGAAACCTAACACTATGCTAGGGCGGATGCTAACCCTAACCCTAACCCTAACACTATCCTACGGCTGATGCTAACCCTAACCCTAACCCTAACACTATCCTAGGGATGATGCTAACCCTAGCCCTAACACTATCCTAGGGCTGATGCTAACCCTAATCCTAACCCTAACACTTTCCTAGGGCTGATGCTAACCCTAACCCTAACACTATCCTACGGCTGATGCTAAACCTAACCCTAACCCTAACACTATCCTAAGGCTGATGCTAACCCTAACACTAACACTATCCTAGGCCTGGTGCTAACCCTAACCCTAACCCTAACACAATCCTAGGGCTGATGCTCACCCTAACCCTAATAATATCCTAGGGCCGATGCTAACCCTAACCCTAACCCTAACAATATCCTAGGGCTGATGCTAACCCTAACCCTAACCCTAACACTATCCTAGGCCTGATGCTAACCCTATCCCTAACCATAACACTCTCCTAGGGCTGAGGCTAACCCTAACACTAACACTATCCTAGGGCTGACGCTAACCCTAACCCTAACCCTAAAACTATCCTAGGGTTGATGCTAACCCTAACCCTAACACTATCCTAGGGCTGATGCTAACCCTAACCCTAACCCTAACACTATCCTAGTGCTGATGCTAACCCTATCCCTAACACTATCCTAGGGCTGATGCTAACCCTAACCCTAACCCTAACACTATCCTAGGGCTGATGCTAACCCTAACCCTAACACTATCCTAGGGCTGATGCTAACCCTAACCCTAACCCTAACATTATCCCAGTGCTGATGCTAACCCTAACCCTAACACTATCCTAGGGCTGATGCTAACCCTAACCCTAACCCTAACACTATCCTAGGGCTAATGCTAACCCTAACCCTAACCTTAACACTATCCTAGGGCTGATGCTAACCCTAACACTAACACTATCCTAGGGCTGATGCTAACCCTCACCCTACCCCTAACACTATCCTAGGGCAGATGCTAACCCTAACCATAACCCTAACACTATCCTTGAACTGATGCTAACCCTAACCCTAACCCTAACACTATCCTAGGCCTGATGATATCCCTAACCCTAACCCTAACACTATCCTAGGGTTTATGTTAACCCTAACCCTAACACTGTCCTAGGGCTGATGCTAACCCTAACCCTAACCCTAACACTATCCTAGGGCTGATGCTAACCCTAACACTAACACTATCCTAGGGCTGATGCTAACCCTAACCCTAACCCTAACACTATCCTAGGGCTGATGCTAACCCTAACCCTAACTCTAACACTGTCTTAGGGCTGAGGCTAACCCTAACCCTAACACTATCCTAGGCCTGATGATAACCCTAACCCTAACCCTAACACTATCCTAGGGCAGATGCTAACCCTAACCCTAACACTATCCTAGGGCTGATGCTAAACCTAACCCTAACCCTAACACTACCCTAGGGCTGATGCTAACCCTAACGCTAACCCTTACACTATCCTTGAACTGATGCTAACCCTAACCCTAACCTTAACACTATCATAGGCCTGATGATAACCCTAACACTAACCCTAACACTATCCTAGGGTTAATGTTAACCCTAACCCTAACACTATCCTAGGGCTGATGCTAACCCTAACGCTAACCCTAACACTATCCTTGAACTGAAGCTAACCCTAACCCTAACCCTAACACTATCCTAGGCCTGATTATAACCCTAACCCTAACCCTAACACTATCCTAGGGTGTATGTTAACCCTAACCCTAACACTATCCTAGGGCTGATGCTAACTCTAACCCTAAACCTAACACTATCCTAGGGCGGATGCTAACCCTAACCCTAACCCTAACACTATCCTAGGGCTCATGCTAACCCTAACCCTAACCCTAACACTATCCTAGGGATGATGCTAACCCTAGCCCTAACACTATCCTAGGGCTGATGCTAACCCTAACCCTAACCCTAACACTATCCTAGGGCTGATGCTAACCCTAACCCTAACACTATCCTAGTGCTGATGCTAACCCTATCCCTAACACTATCCTAGGGCTGATGGTAACCCTAACCCTAACGCTAACACTATCCTAGGGCTGATGCTAACCCTAACCCTAACACTATCCTAGGGCTGATGCTAACCCTAACCCTAACCCTAACATTATCCCAGTGCTGATGCTAACCCTAACCCTAACACTATCCTAGGGCTGATGCTAACCCTAACCCTAACCCTAACACTATCCTAGGGCTGATGCTAACCCTAACCCTAACCTTAACACTATCCTAGGGCTGATGCTAACCCTAACACTAACACTATCCTAGGGCTGATGCTAACCCTAACCCTAACCCTAACACTATCCTAGGGCTGATGCTAACCCTAACCCTAACCTTAACACTATCCTAGGGCTGATGCTAACCCTAACACTAACACTATCCTAGGGCTGATGCTAACCCTCATCCTACCCCTAACACTATCCTAGGGCTGATGCTAACCCTAACCCTAACACTATCCTAGGGCTGATGATAACCCTAACCCTAACACTATCATAGGCCTGATGATAACCCTAACCATAACCCTAACACTATCCTAGGGCTGATGCTAACCCTAACCCTAACACTATCCTAGGCCTGATGCTAACCCTAACCCTAACCCTAACACTATCCTAGGGTTTATGTTAACCCTAACCCTAACACTATCCTAGGGCTGATGCTAACCCTAACCCTAAACCTAACACTATCCTAGGGCTGATTCTAACCCTAACGCTAACCCTAACACTATCCTTGAAACTTATGCTAACCCTAACCATAACCCTAACACTATCCTAGGCCTGATGATAACCCTAACACTAACCCTAACACTATCCTAGGGTTTATGTTAACCCTAACCCTAACACTATCCTGGGCTGACGCTAACCCTAACCCTAACCCTAAAACTATCCTAGGGTTGATGCTAACCCTAACGCTAACACTATCCTAGGGCTGATGCTAACCCTAACACTAACCCTAACACTATCCTAGGGCTGATGCTAACCCTAACCCTAACACTATCCTAGGGCTGATGCTAACCCTAACCCTAACCCTAACACTATCCTAGGGCTGATGCTAACCCTAACCCTAACACTATCCTAGGGCTGATGCTAACCCTAACCCTAACATTATCCCAGGGCTGATGCTAACCCTAACCCTAACACTATCCTAGGGCTGATGCTAACCCTAACCCTAACCCTAACACTATCCTAGGGCTGATGCTAACCCTAACACTAACACAAACACTATCCTAGAGCTGATGCTAACCCTAACCCTAACCCTAACAATATCCTAGGGCTGATGCTAACCCTAACACTAACATTATCCTAGGGCTGATGCTAACCCTCACCCTACCCCTAACACTATCCTAGGGCTGATGCTAACCCTAACCCTAACCCTAACACTATCCTAGGGCTGAGGCTAACCCTAACCCTAACACTATCCTACGGCTGATGCTAACCCTAACACTAACACTAACACTATCCTAAGGCTGATGGTAACCCTAACACTAACACTATCCTAAGCCTGGTGCTAACCCTAATTCTAACCCTAACAGTATCCTTGGGCTGATGCTAACCCTAACCCTAATAATATCCTAGGGCTGATGCTAACACTAACCCTAACCCTAACACTATCCTAGGGCTGATGCTAACCCTAACCCTAACCCTAACACTATCCTAGGGCTGATGCTAACCGTAACCCTAACACTATCCTAGGCCTGATGATAACCCTAACCCTAACCCTAACACTATCCTAGGGCTGATGGTAACCCTAACCCTAACACTATCCTACGGCTGATGCTAACCCTAACCCTAACCCTAACACTATCCTAAGGCTGATGCTAACCCTAACCCTAACACTATCCTAGGGCTGATGCTAACCCTAACCCTAACCCTAACACTAGCCTAGGGATGATGCTAACCCTAACCCTAACACTATCCTAGGGCTGATGCTAACCCTAACCCGAAACCTAACACTATGCTAGGGCGGATGCTAACCCTAACCCTAACCCTAACACTATCCTACGGCTGATGCTAACCCTAACCCTAACCCTAACACTATCCTAGGGATGATGCTAACCCTAGCCCTAACACTATCCTAGGGCTGATGCTAACCCTAATCCTAACCCTAACACTTTCCTAGGGCTGATGCTAACCCTAACCCTAACACTATCCTACGGCTGATGCTAAAACTAACCCTAACCCTAACACTATCCTAAGGCTGATGCTAACCCTAACACTAACACTATCCTAGGCCTGGTGCTAACCCTAACCCTAACCCTAACACAATCCTAGGGCTGATGCTCACCCTAACCCTAATAATATCCTAGGGCCGATGCTAACCCTAACCCTAACCCTAACAATATCCTAGGGCTGATGCTAACCCTAACCCTAACCCTAACACTATCCTAGGCCTGATGCTAACCCTATCCCTAACCATAACACTCTCCTAGGGCTGAGGCTAACCCTAACACTAACACTATCCTAGGGCTGACGCTAACCCTAACCCTAACCCTAAAACTATCCTAGGGTTGATGCTAACCCTAACCCTAACACTATCCTAGGGCTGATGCTAACCCTAACCCTAACCCTAACACTATCCTAGTGCTGATGCTAACCCTATCCCTAACACTATCCTAGGGCTGATGCTAACCCTAACCCTAACCCTAACACTATCCTAGGGCTGATGCTAACCCTAACCCTAACACTATCCTAGGGCTGATGCTAACCCTAACCCTAACCCTAACATTATCCCAGTGCTGATGCTAACCCTAACCCTAACACTATCCTAGGGCTGATGCTAACCCTAACCCTAACCCTAACACTATCCTAGGGCTAATGCTAACCCTAACCCTAACCTTAACACTATCCTAGGGCTGATGCTAACCCTAACACTAACACTATCCTAGGGCTGATGCTAACCCTCACCCTACCCCTAACACTATCCTAGGGCTGATGCTAACCCTAACCCTAACACTATCCTAGGCCTATGATAACCCTAACCCTAACACTATCATAGGCCTGATGATAACCCTAACCATAACCCTAACACTATCCTAGGGCTGATGCTAACCCTAACCCTAACCCTAACACTATCCTAGGGTTTATGTTAACCCTAACCCTAACACTATCCTAGGGCTGATGCTAACCCTAACCCTAAACCTAACACTATCCTAGGGGTGATTCTAACCCTAACGCTAACCCTAACACTATCCTTGAAACTTATGCTAACCCTAACCCTAACCCTAACACTATCCTAGGCCTGATGATAACCCTAACCCTAACCCTAACACTATCCTAGGGTTTATGTTAACCATAACCCTAACACTATCCTAGGGCTGATGCTAACCCTAACCCTAACCCTAACACTATCCTAGGGCGGATGCTAACCCTAACCCTAACCCTAACACTACCCTAGGGCTGATGCTAACCCTAACCCTAACTCTAACACTATCTTAGGGCTGAGGCTAACCCTAACCCTAACACTATCCTACGGCTGATGCTAACCCTAACCTTAACCCTAACACTATCCTAGGGCTGATGCTAACCCTAACCCTGACACTATCCTAGGCCTGATGCTAACCCTAACCCTAACCCTAACACTATCCTATGGCTGATGCTAACCCTAACCCTAACACTATCCTAGGGGTGATGCTAACCCTAACCCTAACACTATCCTAGGCCTGATGCTAACCCTAACCCTAACACTATCCTAGGGCTGATGCTAACCCTAACCCTACCCTCACACTATCCTAGGCCTGATGCTAACCCTATCCATAACCCTAACACTCTCCTAGGGCTGAGGCTAACTCTAACCCTAACACTATCCTAGGGCTGATGATAACCCTAACCCTAACCCAAACACTATCCTAGGGTTGATGCTAACCCTAACCCTAACACTATCCTAGGGCTGATGCTAACCCTAACCCTAACCCTAACACTATCCTAGGGCTGATGCTAACCCTAACCGTAACACGATCCTGGGCCTGATGCTAACCCTAACCCTAACCCTAACACTATCCTAGGGCTGATGCTAACCCTAACCCTAACACTATCCTTGGGCTGATGCTAACCCTAACCCTAACCCTAACACTATCCTAGGGCAGATGCTAACCCTAACCATAACCCTAACACTATCCTTGAACTGATGCTAACCCTAACCCTAACCCTAACACTATCCTAGGCCTGATGATATCCCTAACCCTAACCCTAACACTATCCTAGGGTTTATGTTAACCCTAACCCTAACACTGTCCTAGGGCTGATGCTAACCCTAACCCTAACCCTAACACTATCCTAGGGCTGATGCTAACCCTAACACTAACACTATCCTAAGGCTGATGCTAACCCTAACCCTAACCCTAACACTATCCTAGGGCTGATGCTAACCCTAACCCTAACTCTAACACTGTCTTAGGGCTGAGGCTAACCCTAACCCTAACACTATCCTAGGCCTGATGATAACCCTAACCCTAACCCTAACACTATACTAGGGCAGATGCTAACCCTAACCCTAACACTATCCTAGGGCTGATGCTAAACCTAACCCTAACCCTAACACTACCCTAGGGCTGATGCTAACCCTAACGCTAACCCTTACACTATCCTTGAACTGATGCTAACCCTAACCCTAACCTTAACACTATCATAGGCCTGATGATAACCCTAACACTAACCCTAACACTATCCTAGGGTTAATGTTAACCCTAACCCTAACACTATCCTAGGGCTGATGCTAACCCTAACGCTAACCCTAACACTATCCTTGAACTGAAGCTAACCCTAACCCTAACCCTAACACTATCCTAGGCCTGATTATAACCCTAACCCTAACCCTAACACTATCCTAGGGTGTATGTTAACCCTAACCCTAACACTATCCTAGGGCTGATGCTAACTCTAACCCTAAACCTAACACTATCCTAGGGCGGATGCTAACCCTAACCCTAACCCTAACACTATCCTAGGGCTCATGCTAACCCTAACCCTAACCCTAACACTATCCTAGGGATGATGCTAACCCTAGCCCTAACACTATCCTAGGGCTGATGCTAACCCTAACCCTAACCCTAACACTATCCTAGGGCTGATGCTAACCCTAACCCTAACACTATCCTAGTGCTGATGCTAACCCTATCCCTAACACTATCCTAGGGCTGATGGTAACCCTAACCCTAACGCTAACACTATCCTAGGGCTGATGCTAACCCTAACCCTAACACTATCCTAGGGCTGATGCTAACCCTAACCCTAACCCTAACATTATCCCAGTGCTGATGCTAACCCTAACCCTAACACTATCCTAGGGCTGATGCTAACCCTAACCCTAACCCTAACACTATCCTAGGGCTGATGCTAACCCTAACCCTAACCTTAACACTATCCTAGGGCTGATGCTAACCCTAACACTAACACTATCCTAGGGCTGATGCTAACCCTAACCCTAACCCTAACACTATCCTAGGGCTGATGCTAACCCTAACCCTAACCTTAACACTATCCTAGGGCTGATGCTAACCCTAACACTAACACTATCCTAGGGCTGATGCTAACCCTCATCCTACCCCTAACACTATCCTAGGGCTGATGCTAACCCTAACCCTAACACTATCCTAGGGCTGATGATAACCCTAACCCTAACACTATCATAGGCCTGATGATAACCCTAACCATAACCCTAACACTATCCTAGGGCTGATGCTAACCCTAACCCTAACACTATCCTAGGCCTGATGCTAACCCTAACCCTAACCCTAACACTATCCTAGGGTTTATGTTAACCCTAACCCTAACACTATCCTAGGGCTGATGCTAACCCTAACCCTAAACCTAACACTATCCTAGGGCTGATTCTAACCCTAACGCTAACCCTAACACTATCCTTGAAACTTATGCTAACCCTAACCATAACCCTAACACTATCCTAGGCCTGATGATAACCCTAACACTAACCCTAACACTATCCTAGGGTTTATGTTAACCCTAACCCTAACACTATCCTGGGCTGACGCTAACCCTAACCCTAACCCTAAAACTATCCTAGGGTTGATGCTAACCCTAACGCTAACACTATCCTAGGGCTGATGCTAACCCTAACACTAACCCTAACACTATCCTAGGGCTGATGCTAACCCTAACCCTAACACTATCCTAGGGCTGATGCTAACCCTAACCCTAACCCTAACACTATCCTAGGGCTGATGCTAACCCTAACCCTAACACTATCCTAGGGCTGATGCTAACCCTAACCCTAACATTATCCCAGGGCTGATGCTAACCCTAACCCTAACACTATCCTAGGGCTGATGCTAACCCTAACCCTAACCCTAACACTATCCTAGGGCTGATGCTAACCCTAACACTAACCCAAACACTATCCTAGAGCTGATGCTAACCCTAACCCTAACCCTAACAATATCCTAGGGCTGATGCTAACCCTAACACTAACATTATCCTAGGGCTGATGCTAACCCTCACCCTACCCCTAACACTATCCTAGGGCTGATGCTAACCCTAACCCTAACCCTAACACTATCCTAGGGCTGAGGCTAACCCTAACCCTAACACTATCCTACGGCTGATGCTAACCCTAACACTAACACTAACACTATCCTAAGGCTGATGGTAACCCTAACACTAACACTATCCTAAGCCTGGTGCTAACCCTAATTCTAACCCTAACAGTATCCTTGGGCTGATGCTAACCCTAACCCTAATAATATCCTAGGGCTGATGCTAACACTAACCCTAACCCTAACACTATCCTAGGGCTGATGCTAACCCTAACCCTAACCCTAACACTATCCTAGGGCTGATGCTAACCGTAACCCTAACACTATCCTAGGCCTGATGATAACCCTAACCCTAACCCTAACACTATCCTAGGGCTGATGGTAACCCTAACCCTAACACTATCCTACGGCTGATGCTAACCCTAACCCTAACCCTAACACTATCCTAAGGCTGATGCTAACCCTAACCCTAACACTATCCTAGGGCTGATGCTAACCCTAACCCTAACCCTAACACTAGCCTAGGGATGATGCTAACCCTAACCCTAACACTATCCTAGGGCTGATGCTAACCCTAACCCGAAACCTAACACTATGCTAGGGCGGATGCTAACCCTAACCCTAACCCTAACACTATCCTACGGCTGATGCTAACCCTAACCCTAACCCTAACACTATCCTAGGGATGATGCTAACCCTAGCCCTAACACTATCCTAGGGCTGATGCTAACCCTAATCCTAACCCTAACACTTTCCTAGGGCTGATGCTAACCCTAACCCTAACACTATCCTACGGCTGATGCTAAACCTAACCCTAACCCTAACACTATCCTAAGGCTGATGCTAACCCTAACACTAACACTATCCTAGGCCTGGTGCTAACCCTAACCCTAACCCTAACACAATCCTAGGGCTGATGCTCACCCTAACCCTAATAATATCCTAGGGCCGATGCTAACCCTAACCCTAACCCTAACAATATCCTAGGGCTGATGCTAACCCTAACCCTAACCCTAACACTATCCTAGGCCTGATGCTAACCCTATCCCTAACCATAACACTCTCCTAGGGCTGAGGCTAACCCTAACACTAACACTATCCTAGGGCTGACGCTAACCCTAACCCTAACCCTAACACTATCCTAGGGTTGATGCTAACCCTAACCCTAACACTATCCTAGGGCTGATGCTAACCCTAACCCTAACCCTAACACTATCCTAGTGCTGATGCTAACCCTATCCCTAACACTATCCTAGGACTGATGCTAACCCTAACCCTAACCCTAACACTATCCTAGGGCTGATGCTAACCCTAACCCTAACACTATCCTAGGGCTGATGCTAACCCTAACCCTAACCCTAACATTATCCCAGTGCTGATGCTAACCCTAACCCTAACACTATCCTAGGGCTGATGCTAACCCTAACCCTAACCCTAACACTATCCTAGGGCTGATGCTAACCCTAACCCTAACCTTAACACTATCCTAGGGCTGATGCTAACCCTAACACTAACACTATCCTAGGGCTGATGCTAACCCTCACCCTACCCCTAACACTATCCTAGGGCTGATGCTAACCCTAACCCTAACACTATCCTAGGCCTATGATAACCCTACCCCTAACACTATCATAGGCCTGATGATAACCCTAACCATAACCCTAACACTATCCTAGGGCTGATGCTAACCCTAACCCTAACCCTAACACTATCCTAGGGTTTATGTTAACCCTAACCCTAACACTATCCTAGGGCTGATGCTAACCCTAACCCTAAACCTAACACTATCCTAGGGGTGATTCTAACCCTAACGCTAACCCTAACACTATCCTTGAAACTTATGCTAACCCTAACCCTAACCCTAACACTATCCTAGGCCTGATGATAACCCTAACCCTAACCCTAACACTATCCTAGGGTTTATGTTAACCATAACCCTAACACTATCCTAGGGCTGATGCTAACCCTAACCCTAACCCTAACACTATCTTAGGGCGGATGCTAACCCTAACCCTAACCCTAACACTACCCTAGGGCTGATGCTAACCCTAACCCTAACTCTAACACTATCTTAGGGCTGAGGCTAACCCTAACCCTAACACTATCCTACGGCTGATGCTAACCCTAACCTTAACCCTAACACTATCCTAGGGCTGATGCTAACCCTAACCCTGACACTATCCTAGGCCTGATGCTAACCCTAACCCTAACCCTAACACTATCCTATGGCTGATGCTAACCCTAACCCTAACACTATCCTAGGGCTGATGCTAACCCTAACACTAACCCTAACACTATCCTAGGGCTGATGCTAACCCTAACCCTAACACTATCCTAGGCCTGATGATAACCCTAACCCTAACCCTAACACTATCCTAGGGCTGATGCTAACCCTAACCCTAACACTAATCTAGGGCTGATGCTAACCCTAACCCTAACCCTAACACTATCCTAGGGCTGATGGTAACCCTAACCCTAACCCTAACACTATCCTAGGGCTGATCCTAAACTTAACCGTAACCCTAACACTATCCTTGGGCTGATTCTAACCGTAACCCTAACACTATGCTAGGCCTGATGCTAACCCTAACCCTTACCCTAACACTATCCTAGGGCTGATGCTAAACCTAACCATAACCCTAACAGTATCCTAGGGCTGATGCTAACCCTAACCCTAACCCTAACACTATCCTAGGGGTGATGCTAACCCTAACCCTAACACTATCCTAGGCCTGATGCTAACCCTAACCCTAACACTATCCTAGGGCTGATGCTAACCCTAACCCTAACCCTCACACTATCCTAGGCCTGATGCTAACCCTATCCATAACCCTAACACTCTCCTAGGGCTGAGGCTAACTCTAACCCTAACACTATCCTAGGGCTGATGATAACCCTAACCCTAACCCAAACACTATCCTAGGGTTGATGCTAACCCTAACCCTAACACTATCCTAGGGCTGATGCTAACCCTAACCCTAACCCTAACACTATCCTAGGGCTGATGCTAACCCTAACCGTAACACGATCCTGGGCCTGATGCTAACCCTAACCCTAACCCTAACACTATCCTAGGGCTGATGCTAACCCTAACCCTAACACTATCCTTTTGCTGATGCTAACCCTAACCCTAACCCTAACACTATCCTAGGGCAGATGCTAACCCTAACCATAACCCTAACACTATCCTTGAACTGATGCTAACCCTAACCCTAACCCTAACACTATCCTAGGCCTGATGATATCCCTAACCCTAACCCTAACACTATCCTAGGGTTTATGTTAACCCTAACCCTAACACTGTCCTAGGGCTGATGCTAACCCTAACCCTAACCCTAACACTATCCTAGGGCTGATGCTAACCCTAACACTAACACTATCCTAGGGCTGATGCTAACCCTAACCCTAACCCTAACACTATCCTAGGGCTGATGCTAACCCTAACCCTAACTCTAACACTGTCTTAGGGCTGAGGCTAACCCTAACCCTAACACTATCCTAGGCCTGATGATAACCCTAACCCTAACCCTAACACTATCCTAGGGCAGATGCTAACCCTAACCCTAACACTATCCTAGGGCTGATGCTAAACCTAACCCTAACCCTAACACTACCCTAGGGCTGATGCTAACCCTAACGCTAACCCTTACACTATCCTTGAACTGATGCTAACCCTAACCCTAACCTTAACACTATCATAGGCCTGATGATAACCCTAACACTAACCCTAACACTATCCTAGGGTTAATGTTAACCCTAACCCTAACACTATCCTAGGGCTGATGCTAACCCTAACGCTAACCCTAACACTATCCTTGAACTGAAGCTAACCCTAACCCTAACCCTAACACTATCCTAGGCCTGATTATAACCCTAACCCTAACCCTAACACTATCCTAGGGTGTATGTTAACCCTAACCCTAACACTATCCTAGGGCTGATGCTAACTCTAACCCTAAACCTAACACTATCCTAGGGCGGATGCTAACCCTAACCCTAACCCTAACACTATCCTAGGGCTCATGCTAACCCTAACCCTAACCCTAACACTATCCTAGGGATGATGCTAACCCTAGCCCTAACACTATCCTAGGGCTGATGCTAACCCTAACCCTAACCCTAACACTATCCTAGGGCTGATGCTAACCCTAACCCTAACACTATCCTAGTGCTGATGCTAACCCTATCCCTAACACTATCCTAGGGCTGATGCTAACCCTAACCCTAACCCTAACACTACCCTAGGGCTGATGCTAACCCTAACCCTAACACTATCCTAGGGCTGATGCTAACCCTAACCCTAACCCTAACATTATCCCAGTGCTGATGCTAACCCTAACCCTAACACTATCCTAGGGCTGATGCTAACCCTAACCCTAACCCTAACACTATCCTAGGGCTGATGCTAACCCTAACCCTAACCTTAACACTATCCTAGGGCTGATGCTAACCCTAACACTAACACTATCCTAGGGCTGATGCTAACCCTAACCCTAACCCTAACACTATCCTAGGGCTGATGCTAACCCTAACCCTAACCTTAACACTATCCTAGGGCTGATGCTAACCCTAACACTAACACTATCCTAGGGCTGATGCTAACCCTCATCCTACCCCTAACACTATCCTAGGGCTGATGCTAACCCTAACCCTAACACTATCCTAGGGCTGATGATAACCCTAACCCTAACACTATCATAGGCCTGATGATAACCCTAACCATAACCCTAACACTATCCTAGGGCTGATGCTAACCCTAACCCTAACACTATCCTAGGCCTGATGCTAACCCTAACCCTAACCCTAACACTATCCTAGGGTCTATGTTAACCATAACCCTAACACTATCCTAGGGCTGATGCTAACCCTAACCCTAATCCTAACACTATCCTAGGGCTGATTCTAACCCTAACGCTAACCCTAACACTATCCTTGAAACTTATGCTAACCCTAACCATAACCCTAACACTATCCTAGGCCTGATGATAACCCTAACACTAACCCTAACACTATCCTAGGGTTTTTGTTAACCCTAACCCTAACACTATCCTGGGCTGACGCTAACCCTAACCCTAACCCTAAAACTATCCTAGGGTTGATGCTAACCCTAACGCTAACACTATCCTAGGGCTGATGCTAACCCTAACACTAACCCTAACACTATCCTAGGGCTGATGCTAACCCTAACCCTAACACTATCCTAGGGCTGATGCTAACCCTAACCCTAACCCTAACACTATCCTAGGGCTGATGCTAACCCTAACCCTAACACTATCCTAGGGCTGATGCTAACCCTAACCCTAACATTATCCCAGGGCTGATGCTAACCCTAACCCTAACACTATCCTAGGGCTGATGCTAACCCTAACCCTAACCCTAACACTATCCTAGGGCTGATGCTAACCCTAACACTAACCCAAACACTATCCTAGAGCTGATGCTAACCCTAACCCTAACCCTAACAATATCCTAGGGCTGATGCTAACCCTAACACTAACATTATCCTAGGGCTGATGCTAACCCTCACCCTACCCCTAACACTATCCTAGGGCTGATGCTAACCCTAACCCTAACCCTAACACTATCCTAGGGCTGAGGCTAACCCTAACCCTAACACTATCCTACGGCTGATGCTAACCCTAACACTAACACTAACACTATCCTAAGGCTGATGGTAACCCTAACACTAACACTATCCTAAGCCTGGTGCTAACCCTAATTCTAACCCTAACAGTATCCTTGGGCTGATGCTAACCCTAACCCTAATAATATCCTAGGGCTGATGCTAACACTAACCCTAACCCTAACACTATCCTAGGGCTGATGCTAACCCTAACCCTAACCCTAACACTATCCTAGGGCTGATGCTAACCGTAACCCTAACACTATCCTAGGCCTGATGATAACCCTAACCCTAACCCTAACACTATCCTAGGGCTGATGGTAACCCTAACCCTAACACTATCCTACGGCTGATGCTAACCCTAACCCTAACCCTAACACTATCCTAAGGCTGATGCTAACCCTAACCCTAACACTATCCTAGGGCTGATGCTAACCCTAACCCTAACCCTAACACTAGCCTAGGGATGATGCTAACCCTAACCCTAACACTATCCTAGGGCTGATGCTAACCCTAACCCGAAACCTAACACTATGCTAGGGCGGATGCTAACCCTAACCCTAACCCTAACACTATCCTACGGCTGATGCTAACCCTAACCCTAACCCTAACACTATCCTAGGGATGATGCTAACCCTAGCCCTAACACTATCCTAGGGCTGATGCTAACCCTAATCCTAACCCTAACACTTTCCTAGGGCTGATGCTAACCCTAACCCTAACACTATCCTACGGCTGATGCTAAACCTAACCCTAACCCTAACACTATCCTAAGGCTGATGCTAACCCTAACACTAACACTATCCTAGGCCTGGTGCTAACCCTAACCCTAACCCTAACACAATCCTAGGGCTGATGCTCACCCTAACCCTAATAATATCCTAGGGCCGATGCTAACCCTAACCCTAACCCTAACAATATCCTAGGGCTGATGCTAACCCTAACCCTAACCCTAACACTATCCTAGGCCTGATGCTAACCCTATCCCTAACCATAACACTCTCCTAGGGCTGAGGCTAACCCTAACACTAACACTATCCTAGGGCTGACGCTAACCCTAACCCTAACCCTAACACTATCCTAGGGCTGATGCTAACCCTAACCCTAACACTATCCTAGGGCTGATGCTAACCCTAACCCTAACCCTAACACTATCCTAGTGCTGATGCTAACCCTATCCCTAACACTATCCTAGGGCTGATGCTAACCCTAACCCTAACCCTAACACTATCCTAGGGCTGATGCTAACCCTAACCCTAACACTATCCTAGGGCTGATGCTAACCCTAACCCTAACCCTAACATTATCCCAGTGCTGATGCTAACCCTAACCCTAACACTATCCTAGGGCTGATGCTAACCCTAACCCTAACCCTAACACTATCCTAGGGCTGATGCTAACCCTAACCCTAACCTTAACACTATCCTAGGGCTGATGCTAACCCTAACACTAACACTATCCTAGGGCTGATGCTAACCCTCACCCTACCCCTAACACTATCCTAGGGCTGATGCTAACCCTAACACTAACACTATCCTAGGCCTATGATAACCCTAACCCTAACACTATCATAGGCCTGATGATAACCCTAACCATAACCCTAACACTATCCTAGGGCTGATGCTAACCCTAACCCTAACCCTAACACTATCCTAGGGTTTATGTTAACCCTAACCCTAACACTATCCTAGGGCTGATGCTAACCCTAACCCTAAACCTAACACTATCCTAGGGGTGATTCTAACCCTAACGCTAACCCTAACACTATCCTTGAAACTTATGCTAACCCTAACCCTAACCCTAACACTATCCTAGGCCTGATGATAACCCTAACCCTAACCCTAACACTATCCTAGGGTTTATGTTAACCATAACCCTAACACTATCCTAGGGCTGATGCTAACCCTAACCCTAACCCTAACACTATCCTAGGGCGGATGCTAACCCTAACCCTAACCCTAACACTACCCTAGGGCTGATGCTAACCCTAACCCTAACTCTAACACTATCTTAGGGCTGAGGCTAACCCTAACCCTAACACTATCCTACGGCTGATGCTAACCCTAACCTTAACCCTAACACTATCCTAGGGCTGATGCTAACCCTAACCCTGACACTATCCTAGGCCTGATGCTAACCCTAACCCTAACCCTAACACTATCCTATGGCTGATGCTAACCCTAACCCTAACACTATCCTAGGGCTGATGCTAACCCTAACACTAACCCTAACACTATCCTAGGGCTGATGCTAACCCTAACCCTAACACTATCCTAGGCCTGATGATAACCCTAACCCTAACCCTAACACTATCCTAGGGCTGATGCTAACCCTAACCCTAACACTATCCTAGGGCTGATGCTAACCCTAACCCTAACCCTAACACTATCCTAGGGCTGATGGTAACCCTAACCCTAACCCTAACACTATCCTAGGGCTGATCCTAAACTTAACCGTAACCCTAACACTATCCTTGGGCTGATTCTAACCGTAACCCTAACACTATGCTAGGCCTGATGCTAACCCTAACCCTTACCCTAACACTATCCTAGGGCTGATGCTAAACCTAACCATAACCCTAACACTATCCTAGGGCTGATGCTAACCCTAACCCTAACCCTAACACTATCCTAGGGGTGATGCTAACCCTAACCCTAACACTATCCTAGGCCTGATGCTAACCCTAACCCTAACACTATCCTAGGGCTGATGCTAACCCTAACCCTAACCCTCACACTATCCTAGGCCTGATGCTAACCCTATCCATAACCCTAACACTCTCCTAGGGCTGAGGCTAACTCTAACCCTAACACTATCCTAGGGCTGATGATAACCCTAACCCTAACCCAAACACTATCCTAGGGTTGATGCTAACCCTAACCCTAACACTATCCTAGGGCTGATGCTAACCCTAACCCTTACCCTAACACTATCCTAGGGCTGATGCTAACCCTAACCGTAACACGATCCTGGGCCTGATGCTAACCCTAACCCTAACCCTAACACTATCCTAGGGCTGATGCTAACCCTAACCCTAACACTATCCTTGGGCTGATGCTAACCCTAACCCTAACCCTAACACTATCCTAGGGCAGATGCTAACCCTAACCATAACCCTAACACTATCCTTGAACTGATGCTAACCCTAACCCTAACCCTAACACTATCCTAGGCCTGATGATATCCCTAACCCTAACCCTAACACTATCCTAGGGTTTATGTTAACCCTAACCCTAACACTGTCCTAGGGCTGATGCTAACCCTAACCCTAACCCTAACACTATCCTAGGGCTGATGCTAACCCTAACACTAACACTATCCTAGGGCTGATGCTAACCCTAACCCTAACCCTAACACTATCCTAGGGCTGATGCTAACCCTAACCCTAACTCTAACACTGTCTTAGGGCTGAGGCTAACCCTAACCCTAACACTATCCTAGGCCTGATGATAACCCTAACCCTAACCCTAACACTATCCTAGGGCAGATGCTAACCCTAACCCTAACACTATCCTAGGGCTGATGCTAAACCTAACCCTAACCCTAACACTACCCTAGGGCTGATGCTAACCCTAACGCTAACCCTTACACTATCCTTGAACTGATGCTAACCCTAACCCTAACCTTAACACTATCATAGGCCTGATGATAACCCTAACACTAACCCTAACACTATACTAGGGTTAATGTTAACCCTAACCCTAACACTATCCTAGGGCTGATGCTAACCCTAACGCTAACCCTAACACTATCCTTGAACTGAAGCTAACCCTAACCCTAATCCTAACACTATCCTAGGCCTGATTATAACCCTAACCCTAACCCTAACACTATCCTAGGGTGTATGTTAACCCTAACCCTAACACTATCCTAGGGCTGATGCTAACTCTAACCCTAAACCTAACACTATCCTAGGGCGGATGCTAACCCTAACCCTAACCCTAACACTATCCTAGGGCTCATGCTAACCCTAACCCTAACCCTAACACTATCCTAGGGATGATGCTAACCCTAGCCCTAACACTATCCTAGGGCTGATGCTAACCCTAACCCTAACCCTAACACTATCCTAGGGCTGATGCTAACCCTAACCCTAACACTATCCTATGCCTGATGATAACCCTAACCCTACCCCTAACACTATCCTTAGGTCTGATGCTAACCCTAACCCTAACCCTAACACTATCCTAGGGCGGATGCTGACCCTATCCCTAACCATAACACTCTCCTAGGGCTGAGGCAAACCCTAACCCTAACACTATCCTGGGCTGACGCTAACCCTAACCCTAACCCTAAAACTATCCTAGGGTTGATGCTAACCCTAACGCTAACACTATCCTAGGGCTGATGCTAACCCTAACCCTAACCCTAACACTATCCTAGGGCTGATGCTAACCCTAACCCTAACACTATCCTAGGGCTGATGCTAACCCTAACCCTAACCCTAACACTATCCTAGGGCTGATGCTAACCCTAACCCTAACACTATCCTAGGGCTGATGCTAACCCTAACCCTAACATTATCCCAGGGCTGATGCTAACCCTAACCCTAACACTATCCTAGGGCTGATGCTAACCCTAACCCTAACCCTAACACTATCCTAGGGCTCATGCTAACCCTAACACTAACCCAAACACTATCCTAGAGCTGATGCTAACCCTAACCCTAACCCTAACAATATCCTAGGGCTGATGCTAACCCTAACACTAACATTATCCTAGGGCTGATGCTAACCCTCACCCTACCCCTAACACTATCCTAGGGCTGATGCTAACCCTAACCCTAACGCTAACACTATCCTAGGGCTGAGGCTAACCCTAACCCTAACACTATCCTTCTGCTGATGCTAACCAAAACCCTTACACTAACACTATCCTAAGGCTGATGGTAACCCTAACACTAACACTATCCTAAGCCTGGTGCTAACCCTAATTCTAACCCTAACAGTATCCTTGGGCTGATGCTAACCCTATCCCTAATAATATCCTAGGGCTGATGGTAACACTAACCCTAACCCTAACACTATCCTAGGGCTGATGCTAACCCTAACACTAACCCTAACACTATCCTAGGGCTGATGCTAACCCTAACCCTAACACTATCCTAGGCCTGATGATAACCCTAACCCTAACCCTAACACTATCCTAGGGCTGATGCTAACCCTAACCCTAACACTATCCTAGGGCTGATGCTCACCCTAACCCTAACCCTAACACTATCCTAAGGCTGATGGTAACCCTAACCTTAACCCTAACACTATCCTAGGGCTGATGCTAAACTTAACCCTAACCCTAACAGTATCCTTGGGGTGATTCTAACCGTAACCCTAACACTATCCTAGGACTGATGCTAACCCTAACCCTTACCCTAACACTATCCTTGAACTGATTCTAACCCTAACCCTAACCCTAACACTATCCTAGGCCTGATGATAACCTTAACCATAACACTAACACTATCCTAGGGTTTATGTTAACCCTAACCGTAACACTATCCTAGGTCTGATGCTAACCCTAACCCTAACCCTAACACTATCCTAGGGCTGATGCTAACCCTAACACTAACACTATCCTAGGGCTGATGCTAACCCTAACCCTAACCCTAACACTATCCTAGGGCTGATGCTAACCCTAACCCTAACTCTAACACTATCTTAGGGCTGAGGCTAACCCTAACCCTAACACTATCCTAGGCCTGATGAAAACCCTAACCCTAACCCTAACACTATCCTAGGGCTGATGCTAACCCTAACCCTAACACTATCCTAGGGCTGATGCTAACCCTAACCATAACACTATCCTAGGCCTGATGATAACCCTAACCCTAACCCTAACACTATCCTAGGGCTGATGCTAACCCTAACCCTAACACTATCCTAGGGCTGATGCTAACCCTAACCCTAACACTATCCTAGGCCTGATGATAACCCTAACCCTAACCCTAACACTATCCTAGGGCTGATGCTATCCCTAACCCTAACACTATCCTAGGGCTGATGCTAACCCTAACCCTAACCCTAACACTATCCTAGGGCTGATGGTAACCCTAACCTTAACCCTAACACTATCCTAGGGCTGATGCTAAACTTAACCCTAACGCTAACAGTATCCTTGGGGTGATTCTAACCGTAACCCTAACACTATCCTAGGACTGATGCTAACCCTAACCCTTAGCCTAACACTATCCTTGAACTGATTCTAACCCTAATCCTAACCCTAACACTATCCTAGGCCTGATGATAACCTTAACCCTAACACTAACACTATCCTAGGGTTTATGTTAACCCTAACCGTAACACTATCCTAGGTCTGATGCTAACCCTAACCCTAACCCTAACACTATCCTAGGGCTGATGCTAACCCTAACACTAACACTATCCTAGGGCTGATGCTAACCCTAACCCTAACCCTAACACTATCCTAGGGCTGATGCTAACCCTAACCCTAACTCTAACACTATCTTAGGGCTGAGGCTAACCCTAACCCTAACACTATCCTAGGCCTGATGAAAACCCTAACCCTAACCCTAACACTATCCTAGGGCTGATGATAACCCTAACCCTAACACTATCCTAGGGCTGATGCTAACCCTAACCCTAACACTATCCTAGGCCTGATGATAACCCTAACCCTAACCCTAACACTATCCTAGGGCTGATGCTAACCCTAACCCTAACACTATCCTAGGGCTGATGCTAACACTAACCCTAACACTATCCTAGGCCTGATGATAACCCTAACCCTAACCCTAACACTATCCTAGGGCTGATGCTAACCCTAACCAAAACACTATCCTAGGGCTGATGCTAACCCTAACCCTAACCCTAAAACTATCCTAGGGCTGATGGTAACCCTAACCTTAACCCTAACACTATCCTAGGGCTGATGCTAAACTTAACCCTAACCCTAACAGTATCCTTGGGGTGATTCTAACCGTAACCCTAACACTATCCTAGGACTGATGCTAACCCTAACCTTTACCCTAACACTATCCTTGAACTGATTCTAACCCTAACCCTAACCCTAACACTATCCTAGGCCTGATGATAACCTTAACCCTAACACTAACACTATCCTAGGGTTTATGTTAACCCTAACCGTAACACTATCCTAGGTCTGATGCTAACCCTAACCCTAACCCTAACACTATCCTAGGGCTGATGCTAACCCTAACACTAACACTATCCTAGGGCTGATGCTAACCCTAACCCTAACCCTAACACTATCCTAGGGCTGATGCTAACCCTAACACTAACTCTAACACTATCTTAGGGCTGAGGCTAACCCTAACCCTAACACTATCCTAGGCCTGATGAAAACCCTAACCCTAACCCTAACACTATCCTAGGGCTGATGCTAACCCTAACCTTAACACTATCCTAGGGCTGATGCTAACCCTAACCCTAACCCTAACACTATCCTAGGGCTGATGCTAACCCTAACGCTAACCCTAACACTATCCTTGAACTGATGCTAACCCTAACCCTAACCCTAACACTATCATAGGCCTGATGATAACCCTAACCCTAACCCTAACACTATCCTAGGGTTTATGTTAACCCTAACCCTAACACTAACCTAGGGCTGATGGTAACCCTAACGCTAACCCTAACACTATCCTTGAACTGATGCTAACCCTAACCCTAACCCCAACACTATCCTAGGCCTGATGATAACCCTAACCCTAACCCTAACACTATCCTAGGGTTTATGTTAACCCTAACCCTAACACTATCCTAGGGCTGATGCTAACCCTAACCCTAAACCTAACACTATCCTAGGGCGGATGCTAACCCTAACCCTAACCCTAACACTATCCTACGGCTGATGCTAACCCTAACCCTATCCCTAACACTATCCTAGGGATGATGCTAACCCTAGCCCTAACACTATCCTAGGGCTGATGCTAACCCTAACCCTAACCCTAACACTATCCTAGGGCTGATGCTAACCCTAACCCTAACACTATCCTAGGCCTGATGATAACCCTAACCCTAACAGTATCCTAGGGCTGATGCTAACCCTAACCCTAACCCTAACACTATCCTAGGGCGGATGCTGACCCTATCCCTAACCATAACACTCTCCTAGGGCTGAGGCTAACCCTAACCCTAACACTATCCTGGGCTGACGCTAACCCTAACCCTAACCCTAAAACTATCCTAGGGTTGATGCTAACCCTAACGCTAACACTATCCTAGGGCTGATGCTAATCCTAACCCTAACCCTAACACTATCCTAGGGCTGATGCTAACACTAACCCTAACACTATCCTAGGCCTGATGCTAACCCGAACCCTAACACTATCCTAGGGCTGATGCTAACCCTAACCCTAACACTATCCTAGGGCTGATGCTAACCCTAACCCTAAACCTAACACTATCCTAGGGCTGATGCTAACCCTAACCCTAACACTATCCTAGGGCTGATGCTAACCCTAACCCTAACATTATCCCAGGGCTGATGCTAACCCTAACCCTAACACTATCCTAGGGCTGATGCTAACCCTAACCCTAACCCTAACACTATCCTAGGGCTGATGCTAACCCTAACACTAAACGAAACACTATCCTAGAGCTGATGCTAACCCTAACCCTAACCCTAACAATATCCTAGGGCTGATGCTAACCCTAACACTAACATTATCCTAGGGCTGATGCAAACACTCACCTTACCCCTAACACTATCCTAGGGCTGATGCTAACCCTAACCCTAACGCTAACACTATCCTAGGGCTGAGGCTAACCCTAACCCTAGCACTATCCTACGGCTGATGCTAACCCTAACCCTAACACTAACACTATCCTAAGGCTGATGGTAACCCTAACACTAACACTATCCTAAGCCTGGTGCTAACCCTAATTCTAACCTTAACAGTATCCTTGGGCTGATGCTAACCCTAACCCTAATAATATCCTAGGGCTGATGCTAACACTAACCCTAACCCTAACACTATCCTAGGGCTGATGCTAACCCTAACCCTAACCCTAACACTATCCTAGGGCTGATGCTAACCCTAACCCTAACACTATCCTAGGCCTGATGATAACCCTAACCCTAACCCTAACACTATCCTAGGGCTGATGGTAACCCTAACCCTAACACTATCCTACGGCTGATGCTAACCCTACCCCTAACCCTAACACTATCCTAAGGCTGATGCTAACCCTAACCCTAACACTATCCTACGGCTGATGCTAACCCTAACACTAACCCTAACACTATCCTAGGGCTGATGCTAACCCTAACCCTAACACTATCCTAGGCCTGATGATAACCCTAACCCTAACCCTAACACTATCCTAGGGCTGATGCCAACCCTAACCCTAACACTATCCTAGGGCTGATGCTAACCCTAACCCTAACCCTAACACTATCTTAGGGCTGATGGTAACCCTAACCTTAACCCTAACACTATCCTAGGGCTGATGCTAAACTTAACCCTAACCCTAACAGTATCCTTGGGGTGATTCTAACCGTAACCCTAAAACTATCCTAGGACTGATGCTAACCCTAACCCTTACCCTAACACTATCCTTGAACTGATTCTAACCCTAACCCTAACCCTAACACTATCCTAGGCCTGATGATAACCTTAACCCTAACACTAACACTATCCTAGGGTTTATGTTAACCCTAACCGTAACACTATCCTAGGTCTGATGCTAACCCTAACCCTAACCCTAACACTATCCTAGGGCTGATGCTAACCCTAACACTAACACTATCCTAGGGCTGATGCTAACCCTAACCCTAAACCTAACACTATCCTAGGGCTGATGCTAACCCTAACCCTAACTCTAACACTATCTTAGGGCTGAGGCTAACCCTAACCCTAACACTATCCTAGGCCTGATGAAAACCCTAACCCTAACCCTAACACTATCCTAGGGCTGATGCTAACCCTAACCCTAACACTATCCTAGGGCTGATGCTAACCCTAACCCTCACCCTAACACTATCCTAGGGCTGATGCTAACCCTAACGCTAACCCTAACACTATCCTTGAACTGATGCTAACCCTAACCCTAACCCTAACACTATCCTAGGCCTGATGATAACCCTAACCCTAACCCTAACACTATCCTAGGGCTGATGCTAACCCTAACCCTAACACTATCCTAGGGCTGATGCTAACCCTAACCCTAACCCTAACACTATCTTAGGGCTGATGCTAACCCTAACCCTAACCCTAACCCTATCCTAGGGCTGATGCTAACCCTAACCCTAACACTATCCTAGGGCTGATGCTAACCCTAACCCTAACCCTAACACTATAATAGGGCTGATGCTAACCCTAACCCTAACCCTAACACTATCCTAGGGCTGATGCTAACCCTCACCGTAACACTATCCTAGGCCTGATGAGAACCCTAACCCTAACCCTAACAATATCCTAGAGTTTATGTTAACCCTAACCCTAACACTATCCTAGGGCTGATGCTAACCCTAACGCTAACCCTAACACTATCCTTGAACTGATGCTAACCCTAACCCTAACCCTAACATTATCCTAGGCCTGATGATAACCCTAACCCTAACCCTAACACTATCCTAGGGTTTATGTTAACCCTAACCCTAACACTATCCTAGGGCTGATGCTAACCTTAACCCTAAACCTAACACTATCCTAGGGCGGATGCTAACCCTAACCCTAACCCTAAAACTATCCTAGGGCTCATGCTAACCCTAACCATAACTCTAACACTATCTTAGGGCTGAGGCTAACCCTAACCCTAACACTATCCTACGGCTGATGCTAACCCTAACCCTAACCCCAACACTATCGTAGGGCTGATGCTAACCCTAACCCTAACACTATCGTAGGGCTGATGCTAACCCTAACCCTAACCCTAACACTATCCTAGGGCTGATGCTAACCCTAACCCTAACACTATCCTAGGGCTGATGCTAACCCTAACCCTAACACTATCCTAGGGCTGATGCTAACCCTAACACTAACCCTAACACTATCCTAGGGCTGATGCTAACCCTAACCCTAACACTATCCTAGGCCTGATGATAACCCTAACCCTAACCCTAACACTATCCTAGGGCTGATGCCAACCCTAACCCTAACACTATCCTAGGGCTGATGCTAACCCTAACCCTAACCCTAACACTATCTTAGGGCTGATGGTAACCCTAACCTTAACCCTAACACTATCCTAGGGCTGATGCTAAACTTAACCCTAACCCTAACAGTATCCTTGGGGTGATTCTAACCGTAACCCTAAAACTATCCTAGGACTGATGCTAACCCTAACCCTTACCCTAACACTATCCTTGAACTGATTCTAACCCTAACCCTAACCCTAACACTATCCTAGGCCTGATGATAACCTTAACCCTAACACTAACACTATCCTAGGGTTTATGTTAACCCTAACCGTAACACTATCCTAGGTCTGATGCTAACCCTAACCCTAACCCTAACACTATCCTAGGGCTGATGCTAACCCTAACACTAACACTATCCTAGGGCTGATGCTAACCCTAACCCTAACCCTAACACTATCCTAGGGCTGATGCTAACCCTAACCCTAACTCTAACATTATCTTAGGGCTGAGGCTAACCCTAACCCTAACACTATCCTAGGCCTGATGAAAACCCTAACCCTAACCCTAACACTATCCTAGGGCTGATGCTAACCCTAACCCTAACACTATCCTAGGGCTGATGCTAACCCTAACCCTCACCCTAACACTATCCTAGGGCTGATGCTAACCCTAACGCTAACCCTAACACTATCCTTGAACTGATGCTAACCCTAACCCTAACCCTAACACTATCCTAGGCCTGATGATAACCCTAACCCTAACCCTAACACTATCCTAGGGCTGATGCTAACCCTAACCCTAACACTATCCTAGGGCTGATGCTAACCCTAACCCTAACCCTAACACTATCTTAGGGCTGATGCTAACCCTAACCCTAACCCTAACCCTATCCTAGGGCTGATGCTAACCCTAACCCTAACACTATCCTAGGGCTGATGCTAACCCTAACCCTAACCCTAACACTATAATAGGGCTGATGCTAACCCTAACCCTAACCCTAACACTATCCTAGGGCTGATGCTAACCCTCACCGTAACACTATCCTAGGCCTGATGAGAACCCTAACCCTAACCCTAACAATATCCTAGAGTTTATGTTAACCCTAACCCTAACACTATCCTAGGGCTGATGCTAACCCTAACGCTAACCCTAACACTATCCTTGAACTGATGCTAACCCTAACCCTAACCCTAACATTATCCTAGGCCTGATGATAACCCTAACCCTAACCCTAACACTATCCTAGGGTTTATGTTAACCCTAACCCTAACACTATCCTAGGGCTGATGCTAACCTTAACCCTAAACCTAACACTATCCTAGGGCGGATGCTAACCCTAACCCTAACCCTAACACTATCCTAGGGCTCATGCTAACCCTAACCATAACTCTAACACTATCTTAGGGCTGAGGCTAACCCTAACCCTAACACTATCCTACGGCTGATGCTAACCCTAACCCTAACCTTAACACTATCGTAGGGCTGATGCTAACCCTAACCCTAACCCTATCGTAGGGCTGATGCTAACCCTAACCCTAACCCTAACACTATCCTAGGGCTGATGCTAACCCTAACCCTAACACTATCCTAGGGCTGATGCTAACCCTAACCATAACTCTAACACTATCTTAGGGCTGAGGCTAACCCTAACCCTAACACTATCCTACGGCTGATGCTAACCCTAACCCTAACCCTAACACTATCCTAGGGCTGATGCTAACCCTAACACTAACACTATCCTAGGGCTGATGCTAACCCTAACCCTAACCCTAACACTATCCTAGGGCTGATGCTAACCCTAACCCTAACTCTAACACTATCTTAGGGCTGAGGCTAACCCTAACCCTAACACTATCCTAGGCCTGATGAAAACCCTAACCCTAACCCTAACACTATCCTAGGGCTGATGCTAACCCTAACCCTAACACTATCCTAGGGCTGATGCTAACCCTAACCCTCACCCTAACACTATCCTAGGGCTGATGCTAACCCTAACGCTAACCCTAACACTATCCTTGAACTGATGCTAACCCTAACCCTAACCCTAACACTATCCTAGGCCTGATGATAACCCTAACCCTAACCCTAACACTATCCTAGGGCTGATGCTAACCCTAACCCTAACACTATCCTAGGGCTGATGCTAACCCTAACCCTAACCCTAACACTATCTTAGGGCTGATGCTAACCCTAACCCTAACCCTAACCCTATCCTAGGGCTGATGCTAACCCTAACCCTAACACTATCCTAGGGCTGATGCTAACCCTAACCCTAACCCTAACACTATAATAGGGCTGATGCTAACCCTAACCCTAACCCTAACACTATCCTAGGGCTGATGCTAACCCTCACCGTAACACTATCCTAGGCCTGATGAGAACCCTAACCCTAACCCTAACAATATCCTAGAGTTTATGTTAACCCTAACCCTAACACTATCCTAGGGCTGATGCTAACCCTAACGCTAACCCTAACACTATCCTTGAACTGATGCTAACCCTAACCCTAACCCTAACATTATCCTAGGCCTGATGATAACCCTAACCCTAACCCTAACACTATCCTAGGGTTTATGTTAACCCTAACCCTAACACTATCCTAGGGCTGATGCTAACCTTAACCCTAAACCTAACACTATCCTAGGGCGGATGCTAACCCTAACCCTAACCCTAACACTATCCTAGGGCTCATGCTAACCCTAACCATAACTCTAACACTATCTTAGGGCTGAGGCTAACCCTAACCCTAACACTATCCTACGGCTGATGCTAACCCTAACCCTAACCCTAACACTATCGTAGGGCTGATGCTAACCCTAACCCTAACACTATCGTAGGGCTGATGCTAACCCTAACCCTAACCCTAACACTATCCTAGGGCTGATGCTAACCCTAACCCTAACACTATCCTAGGGCTGATGCTAACCCTAACCCTAACACTATCCTAGGGCTGATGCTAACCCTAACACTAACCCTAACACTATCCTAGGGCTGATGCTAACCCTAACCCTAACACTATCCTAGGCCTGATGATAACCCTAACCCTAACCCTAACACTATCCTAGGGCTGATGCCAACCCTAACCCTAACACTATCCTAGGGCTGATGCTAACCCTAACCCTAACCCTAACACTATCTTAGGGCTGATGGTAACCCTAACCTTAACCCTAACACTATCCTAGGGCTGATGCTAAACTTAACCCTAACCCTAACAGTATCCTTGGGGTGATTCTAACCGTAACCCTAAAACTATCCTAGGACTGATGCTAACCCTAACCCTTACCCTAACACTATCCTTGAACTGATTCTAACCCTAACCCTAACCCTAACACTATCCTAGGCCTGATGATAACCTTAACCCTAACACTAACACTATCCTAGGGTTTATGTTAACCCTAACCGTAACACTATCCTAGGTCTGATGCTAACCCTAACCCTAACCCTAACACTATCCTAGGGCTGATGCTAACCCTAACACTAACACTATCCTAGGGCTGATGCTAACCCTAACCCTAACCCTAACACTATCCTAGGGCTGATGCTAACCCTAACCCTAACTCTAACACTATCTTAGGGCTGAGGCTAACCCTAACCCTAACACTATCCTAGGCCTGATGAAAACCCTAACCCTAACCCTAACACTATCCTAGGGCTGATGCTAACCCTAACCCTAACACTATCCTAGGGCTGATGCTAACCCTAACCCTCACCCTAACACTATCCTAGGGCTGATGCTAACCCTAACGCTAACCCTAACACTATCCTTGAACTGATGCTAACCCTAACCCTAACCCTAACACTATCCTAGGCCTGATGATAACCCTAACCCTAACCCTAACACTATCCTAGGGCTGATGCTAACCCTAACCCTAACACTATCCTAGGGCTGATGCTAACCCTAACCCTAACCCTAACACTATCTTAGGGCTGATGCTAACCCTAACCCTAACCCTAACCCTATCCTAGGGCTGATGCTAACCCTAACCCTAACACTATCCTAGGGCTGATGCTAACCCTAACCCTAACCCTAACACTATAATAGGGCTGATGCTAACCCTAACCCTAACCCTAACACTATCCTAGGGCTGATGCTAACCCTCACCGTAACACTATCCTAGGCCTGATGAGAACCCTAACCCTAACCCTAACAATATCCTAGAGTTTATGTTAACCCTAACCCTAACACTATCCTAGGGCTGATGCTAACCCTAACGCTAACCCTAACACTATCCTTGAACTGATGCTAACCCTAACCCTAACCCTAACATTATCCTAGGCCTGATGATAACCCTAACCCTAACCCTAACACTATCCTAGGGTTTATGTTAACCCTAACCCTAACACTATCCTAGGGCTGAAGCTAACCTTAACCCTAAACCTAACACTATCCTAGGGCGGATGCTAACCCTAACCCTAACCCTAACACTATCCTAGGGCTCATGCTAACCCTAACCATAACTCTAACACTATCTTAGGGCTGAGGCTAACCCTAACCCTAACACTATCCTACGGCTGATGCTAACCCTAACCCTAACCCTAACACTATCGTAGGGCTGATGCTAACCCTAACCCTAACACTATCGTAGGGCTGATGCTAACCCTAACCCTAACCCTAACACTATCCTAGGGCTGATGCTAACCCTAACCCTAACACTATCCTAGGGCTGATGCTAACCCTAACCCTAACACTATCCTAGGGCTGATGCTAACCCTAACCCTAACCCTAACATTATCCCAGGGCTGATGCTAACCCTAACCCTAACACTATCCTAGGGCTGATGCTAACCCTAACCCTAAACCTAACAATATCCTAGGGCTGATGCTAACCCTAACACTAACCCTAACACTATCCTAGAGCTGATGCTAACCCTAACCCTAACCCTAATACTATCCTAGGGCTGATGCTAACCCTAACCCTAACCCTAACACTATCCTAGGGCTGATGATAACCCTAACACTAACACTATCCTAGGGCTGATGCTAACCCTCACCCTACCCCTAACACTATCCCAGGGCTGATGCTAACCCTAACCCTAACCCTAACACTATCCTAAGCCTGATGGTAACCCTAACACTAACACTATACTAAGCCTGGTGCTAACCCTAACTCTAACCCTAACAGTATCCTAGGGCTGATGCTAACCCTAACCCTAATAATATCCTAGGGCTGATTCTAACACTATCCCTAACCCTAACATTATCCTAGGGCTGATGCTAACCCGAACCCTAACCCTAACACTATCCTGGGGCTGATGCTAACCCTAACCCTAACACTATCCTAGGCCTGATGAGAACCCTAACCCTAACCCTAACACTATCCTAGGGCTGATGCTAACCCTAACCCTAACACTATCCTACGGATGATGCTAACCCTAACCCTAACCCTAACACTATCGTAGGGCTGATGCTAACCCTAACCCTAACACTATCCTAGGGCTGATGCTAACCCTAACCCTTAACCTAACACTATCCTAGGGCTGATGCTAACCCTAACCCTAACACTATCCTAGGGCTTATGCTAACCCTAACCCTAACCCTAACACTATCCTAGGGCTGATGCTAACCCTAACACTAACACTATCCTAGGGCTGATGCTAACCCTAACCCTAACCCTAACACTATCCTAGGGCTGATGCTAACCCTAACCCTAACTCTAACACTGTCTTAGGGCTGAGGCTAACCCTAACCCTAACACTATCCTAGGCCTGATGATAACCCTAACCCTATCCCTAACACTATCCTAGGGCAGATGCTAACTCTAACCCTAACACTATCCTAGGGCTGATGCTAAACCTAACCCTAACCCTAAGACTACCCTAGGGCTGATGCTAACCCTAACGCTAACCCTTACACTATCCTTGAACTGATGCTAACCCTAACCCTAACCTTAACACTATCATAGGCCTGATGATAACCCTAACACTAACCCTAACACTATCATAGGGTTAATGTTAACCCTAACCCTAACACTATCCTAGGGCTGATGCTAACCCTAACGCTAACCCTAACACTATCCTTGAACTGAAGCTAACCCTAACCCTAACCCTAACACTATCCTAGGCCTGATTATAACCCTAACCCTAACCCTAACACTATCCTAGGGTGTATGTTAACCCTAACCCTAACACTATCCTAGGGCTGATGCTAACTCTAACCCTAAACCTAACACTATCCTAGGGCGGATGCTAACCCTAACCCTAACCCTAACACTATCCTCGGGCTCATGCTAACCCTAACCCTAACCCTAACACTATCCTAGGGATGATGCTAACCCTAGCCCTAACACTATCCTAGGGCTGATGCTAACCCTAACCCTAACCCTAACACTATCCTAGGGCTGATGCTAACCCTAACCCTAACACTATCCTAGGCCTGATGATAACCCTAACCCTAACCCTAACACTATCCTTAGGTCTGATGCTAACCCTAACCCTAACCCTAACACTATCCTAGGGCGGATGCTGACCCTATCCCTAACCATAACACTCTCCTAGGGCTGAGGCAAACCCTAACCCTAACACTATCCTGGGCTGACGCTAACCCTAACCCTAACCCTAAAACTATCCTAGGGTTGATGCTAACCCTAACGCTAACACTATCCTAGGGCTGATGCTAACCCTAACCCTAACCCTAACACTATCCTAGGGCTGATGCTAACCCTAACCCTAACACTATCCTAGGGCTGATGCTAACCCTAACCCTAACCCTAACACTATCCTAGGGCTGATGCTAACCCTAACCCTAACACTATCCTAGGGCTGATGCTAACCCTAACCCTAACATTATCCCAGGGCTGATGCTAACCCTAACCCTAACACTATCCTAGGGCTGATGCTAACCCTAACCCTAACCCTAACACTATCCTAGGGCTCATGCTAACCCTAACACTAACCCAAACACTATCCTAGAGCTGATGCTAACCCTAACCCTAACCCTAACAATATCCTAGGGCTGATGCTAACCCTAACACTAACATTATCCTAGGGCTGATGCTAACCCTCACCCTACCCCTAACACTATCCTAGGGCTGATGCTAACCCTAACCCTAACGCTAACACTATCCTAGGGCTGAGGCTAACCCTAACCCTAACACTATCCTACGGCTGATGCTAACCAAAACCCTAACACTAACACTATCCTAAGGCTGATGGTAACCCTAACACTAACACTATCCTAAGCCTGGTGCTAACCCTAATTCTAACCCTAACAGTATCCTTGGGCTGATGCTAACCCTATCCCTAATAATATCCTAGGGCTGATGGTAACACTAACCCTAACCCTAACACTATCCTAGGGCTGATGCTAACCCTAACACTAACCCTAACACTATCCTAGGGCTGATGCTAACCCTAACCCTAACACTATCCTAGGCCTGATGATAACCCTAACCCTAACCCTAACACTATCCTAGGGCTGATGCTAACCCTAACCCTAACACTATCCTAGGGCTGATGCTCACCCTAACCCTAACCCTAACACTATCCTAAGGCTGATGGTAACCCTAACCTTAACCCTAACACTATCCTAGGGCTGATGCTAAACTTAACCCTAACCCTAACAGTATCCTTGGGGTGATTCTAACCGTAACCCTAACACTATCCTAGGACTGATGCTAACCCTAACCCTTACCCTAACACTATCCTTGAACTGATTCTAACCCTAACCCTAACCCTAACACTATCCTAGGCCTGATGATAACCTTAACCATAACACTAACACTATCCTAGGGTTTATGTTAAACCTAACCGTAACACTATCCTAGGTCTGATGCTAACCCTAACCCTAACCCTAACACTATCCTAGGGCTGATGCTAACCCTAACACTAACACTATCCTAGGGCTGATGCTAACCCTAACCCTAACCCTAACACTATCCTAGGGCTGATGCTAACCCTAACCCTAACTCTAACACTATCTTAGGGCTGAGGCTAACCCTAACCCTAACACTATCCTAGGCCTGATGAAAACCCTAACCCTAACCCTAACACTATCCTAGGGCTGATGCTAACCCTAACCCTAACACTATCCTAGGGCTGATGCTAACCCTAACCATAACACTATCCTAGGCCTGATGATAACCCTAACCCTAACCCTAACACTATCCTAGGGCTGATGCTAACCCTAACCCTAACACTATCCTAGGGCTGAGGCTAACCCTAACCCTAACACTATCCTAGGCCTGATGATAACCCTAACCCTAACCCTAACACTATCCTAGGGCTGATGCTAACCCTAACCCTAACACTATCCTAGGGCTGATGCTAACCCTAACCCTAACCCTAACACTATCCTAGGGCTGATGGTAACCCTAACCTTAACCCTAACACTATCCTAGGGCTGATGCTAAACTTAACCCTAACGCTAACAGTATCCTTGGGGTGATTCTAACCGTAACCCTAACACTATCCTAGGACTGATGCTAACCCTAACCCTTAGCCTAACACTATCCTTGAACTGATTCTAACCCTAATCCTAACCCTAACACTATCCTAGGCCTGATGATAACCTTAACCCTAACACTAACACTATCCTAGGGTTTATGTTAACCCTAACCGTAACACTATCCTAGGTCTGATGCTAACCCTAACCCTAACCCTAACACTATCCTAGGGCTGATGCTAACCCTAACACTAACACTATCCTAGGGCTGATGCTAACCCTAACCCTAACCCTAACACTATCCTAGGGCTGATGCTAACCCTAACCCTAACTCTAACACTATCTTAGGGCTGAGGCTAACCCTAACCCTAACACTATCCTAGGCCTGATGAAAACCCTAACCCTAACCCTAACACTATCCTAGGGCTGATGATAACCCTAACCCTAACACTATCCTAGGGCTGATGCTAACCCTAACCCTAACACTATCCTAGGCCTGATGATAACCCTAACCCTAACCCTAACACTATCCTAGGGCTGATTCTAACCCTAACCCTAACACTATCCTAGGGCTGATGCTAACCCTAACCCTAACACTATCCTAGGCCTGATGATAACCCTAACCCTAACCCTAACACTATCCTAGGGCTGATGCCAACCCTAACCCTAACACTATCCTAGGGCTGATGCTAACCCTAACCCTAACCCTAACACTATCTTAGGGCTGATGGTAACCCTAACCTTAACCCTAACACTATCCTAGGGCTGATGCTAAACTTAACCCTAACCCTAACAGTATCCTTGGGGTGATTCTAACCGTAACCCTAACACTATCCTAGGACTGATGCTAACCCTAACCCTTACCCTAACACTATCCTTGAACTGATTCTAACCCTAACCCTAACCCTAACACTATCCTAGGCCTGATGATAACCTTAACCCTAACACTAACACTATCCTAGGGTTTATGTTAACCCTAACCGTAACACTATCCTAGGTCTGATGCTAACCCTAACCCTAACCCTAACACTATCCTAGGGCTGATGCTAACCCTAACACTAACACTATCCTAGGGCTGATGCTAACCCTAACCCTAACCCTAACACTATCCTAGGGCTGATGCTAACCCTAACCCTAACTCTAACACTATCTTAGGGCTGAGGCTAACCCTAACCCTAACACTATCCTAGGCCTGATGAAAACCCTAACCCTAACCCTAACACTATCCTAGGGCTGATGCTAACCCTAACCTTAACACTATCCTAGGGCTGATGCTAACCCTAACCCTAACCCTAACACTATCCTAGGGCTGATGCTAACCCTAACGCTAACCCTAACACTATCCTTGAACTGATGCTAACCCTAACCCTAACCCTAACACTATCATAGGCCTGATGATAACCCTAACCCTAACCCTAACACTATCCTAGGGTTTATGTTAACCCTAACCCTAACACTAACCTAGGGCTGATGGTAACCCTAACGCTAACCCTAACACTATCCTTGAACTGATGCTAACCCTAACCCTAACCCCAACACTATCCTAGGCCTGATGATAACCCTAACCCTAACCCTAACACTATCCTAGGGTTTATGTTAACCCTAACCCTAACACTATCCTAGGGCTGATGCTAACCCTAACCCTAAACCTAACACTATCCTAGGGCGGATGCTAACCCTAACCCTAACCCTAACACTATCCTACGCCTGATGCTAACCCTAACCCTAACCCTAACACTATCCTAGGGATGATGCTAACCCTAGCCCTAACACTATCCTAGGGCTGATGCTAACCCTAACCCTAACCCTAACACTATCCTAGGGCTGATGCTAACCCTAACCCTAACACTATCCTAGGCCTGATGATAACCCTAACCCTAACAGTATCCTAGGGCTGATGCTAACAATAACCCTAACCCTAACACTATCCTAGGGCGGATGCTGACCCTATCCCTAACCATAACACTCTCCTAGGGCTGAGGCTAACCCTAACCCTAACACTATCCTGGGCTGACGCTAACCCTAACCCTAACCCTAAAACTATCCTAGGGTTGATGCTAACCCTAACGCTAACACTATCCTAGGGCTGATGCTAACCCTAACCCTAACCCTAACACTATCCTAGGGCTGATGCTAACACTAACCCTAACACTATCCTAGGCCTGATGCTAACCCTAACCCTAACACTATCCTAGGGCTGATGCTAACCCTAACCCTAAGACTATCCTAGGGCTGATGCTAACCCTAACCCTAACCCTAACACTATCCTAGGGCTGATGCTAACCCTAACCATAACACTATCCTAGGGCTGATGCTAACCCTAACCCTAACATTATCCCAGGGCTGATGCTAACCCTAACCCTAACACTATCCTAGGGCTGATGCTAACCCTAACCCTAACCCTAACACTATCCTAGGGCTGATGCTAACCCTAACACTAAACGAAACACTATCCTAGAGCTGATGCTAACCCTAACCCTAACCCTAACAATATCCTAGGGCTGATGCTAACCCTAACACTAACATTATCCTAGTGCTGATGCTAACCCTCACCTTACCCCTAACACTATCCTAGGGCTGATGCTAACCCTAACCCTAACGCTAACACTATCCTAGGGCTGAGGCTAACCCTAACCCTAGCACTATCCTACGGCTGATGCTAACCCTAACCCTAACACTAACACTATCCTAAGGCTGATGGTAACCCTAACACTAACACTATCCTAAGCCTGGTGCTAACCCTAATTCTAACCTTAACAGTATCCTTGGGCTGATGCTAACCCTAACCCTAATAATATCCTAGGGCTGATGCTAACACTAACCCTAACCCTAACACTATCCTAGTGCTGATGCTAACCCTAACCCTAACCCTAACACTATCCTAGGGCTGATGCTAACCCTAACCCTAACACTATCCTAGGCCTGATGATAACCCTAACCCTAACCCTAACACTATCCTAGGGCTGATGGTAACCCTAACCCTAACACTATCCTACGGCTGATGCTAACCCTGCCCCTAACCCTAACACTATCCTAAGGCTGATGCTAACCCTAACCCTAACACTATCCTAGGGCTGATGCTAACCCTAACACTAACCCTAACACTATCCTATGGCTGATGCTAACCCTAACCCTAACACTATCCTAGGCCTGATGATAACCCTAACCCTAACCCTAACACTATCCTAGGGCTGATGCCAACCCTAACCCTAACACTATCCTAGGGCTGATGCTAACCCTAACCCTAACCCTAACACTATCTTAGGGCTGATGGTAACCCTAACCTTAACCCTAACACTATCCTAGGGCTGATGCTAAACTTAACCCTAACCCTAACAGTATCCTTGGGGTGATTCTAACCGTAACCCTAACACTATCCTAGGACTGATGCTAACCCTAACCCTTACCCTAACACTATCCTTGAACTGATTCTAACCCTAACCCTAACCCTAACACTATCCTAGGCCTGATGATAACCTTAACCATAACACTAACACTATCCTAGGGTTTATGTTAATCCTAACCGTAACACTATCCTAGGTCTGATGCTAACCCTAAAGCTAACCCTAACACTATCCTAGGGCTGATGCTAACCCTAACACTAACACTATCCTAGGGCTGATGCTAACCCTAACCCTAACCCTAACACTATCCTAGGGCTGATGCTAACCCTAACCCTAACTCTAACACTATCTTAGGGCTGAGGCTAACCCTAACCCTAACACTATCCTAGGCCTGATGAAAACCCTAACCCTAACCCTAACACTATCCTAGGGCTGATGCTAACCCTAACCCTAACACTATCCTAGGGCTGATGCTAACCCTAACCATAACACTATCCTAGGCCTGATGATAACCCTAACCCTAACCCTAACACTATCCTAGGGCTGATGCTAACCCTAACCCTAACACTATCCTAGGGCTGAGGCTAACCCTAACCCTAACACTATCCTAGGCCTGATGATAACCCTAACCCTAACCCTAACACTATCCTAGGGCTGATGCTAACCCTAACCCTAACACTATCCTAGGGCTGATGCTAACCCTAACCCTAACCCTAACACTATCCTAGGGCTGATGGTAACCCTAACCTTAACCCTAACACTATCCTAGGGCTGATGCTAAACTTAACCCTAACGCTAACAGTATCCTTGGGGTGATTCTAACCGTAACCCTAACACTATCCTAGGACTGATGCTAACCCTAACCCTTAGCCTAACACTATCCTTGAACTGATTCTAACCCTAATCCTAACCCTAACACTATCCTAGGCCTGATGATAACCTTAACCCTAACACTAACACTATCCTAGGGTTTATGTTAACCCTAACCGTAACACTATCCTAGGTCTGATGCTAACCCTAACCCTAACCCTAACACTATCCTAGGGCTGATGCTAACCCTAACACTAACACTATCCTAGGGCTGATGCTAACCCTAACCCTAACCCTAACACTATCCTAGGGCTGATGCTAACCCTAACCCTAACTCTAACACTATCTTAGGGCTGAGGCTAACCCTAACCCTAACACTATCCTAGGCCTGATGATAACCCTAACCCTAACCCTAACACTATCCTAGGGCTGATGCTAACCCTAACCCTAACACTATCCTAGGGCTGATGCTAACCCTAACACTAACATTATCCTAGTGCTGATGCTAACCCTCACCTTACCCCTAACTCTATCCTAGGGCTGATGCTAACCCTAACCCTAACGCTAACACTATCCTAGGGCTGAGGCTAACCCTAACCCTAGCACTATCCTACGGCTGATGCTAACCCTAACCCTAACACTAACACTATCCTAAGGCTGATGGTAACCCTAACACTAACACTATCCTAAGCCTGGTGCTAACCCTAATTCTAACCTTAACAGTATCCTTGGGCTGATGCTAACCCTAACCCTAATAATATCCTAGGGCTGATGCTAACACTAACCCTAACCCTAACACTATCCTAGTGCTGATGCTAACCCTAACCCTAACCCTAACACTATCCTAGGGCTGATGCTAACCCTAACCCTAACACTATCCTAGGCCTGATGATAACCCTAACCCTAACCCTAACACTATCCTAGGGCTGATGGTAACCCTAACCCTAACACTATCCTACGGCTGATGCTAACCCTACCCCTAACCCTAACACTATCCTAAGGCTGATGCTAACCCTAACCCTAACACTATCCTAGGGCTGATGCTAACCCTAACACTAACCCTAACACTATCCTATGGCTGATGCTAACCCTAACCCTAACACTATCCTAGGCCTGATGATAACCCTAACCCTAACCCTAACACTATCCTAGGGCTGATGCCAACCCTAACCCTAACACTATCCTAGGGCTGATGCTAACCCTAACCCTAACCCTAACACTATCTTAGGGCTGATGGTAACCCTAACCTTAACCCTAACACTATCCTAGGGCTGATGCTAAACTTAACCCTAACCCTAACAGTATCCTTGGGGTGATTCTAACCGTAACCCTAACACTATCCTAGGACTGATGCTAACCCTAACCCTTACCCTAACACTATCCTTGAACTGATTCTAACCCTAACCCTAACCCTAACATTATCCTAGGCCTGATGATAACCTTAACCCTAACACTAACACTATCCTAGGGTTTATGTTAACCCTAACCGTAACACTATCCTAGGTCTGATGCTAACCCTAACCCTAACCCTAACACTATCCTAGGGCTGATGCTAACCCTAACACTAACACTATCCTAGGGCTGATGCTAACCCTAACCCTAACCCTAACACTATCCTAGGGCTGATGCTAACCCTAACCCTAACTCTAACACTATCTTAGGGCTGAGGCTAACCCTAACCCTAACACTATCCTAGGCCTGATGAAAACCCTAACCCTAACCCTAACACTATCCTAGGGCTGATGCTAACCCTAACCCTAACACTATCCTAGGGCTGATGCTAACCCTAACCCTCACCCTAACACTATCCTAGGGCTGATGCTAACCCTAACGCTAACCCTAACACTATCCTTGAACTGATGCTAACCCTAACCCTAACCCTAACACTATCCTAGGCCTGATGATAACCCTAACCCTAACCCTAACACTATCCTAGGGCTGATGCTAACCCTAACCCTAACACTATCCTAGGGCTGATGCTAACCCTAACCCTAACCCTAACACTATCTTAGGGCTGATGCTAACCCTAACCCTAACCCTAACCCTATCCTAGGGCTGATGCTAACCCTAAGCCTAACACTATCCTAGGGCTGATGCTAACCCTAACCCTAACCCTAACACTATAATAGGGCTGATGCTAACCCTAACCCTAACCCTAACACTATCCTAGGGCTGATGCTAACCCTCACCGTAACACTATCCTAGGCCTGATGAGAACCCTAACCCTAACCCTAACAATATCCTAGAGTTTATGTTAACCCTAACCCTAACACTATCCTAGGGCTGATGCTAACCCTAACGCTAACCCTAACACTATCCTTGAACTGATGCTAACCCTAACCCTTACCCTAACATTATCCTAGGCCTGATGATAACCCTAACCCTAACCCTAACACTATCCTAGGGTTTATGTTAACCCTAACCCTAACACTATCCTAGGGCTGATGCTAACCTTAACCCTAAACCTAACACTATCCTAGGGCGGATGCTAACCCTAACCCTAACCCTAACACTATCCTAGGGCTCATGCTAACCCTAACCATAACTCTAACACTATCTTAGGGCTGAGGCTAACCCTAACCCTAACACTATCCTACGGCTGATGCTAACCCTAACCCTAACCCTAACACTATCGTAGGGCTGATGCTAACCCTAACCCTAACACTATCGTAGGGCTGATGCTAACCCTAACCCTAACCCTAACACTATCCTAGGGCTGATGCTAACCCTAACCCTAACACTATCCTAGGGCTGATGCTAACCCTAACCCTAACCCTAACACTATCCTAGGGCTGATGCTAACCCTAACCCTAACACTATCCTAGGGCTGATGCTAACCCTAACCCTAACCCTAACATTATCCCAGGGCTGATGCTAACCCTAACCCTAACACTATCCTAGGGCTGATGCTAACCCTAACCCTAAACCTAACAATATCCTAGGGCTGATGCTAACCCTAACCCTAACCCTAATACTATCCTAGGGCTGATGCTAACCCTAACCCTAACCCTAACACTATCCTAGGGCTGATGATAACCCTAACACTAACACTATCCTAGGGCTGATGCTAACCCTCACCCTACCCCTAACACTATCCCAGGGCTGATGCTAACCCTAACCCTAACCCTAACACTATCCTAAGCCTGATGGTAACCCTAACACTAACACTATACTAAGCCTGGTGCTAACCCTAACTCTAACCCTAACAGTATCCTAGGGCTGATGCTAACCCTAACCCTAATAATATCCTAGGGCTGATTCTAACACTAACCCTAACCCTAACATTATCCTAGGGCTGATGCTAACCCGAACCCTAACCCTAACACTATCCTGGGGCTGATGCTAACCCTAACCCTAACACTATCCTAGGCCTGATGAGAACCCTAACCCTAACCCTAACACTATCCTAGGGCTGATGCTAACCCTAACCCTAACACTATCCTACGGATGATGCTAACCCTAACCCTAACCCGAACACTATCGTAGGGCTGATGCTAACCCTAACCCTAACACTATCCTAGGGCTGATGCTAACCCTAACCCTAAACCTAACACTATCCTAGGGCTGATGCTAACCCTAACCCTAACACTATCCTAGGGCTTATGCTAACCCTAACCCTAACCCTAACACTATCCTAGGGCTGATGCTAACCCTAACCCTAACACTATCCTAGGGCTGATGCTAACCCTAACCCTAACCCTAACATTATCCCAGGGCTGATGCTAACCCTAACCCTAACACTATCCTAGGGCTGATGCTAACCCTAACCCTAAACCTAACACTATCCTAGGGCTGATGCTAACCCTAACATTCACCCTAACACTATCCTAGGGCTGATGCTAAGCCTAACCCTAACACTATCATAGGCCTGATGATAACCCTAACCCTAACCCTAACACTATCCTAGGCCTGATGCTAACCCTAACCCTAACTCTAACACTATCCTAGGGCTGATGCTAACCCTAACCCTAACACTATCCTAGGGCTGATGCTAACCCTAACCCTAACCCTAACACTATCCTAGGGCTGATGCTAACCCTAACCCTAACACTATCCTAGGCCTGATGATAACCCTAACCCTAACCCTAACACTATCCTAGGGCTGATGCTAACCCTAACCCTAACACTATCATAGGGCTGATGCTAACCCTAACCCTAACCCTAACACTATCCTAGGGCTGATGCTAAACTTAACCCTAACCCTAACACTATCCTAGGCCTGATGCTAACCCTAACCCTTACCCTAACACTATCCTAGGGCTGAGGCTAAACCTAACCATAACCCTAACACTATCCTAGGGCTGATGCTAACCCTAACCCTAACCCTCAAATTATCCTAGGGCTGATGCTAACCCTAACCCGAACTCTATCTTAGGCCTGATGCTAACCCTAACCCTAACACTATCCTAGGGCTGATGCTAACCCTAACCCTAACCCTCACACTATCCTAGGCCTGATGCTAACCCTATCCCTTACACTAACACTCTCCTAGGGCTGAGGCTAACTCTAACCCTAACACTATCCTAGGGCTGATGCTAACCCTAACCATAACCCTCACACTATCCTAGGCCTGATGCTAACCCTATCCCTTACACTAACACTCTCCTAGGGCTGAGGCTAACTCTAACCCTAACACTATCCTAGGGCTGATGCTAACCCTATCCCTAACCCTAACACTATCCGAGGGCTGATGCTAACCCTAACCCTAACACTATCCTGGGCCTGATGCTAACCCTAACCCTAACCGCAACACTATCCTAGGGCTGATGCTAACCCTAACCCTAACACTATCCTTGAACTGATGCTAACCCTAACCCTAACCCTAACACTATCCTAGGCTTGATGATAACCTTAACCCTAACCCTAACACTATCCTAGAGTTTATGTTAACCCTAACCCTAACACTATCCTAGGGCTGATGCTAACCCTAACGCTAACCCTAACACTATCCTTGAACTGATGCTAACCCTAACCCTAACCGTAACATTATCCTAGGCCTGATGATAACCCTAACCCTAACCCTAACACTATCCTAGGGTTTATGTTAACCCTAACCCTAACACTATCCTAGGGCTGATGCTAACCTTAACCCTAAACCTAACACTATCCTAGGGCTGATGCTAACCCTAACCCTAACCCTAACACTATCCTAGGGCTCATGCTAACCCTAACCATAACTCTAACACTATCTTAGGGCTGAGGCTAACCCTAACCCTAACACTATCCTACGGCTGATGCTAACCCTAACCCTAACCCTAACACTATCGTAGGGCTGATGCTAACCCTAACCCTAACACTATCCTAGGGCTGATGCTAACCCTAACCCTAAACCTAACACTATCCTAGGGCTGATGCTAACCCTAACCCTGACACTATCCTAGGGCTGATGCTAACCCTAACCCTAACCCTAACACTATCCTAGGGCTGATGCTAACCCTAACCCTAACACTATCCTAGGGCTGATGCTAACCCTAACCCTAACCCTAACATTATCCCAGGGCTGATGCTAACCCTAACCCTAACACTATCCGAGGGCTGATGCTAACCCTAACCCTAACACTATCCTGGGCCTGATGCTAACCCTAACCCTAACCGCAACACTATCCTAGGGCTGATGCTAAGCCTAACCCTAACACTATCATAGGCCTGATGATAACCCTAACCCTAACCCTAACACTATCCTAGGCCTGATGCTTACCCTAACCCTAACCCTAACACTATCCTAGGGCTGATGCTAACCCCAACCCTAACCCTAACACTATCCTAGGGCTGATTCTAACCCTAACGTTAACCCTAACACTATCCTTGAACTTATGCTAACCCTAACCCTAACCCTAACACTATCCTAGGCCTGATGATAACCCTAACCCTAACCCTAACACTATCCTAGGGTTTATGTTAACCTTAACCCTAACACTATCCTAGGGCTGAAGCTAACCCTAACCCTAACCCTAACACTATCCTAGGGCGGATGCTAACCCTAACCCTAACCCTAACACTATCCTAGGGCTGATGCTAACCATAACACTAACACTATCCTAGGGCTGATGCTAACCCTAACCCTAACCCTAACACTATCCTAGGGCTGATGCTAACCCTAACCCTAACTCTAACACTATCTTAGGGCTGATGCTACCCCTAACCCTAACACTATCCTAGGGCTGATGCTAACCCTAACCATAACCCTAACACTATCCTAGGGCTGATGCTAACCCTAACCCTAACACTATCCTAGGGCTGATGCTAACCCTAACCCTAACCCTAACATTATCCCAGGGCTGATGCTAACCCTAACCCTAACACTATCCTAGGGCTGATGCTAACCCTAACCCTAAACCTAACACTATCCTAGGGCTGATGCTAACCCTAACACTAACCCTAACACTATCCTAGAGCTGATGCTAACCCTAACCCTAACCCTAATACTATCCTAGGGCTGATGCTAACCCTAACCCTAACCCTAACACTATCCTAGGGCTGATGCTAACCCTAACACTAACACTATCCTAGGGCTGATGCTAACCCTCACCCTACCCCTAACCCTATCCCTGGGCTGATGCTAACCCTAACCCTAACCCTAACACGATCCTAAGCCTGATGGTAACCCTAACACTAACACTATCCTAAGCCTGGTGCTAACCCTAACTCTAACCCTAACAGTATCCTAGGGCTGATGCTAACCCTAACCCTAATAATATCCTAGGGCTGATGCTAACACTAACCCTAACCCTAACATTATCCTAGGGCTGATGCTAACCCGAACCCTAACCCTAACACTATCCTAGGGCTGATGCTAACCCTAACCCTAACACTATCCTAGGCCTGATGAGAACCCTAACCCTAACCCTAACACTATCCTAGGGCTGATGCTAACCCTAACCCTAACACTATCCTAGGGCTGATGCTAACCCTAACCCTAACACTATCCTAGGGCTGATGCTAACCCTAACCCTAACCCTAACACTATCCTAGGGCTGATGCTAAGCCTAACCCTAACACTATCATAGGCCTGATGATAACCCTAACCCTAACCCTAACACTATCCTAGGCCTGATGCTAACCCTAACCCTAACCCTAACACTATCCTAGGGCTGATGCTAACCCTAACCCTAACCCTAACACTATCCTAGGGCTGATTCTAACCCTAACGTTAACCCTAACACTATCCTTGTACTTATGCTAACCCTAACCCTAACCCTAACACTATCCTAGGCCTGATGATAACCCTAACCCTAACACTAACACTATCCTAGGGTTTATGTTAACCTTAACCCTAACAGTATCCTAGGGCTGATGCTAACCCTAACCCTAACCCTAACACTATCCTAGGGCGGATGCTAACCCTAACCCTAACCTTAACACTATCCTAGGGCTGATGCTAACCATAACACTAACACTATCCTAGGGCTGATGCTAACCCTAACCCTAACCCTAACACTATCCTAGGGCTGATGCTAACCCTAACCCTAACTCTAACACTATCTTAGGGCTGAGGCTAACCCTAACCCTAACACTATCCTACGGCTGATGCTAACCCTAACCTTAACCCTAAAACTATCCTAGGGCTGATGCTAACCCTAACCCTGACACTATCCTAGGCCTGATGCTAACCCTAACCCTTACCCTAACCCTATCCTAGGGCTGATGCTAACCCTAACCCTAACACTATCCTAGGGCTGATGCTAACCCTAACCCTAACCCTAACACTATAATAGGGCTGATGCTAACCCTAACCCTAACCCTAACACTATCCTAGGGCTGATGCTAACCCTAACCCTAACACTATCCTAGGCCTGATGAGAACCCTAACCCTAACCCTAACACTATCCTAGAGTTTATGTTAACCCTAACCCTAACACTATCCTAGGGCTGATGCTAACCCTAACGCTAACCCTAACACTATCCTTGAACTGATGCTAACCCTAACCCTAACCCTAACATTATCCTAGGCCTGATGATAACCCTAACCCTAACCCTAACACTGTCCTAGGGTTTATGTTAACCCTAACCCTAACACTATCCTAGGGCTGATGCTAACCTTAACCCTAAACCTAACACTATCCTAGGGCGGATGCTAACCCTAACCCTAACCCTAACACTATCCTAGGGCTCATGCTAACCCTAACCATAACTCTAACACTATCTTAGGGCTGAGGCTAACCCTAACCCTAACACTATCCTACGGCTGATGCTAACCCTAACCCTAACCATAACACTATCGTAGGGCTGATGCTAACCCTAACCCTAACACTATCCTAGGGCTGATGATAACCCTAACCCTAACCCTAACACTATCCTAGGGCTGATGCTAACCCTAACCCTAACACTATCCTAGGGCTGATGCTAACCCTAACCCGAACCCTAACACTATCCTAGTGCTGATGCTAACCCTAACCCTAACACTATCCTAGGGCTGATGCTAACCCTAACCCTAACCCTAACATTATCCCAGGGCTGATGCTAACCCTAACCCTAACACTATCCTAGGGCTGATGCTAACCCTAACCCTAAACCTAACACTATCCTAGGGCTGATGCTAACCCTAACACTAACCCTAACACTATCCTAGAGCTGATGCTAACCCTAACCCTAACCCTAATACTATCCTAGGGCTGATGCTAACCCTAACCCTAACCCTAACACTCTCCTAGGGCTGATGCTAACCCTAACACTAACACTATCCTAGGGCTGATGCTAACCCTCACCCTACGCCTAACACTATCCCAGGGCTGATGCTAACCCTAACCCTAACCCTAACACTATCCTAAGCCTGATGGTAACCCTAACACTAAAACTATACTAAGCCTGGTGCTAACCCTAACTCTAATCCTAACAGTATCCTAGGGCTGATGCTAACCCTAACCCTAATAATATCCTAGGGCTGATGCTAACACTAACCCTAACCCTAACATTATCCTAGGGCTGATGCTAACCCGAACCGTAACCCTAACACTATCCTAGGGCTGATGCTAACCCTAACCCTAACACTATCCTAGGCCTGATGAGAACCCTAACCCTAACCCTAACACTATCCTAGGGCTGATGGTAACCCTAACCCTAACACTATCCTAGGCCTGATGCTAACCCTAACCCTAACCCTAACACTATCCTAGGGCTGATGCTAACCCTAACCCTAACACTATCCTAGGGCTGATACTAACCCTAACCCTAACCCTAAAACTATCCTAGGGCTGATGCTAAGCCTAACCCTAACACTATCATAGGCCTGATGATAACCCTAACCCTAACCCTAACACTATCCTAGGCCTGATGCTAACCCTAACCCTAACCCTAACACTATCCTAGGGCTGATGCTAACCCTAACCCTAACCCTAACACTATCCTATGGCTGATTCTAACCCTAACGTTAACCCTAACACTATCCTTGAACTTATGCTAACCCTAACCCTAACCCTAACACTATCCTAGGCCTGATGATAACCCTAACCCTACCCCTAACACTATCCCAGGGCTGATGCTAACCCTAACCCTAACCCTAACACTATCCTAAGCCTGATGGTAACCCTAACACTAACAGTATCCTAAGCCTGGTGCTAACCCTAACTCTAACCCTAACAGTATCCTAGGGCTGATGCTAACCCTAACCCTAATAATATCCTAGGGCAGATGCTAACACTAACCCTAACCCTAACAGTATCCTAGGGCTGATGCTAACCCGAACCCTAACCCTAACACTATCCTAGGGCTGATGCTAACCCTAACCCTAACACTATCCTAGGCCTGATGAGAACCCTAACCCTAACCCTAACACTATCCTAGGGCTGATGCTAACCCTAACCCTAACACTATCCTAGGCCTGATGCTAACCCTAACCCTAACCCTAACACTATCCTAGGGCTGATGCTAACCCTAACCCTAACACTATCCTAGGGCTGATGCTAACCCTAACCCTAACCCTAACACTATCCTAGGGCTGATTCTAACCATAACGTTAACCCTAACACTATCCTTGAACTTATGCTAACCCTAACCCTAACCCTAACACTATCCTAGGCCTGATGATAACCCTAACCCTAACCCTAACACTATCCTAGGGTTTATGTTAACCTTAACCCTAACTCTAACACTATCTTAGGGCTGAGGCTAACCCTAACCCTAACACTATCCTACGGCTGATGCTAAACCTAACGTTAACCCTAAAACTATCCTAGGGCTGATGCTAACCCTAACCCTGACACTATCCTAGGCCTGATGCTAACCCTAACCCTAACCCTAACCCTATCCTAGGGCTGATGCTAACCCTAACCCTAACACTATCCTAGGCCTGATGAGAACCCTAACCCTAACCCTAACACTATCCCAGGGCTGATGCTAACCCTAACCCTAACACTATCCTAGGCCTGATGCTAACCCTAACCCTAACCCTAACACTATCCTAGGCCTGATGCTAACCCTAACCCTAACCCTAACACTATCCTAGGCCTGATGATAACCCTAACCCTAACCCTAACACTATCCTAGGGTTTATGTTAACCTTAACCCTAACACTATCCTAGGGCTGATGCTAACCCTAACACTATCCTAGGGCTGATGCTAACCATAACACTAACACTATCCTAGGGCTGATGCTAACCCTAAACCTAACCCTAACACTATCCTAGGGCTGATGCTAACCCTAACCCTAACACTATCCTAGGGCTGATGCTAACCCTAACCCTAACCCTAACACTATCCTAGGGCTGATGCTAAGCCTAACCCTAACACTATCATAGGCCTGATGGTAACCCTAACCCTAACCCTAACACTATCCTAGGCCTGATGCTAACCCTAACCCTAACCCTAACACTATCCTAGGGCTGATGCTAACCCTAACCCTAACCCTAACACTATCCTAGGGCTGATTCTAACCCTAACGTTAACCCTAACACTATCCTTGAAATTATGCTAACCCTAACCCTAACCCTAACACTATCCTAGTCCTGATGATAACCCTAACCCTAACCCTAACACTATCCTAGGCCTGATGATAACCCTAACCCTAACACTAACACTATCCTAGGGTTTATGTTAACCTTAACCCTAACAGTATCCTAGGGCTGATGCTAACCCTAACCCTAACCCTAACACTATCCTAGGGCGTATGCTAACCCTAACCCTAACCTTAACACTATCCTAGGGCTGATGCTAACCATAACACTAACACTATCCTAGGGCTGATGCTAACCCTAACCCTAACCCTAACACTATCCTAGGGCTGATGCTAACCCTAACCCTAACTCTAACACTATCTTAGGGCTGAGGCTAACCCTAACCCTAACACTATCCTACGGCTGATGCTAAACCTAACCTTAACCCTAAAACTATCCTAGGGCTGATGCTAACCCTAACCCTGACACTATCCTAGGCCTGATGCTAACCCTAACCCTAACCCTAACCTTATCCTAGGGCTGATGCTAACCCTAACCCTAACACTATCCTAGGGCTGATGCTAACCCTAACCCTAACCCTAACACTATAATAGGGCTGATGCTAACCCTAACCCTAACCCTAACACTATCCTAGGGCTGATGCTAACCCTAACCCTAACACTATCCTAGGCCTGATGAGAACCCTAACCCTAACCCTAACACTATCCTAGAGTTTATGTTAACCCTAACCCTAACACTATCCTAGGGCTGATGCTAACCCTAACGCTAACCCTAACACTATCCTTGAACTGATGCTAACCCTAACCCTAACCCTAACATTATCCTAGGCCTGATGATAACCCTAACCCTAACCCTAACACTATCCTTGGGTTTATGTTAACCCTAACCCTAACACTATCCTAGGGCTGATGCTAACCTTAACCCTAAACCTAACACTATCCTAGGGCGGATGCTAACCCTAACCCTAACCCTAACACTATCCTAGGGCTCATGCTAACCCTAACCATAACTCTAACACTATCTTAGGGCTGAGGCTAACCCTAACCCTAACACTATCCTACGGCTGATGCTAACCCTAACCCTAACCCTAACACTATCGTAGGGCTGATGCTAACCCTAAGCCTAACACTATCCTAGGGCTGATACTAACCCTAACCCTAACCCTAACACTATCCTAGGGCTGATGCTAACCCTAACCCTAACACTATCCTAGGGCTGATGCTAACCCTAACCCGAACCCTAACACTATCCTAGGGCTGATGCTAACCCTAACCCTAACACTATCCTAGGGCTGATGCTAACCCTAACCCTAACCCTAACATTATCCCAGGGCTGATGCTAACCCTAACCCTAACACTATCCTAGGGCTGATGCTAACCCTAACCCTAAACCTAACACTATCCTAGGGCTGATGCTAACCCTAACACTAACCCTAACACTATCCTAGAGCTGATGCTAACCCTAACCCTAACCCTAATACTATCCTAGGGCTGATGCTAACCCTAACCCTAACCCTAACACTATCCTAGGGCTGATGCTAACCCTAACACTAACACTATCCTAGGGCTGATGCTAACCCTCACCCTACGCCTAACACTATCCCAGGGCTGATGCTAACCCTAACCCTAACCCTAACACTATCCTAAGCCTGATGGTAACTCTAACACTAAAACTATACTAAGCCTGGTGCTAACCCTAACTCTAATCCTAACAGTATCCTAGGGCTGATGCTAACCCTAACCCTAATAATATCCTAGGGATGATGCTAACACTAACCCTAACCCTAACATTATCCTAGGGCTGATGCTAACCCGAACCGTAACCCTAACACTATCCTAGGGCTGATGCTAACCCTAACCCTAACACTATCCTAGGCCTGATGAGAACCCTAACCCTACCCTAACACTATCCTAGGGCTGATGCTAACCCTAACCCTAACGCTAACACTATCCTAGGGCTGATGCTAAGCCTAACCCTAACACTATCATAGGCCTGATGGTAACCCTAACCCTAACCCTAACACTATCCTAGGCCTGATGCTAACCCTAACCCTAACCCTAACACTATCCTAGGGCTGATGCTAACCCTAACCCTAACCCTAACACTATCCTAGGGCTGATTCTAACCCTAACGTTAACCCTAACACTATCCTTGATCTTATGCTAACCCTAACCCTAACCCTAACACTATCCTAGTCCTGATGATAACCCTAACCCTAACCCTAACACTATCCTAGGCCTGATGATAACCCTAACCCTAACACTAACACTATCCTAGGGTTTATGTTAACCTTAACCCTAACAGTATCCTAGGGCTGATGCTAACCCTAACCCTAACCCTAACACTATCCTAGGGCGGATGCTAACCCTAACCCTAACCTTAACACTATCCTAGGGCTGATGCTAACCATAACACTAACACTATCCTAGGGCTGATGCTAACCCTAACCCTAACCCTAACACTATCCTAGGGCTGATGCTAACCCTAACCCTAACTCTAACACTATCTTAGGGCTGAGGCTAACCCTAACCCTAACACTATCCTACGGCTGATGCTAACCCTAACCTTAACCCTAAAACTATCCTAGGGCTGATGCTAACACTAACCCTGACACTATCCTAGGCCTGATGCTAACCCTAACCCTAACCCTAACCCTATCCTAGGGCTGATGCTAACCCTAACCCTAACCCTAACACTATAATAGGGCTGATGCTAACCCTAACCCTAACCCTAACACTATCCTAGGGCTGATGCTAACCCTAACCCTAACAGTATCCTAGGCCTGATGAGAACCCTAACCCTAACCCTAACACTATCCTAGAGTTTATGTTAACCCTAACCCTAACACTATCCTAGCGCTGATGCTAACCCTAACGCTAACCCTAACACTATCCTTGAACTGATGCTAACCCTAACCCTAACCCTAACATTATCCTAGGCCTGATGATAACCCTAACCCTAACCCTAACACTATCCTAGGGTTTATGTTAACCCTAACCCTAACACTATCCTAGGGCTGATGCTAACCTTAACCCTAAACCTAACACTATCCTAGGGCTGATGCTAACCATAACACTAACACTATCCTAGGGCTGATGCTAACCCTAACCCTAACCCTAACACTATCCTAGGGTTTATGTTAACCCTAACCCTAACACTAACCTAGGGCTGATGGTAACCCTAACGCTAACCCTAACACTATCCTTGAACTGATGCTAACCCTAACCCTAACCCCAACACTATCCTAGGCCTGATGATAACCCTAACCCTAACCCTAACACTATCCTAGGGTTTATGTTAACCCTAACCCTAACACTATCCTAGGGCTGATGCTAACCCTAACCCTAAACCTAACACTATCCTAGGGCGGATGCTAACCCTAACCCTAACCCTAACACTATCCTACGGCTGATGCTAACCCTAACCCTAACCCTAACACTATCCTAGGGATGATGCTAACCCTAGCCCTAACACTATCCTAGGGCTGATGCTAACCCTAACCCTAACCCTAACACTATCCTAGGGCTGATGCTAACCCTAACCCTAACACTATCCTAGGCCTGATGATAACCCTAACCCTAACAGTATCCTAGGGCTGATGCTAACCCTAACCCTAACCCTAACACTATCCTAGGGCGGATGCTGACCCTATCCCTAACCATAACACTCTCCTAGGGCTGAGGCTAACCCTAACCCTAACACTATCCTGGGCTGACGCTAACCCTAACCCTAACCCTAAAACTATCCTAGGGTTGATGCTAACCCTAACGCTAACACTATCCTAGGGCTGATGCTAACCCTAACCCTAACCCTAACACTATCCTAGGGCTGATGCTAACACTAACCCTAACACTATCCTAGGCCTGATGCTAACCCTAACCCTAACACTATCCTAGGGCTGATGCTAACCCTAACCCTAACACTATCCTAGGGCTGATGCTAACCCTAACCCTAACCCTAACACTATCCTAGGGCTGATGCTAACCCTAACCCTAACACTATCCTAGGGCTGATGCTAACCCTAACCCTAACATTATCCCAGGGCTGATGCTAACCCTAACCCTAACACTATCCTAGGGCTCATGCTAACCCTAACCCTAACCCTAACACTATCCTAGGGCTGATGCTAACCCTAACACTAAACGAAACACTATCCTAGAGCTGATGCTAACCCTAACCCTAACCCTAACAATATCCTAGGGCTGATGCTAACCCTAACACTAACATTATCCTAGGGCTGATGCTAACCCTCACCTTAACCCTAACACTATCCTAGGGCTGATGCTAACCCTAACCCTAACGCTAACACTATCCTAGGGCTGAGGCTAACCCTAACCCTAGCACTATCCTACGGCTGATGCTAACCGTAACCCTAACACTAACACTATCCTAAGGCTGATGGTAACCCTAACACTAACACTATCCTAAGCCTGGTGCTAACCCTAATTCTAACCTTAACAGTATCCTTGGGCTGATGCTAACCCTAACCCTAATAATATCCCAGGGCTGATGCTAACACTAACCCTAACCCTAACACTATCCTAGGGCTGATGCTAACCCTAACCCTAACCCTAACACTATCCTAGGGCTGATGCTAACCCTAACCCTAACACTATCCTAGGCCTGATGATAACCCTAACCCTAACCCTAACACTATCCTAGGGCTGATGGTAACCCTAACCCTAACACTATCCTACGGCTGATGCTAACCCTACCCCTAACCCTAACACTATCCTAAGGCTGATGCTAACCCTAACCCTAACACTATCCTAGGGCTGATGCTAACCCTAACACTAACCCTAACACTATCCTAGGGCTGATGCTAACCCTAACCCTAACACTATCCTAGGCCTGATGATAACCCTAACAATAACCCTAACACTATCCTAGGGCTGATGCTAACCCTAACCCTAACACTATCCTAGGGCTGATGCTAACCCTAACCCTAACCCTAACACTATCTTATGGCTGATGGTAACCCTAACCTTAACCCTAACACTATCCTAGGGCTGATGCTAAACTTAACCCTAACCCTAACAGTATCCTTGGGGTGATTCTAACCGTAACCCTAACACTATCCTAGGACTGATGCTAACCCTAACCCTTACCCTAACACTATCCTTGAACTGATTCTAACCCTAACCCTAACCCTAACACTATCCTAGGCCTGATGATAACCTTAACCCTAACACTAACACTATCCTAGGGTTTATGTTAACCCTAACCGTAACACTATCCTAGGTCTGATGCTAACCCTAACCCTAACCCTAACACTATCCTAGGGCTGATGCTAACCCTAACACTAACACTATCCTAGGGCTGATGCTAACCCTAACCCTAACCCTAACACTATCCTAGGGCTGATGCTAACCCTAACCCTAACTCTAACACTATCTTAGGGCTGAGGCTAACCCTAACCCTAACACTATCCTAGGCCTGATGAAAACCCTAACCCTAACCCTAACACTATCCTAGGGCTGATGCTAACCCTAACCCTAACACTATCCTAGGGCTGATGCTAACCCTAACCGTCACCCTAACACTATCCTAGGGCTGATGCTAACCCTAACGCTAACCCTAACACTATCCTTGAACTGATGCTAACCCTAACCCTAACCCTAACATTATCCTAGGCCTGATGATAACCCTAACCCTAACCCTAACACTATCCTAGGGTTTATGTTAACCCTAACCCTAACACTATCCTAGGGCTGATGCTAACCTTAACCCTAAACCTAACACTATCCTAGGGCGGATGCTAACCCTAACCCTAACCCTAACACTATCCTAGGGCTCATGCTAACCCTAACCATAACTCTAACACTATCTTAGGGCTGAGGCTAACCCTAACCCTAACACTATCCTACGGCTGATGCTAACCCTAACCCTAACCCTAACACTATCGTAGGGCTGATGCTAACCCTAACCCTAACCCTATCGTAGGGCTGATGCTAACCCTAACCCTAACCCTAACACTATCCTAGGGCTGATGCTAACCCTAACCCTAACACTATCCTAGGGCTGATGCTAACCCTAACCCTAACCCTAACACTATCCTAGGGCTGATGCTAACCCTAACCCTAACACTATCCTAGGGCTGATGCTAACCCTAACCCTAACCCTAACATTATCCCAGGGCTGATGCTAACCCTAACCCTAACACTATCCTAGGGCTGATGCTAACCCTAACCCTAAACCTAACAATATCCTAGGGCTGATGCTAACCCTAACACTAACCCTAACACTATCCTAGAGCTGATGCTAACCCTAACCCTAACCCTAATACTATCCTAGGGCTGATGCTAACCCTAACCCTAACCCTAACACTATCCTAGGGCTGATGATAACGCTAACACTAACACTATCCTAGGGCTGATGCTAACCCTCACCCTACCCCTAACACTATCCCAGGGCTGATGCTAACCCTAACCCTAACCCTAACACTATCCTAAGCCTGATGGTAACCCTAACTCTAACACTATACTAAGCCTGGTGCTAACCCTAACTCTAACCCTAACAGTATCCTAGGGCTGATGCTAACCCTAACCCTAATAATATCCTAGGGCTGATTCTAACACTAACCCTAACCCTAACATTATCCTAGGGCTGATGCTAACCCGAACCCTAACCCTAACACTATCCTAGGGCTGATGCTAACCCTAACCCTAACACTATCCTAGGGCTTATGCTAACCCTAACCCTAACACTATCGTAGGGCTGATGCTAACCCTAACCCTAACACTATCCTAGGGCTGATGCTAACCCTAACCCTAAACCTAACACTATCCTAGGGCTGATGCTAACCCTAACCCTAACACTATCCTAGGGCTTATGCTAACCCTAACCCTAACCCTAACACTATCCTAGGGCTGATGCTAACCCTAACCCTAACACTATCCTAGGGCTGATGCTAACCCTAACCCTAACCCTAACATTATCCCAGGGCTGATGCTAACCCTAACCCTAACACTATCCTAGGGCTGATGCTAACCCTAACCCTAAACCTAACACTATCCTAGGGCTGATGCTAACCCTAACACTAACCCTAACACTATCCTAGAGCTGATGCTAACCCTAACCCTCACCCTAACACTATCCTAGGGCTGATGCTAAGCCTAACCCTAACACTATCATAGGCCTGATGATAACCCTAACCGTAACCCTAACCCTAACACTATCCTAGGCCTGATGCTAACCCTAACCCTAACCCTAACACTATCCTAGGGCTGATGCTAACCCTAACCCTAACACTATCCTAGGGCTGATGCTAACCCTAACCCTAACACTATCCTAGGCCTGATGATAACCCTAACCCTAACCCTAACACTATCCTAGGGCTGATGCTAACCCTAACCCTAACACTATCATAGGGCTGATGCTAACCCTAACCCTAACCCTAACACTATCCTAGGGCTGATGCTAAACTTAACCCTAACCCTAACACTATCCTAGGCCTGATGCTAACCCTAACCCTTACCCTAACACTATCCTAGGGCTGAGGCTAAACCTAACCATAACCCTAACACTATCCTAGGGCTGATGCTAACCCTAACCCTAACCCTCAAATTATCCTAGGGCTGATGCTAACCCTAACCCGAACTCTATCTTAGGCCTGATGCTAACCCTAACCCTAACACTATCCTAGGGCTGATGCTAACCCTAACCCTAACCCTCACACTATCCTAGGCCTGATGCTAACCCTATCCCTTACACTAACACTCTCCTAGGGCTGAGGCTAACTCTAACCCTAACACTATCCTAGGGCTGATGCTAACCCTAACCCTAGCCCAAACACTATCCTAGGGTTGATGCTAACCCTAACCCTAACAGTATCCTAGGGCTGATGCTAACCCTATCCCTAACCCTAACACTATCCGAGGGCTGATGCTAACCCTAACCCTAACACTATCCTGGGCCTGATGCTAACCCTAACCCTAACCGCAACACTATCCTAGGGCTGATGCTAACCCTAACCCTAACACTATCCTTGAACTGATGCTAACCCTAACCCTAACCCTAACACTATCCTAGGCTTGATGATAACCCTAACCCTAATCCTAACACTATCCTAGAGTTTATGTTAACCCTAACCCTAACACTATCCTAGGGCTGATGCTAACCCTAACGCTAACCCTAACACTATCCTTGAACTGATGCTAACCCTAACCCTAACCGTAACATTATCCTAGGCCTGATGATAACCCTAACCCTAACCCTAACACTATCCTAGGGTTTATGTTAACCCTAACCCTAACACTATCCTAGGGCTGATGCTAACCTTAACCCTAACCCTAACACTATCCTAGGGCTGATGCTAACCCTAACCCTAACACTATCCTAGGGCTGATGCTAACCCTAACCCTAACCCTAACACTATCCTAGGGCTGAGGCTAACCCTAACGCTTACCCTAACACTATCCTTTAGCTGATGCTAACCCTAACCCTAACCCTAACACTATCCTAGTCCTGATGATAAACCTAACCCTAACCCTAACACTATCCTAGGGTTTATGTTAACCCTAACCCTAACACTATCCTAGGGCTGATGCTAACCCTAACCCTAACACTATCCTAGAGCTGATGCTAACCCTAACCCTAACCCTAACACTATCCTAAGTCTGATGCTAACCCTAGCCCTCACACTATCCTAGGCCTGATGATAACCCTAACCCTAACCCTAACACTATCCTAGGGTTTATGTTAACCCTAACCCTAACATTATCCTAGGGCTGATGCTAACCCTAACCCTAACCCTAACACTATCCTAGGGCGGATGCTAACCCTAACCCTAACCCTAACACTATCCTAGGGCTCATGCTATCCCTAACACTAACACTATCCCAGGGCTGATGCTAACCCTAACCCTAACCCTAACACTATCCTAGGGCGGATGCTAACCCTAACCCTAACTCTAACACTATCTTAGGGCTGAGGCTAACCCTAACCCAAACACTATCCTACGGCTGATGCTAACCGTAACACTAACACTATCCTGGGCCTGGTGCTAACCCTAACCCTAAACCTAACACTATCCTAGGGCTGATGCTAACACTAACCCTAACCCTAACACTATCCTAGGGCTGATGCTAACCCTAACCCTATCACTATCCTCGGCCTGATGCTAACCCTAACCCTAACACTTACACTATCCTAGGGCTGATGATAACCCTAACCCTAACCCTAACACTATCCTAGTGCTGATGCTAACCCTAACCCTAACACTATCCTAGGCCTGATGCTAACCCTAACCCTAACACTATCCTAGGGCTGATGCTAACCCTAGCCCTCACACTATCCTAGGCCTGATGATAACCCGAACCCTAAACTTAACACTATCCTAGGGCTGATGCTAACCCTAACCCTATCCCTAACACTATCCTAGAGCTGATGCTAACCCTAACCTAACACTGTCCTAGGCCTGATGATAACCCTAACCCTAACTCTAACACTATCCTAGGCCTGATGCTAACCCTAACCCTAACACTATCCTAGAGCTGATGCTAACCCTAACCCTAACACTATCCTAGGCCTGATGATAACCCTAACCCTAACCCTAACACTATCCTAGGGTGTATGTTAACCCTAACCCTAACACTATCCTAGGACTGATGCTAACCCTAACCCTAACCCTAACACTATCCTAGGGCTAATGCTAACCCTAACCCTAACACTATCGTAGGCCTGATGCTAACCCTAACCCTAACCCTAACACTATCCTAGGGCTGATGATAACCCTAACCCTATCACTATCCTAGGGCTGATGCTAACCCTAACCCTAAACCTAACACTATCGTAGGGCTGATGCTAACTCTAACCATAACACTATCCTAGGCCTGAAGCTAACCCTAACCCTAACCCTAACACTATCCTAGGGCTGATGCTAACTCTAACCCTAACACTATCCTAGGTCTGATGCTAACCCTAACCCTAACCCTAACACTATCCTAGGGCTGATGCTAACCCTAACCCTAACACTATCCTAGGCCTGATGATAACCCTAACACTAACCCTAACACTATCCTAGGGCTGATGCTAACCCTAACCCTAACACTATCCTAGGGCTGATGCTAACCCTAACGCTAACCCTAACACTATCCCTTAGCTGATGCTAACCCTAACCCTAACCCTAACACTATCCTAGGCCTGATGATAACCCTAAACCTAACCCTAACACTATCCTAGGGTTTATGTTAACCCTAACCCTAACACTATCCTAGGGCTGATGCTAACCCTAACCCTAACACTATCCTAGGGCTGATGCTAACCCTAACCCTAACCCTAACACTATCCTAAGTCTGATGCTAACCCTAGCCCTCACACTATCCTAGGCCTGATGATAACCCTAACCCTAACCTTAACACTATCCTAGGGCTGATGCTAACCCTAAACCTAACCCTAACACTATCCTAGGGTTTATGTTAACCCTAACCCTAACACTATCCTAGGGCTGATGCTAACCCTAACCCTAACCCTAACACTATCCTAGGGCGGATGCTAACCCTAAACCTAACCCTAACACTATCCTATGGCTGATGCTAACCCTAACCCTAACACTATCCTAGGGCTGATGCTAACCCTAACGCTAAGCCTAACACTATCCTTGAACTAATGCTATCCCTAACCCTAACCCTAACACTATCCTAGGCCTGATGATAACCCTAACCCTAACCCTAACACTATCCTAGGGTTTATGTTAACCCTAACCCTAACACTATCCTAGGGCTGATGCTAACCCTAACCCTAACCCTAACACTATCCTAGGGCGGATGCTAACCCTAACCCTAACCCTAACACTATCCTAGGGCTGATGCTATCCCTAACACTAACACTATCCCAGGGCTGATGCTAACCCTAACTCTAACCCTAACACTATCCTAGGGCTGATGCTAACCCTAACCCTAACTCTAACACTATCTTAGGGCTGAGGCTAACCCTAACCCAAACACTATCCTACGGCTGATGCTAACCGTAACACTAACACTATCCTGGGCCTGGTGCTAACCCTAACCCTAAACCTAACACTATCCTAGGGCTGATGCTAACACTAACCCTAACCCTAACACTATCCTAGGGCTGATGCTAACCCTAACCCTAACACTATCCTCGGCCTGATGCTAACCCTAACCCTAACACTTACACTATCCTAGGGCTGATGATAACCCTAACCCTAACCCTAACACTATCCTAGTGCTGATGCTAACCCTAACCCTAACACTATCCTAGGCCTGATGCTAACCCTAACCCTAACACTATAATAGGGCTGATGCTAACCCTAGCCCTCACACTATCCTAGGCCTGATGATAACCCGAACCCTAACCTTAACACTATCCTAGGGCTGATGCTAACCCTAACGCTATCCCTAACACTATCCTAGAGCTGATGCTAACCCTAACCCTAACACTATCCTAGGCCTGATGATAACCCTAACCCTAACCCTAACACTATCCTAGGGTTTATGTTAACCCTAACCCTAACACTATCCTAGGGCTGATGCTAACCCTAACCCTAACCCTAACACTATCCTAGGGCTGATGCTAACCCTAACCCTAACTCTAACACTATCCTAGGGCTGATGCTAACCCTAACCCTATCCCTAACACTATCCTAGAGCTGATGCTAACCCTAACGTTAACACTGTCCTAGGCCTGATGATAACCCTAACCCTAACTCTAACACTATCCTAGGCCTGATGCTAACCCTAACCCTAACACTATCCTAGGGCTGATGCTAACCCTAACCCTAACCCTAACACTATCCTAGGCCTGATGCTAACCCTAACCCTAACCCTAACACTATCCTAGGGCTTATGCTAACCCTAACACTAACACTACCCTAGGGCTGATGCTAACCCTAACCCTAACACTAACACTATCGTAGGGCTGATGCTAACCCTAAGCCTAACACTATCCTAGGCCTGAAGCTAACCCTAACCCTAACCCTAACACTATCCTAGGGCTGATGCTAACTCTAACCCTAACACTATCCTAGGTCTGATGCTAACCCTAACCCTAACCCTAACACTATCCTAGGGCTGATGCTAACCCTAACCCTAACACTATCCTAGGCCTGATGATAACCCTAACCCTAACCCTAACACTATCCTAGGGCTGATGCTAACCCTAACCCTAACACTATCCTAGGGCTGATGCTAACCCTAACCCTAACCCTAACACTATCCTAGGCCTGATGATAAACCTAACCCTAACCCTAACACTATCCTAGGGTTTATGTTAACCCTAACCCTAACACTATCCTAGGGCTGATGCTAACCCTAACCCTAACACTATCCTAGAGCTGATGCTAACCCTAACCCTAACCCTAACACTATCCTAAGTCTGATGCTAACCCTAGCCCTCACACTATCCTAGGCCTGATGATAACCCTAACCCTAACCTTAACACTATCCTAGGGCTGATGCTAACCCTAACCGTAACCCTAACACTATCCTAGGGTTTATGTTAACCCTAACCCTAACACTATCCTAGGGCTGATGCTAACCCTAACCCTAACACTAACACTATCCTAGGGCGGATGCTAACCCTAAACCTAACCCTAACACTATCCTAGGGCTGATGCTAACCCTAACACTAACACTATCCTAGGGCTGATGCTAACCCTAACCCTAACCCTAACACTATCCTAGGGTTGATGCTAACCCTAACCCTAACTCTAACACTATCTTAGGGCTGAGGCTAACCCTAACCCAAACACTATCCTACGGCTGATGCTAACCCTAACACTAACACTATCCTGGGCCTGGTGCTAACCCTAACCCTAAACCTAACACTATCCTCGGCCTGATGCTAACCCTAACCCTAACACTTACACTATCCTAGGGCTGATGCTAACCCTAACCCTAACCCTAACACTATCCTAGTGCTGATGCTAACCCTAACCCTAACACTATCCTAGGCCTGATGCTAACCCTAACCCTAACACTATCCTAGGGCTGATGCTAACCCTAACCCTAACCCTAACACTATCGTAGGCCTGATGCTAAACCTATCCTTAACCCTAACACTCTCCTAGGGCTGATGCTAACCCTAACCCTAACACTATCCTAGGGCTGATGCTAACCCTAACCCTAACCCTAACACTATCCTAAGTGTGATGCTAACCCTAGCCCTCACACTATCCTAGGCCTGATGATAACCCGAACCCTAACCTTAACACTATCCTAGGGCTGACGCTAACCCTAACCCTATCCCTAACACTATCCTAGAGCTGATGCTAACCCTAACCCTAACACTATCCTAGGCCTGATGATAACCCTAACCCTAACCCTAACACTATCCTAGGGTTTATGTTAACCCTAACCCTAACACTATCCTAGGGCTGATGCTAACCCTAACCCTAAACCTAACACTATCCTAGGGCTGATGCTAACCCTAACCCTAACTCTAACACTATCCTAGGGCTGATGCTAACCCTAACCCTATCCCTAACACTATCCTAGAGCTGATGCTAACCCTAACCCTAACAATGTCCTAGGCCTGATGATAACCCTAACCCTAACTGTAACACTATCCTAGGCCTGATGCTCACCCTAACCCTAACACTATCCTAGGGCTGATGCTAAACCTAACCCTAACCCTAACACTATCCTAGGCCTGATGCTAAACCTATCCCTAACCCTAACACTCTCCTATTGCTGATGCTAACCCTAACCCTAACACTATCCTAGGGCTGATGCTAACCCTAACCCTAACCCTAACACTATCCTAAGTCTGATGCTAACCCTAGCCCTCACACTATCCTAGGCCTGATGATAACCCTAACCCTATCCCTAACACTATCCTAGAGCTGATGCTAACCCTAACCCTAACACTATCCTAGGCCTGATGATAACCCTAACCCTAACCCTAACACTATCCTAGGGTTTATGTTAACCCTAACCCTAACAGTATCCTAGGGCTTATGCTAACCCTAACCCTAACCCTAACACTATCCTAGGGCTGATGCTAACCCTAACCCTAACACTATCCTAGGGCTGATGCTAACCCTAACCCTAACCCTAACACTATCGTAGGGCTGATGCTAACCCTAACCCTAACACTATCCTAGGCCTGAAGCTAACCCTAACCCTAACCCTAACACTATCCTAGGGCTGATGCTAACTCTAACCCTAACACTATCCTAGGTCTGATGCTAACCCTAACCCTAACCCTAACACTATCCTAGGGCTGATGCTAACCCTAACCCTAACACTACCCTAGGCCTGATGATAACCCTAACCCTAACCCTAACACTATCCTAGGGCTGATGCTAACCCTAACCCTAACACTATCCTAGGGCTGATGCTAACGCTAACCCTAACCCTAACACTATCCTAGGGCTGATGCTAACCCTAACGCTTACCCTAACACTATCCTTTAGCTGATGCTAACCCTAACCCTAACCCTAACACTATCCTAGGGTTTATGTTAACCCTAACCCTAACACTATCCTAGGGCTGATGCTAACCCTAACCCTAACCCTAACACTATCCTAGGGCGGATGCTAACCCTAAACCTAACCCTAACACTATCCTAGGGCTGATGCTAACCCTAACACTAACACTATCCTAGGGCTGATGCTAACCCTAACCCTAACCCTAACACTATCCTAGGGCTGATGCTAACCCTAAACCTAACTCTAACACTATCTTAGGGCTGAGGCTAACCCTAACCCAAACACTATCCTACGGCTGATGCTAACCCTAACACTAACACTATCCTGGGCCTGGTGCTAATCCTAACCCTAAACCTAACACTATCCTAGGGCTGATGCTAACACTAACCCTAACCCTAACACTATCCTAGGGCTGATGCTAACCCTAACCCTAACACTATCCTCGGCCTGATGCTAACCCTAACCCTAACACTAACACTATCCTAGGGCTGATGCTAACCCTAACCCTAACCCTAACACTATCCTAGGGTTTATGTTAACCCTAACCCTAACACTATCCTAGGGCTGATGCTAACCCTAACCCTAACCCTAACACTATCCTAGGGCAGATGCTAACCCTAAACCTAACCCTAACACTATCCTATGGCTGATGCTAACCCTAACCCTAACACTATCCTAGGGCTGATGCTAACCCTAACGCTAAGCCTAACACTATCCTTGAACTAATGCTATCCCTAACCCTAACCCTAACACTATCCTAGGCCTGATGATAACCCTAACCCTAACCCTAACACTATCCTAGGGTTTATGTTAACCCTAACCCTAACACTATCCTAGGGCTGATGCTAACCCTAACCCTAACCCTAACACTATCCTAGGGCGGATGCTAACCCTAACCCTAACCCTAACACTATCCTAGGGCTGATGCTATCCCTAACACTAACACTATCCCAGGGCTGATGCTAACCCTAACTCTAACCCTAACACTATCCTAGGGCTGATGCTAACCCTAACCCTAACTCTAACACTATCTTGGGGCTGAGGCTAACCCTAACCCAAACACTATCCTACGGCTGATGCTAACCGTAACACTAACACTATCCTGGGCCTGGTGCTAACCCTAACCCTAAACCTAACACTATCGTAGGGCTGATGCTAACACTAACCCTAACCCTAACACTATCCTAGGGCTGATGCTAACCCTAACCCTAACACTATCCTCGGCCTGATGCTAACCCTAACCCTAACACTTACACTATCCTAGGGCTGATGATAACCCTAACCCTAACCCTAACACTATCCTAGTGCTGATGCTAACCCTAACCCTAACACTATCCTAGGCCTGATGCTAACCCTAACCCTAACACTATCCTAGGGCTGATGCTAACCCTAGCCCTCACACTATCCTAGGCCTGATGATGACCCGAACCCTAACCTTAACACTATCCTAGGGCTGATGCTAACCCTAACGCTATCCCTAACACTATCCTAGAGCTGATGCTAACCCTAACCCTAACACTATCCTAGGCCTGATGATAACCCTAACCCTAACCCTAACACTATCCTAGGGTTTATGTTAACCCTAACCCTAACACTATCCTAGGGCTGATGCTAACCCTAACCCTAACCCTAACACTATCCTAGGGCTGATGCTAACCCTAACCCTAACTCTAACACTATCCTAGGGCTGATGCTAACCCTAACCCTATCCCTAACACTATCCTAGAGCTGATGCTAACCCTAACGTTAACACTGTCCTAGGCCTGATGATAACCCTAACCCTAACTCTAACACTATCCTAGGCTTGATGCTAACCCTAACCCTAACACTATCCTAGGGCTGATGCTAACCCTAACCCTAACCCTAACACTATCCTAGGCCTGATGCTAAACCTATCCCTAACCCTAACACTCTCCTAGGGCTGATGCTAACCCTAACCCTAACCCTAACACTATCCTAAGTCTGATGCTAACACTAGCCCTCACACTATCCTAGGCCTGATGATAACCCTAACCCTAACCCTAACACTATCCTAGGGTTTATGTTAACCCTAACCCTAACACTATCCTAGGGCTGATGCTAACCCTAACCCTAACCATAACACTATCCTAGGTCTGATGCTAACCCAAACCCTAACTCTAACACTATCTTAGGGCTGAGGCTAACCCTAACCCTAACACTATCCTACGGCTGATGCTAACCCTAACCCTAACCCTAACACTATCCTAGGGCTAATGCTAACCCTAACCCTAACACTATCCTAGGCCTGATGCTAACCCTAACCCTAACCCTAACACTATCCTAGGGCTGATGCTAACCCTAACACTAACACTACCTAGGGCTGATGCTAACCCTAACCCTAACACTAACACTATCGTAGGGCTGATGCTAACCCTAACCCTAACACTATCCTAGGCCTGAAGCTAACCCTAACCCTAACCCTAACACTATCCTAGGGCTGATGCTAACTCTAACCCTAACACTATCGTAGGTCTGATGCTAACCCTAACCCTAACCCTAACACTATCCTAGGGCTGATGCTAACCCTAACCCTAACACTATCCTAGGCCTGATGATAACCCTAACCCTAACCCTAACACTATCCTAGGGCTGATGCTAACCCTAACCCTAACACTATCCTAGGGCTGATGCTAACCCTAACCCTAACCCTAACACTATCCTAGGGCTGATGCTAACCCTAACGCTTACCCTAACACTATCCTTTAGCTGATGCTAACCCTAACCCTAACCCTAACACTATCCTAGGCCTGATGATAAACCTAACCCTAACCCTAACACTATCGTAGGGTTTATGTTAACCCTAACCCTAACACTATCCTAGGGCTGATGCTAACCCTAACCCTAACACTATCCTAGAGCTGATGCTAACCCTAACCCTAACCCTAGCACTATCCTAAGTCAGATGCTAACCCTAGCCCTCACACTATCCTAGGCCTGATGATAACCCTAACCCTAACCCTAACACTATCCTAGGGTTTATGTTAACCCTAACCCTAACACTATCCTAGGGCTGATGCTAACCCTAACCCTAACCCTAACACTATCCTAGGGCGGATGCTAACCCTAACCCTAACCCTAACACTATCCTAGGGCTGATGCTATCCCTAACACTAACACTATCCCAGGGCTGATGCTAACCCTAACCCTAACCCTAACACTATCCTAGGGCGGATGCTAACCCTAACCCTAACTCTAACACTATCTTAGGGCTGAGGCTAACCCTAACCCAAACACTATCCTACGGCTGATGCTAACCGTAACACTAACACTATCCTGGGCCTGGTGCTAACGCTAAACCTAAACCTAACACTATCCTAGGGCTGATGCTAACACTAACCCTAACCCTAACACTATCCTAGGGCTGATGCTAACCCTAACCCTATCACTATCCTCGGCCTGATGCTAACCCTAACCCTAACACTTACACTATCCTAGGGCTGATGATAACCCTAACCCTAACCCTAACACTATCCTAGTGCTGATGCTAACCCTAACCCTAACACTATCCTAGGCCTGATGCTAACCCTAACCCTAACACTATCCTAGGGCTGATGCTAACCCTAGCCCTCACACTATCCTAGGCCTGATGATAACCCGAACCCTAAACTTAACACTATCCTAGGGCTGATGCTAACACTAACCCTATCCCTAACACTATCCTAGAGCTGATGCTAACCCTAACCTTAACACTGTCCTAGGCCTGATGATAACCCTAACCCTAACTCTAACACTATCCTAGGCCTGATGCTAAACCTAACCCTAACACTATCCTAGGGCTGATGCTAACCCTAACCCTAACACTATCCTAGGGCTGATGCTAACCCTAACCCTAACCCTAACACTATCCTAGGCCTGATGCTAAACCTATCCCTAACCCTAACACTCTCCTAGGGCTGATGCTAACCCTAACCCTAACACTATCCTAGGGATGATGCTCACCCTAACCCTAACCCTAACACTATCCTAAGTCTGATGCTAACCCTAGCCCTCACACTATCCTAGGCCTGATGATAACCCTAACCCTATCCCTAACACTATCCTAGAGCTGATGCTAACCCTAACCCTAACACTATCCTAGGCCTGATGATAACCCTAACCCTAACCCTAACACTATCCTAGGGTGTATGTTAACCCTAACCCTAACACTATCCTAGGACTGATGCTAACCCTAACCCTAACCCTAACACTATCCTAGGGCTGATGCTAACCCAAACCCTAACTCTAACACTATCTTAGGGCTGAGGCTAACCCTAACCCTAACACTATCCTACGGCTGATGCTAACCCTAACCCTAACCCTAACACTATCCTAGGGCTAATGCTAACCCTAACCCTAACACTATCCTAGGCCTGATGCTAACCCTAACCCTAACCCTAACACTATCCTAGGGCTGATGATAACCCTAACCCTATCACTATCCTAGGGCTGATGCTAACCCTAACCCTAAACCTAACACTATCGTAGGGCTGATGCTAACCCTAACCATAACACTATCCTAGGCCTGAAGCTAACCCTAACCCTAACCCTAACACTATCCTAGGGCTGATGCTAACTCTAACCCTAACACTATCCTAGGTCTGATGCTAACCCTAACCCTAACCCTAACACTATCCTAGGGCTGATGCTAACCCTAACCCTAACACTATCCTAGGCCTGATGATAACCCTAACACTAACCCTAACACTATCCTAGGGCTGATGCTAACCCTAACCCTAACACTATCCTAGGGCTGATGCTAACCCTAACGCTAACCCTAACACTATCCCTTAGCTGATGCTAACCCTAACCCTAACCCTAACACTATCCTAGGCCTGATGATAACCCTAAACCTAACCCTAACACTATCCTAGGGTTTATGTTAACCCTAACCCTAACACTATCCTAGGGCTGATGCTAACCCTAACCCTAACACTATCCTAGGGCTGATGCTAACCCTAACCCTAACCCTAACACTATCCTAAGTCTGATGCTAACCCTAGCCCTCACACTATCCTAGGCCTGATGATAACCCTAACCCTAACCTTAACACTATCCTAGGGCTGATGCTAACCCTAAACCTAACCCTAACACTATCCTAGGGTTTATGTTAACCCTAACCCTAACACTATCCTAGGGCTGATGCTAACCCTAACCCTAACCCTAACACTATCCTAGGGCGGATGCTAACCCTAAACCTAACCCTAACACTATCCTATGGCTGATGCTAACCCTAACCCTAACACTATCCTAGGGCTGATGCTAACCCTAACGCTAAGCCTAACACTATCCTTGAACTAATGCTATCCCTAACCCTAACCCTAACACTATCCTAGGCCTGATGATAACCCTAACCCTAACCCTAACACTATCCTAGGGTTTATGTTAACCCTAACCCTAACACTATCCTAGGGCTGATGCTAACCCTAACCCTAACCCTAACACTATCCTAGGGCGGATGCTAACCCTAACCCTAACCCTAACACTATCCTAGGGCTGATGCTATCCCTAACACTAACACTATCCCAGGGCTGATGCTAACCCTAACTCTAACCCTAACACTATCCTAGGGCTGATGCTAACCCTAACCCTAACTCTAACACTATCTTAGGGCTGAGGCTAACCCTAACCCAAACACTATCCTACGGCTGATGCTAACCGTAACACTAACACTATCCTGGGCCTGGTGCTAACCCTAACCCTAAACCTAACACTATCCTAGGGCTGATGCTAACACTAACCCTAACCCTAACACTATCCTAGGGCTGATGCTAACCCTAACCCTAACACTATCCTCGGCCTGATGCTAACCCTAACCCTAACACTTACACTATCCTAGGGCTGATGATAACCCTAACCCTAACCCTAACACTATCCTAGTGCTGATGCTAACCCTAACCCTAACACTATCCTAGGCCTGATGCTAACCCTAACCCTAACACTATCCTAGGGCTGATGCTAACCCTAGCCCTCACACTATCCTAGGCCTGATGATAACCCGAACCCTAACCTTAACACTATCCTAGGGCTGATGCTAACCCTAACGCTATCCCTAACACTATCCTAGAGCTGATGCTAACCCTAACCCTAACACTATCCTAGGCCTGATGATAACCCTAACCCTAACCCTAACACTATCCTAGGGTTTATGTTAACCCTAACCCTAACACTATCCTAGGGCTGATGCTAACCCTAACCCTAACCCTAACACTATCCTAGGGCTGATGCTAACCCTAACCCTAACTCTAACACTATCCTAGGGCTGATGCTAACCCTAACCCTATCGCTAACACTATCCTAGAGCTGATGCTAACCCTAACGTTAACACTGTCCTAGGCCTGATGATAACCCTAACCCTAACTCTAACACTATCCTAGGCCTGATGCTAACCCTAACCCTAACACTATCCTAGGGATGATGCTAACCCTAACCCTAACCCTAACACTATCCTAGGCCTGATGCTAAACCTATCCCTAACCCTAACACTCTCCTAGGGCTGATGCTAACCCTAACCCTAACCCTAACACTATCCTAAGTCTGATGCTAACCCTAGCCCTCACACTATCCTAGGCCTGATGATAACCCTAACCCTAACCCTAACACTATCCTAGGGTTTATGTTAACCCTAACCCTAACACTATCCTAGGGCTGATGCTAACCCTAACCCTAACCCTAACACTATCCTAGGTCTGATGCTAACCCAAACCCTAACTCTAACACTATCTTAGGGCTGAGGCTAACCCTAACCCTAACACTATCCTACGGCTGATGCTAACCCTAACCCTAACCCTAACACTATCCTAGGGCTAATGCTAACCCTAACCCTAACACTATCCTAGGCCTGATGCTAACCCTAACCCTAACCCTAACACTATCCTAGGGCTGATGCTAACCCTAACACTAACACTACCCTAGGGCTGATGCTAACCCTAACCCTAACACTAACACTATCGTAGGGCTGATGCTAACCCTAAGCCTAACACTATCCTAGGCCTGAAGCTAACCCTAACCCTAACCCTAACACTATCCTAGGGCTGATGCTAACTCTAACCCTAACACTATCCTAGGTCTGATGCTAACCCTAACCCTAACCCTAACACTATCCTAGGGCTGATGCTAACCCTAACCCTAACACTATCCTAGGCCTGATGATAACCCTAACCCTAACCCTAACACTATCCTAGGGCTGATGCTAACCCTAACCCTAACACTATCCTAGGGCTGATGCTAACCCTAACCCTAACCCTAACACTATCCTAGGCCTGATGATAAACCTAACCCTAACCCTAACACTATCCTAGGGTTTATGTTAACCCTAACCCTAACACTATCCTAGGGCTGATGCTAACCCTAACCCTAACACTATCCTAGAGCTGATGCTAACCCTAACCCTAACCCTAACACTATCCTAAGTCTGATGCTAACCCTAGCCCTCACACTATCCTAGGCCTGATGATAACCCTAACCCTAACCTTAACACTATCCTAGGGCTGATGCTAACCCTAACCGTAACCCTAACACTATCCTAGGGTTTATGTTAACCCTAACCCTAACACTATCCTAGGGCTGATGCTAACCCTAACCCTAACACTAACACTATCCTAGGGCGGATGCTAACCCTAAACCTAACCCTAACACTATCCTAGGGCTGATGCTAACCCTAACACTAACACTATCCTAGGGCTGATGCTAACCCTAACCCTAACCCTAACACTATCCTAGGGTTGATGCTAACCCTAACCCTAACTCTAACACTATCTTAGAGCTGAGGCTAACCCTAACCCAAACACTATCCTACGGCTGATGCTAACCCTAACACTAACACTATCCTGGGCCTGGTGCTAACCCTAACCCTTAACCTAACACTATCCTCGGCCTGATGCTAACCCTAACCCTAACACTTACACTATCCTAGGGCTGATGCTAACCCTAACCCTAACCCTAACACTATCCTAGTGCTGATGCTAACCCTAACCCTAACACTATCCTAGGCCTGATGCTAACCCTAACCCTAACACTATCCTAGGGCTGATGCTAACCCTAACCCTAACCCTAACACTATCGTAGGCCTGATGCTAAACCTATCCTTAACCCTAACACTCTCCTAGGGCTGATGCTAACCCTAACCCTAACACTATCCTAGGGCTGATGCTAACCCTAACCCTAACCCTAACACTATCCTAAGTGTGATGCTAACCCTAGCCCTCACACTATCCTAGGCCTGATGATAACCCGAACCCTAACCTTAACACTATCCTAGGGCTGATGCTAACCCTAACCCTATCCCTAACACTATCCTAGAGCTGATGCTAACCCTAACCCTAACACTATCCTAGGCCTGATGATAACCCTAACCCTAACCCTAACACTATCCTAGGGTTTATGTTAACCCTAACCCTAACACTATCCTAGGGCTGATGCTAACCCTAACCCTAACCCTAACACTATCCTAGGGCTGATGCTAACCCTAACCCTAACTCTAACACTATCCTAGGGCTGATGCTAACCCTAACCCTATCCCTAACACTATCCTAGAGCTGATGCTAACCCTAACCCTAACACTGTCCTAGGCCTGATGATAACCCTAACCCTAACTGTAACACTATCCTAGGCCTGATGCTCACCCTAACCCTAACACTATCCTAGGGCTGATGCTAACCCTAACCCTAACCCTAACACTATCCTAGGCCTGATGCTAAACCTATCCCTAACCCTAACACTCTCCTATTGCTGATGCTAACCCTAACCCTAACACTATCCTAGGGCTGATGCTAACCCTAACCCTAACCCTAACACTATCCTAAGTCTGATGCTAACCCTAGCCCTCACACTATCCTAGGCCTGATGATAACCCTAACCCTATCCTTAACACTATCCTAGAGCTGATGCTAACCCTAACCCTAACACTATCCTAGGCCTGATGATAACCCTAACCCTAACCCTAACACTATCCTAGGGTTTATGTTAACCCTAACCCTAACAGTATCCTAGGGCTTATGCTAACCCTAACCCTAACCCTAACACTATCCTAGGGCTGATGCTAACCCTAACCCTAACACTATCCTAGGGCTGATGCTAACCCTAACCCTAACCCTAACACTATCGTAGGGCTGATGCTAACCCTAACCCTAACACTATCCTAGGCCTGAAGCTAACCCTAACCCTAACCCTAACACTATCCTAGGGCTGATGCTAACTCTAACCCTAACACTATCCTAGGTCTGATGCTAACCCTAACCCTAACCCTAACACTATCCTAGGGCTGATGCTAACCCTAACCCTAACACTATCCTAGGCCTGATGATAACACTAACCCTAACCCTAACACTATCCTAGGGCTGATGCTAACCCTAACCCTAACACTATCCTAGGGCTGATGCTAACCCTAACCCTAACCCTAACACTATCCTAGGGCTGATGCTAACCCTAACGCTTACCCTAACACTATCCTTTAGCTGATGCTAACCCTAACCCTAACCCTAACATTATCCTAGGGTTTATGTTAACCCTAACCCTAACACTATCCTAGGGCTGATGCTAACCCTAACCCTAACCCTAACACTATCCTAGGGCGGATGCTAACCCTAAACCTAACCCTAACACTATCCTAGGGCTGATGCTAACCCTAACACTAACACTATCCTAGGGCTGATGCTAACCCTAACCCTAACCCTAACACTATCCTAGGGCTGATGCTAACCCTAAACCTAACTCTAACACTATCTTAGGGCTGAGGCTAACCCTAACCCAAACACTATCCTACGGCTGATGCTAACCCTAACACTAACACTATCCTGGGCCTGGTGCTAATCCTAACCCTAAACCTAACACTATCCTAGGGCTGATGCTAACACTAACCCTAACCCTAACACTATCCTAGGGCTGATGCTAACCCTAACCCTAACACTATCCTCGGCCTGATGCTAACCCTAACCCTAACACTAACACTATCCTAGGGCTGATGCTAACCCTAACCCTAACCCTAACACTATCCTAGGGTTTATGTTAACCCTAACCCTAACACTATCCTAGGGCTGATGCTAACCCTAACCCTAAACCTAACACTATCCTAGGGCGGATGCTAACCCTAAACCTAACCCTAACACTATCCTATGGCTGATGCTAACCCTAACCCTAACACTATCCTAGGGCTGATGCTAACCCTAACGCTAAGCCTAACACTATCCTTGAACTAATGCTATCCCTAACCCTAACCCTAACACTATCCTAGGCCTGATGATAACCCTAACCCTAACCCTAACACTATCCTAGGGTTTATGTTAACCCTAACCCTAACACTATCCTAGGGCTGATGCTAACCCTAACCCTAACCCTAACACTATCCTAGGGTTGATGCTAACCCTAACCCTAACCCTAATACTATCCTAGGGCTGATGCTATCCCTAACACTAACACTATCCCAGGGCTGATGCTAACCCTAACTCTAACCCTAACACTATCCTTGGGCTGATGCTAACCCTAACCCTAACTCTAACACTATCTTAGGGCTGAGGCTAACCCTAACCCAAACACTATCCTACGGCTGATGCTAACCGTAACACTAACACTATCCTGGGCCTGGTGCTAACCCTAACCCTAAACCTAACACTACCCTAGGGCTGATGCTAACTCTAACCCTAACACTATCCTAGGTCTGATGCTAACCCTAACCCTAACCCTAACACTATCCTAGGGCTGATGCTAACCCTAACCCTAACACTATCCTAGGCCTGATGATATCCCTAACCCTAACCCTAACACTATCCTAGGGCTGATGCTAACCCTAACCCTAACACTATCCTAGGGCTGATGCTAACCCTAACCCTAACCCTAACACTATCCTAGGCCTGATGATAAACCTAACCCTAACCCTAACACTATCCTAGGGTTTATGTTAACCCTAACCCTAACACTATCCTAGGGCTGATGCTAACCCTAACCCTAACACTATCCTAGAGCTGATGCTAACCCTAACCCTAACCCTAACACTATCCTAAGTCTGATGCTAACCCTAGCCCTCACACTATCCTAGGCCTGATGATAACCCTAACCCTAACCTTAACACTATCCTAGGGCTGATGCTAACCCTAACCGTAACCCTAACACTATCCTAGGGTTTATGTTAACCCTAACCCTAACACTATGCTAGGGCTGATGCTAACCCTAACCCTAACACTAACACTATCCTAGGGCGGATGCTAACCCTAAACCTAACCCTAACACTATCCTAGGGCTGATGCTAACCCTAACACTAACACTATCCTAGGGCTGATGCTAACCCTAACCCTAACCCTAACACTATCCTAGGGTTGATGCTAACCCTAACCCTAACTCTAACACTATCTTAGGGCTGAGGCTAACCCTAACCCAAACACTATCCTACGGCTGATGCTAACCCTAACACTAACACTATCCTGGGCCTGGTGCTAACCCTAACCCTAAACCTAACACTATCCTCGGCCTGATGCTAACCCTAACCCTAACACTTACACTATCCTAGGGCTGATGCTAACCCTAACCCTAACCCTAACACTATCCTAGTGCTGATGCTAACCCTAACCCTAACACTATCCTAGGCCTGATGCTAACCCTAACCCTAACACTATCCTAGGGCTGATGCTAACCCTAACCCTAACCCTAACACTATCGTAGGCCTGATGCTAAACCTATCCTTAACCCTAACACTCTCCTAGGGCTGATGCTAACCCTAACCCTAACACTATCCTAGGGCTGATGCTAACCCTAACCCTAACCCTAACACTATCCTAAGTGTGATGCTAACCCTAGCCCTCACACTATCCTAGGCCTGATGATAACCCGAACCCTAACCTTAATACTATCCTAGGGCTGATGCTAACCCTAACCCTATCCCTAACACTATCCTAGAGCTGATGCTAACCCTAACCCTAACACTATCCTAGGCCTGATGATAACAATAACCCTAACCCTAACACTATCCTAGGGTTTATGTTAACCCTAACCCTAACACTATCCTAGGGCTGATGCTAACCCTAACCCTAACCCTAACACTATCCTAGGGCTGATGCTAACCCTAACCCTAACTCTAACACTATCCTAGGGCTGATGCTAACCCTAACCCTATCCCTAACACTATCCTAGAGCTGATGCTAACCCTAACCCTAACACTGTCCTAGGCCTGATGATAACCCTAACCCTAAGTGTAACACTATCCTAGGCCTGATGCTCACCCTAACCCTAACACTATCCTAGGGCTGATGCTAACCCTAACCCTAACCCTAACACTATCCTAGGCCTGATGCTAAACCTATCCCTAACCCTAACACTCTCCTATTGCTGATGCTAACCCTAACCCTAACACTATCCTAGGGCTGATGCTAACCCTAACCCTAACCCTAACACTATCCTAAGTCTGATGCTAACCCTAGCCCTCACACTATCCTAGGCCTGATGATAACCCTAACCCTATCCCTAACACTATCCTAGAGCTGATGCTAACCCTAACCCTAACACTATCCTAGGCCTGATGATAACCCTAACCCTAACCCTAACACTATCCTAGGGTTTATGTTAACCCTAACCCTAACAGTATCCTAGGGCTTATGCTAACCCTAACCCTAACCCTAACACTATCCTAGGGCTGATGCTAACCCTAACCCTAACACTATCCTAGGGCTGATGCTAACCCTAACCCTAACCCTAACACTATCGTAGGGCTGATGCTAACCCTAACCCTAACACTATCCTAGGCCTGAAGCTAACCCTAACCCTAACCCTAACACTATCCTAGGGCTGATGCTAACTCTAACCCTAACACTATCCTAGGTCTGATGCTAACCCTAACCCTAACCCTAACACTATCCTAGGGCTGATGCTAACCCTAACCCTAACACTATCCTAGGCCTGATGATAACCCTAACCCTAACCCTAACACTATCCTAGGGCTGATGCTAACCCTAACCCTAACACTATCCTAGGGCTGATGCTAACCCTAACCCTAACCCTAACACTATCCTAGGGCTGATGCTAACCCTAACGCTTACCCTAACACTATCCTTTAGCTGATGCTAACCCTAACCCTAACCCTAACACTATCCTAGGGTTTATGTTAACCCTAACACTAACACTATCCCAGGGCTGATGCTAACCCTAACCCTAACCCTAACACTATCCTAGGGCGGATGCTAACCCTAAACCTAACCCTAACACTATCCTAGGGCTGATGCTAACCCTAACACTAACACTATCCTAGGGCTGATGCTAACCCTAACCCTAACCCTAACACTATCCTAGGGCTGATGCTAACCCTAAACATAACTCTAACACTATCTTAGGGCTGAGGCTAACCCTAACCCAAACACTATCCTACGGCTGATGCTAACCCTAACACTAACACTATCCTGGGCCTGGTGCTAATCATAACCCTAAACCTAACACTATCCTAGGGCTGATGCTAACACTAACCCTAACCCTAACACTATCCTAGGGCTGATGCTAACCCTAACCCTAACACTATCCTCGGCCTGATGCTAACCCTAACCCTAACACTAACACTATCCTAGGGCTGATGCTAACCCTAACCCTAACCCTAACACTATCCTAGGGTTTATGTTAACCCTAACCCTAACACTATCCTAGGGCTGATGCTAACCCTAACCCTAAACCTAACACTATCCTAGGGCGGATGCTAACCCTAAACCTAACCCTAACACTATCCTATGGCTGATGCTAACCCTAACCCTAACACTATCCTAGGGCTGATGCTAACCCTAACGCTAAGCCTAACACTATCCTTGAACTAATGCTATCCCTAACCCTAACCCTAACACTATCCTAGGCCTGATGATAACCCTAAACCTAACCCTAACACTATCCTAGGGTTTATGTTAACCCTAACCCTAACACTATCCTAGGGCTGATGCTAACCCTAACCCTAACCCTAACACTATCCTAGGGCGGATGCTAACCCTAACCCTAACCCTAACACTATCCTAGGGCTGATGCTATCCCTAACACTAACACTATCCCAGGGCTGATGCTAACCCTAACTCTAACCCTAACACTATCCTAGGGCTGATGCTAACCCTAACCCTAACTCTAACACTATCTTAGGGCTGAGGCTAACCCTAACCCAAACACTATCCTACGGCTGATGCTAACCGTAACACTAACACTATCCTGGGCCTGGTGCTAACCCTAACCCTAAACCTAACACTATCCTAGGGCTGATGCTAACACTAACCCTAACCCTAACACTATCCTAGGGCTGATGCTAACCCTAACCCTAACACTATCCTCGGCCTGATGCTAACCCTAACCCTAACACTTACACTATCCTAGGGCTGATGATAACCCTAACCCTAACCCTAACACTATCCTAGTGCTGATGCTAACCCTAACCCTAACACTATCCTAGGCCTGATGCTAACCCTAACCCTAACACTATCCTAGGGCTGATGCTAACCCTAGCCCTCACACTATCCTAGGCCTGATGATAACCCGAACCCTAACCTTAACACTATCCTAGGGCTGATGCTAACCCTAACGCTATCCCTAACACTATCCTAGAGCTGATGCTAACCCTAACCCTAACACTATCCTAGGCCTGATGATAACCCAAACCCTAACCCTAACACTATCCTAGGGTTTATGTTAACCCTAACCCTAACACTATCCTAGGGCTGATGCTAACCCTAACCCTAACCCTAACACTATCCTAGGGCTGATGCTAACCCTAACCCTAACTCTAACACTATCCTAGGGCTGATGCTAACCCTAACCCTATCCCTAACACTATCCTAGAGCTGATGCTAACCCTAACGTTAACACTGTCCTAGGCCTGATGATAACCCTAACCCTAACTCTAACACTATCCTAGGCCTGATGCTAACCCTAACCCTAACACTATCCTAGGGCTGATGCTAACCCTAACCCTAACCCTAACACTATCCTAGGCCTGATGCTAAACCTATCCCTAACCCTAACACTCTCCTAGGGCTGATGCTAACCCTAACCCTAACCCTAACACTATCCTAAGTCTGATGCTAACCCCAGCCCTCACACTATCCTAGGCCTGATGATAACCCTAACCCTAACCCTAACACTATCCTAGGGTTTATGTTAACCCTAACCCTAACACTATCCTAGGGCTGATGCTAACCCTAACCCTAACCCTAACACTATCCTAGGTCTGATGCTAACCCAAACCCTAACTCTAACACTATCTTAGGGCTGAGGCTAACCCTAACCCTAACACTATCCTACGGCTGATGCTAACCCTAACCCTAACCCTAACACTATCCTAGGGCTAATGCTAACCCTAACCCTAACACTATCCTAGGCCTGATGCTAACCCTAACCCTAACCCTAACACTATCCTAGGGCTGATGCTAACCCTAACACTAACACTACCCTAGGGCTGATGCTAACCCTAACCCTAACACTAACACTATCGTAGGGCTGATGCTAACCCTAACCCTAACACTATCCTAGGCCTGAAGCTAACCCTAACCCTAACCCTAACACTATCCTAGGGCTGATGCTAACTCTAACCCTAACACTATCCTAGGTCTGATGCTAACCCTAACCCTAACCCTAACACTATCCTAGGGCTGATGCTAACCCTAACCCTAACACTATCCTAGGCCTGATGATAACCCTAACCCTAACCCTAACACTATCCTAGGGCTGATGCTAACCCTAACCCTAACACTATCCTAGGGCTGATGCTAACCCTAACCCTAACCCTAACACTATCCTAGGCCTGATGATAAACCTAACCCTAACCCTAACACTATCCTAGGGTTTATGTTAACCCTAACCCTAACACTATCCTAGGGCTGATGCTAACCCTAACCCTAACACTATCCTAGAGCTGATGCTAACCCTAACCCTAACCCTAACACTATCCTAAGTCTGATGCTAACCCTAGCCCTCACACTATCCTAGGCCTGATGATAACCCTAACCCTAACCTTAACACTATCCTAGGGCTGATGCTAACCCTAACCGTAACCCTAACACTATCCTAGGGTTTATGTTAACCCTAACACTAACACTATCCTAGGGCTGATGCTAACCCTAACCCTAACACTAACACTATCCTAGGGCGGATGCTAACCCTAAACCTAACCCTAACACTATCCTAGGGCTGATGCTAACCCTAACACTAACACTATCCTAGGGCTGATGCTAACCCTAACCCTAACCCTAACACTATCCTAGGGCTGATGCTAACCCTAATCCTAACTCTAACACTATCTTAGGGCTGAGGCTAACCCTAACCCAAACACTATCCTACGGCTGATGCTAACCCTAACACTAACACTATCCTGGGCCTGGTGCTAACCCTAACCCTAAACCTAACACTATCCTCGGCCTGATGCTAACCCTAACCCTAACACTTACACTATCCTAGGGCTGATGCTAACCCTAACCCTAACCCTAACACTATCCTAGTGCTGATGCTAACCCTAACCCTAACACTATCCTAGGCCTGATGCTAACCCTAACCCTAACACTATCCTAGGGCTGATGCTAACCCTAACCCTAACCCTAACACTATCGTAGGCCTGATGCTAAACCTATCCTTAACCCTAACACTCTCCTAGGGCTGATGCTAACCCTAACCCTAACACTATCCTAGGGCTGATGCTAACCCTAACCCTAACCCTAACACTATCCTAAGTGTGATGCTAACCCTAGCCCTCACACTATCCTAGGCCTGATGATAACCCGAACCCTAACCTTAACACTATCCTAGGGCTGATGCTAACCCTAACCCTATCCCTAACACTATCCTAGAGCTGATGCTAACCCTAACCCTAACACTATCCTAGGCCTGATGATAACCCTAACCCTAACCCTAACACTATCCTAGGGTTTATGTTAACCCTAACCCTAACACTATCCTAGGGCTGATGCTAACCCTAACCCTAACCCTAACACTATCCTAGGGCTGATGCTAACCCTAACCCTAACTCTAACACTATCCTAGGGCTGATGCTAACCCTAACCCTATCCCTAACACTATCCTAGAGCTGATGCTAACCCTAACCCTAACACTGTCCTAGGCCTGATGATAACCCTAACCCTAACTGTAACACTATCCTAGGCCTGATGCTCACCCTAACCCTAACACTATCCTAGGGCTGATGCTAACCCTAACCCTAACCCTAACACTATCCTAGGCCTGATGATAACCCTAACCCTAACCCTAACACTATCCTAGGGTTTATGTTAACCCTAACCCTAACAGTATCCTAGGGCTTATGCTAACCCTAACCCTAACCCTAAGACTATCCTAGGGCTGATGCTAACCCTAACCCTAACACTATCCTAGGGCTGATGCTAACCCTAACCCTAACGCTAACACTATCGTAGGGCTGATGCTAACCCTAACCCTAACACTATCCTAGGCCTGAAGCTAACCCTAACCCTAACCCTAACACTATCCTAGGGCTGATGCTAACTCTAACCCTAACACTATCCTAGGTCTGATGCTAACCCTAACCCTAACCCTAACACTATCCTAGGGCTGATGCTAACCCTAACCCTAACACTATCCTAGGCCTGATGATAACCCTAACCCTAACCCTAACACTATCCTAGGGCTGATGCTAACCCTAACCCTAACACTATCCTAGGGCTGATGCTAACCCTAACCCTAACCCTAACACTATCCTAGGGCTGATGCTAACCCTAACGCTTACCCTAACACTATCCTTTAGCTGATGCTAACCCTAACCCTAACCCTAACACTATCCTAGTGTTTATGTTAACCCTAACCCTAACACTATCCTAGGGCTGATGCTAACCCTAACCCTAACCCTAACACTATCCTAGGGCGGATGCTAACCCTAAACCTAACCCTAACACTATCCTAGGGCTGATGCTAACCCTAACACTAACACTATCCTAGGGCTGATGCTAACCCTAACCCTAACCCTAACACTATCCTAGGGCTGATGCTAACCCTAAACCTAACTCTAACACTATCTTATAGCTGAGGCTAACCCTAACCCAAACACTATCCTACGGCTGATGCTAACCCTAACACTAACACTATCCTGGGCCTGGTGCTAATCCTAACCCTAAACCTAACACTATCCTAGGGCTGATGCTAACCCTAACCCTAACCCTAACACTATCCTAGGGCTGATGCTAACACTAACCCTAACCCTAACACTATCCTAGGGCTGATGCTAACCCTAACCCTAACACTATCCTCGGCCTGATGCTAACCCTAACCCTAACACTAACACTATCCTAGGGCTGATGCTAACCCTAACCCTAACCCTAACACTATCCTAGTGCTGATGCTAACCCTAACCCTAACACTATCCTAGGCCTGATGCTAACCCTAACCCTAACACTATCCCAGGGCTGATGCTAACCCTAACCATAACCCTAACACTATCGGAGGCCTGATGCTAAACCTATCCCTAACCCTAACACTCTCCTAGGGCTGATGCTAACCCTAACCCTAACACTATCCTAGGGCTGATGCTAACCCTAACCCTAACCCTAACACTATCTTAAGTGTGATGCTAACCCTAGCCCTCACACTATCCTAGGCCTGATGATAACCCGAACCCTAACCTTAACACTATCCTAGAGCTGATGCTAACCCTAACCATAACACTATCCTAGGCCTGATGATAACCCTAACCCTAACCCTAACACTATCCTAGGGTTTATGTTAACCCTAACCCTAACACTATCCTAGGGCTGATGCTAACCCTAACCCTAACCCTAACACTATCCTAGGGCTGATGCTAACCCTAACCCTAACTCTAACAGTATCCTAGGGCTGATGCTAACCCTTACCCTATCCCTAACACTATCCTAGAGCTGATGCTAACCCTAACCCTAACACTGTCCTAGGCCTGATGATAACCCTAACCCTAACTGTAACACTATCCTAGGCCTGATGCTAACCCTAACACTAACACTATCCTAGGGCTGATGCTAACCCTAACCCTAACCCTAACACTATCCTAGGCCTGATGCTAAACCTATCCCTAACCCTAACACTCTCCTAGGGCTGATGCTAACCCTAACCCTAACACTATCCTAGGGCTGATGCTAACCCTAACCCTAACCCTAACACTATCCTAAGTCTGATGCTAACCCTAGCCCTCACACTATCCTAGAGCTGATGCTAACCCTAACCCTAAACCTAACACTATCCTAAGTCTGATGCTAACCCTAGCCCTCACACTATCCTAGGCCTGATGATAACCCTAACCCTAACCTTAACACTATCCTAGGGCTGATGCTAACCCTAACCGTAACCCTAACACTATCCTAGGGTTTATGTTAACCCTAACACTATCCTAGGGCTGATGCTAACCCTAACCCTAACACTAACACTATCCTAGGGCGGATGCTAACCCTAAACCTAACCCTAACACTATCCTAGGGCTGATGCTAACCCTAACACTAACACTATCCTAGGGCTGATGCTAACCCTAACCCTAACCCTAACACTATCCTAGGGCTGATGCTAACCCTAACCCTAACTCTAACACTATCTTAGGGCTGAGGCTAACCCTAACCCAAACACTATCCTACGGCTGATGCTAACCCTAACACTAACACTATCCTGGGCCTGGTGCTAACCCTAACCCTAAACCTAACACTATCCTCGGCCTGATGCTAACCCTAACCCTAACACTTACACTATCCTAGGGCTGATGCTAACCCTAACCCTAACCCTAACACTATCCTAGTGCTGATGCTAACCCTAACCCTAACACTATCCTAGGCCTGATGCTAACCCTAACCCTAACACTATCCTAGGGCTGATGCTAACCCTAACCCTAACCCTAACACTATCGTAGGCCTGATGCTAAACCTATCCTTAACCCTAACACTCTCCTAGGGCTGATGCTAACCCTAACCCTAACACTATCCTAGGGCTGATGCTAACCCTAACCCTAACCCTAACACTATCCTAAGTGTGATGCTAACCCTAGCCCTCACACTATCCTCGGCCTGATGATAACCCGAACCCTAACCTTAACACTATCCTAGGGCTGATGCTAACCCTAACCCTATCCCTAACACTATCCTAGAGCTGATGCTAACCCTAACCCTAACACTATCCTAGGCCTGATGATAACCCTAACCCTAACCCTAACACTATCCTAGGGTTTATGTTAACCCTAACCCTAACACTATCCTAGGGCTGATGCTAACCCTAACCCTAACCCTACCACTATCCTAGGGCTGATGCTAACCCTAACCCTAACTCTAACACTATCCTAGGGCTGATGCTAACCCTAACCCTATCCCTAACACTATCCTAGAGCTGATGCTAACCCTAACCCTAACACTGTCCTAGGCCTGATGATAACCCTAACCCTAACTGTAACACTATCCTAGGCCTGATGCTCACCCTAACCCTAACACTATCCTAGGGCTGATGCTAACCCTAACCCTAACCCTAACACTATCCTAGGCCTGATGCTAAACCTATCCCTAACCCTAACACTCTCCTAGGGCTGATGCTAACCCTAACCCTAACACTATCCTAGGGCTGATGCTAACCCTAACCCTAACCCTAACACTATCCTAAGTCTGATGCTAACCCTAGCCCTCACACTATCCTAGGCCTGATGATAACCCTAACCCTATCCCTAACACTATCCTAGAGCTGATGCTAACCCTAACCCTAACACTATCCTAGGCCTGATGATAACCCTAACCCTAACCCTAACACTATCCTAGGGTTTATGTTAACCCTAACCCTAACAGTATCCTAGGGCTTATGCTAACCCTAACCCTAACCCTAACACTATCCTAGGGCTGATGCTAACCCTAACCCTAACACTATCCTAGGGCTGATGCTAACCCTAACCCTAACGCTAACACTATCGTAGGGCTGATGCTAACCCTAACCCTAACACTATCCTAGGCCTGAAGCTAACCCTAACCCTAACCCTAACACTATCCTAGGGCTGATGCTAACTCTAACCCTAACACTATCCTAGGTCTGATGCTAACCCTAACCCTAACCCTAACACTATCCTAGGGCTGATGCTAACCCTAACCCTAACACTATCCTAGGCCTGATGATAACCCTAACCCTAACCCTAACACTATCCTAGGGCTGATGCTAACCCTAACCCTAACACTATCCTAGGGCTGATGCTAACCCTAACCCTAACCCTAACACTATCCTAGGGCTGATGCTAACCCTAACGCTTACCCTAACACTATCCTTTAGCTGATGCTAACCCTAACCCTAACCCTAACACTATCCTAGGGTTTATGTTAACCCTAACCCTAACACTATCCTAGGGCTGATGCTAACCCTAACCCTAACCCTAACACTATCCTAGGGCGGATGCTAACCCTAAACCTAACCCTAACACTATCCTAGGGCTGATGCTAACCCTAACACTAACACTATCCTAGGGCTGATGCTAACCCTAACCCTAACCCTAACACTATCCTAGGGCTGATGCTAACCCTAAACCTAACTCTAACACTATCTTATAGCTGAGGCTAACCCTAACCCAAACACTATCCTACGGCTGATGCTAACCCTAACACTAACACTATCCTGGGCCTGGTGCTAATCCTAACCCTAAACCTAACACTATCCTAGGGCTGATGCTAACCCTAACCCTAACCCTAACACTATCCTAGGGCTGATGCTAACACTAACCCTAACCCTAACACTATCCTAGGGCTGATGCTAACCCTAACCCTAACACTATCCTCGGCCTGATGCTAACCCTAACCCTAACACTAACACTATCCTAGGGCTGATGCTAACCCTAACCCTAACACTAACACTATCCTAGTGCTGATGCTAACCCTAACCCTAACACTATCCTAGGCCTGATGCTAACCCTAACCCTAACACTATCCCAGGGCTGATGCTAACCCTAACCATAACCCTAACACTATCGGAGGCCTGATGCTAAACCTATCCCTAACCCTAACACTCTCCTAGGGCTGATGCTAACCCTAACCCTAACACTATCCTAGGGCTGATGCTAACCCTAACCCTAACCCTAACACTATCCTAAGTGTGATGCTAACCCTAGCCCTCACACTATCCTAGGCCTGATGATAACCCGAACCCTAACCTTAACACTATCCTAGAGCTGATGCTAACCCTAACCCTAACACTATCCTAGGCCTGATGATAACCCTAACCCTAACCCTAACACTATCCTAGGGTTTATGTTAACCCTAACCCTAACACTATCCTAGGGCTGATGCTAACCCTAACCCTAACCCTAACACTATCCTAGGGCTGATGCTAACCCTAACCCTAACTCTAACAGTATCCTAGGGCTGATGCCAACCCTTACCCTATCCCTAACACTATCCTAGAGCTGATGCTAACCCTAACCCTAACACTGTCCTAGGCCTGATGATAACCCTAACCCTAACTGTAACACTATCCTAGGCCTGATGCTAACCCTAACCCTAACACTATCCTAGGGCTGATGCTAACCCTAACCCTAACCCTAACACTATCCTAGGCCTGATGCTAAACCTATCCCTAACCCTAACACTCTCCTAGGGCTGATGCTAACCCTAACCCTAACACTATCCTAGGGCTGATGCTAACCCTAACCCTAACCCTAACACTATCCTAAGTCTGATGCTAACCCTAGCCCTCACACTATCCTAGAGCTGATGCTAACCCTAACCCTAACCCTAACACTATCCTAAGTCTGATGCTAACCCTAGCCCTCACACTATCCTAGGCCTGATGATAACCCTAACCCTAACCTTAACACTATCCTAGGGCTGATGCTAACCCTAACCGTAACCCTAACACTATCCTAGGGTTTATGTTAACCCTAACCCTAACACTATCCTAGGGCTGATGCTAACCCTAACCCTAACACTAACACTATCCTAGGGCGGATGCTAACCCTAAACCTAACCCTAACACTATCCTAGGGCTGATGCTAACCCTAACACTAACACTATCCTAGGGCTGATGCTAACCCTAACCCTAACCCTAACACTATCCTAGGGCTGATGCTAACCCTAACCCTAACTCTAACACTATCTTAGGGCTGAGGCTAACCCTAACCCAAACACTATCCTACGGCTGATGCTAACCCTAACACTAACACTATCCTGGGCCTGGTGCTAACCCTAACCCTAAACCTAACACTATCCTCGGCCTGATGCTAACCCTAACCCTAACACTTACACTATCCTAGGGCTGATGCTAACCCTAACCCTAACCCTAACACTATCCTAGTGCTGATGCTAACCCTAACCCTAACACTATCCTAGGCCTGATGCTAACCCTAACCCTAACACTATCCTAGGGCTGATGCTAACCCTAACCCTAACCCTAACACTATCGTAGGCCTGATGCTAAACCTATCCTTAACCCTAACACTCTCCTAGGGCTGATGCTAACCCTAACCCTAACACTATCCTAGGGCTGATGCTAACCCTAACCCTAACCCTAACACTATCCTAAGTGTGATGCTAACCCTAGCCCTCACACTATCCTAGGCCTGATGATAACCCGAACCCTAACCTTAACACTATCCTAGGGCTGATGCTAACCCTAACCCTATCCCTAACACTATCCTAGAGCTGATGCTAACACTAACCCTAACACTATCCTAGGCCTGATGATAACCCTAACCCTAACCCTAACACTATCCTAGGGTTTATGTTAACCCTAACCCTAACACTATCCTAGGGCTGATGCTAACCCTAACCCTAACCCTAACACTATCCTAGGGCTGATGCTAACCCTAACCCTAACTCTAACACTATCCTAGGGCTGATGCTAACCCTAACCCTATCCCTAACACTATCCTAGAGCTGATGCTAACCCTAACCCTAACACTGTCCTAGGCCTGATGATAACCCTAACCCTAACTGTAACACTATCCTAGGCCTGATGCTCACCCTAACCCTAACACTATCCTAGGGCTGATGCTAACCCTAACCCTAACCCTAACACTATCCTAGGCCTGATGCTAAACCTATCCCTAACCCTAACACTCTCCTAGGGCTGATGCTAACCCTAACCCTAACACTATCCTAGGGCTGATGCTAACCCTAACCCTAACCCTAACACTATCCTAAGTCTGATGCTAACCCTAGCCCTCACACTATCCTAGGCCTGATGATAACCCTTACCCTATCCCTAACACTATCCTAGAGCTGATGCTAACCCTAACCCTAACACTATCCTAGGCCTGATGATAACCCTAACCCTAACCCTAACACTATCCTAAGGTTTATGTTAACCCTAACCCTAACAGTATCCTAGGGCTTATGCTAACCCTAACCCTAACCCTAACACTATCCTAGGGCTGATGCTAACCCTAACCCTAACACTATCCTAGGGCTGATGCTAACCCTAACCCTAACGCTAACACTATCGTAGGGCTGATGCTAACCCTAACCCTAACACTATCCTAGGCCTGAAGCTAACCGTAACCCTAACCCTAACACTATCCTAGGGCTGATGCTAACTCTAACCCTAACACTATGCTAGGTCTGATGCTAAACCTAACCCTAACCCTAACACTATCCTAGGGCTGATGCTAACCCTAACCCTAACACTATCCTAGGTCTGATGATCACCCTAACCCTAACCCTAACACTATCCTAGGGCTGATGCTAACCCTAACCCTAACACTATCCTAGGGCTGATGCTAACCCTAACCCTAACCCTAACACTATCCTAGGGCTGATGCTAACCCTAACGCTTACCCTAACACTATCCTTTAGCTGATGCTAACCCTAACCCTAACCCTAACACTATCCTAGGGTTTATGTTAACCCTAACCCTAACACTATCCTAGGGCTGATGCTAACCCTAACCCTAACCCTAACACTATCCTAGGGCGGATGCTAACCCTACACCTAACCCTAACACTATCCTAGGGCTGATGCTAACCCTAACACTAACACTATCCTAGGGCTGATGCTAACCCTAACCCTAACCCTAACACTATCCTAGGGCTGATGCTAACCCTAAACCTAACTCTAACACTATCTTAGGGCTGAGGCTAACCCTAACCCAAACACTATCCTACGGCTGATGCTAACCCTAACACTAACACTATCCTGGGCCTGGTGCTAATCCTAACCCTAAACCTAACACTATCCTAGGGCTGATGCTAACCCTAACCCTAACCCTAACACTATCCTAGGGCTGATGCTAACACTAACCCTAACCCTAACACTATCCTAGGGCTGATGCTAACCCTAACCCTAACACTATCCTCGGCCTGATGCTAACCCTAACCCTAACACTAACACTATCCTAGGGCTGATGCTAACCCTAACCCTAACCCTAACACTATACTAGGGTTTATGTTAACACTAACCCTAACACTATCCTAGGCCTGATGCTAACCCTAACCCTAACACTATCCTAGGGCTGATGCTAACCCTAACCATAACCCTAACACTATCGGAGGCCTGATGCTAAACCTATCCCTAACCCTAACACTCTCCTAGGGCTGATGCTAACCCTAACCCTAACACTATCCTAGGGCTGATGCTAACCCTAACCCTAACCCTAACACTATCCTAAGTGTGATGCTAACCCTAGCCCTCACACTATCCTAGGCCTGATGATAACCCGAACCCTAACCTTAACACTATCCTAGAGCTGATGCTAACCCTAACCCTAACACTATCCTAGGCCTGATGATAACCCTAACCCTAACCCTAACACTATCCTAGGGTTTATGTTAACCCTAACCCTAACGCTATCCTAGGGCTGATGCTAACCCTAACCCTAACCCTAACACTATCCTAGGGCTGATGCTAACCCTAACCCTAACTCTAACAGTATCCTAGGGCTGATGCTAACCCTTACCCTATCCCTAACACTATCCTAGAGCTGATGCTAACCCTAACCCTAACACTGTCCTAGGCCTGATGATAACCCTAACCCTAACTGTAACACTATCCTAGGCCTGATGCTAACCCTAACCCTAACACTGTCCTAGGGCTGATGCTAACCCTAACCCTAACCCTAACACTATCCTAGGCCTGATGCTAAACCTATCCCTAACCCTAACACTCTCCTAGGGCTGATGCTAACCCTAACCCTAACACTATCCTAGGGCTGATGCTAACCCTAACCCTAACCCTAACACTATCCTAAGTCTGATGCTAACCCTAGCCCTCACACTATCCTAGGCCTGACGATAACCCTAACCCTATCCCTAACACTATCCTAGAGCTGATGCTAACCCTATCCCTAACACTATCCTAGGCCTGATGATAACCCTAACCCTAACCCTAACACTATCCTATGGTTTATGTTAACCCTAACCCTAACACTATCCTAGGGCTGATGCTAACCCTAACCCTAACCCTAACACTATCCTAGGGCTGATGCTAACCCAAACCCTAACTCTAACACTATATTAGGGCTGAGGATAACCCTAACCCTAACACTATCCTACGGCTGATGCTAACCCTAACCCTAACCCTAACACTATCCTAGGGCTAATGCTAACCCTAACCCTAACACTATCCTAGGCCTGATGCTAACCCTAACCCTAACCCTAACACTATCCTAGGGCTGATGCTAACCCTAACCCTAACACTATCCTAGGGCTGATGCTAACCCTAACCCTAACCCTAACACTATCGTAGGGCTGATGCTAACCCTAACCCTAACACTATCCTAGGCCTGAAGCTAACCCTAACCCTAACACTAACACTATCCTAGGGCTGATGCTAACTCTAACCTTAACACTATCCTAGGTCTGATGCTAACCCTAACCCTAACCCTAACACTATCCTAGGGCTGATGCTAACCCTAAACCTAACACTATCCTAGGCCTGATGATAACCCTAACCCTAACCCTAACACTATCCTAGGGCTGATGCTAACCCTAACCCTAACACTATCCTAGGGCTGATGCTAACCCTAACCCTAACCCTAACACTATCCTAGGGCTGATGCTAACCCTAACGCTAACCCTAACACTATCCTTTAGCTGATGCTAACCCTAACCCGAACCCTAACACTATCCTAGGCCTGATGATAACCCTAACCCTAACGCTAACACTATCCTAGGGTTTATGTTAACCCTAACCCTAACACTATCCTAGGGCTGATGCTAACCCTAACCCTAACCCTAACACTGTCCTAAGTGTGATGCTAACCCTAGCCCTCACACTATCCTAGGCCTGATGATAACCCTAACCCTAACCTTAACACTATCCTAGGGCTGATGCTAACCCTAACCCTAACCCTAACACTATCCTAGGGTTCATGTTAACCCTAACCCTAACACTATCCTAGGGCTGATGCTAACCCTAACCCTAACCCTAACACTATCCTAGGGCGGATGCTAACCCTAATCCTAACCCTAACACTATCCTAGGGCTGATGCTAACCCTAACACTAACACTATCCTAGGGCTGATGCTAACACTAACCCTAACCCTAACACTATCCTAGGGCTGATGCTAACCCTAACCCTAACACTATCCTCGGCCTGATGCTAACCCTAACCCTAACACTTACACTATCCTAGGGCTGATGCTAACCCTAACCCTAACCCTAACACTATCCTAGTGCTGATGCTAACCCTAACCCTAACACTATCCTAGGCCTGATGCTAACCCTAACCCTAACACTATCCTAGGGCTGATGCTAACCCTAACCCAAACCCTAACACTATCCTAGGCCTGATGCTAAACCTATCCATAACCCTAACACTCTCCTAGGGCTGATGCTAACCCTAACCCTAACACTATCCTAGGGCTGATGCTAACCCTAACCCTAACCCTAACACTATCCTAAGTGTGATGCTAACCCTAGACCTCACACTATCCTAGGCCTGATGATAACCCGAACCCTAACCTTAACACTATCCTAGGGCTGATGCTAACCCTAACCCTATCCCTAACACTATCCTAGAGCTGATGCTAACCCTAGCCCTCACACTATCCTAGGCCTGATGATAACCCTAACCCTAACCTTAACACTATCCTAGGGCTGATGCTAACCCTAAACCTAACCCTAACACTATCCTAGGGTTTATGTTAACCCTAACCCTAACACTATCCTAGGGCTGATGCTAACCCTAACCCTAACCCTAACACTATCCTAGGGCGGATGCTAACCCTAAACCTAACCCTAACACTATCCTAGGGCTGATGCTAACCCTAACACTAACACTATCCTAGAGCTGATGCTAACCCTAACCCTAACCCTAACACTATCCTAGGGCTGATGCTAACCCTAACCCTAACTCTAACACTATCTTAGGGCTGAGGCTAACCCTAACCCAAACACTATCCTACGGCTGATGCCAACCCTAACACTAACACTATCCTGGGCCTGGTGCTAACCCTAACCCTAAACCTAACACTATCCTCGGCCTGATGCTAACCCTAACCCTAACACTTACACTATCCTAGGGCTGATGCTAACCCTAACCCTAACCCTAACACTATCCTAGTGCTGATGCTAACCCTAACCCTAACACTATCCTAGGCCTGATGCTACCCCTAACCCTAACACTATCCTAGGGCTGATGCTAACCCTAACCCTAACCCTAACACTATCCTAGGCCTGATGCTAAACCTATCCCTAACCCTAACACTCTCCTAGGGCTGATGCTAACCCTAACCCTAACACTATCCTAGGGCTGATGCTAACCCTAACCCTAACCCTAACACTATCCTAAGTGTGATGCTAACCCTAGCCTTCACACTATCCTAGGCCTGATGATAACCCGAACCCTAACCTTAACACTATCCTAGGGCTGATGCTAACCCTAACCCTATCCCTAACACTATCCTAGAGCTGATGCTAACCCTAACCCTAACACTATCCTAGGCCTGATGATAACCCTAACCCTACCCTAACACTATCCTAGGGCTGATGCTAACCCTAACCTTAACACTATCCTAGGGCTGATGCTAACCCTAACCCTAACCCTAACACTATCCTAGTGCTGATGCTAACCCTAACCCTAACACTATCCTAGGCCTGATGCTACCCCTAACCCTAACACTATCCTAGGGCTGATGCTAACCCTAACCCTAACCCTAACACTATCCTAGGCCTGATGCTAAACCTATCCCTAACCCTAACACTCTCCTAGGGCTGATGCTAACCCTAACCCTAACACTATCCTAGGGCTGATGCTAACCCTAACCCTAACCCTAACACTATCCTAAGTGTGATGCTAACCCTAGCCCTCACACTATCCTAGGCCTGATGATAACCCGAACCCTAACCTTAACACTATCCTAGGGCTGATGCTAACCCTAACCCTATCCCTAACACTATCCTAGAGCTGATGCTAACCCTAACCCTAACACTATCCTAGGCCTGATGATAACCCTAACCCTAACCCTAACACTATCCTAGGGTTTATGTTAACCCTAACCCTAACACTATCCTAGGGCTGATGCTAACCCTAACCCTAACGCTAACACTATCCTAGGGCTGATGCTAACCCTAACCCTAACACTAACACTATCCTAGGGCTGATGCTAACCCAACCCTATCCCTAACACTATCCTAGAGCTGATGCTAACCCTAACCCTAACACTGTCCTAGGTCTGATGATAACGCTAACCCTAGCTGTAACACTATCCTAGGCCTGATGCTCACCCTAACCCTAACACTATCCTAGGGCTGATGCTAACCCTAACCCTAACCCTAACACTATCCTAGGCCTGATGCTAAACCTATCCCTAACCCTAACACTCTCCTAGGGCTGATGCTAACCCTAACCCTAACACTATCCTAGGCCTGAAGCTAACCCTAACCCTAACCCTAACACTATCCTAGGGCTGATGCTAACTCTAACCCTAACACTGTCCTAGGTCTGATGCTAACCCTAACCCTAACCCTAACACTATCCTAGGGCTGATGCTAACCCTAACCCTAACACTATCCTAGGCCTGATGATAACCCTAACCCTAACCCTAACACTATCCTAGGGCTGATGCTAACCCTAACCCTAACACTATCCTAGGGCTGATGCTAACCCTAACCCTAACCCTAACACTATCCTAGGCCTGATGATAAACCTAACCCTAACCCTAACACTATCCTAGGGTTTATGTTAACCCTAACCCTAACACTATCTTAGGGCTGATGCTAACCCTAACCCTAACACTATCCTAGGGCTGATGCTAACCCTAACCCTAACCCTAACACTATCGGAGGCCTGATGCTAAACCTATCCCTAACCCTAACACTCTCCTAGGGCTGATGCTAACCCTAACCCTAACACTATCCTAGGGCTGATGCTAACCCTAACCCTAACCCTAACACTATCCTAAGTGTGATGCTAACCCTAGCCCTCACACTATCCTAGGCCTGATGATAACCCGAACCCTAACCTTAACACTGTCCTAGAGCTGATGCTAACCCTAACCCTATCCCTAACACTATCCTAGAGCTGATGCTAACCCTATCCCTAACACTATCCTAGGCCTGATGATAACCCTAACCCTAACCCTAACACTATCCTAGGGTTTATGTTAACCCTAACCCTAACACTATCCTAGGGCTGATGCTAACCCTAACCCTAACCCTAACACTATCCTAGGGCTGATGCTAACCCTAACCCTAACTCTAACACTATCCTAGGGCTGATGCTAACCCTAACCCTATCCCTAACACTATCCTAGAGCTGATGCTAACCCTAACCCTAACACTGTCCTAGGCCTGAGGATAACCCTAACCCTAACTGTAACACTATCCTAGGCCTGATGCTAACCCTAACCCTAACACTATCCTAGGGCTGATGCTAACCCTAACCCTAACCCTAACACTATCCTAGGCCTGATGCTAAACCTATCCCTAACCCTAACACTCTCCTAGGGCTGATGCTAACCCTAACCCTAACACTATCCTAGGGCTGATGCTAACCCTAACCCTAACCCTAACACTATCCTAAGTCTGATGCTAACCGTAGCCCTCACACTATCCTAGGCCTGATGATAACCCTAACCCTATCCCTAACACTATCCTAGAGCTGATGCTAACCCTAACCCTAACACTATCCTAGGCCTGATGATAACCCTAACCCTAACCCTAACACTATCCTAGGGTTTATGTTAACCCTAACCCTAACACTATCCAAGGGCTGATGCTAACCCTAACCCTAACCCTAACACTATCCTAGGGCTGATGCTAACCCAAACCCTAACTCTAACACTATCTTAGGGCTGAGGCTAACCCTAACCCTAACACTATCCTACGGCTGATGCTAACCCTAACCCTAACCCTAACACTATCCTAGGGCTAATGCTAACCCTAACCCTAACACTATCCTAGGCCTGATGCTAACCCTAACCCTAACCCTAACACTATCCTAGGGCTGATGCTAACCCTAACCCTAACACTATCCTAGGGCTGATGCTAACCCTAACGCTAAGCCTAACACTATCCTTGAACTAATGCTAACCCTAACCCTAACCCTAACACTATCCTAGGCCTGATGATAACCCTAACCCTAACCCTAACACTATCCTAGGGTTTATGTTAACCCTAACCCTAACACTATCCTAGGGCTGATGCTAACCCTAACCCTAACCCTAACACTATCCTAGGGCGGATGCTAACCCTAACCCTAACCCTAACACTATCCTAGGGCTGATGCTATCCCTAACACTAACACTATCCCAGGGCTGATGCTAACCCTAACTCTAACCCTAACACTATCCTAGGGCTGATGCTAACCCTAACCCTAACTCTAACACTATCTTAGGGCTGAGGCTAACCCTAACCCAAACACTATCCTACGGCTGATGCTAACCGTAACACTAACACTATCCTGGGCCTGGTGCTAACCCTAACCCTAAACCTAACACTATCCTAGGGCTGATGCTAACACTAACCCTAACCCTAACACTATCCTAGGGCTGATGCTAACCCTAACCCTAACACTATCCTCGGCCTGATGCTAACCCTAACCCTAACACTTACACTATCCTAGGGCTGATGATAACAATAACCCTAACCCTAACACTATCCTAGTGCTGATGCTAACCCTAACCCTAACACTATCCTAGGCCTGATGCTAACCCTAACCCTAACACTATCCTAGGGCTGATGCTAACCCTAGCCCTCACACTATCGTAGGCCTGATGATAACCCGAACCCTAACCTTAACACTATCCTAGGGCTGATGCTAACTCTAACGCTATCCCTAACACTATCCTAGAGCTGATGCTAACCCTAACCCTAACACTATCCTAGGACTGATGATAACCCTAACCCTAACCCTAACACTATCCTAGGGTTTATGTTAACCCTAACCCTAACACTATCCTAGGGCTGATGCTAACCCTAACCCTAACCCTAACGCTATCCTAGGGCTGATGCTAACCCTAACCCTAACTCTAACACCATCCTAGGGCTGATGCTAACCCTAACCCTATCCCTAACACTATCCTAGAGCTGATGCTAACCCTAACCCTAACACTGTCCTAGGCCTGATGATAACCCTAACCCTAACTGTAACACTCTCCTAGGCCTGATGCTCACCCTAACCCTAACACTATCCTAGGGCTGATGCTAACCCTAACCCTAACCCTAACACTGTCCTAGGCCTGATGCTAAACCTATCCCTAACCCTAACACTCTCCTAGGGCTGATGCTAACCCTAACCCTAACACTATCCTAGGGCTGATGCTAACCCTAACCCTAACGCTAACACTATCCTAAGTCTGATGCTAACCCTAGCCCTCACACTATCCTAGGCCTGATGATAAACCTAACCCTATCCCTAACACTATCCTAGGGCTGATGCTAACCCTAACCCTAACCCTAACACTATCCTAGGGCTGATGCTAACCCTAACGCTAACCCTCACACTATCCTTTAGCTGATGCTAACCCTAACCCTAACCCTAACACTATCCTAGGCCTGATGATAACCCTAACCCTAACGCTAACACTATCCTAGGGTTTATGTTAACCCTAACCCTAACACTATCCTAGGGCTGATGCTAACCCTAACCCTAACACTATCCTAGGGCTGATGCTAACCCTAACCCTAACCCTAACACTATCCTAAGTCTGATGCTAACCCTAGCCCTCACACTATCCTAGGCCTGATGATAACCCTAACCCTAACCTTAACACTATCCTAGGGCTGATGCTAACCCTAACCCTAACCCTAACACTATCCTAGGGTTCATGTTAACCCTAACCCTAACACTATCCTAGGGCTGATGCTAACCCTAACCCTAACCCTAACACTATCCTAGGGCGGATGCTAACCCTAAACCTAACCCTAACACTATCCTAGGGCTGATGCTAACCCTAACACTAACACTATCCTAGGGCTGATGCTAACCCTAACCCTAACACTATCCTAGGGCTGATGCTAACCCTAACCCTAACTCTAACACTATCTTAGGGCTGAGGCTAACCCTAACCCAAACACTATCCTACGGCTGATGCTAACCCTAACCCTAACCCTAACACTATCCTAAGGCTGATGCTAACCCTAACACTAACACTATCCTAGGCCTGGTGCTAACCCTAACACTAACCCTAACACTATCCTAGGGCTGATGCTAACACTAACCCTAACCCTAACACTATCCTAGGGCTGATGCTAACCCTAGCCCTCACACTATCCTAGGCCTGATGATAACCCTAACCCTAACCTTAACACTATCCTAGGGCTGATGCTAACCCTAACCCTAACCCTAACACTATCCTAGGGTTTATGTTAACCCTAACCCTAACACTATCCTAGGGCTGATGCTAACACTAACCCTAACCCTAACACTATCCTAGGGCGGATGCTAACCCTAAACCTAACCCTAACACTATCCTAGGGCTGATGCTAACCCTAACACTAACACTATCCTAGAGCTGATGCTAACCCTAACCCTAACCCTAACACTATCCTAGGGCTGATGCTAACCCTAACCCTAACTCTAACACTATCTTAGGGCTGAGGCTAACCCTAACCCAAACACTATCCTACGGCTGATGCCAACCCTAACACTAACACTATCCTGGGCCTGGTGCTAACCCTAACCCTAAACCTAACACTATCCTCGGCCTGATGCTAACCCTAACCCTAACACTTACACTATCCTAGGGCTGATGCTAACCCTAACCCTAACCCTAACACTATCCTAGTGCTGATGCTAACCCTAACCCTAACACTATCCTAGGCCTGATGCTACCCCTAACCCTAACACTATCCTAGGGCTGATGCTAACCCTAACCCTAACCCTAACACTATCCTAGGCCTGATGCTAAACCTATCCCTAACCCTAACACTCTCCTAGGGCTGATGCTAACCCTAACCCTAACACTATCCTAGGGCTGATGCTAACCCTAACCCTAACCCTAACACTATCCTAAGTGTGATGCTAACCCTAGCCTTCACACTATCCTAGGCCTGATGATAACCCGAACCCTAACCTTAACACTATCCTAGGGCTGATGCTAACCCTAACCCTATCCCTAACACTATCCTAGAGCTGATGCTAACCCTAACCCTAACACTATCCTAGGCCTGATGATAACCCTAACCCTACCCTAACACTATCCTAGGGCTGATGCTAACCCTAACCTTAACACTATCCTAGGGCTGATGCTAACCCTAACCCTAACCCTAACACTATCCTAGTGCTGATGCTAACCCTAACCCTAACACTATCCTAGGCCTGATGCTACCCCTAACCCTAACACTATCCTAGGGCTGATGCTAACCCTAACCCTAACCCTAACACTATCCTAGGCCTGATGCTAAACCTATCCCTAACCCTAACACTCTCCTAGGGCTGATGCTAACCCTAACCCTAACACTATCCTAGGGCTGATGCTAACCCTAACCCTAACCCTAACACTATCCTAAGTGTGATGCTAACCCTAGCCCTCACACTATCCTAGGCCTGATGATAACCCGAACCCTAACCTTAACACTATCCTAGGGCTGATGCTAACCCTAACCCTATCCCTAACACTATCCTAGAGCTGATGCTAACCCTAACCCTAACACTATCCTAGGCCTGATGATAACCCTAACCCTAACCCTAACACTATCCTAGGGTTTATGTTAACCCTAACCCTAACACTATCCTAGGGCTGATGCTAACCCTAACCCTAACGCTAACACTATCCTAGGGCTGATGCTAACCCTAACCCTAACACTAACACTATCCTAGGGCTGATGCTAACCCAACCCTATCCCTAACACTATCCTAGAGCTGATGCTAACCCTAACCCTAACACTGTCCTAGGTCTGATGATAACGCTAACCCTAGCTGTAACACTATCCTAGGCCTGATGCTCACCCTAACCCTAACACTATCCTAGGGCTGATGCTAACCCTAACCCTAACCCTAACACTATCCTAGGCCTGATGCTAAACCTATCCCTAACCCTAACACTCTCCTAGGGCTGATGCTAACCCTAACCCTAACACTATCCTAGGCCTGAAGCTAACCCTAACCCTAACCCTAACACTATCCTAGGGCTGATGCTAACTCTAACCCTAACACTGTCCTAGGTCTGATGCTAACCCTAACCCTAACCCTAACACTATCCTAGGGCTGATGCTAACCCTAACCCTAACACTATCCTAGGCCTGATGATAACCCTAACCCTAACCCTAACACTATCCTAGGGCTGATGCTAACCCTAACCCTAACACTATCCTAGGGCTGATGCTAACCCTAACCCTAACCCTAACACTATCCTAGGCCTGATGATAAACCTAACCCTAACCCTAACACTATCCTAGGGTTTATGTTAACCCTAACCCTAACACTATCTTAGGGCTGATGCTAACCCTAACCCTAACACTATCCTAGGGCTGATGCTAACCCTAACCCTAACCCTAACACTATCGGAGGCCTGATGCTAAACCTATCCCTAACCCTAACACTCTCCTAGGGCTGATGCTAACCCTAACCCTAACACTATCCTAGGGCTGATGCTAACCCTAACCCTAACCCTAACACTATCCTAAGTGTGATGCTAACCCTAGCCCTCACACTATCCTAGGCCTGATGATAACCCGAACCCTAACCTTAACACTGTCCTAGAGCTGATGCTAACCCTAACCCTATCCCTAACACTATCCTAGAGCTGATGCTAACCCTATCCCTAACACTATCCTAGGCCTGATGATAACCCTAACCCTAACCCTAACACTATCCTAGGGTTTATGTTAACCCTAACCCTAACACTATCCTAGGGCTGATGCTAACCCTAACCCTAACCCTAACACTATCCTAGGGCTGATGCTAACCCTAACCCTAACTCTAACACTATCCTAGGGCTGATGCTAACCCTAACCCTATCCCTAACACTATCCTAGAGCTGATGCTAACCCTAACCCTAACACTGTCCTAGGCCTGAGGATAACCCTAACCCTAACTGTAACACTATCCTAGGCCTGATGCTAACCCTAACCCTAACACTATCCTAGGGCTGATGCTAACCCTAACCCTAACCCTAACACTATCCTAGGCCTGATGCTAAACCTATCCCTAACCCTAACACTCTCCTAGGGCTGATGCTAACCCTAACCCTAACACTATCCTAGGGCTGATGCTAACCCTAACCCTAACCCTAACACTATCCTAAGTCTGATGCTAACCGTAGCCCTCACACTATCCTAGGCCTGATGATAACCCTAACCCTATCCCTAACACTATCCTAGAGCTGATGCTAACCCTAACCCTAACACTATCCTAGGCCTGATGATAACCCTAACCCTAACCCTAACACTATCCTAGGGTTTATGTTAACCCTAACCCTAACACTATCCAAGGGCTGATGCTAACCCTAACCCTAACCCTAACACTATCCTAGGGCTGATGCTAACCCAAACCCTAACTCTAACACTATCTTAGGGCTGAGGCTAACCCTAACCCTAACACTATCCTACGGCTGATGCTAACCCTAACCCTAACCCTAACACTATCCTAGGGCTAATGCTAACCCTAACCCTAACACTATCCTAGGCCTGATGCTAACCCTAACCCTAACCCTAACACTATCCTAGGGCTGATGCTAACCCTAACCCTAACACTATCCTAGGGCTGATGCTAACCCTAACGCTAAGCCTAACACTATCCTTGAACTAATGCTAACCCTAACCCTAACCCTAACACTATCCTAGGCCTGATGATAACCCTAACCCTAACCCTAACACTATCCTAGGGTTTATGTTAACCCTAACCCTAACACTATCCTAGGGCTGATGCTAACCCTAACCCTAACCCTAACACTATCCTAGGGCGGATGCTAACCCTAACCCTAACCCTAACACTATCCTAGGGCTGATGCTATCCCTAACACTAACACTATCCCAGGGCTGATGCTAACCCTAACTCTAACCCTAACACTATCCTAGGGCTGATGCTAACCCTAACCCTAACTCTAACACTATCTTAGGGCTGAGGCTAACCCTAACCCAAACACTATCCTACGGCTGATGCTAACCGTAACACTAACACTATCCTGGGCCTGGTGCTAACCCTAACCCTAAACCTAACACTATCCTAGGGCTGATGCTAACACTAACCCTAACCCTAACACTATCCTAGGGCTGATGCTAACCCTAACCCTAACACTATCCTCGGCCTGATGCTAACCCTAACCCTAACACTTACACTATCCTAGGGCTGATGATAACAATAACCCTAACCCTAACACTATCCTAGTGCTGATGCTAACCCTAACCCTAACACTATCCTAGGCCTGATGCTAACCCTAACCCTAACACTATCCTAGGGCTGATGCTAACCCTAGCCCTCACACTATCGTAGGCCTGATGATAACCCGAACCCTAACCTTAACACTATCCTAGGGCTGATGCTAACTCTAACGCTATCCCTAACACTATCCTAGAGCTGATGCTAACCCTAACCCTAACTCTAACACTATCCTAGGGCTGATGCTAACCCTAACCCTAACCCTAACACTATCCTAGGGCTGATGCTAACCCTAACCCTAACTCTAACACCATCCTAGGGCTGATGCTAACCCTAACCCTATCCCTAACACTATCCTAGAGCTGATGCTAACCCTAACCCTAACACTGTCCTAGGCCTGATGATAACCCTAACCCTAACTGTAACACTCTCCTAGGCCTGATGCTCACCCTAACCCTAACACTATCCTAGGGCTGATGCTAACCCTAACCCTAACCCTAACACTGTCCTAGGCCTGATGCTAAACCTATCCCTAACCCTAACACTCTCCTAGGGCTGATGCTAACCCTAACCCTAACACTATCCTAGGGCTGATGCTAACCCTAACCCTAACGCTAACACTATCCTAAGTCTGATGCTAACCCTAGCCCTCACACTATCCTAGGCCTGATGATAAACCTAACCCTATCCCTAACACTATCCTAGGGCTGATGCTAACCCTAACCCTAACCCTAACACTATCCTAGGGCTGATGCTAACCCTAACGCTAACCCTCACACTATCCTTTAGCTGATGCTAACCCTAACCCTAACCCTAACACTATCCTAGGCCTGATGATAACCCTAACCCTAACGCTAACACTATCCTAGGGTTTATGTTAACCCTAACCCTAACACTATCCTAGGGCTGATGCTAACCCTAACCCTAACACTATCCTAGGGCTGATGCTAACCCTAACCCTAACCCTAACACTATCCTAAGTCTGATGCTAACCCTAGCCCTCACACTATCCTAGGCCTGATGATAACCCTAACCCTAACCTTAACACTATCCTAGGGCTGATGCTAACCCTAACCCTAACCCTAACACTATCCTAGGGTTCATGTTAACCCTAACCCTAACACTATCCTAGGGCTGATGCTAACCCTAACCCTAACCCTAACACTATCCTAGGGCGGATGCTAACCCTAAACCTAACCCTAACACTATCCTAGGGCTGATGCTAACCCTAACACTAACACTATCCTAGGGCTGATGCTAACCCTAACCCTAACACTATCCTAGGGCTGATGCTAACCCTAACCCTAACTCTAACACTATCTTAGGGCTGAGGCTAACCCTAACCCAAACACTATCCTACGGCTGATGCTAACCCTAACCCTAACCCTAACACTATCCTAAGGCTGATGCTAACCCTAACACTAACACTATCCTAGGCCTGGTGCTAACCCTAACACTAACCCTAACACTATCCTAGGGCTGATGCTAACACTAACCCTAACCCTAACACTATCCTAGGGCTGATGCTAACCCTAGCCCTCACACTATCCTAGGCCTGATGATAACCCTAACCCTAACCTTAACACTATCCTAGGGCTGATGCTAACCCTAACCCTAACCCTAACACTATCCTAGGGTTTATGTTAACCCTAACCCTAACACTATCCTAGGGCTGATGCTAACACTAACCCTAACCCTAACACTATCCTAGGGCGGATGCTAACCCTAAACCTAACCCTAACACTATCCTAGGGCTGATGCTAACCCTAACACTAACACTATCCTAGAGCTGATGCTAACCCTAACCCTAACCCTAACACTATCCTAGGGCTGATGCTAACCCTAACCCTAACTCTAACACTATCTTAGGGCTGAGGCTAACCCTAACCCAAACACTATCCTACGGCTGATGCTAACCCTAAGACTAACACTATCCTGGGCCTGGTGCTAACCCTAACCCTAAACCTAACACTATCCTCGGCCTGATGCTAACCCTAACCCTAACACTTACACTATCCTACGGCTGATGCTAACCCTAACACTAACACTATCCTGGGCCTGGTGCTAACCCTAACCCTAAACCTAACACTATCCTCGGCCTGAGGCTAACCCTAACCCTAACACTTACACTATCCTACGGCTGATGCTAACCCTAACACTAACACTATCCTGGGCCTGGTGCTAACCCTAACCCTAAACCTAACACTATCCTAGGGCTGATGCTAACCCTAACCCTAACCCTAACACTATCCTAGGGCTGATGCTAACACTAACCCTAACCCTAACACTATCCTAGGGCTGATGCTAACCCTAACCCTAACACTATCCTCGGCCTGATGCTAACCCTAACCCTAACACTTACACTATCCTAGGGCTGATGCTAACCCTAACCCTAACCCTAACACTATCCTAGTGCTGATGCTAACCCTAACCCTAACACTATCCTAGGCCGGATGCTAACCCTAACCCTAACACTATCCTAGGGCTGATGCTAACCCTAACCCTAACCCTAACACTATCGTAGCCCTGATGCTAAACCTATCCCTAACCCTAACACTCTCCTAGGGCTGATGCTAACCCTAACCCTAACACTATCCTAGGGCTGATGCTAACCCTAACCCTAACCCTAACACTATCCTAAGTGTGATGCTAACCCTAGCCCTCACACTATCCTAGGCCTGATGATAACCCGAACCCTAACCTTAACACTATCCTAGGGCTGATGCTAACCCTAACCCTATCCCTAACACTATCCTAGAGCTGATGCTAACCCTAACCCTAACACTATCCTAGGCCTGATGATAACCCTAACCCTAACCCTAACACTATCCTAGGGTTTATGTTAACCCTAACCCTAACACTATCCTAGGGCTTATGCTAACCCTAACCCTAACCCTAACACTATCCTAGGGCTGATGCTAACCCTAACCCTAACTCTAACACTATCCTAGGGCTGATGCTAACCCTAACCCTATCCCTAACACTATGCTAGAGCTGATGCTAACCCTAACCCTAACACTGTCCTAGGCCTGATGATAACCCTAACCCTAACTGTAACACTATCCTAGGCCTGATGCTAACCCTAACCCTAACACTATCCTAGGGCTGATGCTAACCCTAACCCTAACACTATCCTAGGGCTGATGCTAACCCTAACCCTAACCCTAACACTATCCTAAGTCTGATGCTAACCCTAGCCCTCACACTATCCTAGGCCTGATGATAACCCTAACCCTAACCTTCACACTATCCTAGGGCTGATGCTAACCCTAACCCTAACCCTAACACTATCCTAGGGTTCATGTTAACCCTAACCCTAACACTATCCTAGGGCTGATGCTAACCCTAACCCTAACCCTAACACTATCCTAGGGCGGATGCTAACCCTAAACCTAACCCTAACACTATCCTAGGGCTGATGCTAACCCTAACACTAACACTATCCTAGGGCTGATGCTAACCCTAACCCTAACACTATCCTAGGGCTGATGCTAACCCTAACCCTAACTCTAACACTATCTTAGGGCTGAGGCTAACCCTAACCCAAACACTATCCTACGGCTGATGCTAACCCTAACCCTAACCCTAACACTATCCTAGGGCTGATGCTAACCCTAACCCTAACTCTAACACTATCTTAGGGCTGAGGCTAACCCTAACCCAAACACTATCCTACGGCTGATGCTAACCCTAACCCTAACCCTAACACTATCCTAAGGCTGATGCTAACCCTAACACTAACCCTAACACTATCCTAGGGCTGATGCTAACCCTAACCCTATCCCTAACACTATCCTAGAGCTGATGCTAACCCTAACCCTAACACTATCCTAGGCCTGATGATAACCCTAACCCTAACCCTAACACTATCCTAGGGTTTATGTTAACCCTAACCCTAACACTATCCTAGGGCTGATGCTAACCCTAACCCTAACCCTAACACTATCCTAGGGCTGATGCTAACCCTAACCCTAACTCTAACACTATCCTAGGGCTGATGCTAACCCTAACCCTATCCCTAACACTATCCTAGAGCTGATGCTAACCCTAACCCTAACACTGTCCTAGGCCTGATGATAACCCTAACCCTAACTGTAACACTATCCTAGGCCTGATGCTCACCCTAACCCTAACACTATCCTAGGGCTGATGCTAACCCTAACCCTAACCCTAACACTGTCCTAGGCCTGATGCTAAACCTATCCCTAACCCTAACACTCTCCTAGGGCTGATGCTAACCCTAACCCTAACACTATCCTAGGGCTGATGCTAACCCTAACCCTAACGCTAACACTATCCTAAGTCTGATGCTAACCCTAGCCCTCACACTATCCTAGGCCTGATGATAACCCTAACCCTATCCCTAACACTATCCTAGGGCTGATGCTAACCCTAACCCTAACCCTAACACTATCCTAGGGCTGATGCTAACCCTATCGCTAACCCTAACACTATCCTTTAGCTGATGCTAACCCTAACCCTAACCCTAACACTATCCTAGGCCTGATGATAACCCTAACCCTAACGCTAACACTATCCTAGGGTTTATGTTAACCCTAACCCTAACTCTATCCTAGGGCTGATGCTAACCCTAACCCTAACACTATCCTAGGGCTGATGCTAACCCTAACCCTAACCCTAACACTATCCTAAGTCTGATGCTAACCCTAGCCCTCACACTATCCTAGGCCTGATGATAACCCTAACCCTAACCTTAACACTATCCTAGGGCTGATGCTAACCCTAACCCTAACCCTAACACTATCCTAGGGTTCATGTTAACCCTAACCCTAACACTATCCTAGGGCTGATGCTAACCCTAACCCTAACCCTAACACTATCCTAGGGCGGATGCTAACCCTAAACCTAACCCTAACACTATCCTAGGGCTGATGCTAACCCTAACACTAACACTATCCTAGGGCTGATGCTAACCCTAACCGTAACACTATCCTAGGGCTGATGCTAACCCTAACCCTAACTCTAACACTATCTTAGGGCTGAGGCTAACCCTAACCCAAACACTATCCTACGGCTGATGCTAACCCTAACCCTAACCCTAACACTATCCTAAGGCTGATGCTGACCCTAACACTAACACTATCCTAGGCCTGGTGCTAACCCTAACACTAACCCTAACACTATCCTAGGGCTGATGCTAACACTAACCCTTACCCTAACACTATCCTAGGGCTGATGCTAACCCTAGCCCTCACACTATCCTAGGCCTGATGATAACCCTAACCCTAACCTTAACACTATCCTAGGGCTGATGCTAACCCTAACCCTAACCCTAACACTATCCTAGGGTTTATGTTAACCCTAACCCTAACACTATCCTAGGGCTGATGCTAACCCTAACCCTAACCCTAACACTATCCTAGGGCGGATGCTAACCCTAAACCTAACCCTAACACTATCCTAGGGCTGATGCTAACCCTAACACTAACACTATCCTAGAGCTGATGCTAACCCTAACCCTAACCCTAACACTATCCTAGGGCTGATGCTAACCCTAACCCTAACTCTAACACTATCTTAGGGCTGAGGCTAACCCTAACCCAAACACTATCCTACGGCTGATGCTAACCCTAACACTAACACTATCCTAGGCCTGGTGCTAACCCTAACCCTAAACCTAACACTATCCTCGGCCTGATGCTAACCCTAACCCTAACACTTACACTATCCTACGGCTGATGCTAACCCTAACACTAACACTATCCTGGGCCTGGTGCTAACCCTAACCCTAAACCTAACACTATCCTCGGCCTGATGCTAACCCTAACCCTAACACTTACACTATCCTACGGCTGATGCTAACCCTAACACTAACACTATCCTGGGCCTGGTGCTAACCCTAACCCTAAACCTAACACTATCCTAGGGCTGATGCTAACCCTAACCCTAACCCTAACACTATCCTAGGGCTGATGCTAACACTAACCCTAACCCTAACACTATCCTAGGGCTGATGCTAACCCTAACCCTAACACTATCCTCGGCCTGATGCTAACCCTAACCCTAACACTTACACTATCCTAGTGCTGATGCTAACCCTAACCCTAACACTATCCTAGGCCTGATGCTAACCCTAACCCTAACACTATCCTAGGGCTGATGCTAACCCTAACCCTAACCCTAACACTATCGTAGCCCTGATGCTAAACCTATCCCTAACCCTAACACTCTCCTAGGGCTGATGCTAACCCTAACCCTAACACTATCCTAGGGCTGATGCTAACCCTAACCCTAACCCTAACACTATCCTAAGTGTGATGCTAACCCTAGCCCTCACACTATCCTAGGCCTGATGATAACCCGAACCCTAACCTTAACACTATCCTAGGGCTGATGCTAACCCTAACCCTATCCCTAACACTATCCTAGAGCTGATGCTAACCCTAACCCTAACACTATCCTAGGCCTGATGATAACCCTAACCCTAACCCTAACACTATCCTAGGGTTTATGTTAACCCTAACCCTAACACTATCCTAGGGCTGATGCTAACCCTAACCCTAACCCTAACACTATCCTAGGGCTGATGCTAACCCTAACCCTAACTCTAACACTATCCTAGGGCTGATGCTAACCCTAACCCTATCCCTAACACTATCCTAGAGCTGATGCTAACCCTAACCCTAACACTGTCCTAGGCCTGATGATAACCCTAACCCTAACTGTAACACTATCCTAGGCCTGATGCTAACCCTAACCCTAACACTATCCTAGGGCTGATGCTAACCCTAACCCTAACCCTAACACTATCCTAGGCCTGATGATAACCCTAACCCTAACCCTAACACTATCCTAGTGTTTATGTTAACCCTAACCCTAACACTATCCTAGGGCTGATGCTAACCCTAACCCTAACCCTAACACTATCCTAGGGCTGATGCTAACCCAAACCCTAACTCTAACACTATCTTAGGGCTGAGGCTAACCCTAACCCTAACACTATCCTACGGCTGCTGCTAACCCTAACCCTAACACTAACACTATCCTAGGGATAATGCTAACCCTAACCCTAACACTATCCTAGGCCTGATGCTAACCCTAACCCTAACCCTAACACTATCCTAGGGATGATGCTAACCCTAACCCTAACACTATCCTAGGGCTGATGCTAACCCTAACCCTAACCCTAACACTATCGTAGGGCTGATGCTAACCCTAACCCTAACCCTAACACTATCCTAGGGCTGATGCTAACTCTAACCCTAACACTATCCTAGGTCTGATGCTAACTCTAACCCTAACCCTAACACTATCCTAGGGCTGATGCTAACCCTAACCCTAACACTATCCTAGGCCTGATGATAACCCTAACCCTAACCCTAACACTATCCTAGGGCTGATGCTAACCCTAACCCTAACACTATCCTAGGGCTGATGCTAACCCTAACCCTAACCCTAACACTATCCTAGGGCTGATGCTAACCCTAACGCAAACCCTAACACTATCCTTTAGCTGATGCTAACCCTAACCCTAACCCTAACACTATCCTAGGCCTGATGATAACCCTAACCCTAACCCTAACACTATCCTAGGGTTTATGTTAACCTTAACCCTAACACTATCCTAGGGCTGATGCTAACCCTAACCCTAACACTATCCTAGGGCTGATGCTAACCCTAACCCTAACCCTAACACTATCCTAAGTCTGATGCTAACCCTAGCCCTCACACTATCCTAGGCCTGATGATAACCCTAACCCTAACCTTAACACTATCCTAGGGCTGATGCTAACCCTAAACCTAACCCTAACACTATCCTAGGGTTTATGTTAACCCTAACCCTAACACTATTCTAGGGCTGATGCTAACCCTAACCCTAACCGTAACACTATCCTAGGGCGGATGCTAACCCTAACCCTAACCCTAACACTATCCTAGGGCTGATGCTAACCCTAACACTAACACTATCCTAGGGCTGATGCTAACCCTAACCCTAACACTATCCTAGGGCTGATGCTAACCCTAACCCTAACTCTAACACTATCTTAGGGCTGAGGCTAACCCTAACCCAAACACTATCCTACGGCTGATGCTAACCCTAACCCTAACCCTAACACTATCCTAAGGCTGATGCTAACCCTAACACTAACACTATCCTAGGCCTGGTGCTAACCCTAACACTAACCCTAACACTATCCTAGGGCTGATGCTAACCCTAACCCTAACCCTAACACTATCCTAGGGCTGATGCTAACACTAACCCTAACCCTAACACTATCCTAGGGCTGATGCTAACCCTAACCCTAACACTATCCTCGGCCTGATGCTAACCCTAACCCTAACACTTACACTATCCTAGGGCTGATGCTAACCCTAACCCTAACCCTAACACTATCCTAGTGCTGATGCTAACCCTAACCCTAACACTATCCTAGGCCTGATGCTAACCCTAACCCTAACACTATCCTAGGGCTGATGCTAACCCTAACCCTAACCCTAACACTATCCTAGGCCTGATGCTAAACCTATCCCTAACCCTAACACTCTCCTAGGGCTGATGCTAACCCTAACCCTAACACTATCCTAGGGCTGATGCTAACCCTAACCCTAACCCTAACACTATCCTAAGTCTGATGCTAACCCTAGCCCTCACACTATCCTAGGCCTGATGATAACCCGAACCCTAACCTTAACACTATCCTAGGGCTGATGCTAACCCTAACCCTATCCCTAACACTATCCTAGAGCTGATGCTAACCCTAACAGTAACACTATCCTAGGCCTGATGATAACCCTAACCCTAACCCTAACACTATCCTAGGGTTTATGTTAACCCTAAACCTAACACTATCCTAGGGCTGATGCTAACCCTAACCCTAACCCTAACACTATCCTAGGGCTGATGCTAACCCTAACCCTAACACTATCCTAGGCCTGAAGCTAACCCTAACCCTAACCCTAACACTATCCTAGGCCTGATGCTAACTCTAACCCTAACACTATCCTAGGTCTGATGCTAACCCTAACCCTAACCCTAACACTATCTTAGGGCTGATGCTAACCCTAACCCTAACACTATCCTAGGCCTGAAGCTAACCCTAACCCTAACCCTAACACTATCCTAGGGCTGATGCTAACTCTAACCCTAACACTATCCTAGGTCTGATGCTAACCCTAACCCTAACCCTAACACTATCCTAGGGCTGATGCTAACCCTAACCCTAACACTATCCTAGGCCTGATGATAACCCTAACCCTAACCCTAACACTATCCTAGGGCTGATGATAACCCTAACCCTAACACTATCCTAGGGCTGATGCTAACCCTAACCCTAACCCTAACACTATCCTAGGGCTGATGCTAACCCTAACGCTAACCCTAACACTATCCTTTAGCTGATGCTAACCCTAACCCTAACCCTAACACTATCCTAGGCCAGATGATAACCCTAACCCTGACCCTAACACTATCCTAGGGTTTATGTTAACCCTAACCCTAACACTATCCTAGGGCTGATGCTAACCCTAACCCTAACACTCTCCTAGGGCTGATGCTAACCCTAACCGTAACACTATCCTAGGGCTGATGCTAACCCTAACCCTAACCCTAACACTCTCCTAAGTCTGATGCTAACCCTAGCCCTCACACTATCCTAGGCCTGATGATAACCCTAACCCTAACCTTAACACTATCGTAGGGCTGATGCTAACCCTAACTCTAACCCTAACACTATCCTAGGGTTTATGTTAACCCTAACTCTAACACTATCCTAGGGCTGATGCTAACCCTAACCCTAAATCTAACACTATCCTAGGGCGGATGCTAACCCTAAACCTAACCCTAACACTATCCTAGGGCTGATGCTAACCCTAACACTAACACTATCCTAGGGCTGATGCTAACCCTAACACTAACACTATCCTAGGGCTGATGCTAACCCTAACCCTAACTCTAACACTATCTTAGGGCTGAGGCTAACCCTAACCCAAACACTATCCTACGGCTGATGCTAACCCTAACCCTAACCCTAACACTATCCTAAGGCTGATGCTAACCCTAACACTAACACTATCCTAGGCCTGGTGCTAACCCTAACACTAACCCTAACACTATCCTAGGGCTGATGCTAACCCTAACCCTAACCCTAACACTATCCTAGGGCTGATGCTAACACTAACCATAACCCTAACACTATCCTAGGGCTGATGCTAACCCTAACCCTAACACTATCCTCGGCCTGATGCTAACCCTAACCCTAACACTTACACTATCCTAGGGCTGATGCTAACCCTAACCCTAACCCTAACACTATCCTAGTGCTGATGCTAACCCTAACCCTAACACTATCCTAGGCCTGATGCTAACCCTAACCCTAACACTATCCTAGGGCTGATGCTAACCCTAACCCTAACCCTAACACTATCCTAGGCCTGATGCTAAACCTATCCCTAACCCTAACACTCTCCTAGGGCTGATGCTAACCCTAACCCTAACACTATCCTAGGGCTGATGCTAACCCTAACCCTAACCCTAACACTATCCTAAGTGTGATGCTAACCCTAGCCCTCACACTATCCTAGGCCTGATGATAACCCGAACCCTAACCTTAACACTATCCTAGGGCTGATGCTAACCCTAACCCTATCCATAACACTATCCTAGAGCTGATGCTAACCCTAACCCTAACACTATCCTAGGCCTGATGATAACCCTAACCCTAACCCTAACACTATCCTAGGGTTTATGTTAACCCTAACCCTAACACTATCCTAGGCCTGATGCTAACCCTAACCCTAACACTATCCTAGGGCTGATGCTAACCCTAACCCTAACTCTAACACTATCCTAGGCCTGATGCTAAACCTATCCCTAACCCTAACACTCTCCTAGGGCTGATGCTAACCCTAACCCTAACACTATCCTAGGGCTGATGCTAACCCTAACCCTAACCCTAACACTCTCCTAAGTCTGATGCTAACCCTAGCCCTCACACTATCCTAGGCCTGATGATAACCCTAACCCTATCCCTAACACTATCCTAGAGCTGATGCTAACCCTAACCCTAACACTATCCTAGGCCTGATGATAACCCTAACCCTAACCCTAACACTATCCTAGGGTTTATGTTAACCCTAACCCTAACACTATCCTAGGGCTGATGCTAACCCTAACCCTAAACCTAACACTATCCTAGGGCTGATGCTAACCCAAACCCTAACTCTAACACTATCTTAGGGCTGAGGCTAACCCTAACACTAACACTATCCTACGGCTGATGCTAACCCTAACACTAACCCTAACACTATCCTAGGGCTAATGCTAACCCTAACCCTAACACTATCCTAGGCCAGATGCTAACCCTAACCCTAACCCTAACACTATCCTAGGGCTGATGCTAACCCTAACCCTAACGCTATCCTAGGGCTGATGCTAACCCTAACCCTAACCCTAACACTATCGTAGGGCTGATGCTAACCCTAACCCTATCACTATCCTAGGCCTGATGATAACCCTAACCCTAACCCTAACACTATCCTAGGTCTGATGCTAACCCTAACCCTAACACTATCCTAGGGCTGATGCTAACCCTAACCCTAACCCTAACACTATCCTAGGGCTGATGCTAACCCTAACGCTATCCCTAACACTATCCTTTAGCTGATGCTAACCCTAACCCTAACCCTAAAACTATCCTAGGCCTGATGATAACCCTAACCCTAACCCTAACACTATCCTAGGGTTTATGTTTACCCTAACCCTAACACTATCCTAGGGCTGATGCTATCCCTAACCCTAACACTATCCTAGGGCTGATGCTAACCCTAACCCTAACCCTAACACTATCCTAAGTCTGATGCTAACCCTAGCCCTCACACTATCCTAGGCCTGATGATAACCCTAACCCTAACCTTAACACTATCCTAGGGCTGATGCTAACCCTAACCCTAACCCTAACAATATCCTAGGGTTTATGTTAACCCTAACCCTAACACTATCCTAGGGCTGATGCTAACCCTAACCCTAACCCTAACACTATCCTAGGGCGGATGCTAACCCTAAACCTAACCCTAACACTATCCTAGGGCTGATGCTAACCCTAACCCTAACACTATCCTAGGCCTGAAGCTAACCCTACCCCTAACCCTAACACTATCCTAGGCCTGATGCTAACTCTAACCCTAACACTACCCTAGGTCTGATGCTAACCCTAACCCTAACCCTAACACTATCGTAGGGCTGATGCTAACCCTAACCCTAACACTATCCTAGGCCTGAAGCTAACCCTAACCCTAACCCTAACACTATCCTAGGGCTGATGCTAACTCTAACCCTAACACTATCCTAGGTCTGATGCTAACCCTAACCCTAACCCTAACACTATCCTAGGGCTGATGCTAACCCTAACCCTAACACTATCCTAGGCCTGATGATAACCCTAACCCTAACCCTAACACTATCCTAGGGCTGATGATAACCCTAACCCTAACACTATCCTAGCGCTGATGCTAACCCTAACCCTAACCCTAACACTATCCTAGGGCTGATGCTAACCCTAACGCTAACCCTAACACTATCCTTTAGCTGATGCTAACCCTAACCCTAACCCTAACACTATCCTAGGCCTGATGATAACCCTAACCCTGACCCTAACACTATCCTAGGGTTTATGTTAACCCTAACCCTAACACTATCCTAGGGCTGATGCTAACCCTAACCCTAACACTCTCCTAGGGCTGATGCTAACCCTAACCGTAACACTATCCTAGGGCTGATGCTAACCCTAACCCTAACCCTAACACTCTCCTAAGTCTGATGCTAACCCTAGCCCTCACACTATCCTAGGCCTGATGATAACCCTAACCCTAACCTTAACACTATCGTAGGGCTGATGCTAACCCTAACTCTAACCCTAACACTATCCTAGGGTTTATGTTAACCCTAACCCTAACACTATCCTAGGGCTGATGCTAACCCTAACCCTAAATCTAACACTATCCTAGGGCGGATGCTAACCCTAAACCTAACCCTAACACTATCCTAGGGCTGATGCTAACCCTAACACTAACACTATCCTAGGGCTGATGCTAACCCTAACACTAACACTATCCTAGGGCTGATGCTAACCCTAACCCTAACTCTAACACTATCTTAGGGCTGAGGCTGACCCTAACCCAAACACTATCCTACGGCTGATGCTAACCCTAACCCTAACCCTAACACTATCCTAAGGCTGATGCTAACCCTAACACTAACACTATCCTAGGCTTGGTGCTAACCCTAACACTAACCCTAACACTATCCTAGGGCTGATGCTAACCCTAACCCTAACCCTAACACTATCCTAGGGCTGATGCTAACACTAACCATAACCCTAACACTATCCTAGGGCTGATGCTAACCCTAACCCTAACACTATCCTCGGCCTGATGCTAACCCTAACCCTAACACTTACACTATCCTAGGGCTGATGCTAACCCTAACCCTAACCCTAACACTATCCTAGTGCTGATGCTAACCCTAACCCTAACACTATCCTAGGCCTGATGCTAACCCTAACCCTAACACTATCCTAGGGCTGATGCTAACCCTAACCCTAACCCTAACACTATCCTAGGCCTGATGCTAAACCTATCCCTAACCCTAACACTCTCCTAGGGCTGATGCTAACCCTAACCCTAACACTATCCTAGGGCTGATGCTAACCCTAACCCTAACCCTAACACTATCCTAAGTGTGATGCTAACCCTAGCCCTCACACTATCCTAGGCCTGATGATAACCCGAACCCTAACCTTAACACTATCCTAGGGCTGATGCTAACCCTAACCCTATCCATAACACTATCCTAGAGCTGATGCTAACCCTAACCCTAACACTATCCTAGGCCTGATGATAACCCTAACCCTAACCCTAACACTATCCTAGGGTTTATGTTAACCCTAACCCTAACACTATCCTAGGCCTGATGCTAACCCTAACCCTAACACTATCCTAGGGCTGATGCTAACCCTAACCCTAACTCTAACACTATCCTAGGCCTGATGCTAAACCTATCCCTAACCCTAACACTCTCCTAGGGCTGATGCTAACCCTAACCCTAACACTATCCTAGGGCTGATGCTAACCCTAACCCTAACCCTAACACTCTCCTAAGTCTGATGCTAACCCTAGCCCTCACACTATCCTAGGCCTGATGATAACCCTAACCCTATCCCTAACACTATCCTAGAGCTGATGCTAACCCTAACCCTAACACTATCCTAGGCCTGATGATAACCCTAACCCTAACCCTAACACTATCCTAGGGTTTATGTTAACCCTAACCCTAACACTATCCTAGGGCTGATGCTAACCCTAACCCTAACCCTAACACTATCCTAGGGCTGATGCTAACCCAAACCCTAACTCTAACACTATCTTAGGGCTGAGGCTAACCCTAACACTAACACTATCCTACGGCTGATGCTAACCCTAACCCTAACCCTAACACTATCCTAGGGCTAATGCTAACCCTAACCCTAACACTATCCTAGGCCAGATGCTAACCCTAACCCTAACCCTAACACTATCCTAGGGCTGATGCTAACCCTAACCCTAACACTATCCTAGGGCTGATGCTAACCCTAACCCTAACCCTAACACTATCGTAGGGCTGATGCTAACCCTAACCCTAACACTATCCTAGGCCTGATGATAACCCTAACCCTAACCCTAACACTATCCTAGGGCTGATGCTAACCCTAACCCTAACACTATCCTAGGGCTGATGCTAACCCTAACCCTAACCCTAACACTATCCTAGGGCTGATGCTAACCCTAACGTTATCCCTAACACTATCCTTTAGCTGATGCTAACCCTAACCCTAACCCTAAAACTATCCTAGGCCTGATGATAACCCTAACCCTAACCCTAACACTATCCTAGGGTTTATGTTAACCCTAACCCTAACACTATCCTAGGGCTGATGCTATCCCTAACCCTAACACTATCCTAGGGCTGATGCTAACCCTAACCCTAACCCTAACACTATCCTAAGTCTGATGCTAACCCTAGCCCTCACACTATCCTAGGCCTGATGATAACCCTAACCCTAACCTTAACACTATCCTAGGGCTGATGCTAACCCTAACCCTAACCCTAACAATATCCTAGGGTTTATGTTAACCCTAACCCTAACACTATCCTAGGGCTGATGCTAACCCTAACCCTAACCCTAACACTCTCCTAGGGCGGATGCTAACCCTAAACCTAACCCTAACACTATCCTAGGGCTGATGCTAACCCTAACCCTAACACTATCCTAGGCCTGAAGCTAACCCTAACCCTAACCCTAACACTATCCTAGGCCTGATGCTAACTCTAACCCTAACACTATCCTAGGTCTGATGCTAACCCTAACCCTAACCCTAACACTATCGTAGGGCTGATGCTAACCCTAACCCTAACACTATCCTAGGCCTGAAGCTAACCCTAACCCTAACCCTAACACTATCCTAGGGCTGATGCTAACTCTAAGCCTAACAGTATCCTAGGTCTGATGCTAACCCTAACCCTAACCCTAACACTATCCTAGGGCTGATGCTAACCCTAACCCTAACACTATCCTAGGCCTGATGATAACCCTAACCCTAACCCTAACACTATCCTAGGGCTGATGCTAACCCTAACCCTAACCCTAACACTATCCTAGGGCTGATGCTAACCCTAACGCTAACCCTAACACTATCCTTTAGCTGATGCTAACCCTAACCCTAACCCTAACACTATCCTAGGCCTGATGATAACCCTAACCCTGACCCTAACACTATCCTAGGGTTTATGTTAACCCTAACCCTAACACTATCCTAGGGCTGATGCTAACCCTAACCCTAACACTCTCCTAGGGCTGATGCTAACCCTAACCGTAACACTATCCTAGGGCTGATGCTAACCCTAACCCTAACCCTAACACTCTCCTAAGTCTGATGCTAACCCTAGCCCTCACACTATCCTAGGCCTGATGATAACCCTAACCCTAACCTTAACACTATCGTAGGGCTGATGCTAACCCTAACTCTAACCCTAACACTATCCTAGGGTTTATGTTAACCCTAACCCTAACACTATCCTAGGGCTGATGCTAACCCTAACCCTAAATCTAACACTATCCTAGGGCGGATGCTAACCCTAAACCTAACCCTAACACTATCCTAGGGCTGATGCTAACCCTAACACTAACACTATCCTAGGGCTGATGCTAACCCTAACACTAACACTATCCTAGGGCTGATGCTAACCCTAACCCTAACTCTAACACTATCTTAGGGCTGAGGCTGACCCTAACCCAAACACTATCCTACGGCTGATGCTAACCCTAACCCTAACCCTAACACTATCCTAAGGCTGATGCTAACCCTAACACTAACACTATCCTAGGCCTGGTGCTAACCCTAACACTAACCCTAACACTATCCTAGGGCTGATGCTAACCCTAACCCTAACCCTAACACTATCCTAGGGCTGATGCTAACACTAACCATAACCCTAACACTATCCTAGGGCTGATGCTAACCCTAACCCTAACACTATCCTCGGCCTGATGCTAACCCTAACCCTAACACTTACACTATCCTAGGGCTGATGCTAACCCTAACCCTAACCCTAACACTATCCTAAGTGTGATGCTAACCCTAGCCCTCACACTATCCTAGGCCTGATGATAACCCGAACCCTAACCTTACCACTATCCTAGGGCTGATGCTAACCCTAACCCTATCCATAACACTATCCTAGAGCTGATGCTAACCCTAACACTAACACTATCCTAGGGCTGATGCTAACCCTAACCCTAACCCTAACACTATCCTAGGGTTTATGTTAACCCTAACCCTAACACTATCCTAGGCCTGATGCTAACCCTATCCCTAACACTATCCTAGGGCTGATGCTAACCCTAACCCTAACTCTAACACTATCCTAGGCCTGATGCTAAACCTATCCCTAACCCTAACACTCTCCTAGGGCTGATGCTAACCCTAACCCTAACACTATCCTAGGACTGATGCTAACCCTAACCCTAACCCTAACACTCTCCTAAGTCTGATGCTAACCCTAGCCCTCACACTATCCTAGGCCTGATGATAACCCTAACCCTATCCCTAACACTATCCTAGAGCTGATGCTAACCCTAACCCTAACACTATCCTAGGCCTGATGATAACCCTAACCCTAACCCTAACACTATCCTAGGGTTTATGTTAACCCTAACCCTAACACTATCCTAGGGCTGATGCTAACCCTAACCCTAACCCTAACACTATCCTAGGGCTGATGCTAACCCAAACCCTAACTCTAACACTATCTTAGGGCTGAGGCTAACCCTAACACTAACACTATCCTACGGCTGATGCTAACCCTAACCCTAACCCTAACACTATCCTAGGGCTAATGCTAACCCTAACTCTAACACTATCCTAGGCCAGATGCTAACCCTAACCCTAACCCTAACACTATCCTAGGGCTGATGCTAACCCTAACCCTAACACTATCCTAGGGCTGATGCTAACCCTAACCCTAACCCTAACACTATCGTAGGGCTGATGCTAACCCTAACCCTAACACTATCCTAGGCCTGAAGCTAACCCTAACCCTAACCCTAACACTATCCTAGGGCTGATGCTAACTCTAACCCTAACACTATCCTAGGTCTGATGCTAACCCTAACCCTAACCCTAACACTATCCTAGGGCTGATGCTAACCCTAACCCTAACACTATCCTAGGCCTGATGATAACCCTAACCCTAACATTAACACTATCCTAGGGCTGATGCTAACCCTAACCCTAACACTATCCTAGGGCTGATGCTAACCCTAACCCTAACCCTAACACTATCCTAGGGCTGATGCTAACCCTAACGCTATCCCTAACACTATCCTTTAGCTGATGCTAACCCTAACCCTAACCCTAAAACTATCCTAGGCCTGATGATAACCCTAACCCTAACCCTAACACTATCCTAGGGTTTATGTTAACCCTAACCCTAACACTATCCTAGGGCTGATGCTATCCCTAACCCTAACACTATCCTAGGGCTGATGCTAACCCTAACCCTAACCCTAACACTATCCTAAGTCTGATGCTAACCCTAGCCCTCACACTATCCTAGGCCTGATGATAACCCTAACCCTAACCTTAACACTATCCTAGGGCTGATGCTAACACTAACCCTAACCCTAACACTATCCTAGGGTTTATGTTAACCCTAACCCTAACACTATCCTAGGGCTGATGCTAACCCTAACCCTAACCCTAACACTATCCTAGGGCGGATGCTAACCCTAAACCTAACCCTAACACTATCCTAGGGCTGATGCTAACCCTAACACTAACACTATTCTAGGGCTGATGATAACCCTAACCCTAACACTAACACTATCCTAGGGCTGATGCTAACCCTAACCCTAACTCTAACACTATCTTAGGGCTGAGGTAACCCTAACCCAAACACTATCCTACGGCTGATGCTAACCCTAACACTAACACTATCCTGGGCCTGGTGCTAACCCTAACCCTAAACCTAACGCTATCCAAGGGCTGATGCTAACCCTAACCCTAACCCTAACACTATCCTAGGGCTGATGCTAACACTACCCCTAACCCTAACACTATCCTAGGGCTGATGCTAACCCTAACCCTAACACTATCCTCGGCCTGATGCTAACCCTAACCCTAACACTTACACTATCCTAGGGCTGATGCTAACCCTAACCCTAACCCTAACACTATCCTAGTGCTGATGCTAACCCTAACCCTAACACTATCCTAGGCCTGATGTTAACCCTAACCCTAACACTATCCTAGGGCTGATGCTAACCCTAACCCTAACCCTAACACTATCCTAGGGCTGATGCTAACCCTAACCCTAACACTATCCTAGGGCTGATGCTAACCCTAACCCTAACCCTAACATTATCCTAAGTGTGATGCTAACCCTAGCCCTCACACTATCCTAGGCCTGATGATAACCCGAACCCTAACCTTAACACTATCCTAGGGCTGATGCTAACCCTAACCATATCCCTAACACTATCCTAGAGCTGATGCTAACCCTAACCCTAACACTATCCTAGGCCTGATGATAACCCTAAACCTAACCCTAACACTATCCTAGGGTTTATGTTAACCCTAACCCTAACACTATCCTAGGGCTGATGCTAACCCTAACCCTAACCCTAACACTATCCTAGGGCTGATGCTAACCCTAACCCTAACTCTAACACTATCCTAGGGCTGATGCTAACCCTAACCCTATCCCTAACACTATCCTAGAGCTGATGCTAACCCTAACCCTAACACTGTCCTAGGCCTGATGATAACCCTAACCCTAACTCTAACACTATCCTAGGCCTGATGCTAACCCTCACCCTAACACTATCCAAGGGCTGATGCTAACCCTAACCCTAACCCTAACACTATCCTAGGCCTGATGCTAAACCCAACCCTAACCCTAACACTCTCCTAGGGCTGATGCTAACCCTAACCCTAACACTATCCTAGGGCTGGTGCTAACCCTAACCCTAACCCTAACACTATCCTAAGTCTGATGCTAACCCTAGCCCTCACACTATCCTAGGCCTGATGATAACCCTAACCCTATCCCTAACACTATCCTAGAGCTGATGCTAACCCTAACCCTAACACTATCCTAGGCCTGATGATAACCCTAACCCTAACCCTAACACTATCCTAGGGTTTATGTTAACCCTAACCCTAACACTATCCTAGGGCTGATGCTAACCCTAACCCTAACCCTAACACTATCCTAGGGCTGATGCTAACCCTAACCCTAACACTATCCTAGGGCGGACGCTAACCCTAACCCTAACCCTAACACTATCGTAGGGCTGATGCTAACCCTAACCCTAACACTATCCTAGGCCTGAAGCTAACCCTAACCCTAACCCTAACAATATCCTAGGGCTGATGCTAACTCTAACCCTAACACTATCCTAGGTCTGATGCTAACCCTAACCCTAACCCTAACACTATCCTAGGGCTGATGCTAACCCTAACCCTAACACTATCCTAGGCCTGATGATAACCCTAACCCTAACCCTAACACTATCCTAGGGCTGATGCTAACCCTAACCCTAACACTATCCTAGGGCTGATCCTAACCCTAACCCTAACCCTAACACTAACCTAGGGCTGATGCTAACCCTAACGCTAACCCTAACACTATCATTTAGCTGATGCTAACCCTAACCCTAACCCTAACCCTAACACTATCCTAGGCCTGATGATAACCCTAACCCGAACCCTAACACTATCCTATGGTTTATGTTAACCCTAACCCTAACACTATCCTAGGGCTGATGCTAACCCTAACCCTAACACTATCCTAGGGCTGATGCTAACCCTAACCCTAACCCTAACACTATCCTAAGTCTGATGCTAACCCTAGCCCTCACACTATCCTAGGCCTGATGATAACCCTAACCCTAAACTTAACACTATCCTAGGGCTGATGCTAACCCTAACCCTAACCCTAACACTATCCTAGGGTTTATGTTAACCCTAACCCTAACACTATCCTAGGGCTGATGCTAACCCTAACCCTAACCCTCACACTATCCTAGGGCTGATGCTAACTCTAACCCTAACACTATCCTAGGGCTGATGCTAACCCTAACCCTAACCCTAACACTATCCTAGGCCTGATGATAACCCTAACCCTAACCCTAACAGTATCCTAGGGTTTATGTTAACCCTAACCCTAACACTATCCCAGGGCTGATGCTAACCCTAACCCTAACACTATCCTATGGCTGATGCTAACCCTAACCCTAACCCTAACACTATCCTAAGTCTGATGCTAACCCTAGCCCTCACACTATCCTAGGCCTGATGATAACCCTAACCCTAACCTTAACACTATCCTAGGGCTGATGCTAACCCTAACACTAACCCTAACACTATCCTAGGGTTTATGTTAACCCTAACCCTAACACTATCCTAGGGCTGATGCTAACCCAAACCCTAACCCTAACACTATCCTAGGGCGGATGCTAACCCTAAACCTAACCCTAACACTATCCTAGGGCTGATGCTAACCCTAACACTAACACTATCCTAGGGCTGATGCTAACCCTAACACTAACACTATCCTAGGGCTGATGCTAACCCTAACCCTAACCCTAACACTATCCTAGGGCTGATGCTAACCCTAACCCTAACTCTAACACTATCTTAGGGCTGAGGCTAACCCTAACCCAAACACTATCCTACGGCTGATGCTAACCCTAACCCTAACCCTAACACTATCCTAAGGCTGATGCTAACCCTAACACTAACACTATCCTGGGCCTGGTGCTAACCCTAACCCTAACCCTAACACTATCCTAGGGCTTATGGTAACCCTAACCCTAATAGTATCCTAGGGCTGATGCTAACCATAACCCTAACCCTAACACTAACCTAGGGCTGATGCTAACCCTAACCCTAACCCTAACACGATCCTAGGGGTGATGCTAACCCTAACCCTAACACTATCCTAGGCCTGATGCTAACCCTAACCCTAACACTTACACTATCCTAGGGCTGATGCTAACCCTAACCCTAACCCTAACACTATCCTAGGTCTGATGCTAACCCTAAACCTAACACTATCCTAGGGCTGATGCTAACCCTAACCCTAACCTTAACACTCTCCTAGGGCTGATGTTAACCCTAACCCTAACACTATCCTAGGGCTGATGCTAACCCTAACCCTAACCCTAACACTCTCCTAGGGCTGATGCTAACCCTAACCCTAACACTATCCTAGGCCTGATGCTAACCCTAACCCTAACACTATCCTAGGTCTGATGCTAACCGTAAACCTAACACTATCCTAGGGCTGATGCTAACCCTAACCCTAACCCTAACACTATCCTAGGGCTGATGTTAACCCTAACCCTAACACTATCCTAGGGCTGATGCTAACCCTAACCCTAACCCTAACACTCTCCTAGGGCTGATGCTAACCCTAACCCTAACACTATCCTAGGCCTGATGCTAACCCTAACCCTAACACTATCCTAGGGCTGATGCTAACCCCAACCCTAACCCTAACACTATCCTAGGCCTGATGCTAACCCTATCCCTAACCCTAACACTCTCCTAGGGCTGAGGTTAACCCTAACCCTAACACTATCCTAGGGCTGATGCTAACCCTAACCCTAACCCTAACACTATCCTAGGCCTGATGCTAAACCCAACCCTAACCCTAACACTCTCCTAGGGCTGATGCTAACCCTAACCCTAACACTATCCTAGGGCTGGTGCTAACCCTAACCCTAACCCTAACACTATCCTAAGTCTGATGCTAACCCTAGCCCTCACACTATCCTAGGCCTGATGATAACCCTAACCCTATCCCTAACACTATCCTAGAGCTGATGCTAACCCTAACCCTAACACTATCCTAGGCCTGATGATAACCCTAACCCTAACCCTAACACTATCCTAGGGTTTATGTTAACCCTAACCCTAACACTATCCTAGGGCTGATGCTAACCCTAACCCTAACCCTAACACTATCCTAGGGCTGATGCTAACCCTAACCCTAACACTATCCTAGGGCGGACGCTAACCCTAACCCTAACCCTAACACTATCGTAGGGCTGATGCTAACCCTAACCCTAACACTATCCTAGGCCTGAAGCTAACCCTAACCCTAACCCTAACAATATCCTAGGGCTGATGCTAACTCTAACCCTAACACTATCCTAGGTCTGATGCTAACCCTAACCCTAACCCTAACACTATCCTAGGGCTGATGCTAACCCTAACCCTAACACTATCCTAGGCCTGATGATAACCCTAACCCTAACCCTAACACTATCCTAGGGCTGATGCTAACCCTAACCCTAACACTATCCTAGGGCTGATGCTAACCCTAACCCTAACCCTAACACTAACCTAGGGCTGATGCTAACCCTAACGCTAACCCTAACACTATCATTTAGCTGATGCTAACCCTAACCCTAACCCTAACACTATCCTAGGCCTGATGATAACCCTAACCCGAACCCTAACACTATCCTATGGTTTATGTTAACCCTAACCCTAACACTATCCTAGGGCTGATGCTAACCCTAACCCTAACACTATCCTAGGGCTGATGCTAACCCTAACCCTAACCCTAACACTATCCTAAGTCTGATGCTAACCCTAGCCCTCACACTATCCTAGGCCTGATGATAACCCTAACCCTAAACTTAACACTATCCTAGGGCTGATGCTAACCCTAACCCTAACCCTAACACTATCCTAGGGTTTATGTTAACCCTAACCCTAACACTATCCTAGGGCTGATGCTAACCCTAACCCTAACCCTCACACTATCCTAGGGCTGATGCTAACTCTAACCCTAACACTATCCTAGGGCTGATGCTAACCCTAACCCTAACCCTAACACTATCCTAGGCCTGATGATAACCCTAACCCTAACCCTAACAGTATCCTAGGGTTTATGTTAACCCTAACCCTAACACTATCCCAGGGCTGATGCTAACCCTAACCCTAACACTATCCTATGGCTGATGCTAACCCTAACCCTAACCCTAACACTATCCTAAGTCTGATGCTAACCCTAGCCCTCACACTATCCTAGGCCTGATGATAACCCTAACCCTATCCTTAACACTATCCTAGGGCTGATGCTAACCCTAACACTAACCCTAACACTATCCTAGGGTTTATGTTAACCCTAACCCTAACACTATCCTAGGGCTGATGCTAACCCAAACCCTAACCCTAACACTATCCTAGGGCGGATGCTAACCCTAAACCTAACCCTAACACTATCCTAGGGTTGATGCTAACCCTAACACTAACACTATCCTAGGGCTGATGCTAACCCTAACACTAACACTATCCTAGGGCTGATGCTAACCCTAACCCTAACCCTAACACTATCCTAGGGCTGATGCTAACCCTAACCCTAACTCTAACACTATCTTAGGGCTGAGGCTAACCCTAACCCAAACACTATCCTACGGCTGATGCTAACCCTAACCCTAACCCTAACACTATCCTAAGGCTGATGCTAACCCTAACACTAACACTATCCTGGGCCTGGTGCTAACCCTAACCCTAACCCTAACACTATCCTAGGGCTGATGGTAACCCTAACCCTAATAGTATCCTAGGGCTGATGCTAACCATAACCCTAACCCTAACACTAACCTAGGGCTGATGCTAACCCTAACCCTAACCCTAACACTATCCTAGGGGTGATGCTAACCCTAACCCTAACACTATCCTAGGCCTGATGCTAACCCTAACCCTAACACTTACACTATCCTAGGGCTGATGCTAACCCTAACCCTAACCCTAACACTATCCTAGGTCTGATGCTAACCCTAAACCTAACACTATCCTAGGGCTGATGCTAACCCTAACCCTAACCTTAACACTCTCCTAGGGCTGATGTTAACCCTAACCCTAACACTATCCTAGGGCTGATGCTAACCCTAACCCTAACCCTAACACTCTCCTAGGGCTGATGCTAACCCTAACCCTAACACTATCCTAGGCCTGATGCTAACCCTAACCCTAACACTATCCTAGGTCTGATGCTAACCCTAAACCTAACACTATCCTAGGGCTGATGCTAACCCTAACCCTAACCCTAACACTATCCTAGGGCTGATGTTAACCCTAACCCTAACACTATCCTAGGGCTGATGCTAACCCTAACCCTAACCCTAACACTCTCCTAGGGCTGATGCTAACCCTAACCCTAACACTATCCTAGGCCTGATGCTAACCCTAACCCTAACACTATCCTAGGGCTGATGCTAACCCTAACCCTAACCCTAACACTATCCTAGGCCTGATGCTAACCCTATCCCTAACCCTAACACTCTCCTAGGGCTGAGGTTAACCCTAACCCTAACACTATCCTAGGGCTGATGCTAACCCTAACCCTAACCCTAACACTATCCTAGGGTTGATGCTAACCCTAACCCTAACACTATCCTAGGGCTGATGCTAACCCTAACCCTAACCCTAACACTATCCTAGGGCTGATGCTAACCCAAACCCTAACTCTAACACTATCTTAGGGCTAAGGCTAAACCTAACCCTAACACTATCCTACGGCTGATGCTAACCCTAACCCTAACCCTAACACTATCCTAGGGCTAATGCTAACCCTAACCCTAACACTATCCTAGGCCTGATGCTAACCCTAACCCTAACCCAAACACTATCCTAGGGCTGATGCTAACCCTCACCCTAACACTATCCTAGGGCTGATGCTAACCCTAACCCTAACCCTAACACTATCGTAGGGCTGATGCTAACCCTAACCCTAACACTATCCTAGGCCTGAAGCTAACCCTAACCCTAACCCTAACACTATCCTAGGGCTGATGCTAACCCTAACCCTAACACTATCCTAGGGCTGATGCTAACCCTAACCCTAACCCTAACACTATCCTAGGGCTGAAGCTAACCCTAACGCTAACCCTAACACTATCCTTTAGCTGATGCTAACCCTAACCCTAACCCTAACACTATCCTAGGCCTGATGCTAACCCTAACCCTAACCCTAACACTATCCTAGGGTTTATGTTAACCCTAACCCTAACACTATCCTAGGGCTGATGCTAACCCTAACCCTAACCCTAACACTATCCTAGGGCGTATGCTAACCCTAAAGCTAACCCTAACACTATCCTAGGGCTGATGCTAACCCTAACACTAACACTATCCTAGGGCTGATGCTAACCCTAACCCTAACCCTAACACTATCCTAGGGCTGATGCTAACCCTAACACTAACTCTAACACTATCTTAGGGCTGAGGCTAACCCTAACCCAAACACTATCCTACGGCTGATGCTAACCCTAACCCTAACCCTAACACTATCCTAAGGCTGATGCTAACCCTAACACTAACACTATCCTGGGCCTGCTGCTAACCCTAACCCTAACCCTAACACTATCCTAGGGCTGATGGTAACCCTAACCCTAATAATATCCTAGGGCTGATGCTAACCATAACCCTAACCCTAACACTAACCTAGGGCTGATGCTAACCCTAACCCTAACCCTAACACTATCCTAGGGGTGATGCTAACCCTAACCCTAACACTATCCTAGGCCTGATGCTAACCCTAACCCTAACACTTACACTATCCTAGGGCTGATGCTAACCCTAACCCTAACCCTAACACTATCCTAGGTCTGATGCTAACCCTAAACCTAACACTATCCTAGGGCTGATGCTAACCCTAACCCTAACCTTAACACTCTCCTAGGGCTGATGTTAACCCTAACCCTAACACTATCCTAGGGCTGATGCTAACCCTAACCCTAACCCTAACACTCTCCTAGGGCTGATGCTAACCCTAACCCTAACACTATCCTAGGCCTGATGCTAACCCTAACCCTAACACTATCCTAGGTCTGATGCTAACCCTAAACCTAACACTATCCTAGGGCTGATGCTAACCCTAACCCTAACCCTAACACTGTCCTAGGGCTGATGTTAACCCTAACCCTAACACTATCCTAGGGCTGATGCTAACCCTAACCCTAACCCTAACACTCTCTTAGGGCTGATGCTAACCCTAACCCTAACACTATCCTAGGCCTGATGCTAACCCTAACCCTAACACTATCCTAGGGCTGATGCTAACCCTAACCCTAACCCTAACACTATTCTAGGCCTGATGCTAACCCTATCCCTAACCCTAACACTCTCCTAGGGCTGAGGTTAACCCTAACCCTAACACTATCCTAGGGCTGATGCTAACCCTAACCCTAACCCTAACACTATCCTAGGGTTGATGCTAACCCTAACCCTAACACTATCCTAGGGCTGATGCTAACCCTAACCCTAACCCTAACACTATCCTAGGGCTGATGCTAACCCAAACCCTAACTCTAACACTATCATAGGGCTAAGGCTAAACCTAACCCTAACACTATCCTACGGCTGATGCTAACCCTAACCCTAACCCTAACACTATCCTAGGGCTAATGCTAACCCTAACCCTAACACTATCCTAGGCCTGATGCTAACCCTAACCCTAACCCAAACACTATCCTAGGGCTGATGCTAACCCTAACCCTAACACTATCCTAGGGCTGATGCTAACCCTAACCCTAACCCTAACACTATCGTAGGGCTGATGCTAACCCTAACCCTAACACTATCCTAGGCCTGAAGCTAACCCTAACCCTAACCCTAACACTATCCTAGGGCTGATGCTAACTCTAACCCTAACACTATCCTAGGTCTGATGCTAACCCTAACCCTAACCCTAACACTATCCTAGGGCTGATGCTAACCCTAACCCTAACACTATCCTAGGCCTGATGATAACCCTAACCCTAACCCTAACACTATCCTATGGCTGATGCTAACCCTAACCCTAACACTATCCTAGGGCTGATGCTAACCCTAACCCTAACCCTAACACTAACCTAGGGCTGATGCTAACCCTAACGCTAACCCTAACACTATCATTTAGCTGATGCTAACCCTAACCCTAACCCTAACACTATCCTAGGCCTGATGATAACCCTAACCCGAACCCTAACACTATCCTATGGTTTATGTTAACCCTAACCCTAACACTATCCTAGGGCTGATGCTAACCCAAACCCTAACACTATCCTAGGGCTGATGCTAACCCTAACCCTAACCCTAACACTATCCTAAGTCTGATGCTAACCCTAGCCCTCACACTATCCTAGGCCTGATGATAACCCTAACCCTAAACTTAACACTATCCTAGGGCTGATGCTAACCCTAACCCTAACCCTAACACTATCCTATTGTTTATGTTAACCCTAACCCTAACACTATCCTAGGGCTGATGCTAACCCTAACCCTAACCCTCACACTATCCTAGGGCTGATGCTAACTCTAACCCTAACACTATCCTAGGGCTGATGCTAACCCTAACCCTAACCCTAACACTATCCTAGGCCTGATGATAACCCTAACCCTAACCCTCACAGTATCCTAGGGTTTATGTTAACCCTAACCCTAACACTATCCCAGGGCTGATGCTAACCCTAACCCTAACACTATCCTATGGCTGATGCTAACCCTAACCCTAACCCTAACACTATCCTAAGTCTGATGCTAACCCTAGCCCTCACACTATCCTAGGCCTGATGATAACCCTAACCCTAACCTTAACACTATCCTAGGGCTGATGCTAACCCTAACACTAACCCTAACACTATCCTAGGGTTTATGTTAACCCTAACCCTAACACTATCCTAGGGCTGATGCTAACCCAAACCCTAACCCTAACACTATCCTAGGGCGGATGCTAACCCTAAACCTAACCCTAACACTATCCTAGGGCTGATGCTAACCCTAACACTAACACTATCCTAGGGCTGATGCTAACCCTAACACTAACACTATCCTAGGGCTGATGATAACCCTAACCCTAACCCTAACACTATCCTAGGGCTGATGCTAACCCTAACCCTAACTCTAACACTATCTTAGGGCTGAGGCTAACCCTAACCCAAACACTATCCTACGGCTGATGCTAACCCTAACCCTAACCCTAACACTATCCTAAGGCTGATGCTAACCCTAACACTAACACTATCCTGGGCCTGGTGCTAACCCTAACCCTAAACCTAACTCTATCCTAGGGCTGATGGTAACCCTAACCCTAATAGTATCCTAGGGCTGATGCTAACCATAACCCTAACCCTAACACTAACCTAGGGCTGATGCTAACCCTAACCCTAACCCTAACACTATCCTAGGGGTGATGCTAACCCTAACCCTAACACTATCCTAGGCCTGATGCTAACCCTAACCCTAACACTTACACTATCCTAGGGCTGATGCTAACCCTAACCCTAACCCTAACACTATCCTAGGTCTGATGCTAACCCTAACCCTAACACTATCCTAGGCCTGATGCTAACCCTAACCCTAACACTATCCTAGGTCTGATGCTAACCCTAAACCTAACACTATCCTAGGGCTGATGCTAACCCTAACCCTAACCCTAACACTATCCTAGGGCTGATGTTAACCCTAACCCTAACACTATCCTAGGGCTGATGCTAACCCTAACCCTAACCCTAACACTCTCCTAGGGCTGATGCTAACCCTAACCCTAACACTATCCTAGGCCTGATGCTAACCCTAACCCTAACACTATCCTAGGGCTGATGCTAACCCTAACCCTAACCCTAACACTATCCTAGGCCTGATGCTAACCCTATCCCTAACCCTAACACTCTCCTAGGGCTGAGGTTAACCCTAACCCTAACACTATCCTAGGGCTGATGCTAACCCTAACCCTAACCCTAACACTATCCTAGGGTTGATGCTAACCCTAACCCTAACACTATCCTAGGGCTGATGCTAACCCTAACCCTAACCCTAACACTATCCTAGGCCTGATGCTAACCCTATCCCTAACCCTAACACTCTCCTAGGGCTGAGGTTAACCCTAACCCTAACACTATCCTACGGCTGATGCTAACCCTAACCCTAACCCTAACACTATCCTAGGGCTAATGCTAACCCTAATTCTAACACTATCCTAGGCCTGATGCTAACCCTAACCCTAACCCAAACACTATCGTAGGGCTGATGCTAACCCTAACCCTAACACTATCCTAGGGCTGATGCTAACCCTAACCCTAACCCTAACACTATCGTAGGGCTGATGCTAACCCTAACCCTAACACTATCCTAGGCCTGAAGCTAACCCTAACCCTAACCCTAACACTATCCTAGGGCTGATGCTAACTCTAACCCTAACACTATCCTAGGTCTGATGCTAACCCTAACCCTAACCCTAACACTATCCTAGGGCTGATGCTAACCCTAACCCTAACACTATCCTAGGCCTGATGATAACCCTAACCCTAACCCTAACACTATCCTAGGGCTGATGCTAACCCTAACCCTAACACTATCCTAGGGCTGATGCTAACCCTAACCCTAACCCTAACACTATCCTAGGGCTGATGCTAACCCTAACGCTAACCCTAACACTATCCTTTAGCTGATGCTAACCCTAAACCTAACCCTAACACTATCCTAGGCCTGATGCTAACCCTAACCCTAACCCTAACACTATCCTAGGGTTTATGTTAACCCTAACCCTAACACTATCCTAGGGCTGATGCTAACCCTAACCCTAACCCTAACACTATCCTAGGGCGGATGCTAACCCTAAAGCTAACCCTAACACTATCCTAGGGCTGATGCTAACCCTAACACTAACACTATCCTAGGGCTGATGCTAACCCTAACCCTAACCCTAACACTATCCTAGGGCTGATGCTAACCCTAACACTAACTCTAACACTATCTTAGGGCTGAGGCTAACCCTAACCCAAACACTATCCTACGGCTGATGCTAACCCTAACCCTAACCCTAACACTATCCTAAGGCTGATGCTAACCCTAACACTAACACTATCCTGGGCCTGGTGCTAACCCTAACCCTAACCCTAACACTATCCTAGGGCTGATGGTAACCCTAACCCTAATAGTATCCTAGGGCTGATGCTAACCATAACCCTAACCCTAACACTAACCTAGGGCTGATGCTAACCCTAACCCTAACCCTAACACTATCCTAGGGGTGATGCTAACCCTAACCCTAACACTATCCTAGGCCTGATGCTAACCCTAACCCTAACACTTACGCTATCCTAGGGCTGATGCTAACCCTAACCCTAACCCTAACACTATCCTAGGTCTGATGCTAACCCTAAACCTAACACTATCCTAGGGCTGATGCTAACCCTAACCCTAACCTTAACACTCTCCTAGGGCTGATGTTAACCAAAACCCTAACACTATCCTAGGGCTGATGCTAACCCTAACCCTAACCCTAACACTCTCCTAGGGCTGATGCTAACCCTAACCCTAACACTATCCTAGGCCTGATGCTAACCCTAACCCTAACACTATCCTAGGTCTGATGCTAACCCTAAACCTAACACTATCCTAGGGCTGATGCTAACCCTAACCCTAACCCTAACACTGTCCTAGGGCTGATGTTAACCCTAACCCTAACACTATCCTAGGGCTGATGCTAACCCTAACCCTAACCCTAACACTCTCCTAGGGCTGATGCTAACCCTAACCCTAACACTATCCTAGGCCTGATGCTAACCCTAACCCTAACACTATCCTAGGGCTGATGCTAACCCTAACCCTAACCCTAACACTATTCTAGGCCTGATGCTAACCCTATCCCTAACCCTAACACTCTCCTAGGGCTGAGGTTAACCCTAACCCTAACACTATCCTAGGGCTGATGCTAACCCTAACCCTAACCCTAACACTATCCTAGGGTTGATGCTAACCCTAACCCTAACACTATCCTAGGGCTGATGCTAACCCTAACCCTAACCCTAACACTATCCTAGGGCTGATGCTAACCCAAACCCTAACTCTAACACTATCATAGGGCTAAGGCTAAACCTAACCCTAACACTATCCTACGGCTGATGCTAACCCTAACCCTAACCCTAACACTATCCTAGGGCTAATGCTAACCCTAACCCTAACACTATCCTAGGCCTGATGCTAACCCTAACCCTAACCCAAACACTATCCTAGGGCTGATGCTAACCCTAACCCTAACACTATCCTAGGGCTGATGCTAACCCTAACCCTAACCCTAACACTATCGTAGGGCTGATGCTAACCCTAACCCTAACACTATCCTAGGCCTGAAGCTAACCCTAACCCTAACCCTAACACTATCCTAGGGCTGATGCTAACTCTAACCCTAACACTATCCTAGGTCTGATGCTAACCCTAACCCTAACCCTAACACTATCCTAGGGCTGACGCTAACCCTAACCCTAACACTATCCTAGGCCTGATGATAACCCTAACCCTAACCCTAACACTATCCTAGGGCTGATGCTAACCCTAACCCTAACATTATCCTAGGGCTGATGCTAACCCTAACCCTAACCCTAACACTATCCTAGGGCTGATGCTAACCCTAACGCTAACCCTAACACTATCCTTTAGCTGATGCTAACCCTAACCCTAACACTAACACTATCCTAGGCCTGATGATAACCCTAACCCTAACCCTAACACTATCCTAGGGTTTATGTTAACCCTAACCCTAACACTATCCTAGGGCTGATGCTAACCCTAACCGTAACACTATCCTAGGGCTGATGCTAACCCTAACCCTAACCCTAACACTATCCTAAGTCTGATGCTAACCCTAGCCCTCACACTATCCTAGGCCTGATGATAACCCTAACCCTAACCTTAACACTATCCTAGGGTTGATGCTAACCCTAACCCTAACCCTAACACTATCCTAGGGTTTATGTTAACCCTAACCCTAACACTATCCTAGGGCTGATGCTAACCCTAACCCTAACCCTAACACTATCCTAGGGCGGATGCTAACCCTAAACCTAACCCTAGCACTATCCTAGGGCTGATGCTAACCCTAACACTAACACTATCCTAGGGCTGATGCTAACCCTAACCCTAACCCTAACACTATCCTAGGGCTGATGCTAACCCTAACCCTAACCCTAACACTATCCTAAGGCTGATGCTAACCCTAACACTAACACTATCCTGGGCCTGGTGCTAACCCTAACCCTAACCCTAACACTATCCTAGGGCTGATGGTAACCCTAACCCTAATACTATCCTAGGGCTGATGCTAACCATAACCCTAACCCTAACACTATCCTAGGGCTGATGCTAACCCTAACCTTAACCCTAACACTATCCTAGGGGTGATGCTAACCCTAACCCTAACACTATCCTAGGCCTGATGCTAACCCTAACCCTAACACTTACACTATCCTAGGGCTGATGCTAACCCTAACCCTAACCCTAACACTATCCTAGGTCTGATGCTAACCCTAAACCTAACACTATCCTAGGGCTGATGCTAACCCTAACCGTAACCTTAACACTCTCATAGGGCTGATGTTAACCCTAACCCTAACACTATCCTAGGGCTGATGCTAACCCTAACCCTAACCCTAACACTCTCCTAGGGCTGATGCTAACCCTAACCCTAACACTATCCTAGGCCTGATGCTAACCCTAACCCTATCCTAGGTCTGATGCTAACCCTAAAACTAACACTATCCTAGGGCTGATGCTAACCCTAACCCTAACCCTAACACTATCCTAGGGCTGATGTTAACCCTAACCCTAACACTATCCTAGGGCTGATGCTAACCCTAACCCTAACCCTAACACTCTCCTAGGGCTGATGCTAACCCTAACACTAACACTATCCTAGGCCTGATGCTAACCCTAACCCTAACACTATCCTAGGGCTGATGCTAACCCTAACCCTAACCCTAACACTATCCTAGGCCTGATGCTAACCCTATCCCTAACCCTAACACTCTCCTAGGGCTGAGGTTAACCCTAACCCTAACACTATCCTAGGCCTGATGCTAACCCTAACCCTAACACTTACACTATCCTAGGGCTGATGCTAACCCTAACCCTAACCCTAACACTATCCTAGGTCTGATGCTAACCCTAAACCTAACACTATCCTAGGGCTGATGCTAACCCTAACCGTAACCTTAACACTCTCATAGGGCTGATGTTAACCCTAACCCTAACACTATCCTAGGGCTGATGCTAACCCTAACCCTAACCCTAACACTCTCCTAGGGCTGATGCTAACCCTAACCCTAACACTATCCTAGGCCTGATGCTAACCCTAACCCTATCCTAGGGCTGATGCTAACCCTAACCCTAACCCTAACACTATCCTAGGGCTGATGCTAACCCTAACCCTAACACTATCCTAGGGCTGATGCTAACCATAACCCTAAACCTAACACTATCCTAGGGCTGATGCTAACCCTAACACTATCCTAGGGCTGATGCTAACCCTTACCCTAACCCTAACACTATCCTAGGGCTGATGCTAACCCTAACCCTAACACTATCCTAGGGCTGATGCTAACCCTAACCCTAACCCTAACAGTATCCTAGGGCTGATGCTAACCCTAACCCTAACCCTAACACTATCCTAGAGCTGATGCTAACGCTAACCCTAACCCTAACCCTAACCCTAATGCTATCCTAGGGCTGATGCTAACCCTTACCCTAACCCTAACACTATCGTAGGGCTGATGCTAACCCTAACCCTAACTCTAACACTATCCTAGGGCTGAGGCTAACCCTAACCCTAACACTATCCTACGGCTGATGCTAACCCTAACCCTAACCCTAACACTATCCTAAGGCTGATGCTAACCCTAACACTAACAATATCCTAGGCCTGATGATATCCCTAACCCTAAACCTAACACTATACTAGGGTTGATGCTAACCCTAACCCTAACCCTAACACTATCCTAGGGCTGATGCTAACCCTAACCCTAACCCTAACACTATCCTAGGGCTGATGCTAACCCTAAACCTAACTCTAACACTATAATAGGGCTGATGCTAACCCTACCCCTAACAATATCCTAGGCCTGATGATATCCCTAACCCTAAACCTAACACTATCCTACGGCTGATGCTAACCCTAACCCTAAACCTAACACTATCCTAGGGCTGATGCTAACCCTAACCCTAACCCTAACACTATCCTAGGGCTGATGCTAACCCTAACCCTAACTCTAACACTATCCTAGGGCTGATGCTAACCCTAAGCCTAACAATATCCTAGGCCTGATGATATCCCTAACCCTAAACCTAACACTATCCTAGGCCTGATGCTAACCCTAACCCTAACCCTAACACTATCCTAGGCCTGATGCTAACCCTATCCCTAACCCTAACACTCTCCTAGGGCTGAGGCTAACCCTAACCCTAACACTATCCTAGGGCTGATGCTAACACTAACCCTAACGCTAACACTATCCTAGGGCTGATGCTAACCCTAACACTAACACTATCCTAGGGCTGATGCTAACCCAAACCCTAACCCTAACACTATCCTAGGGCTGATGCTAACCCTAACCCTAACTCTAACACTATCTTAGGGCTGAGGCTAACCCTAACCCTAACACTATCCTACGGCTGATGCTAACCCTAACCCTAACCCTAACACTATCCTAAGGCTGATGCTAACCCTAACACTAACACTATCCTAGGCCTGGTGCTAACCCTAACCCTAACCCTAACACAATTCTAGGGCTGATGCTAACCCTAACCCCAATAAGATCCTAGGGCTGATGCTAACCCTAACCCTAACCCTAACACTATCCTAGGGCTGATGCTAACGCTAACCCTAACCCTAACACTATCCTAGGGCTGATGCTAACCCTAACCCTAACACTATCCTAGGCCTGATGCTAATCCTAACCCTAACACTTACACTATCCTAGGGCTGATGCTAACCATAACCCTAACCCTAACACTATCCTAGGGCTGATGCTAACCCTAAAGCTAACACTATCCTAGGGCTGATGCTAACCCTAACCCTAACCCGAACACTATCCTAGGGCTGATGTTAACCCTAACCCTAACACTATCCTAGTGCTGATGCTAACCCTAACCCTAACCCTAACACTCTCCTAGGGCTGATGCTAACTGTAACCCTAACACTATCCTAGGCCTGATGCTAACCCTAACCCTAACACTATCCTAGGGCTGATGCTAACCCTAACCCTAACCCTAACACTATCCTAGGGCTGATGCTAACCCTAGCCCTCACACTATCCTAGGCCTGATGATAACCCGAACCCTAACCTTAACACTATCCTATGGCTGATGCTAACCCTAACCCTAACCCTAACACTATCCTAAGTCTGATGCTAACCCTAGCCCTCACACTATCCTAGGCCTGATAATAACCCGAACCCTAACCTTAACTCTATCCTAGGGCTGATGCTAACCCTAACCCTATCCCTAACACTATCCTAGAGCTGATGCTAACCCTAACCCTAACACTATCCTAGGCCTGATGATAACCCTAACCCTAACCCTAACACTATCCTAGGCCTGATGCTAACCTTAACCCTAACACTATCCTAGGGCTGATGCTAACCCTAACCCTAACCCTAACACTATCCTAGGCCTGATGCTAAACCTATCCCTAACCCTAACACTCTCCTAGGGCTGATGCTAACCCTAACCCTAACACTATCCTAGGGCTGATGCTAACCCTAACCCTAACCCTAACACTATCCTAAGTCTGATGCTAACCGTAGCCCTCACACTATCCTAGGCCTGATGATAACCCTAACCCTATCCCTAACACTATCCTAGAGCTGATGCTAACCCTAACCCTAACACTATCTTAGGCCTGATGATAACCCTAACCCTAACCCTAACACTATCCTAGGGTTTATGTTAACCCTAACCCTAACACTATCCTAGGGCTGATGCTAACCCTAACCCTAACCCTAACACTATCCTAGGGCTGATGCTAACCCAAACCCTAACTCTAACACTATCTTAGGGCTGAGGCTAACCCTAACCCTAACACTATCCTACGGCTGATGCTAACCCTAACCCTAACCCTAACACTATCCTAGGGCTAATGCTAACCCTAACCCTAACACTATCCTAGGCCTGATGCTAACCCTAACCCTAACATTAACACTATCCTAGGGCTGATGCTAACCCTAACCCTAACACTATCCTAGGGCTGATGCTAACCCTAACCCTAACCCTAACACTATCGTAGGGCTGATGCTAACCCTAACCCTAACACTATCCTTGGCCTGATGCTAACCCTAACCCTAACCCTAACACTATCCTAGGGCTGATGCTAACTCTAACCCTAACACTATCATAGGTCTGATGCTAACCCTAACCCTAACCCTAACACTATCCTAGGGCTGATGCTAACCCTAACCCTAACAGTATCCTAGGCCTGATGATAACCCTAACCCTATCTCTAACACTATCCTAGGGCTGATGCTAACCCTAACCCTAACACTATCCTAGGGCTGATGCTAACCCTAACCCTAACCCTAACACTATCGTAGGGCTGATGCTAACCCTAACGCTAACCCTAACACTATCCTTTAGCTGATGCTAACCCTAACCCTAACCCTAACACTATCCTAGGACTGATGATAACCCTAACCCTAACCCTAACACTATCCTAGGGTTTATGTTAACCCTAACCCTAACACTATCCTAGGGCTGATGCTAACCCTAACCCTAACACTATCCTAGGGCTCATGCTAACCCTAACCCAAACCCTAACACTATCCTAAGTCTGATGCTAACCCTAGCCCTCACATTATCCTAGGCCTGATGATAACCATAACCCTAACCTTAACACTATCCTAGGGCTGATGCTAACCCTAACCCTAACCCTAACACTATCCTAGGGTTTATGTTAACCCTAAACCTAACACTATCCTAGGGCTGATGCTAGCCCTAACCCTAACCCTAACACTATCCTAGGGCGGATCCTAACCCTAACCCTAACCCTAACACTATCCTAGGGCTGATGCTAACCCTAACACTAACACTATCCTAGGGCTGATGCTAACCCTAACCCTAACCCTAACACTATCCTAGGGCTGATGCTAACCCTAACCCTATCTCTAACACTATCTTAGGGCTGAGGCTAACCCTAACCCAAACACTATCCTATGGCTGAGGCTAACCCTAACCCTAACCCTAACACTATCCCAAGGCTGATGCTAACCCTAACCCTAACACTATCCTAGGGCTGATGCTAACCCTAACCCTAACCCTGACACTATCCTAGGGTTGATGCTAACCCTAATCCTAACACTATCCTAGGGATGATGCTAACCCTAACCCTAACCCTAACACTATCCTAGGGCTGATGCTAACCCTAACCCTAACACTATCCTAGGGCTGATGCTAACCCTAACCCTAACCCTAACACTATCCTAGGGCTGATGCTAACCCTAACCCTAACACTATCCTAGGGCTGATGCTAACCCTAACCCTAACCCTAACACTATCCTAAGTCTGATGCTAACTCTAGCCCTCACACTATCCTAGGCCTGATGATAAACCTAACCCTAACCTTAACACTATCCTAGGGCTGATGCTAACCCTAACCCTAACACTATCCTAGAGCTGATGCTAACCCTAACCCTAACAATATCCTAGGCCTGATGATAACCCTAACCCTAACCCTAACACTATCCTAGGGTTTAGGTTAACCCTAACCCTAACACTATCATAGGGCTGATGCTAACCCTAACACTAACACTATCCTAGGGCTGATGCTAACCCTAACCCTAACCCTAACACTATCCTAGGGCTGATGCTAACCCTAACCCTAACTCTAACACTATCTTAGGGCTGAGGCTAACCCTAACCCAAACACTATCCTACGGCTGATGCTAACCCTAACCCTAACCCTAACACTATCCTAAGGCTGATGCTAACCCTAACACTAACACTATCCTGGGCCTGGTGCTAACCCTAACGCTAACCCTAACACTATCCTAGGGCTGATGGTAACCCTAACCCTAATACTATCCTAGGGCTGATGCTAACCATAACCCTAACCCTAACACTATCCTAGGGCTGATGCTAACCCTAACCCTAACCCTAACACTATCCTAGGGCTGATGCTAACCCTAACCCTAACACTCTCCTAGGCCTGATGCTAACCCTAACCCTAAGACTTACACTATCCTAGGGCTGATGTTAACCCTAACCCTAACCCTAACACTATCCTAGGTCTGATGCTAACCCTAAACCTAACCCTATCCTAGGCCTGATGCTAACCCTAACCCTAACCTTAACACTCTCCTAGGGCTGATGTTAACCCTAACCCTAACACTCTCCTAGGGCTGATGCTAACCCTAACCCTAACACTATCCTAGGCCTGATGCTAACCCTAACCCTAACACTATCCTAGGTCTGATGCTAACCCTAACCCTAACACTATCCTACGGCTGATGTTAACCCTAACCCTAACACTATCCTAGGGCTGATGCTAACCCTAACCCTAACCCTAACACTATCCTAGGGCTGATGCTAACCCTAACCCTAACACTATCCTAGGGCTGATGCTAACCCTAACCCTAACCCTAACACTATCCTAGGGCTGATGCTAACCAAAACCCTAACCCTAACACTATCCTAGAGCTGATGCTAACGCTAACCCTAACCATAACCCTAACCCTAATGCTATCCTAGGGCTGATGCTAACCCTTACCCTAACCCTAACACTATCCTAGGGCTGATGCTAAATCTAACCCTAACTCTAACACTATCCTAGGGCTGAGGCTAACCCTAACCCTAACACTATCCTACGGCTGATGCTAACCCTAACCCTAACCCTAACACTATCCTAAGGCTGATGCTAACCCTAACACTGACACTATCCTAGGCCTGGTGCTAACCCTAACCCTAACCCTAACACTATCCTAGGGCTGATGCTAACCCTAACCCTAATAATATCCTAGGGTTGATGCTAACCCTAACCCTAACCCGAACACTATCCTAGGGCTGATGCTAACCCTAACCCTAACCCTAACACTATCCTAGGGCTGATGCTAACCCTAACCCTAAACCTAACACTATCCTAGGGCTGATGCTAACCCTAACCCTAACAATATCCTAGGCCTGATGATATCCCTAACCCTAACCCTAACACAATCCTAGGCCTGATGCTAACCCTAACCCTTACCCTAACACTATCCTAGGGTTCATGCTAACCCTATCCCTAACCCTAACACTATCCTAGGGCTGATGCTAACCCTAACACTAACACTATCCTAGGGCTGATGCTAACCCTAACCATAACCCTAACACTATCCTAGGGCTGATGCTAACCCTAACCCTAACACTCTCCTCGGCCTGATGCTAACCCTAACCCTAAGACTTACACTATCCTAGGGCTGATGCTAACCCTAACCCTAACACTAACACTATCCTAGGTCTGATGCTAACCCTAAACCTAACCCTATCCTAGGCCTGGTGCTAACCCTAACCCTAACCTTAACACTCTCCTAGGGCTGATGTTAACCCTAACCCTAACACTATCCTAGGGCTGATGCTAACCCTAACCCTAACCCTAACACTCTCCTAGGGCTGATGCTAACCCTAACCCTAACACTATCCTACGGCTGATGCTAACCCTAACCCTAACCCTAACAGTATCCTAGGGCTGATGCTAACCCTAACCCTAACACTAACACTATCCTAGGGCTGATGCTAACCCTAACACTAACTATATCCTAGGCCTGATGATATCCATAACCCTAAACCTAACACTATCCTAGGGCTGATGCTAACCCTAACCCTAACCCTAACACTATCCTAGGGCTGATTCTAACCGTAACCCTAACACAATCCTAGTCCTGATGCTAACCCTAACCCTTACCCTAACACTATCCTAGGGTTCATGCTAACCCTATCCCTAACCCTAACACTATCCTAGGGCGGATGCTAACCCTAACCCTAACCCTAACACTATCCTAGGGCTAATGCTAACCCTAACACTAACACTATCCTAGGGCTGATGCTAACCCTAACCCTAACCCTAACACTATCCTAGGGCTGATGCTAACCCTAACCCTAACTCTAACACTATCTTAGGGCTGAGGCTAACCCTAACCCTAACACTATCCTACGGCTGATGCTAACCCTAACCCTAACCCTAACACTATCCTAGGGCTAATGCTAACCCTAACCCTAACACTATCCTAGGCCTGATGCTAACCCTAACCCTAACCCTAACACTATCCTAGGGCTGATGCTAACCCTAACCCGAACACTATCCTAGGGCTGATGCTAACCCTAACCCTAACCCTAACACTGTACTAGGGCTGATGCTAACCCTAACCCTAACACTATCCTAGGCCTGATGCTAACCCTAACCCTAACCCTAACACTATCCTAGGGCTGATGCTAACCCTAACCCTAACACTATCCTAGGGCTGATGCTAACCCTAACCCTAACCCTAACACTATCCTAGGGCTGATGCTATCCCTAACCCTAACACTATCCTAGGCCTGATGATAACCCTAACCCTAACCCTAACACTCTCCTAGGGCTGATGCTAACCATAACCCTAACACTATCCTAGGGCTGATGCTAACCCTAACCCTAACCCTAACACTATCCTAGGGCTGATGCTAACCATAACGCTAACCCTGACACTATCCTTTAACTGATGCTAACCCTAACCCTAACACTAACACTATCCTAGGCCTGATGAAAACCCTAACCCTAACCCCAACACTATCCTAGGGTTTATGTTAACCCTAACCCTAACACTATCCTAGGGCTGATGCTAACCCTAACACTATCCTAGGGCTGATGCTCACCCTAACCCTAACCCTAACACTATCCTAAGTCTGATGCTAACCCTAGCCCTCACACTATCCTAGGCCTGATGATAACCCTAACCCTAACCTTAACACTATCCTAGGGCTGATGCTAACCCTAACCCTAACCCTAACACTATCCTAGGGTTTATGTTAACCCTAACCCTAACACTATCCTAGGGCTGATGCTAACCCTAACCTTAACCCTAACACTATCCTAGGGCGGATGCTAACCCTAACCCTAACCCTAACACTATCCTAGGGCTGATGCTAACCCTAACACTAACACTATCCTAAGTCTGATGCTAACCCTAGCCCTCACACTACCCTAGGCCTGATGATAACCCTAACCCTAACCCTAACACTATCCTAGGGTTTATGTTAACCCTAAACCTAACACTATCCTAGGGCTGATGCTAACCCTAACCCTAACCCTAACACTATCCTAGGGCTGATGCTAACCCAAACCCTAACTGTAACACTATCTTAGGGCTGAGGCTAACCCTAACCCTAACACTATCCTACGGCTGATGCTAACCCTAACCCTAACCCTAACACTATCCTAGGGCTAATGCTAACCCTAACCCTAACACTATCCTAGGCCTGATGCTAACCCTAACCCTAACCCTAACACTATCCTAGGGCGGATGCTAACCCTAACCCTAACCCTAACACTATCCTAGGGCTGATGCTAACCCTAACACTAACACTATCCTAAGTCTGATGCTAACCCTAGCCCTCACACTATCCTAGGCCTGATGATAATCCTAACCCTAACCCTAACACTATCCTAGGGTTTATGTTAACCCTAACCCTAACACTATCCTAGGGCTGATGCTAACCCTAACCCTAACACTATCCTAGGGCTGATGCTAACCCTAACCCTAACCCTAAAACTATCGTAGGGCTGATGCTAACCCTAACCCTAACACTATCCTTGGCCTGATGCTAACCCTAACCCTAACCCTAACACTATCCTAGGGCTGATGCTAACTCTAACCCTAACACTATCCTAGGTCTGATGCTAACACTAAACCTAACCCTAACACAATCCTAGGGCTGATGCTAACCCTAACCCTAACACTATCCTAGGCCTGATGATAACCCTAACACTAACCCCAACACTATCCTAGGGCTGATGCTAACCCTAACCCTAACACTATCCTAGGGCTGATGCTAACCCTAACCCTAACCCTAACACTATCCTAGGGCTGATGCTAACCCTAACGCTAACCCTAACACTATCCTTTAGCTGATGCTAACCCTAACCCTAACCCTAACACTATCCTAGGCTTGATGATAACCCTAACCCTAACCCTAACACTATCCTAGGGTTTATGTTAACCCTAACCCTTACACTATCCTAGGGCTCATGCTAACCCTAACCCTAACCCTAACACTATCCTAAGTCTGATGCTAACCCTAGCCCTCACACTATCCTAGGCCTGATGATAACCCTAACCCTAACCTTAACACTATCCTAGGGCTGATGCTAACCCTAACCCTAACCCTAACACTATCCTAGGGTTTATGTTAACCCTAACCCTAACACTATGCTAGGGCTGATGCTAACCCTAACCCTAACCCTAACACTATCCTAGGGCTGATGCTAACCCTAACCCTAACACTATCCTAGGGCTGATGCTAACCCTAACCCTAACCCTAACACTATCCTAAGTTTGATGCTAACTCTAGCCCTCACACTATCCTAGGCCTGATGATAACCCTAACCCTAACCCTAACACTATCCTAGGGTTTATGTTAACCCTAACCCTAACACTATCCTAGGGCTGATGCTAACCCTAACCCTTACACTATCCTAGGGCTCATGCTAACCCTAACCCTAACCCTAACACTATCCTAAGTCTGATGCTAACCCTAGCCCTCACACTATCCTAGGCCTGATGATAACCCTAACCCTAACCTTAACACTATCCTAGGGCTGATGCTAACCCTAACCCTAACCCTAACACTATCCTAGAGCTGATGCTAACCGTAACCCTAACAATATCCTAGGCCTGATGATAACCCTAACCCTAACCCTAACACTATCCTAGGGTTTAGGTTTACCCTAACCCTAACACTATCATTTGGCTGATGCTAACCCTAACACTAACACTATCCTAGGGCTGATGCTAACCCTAACCCTAACCCTAACACTATCCTAGGGCTGATGCTAACCCTAACCCTAAATCTAACACTATCTTAGGGCTGAGGCTAACCCTAACCCAAACACTATCCTACGGCTGATGCTAACCCTAACCCTAACCCTAACACTATCCTAAGGCTGATGCTAACCCTAACACTAACACTATCCTGGGCCTGGTGCTAACCCTAACCCTAACCCTAACACTATCCTAGGGCTGATGGTAACCCTAACCCTAATACAATCCTAGGGCTGATGGTAACCATAACCCTAACCCTAACACTATCCTAGGTCTGATGCTAACACTAACCCTAACCCTAACACTATCCTAGGGCTGATGCTAACCCTAACCCTAACACTATCCTAGGCCTGATGATAACCCTAACCCTAACCCCAACACTATCCTAGGGCTGATGCTAACCCTAACCCTAACACTATCCTAGGGCTGATGCTAACCCTAACCCTAACCCTAACACTATCCTAGGGCTGATGCTAACCCTAACGCTAACCCTAACACTATCCTTTAGCTGATGCTAACCCTAACCCTAACCCTAACACTATCCTAGGCCTGATGATAACCCTAACCCTAAACCTAACACTATCCTAGGGTTTATGTTAACCCTAACCCTAACACTATCCTAGGGCTGATGCTAACCCTAACCCTTACACTATCCTAGGGCTCATGCTAACCCTAACCCTAACCCTAACACTATCCTAAGTCTGATGCTAACCCTAGCCCTCACACTATCCTAGGCCTGATGATAACCCTAACCCTAACGTTAACACTCTCCTAGGGCTGATGCTAACCCTAACCCTAACCCTAACACTATCCTAGGGTTTATGTTAACCCTAACCCTAACACTATGCTATGGCTGATGCTAACCCTAACCCTAACCCTAACACTATCCTAGGGCGGATTCTAACCCTAACCCTAACACTAACACTATCCTAGGGCTGATGCTAACCCTAACACTAACACTATCCTAGGGCTGATGCTAACCCTAACACTGACACTATCCTAGGCCTGGTGCTAACCCTAACCCTAACCCTAACAATATCCTAGGGCTGATGCTAACCCTAACCCTAATAATATCCTAGGGTTGATGCTAACCCTAACCCTAACCCGAACACTATCCTAGGGCTGATGCTAACCCTAACCCTAACCCTAACACTATCCTAGGGCTGATGCTAACCCTAACCCTAACTCTAACACTATCCTAGGGCTGATGCTAACCCTAACCCTAACAATATCCTAGGCCTGATGATATCCCTAACCCTAAACCTAACACTATCCTAGGGCTGATGCTAACCCTAACCCTAACCCGAACACTATCCTAGGGCTGATGCTAACCCTAACCCTAACGCTAACACTATCCTAGGGCTGATGCTAACCCTAACACTAACACTATCCTAGGGCTGATGCTAACCCAAACCCTAACCCTAACACTATCCTAGGGCTGATGCTAACACTAACCCTAACTCTAACACTATCCTAGGGCTGAGGATAACCCTAACCCTAACACTATCCTAAGGCTGATGCTAACCCTAACACTAACACTATCCTAGGACTGGTGCTAACCCTAACCCTAACCCTAACACTATTCTAGGGCTGATGCTAACCCTAACCCCAATAATATCCTAGGGCTGATGCTAACCCTAACCCTAACCCTAACACTATCCTAGGGCTGATGCTAACCCTAACCCTAACCCTAACAGTATCCTAGGGCTGATGCTAACCCTAACCCTAACACTAACACTATCCTAGGGCTGATGCTAACCCTAACACTAACACTATCCTAGGCCTGATGATATCCATAACCCTAAACCTAACACTATCCTAGGGCTGATGCTAACCCTAACCCTAACCCTAACACTATCCTAGGGCTGATTCTAACCGTAACCCTAACACAATCCTAGGCCTGATGCTAACCCTAACCCTTACCCTAACACTATCCTAGGGTTCATGCTAACCCTATCCCTAACCCTAACACTATCCTACGGCGGATGCTAACCCTAACCCTAACCCTAACACTATCCTAAGGCTGATGCTAACCCTAACACTAACACTATCCTGGGCCTGGTGCTAACCCTAACCCTAACCCTAACACTATCCTACGGCGGATGCTAACCCTAACCCTAACCCTAACACTCTCCTAGGGCTGATGCTAACCCTAACCCTAACACTATCCTAGGCCTGATGCTAACCCTAACCCTATCCTAGGTCTGATGCTAACCCTAAACCTAACACTATCCTAGGGCTGATGCTAACCCTAACCCTAACCCTAACACTATCCTAGGGCTGATGTTAACCCTAACCCTAACACTATCCTAGGGCTGATGCTAACCCTAACCCTAACCCTAACACTCTCCTAGGGCTGATGCTAACCCTAACACTAACACTATCCTAGGCCTGATGCTAACCCTAACCCTAACACTATCCGAGGGCTGATGCTAACCCTAACCCTAACCCTAACACTATCCTAGGCCTGATGCTAACCCTATCCCTAACCTTAACACTCTCCTAGGGCTGAGGTTAACCCTAACCCTAACACTAACCTAGGGCTGATGCTAACCCTAACCCTAACCCTAACACTATCCTAGGGTTGATGCTAACCCTAAACCTAACACTAACCTAGGGCTGATGCTAACCCTAACCCTAACCCTAACACTATCCTAGGGCTGATGCTAACCCTAACCCTAACACTATCCTAGGGCTGATGCTAACCATAACCCTAACCCTAACACTATCCTAGGGCTGATGCTAACCCTAACACTATCCTAGGGCTGATGCTAACCCTAACCCTAACCCTAACACTATCCTAGGGCTGATGCTAACCCTAACCCTAACACTATCTTAGGGCTGATGCTAACCCTAACCCTAACCCTAACACTATCCTAGGGCTGATGCTAACCCTAACCCTAACCCTAACACTATCCTAGAGCTGATGCTAACGCTAACCCTAACCCTAACCCTAACCCTAATGCTATCCTAGGGCTGATGCTAACCCTTACCCTAACCCTAACACTATCGTAGGGCTGATGCTAACCCTAACCCTAACTCTAACACTATCCTAGGGCTGAGGCTAACCCTAACCCTAACACTATCCTACGGCTGATGCTAACCCTAACCCTAACCCTAACACTATCCTAAGGCTGATGCTAACCCTAACACTAACAATATCCTAGGCCTGATGATATCCCTAACCCTAAACCTAACACTATCCTAGGTCTGATGCTAACCCTAACCCTAACCCTAACACTATCCTAGGGCTGATTCTAACCGTAACCCTAACACTATCCTAGGCCTGATGCTAACCCTAACCCTAACCCTAACACTATACTAGGGCTGATGCTAACCCTAACCCTAATAATATCCTAGGGTTGATGCTAACCCTAACCCTAACCCTAACACTACCCTAGGGATGATGCTAACCCTAACCCTAACCCTAACACTATCCTAGGGCTGATGCTAACCCTAAACCTAACTCTAACACTATCCTAGGGCTGATGCTAACCCTAACCCTAACAATATCCTAGGCCTGATGATATCCCTAACCCTAAACCTAACACTATCCTAGGCCTGATGCTAACCCTAACCCTAACCCTAACACTATCCTAGGCCTGATGCTAACCCTATCCCTAACCCTAACACTCTCCTAGGGCTGAGGCTAACCCTAACAAAACACTATCCTAGGGCTGATGCTAACACTAACCCTAACGCTAACACTATCCTAGGGCTGATGCTAACCCTAACACTAACACTATCCTAGGGCTGATGCTAACCCAAACCCTAACCCTAACACTATCCTAGGGCTGATGCTAACACTAACCCTAACTCTAACACTATCCTAGGGCTGAGGCTAACCCTAACCCTAACACTATCCTACGGCTGATGCTAACCCTAACCCTAACCCTAACACTATCCTAAGGCTGATGCTAACCCTAACACTAACACTATCCTAGGCCTGGTGCTAACCCTAACCCTAACCCTAACACTATTCTAGGGCTGATGCTAACCCTAACCCCAATAAGATCCTAGGGCTGATGCTAACCCTAAACCTATTCCTAACACTATCCTAGGGCTGATGCTAACGCTAACCCTAACCCTAACACTATCCTAGGGCTGATGCTAACCCTAACCCTAACACTATCCTAGGCCTGATGCTAATCCTAACCCTAACACTTACACTATCCTAGGGCTGATGCTAACCATAACCCTAACCCTAACACTATCCTAGGGCTGATGCTAACCCTAAAGCTAACACTATCCTAGGGCTGATGCTAACCCTAATCCTAACCCGAACACTATCCTAGGGCTGATGTTAACCCTAACCCTAACACTATCCTAGTGCTGATGCTAACCCTAACCCTAACCCTAACACTCTCCTAGGGCTGATGCTAACTGTAACCCTAACACTATCCTAGGCCTGATGCTAACCCTAACCCTAACACTATCCTAGGGCTGATGCTAACCCTAACCCTAACCCTAACACTATCCTAGGCCTGATGCTAACCCTATCCCTAATCCTAACACTCTCCTAGGGCTGAGGCTAACCCTAACCCTAACACTATCCTAGGGCTGATGCTAACCCTAACCCTAACCCTAACACTATCCTAGGGTTGATGCTAACCCTATCCCTAACACTATCCTAGGGCTGATGCTAACCCTAACCCTAACCCTAACACTATCCTAGGGCTGATGTTAACCCTAACCCTAACACTATCCTAGGGCTGATGCTAACCCTAACCCTAACCCTAACACTATCCTAGGGCTGATGCTAACCCTAGCCCTCACACTATCCTAGGCCTGATGATAACCCGAACCCTAACCTTAACACTATCCTATGGCTGATGCTAACCCTAACCCTAACCCTAACACTATCCTAAGTCTGATGCTAACCCTAGCCCTCACACTATCCTAGGCCTGATGATAACCCGAACCCTAACCTTAACTCTATCCTAGGGCTGATGCTAACCCTAACCCTATCCCTAACACTATCCTAGAGCTGATGCTAACCCTAACCCTAACACTATCCTAGGCCTGATGATAACCCTAACCCTAACCCTAACACTATCCTAGGCCTGATGCTAACCCTAACCCTAACACTATCCTAGGGCTGATGCTAACCCTAACCGTAACCCTAACACTATCCTAGGCCTGATGCTAACCCTAACCCTAACCCTAACACTATCCTAGGGCTGATGCTAACCTAAACCCTAACTCTAACACTATCTTAGGGCTGAGGCTAACCCTAACCCTAACACTATCCTACGGCTGATGCTAACCCTAACCCTAACCCTAACACTATCCTAGGGCTAATGCTAACCCTAACCCTAACACTATCCTAGGCCTGATGCTAACCCTAACCCTAACATTAACACTATCCTAGGGCTGATGCTAACCCTAACCCTAACACTATCCTAGGGCTGATGCTAACCCTAACCCTAACCCTAACACTATCGTAGGGCTGATGCTAACCCTAACCCTAACACTATCCTTGGCCTGATGCTAACCCTAACCCTAACCCTAACACTATCCTAGGGCTGATGCTAACTCTAACCCTAACACTATCATAGGTCTGATGCTAACCCTAACCCTAACCCTAACACTATCCTAGGGCTGATGCTAACCCTAACCCTAACAGTATCCTAGGCCTGATGATAACCCTAACCCTAACTCTATCACTATCCTAGGGCTGATGCTAACCCTAACCCTAACACTATCCTAGGGCTGATGCTAACCCTAACCCTAACCCTAACACTATCGTAGGGCTGATGCTAACCCTAACCCTAACCCTAACACTATCCTTTAGCTGATGCTAACCCTAACCCTAACCCTAACACTATCCTAGGACTGATGATAACCCTAACCCTAACCCTAACACTATCCTACGGTTTATGTTAACCCTAACCCTAACACTATCCTAGGGCTGATGCTAACCCTAACCCTAACACTATCCTAGGGCTCATGCTAACCCTAACCCTAACCCTAACACTATCCTAAGTCTGATGCTAACCCTAGCCCTCACACTATCCTAGGCCTGATGATAACCATAACCCTAACCTTAACACTATCCTAGGGCTGATGCTAACCCTAACCCTATCCCTAACACTATCCTAGGGTTTATGTTAACCCTAACCCTAACACTATCCTAGGGCTGATGCTAGCCCTAACCCTAACCCTAACACTATCCTAGGGCGGATGCTAACCCTAACCCTAACACTAACACTATCCTAGGGCTGATGCTAACACTAACACTAACACTATCCTAGGGCTGATGCTAACCCTAACCCTAACCCTAACACTATCCTAGGGCTGATGCTAACCCTAACCCTATCTCTAACACTATCTTAGGGCTGAGGCTAACCCTAACCCAAACACTATCCTATGGCTGAGGCTAACCCTAACCCTAACCCTAACACTATCCCAAGGCTGATGCTAACCCTAACACTAACACTATCCTAGGCCTGGTGCTAACCCTAACCCTAACCCTAACACTATCCTAGGGCTGATGCTAACCCTAACCCTAACCCTGACACTATCCTAGGGTTGATGCTAACCCTAATCCTAACACTATCCTAGGGATGATGCTAACCCTAACCCTAACCCTAACACTATCCTAGGGCTGATGCTAACCCTAACCCTAACACTATCCTAGGGCTGATGCTAACCCTAACCCTAACCCTAACACTATCCTAGGGCTGATGCTAACCCTAACCCTAACACTATCCTAGGGCTGATGCTAACCCTAACCCTAACCCTAACACTATCCTAAGTCTGATGCTAACTCTAGCCCTCACACTATCCTAGGCCTGATGATAAACCTAACCCTAACCTTAACACTATCCTAGGGCTGATGCTAACCCTAACCCTAACCCTAACACTATCCTAGAGCTGATGCTAACCCTAACCCTAACAATATCCTAGGCCTGATGATAACCCTAACCCTAACCCTAACACTATACTAGGGTTTAGGTTAACCCTAACCCTAACACTATCATAGGGCTGATGCTAACCCTAACACTAACACTATCCTAGGGCTGATGCTAACCCTAACCCTAACCCTAACACTATCCTAGGGCTGATGCTAACCCTAACCCTAACTCTAACACTATCTTAGGGCTGAGGCTAACCCTAACCCAAACACTATCCTACGGCTGATGCTAACCCTAACCCTAACCCTAACACTATCCTAAGGCTGATGCTAACCCTAACACTAACACTATCCTGGGCCTGGTGCTAACCCTAACGCTAACCCTAACACTATCCTAGGGCTGATGGTAACCCTAACCCTAATACTATCCTAGGGCTGACGCTAACCATAACCCTAACCCTAACACTATCCTAGGGCTGATGCTAACCCTAACCCTAACCCTAACACTATCCTAGGGCTGATGCTAACCCTAACCCTAACACTCTCCTAGGCCTGATGCTAACCCTAACCCTAAGACTTACACTATCCTAGGGCTGATGTTAACAATAACCCTAACCCTAACACTATCCTAGGTCTGAAGCTAACCCTAAACCTAACCCTATCCTAGGCCTGATGCTAACCCTAACCCTAACCTTAACACTCTCCTAGGGCTGATGTTAACCCTAACCCTAACACTATCCTAGGTCTGATGCTAACCCTAACCCTAACACTATCCTACGGCTGATGTTAACCCTAACCCTAACACTATCCTAGGGCTGATGCTAACCCTAACCCTAACCCTAACACTCTCCTAGGGCTGATGCTAACCCTAACCCTAACCCTAACACTATCCTAGGGCTGATGCTAACCCTAACCCTAACACTATCCTAGGGCTGATACTAACCCTAACCCTAACCCTAACAATATCCTAGGGCTGATGCTAACCCTAACCCTAACCCTAACACTATCCTAGAGCTGATGCTAACGCTAACCCTAACCCTAACCCTAACCCTAATGCTATCCTAGGGCTGATGCTAACCCTTACCCTAACCCTAACACTATCCTAGGGCTGATGCTAAATCTAACCCTAACTCTAACACTATCCTAGGGCTGAGGCTAACCCTAACCCTAACACTATCCTACGGCTGATGCTAACCCTAACCCTAACCCTAACACTATCCTAAGGCTGATGCTAACCCTAACACTGACACTATCCTAGGCCTGGTGCTAACCCTAACCCTAACCCTAACACTATCCTAGGGCTGATGCTAACCCTAACCCTAATAATATCCTAGGGTTGATGCTAACCCTAACCCTAACCCGAACACTATCCTAGGGCTGATGCTAACCCTAACCCTAACCCTAACACTATCCTAGGGCTGATGCTAACCCTAACCCTAACTCTAACACTATCCTAGGGCTGATGCTAACCCTAACCCTAACAATATCCTAGGCCTGATGATATCCCTAACCCTAAACCTAACACTATCCTAGGGCTGATGCTAACCCTAACCCTAACCCTAACACTATCCTAGGGCTGATGCTAACCCTAACCCTAACGCTAACACTATCCTAGGGCTGATGCTAACCCTAACACTAACACTATCCTAGGGCTGATGCTAACCCAAACCCTAACCCTAACACTATCCTAGGGCTGATGCTAACACTAACCCTAACTCTAACACTATCCTAGGGCTGAGGATAACCCTAACCCTAACACTATCCTACGGCTGATGCTAACCCTAACCCTAACCCTAACACTATCCTAAGGCTGAGGCTAACCCTAACACTAACACTATCCTAGGCCTGGTGCTAACCCTAACCCTAACCTTAACACTATTCTAGGGCTGATGCTAACCCTAACCCCAATAATATCCTAGGGCTGATGCTAACCCTAACCCTAACCCTAACACTATCCTAGGGCTGATGCTAACCCTAACCCTAACCCTAACAGTATCCTAGGGCTGATGCTAACCCTAACCCTAACACTAACACTATCCTAGGGCTGATGCTAACCCTAACACTAACACTATCCTAGGCCTGATGATATCCATAACCCTAAACCTAACACTATCCTAGGGCTGATGCTAACCCTAACCCTAACCCTAACACTATCCTAGGGCTGATTCTAACCGTAACCCTAACACAATCCTAGGCCTGATGCTAACCCTAACCCTTACCCTAACACTATCCTAGGGTTCATGCTAACCCTATCCCTAACCCTAACACTATCCTAGGGCGGATGCTAACCCTAACCCTAACCCTAACACTATCCTAGGGCTAATGCTAACCCTAACACTAACACTATCCTAGGGCTGATGCTAACCCTAACCATAACCCTAACACTATCCTAGGGCTGATGCTAACCCTAACCCTAACACTCTCCTAGGCCTGATGCTAACCCTAACCCTAAGACTTACACTATCCTAGGGCTGATGCTAACCCTAACCCTAACACTAACACTATCCTAGGTCTGATGCTAACCCTAAACCTAACCCTATCCTAGGCCTGATGCTAACCCTAACCCTAACCTTAACACTCTCCTAGGGCTGATGTTAACCCTAACCCTAACACTATCCTAGGGCTGATGCTAACCCTAACCCTAACCCTAACAGTCTCCTAGGGCTGATGCTAACCCTAACCCTAACACTATCCTACGGCTGATGCTAACCCTAACCCTAACCCTAACAGTATCCTAGGGCTGATGCTAACCCTAACCCTAACACTAACACTATCCTAGGGCTGATGCTAACCCTAACACTAACAATATCCTAGGCCTGATGATATCCATAACCCTAAACCTAACACTATCCTAGGGCTGATGCTAACCCTAACCCTAACCCTAACACTATCCTAGGGCTGATTCTAACCGTAACCCTAACACAATCCTAGTCCTGATGCTAACCCTAACCCTTACCCTAACACTATCCTAGGGTTCATGCTAACCCTATCCCTAACCCTAACACTATCCTAGGGCGGATGCTAACCCTAACCCTAACCCTAACACTATCCTAGGGCTAATGCTAACCCTAACACTAACACTATCCTAGGGCTGATGCTAACCCTAACCCTAACCCTAACACTATCCTAGGGCTGATGCTAACCCTAACCCTAACTCTAACACTATCTTAGGGCTGAGGCTAACCCTAACCCTAACACTATCCTACGGCTGATGCTAACCCTAACCCTAACCCTAACACTATCCTAGGGCTAATGCTAACCCTAACCCTAACACTATCCTAGGCCTGATGCTAACCCTAACCCTAACCCTAACACTATCCTAGGGCTGATGCTAACCCTAACCCGAACACTATCCTAGGGCTGATGCTAACCCTAACCCTAACCCTAACACTGTCCTAGGGCTGATGCTAACCCTAACCCTAACACTATCCTAGGCCTGATGCTAACCCTAACCCTAACCCTAACACTATCCTAGGGCTGATGCTAACCCTAACACTAACACTATCCTAGGCCTGATGATATCCATAACCCTAAACCTAACACTATCCTAGGGCTGATGCTAACCCTAACCCTAACCCTAACACTATCCTAGGGCTGATTCTAACCGTAACCCTAACACAATCCTAGGCCTGATGCTAACCCTAACCCTTACCCTAACACTATCCTAGGGTTCATGCTAACCCTATCCCTAACCCTAACACTATCCTAGGGCGGATGCTAACCCTAACCCTAACCCTAACACTATCCTAGGGCTAATGCTAACCCTAACACTAACACTATCCTAGGGCTGATGCTAACCCTAACCATAACCCTAACACTATCCTAGGGCTGATGCTAACCCTAACCCTAACACTCTCCTAGGCCTGATGCTAACCCTAACCCTAAGACTTACACTATCCTAGGGCTGATGCTAACCCTAACCCTAACACTAACACTATCCTAGGTCTGATGCTAACCCTAAACCTAACCCTATCCTAGGCCTGATGCTAACCCTAACCCTAACCTTAACACTCTCCTAGGGCTGATGTTAACCCTAACCCTAACACTATCCTAGGGCTGATGCTAACCCTAACCCTAACCCTAACAGTCTCCTAGGGCTGATGCTAACCCTAACCCTAACACTATCCTACGGCTGATGCTAACCCTAACCCTAACCCTAACAGTATCCTAGGGCTGATGCTAACCCTAACCCTAACACTAACACTATCCTAGGGCTGATGCTAACCCTAACACTAACAATATCCTAGGCCTGATGATATCCATAACCCTAAACCTAACACTATCCTAGGGCTGATGCTAACCCTAACCCTAACCCTAACACTATCCTAGGGCTGATTCTAACCGTAACCCTAACACAATCCTAGTCCTGATGCTAACCCTAACCCTTACCCTAACACTATCCTAGGGTTCATGCTAACCCTATCCCTAACCCTAACACTATCCTAGGGCGGATGCTAACCCTAACCCTAACCCTAACACTATCCTAGGGCTAATGCTAACCCTAACACTAACACTATCCTAGGGCTGATGCTAACCCTAACCCTAACCCTAACACTATCCTAGGGCTGATGCTAACCCTAACCCTAACTCTAACACTATCTTAGGGCTGAGGCTAACCCTAACCCTAACACTATCCTACGGCTGATGCTAACCCTAACCCTAACCCTAACACTATCCTAGGGCTAATGCTAACCCTAACCCTAACACTATCCTAGGCCTGATGCTAACCCTAACCCTAACCTTAACACTATCCTAGGGCTGATGCTAACCCTAACCCGAACACTATCCTAGGGCTGATGCTAACCCTAACCCTAACCCTAACACTGTCCTAGGGCTGATGCTAACCCTAACCCTAACACTATCCTAGGCCTGATGCTAACCCTAACCCTAACCCTAACACTATCCTAGGGCTGATGCTAACCCTAACCCTAACACTATCCTAGGGCTGATGCTAACCCTAACCCTAACCCTAACACTATCCTAGGGCTGATGCTATCCCTAACCCTAACACTATCCTAGGCCTGATGATAACCCTAACCCTAACCCTAACACTCTCCTAGGGCTGATGCTAACCATAACCCTAACACTATCCTAGGGCTGATGCTAACCCTAACCCTAGCCCTAACACTATCCTAGGGCTGATGCTAACCATAACGCTAACCCTGACACTATCCTTTAACTGATGCTAACCCTAACCCTAACACTAACACTATCCTAGGCCTGATGAAAACCCTAACCCTAACCCTAACACTATCCTAGGGTTTATGTTAACCCTAACCCTAACACTATCCTAGGGCTGATGCTAACCCTAACACTATCCTAGGGCTGATGCTCACCCTAACCCTAACCTTAACACTATCCTAAGTCTGATGCTAACCCTAGCCCTCACACTATCCTAGTCCTGATGATAACCCTAACCCTAACCTTAACACTATCCTAGGGCTGATGCTAACCCTAACCCTAACCCTAACACTATCCTAGGGTTTATGTTAACCCTAACCCTAACACTATCCTAGGGCTGATGCTAACCCTAACCTTAACCCTAACACTATCCTAGGGCGGATGCTAACCCTAACCCTAACCCTAACACTATCCTAGGGCTGATGCTAACCCTAACACTAACACTATCCTAAGTCTGATGCTAACCCTAGCCCTCACACTACCCTAGGCCTGATGATAACCCTAACCCTAACCCTAACACTATCCTAGGGTTTATGTTAACCCTAAACCTAACACTATCCTAGGGCTGATGCTAACCCTAACACTAACCCTAACACTATCCTAGGGCTGATGCTAACCCAAACCCTAACTGTAACACTATCTTATGGCTGAGGCTAACCCTAACCCTAACACTATCCTACGGCTGATGCTAACCCTAACCCTAACCCTAACACAATCCTAGGGCTAATGCTAACCCTAACCCTAACACTATCCTAGGCCTGATGCTAACCCTAACCCTAACCCTAACACTATCCTAGGGCGGATGCTAACCCTAACCCTAACCCTAACACTATCCTAGGGCTGATGCTAACCCTAACACTAACACTATCCTAAGTCTGATGCTAACCCTAGCCCTCACACTATCCTAGGCCTGATGATAATCCTAACCCTAACCCTAACACTATCCTAGGGTTTATGTTAACCTTAACCCTAACACTATCCTAGGGCTGATGCTAACCCTAACCCTAACACTATCCTAGGGCTGATGCTAACCCTAACCCTAACCCTAAAACTATCGTAGGGCTGATGCTAACCCTAACCCTAACACTATCCTTGGCCTGATGCTAACCCTAACCCTAACCCTAACACTATCCTAGGGCTGATGCTAACTCTAACCCTAACACTATCCTAGGTCTGATGCTAACACTAACCCTAACCCTAACACTATCCTAGGGCTGATGCTAACCCTAACCCTAACACTATCCTAGGCCTGATGATAACCCTAACCCTAACCCCAACACTATCCTAGGGCTGATGCTAACCCTAACCCTAACACTATCCTAGGGCTGATGCTAACCCTAACCCTAACCCTAACACTATCCTAGGGCTGATGCTAACCCTAACGCTAACCCTAACACTATCCTTTAGCTGATGCTAACCCTAACCCTAACCCTAACACTATCCTAGGCCTGATGATAACCCTAACCCTAACCCTAACACTATCCTAGGGTTTATGTTAACCCTAACCCTAACACTATCCTAGGGCTGATGCTAACCCTAACCCTTACACTATCCTAGGGCTCATGCTAACCCTAACCCTAACCCTAACACTATCCTAAGTCTGATGCTAACCCTAGCCCTCACACTATCCTAGGCCTGATGATAACCCTAACCCTAAACTTAACACTATCCTAGGGCTGATGCTAACCCTAACCCTAACCCTAACACTATCCTAGGGTTTATGTTAACCCTAACCCTAACACTATGCTAGGGCTGATGCTAACCCTAACCCTAACCCTAACACTATCCTAGGGCTGATGCTAACCCTAACCCTAACACTATCCTAGGGCTGATGCTAACCCTAACCCTAACCCTAACACTATCCTAAGTTTGATGCTAACTCTAGCCCTCACACTATCCTAGGCCTGATGATAACCCTAACCCTAACCTTAACACTATCCTAGGGCTGATGCTAACCCTAACCCTAACCCTAACACTATCCTAGAGCTGATGCTAACCGTAACCCTAACAATATCCTAGGCCTGATGATAACCCTAACCCTAACCCTAACACTATCCTAGGGTTTAGGTTTACCCTAACCCTAACACTATCATTTGGCTGATGCTAACCCTAACACTAACACTATCCTAGGGCTGATGCTAACCCTAACCCTAACCCTAACACTATCCTAGGGCTGATGCTAACCCTAACCCTAACTCTAACACTATCTTAGGGCTGAGGCTAACCCTAACCCAAACACTATCCTACGGCTGATGCTAACCCTAACCCTAACCCTAACACTATCCTAAGGCTGATGCTAACCCTAACACTAACACTATCCTGGGCCTGGTGCTAACCCTAACCCTAACCCTAACACTATCCTAGGGCTGATGGTAACCCTAACCCTAATACAATCCTAGGGCTGATGGTAACCATAACCCTAACCCTAACACTATCCTAGGTCTGATGCTAACACTAATCCTAACCCTAACACTATCCTAGGGCTGATGCTAACCCTAACCCTAACACTATCCTAGGCCTGATGATAACCCTAACCCTAACCCCAACACTATCCTAGGGCTGATGCTAACCCTAACCCTAACACTATCCTAGGGCTGATGCTAACCCTAACCCTAACCCTAACACTATCCTAGGGCTGATGCTAACCCTAACGCTAACCCTAACACTATCCTTTAGCTGATGCTAACCCTAACCCTAACCCTAACACTATCCTAGGCCTGATGATAACCCTAACCCTAACCCTAACACTATCCTAGGGTTTATGTTAACCCTAACCCTAACACTATCCTAGGGCTGATGCTAACCCTAACCCTTACACTATCCTAGGGCTCATGCTAACCCTAACCCTAACCCTAACACTATCCTAAGTCTGATGCTAACCCTAGCCCTCACACTATCCTAGGCCTGATGATAACCCTAACCCTAACCTTAACACTATCCTAGGGCTGATGCTAACCCTAACCCTAACCCTAACACTATCCTAGGGTTTATGTTAACCCTAACCCTAACACTATGCTAGGGCTGATGCTAACCCTAACCCTAACCCTAACACTATCCTAGGGCGGATTCTAACCCTAACCCTAACCCTAACACTATCCTAGGGCTGATGCTAACCCTAACACTAACACTATCCTAGGGCTGATGCTAACCCTAACACTGACACTATCCTAGGCCTGGTGCTAACCCTAACCCTAACCCTAACACTATCCTAGGGCTGATGCTAACCCTAACCCTAATAATATCCTAGGGTTGATGCTAACCCTAACCCTAACCCGAACACTATCCTAGGGCTGATGCTAACCCTAACCCTAACCCTAACACTATCCTAGGGCTGATGCTAACCCTAACCCTAACGCTAACACTATCCTAGGGCTGATGCTAACCCTAACACTAACACTATCCTAGGGCTGATGCTAACCCAAACCCTAACCCTAACACTATCCTAGGGCTGATGCTAACACTAACCCTAACTCTAACACTATCCTAGGGCTGAGGATAACCCTAACCCTAACACTATCCTACGGCTGATGCTAACCCTAACCCTAACCCTAACACTATCCTAAGGCTAATGCTAACCCTAACACTAACACTATCCTAGGCCTGGTGCTAACCCTAACCCTAACCCTAACACTATTCTAGGGCTGATGCTAACCCTAACCCCAATAATATCCTAGGGCTGATGCTAACCCTAACCCTAACCCTAACACTATCCTAGGGCTGATGCTAACCCTAACCCTAACCCTAACAGTATCCTAGGGCTGATGCTAACCCTAACCCTAACACTAACACTATCCTAGGGCTGATGCTAACCCTAACACTAACACTATCCTAGGCCTGATGATATCCATAACCCTAAACCTAACACTATCCTAGGGCTGATGCTAACCCTAACCGTAACCCTAACACTATCCTAGGGCTGATTCTAACCGTAACCCTAACACAATCCTAGGCCTGATGCTAACCCTAACCCTTACCCTAACACTATCCTAGGGTTCATGCTAACCCTATCCCTAACCCTAACACTATCCTAGGGCGGATGCTAACCCTAACCCTAACCCTAACACTAACCTAGGGCTAATGCTAACCCTAACATTAACACTATCCTAGGGCTGATGCTAACCCTAACCATAACCCTAACACTATCCTAGGGCTGATGCTAACCCTAACCCTAACACTCTCCTAGGCCTGATGCTAACCCTAACCCTAACACTAACACTATCCTAGGTCTGATGCTAACCCTAAACCTAACCCTATCCTAGGCCTGATGCTAACCCTAACCCTAACCTTAACACTCTCCTAGGGCTGATGTTAACCCTAACCCTAACACTATCCTAGGGCTGATGCTAACCCTAACCCTAACACTATCCTACGGCTGATGCTAACCCTAACCCTAACCCTAACAGTATCCTAGGGCTGATGCTAACCGTAACCCTAACACTAACACTATCCTAGGGCTGATGCTAACCCTAACACTAACAATATCCTAGGCCTGATGATATCCATAACCCTAAACCTAACACTATCCTAGGGCTGATGCTAACCCTAACCCTAACCCTAACACTATCCTAGGGCTGATTCTAACCGTAACCCTAACACAATCCTAGTCCTGATGCTAACCCTAACCCTTACCCTAACACTATCCTAGGGTTCATGCTAACCCTATCCCTAACCCTAACACTATCCTAGGGCGGATGCTAACCCTAACCCTAACCCTAACACTATCCTAGGGCTAATGCTAACCCTAACACTAACACTATCCTAGGGCTGATGCTAACCCTAACCCTAACCCTAACACTATCCTAGGGCTGATGCTAACCCTAACCCTAACTCTAACACTATCTTAGGGCTGAGGCTAACCCTAACCCTAACACTATCCTACGGCTGATGGTAACCCTAACCCTAACCCTAACACTATCCTAGGGCTAATGCTAACCCTAACCCTAACACTATCCTAGGCCTGATGCTAACCCTAACCCTAACCCTAACACTATCCTAGGGCTGATGCTAACCCTAACCCGAACACTATCCTAGGGCTGATGCTAACCCTAACCCTAACCCTAACACTGTCCTAGGGCTGATGCTAACCGTAACCCTAACACTATCCTAGGCCTGATGCTAACCCTAACCCTAACCCTAACACTATCCTAGGGCTGATGCTAACCCTAACCCTAACACTATCCTAGGGCTGATGCTAACCCTAACCCTAACCCTAACACTATCCTAGGGCTGATGCTATCCCTAACCCTAACACTACCCTAGGCCTGATGATAACCCTAACCCTAACCCTAACACTCTCCTAGGGCTGATGCTAACCATAACCCTAACACTATCCTAGGGCTGATGCTAACCCTAACCCCAACCCTAACACTATCCTAGGGCTGATGCTAACCATAACGCTAACCCTGACACTATCCTTTAACTGATGCTAACCCTAACCCTAACACTAACACTATCCTAGGCCTGATGAAAACCCTAACCCTAACCCTAACACTATCCTAGGGTTTATGTTAACCCTAACCCTAACACTATCCTAGGGCTGATGCTATCCCTAACACTATCCTAGGGCTGATGCTCACCCTAACCCTAACCCTAACACTATCCTAAGTCTGATGCTAACCCTAGCCCTCACACTATCCTAGGCCTGATGATAACCCTAACCCTAACCTTAACACTATCCTAGGGCTGATGCTAACCCTGACCCTAACCCTAACACTATCCTAGGGTTTATGTTGACCCTAACCCTAACACTATCCTAGGGCTGATGCTAACCCTAACCTTAACCCTAACACTATCCTAGGGCGGATGCTAACCCTAACCCTAACCCTAACACTATCCTAGGGCTGATGCTAACCCTAACACTAACACTATCCTAAGTCTGATGCTAACCCTAGCCCTCACACTACCCTAGGCCTGATGATAACCCTAACCCTAACCCTAACACTATCCTAGGGTTTATGTTAACCCTAAACCTAACACTATCCTAGGGCTGATGCTAACCCTAACCCTAACCCTAACACTATCCTAGGGCTGATGCTAACCCAAACCCTAACTGTAACACTATCTTAGGGCTGAGGCTAACCCTAACCCTAACACTATCCTACGGCTGATGCTAACCCTAACCCTAACCCTAACAGTATCCTAGGGCTAATGCTAACCCTAACCCTAACACTATCCTAGGCCTGATGCTAACCCTAACCCTAACCCTAACACTATCCTAGGGCGGATGCTAACCCTAACCCTAACCCTAACACTATCCTAGGGCTGATGCTAACCCTAACACTAACACTAACCTAAGTCTGATGCTAACCCTAGCCCTCACACTATCCTAGGCCTGATGATAATCCTAACCCTAACCCTAACACTATCCTAGGGTTTATGTTAACCCTAACCCTAACACTATCCTAGGGCTGATGCTAACCCTTACCCTAACTCTATCCTAGGGCTGATGCTAACCCTAACCCTAACCCTAAAACTATCGTAGGGCTGATGCTAACACTAACCCTAACACTATCCTTGGCCTGATGCTAACCCTAACCCTAACCCTAACACTATCCTAGGGCTGATGCTAACTCTAACCCTAACACTATCCTAGGTCTGATACTAACACTAACCCTAACCCTAACACTATCCTAGGGCTGATGCTAACCCTAACCCTAACACTATCCTAGGCCTAATGATAACCCTAACCCTAACCCCAACACTATCCTAGGGCTGATGCTAACCCTAACCCTAACACTATCCTAGGGCTGATGCTAACCCTAACCCTAACCCTAACACTATCCTAGGGCTGATGCTAACCCTAACGCTAACCCTAACACTATCCTTTAGCTGATGCTAACCCTAACCCTAACCCTAACACTATCCTAGGCCTGATGATAACCCTAACCCTAACCCTAACACTATCCTAGGGTTTATGTTAACCCTAACCCTAACACTATCCTAGGGCTGATGCTAACCCTAACCCTTACACTATCCTAGGGCTCATGCTAACCCTAACCCTAACCCTAACACTATCCTAAGTCTGATGCTAACCCTAGCCCTCACACTATCCTAGGCCTGATGATAACCCTAACCCTAACCTTAACACTATCCTAGGGCTGATGCTAACCCTAACCCTAACCCTAACACTATCCTAGGGTTTATGTTAACCCTAACCCTAACACTATGCTAGGGCTGATGCTAACCCTAACCCTAACCCTAACACTATCCTAGGGCTGATGCTAACCCTAACCCTAACACTATCCTAGGGCTGATGCTAACCCTAACCCTAACCCTAACACTATCCTAAGTTTGATGCTAACTCTAGCCCTCACACTATCCTAGGCCTGATGATAACCCTAACCCTAACCTTAACACTATCCTAGGGCTGATGCTAACCCTAACCCTAACCCTAACACTATCCTAGAGCTGATGCTAACCGTAACCCTAACAATATCCTAGGCCTGATGATAACCCTAACCCTAACCCTAACACTATCCTAGGGTTTAGGTTTACCCTAACCCTAACACTATCATAGGGCTGATGCTAACCCTAACACTAACACTATCCTAGGGCTGATGCTAACCCTAACCCTAACCCTAACACTATCCTAGGGCTGATGCTAACCCTAACCCTAACTCTAACACTATCTTAGGGCTGAGGCTAACCCTAACCCAAACACTATCCTACGGCTGATGCTAACCCTAACCCTAACCCTAACACTATCCTAAGGCTGATGCTAACCCTAACACTAACACTATCCTGGGCCTGCTGCTAACCCTAACCCTTACCCTAACACTATCCTAGGGCTGATGGTAACCCTAACCCTAATACAATCCTAGGGCTGATGGTAACCATAACCCTAACCCTAACACTATCCTAGGTCTGATGCTAACACTAACCCTAACCCTAACACTATCCTAGGGCTGATGCTAACCCTAACCCTAACACTATCCTAGGCCTGATGATAACCCTAACCCTAACCCCAACACTATCCTAGGGCTGATGCTAACCCTAACCCTAACACTATCCCAGGGCTGATGCTAACCCTAACCCTAACCCTAACACTATCCTAGGGCTGATGCTAACCCTAACGCTAACCCTAACACTATCCTTTAGCTGATGCTAACCCTAACCCTAACCCTAACACTATCCTAGGCCTGATGATAACCCTAACCCTAACCCTAACACTATCCTAGGGTTTATGTTAACCCTAACCCTAACACTATCCTAGGGCTGATGCTAACCCTAACCCTTACACTATCCTAGGGCTCATGCTAACCCTAACCCTAACCCTAACACTATCCTAAGTCTGATGCTAACCCTAGCCCTCACACTATCCTAGGCCTGATGATAACCCTAACCCTAACCTTAACACTATCCTAGGGCTGATGCTAACCCTAATCCTAACCCTAACACTATCCTAGGGTTTATGTTAACCCTAACCCTAACACTATGCTAGGGCTGATGCTAACCCTAACCCTAACCCTAACACTATCCTAGGGCGGATTCTAACCCTAACCCTAACCCTAACACTATCCTAGGGCTGATGCTAACCCTAACACTAACACTATCCTAGGGCTGATGCTAACCCAAACCCTAACCCTAACACTATCCTAGGGCTGATGCTAACCCTAACCCTAACTCTAACACTATCTTAGGGCTGAGGCTAACCCTAACCCAAACACTATCCTACGGCTGATGCTAACCCTAACCCTAACCCTAACACTATCCTAAGGCTGATGCTAACCCTAACACTAACACTATCCTAGGCCTGGTGCTAACCCTAACCCTAACCCTAACACTATCCTAGGGCTGATGCTAACCCTAACCCTAACCCTAACACTATCCTAGGGTTGATGTTAACCCTAATCCTAACACTATCCTAGGGATGATGCTAACCCTAACCCTAACCCTAACACTATCCTAGGGCTGATGCTAACCCTAACCCTAACACTATCCTAGGGCTGATGCTAACCCTAACCCTAACCCTAACACTATCCTAGGGCTGATGCTAACACTAACCCTAACACTATCCTAGGGCTGATGCTAACCCTAACCCTAACCCTAACACTATCCTAAGTTTGATGCTAACTCTAGCCCTCACACTATCCTAGGCCTGATGATAACCCTAACCCTAACCTTAACACTATCCTAGGGCTGATGCTAACCCTAACCCTAACCCTAACACTATCCTAGAGCTGATGCTAACCGTAACTCTAACAATATCCTAGGCCTGATGATAACCCTAACCCTAACCCTAACACTATCCTAGGGTTTAGGTTTACCCTAACCCTAACACTATCATAGGGCTGATGCTAACCCTAACACTAACACTATCCTAGGGCTGATGCTAACCCTAACCCTAACCCTAACACTATCCTAGGGCTGATGCTAACCCTAACCCTAACTCTAACACTATCTTAGGGCTGAGGCTAACCCTAACCCAAACACTATCCTACGGCTGATGCTAACCCTAACCCTAACCCTAACACTATCCTAAGGCTGATGCTAACCCTAACACTAACACTATCCTGGGCCTGGTGCTAACCCTAACCCTAACCCTAACACTATCCTAGGGCTGATGGTAACCCTAACCCTAATACAATCCTAGGGCTGATGGTAACCATAACCCTAACCCTAACACTATCCTAGGGCTGATGCTAACCCTAACCCTAACCCTAACACTCTCCTAGGGCTGATGCTAACCCTAACCCTAACACTATCCTAGGCCTGATGCTAACCCTAACACTAACACTATCCTAGGCCTGGTGCTAACCCTAACCCTAACCCAAACACTATCCTAGGGCTGATGCTAACCCTAACCCTAACCCTAACACTCTCCTAGGGCTGAGGTTAACCCTAACACTAAAACTATCCTAGGGCTGATGCTAACCCTAACCCTAACCCTAACACTCTCCTAGGGCTGATGCTAACCCTAACCCTAACCCTATCCTAGGCCTGATGCTAACCCTAACCCTAACACTATCCTAGGTCTGATGCTAACCCTAAACCTAACACTATCCTAGGGCTGATGCTAACCCTAACCCTAACCCTAACACTATCCTAGGGCTGATGTTAACCCTAACCCTAACACTATCCTAGGGCTGATGCTAACCCTAACCCTAACCCTAACACTCTCCTAGGGCTGATGCTAACCCTAACCCTAACACTATCCTAGGCCTGATGCTAACCCTAACACTAACACTATCCTAGGCCTGGTGCTAACCCTAACCCTAACCCAAACACTATCCTAGGGCTGATGCTAACCCTAACCCTAACCCTAACACTCTCCTAGGGCTGAGGTTAACCCTAACCCTAACACTATCCTAGGGCTGATGCTAACCCTAACCCTAACCCTAACACTATCCTAGGGCTGATGCTAACCCTAACCCTAACACTATCCTAGGGCTGATGCTAACCATAACCCTAACCCTAACACTATCCTAGGGCTGATGCTAACCCTAACCCTAACACTATCCTAGGGCTAATGCTAACCCTAACCCTAACCCTAACACTATCCTAGGGCTGATGCTAACCCTAACCCTAACACTATCCTAGGGCTGATGCTAACCCTAACCCTAACCCTAACACTATTCTAGGGCTGATGCTAACCCTAACCCTAACACTATCCTAGGGCTGATGCTAACCCTAACCCTAACCCGAACACTACCCTAGGGCTGATGCTAACCCTAACCCTAACCCTAACACTATCCTAGGGCTGATGCTAACCCTAACCCTAACTCTAACACTATCCTAGGGCTGATGCTAACCCTAACCCTAACAATATCCTAGGCCTGATGATATCCCTAACCCTAAACCTAACACTATCCTAGGGCTGATGCTAACCCTAACCCTAACCCTAACACTATCCTAGGGCTGATTCTAACCGTAACCCTAACACTGTCCTAGGCCTGATGCTAACCCTAACCCTAACCCTAACACTATCCTAGGCCTGATGCTAACCCTATCCCTAACCCTAACACTCTCCTAGGGCTGAGGCTAACCCTAACCCTAACACTATCCTAGGGCTGATGTTAACCCTAACCCTAACGCTAACACTATCCTAGGGCTGATGCTAACCCTAACACTAACACTATCCTGGGGCTGATGCTAACCCAAACCCTAACCCTAACACTATCCTAGGGCTGATGCTAACACTAACCCTAACTCTAACACTATCCTAGGGCTGAGGCTAACCCTAACCCTAACACTATCCTACGGCTGATGCTAACCCTAACCCTAACACTAACACTATCCTAGGGCTGATGCTAACCCTAACACTAACAATATCCTAGGCCTGATGATATCCATAACCCTAAACCTAACACTATCCTAGGGCTGATGCTAACCCTAACGCTAACCCTAACACTATCCTAGGGCTGATTCTAACCGTAACCCTAACACAATCCTAGGCCTGATGCTAACCCTAACCCTTACCCTAACACTATCCTAGGGCTCATGCTAACCCTATCCCTAACCCTAACACTATCCTAGGGCGGATGCTAACCCTAACCCTAACCCTAACACTATCCTAGGGCTAATGCTAACCCTAACACTAACACTATCCTAGGGCTGATGCTAACCCTAACCCTAACCCTAACACTATCCTAGGGCTGATGCTAACCCTAACACTAACACTATCCTACGGCTGATGCTAACCCTAACCCTAACCCTAACACTATCCTAGGGCTAATGCTAACCCTAACCCTAACACTATCCTAGGCCTGATGCTAACCCTAACCCTAACCCTAACACTATCCTAGGGCTGATGCTAACCCTAACACTAACACTATCCTAGGGCTGATGCTAACCCTAACCCTAACCCTAACACTGTCCTAGGGCTGATGCTAACCCTAACCCTAACACTATCCTAGGCCTGATGCTAACCCTAACCCTAACCCTAACACTATCCTAGGGCTGATGCTAACCCTAACCCTAACACTATCCTAGGGCTGATGCTAACCCTAACCCTAACCCTAACACTATCTTAGGCCTGATGCTAAACCTATCCCTAACCCTAACACTCTCCTAGGGCTGATGCTAACCCTAACCCTAACACTATCCTAGGGCTGATGCTAACCCTAACCCTAACCCTAACACTATCCTAAGTGTGATGCTAACCCTAGCCCTCACACTATCCTAGGCCTGATGATAACCCTAACCCTATCCCTAACACTATCCTAGAGCTGATGCTAACCCTAACCCTAACACTATTTTAGGCCTGATGATAACCCTAACCCTAACCCTAACACTATCCCAGGGTTTATGTTAACCCTAACCCTAACACTATCCTAGGGCTGATGCTAACACTAACCCTAACCCTAACACTATCCTAGGGCTGATGCTAACCCAAACCCTAACTCTAACACTATCTTAGGGCTTAGGCTAACCCTAACCCTAACACTATCCTACGGCTGATGCTATCCCTAACCCTAACCCTAACACTATCCTAGGGCTAATGCTAACCCTAACCCTAACACTATCCTAGGCCTGATGCTAACCCTAACCCTAACCCTAACACTATCCTAGGGCTGATGCTAACCCTAACCCTAACACTATCCTAGGGCTGATGCTAACCCTAACCCTAACCCTAACACTATCATAGGGCTGATGCTAACCCTAACCCTAACAGTATCCTTGGCCTGATGCTAACCCTAACCCTAACCCTAACACTATCCTAGGGCTGATGCTAACTCTAACCCTAACACTATCCTAGGTCTGATGCTAACCCTAACCCTAACCCTAACACTATCCTAGGGCTGATGCTAACCCTAACCCTAACAGTATCGTAGGCCTGATGATAACCCTAACCCTAACCCTAACACTATCCTAGGGCTGATGCTAACCCTAACCCTAACTCTAACACTATCTTAGGGCTTAGGCTAACCCTAACCCTAACACTATCCTACGGCTGATGCTAACCCTAACCCTAACCCTAACACTATCCTAGGGCTAATGCTAACCCTAACCCTAACACTATCCTAGGGCTGATGCTAACCCTAACCCTAACCCTAACACTCTCCTAGGGCTGATGCTAACCCTAACCCTAACACTATCCTAGGCCTGATGCTAACCCTAACACTAACACTATCCTAGGCCTGGTGCTAACCCTAACCCTAACCCAAACACTATCCTAGGGCTGATGCTAACCCTAACCCTAACCCTAACACTCTCCTAGGGCTGAGGTTAACCCTAACCCTAACACTATCCTAGGGCTGATGCTAACCCTAACCCTAACCCTAACACTATCCTAGGGCTGATGCTAACCCTAACCCTAACACTATCCTAGGGCTGATGCTAACCATAACCCTAACCCTAACACTATCCTAGGGCTGATGCTAACCCTAACCCTAACACTATCCTAGGGCTAATGCTAACCCTAACCCTAACCCTAACACTATCCTAGGGCTGATGCTAACCCTAACCCTAACACTATCCTAGGGCTGATGCTAACCCTAACCCTAACCCTAACACTATTCTAGGGCTGATGCTAACCCTAACCCTAACACTATCCTAGGGCTGATGCTAACCCTAACCCTAACCCGAACACTACCCTAGGGCTGATGCTAACCCTAACCCTAACCCTAACACTATCCTAGGGCTGATGCTAACCCTAACCCTAACTCTAACACTATCCTAGGGCTGATGCTAACCCTAACCCTAACAATATCCTAGGCCTGATGATATCCCTAACCCTAAACCTAACACTATCCTAGGGCTGATGCTAACCCTAACCCTAACCCTAACACTATCCTAGGGCTGATTCTAACCGTAACCCTAACACTGTCCTAGGCCTGATGCTAACCCTAACCCTAACCCTAACACTATCCTAGGCCTGATGCTAACCCTATCCCTAACCCTAACACTCTCCTAGGGCTGAGGCTAACCCTAACCCTAACACTATCCTAGGGCTGATGTTAACCCTAACCCTAACGCTAACACTATCCTAGGGCTGATGCTAACCCTAACACTAACACTATCCTGGGGCTGATGCTAACCCAAACCCTAACCCTAACACTATCCTAGGGCTGATGCTAACACTAACCCTAACTCTAACACTATCCTAGGGCTGAGGCTAACCCTAACCCTAACACTATCCTACGGCTGATGCTAACCCTAACCCTAACACTAACACTATCCTAGGGCTGATGCTAACCCTAACACTAACAATATCCTAGGCCTGATGATATCCATAACCCTAAACCTAACACTATCCTAGGGCTGATGCTAACCCTAACGCTAACCCTAACACTATCCTAGGGCTGATTCTAACCGTAACCCTAACACAATCCTAGGCCTGATGCTAACCCTAACCCTTACCCTAACACTATCCTAGGGCTCATGCTAACCCTATCCCTAACCCTAACACTATCCTAGGGCGGATGCTAACCCTAACCCTAACCCTAACACTATCCTAGGGCTAATGCTAACCCTAACACTAACACTATCCTAGGGCTGATGCTAACCCTAACCCTAACCCTAACACTATCCTAGGGCTGATGCTAACCCTAACACTAACACTATCCTACGGCTGATGCTAACCCTAACCCTAACCCTAACACTATCCTAGGGCTAATGCTAACCCTAACCCTAACACTATCCTAGGCCTGATGCTAACCCTAACCCTAACCCTAACACTATCCTAGGGCTGATGCTAACCCTAACACTAACACTATCCTAGGGCTGATGCTAACCCTAACCCTAACCCTAACACTGTCCTAGGGCTGATGCTAACCCTAACCCTAACACTATCCTAGGCCTGATGCTAACCCTAACCCTAACCCTAACACTATCCTAGGGCTGATGCTAACCCTAACCCTAACACTATCCTAGGGCTGATGCTAACCCTAACCCTAACCCTAACACTATCTTAGGCCTGATGCTAAACCTATCCCTAACCCTAACACTCTCCTAGGGCTGATGCTAACCCTAACCCTAACACTATCCTAGGGCTGATGCTAACCCTAACCCTAACCCTAACACTATCCTAAGTGTGATGCTAACCCTAGCCCTCACACTATCCTAGGCCTGATGATAACCCTAACCCTATCCCTAACACTATCCTAGAGCTGATGCTAACCCTAACCCTAACACTATTTTAGGCCTGATGATAACCCTAACCCTAACCCTAACACTATCCCAGGGTTTATGTTAACCCTAACCCTAACACTATCCTAGGGCTGATGCTAACACTAACCCTAACCCTAACACTATCCTAGGGCTGATGCTAACCCAAACCCTAACTCTAACACTATCTTAGGGCTTAGGCTAACCCTAACCCTAACACTATCCTACGGCTGATGCTAACCCTAACCCTAACCCTAACACTATCCTAGGGCTAATGCTAACCCTAACCCTAACACTATCCTAGGCCTGATGCTAACCCTAACCCTAACCCTAACACTATCCTAGGGCTGATGCTAACCCTAACCCTAACACTATCCTAGGGCTGATGCTAACCCTAACCTTAACCCTAACACTATCATAGGGCTGATGCTAACCCTAACCCTAACAGTATCCTTGGCCTGATGCTAACCCTAACCCTAACCCTAACACTATCCTAGGGCTGATGCTAACTCTAACCCTAACACTATCCTAGGTCTGATGCTAACCCTAACCCTAACCCTAACACTATCCTAGGGCTGATGCTAACCCTAACCCTAACAGTATCGTAGGCCTGATGATAACCCTAACCCTAACCCTAACACTATCCTAGGGCTGATGCTAACCCTAACCCTAACACTATCCTAGGGCTGATGCTAACCCTAACCCTAACCCTAACACTATCCTAGGGCTGATGCTAACCCTAACGCTAACCCTAACACTATCCTTTAGCTGATGCTAACCCTAACCCTAACCCTAACACTATCCTAGGCCTGATGATAACCCTAACCCTAACCCTAACACTATCCTAGGGTTTATGTTAACCCTAACCCTAACACTATCCTAGGGCTGATGCTAACCCTAACCCTAACACTATCCTAGGGCTCATGCTAACCCTAACCCTAACCCTAACACTATCCTAAGTCTGATGATAACCCTAGCCCTCACACTATCATAGGCCTGATGATAACCCTAACCCTAACCTTAACACTATCCTAGGGCTGATGCTAACCCTAACCCTAACCCTAACACTATCCTAGGGTTTATGTTAACCCTAACCCTAACACTATCCTAGGGCTGATGCTAACCCTAACCCTAACCCTAATACTATCCTAAGTCTGATGCTAACTCTAGCCCTCACACTATCCTAGGCCTGATGATAACCCTAACCCTAACCTTAACACTATCCTGGGGCTGATGCTAACCCTAACACTAACCCTAACACTATCCTAGAGCTGATGCTAACCCTAACCCTAAAAATATCCTAGGCCTGATGATTACCCTAACCCTAACCCTAACACTATCCTAGGGTTTAGGTTAACCCTAACCCTAACACTATCATAGGGCTGATGCTAACCCTAACACTAACACTATCCTAGGGCTGATGCTAACCCTAACCCTAACCCTAACACTATCCTAGGGCTGATGCTAACCCTAACCCTAACTCTAACACTATCCTAGGGCTGAGGCTAACCCTAACCCTAACACTATCCTACGGCTGATGCTAACCCTAACCCTAACCCTAACACTATCCTAAGGCTGATGCTAACCCTAACACTAACACTATCCTAGGCCTGGTGCTAACCCTAACCCTAACCCTAACACTATTCTAGGGCTGATGCTAACCCTAACCCTAATAATATCCTAGGGCTGATGCTAACCCTAACCCTAACCCTAACACTATCCTAGGGCTGATGCTAACCCTAACCCTAAACCTAACACTATCCTAGGGTTGATGCTAACCCTAACCCTAACACTAACACTATCCTAGGGCTGATGCTAAACCTAACACTAACAATATCCTAGGCCTGATGATATCCATAACCCTAAACCTAACACTATCCTAGGGCTGATGCTAACCCTAACCCTAACCCTAACACTATCCTAGGGCTGATTCTAACCGTAACCCTAACACAATCCTAGGCCTGATGCTAACCCTAACCCTTACCCTAACACTATCCTAGGGCTCATGCTAACCCTATCCCTAACCCTAACACTATCCTAGGGCGGATGCTAACCCTAACCCTAACCCTAACACTATCCTAGGGCTAATGCTAACCCTAACACGAACACTATCCTAGGGCTGATGCTAACCCTAACCCTAACCCTAACACTATCCTAGGGCTGATGCTAACCCTAACCCTAACTCTAACACTATCTTAGGGCTGAGGCTAACCCTAACCCTAACACTATCCTACGGCTGATGCTAACCCTAACCCTAACCCTAACACTATCCTAGGGCTAATGCTAACCCTAACCCTAACACTATCCTAGGCCTGATGCTAACCCTAACCCTAACCCTAACACTATCCTAGGGCTGATGCTAACCCTAACACTAACACTATCCTAGGGCTGATGCTAACCCTAACCCTAACCCTAACACTGTCCTAGGGCTGATGCTAACCCTAACCCTAACACTATCCTAGGCCTGATGCTAACCCTAACCCTAACCCTAACACTATCTTAGGGCTGATGCTAACCCTAACACTAACACTATCCTAGGGCTGATGCTAACCCTAAACCTAACCCTAACACTAACCTAGGCCTGATGCTAAACCTATCGCTAACCCTAACACTCTCCTAGGGGTGATGCTAACCCTAACCCTAACACTATCCTAGGGCTGATGCTAACCCTAACCCTAACCCTAACACTATCCTAAGTCTGATGCTAACCCTAGCCCGCACACTATCCTAGGCCTGATGATAACCCTAACCCTATCCCTAACACTATCCTAGAGCTGATGCTAACCCTAACCCTAACACTATCTTAGGCCTGATGATAACCCTAACCCTAACCCTAACACTATCCTAGGGTTTATGTTAACCCTAACCCTAACACTATCCTAGGGCTGATGCTAACCCTAACCCTAACCCTAACACTATCCTAGGGCTGATGCTAACCCAAACCCTAACTCTAACACTATCTTAGGGCTGAGGCTAACCCTAACCCTAACACTATCCTACGGCTGATGCTAACCCTAACCCTAACCCTAACACTATCCTAGGGCTAATGCTAACCCTAACCCTAACACTATCCTAGGCCTGATGCTAACCCTAACCCTAATCCTAACACTATCCTAGGGCTGATGCTAACCCTAACCCTAACACTATCCTAGGGCTGATGCTAACCCTAACCCTAACCCTAACACTATCGTAGGGCTGATGCTAACCCTAACCCTAACACTATCCTTGGCCTGATGGTAACCCTAACCCTAAGCCTAACACTATCCTAGGGCTGATGCTAACTCTAACCCTAACACTATCCTAGGTCTGATGCTAACCCTAACCCTAACCCTAACACTATCCTAGGGCTGATGCTAACCCTAACCCTAACAGTATCGTAGGCCTGATGATAACCCTAACCCTAACCCTAACACTATCCTAGGGCTGATGCTAACCCTAACCCTAACACTATCCTAGGGATGATGCTAACCCTAACCCTAACCCTAACACTATCCTAGGGCTGATGCTAACCCTAACGCTAACCCTAACAATATCCTTTAGCTGATGCTAACCCTAACCCTAACCCTAACACTATCCTAGGCCTGATGATAACGCTAACCCTAACCCTAACACTATCCTAGGGTTTATGTTAACCCTAACCCTAACACTATCCTAGGGCTGATCCTAACCCTAACCCTAACACTATCCTAGGGCTCATGCTAACCCTAACCCTAACCCTAACACTATCCTAAGTCTGATGCTAACCCTAGCCCTCACACTATCCTAGGCCTGATGATAACCCTAACCCTAACCTTAACACTATCCTAGGGCTGATGCTAACCCTAACCCTAACCCTAACACTATCCTAGGGTTTATGTTAACCCTAACCCTAACACTATCCTAGGGCTGATGCTAACCCTAACCCTAACACTAACACTATCCTAGGGCGGATGCTAACCCTAACCCTAACCCTAACACTATCCTAGGGCTGATGCTAACCCTAACACTAACACTATCCTAGGGCTGATGCTAACCCTAACCCTAACCCTAACACTATCCCAGGGCTGATGCTAACCCTAACCCTATCTCTAACACTATCTTAGGGCTGAGGCTAACCCTAACCCAAACACTATCCTATGGCTGATGCTAACCCTAACCCTAACCCTAACACTATCCTAAGGCTGATGCTAACCCTAACACTAACACTATCCTAGGCCTGGTGCTAACCCTAAACCCTAACCCTAACACTATCCTAGGGCTGATGCTAACCCTAACCCTAACCCTAACACTATCCTAAGTTTGATGCTAACTCTAGCCCTCACACTATCCTAGGCCTGATGATAACCCTAACCCTAACCTTAACACTATCCTAGGGCTGATGCTAACCCTAACCCTAACCCTAACACTATCCTAGAGCTGATGCTAACCGTAACCCTAACAATATCCTAGGCCTGATGATAACCCAAACCCTAACCCTAACACTATCCTAGGGTTTAGGTTTACCCTAACCCTAACACTATCATTTGGCTGATGCTAACCCTAACACTAACACTATCCTAGGGCTGATGCTAACCCTAACCCTAACCCTAACACTATCCTAGGGCTGATGCTAACCCTAACCCTAACTCTAACACTATCTTAGGGCTGAGGCTAACCCTAACCCAAACACTATCCTACGGCTGATGCTAACCCTAACCCTAACCCTAACACTATCCTAGGGCTGATGGTAACCCTAACCCTAATACAATCCTAGGGCTGATGGTAACCATAACCCTAACCCTAACACTATCCTAGGTCTGATGCTAACACTAACCCTAACCCTAACACTATCCTAGGGCTGATGCTAACCCTAACCCTAACACTATCCTAGGCCTGATGATAACCCTAACCCTAACCCCAACACTATCCTAGGGCTGATGCTAACCCTAACCCTAACACTATCCTAGGGCTGATGCTAACCCTAACCCTAACCCTAACACTATCCTAGGGCTGAAGCTAACCCTAACGCTAACCCTAACACTATCCTTTAGCTGATGCTAACCCTAACCCTAACCCTAACACTATCCTAGGCCTGATGATAACCCTAACCCTAACCCTAACACTATCCTAGGGTTTATGTTAACCCTAACCCTAACACTATCCTAGGGCTGATGCTAACCCTAACCCTTACACTATCCTAGGGCTCATGCTAACCCTAACCCTAACCCTAACACTATCCTAAGTCTGACGCTAACCCTAGCCCTCACACTATCCTAGGCCTGATGATAACCCTAACCCTAACCTTAACACTATCCTAGGGCTGATGCTAACCCTAACCCTAACCCTAACACTATCCTAGGGTTTATGTTAACCCTAACCCTAACACTATGCTAGGGCTGATGCTAACCCTAACCCTAACCCTAACACTATCCTAGGGCGGATTCTAACCCTAACCCTAACCCTAACACTATCCTAGGGCTGATGCTAACCCTAACACTAACACTATCCTAGGGCTGATGCTAACCCTAACACTGACACTATCCTAGGCCTGGTGCTAACCCTAACCCTAACCCTAACACTATCCTAGGGCTGATGCTAACCCTAACCCTAATAATATCCTAGGGTTGATGCTAACCCTAACCCTAACCCGAACACTATCCTAGGGCTGATGCTAACCCTAACCCTAACCCTAACACTATCCTAGGGCTGATGCTAACCCTAACCCTAACTCTAACACTATCCTAGGGCTGATGCTAACCCTAACCCTAACAATATCCTAGGCCTGATGATATCCCTAACCCTAAACCTAACACTATCCTAGGGCTGATGCTAACCCTAACCCTAACCCTAACACTATCCTAGGGCTGATGCTAACCCTAACCCTAACGCTAACACTATCCTAGGGCTGATGCTAACCCTAACACTAACACTATCCTAGGGCTGATGCTAACCCAAACCCTAACCCTAACACTATCCTAGGGCTGATGCTAACACTAACCCTAACTCTAACACTATCCTAGGGCTGAGGATAACCCTAACCCTAACACTATCCTACGGCTGATGCTAACCCTAACCCTAACCCTAACACTATCCTAAGGCTGATGCTAACCCTAACACTAACACTATCCTAGGCCTGGTGCTAACCCTAACCCTAACCCTAACACTATTCTAGGGCTGATGCTAACCCTAACCCCAATAATATCCTAGGGCTGATGCTAACCCTAACCCTAACCCTAACACTATCCTAGGGCTGATGCTAACCCTAACCCTAACCCTAACAGTATCCTAGGGCTGATGCTAACCCTAACCCTAACACTAACACTATCCTAGGGCTGATGCTAACCCTAACACTAACACTATCCTAGGCCTGATGATATCCATAACCCTAAACCTAACACTATCCTAGGGCTGATGCTAACCCTAACCCTAACCCTAACACTATCCTAGGGCTGATTCTAACGGTAAACCTAACACAATCCTAGGCCTGATGCTAACCCTAACCCTTACCCTAACACTATCCTAGGGTTCATGCTAACCCTATCCCTAACACTAACACTATCCTAGGGCGGATGCTAACCCTAACCCTAACCCTAACACTAACCTAGGGCTAATGCTAACCCTAACACTAACACTATCCTAGGGCTGATGCTAACCCTAACCATAACCCTAACACTATCCTAGGGCTGATGCTAACCCTAACCCTAACACTCTCCTAGGCCTGATGCTAACCCTAACCCTAAGACTTACACTATCCTAGGGCTGATGCTAACCCTAACCCTAACACTAACACTATCCTAGGTCTGATGCTAACCCTAAACCTAACCCTATCCTAGGCCTGATGCTAACCCTAACCCTAACCTTAACACTCTCCTAGGGCTGATGTTAACCCTAACCCTAACACTATCCTAGGGCTGATGCTAACCCTAACCCTAACCCTAACACTCTCCTAGGGCTGATGCTAACCCTAACCCTAACACTATCCTACGGCTGATGCTAACCCTAACCCTAACCCTAACAGTATCCTAGGGCTGATGCTAACCGTAACCCTAACACTAACACTATCCTAGGGCTGATGCTAACCCTAACACTAACACTATCCTAGGCCTGATGATATCCATAACCCTAAACCTAACACTATCCTAGGGCTGATGCTAACCCTAACCCTAACCCTAACACTATCCTAGGGCTGATTCTAACCGTAACCCTAACACAATCCTAGTCCTGATGCTAACCCTAACCCTTACCCTAACACTATCCTAGGGTTCATGCTAACCCTATCCCTAACCCTAACACTATCCTAGGGCGGATGCTAACCCTAACCCTAACCCTAACACTATCCTAGGGCTAATGCTAACCCTAACACTAACACTATCCTAGGGCTGATGCTAACCCTAACCCTAACCCTAACACTATCCTAGGGCTGATGCTAACCCTAACCCTAACTCTCACACTATCTTAGGGCTGAGGCTAACCCTAACCCTAACACTATCCTACGGCTGATGCTAACCCTAACACTAACCCTAACACTATCCTAGGGCTAATGCTACCCTAACCCTAACACTATCCTAGGCCTGATGCTAACCCTAACCCTAACCCTAACACTATCCTAGGGCTGATGCTAACCCTAACCCGAACACTATCCTAGGGCTGATGCTAACCCTAACCCTAACCCTAACACTGTCCTAGGGCTGATGCTAACCCTAACCCTAACACTATCCTAGGCCTGATGCTAACCCTAACCCTAACCCTAACACTATCCTAGGGCTGATGCTAACCCTAACCCTAACACTATCCTAGGGCTGATGCTAACCCTAACCCTAACCCTAACACTATCCTAGGGCTGATGCTATCCCTAACCCTAACACTATCCTAGGCCTGATGATAACCCTAACCCTAACCCTAACACTCTCCTAGGGCTGATGCTAACCATAACCCTAACACTATCCTAGGGCTGATGCTAACCCTAACCCTAACCCTAACACTATCCTAGGGCTGATGCTAACCATAACGCTAACCCTGACACTATCCTTTAACTGATGCTAACCCTAACCCTAACACTAACACTATCCTAGGCCTGATGAAAACCCTAACCCTAACCCTAACACTATCCTAGGGTTTATGTTAACCCTAACCCTAACACTATCCTAGGGCTGATGCTAACCCTAACACTATCCTAGGGCTGATGCTCACCCTAACCCTAACCCTAACACTATCCTAAGTCTGATGCTAACCCTAGCCCTCACACTATCCTAGGCCTGATGATAACCCTAACCCTAACCTTAACACTATCCTAGGGCTGATGCTAACCCTAACCCTAACCCTAACACTATCCTAGGGTTTATGTTGACCCTAACCCTAACACTACCCTAGGGCTGATGCTAACCCTAACCTTAACCCTAACACTATCCTAGGGCGGATGCTAACCCTAACCCTAACCCTAACACTATCCTAGGGCTGATGCTAACCCTAACACTAACACTATCCTAAGTCTGATGCTAACCCTAGCCCTCACACTACCCTAGGCCTGATGATAACCCTAACCCTAACCCTAACACTATCCTAGGGTTTATGTTAACCCTAAACCTAACACTATCCTAGGGCTGATGCTAACCCTAACCCTAACCCTAACACTATCCTAGGGCTGATGCTAACCCAAACCCTAACTGTAACACTATCTTAGGGCTGAGGCTAACCCTAACCCTAACACTATCCTACGGCTGATGCTAACCCTAACCCTAACCCTAACAGTATCCTAGGGCTAATGCTAACCCTAACCCTAACACTATCCTAGGCCTGATGCTAACCCTAACCCTAACCCTAACACTATCCTAGGGCTGATTCTAACCGTAACCCTAACACAATCCTAGTCCTGATGCTAACCCTAACCCTTACCCTAACACTATCCTAGGGTTCATGCTAACCCTATCCCTAACCCTAACACTATCCTAGGGCGGATGCTAACCCTAACCCTAACCCTAACACTATCCTAGGGCTAATGCTAACCCTAACACTAACACTATCCTAGGGCTGATGCTAACCCTAACCCTAACCCTAACACTATCCTAGGGCTGATGCTAACCCTAACCCTAACTCTAACACTATCTTAGGGCTGAGGCTAACCCTAACCCTAACACTATCCTACGGCTGATGCTAACCCTAACCCTAACCCTAACACTATCCTAGGGCTAATGCTAACCCTAACCCTAACACTATCCTAGGCCTGATGCTAACCCTAACCCTAACCCTAACACTATCCTAGGGCTGATGCTAACCCTAACCCGAACACTATCCTAGGGCTGATGCTAACCCTAACCCTAACCCTAACACTGTCCTAGGGCTGATGCTAACCCTAACCCTAACACTATCCTAGGCCTGATGCTAACCCTAACCCTAACCCTAACACTATCCTAGGGCTGATGCTAACCCTAACCCTAACACTATCCTAGGGCTGATGCTAACCCTAACCCTAACCCTAACACTATCCTAGGGCTGATGCTATCCCTAACCCTAACACTATCCTAGGCCTGATGATAACCCTAACCCTAACCCTAACACTCTCCTAGGGCTGATGCTAACCATAACCCTAACACTATCCTAGGGCTGATGCTAACCCTAACCCTAACCCTAACACTATCCTAGGGCTGATGCTAACCCAAACCCTAACTGTAACACTATCTTAGGGCTGAGGCTAACCCTAACCCTAACACTATCCTACGGCTGATGCTAACCCTAACCCTAACCCTAACAGTATCCTAGGGCTAATGCTAACCCTAACCCTAACACTATCCTAGGCCTGATGCTAACCCTAACCCTAACCCTAACACTATCCTAGGGCTGATTCTAACCGTAACCCTAACACAATCCTAGTCCTGATGCTAACCCTAACCCTTACCCTAACACTATCCTAGGGTTCATGCTAACCCTATCCCTAACCCTAACACTATCCTAGGGCGGATGCTAACCCTAACACTAACACTATCCTAGGGCTGATGCTAACCCTAACCCTAACCCTAACACTATCCTAGGGCTGATTCTAACGGTAAACCTAACACAATCCTAGGCCTGATGCTAACCCTAACCCTTACCCTAACACTATCCTAGGGTTCATGCTAACCCTATCCCTAACACTAACACTATCCTAGGGCGGATGCTAACCCTAACCCTAACCCTAACACTAACCTAGGGCTAATGCTAACCCTAACACTAACACTATCCTAGGGCTGATGCTAACCCTAACCATAACCCTAACACTATCCTAGGGCTGATGCTAACCCTAACCCTAACACTCTCCTAGGCCTGATGCTAACCCTAACCCTAAGACTTACACTATCCTAGGGCTGATGCTAACCCTAACCCTAACACTAACACTATCCTAGGTCTGATGCTAACCCTAAACCTAACCCTATCCTAGGCCTGATGCTAACCCTAACCCTAACCTTAACACTCTCCTAGGGCTGATGTTAACCCTAACCCTAACACTATCCTAGGGCTGATGCTAACCCTAACCCTAACCCTAACACTCTCCTAGGGCTGATGCTAACCCTAACCCTAACACTATCCTACGGCTGATGCTAACCCTAACCCTAACCCTAACAGTATCCTAGGGCTGATGCTAACCGTAACCCTAACACTAACACTATCCTAGGGCTGATGCTAACCCTAACACTAACACTATCCTAGGCCTGATGATATCCATAACCCTAAACCTAACACTATCCTAGGGCTGATGCTAACCCTAACCCTAACCCTAACACTATCCTAGGGCTGATTCTAACCGTAACCCTAACACAATCCTAGTCCTGATGCTAACCCTAACCCTTACCCTAACACTATCCTAGGGTTCATGCTAACCCTATCCCTAACCCTAACACTATCCTAGGGCGGATGCTAACCCTAACCCTAACCCTAACACTATCCTAGGGCTAATGCTAACCCTAACACTAACACTATCCTAGGGCTGATGCTAACCCTAACCCTAACCCTAACACTATCCTAGGGCTGATGCTAACCCTAACCCTAACTCTCACACTATCTTAGGGCTGAGGCTAACCCTAACCCTAACACTATCCTACGGCTGATGCTAACCCTAACACTAACCCTAACACTATCCTAGGGCTAATGCTACCCTAACCCTAACACTATCCTAGGCCTGATGCTAACCCTAACCCTAACCCTAACACTATCCTAGGGCTGATGCTAACCCTAACCCGAACACTATCCTAGGGCTGATGCTAACCCTAACCCTAACCCTAACACTGTCCTAGGGCTGATGCTAACCCTAACCCTAACACTATCCTAGGCCTGATGCTAACCCTAACCCTAACCCTAACACTATCCTAGGGCTGATGCTAACCCTAACCCTAACACTATCCTAGGGCTGATGCTAACCCTAACCCTAACCCTAACACTATCCTAGGGCTGATGCTATCCCTAACCCTAACACTATCCTAGGCCTGATGATAACCCTAACCCTAACCCTAACACTCTCCTAGGGCTGATGCTAACCATAACCCTAACACTATCCTAGGGCTGATGCTAACCCTAACCCTAACCCTAACACTATCCTAGGGCTGATGCTAACCATAACGCTAACCCTGACACTATCCTTTAACTGATGCTAACCCTAACCCTAACACTAACACTATCCTAGGCCTGATGAAAACCCTAACCCTAACCCTAACACTATCCTAGGGTTTATGTTAACCCTAACCCTAACACTATCCTAGGGCTGATGCTAACCCTAACACTATCCTAGGGCTGATGCTCACCCTAACCCTAACCCTAACACTATCCTAAGTCTGATGCTAACCCTAGCCCTCACACTATCCTAGGCCTGATGATAACCCTAACCCTAACCTTAACACTATCCTAGGGCTGATGCTAACCCTAACCCTAACCCTAACACTATCCTAGGGTTTATGTTGACCCTAACCCTAACACTACCCTAGGGCTGATGCTAACCCTAACCTTAACCCTAACACTATCCTAGGGCGGATGCTAACCCTAACCCTAACCCTAACACTATCCTAGGGCTGATGCTAACCCTAACACTAACACTATCCTAAGTCTGATGCTAACCCTAGCCCTCACACTACCCTAGGCCTGATGATAACCCTAACCCTAACCCTAACACTATCCTAGGGTTTATGTTAACCCTAAACCTAACACTATCCTAGGGCTGATGCTAACCCTAACCCTAACCCTAACACTATCCTAGGGCTGATGCTAACCCAAACCCTAACTGTAACACTATCTTAGGGCTGAGGCTAACCCTAACCCTAACACTATCCTACGGCTGATGCTAACCCTAACCCTAACCCTAACAGTATCCTAGGGCTAATGCTAACCCTAACCCTAACACTATCCTAGGCCTGATGCTAACCCTAACCCTAACCCTAACACTATCCTAGGGCTGATTCTAACCGTAACCCTAACACAATCCTAGTCCTGATGCTAACCCTAACCCTTACCCTAACACTATCCTAGGGTTCATGCTAACCCTATCCCTAACCCTAACACTATCCTAGGGCGGATGCTAACCCTAACCCTAACCCTAACACTATCCTAGGGCTAATGCTAACCCTAACACTAACACTATCCTAGGGCTGATGCTAACCCTAACCCTAACCCTAACACTATCCTAGGGCTGATGCTAACCCTAACCCTAACTCTAACACTATCTTAGGGCTGAGGCTAACCCTAACCCTAACACTATCCTACGGCTGATGCTAACCCTAACCCTAACCCTAACACTATCCTAGGGCTAATGCTAACCCTAACCCTAACACTATCCTAGGCCTGATGCTAACCCTAACCCTAACCCTAACACTATCCTAGGGCTGATGCTAACCCTAACCCGAACACTATCCTAGGGCTGATGCTAACCCTAACCCTAACCCTAACACTGTCCTAGGGCTGATGCTAACCCTAACCCTAACACTATCCTAGGCCTGATGCTAACCCTAACCCTAACCCTAACACTATCCTAGGGCTGATGCTAACCCTAACCCTAACACTATCCTAGGGCTGATGCTAACCCTAACCCTAACCCTAACACTATCCTAGGGCTGATGCTATCCCTAACCCTAACACTATCCTAGGCCTGATGATAACCCTAACCCTAACCCTAACACTCTCCTAGGGCTGATGCTAACCATAACCCTAACACTATCCTAGGGCTGATGCTAACCCTAACCCTAACCCTAACACTATCCTAGGGCTGATGCTAACCCAAACCCTAACTGTAACACTATCTTAGGGCTGAGGCTAACCCTAACCCTAACACTATCCTACGGCTGATGCTAACCCTAACCCTAACCCTAACAGTATCCTAGGGCTAATGCTAACCCTAACCCTAACACTATCCTAGGCCTGATGCTAACCCTAACCCTAACCCTAACACTATCCTAGGGCTGATTCTAACCGTAACCCTAACACAATCCTAGTCCTGATGCTAACCCTAACCCTTACCCTAACACTATCCTAGGGTTCATGCTAACCCTATCCCTAACCCTAACACTATCCTAGGGCGGATGCTAACCCTAACACTAACACTATCCTAGGGCTGATGCTAACCCTAACCCTAACCCTAACACTATCCTAGGGCTGATGCTAACCCTAACCCTAACTCTAACACTATCTTAGGGCTGAGGCTAACCCTAACCCTAACACTATCCTACGGCTGATGCTAACCCTAACCCTAACCCTAACACTATCCTAGGGCTAATGCTAACCCTAACCCTAACACTATCCTAGGCCTGATGCTAACCCTAACCCTAACCCTAACACTATCCTAGGGCTGATGCTAACCCCAACCCGAACACTATCCTAGGGCTGATGCTAACCCTAACCCTAACCCTAACACTCTCCTAGGGCTGATGCTAACCCTAACCCTAACACTATCCTAGGCCTGATGCTAACCCTAACCCTAACCCTAACACTATCCTAGGGCTGATGCTAACCCTAACCCTAACACTATCCTAGGGCTGATGCTAACCCTAACCCTAACCCTAACACTATCCTAGGGCTGATGCTATCCCTAACCCTAACACTATCCTAGGCCTGATGATAACCCTAACCCTAACCCTAACACTATCCTAGGGTTTATGTTAACCCTAACCCTAACACTATCCTAGGGCTGATGCTAACCCTAACCCTAACACTATCCTAGGGCTCATGCTAACCCTAACCCTAACCCTAACACTATCCTAAGTCTGATGCTAACCCTAGCCCTCACACTATCCTAGGCCTGATGATAACCCTAACCCTAACCTTAACACTATCCTAGGGCTGATGCTAACCCTAACCCTAACCCTAACACTATCCTAGGGTTTATGTTAACCCTAACCTTAACACTATCCTAGGGCTGATGCTAACCCTAACCCTAACCCTAACACTATCCTAAGTCTGATGCTAACTCTAGCCCTCACACTATCCTAGGCCTGATGATAACCCTAACCCTAACCTTAACACTATCCTGGGGCTGATGCTAACCATAACACTAACCCTAACACTATCCTAGAGCTGATGCTAACCCTAACCCTAACAATATCCTAGGCCTGATGATAACCCTAACCCTAACCCTAACACTATCCTAGGGTTTAGGTTAACCCTAACCCTAACACTATCATAGGGCTGATGCTAACCCTAACACTAACACTATCCTAGGGCTGATGCTAACCCTAACCCTAACCCTAACACTATCCTAGGGCTGATGCTAACCCTAACCCTAACTCTAACACTATCCTAGGGCTGAGGCTAACCCTAACCCTAACACTATCCTACGGCTGATGCTAACCCTAACCCTAACCCTAACACTATCCTAAGGCTGATGCTAACCCTAACACTAACACTATCCTAGGCCTGGTGCTAACCCTAACCCTAACCCTAACACTATTCTAGGGCTGATGCTAACCCTAACCCCAATAATATCCTAGGGCTGATGCTAACCCTAACCCTAACCCTAACACTATCCTAGGGCTGATGCTAACCCTAACCCTAACCCTAACACTATCCTAGGGTTGATGCTAACCCTAACCCTAACATTAACACTATCCTAGGGCTGATGCTAAACCTAACACTAACAATATCCTAGGCCTGATGATATCCATAACCCTAAACCTAACACTATCCTAGGGCTGATGCTAACCCTAACCCTAACCCTAACACTATCCTAGGGCTGATTCTAACCGTAACCCTAACACAATCCTAGGCCTGATGCTAATCCTAACCCTTACCCTAACACTATCCTAGGGCTCATGCTAACCCTATCCCTAACCCTAACACTATCCTAGGGCGGATGCTAACCCTAACCCTAACCCTAACACTATCCTAGGGCTAATGCTAACCCTAACACTAACACTATCCTAGGGCTGATGCTAACCCTAACCCTAACCCTAACACTATCCTAGGGCTAATGCTAACCCTAACCCTAACTCTAACACTATCTCAGGGCTGAGGCTAACCCTAACCCTAACACTATCCTACGGCTGATGCTAACCCTAACCCTAACCCTAACACTATCCTAGGGCTAATGCTAACCCTAACCCTAACACTATCCTAGGCCTGATGCTAACCCTAACCCTAACCCTAACACTATCCTAGGGCTGATGCTAACCCTAACACTAACACTATCCTAGGGCTGATGCTAACCCTAACCCTAACCCTAACACTGTCCTAGGGCTGATGCTAACCCTAACCCTAACACTATCCTAGGCCTGATGCTAACCCTAACCCTAACCCTAACACTATCTTAGGGCTGATGCTAACCCTAACACTAACACTATCCTAGGGCTGATGCTAACCCTAACCCTAACCCTAACACTATCCTAGGCCTGATGCTAAACCTATCGCTAACCCTAACACTCTCCTAGGGTTGATGCTAACCCTAACCCTAACACTATCCTAGGGCTGATGCTAACCCTAACCCTAACCCTAACACTATCCTAAGTCTGATGCTAACCCTAGCCCTCACACTATCCTAGGCCTGATGATAACCCTAACCCTATCCCTAACACTATCCTAGAGCTGATGCTAACCCTAACCCTAAGACTATCTTAGGCCTGATGATAACCCTAACCCTAACCCTAACACTATCCTAGGGTTTATGTTAACCCTAACCCTAACACTATCCTAGGGCTGATGCTAACCCTAACACTAACCCTAACACTATCCTAGGGCTGATGCTAACCCAAACCCTAACTCTAACACTATTTAGGGCTGAGGCTAACCCTAACCCTAACACTATCCTACGGCTGATGTTAACCCTAACCCTAACCCTAACACTATCCTAGGGCTAATGCTAACCCTAACCCTAACACTATCCTAGGCCTGATGCTAACCCTAACCCTAACCCTAACACTATCCTAGGGCTGATGCTAACCCTAACCCTAACACTATCCTAGGGCTGATGCTAACCCTAACCCTAACCCTAACACTATCGTAGGGCTGATGCTAACCCTAACCCTAACACTATCCTTGGCCTGATGGTAACCCTAACCCTAACCCTAACACTATCCTAGGGCTGATGCTAACTCTAACCCTAACACTATCCTAGGTCTGATGCTAACCCTAACCCTAACCCTAACACTATCCTAGGGCTGATGCTAACCCTAACCCTAACAGTATCGTAGGCCTGATGATAACCCTAACCCTAACCCTAACACTATCCTAGGGCTGATGCTAACCCTAATCCTAACACTATCCTAGGGATGATGCTAACCCTAACCCTAACCCTAACACTATCCTAGGGCTGATGCTAACCCTAACGCTAACCCTAACAATATCCTTTAGCTGATGCTAACCCTAACCCTAACCCTAACACTATCCTAGGCCTGATGATAACCCTAACCCTAACCCTAACACTATCCTAGGGTTTATGTTAACCCTAACCCTAACACTATCCTAGGGCTGATCCTAACCCTAACCCTAACACTATCCTAGGGCTCATGCTAACCCTAACCCTAACCCTAACACTATCCTAAGTCTGATGCTAACCCTAGCCCTCACACTATCCTAGGCCTGATGATAACCCTAACCCTAACCTTAACACTATCCTAGGGCTGTTGCTAACCCTAACCCTAACCCTAACACTATCCTAGGGTTTATGTTAACCCTAACCCTAACACTATCCTAGGGCTGATGCTAACCCTAACCCTAACCCTAACACTATCCTAGGGCGGATGCTAACCCTAACCCTAACCCTAACACTATCCTAGGGCTGATGCTAACCCTAACACTAACACTATCCTAGGGCTGATGCTAACCCTAACCCTAACCCTAACACTATCCCAGGGCTGATGCTAACCCTAACCCTATCTCTAACACTATCTTAGGGCTGAGGCTAACCCTAACCCAAACACTATCCTATGGCTGATGCTAACCCTAACCCTAACCCTAACACTATCCTAAGGCTGATGCTAACCCTAACACTAACACTATCCTAGGCCTGGTGCTAACCCTAAACCCTAACCCTAACACTATCCTAGGGCTGATGCTAACCCTAACCCTAACCCTGACACTATCCTAGGGTTGATGCTAACCCTAATCCTAACACTATCCTAGGGATGATGCTAACCCTAAACCTAACCCTAACACTATCCTAGGGCTGATGCTAACAATAACCCTAACACTATCCTAGGGCTGATGCTAACCCTAACCCTAACCCTAACACTATCCTAGGGCTGATGCTAACCCTAACCCTAACACTATCCTAGGGCAGATGCTAACCCTAACCCTAACCCTAACGCTATCCTATGTCTCATGCTATCTCTAGCCCTCACACTATCCTAGGCCTGATGATAACCCTAACCCTAACCTTAACACTATCCTAGGGCTGATGCTAACCCTAACCCTAACCCTAACACTATCCTAGAGCTGATGCTAACCCTAACCCTAACAATATCCTAGGCCTGATGATAACCCTAACCCTAACCCTAACATTATCCTAGGGTTTAGGTTAACCCTAACCCTAACACTATCATAGGGCTGATGCTAACCCTAACACTAACACTATCCTAGGGCTGATGCTAACCCTAACCCTAACCCTAACACTATCCTAGGGCTGATGCTAACCCTAACCCTAACTCTAACACTATCTTAGGGCTGAGGCTAACCCTAACCCAAACACTATCCTACGGCTGATGCTAAACCTAACCCTAACCCTAACACTATCCTAAGGCTGATGCTAACCCTAACACTAACACTATCCTGGGCCTGGTGCTAACCCTAACCCTAACCCTAACACTATCCTAGGGCTGATGGTAACCCTAACCCTAATACTATCCTAGGGCTGATGCTAACCCTAACCCTAACAGTATCGTAGGCCTGATGATAACCCTAACCCTAACCCTAACACTATCCTAGGGCTGATGCTAACCCTAATCCTAACACTATCCTAGGGATGATGCTAACCCTAACCCTAACCCTAACACTATCCTAGGGCTGATGCTAACCCTAACGCTAACCCTAACAATATCCTTTAGCTGATGCTAACCCTAACCCTAACCCTAACACTATCCTAGGCCTGATGATAACCCTAACCCTAACCCTAACACTATCCTAGGGTTTATGTTAACCCTAACCCTAACACTATCCTAGGGCTGATCCTAACCCTAACCCTAACACTATCCTAGGGCTCATGCTAACCCTAACCCTAACCCTAACACTATCCTAAGTCTGATGCTAACCCTAGCCCTCACACTATCCTAGGCCTGATGATAACCCTAACCCTAACCTTAACACTATCCTAGGGCTGTTGCTAACCCTAACCCTAACCCTAACACTATCCTAGGGTTTATGTTAACCCTAACCCTAACACTATCCTAGGGCTGATGCTAACCCTAACCCTAACCCTAACACTATCCTAGGGCGGATGCTAACCCTAACCCTAACCCTAACACTATCCTAGGGCTGATGCTAACCCTAACACTAACACTATCCTAGGGCTGATGCTAACCCTAACCCTAACCCTAACACTATCCCAGGGCTGATGCTAACCCTAACCCTATCTCTAACACTATCTTAGGGCTGAGGCTAACCCTAACCCAAACACTATCCTATGGCTGATGCTAACCCTAACCCTAACCCTAACACTATCCTAAGGCTGATGCTAACCCTAACACTAACACTATCCTAGGCCTGGTGCTAACCCTAAACCCTAACCCTAACACTATCCTAGGGCTGATGCTAACCCTAACCCTAACCCTGACACTATCCTAGGGTTGATGCTAACCCTAATCCTAACACTATCCTAGGGATGATGCTAACCCTAAACCTAACCCTAACACTATCCTAGGGCTGATGCTAACAATAACCCTAACACTATCCTAGGGCTGATGCTAACCCTAACCCTAACCCTAACACTATCCTAGGGCTGATGCTAACCCTAACCCTAACACTATCCTAGGGCAGATGCTAACCCTAACCCTAACCCTAACGCTATCCTATGTCTCATGCTATCTCTAGCCCTCACACTATCCTAGGCCTGATGATAACCCTAACCCTAACCTTAACACTATCCTAGGGCTGATGCTAACCCTAACCCTAACCCTAACACTATCCTAGAGCTGATGCTAACCCTAACCCTAACAATATCCTAGGCCTGATGATAACCCTAACCCTAACCCTAACATTATCCTAGGGTTTAGGTTAACCCTAACCCTAACACTATCATAGGGCTGATGCTAACCCTAACACTAACACTATCCTAGGGCTGATGCTAACCCTAACCCTAACCCTAACACTATCCTAGGGCTGATGCTAACCCTAACCCTAACTCTAACACTATCTTAGGGCTGAGGCTAACCCTAACCCAAACACTATCCTACGGCTGATGCTAAACCTAACCCTAACCCTAACACTATCCTAAGGCTGATGCTAACCCTAACACTAACACTATCCTGGGCCTGGTGCTAACCCTAACCCTAACCCTAACACTATCCTAGGGCTGATGGTAACCCTAACCCTAATACTATCCTAGGGCTGATGCTAACCATAACCCTAACCCTAACACTATCCTAGGGCTGATGCTAACCCTAACCCTAACCCTAACACTATCCTAGGGCTGATGCTAACCCTAACCCTAACACTCTCCTAGGCCTGTTGCTAACCCTAACCCTAACACTTACACTATCCTAGTGCTGATGCTAACCCTAACCCTAACCCTAACACTATCCTAGGTCTGATGCTAACCCTAAACCTAACACTATCCTAGGCCTGATGCTAACCCTAACCCTAACCTTAACACTCTCCTAGGGCTGATGTTAACCCTAACCCTAACACTATCCTAGGGCTGATGCTAACCCTAACCCTAACCCTAACACTCTCCTAGGGCTGATGCTAACCCTAACCCTAACACTATCCTAGGCCTGATGCTAACCCTAACCCTAACACTATCCTAGGTCTGATGCTAACCCTAACCCTAACCCTAACACTATCCTAGAGCTGATGCTAACGATAACCCTAACCCTAACCGTAACCCTAATGCTATCCTAGGGCTGATGCTAACCCTTACCCTAACCCTAACACTATCCTAGGGCTGATGCTAAATCTAACACTAACTCTAACACTATCCTAGGGCTGAGGCTAACCCTAACCCTAACACTATCCTACGGCTGACGCTAACCCTAACCCTAACCCTAACACTATCCTAAGGCTGATGCTAACCCTAACACTGACACTATCCTAGGCCTGGTGCTAACCCTAACCCTAACCCTAACACTATCCTAGGGCTGATGCTAACCCTAACCCTAATAATATCCTAGGGTTGATGCTAACCCTAACCCTAACCCGAACACTATCCTAGGGCTGATGCTAACCCTAACCCTAACCCTAACACTATCCTAGGGCTGATGCTAACCCTAACCCTAACTCTAACACTATCCTAGGGCTGATGCTAACCCTAACCCTAACAATATCCTAGGCCTGATGATATCCCTAACCCTAAACCTAACACTATCCTAGGGCTGATGCTAACCCTAACCCTAACCTTAACACTATCGTAGGGCTGATGCTAACCCTAAACCTAACGCTAACACTATCCTAGGGCTGATGCTAACCCTAACACTAACACTATCCTAGGGCTGATGCTAACCCAAACCCTAACCCTAACACTATCCTAGGGCTGATGCTAACACTAACCCTAACTCTAACAGTATCCTAGGGCTGAGGCTAACCCTAACCCTAACACTATCCTACGGCTGATGCTAACCCTAACCCTAACCCTAACACTATCCTAAGGCTGATGCTAACCCTAACACTAACACTATCCTAGGCCTGGTGCTAACCCTAACCCTAACCCTAACACTATTCTAGGGCTGATGCTAACCCTAACCGCAATAATATCCTAGGGCTGATGCTAACCCTAACCCTAACCCTAACACTATCCTAGGGCTGATGCTAACCCTAACCCTAACCCTGACAGTATCCTATTGCTGATGCTAACCCTAACACTAACAATATCCTAGGCCTGATGATATCCATAACCCTAAACCTAACACTATCCTAGGGCTGATGCTAACCCTAACCCTAACCCTAACACTATCCTAGGGCTGATGCTAACCCTAACCCTAACCCTAACACTATCCTAGGGTTGATGCTAACCCTAACCCTAACATTAACACTATCCTAGGGCTGATGCTAAACCTAACACTAACAATATCCTAGGCCTGATGATATCCATAACCCTAAACCTAACACTATCCTAGGGCTGATGCTAACCCTAACCCTAACCCTAACACTATCCTAGGGCTGATTCTAACCGTAACCCTAACACAATCCTAGGCCTGATGCTAACCCTAACCCTTACCCTAACACTATCCTAGGGCTCATGCTAACCCTATCCCTAACCCTAACACTATCCTAGGGCGGATGCTAACCCTAACCCTAACCCTAACACTATCCTAGGGCTAATGCTAACCCTAACACTAACACTATCCTAGGGCTGATGCTAACCCTAACCCTAACCCTAACACTATCCTAGGGCTGATGCTAACCCTAACCCTAACTCTAACACTATCTCAGGGCTGAGGCTAACCCTAACCCTAACACTATCCTACGGCTGATGCTAACCCTAACCCTAACCCTAACACTATCCTAGGGCTAATGCTAACCCTAACCCTAACACTATCCTAGGCCTGATGCTAACCCTAACCCTAACCCTAACACTGTCCTAGGGCTGATGCTAACCCTAACACTAACACTATCCTAGGGCTGATGCTAACCCTAACCCTAACCCTAACACTGTCCTAGGGCTGATGCTAACCCTAACCCTAACACTATCCTAGGCCTGATGCTAACCCTAACCCTAACCCTAACACTATCTTAGGGCTGATGCTAACCCTAACACTAACACTATCCTAGGGCTGATGCTAACCCTAACCCTAACCCTAACACTATCCTAGGCCTGATGCTAAACCTATCGCTAACCCTAACACTCTCCTAGGGGTGATGCTAACCCTAACCCTAACACTATCCTAGGGCTGATGCTAACCCTAACCCTAACCCTAACACTATCCTAAGTCTGATGCTAACCCTAGCCCTCACACTATCCTAGGCCTGATGATAACCCTAACCCTATCCCTAACACTATCCTAGAGCTGATGCTAACCCTAACCCTAACACTATCTTAGGCCTGATGATAACCCTAACCCTAACCCTAACACTATCCTAGGGTTTATGTTAACCCTAACCCTAACACTATCCTAGGGCTGATGCTAACCCTAACCCTAACCCTAACACTATCCTAGGGCTGATGCTAACCCAAACCCTAACTCTAACACTATCTTAGGGCTGAGGCTAACCCTAACCCTAACACTATCCTACGGCTGATGCTAACCCTAACCCTAACCCTAACACTATCCTAGGGCTAATGCTAACCCTAACCCTAACACTATCCTAGGCCTGATGGTAACCCTAACCCTAACCCTAACACTATCCTAGGGCTGATGCTAACCCTAACCCTAACACTATCCTAGGGCTGATGCTAACCCTAACCCTAACCCTAACACTATCGTAGGGCTGATGCTAACCCTAACCCTAACACTATCCTTGGCCTGATGGTAACCCTAACCCTAACCCTAACACTATCCTAGGGCTGATGCTAACTCTAACCCTAACACTATCCTAGGTCTGATGCTAACCCTAACCCTAACCCTAACACTATCCTAGGGCTGATGCTAACCCTAACCCTAACAGTATCGTAGGCCTGATGATAACCCTAACCCTAACCCTAACACTATTCTAGGGCTGATGCTAACCCTAATCCTAACACTATCCTAGGGATGATGCTAACCCTAACCCTAACCCTAACACTATCCTAGGGCTGATGCTAACCCTAACGCTGACCCTAACAATATCCTTTAGCTGATGCTAACCCTAACCCTAACCCTAACACTATCCTAGGCCTGATGATAACCCTAACCCTAACCCTAACACTATCCTAGGGTTTATGTTAACCCTAACCCTAACACTATCCTAGGGCTGATCCTAACCCTAACCCTAACACTATCCTAGGGCTCATGCTAACCCTAACCCTAACCCTAACACTATCCTAAGTCTGATGCTAACCCTAGCCCTCACACTATCCTAGGCCTGATGATAACCCTAACCCTAACCTTAACACTATCCTAGGGCTGATGCTAACCCTAACCCTAACCCTAACACTATCCTAGGGTTTATGTTAACCCTAACCCTAACACTATCCTAGGGCTGATGCTAACCCTAACCCTAACCCTAACACTATCCTAGGGCGGATGCTAACCCTAACCCTAACCCTAACACTATCCTAGGGCTGATGCTAACCCTAAAACTAACACTATCCTAGGGCTGATGCTAACCCTAACCCTAACCCTAACACTATCCCAGGGCTGATGCTAACCCTAACCCTATCTCTAACACTATCTTAGGGCTGAGGCTAACCCTAACCCAAACACTATCCTATGGCTGATGCTAACCCTAACCCTAACCCTAACACTATCCTAAGGCTGATGCTAACCCTAACACTAACACTATCCTAGGCCTGGTGCTAACCCTAAACCCTAACCCTAACACTATCCTAGGGCTGATGCTAACCCTAACCCTAACCCTGACACTATCCTAGGGTTGATGCTAACCCTAATCCTAACACTATCCTAGGGATGATGCTAACCCTAAACCTAACCCTAACACTATCCTAGGGCTGATGCTAACAATAACCCTAACACTATCCTAGGGCTGATGCTAACCCTAACCCTAACCCTAACACTATCCTAGTGCTGATGCTAACCCTAACCCTAACACTATCCTAGGGCTGATGCTAACCCTAACCCTAACCCTAACGCTATCCTATGTCTCATGCTAACTCTAGCCCTCACACTATCCTAGGCCTGATGATAACCCTAACCCTAACCTTAACACTATCCTAGGGCTGATGCTAACCCTAACCCTAACCCTAACACTATCCTAGAGCTGATGCTAACCCTAAGCCTAACAATATCCTAGGCCTGATGATAACCCTAACCCTAACCCTAACACTATCCTAGGGTTTAGGTTAACCCTAACCCTAACACTATCATAGGGCTGATGCTAACCCTAACACTAACACTATCCTAGGGCTGATGCTAACCCTAACCCTAACCCTAACACTATCCTAGGGCTGATGCTAACCCTAACCCTAACTCTAACACTATCTTAGGGCTGAGGCTAACCCTAACCCAAACACTATCCTACGGCTGATGCTAAACCTAACCCTAACCCTAACACTATCCTAAGGCTGATGCTAACCCTAACACTAACACTATCCTGGGCCTGGTGCTAACCCTAACCCTAACCCTAACACTATCCTAGGGCTGATGGTAACCCTAACCCTAATACTATCCTAGGGCTGATGCTAACCATAACCCTAACCCTAACACTATCCTAGGGCTGATGCTAACCCTAACCCTAACCCTAACACTATCCTAGGGCTGATGCTAACCCTAACCCTAACACTCTCCTAGGCCTGATGCTAACCCTAACCCTAACACTTACACTATCCTAGTGCTGATGCTAACCCTAACCCTAACCCTAACACTATCCTAGGTCTGATGCTAACCCTAAACCTAACACTATCCTAGGCCTGATGCTAACCCTAACCCTAACCTTAACACTCTCCTAGGGCTGATGTTAACCCTAACCCTAACACTATCCTAGGGCTGATGCTAACCCTAACCCTAACCCTAACACTCTCCTAGGGCTGATGCTAACCCTAACCCTAACACTATCCTAGGCCTGATGCTAACCCTAACCCTAACACTATCCTAGGTCTGATGCTAACCCTAACCCTAACCCTAACACTATCCTAGAGCTGATGCTAACGATAACCCTAACCCTAACCCTAACCCTGATGCTATCCTAGGGCTGATGCTAACCCTTACCCTAACCCTAACACTATCCTAGGGCTGATGCTAAATCTAACACTAACTCTAACACTATCCTAGGGCTGAGGCTAACCCTAACCCTAACACTATCCTACGGCTGATGCTAACCCTAACCCTAACCCTAACACTATCCTAAGGCTGATGCTAACCCTAACACTGACACTATCCTAGGCCTGGTGCTAACCCTAACCCTAACCCTAACACTATCCTAGGGCTGATGCTAACCCTAACCCTAATAATATCCTAGGGTTGATGCTAACCCTAACCCTAACCCGAACACTATCCTAGGGCTGATGCTAACCCTAACCCTAACCCTAACACTATCCTAGGGCTGATGCTAACCCTAACCCTAACTCTAACACTATCCTAGGGCTGATGCTAACCCTAACCCTAACAATATCCTAGGCCTGATGATATCCCTAACCCTAAACCTAACACTATCCTAGGGCTGATGCTAACCCTAACCCTAACCTTAACACTATCGTAGGGCTGATGCTAACCCTAACCCTAACGCTAACACTATCCTAGGGCTGATGCTAACCCTAACACTAACACTATCCTAGGGCTGATGCTAACCCAAACCCTAACCCTAACACTATCCTAGGGCTGATGCTAACACTAACCCTAACTCTAACACTATCCTAGGGCTGAGGCTAACCCTAACCCTAACACTATCCTACGGCTGATGCTAACCCTAACCCTAACCCTAACACTATCCTAGGGCTGATGCTAACCCTAACCCTAACTCTAACACTATCTTAGGGCTGAGGCTAACCCTAACCCTAACACTATCCTACGTCTGATGCTAACCCTAACCCTAACCCTAACACTATCCTAGGGCTAATGCTAACCCTAACCCTAACACTATCCTAGGCCTGATGCTAACCCTAACCCTAACCCTAACACTATCCTAGGGCTGATGCTAACCCTAACCCTAACACTATCCTAGGGCTGATGCTAACCCTAACCCTAACCCTAACACTGTCCTAGCGCTGATGCTAACCCTAACCCTAACACTATCCTAGGCCTGATGCTAACCCTAACCCTAACCCTAATACTATCCTAGGGCTGATGCTATCCCTAACCGTAACACTATCCTAGGCCTGATGATAACCCTAACCCTAACCCTAACACTCTCCTAGGGCTGATGCTAACCATAACCCTAACACTATCCTAGGGCTGATGCTAACCCTAACCCTAACCCTAACACTATCCTAGGGCTGATGCTAACCATAACGCTAACCCTAACACTATCTTTTAACTGATGCTAACCCTAACCCTAACACTAACACTATCCTAGGCCTGATGATAACCCTAACCCTAACCCTAACACTATCCTAGGGTTTATGTTAACCCTAACCCTAACACTATCCTAGGGCTGATGCTAACCCTAACACTATCCTAGGGCTGATGCTAACCCTAACCCTAACCCTAACACTGTCCTAAGTCTGATGCTAACCCTAGCCCTCACACTATCCTAGGCCTGATGATAACCCTAACCCTAACCCTAACACTATCCTAGGGTTTATGTTAACCCTAACCCTAACACTATCCTAGGGATGATGCTAACCCTAACCCTAACCCTAACACTATCCTAGGGCGGATGCTAACCCTAACCCTAACCCTAACACTATCCTAGGGCTGATGCTAACCCTAACACTAACACTATCCTAAGTCTGATGCTAACCCTAGCCCTCACACTATCCTAGGCCTGATGATAACCCTAACCCTAACCTTAACACTATCCTAGGGCTGATGCTAACCCTAACCCTAACCCTAACACTATCCTAGGGTTTATGTTAACCCTAACTCTAACACTATCTTAGGGCTGAGGCTAACCCTAACCCAAACACTATCCTACGGCTGATGCTATCCCTAACCCTAACCCTAACACTATCCTAAGGCTGATGCTAACCCTAACACTAACACTATCCTAGGCCTGGTGCTAACCCTAACCCTAACCCTAACACTATCCCAGGGCTGATGCTAACCCTAACCCTAACCCTAATACTATCCTAGGGCTGATGCTATCCCTAACCGTAACACTATCCTAGGCCTGATGATAACCCTAACCCTAACCCTAACACTCTCCTAGGGCTGATGCTAACCATAACCCTAACACTATCCTAGGGCTGATGCTAACCCTAACCCTAACCCTAACACTATCCTAGGCCTGATGCTAACCCTATCCCTAACCCTAACACTCTCCTAGGGCTGAGGCTAACCCTAACCCTAACACTATCCTAGGGCTGATGCTAACCCTAACCCTAACACTAACACTATCCTAGGGTTGATGCTAACCCTAATCCTAACACTATCCTAGGGCTGATGCTAACCATAACCCTAACCCTAACACTATCCTAGGGCTGATGCTAACCCTAACCCTAACCCTAACACTATCCTAGGGCTGATGCTAACCCTAACCCTAACACTCTCCTAGGCCTGATGCTAACCCTAACCCTAACACTTACACTATCCTAGTGCTGATGCTAACCCTAACCCTAACCCTAACACTATCCTAGGTCTGATGCTAACCCTAAACCTAACACTATCCTAGGCCTGATGCTAACCCTAACCCTAACCTTAACACTCTCCTAGGGCTGATGTTAACCCTAACCCTAACACTATCCTAGGGCTGATGCTAACCCTAACCCTAACCCTAACACTCTCCTAGGGCTGATGCTAACCCTAACCCTAACACTATCCTAGGCCTGATGCTAACCCTAACCCTAACACTATCCTAGGTCTGATGCTAACCCTAACCCTAACCCTAACACTATCCTAGGGCTGATGCTAACCCTAACCCTAACCCTAACACTATCCTAGAGCTGATGCTAACCCTAACCCTAACCCTAACACTATCCTAGGGCTGATGCTAACCCTAACCCTAATAATATCCTAGGGTTGATGCTAACCCTAACCCTAACCCGAACACTATCCTAGGGCTGATGCTAACCCTAACCCTAACCCTAACACTATCCTAGGGCTGATGCTAACCCTAACCCTAACTCTAACACTATCCTAGGGCTGATGCTAACCCTAACCCTAACAATATCCTAGGCCTGATGATATCCCTAACCCTAAACCTAACACTATCCTAGGGCTGATGCTAACCCTAACCCTAACCCTAACACTATCCTAGGGCTGATGATAACCCTAACCCTAACGCTAACACTATCCTAGGGCTGATGCTAACCCTAACACTAACACTATCCTAGGGCTGATGCTAACCCAAACCCTAACCCTAACACTCTCCTAGGGCTGATGCTAACCATAACCCTAACACTATCCTAGGGCTGATGCTAACCCTAACCCTAACCCTAACACTATCCAAGGGCTGATGCTAACCATAACGCTAACCCTAACACTGTCCTAGGGCTGATGCTAACCATAACCCAAACACTATCCTAGGGCTGATGCTAACCCTAACCCTAACCCTAACACTCTCCTAGGGCTGATGCTAACCCTAACCCTAACACTATCCTAGGGCTGATGCTAACCCTAACCCTAACCCTAACACTGTCCTAGGGCTGATGCTAACCCTAACCCTAACACTATCCTAGGCCTGATGCTAACCCTAACCCTAACCCTAACACTATCCTAGGGCTGATGCTAACCCTAACCCTAACACTATCCTAGGGGTGATGCTAACCCTAACCCTAACCCTAACCCTATCCTAGGGCTGATGCTATCCCTAACCCTAACACTATCCTAGGCCTGATGATAACCCTAACCCTAACCCTAACACTCTCCTAGGGCTGATGCTAACCATAACCCTAACACTATCCTAGGGCTGATGCTAACCCTAACCCTAACCCTAACACTATCCTAGGGCTGATGCTAACCATAACGCTAACCCTAACACTATCCTTTAACTGATGCTAACCCTAACCCTAACACTAACACTATCCTAGGCCTGATGATAACCCTAACCCTAACCCTAACATTATCCTAGGGTTTATGTTAACCCTAACCCTAACACTATCCTAGGGCTGATGCTAACCCTAACACTATCCTAGGGCTGATGCTAACCCTAACCCTAACACTATCCTAGGGCTGATGCTAACCCTAACCCTAACCCTAACACTATCCTAGGGCTGATGCTAACCCTAACTCTAACCCTAACACTATCCTAGAGCTGATGCTAACGCTAACCCTAACCCTAACCCTAACCCTAATGCTATCCTAGGGCTGATGCTAACCCTTACCCTAACCCTAACACTATCCTAGGGCTGATGGTAAATCTAACCCTAACTCTAACACTATCCTAGGGCTGAGGCTAACCCTAACCCTAACACTATCCTACGGCTGATGCTAACCCTAACCCTAACCCTAACACTATCCTAAGGCTGATGCTAACCCTAACACTGACACTATCCTAGGCCTGGTGCTAACCCTAACCCTAACCCTAACACTATCCTAGGGCTGATGCTAACCCTAACCATAATAATATCCTAGGGTTGATGCTAACCCTAACCCTAACCCGAACACTATCCTAGGGCTGATGCTAACCCTAACCCTAAACCTAACACTATCCTAGGGCTGATGCTAACCCTAACCCTAACTCTAAAACTATCCTAGGGCTGATGCTAACCCTAACCCTAACGCTAACACTATCCTAGGGCTGATGCTAACCCTAACACTAACACTATCCTAGGGCTGATGCTAACCCAAACCCTAACCCTAACACTATCCTAGGGCTGATGCTAACACTAACCCTAACTCTAACACTATCCTAGGGCTGAGGCTAACCCTAACCCTAACACTATCCGACGGCTGATGCTAACCCTAACCCTAACCCTAACACTATCCTAAGGCTGATGCTAACCCTAACACTAACACTATCCTAGGCCTGCTGCTAACCCTAACCCTAACCCTAACACTATTCAAGGGCTGATGCTAACCCTAACCCCAATAATATGCTAGGGCTGATGCTAACCCTAACCCTAACCCTAACACTATCCTAGGGCTGATGCTAACCCTAACCCTAACCCTAACAGTATCCTAGGGCTGATGCTAACCCTAACCCTAACACTAACACTATCCTAGGGCTGATGCTAACCCTAACACTAACAATATCCTAGGCCTGATGATATCCATAACCCTAAACCTAACACTATCCTAGGGCTGATGCTAACCCTAACCCTAACCCTAACACTATCCTAGGGCTGATTCTAACCGTAACCCTAACACAATCCTAGGCCTGATGCTAACCCTAACCCTTACCCTAACACTATCCTAGGGTTCATGCTAACCCTATCCCTAACCCTAACACTATCCTAGGGCGGATGCTAACCCTAACCCTAACCCTAACACTATCCTAGGGCTAATGCTAACCCTAACACTAACACTATCCTAGGGCTGATGCTAACCCTAACCCTAACCCTAACACTATCCTAGGGCTGATGCTAATCCTAACCCTAACTCTAACACTATCTTAGGGCTGAGGCTAACCCTAACCCTAACACTATCCTACGGCTGATGCTAACCCTAACCCTAACCCTAACACTATCCTAGGGCTAATGCTAACCCTAACCCTAACACTATCCTAGGCCTGATGCTAACCCTAACCCTAACCCTAACACTATCCTAGGGCTGATGCTAACCCTAACCCTAACACTATCCTAGGGCTGATGCTAACCCTAACCCTAACCCTAACACTGTCCTAGGGCTGATGCTAACCCTAACCCTAACACTATCCTAGGCCTGATGCTAACCCTAACCCTAACCATAATACTATCCTAGGGCTGATGCTATCCCTAACCGTAACACTATCCTAGGCCTGATGATAACCCTAACCCTAACCCTAACACTCTCCTAGGGCTGATGCTAACCATAACCCTAACACTATCCTAGGGCTGATGCTAACCCTAACCCTAACCCTAACACTATCCTAGGGCTGATGCTAACCATAACGCTAACCCTAACACTATCCTTTAACTGATGCTAACCCTAACCCTAACACTAACACTATCCTAGGCCTGATGATAACCCTAACCCTAACCCTAACACTATCCTAGGGTTTATGTTAACCCTAACCCTAACACTATCTTAGGGCTGATGCTAACCCTAACACTATCCCAGGGCTGATGCTAACCCTAACCCTAACCCTAACACTGTCCTAAGTCTGATGCTAACCCTAGCCCTCACACTATCCTAGGCCTGATGATAACCCTAACCCTAACCTTAACACTATCCTAGGGCTGATGCTAACCCTAACCCTAACCCTAACACTATCCTACGGTTTATGTTAACCCTAACCCTAACACTATCCTAGGGCTGATGCTAACCCTAACCCTAACCCTAACACTATCCTAGGGCGGATGCTAACCCTAACCCTAACCCTAACACTATCCTAGGGCTGATGCTAACCCTAACACTAACACTATCCTAAGTCTGATGCTAACCCTAGCCCTCACACTATCCTAGGCCTGATGATAACAATAACCCTAACCTTAACACTATCCTAGGGCTGATGCTAACCCTAACCCTAACCCTAACACTATCCTAGGGTTTATGTTAACCCTAACTCTAACACTATCTTAGGGCTGAGGCTAAGCCTAACCCAAACACTATCCTACGGCTGATGCTATCCCTAACCCTAACCCTAACACTATCCTAAGGCTGATGCTAACCCTAACACTAACACTATCCTAGGCCTGGTGCTAACCCTAACCCTAACCCTAACACTATCCCAGGGCTGATGCTAACCCTAACCCTAATACTATCCTAGGGTTGATGCTAACCCTAACCCTAACCCTAACACTATCCTAGGGCTGATGCTAAGCCTATCCCTAACCCTAACACTATCCTAGGGCTGATGCTAACCCTAACCCTAACACTATCCTAGGCCTGATGCTAACCCTAACCCTAACACTATCCTAGGGCTGATGCTAACCCTAACACTAACACTATCCTAGGGCTGATGCTAACCCTAACCCTAACCCTAACACTATCCTAGGCCTGATGCTAACCCTATCCCTAACCCTAACACTCTCCTAGGGCTGAGGCTAACCCTAACCCTAACACTATCCTAGGGCTGATGCTAACCCTAACCCTAACCCTAACACTATCCTAGGGCTGATGCTAACCCTAACTCTAACCCTAACACTATCCTAGAGCTGATGCTAACGCTAACCCTAACCCTAACCCTAACCCTAATGCTATCCTAGGGCTGATGCTAACCCTTACCCTAACCCTAACACTATCCTAGGGCTGATGGTAAATCTAACCCTAACTCTAACACTATCCTAGGGCTGAGGCTAACCCTAACCCTAACACTATCCTACGGCTGATGCTAACCCTAACCCTAACCCTAACACTATCCTAAGGCTGATGCTAACCCTTACACTGACACTATCCTAGGCCTGGTGCTAACCCTAACCCTAACCCTAACACTATCCTAGGGCTGATGCTAACCCTAACCATAATAATATCCTAGGGTTGATGCTAACCCTAACCCTAACCCGAACACTATCCTAGGGCTGATGCTAACCCTAACCCTAAACCTAACACTATCCTAGGGCTGATGCTAACCCTAACCCTAACTCTAAAACTATCCTAGGGCTGATGCTAACCCTAACCCTAACAATATCCTAGGCCTGATGATATCCCTAACCCTAAACCTAACACTATCCTAGGGCTGATGCTAACCCTAACCCTAACCCTAACACTATCCTAGGGCTGATGCTAACCCTAACCCTAACGCTAACACTATCCTAGGGCTGATGCTAACCCTAACACTAACACTATCCTAGGGCTGATGCTAACCCAAACCCTAACCCTAACACTATCCTAGGGCTGATGCTAACCCTAACCCTAACCCTAACACTATCCTAGGGTTTATGTTAACCCTAACCCTAACACTATCCTAGGGCTGATGCTAACCCTAACCCTAACCCTAACACTATCCTAGGGCGGATGCTAACCCTAACCCTAACCCTAACACTATCCTAGGGCTGATGCTAACCCTAACACTAACACTATCCTAAGTCTGATGCTAACCCTAGCCCTCACACTATCCTAGGCCTGATGATAACCCTAACCCTAACCTTAACACTATCCTAGGGCTGATGCTAACCCTAACCCTAACCCTAACACTATCCTAGGCTTTATGTTAACCCTAACTCTAACACTATCTTAGGGCTGAGGCTAAGCCTAACCCAAACACTATCCTACGGCTGATGCTATCCCTAACCCTAACCCTAACACTATCCTAAGGCTGATGCTAACCCTAACACTAACACTATCCTAGGCCTGGTGCTAACCCTAACCCTAACCCTAACACTATCCCAGGGCTGATGCTAACCCTAACCCTAATACTATCCTAGGGTTGATGCTAACCCTAACCCTAACCCTAACACTATCCTAGGGCTGATGCTAAGCCTATCCCTAACCCTAACACTATCCTAGGGCTGATGCTAACCCTAACCCTAACACTATCCTAGGCCTGATGCTAACCCTAACCCTAACACTATCCTAGGGCTGATGCTAACCCTAACACTAACACTATCCTAGGGCTGATGCTAACCCTAACCCTAACCCTAACACTACCCTAGGCCTGATGCTAACCCTATCCCTAACCCTAACACTCTCCTAGGGCTGAGGCTAACCCTAACCCTAACACTATCCTAGGGCTGATGCTAACCCTAACCCTAACCCTAACACTATCCTAGGGCTGATGCTAACCCTAACTCTAACCCTAACACTATCCTAGAGCTGATGCTAACGCTAACCCTAACCCTAACCCTAACCCTAATGCTATCCTAGGGCTGATGCTAACCCTTACCCTAACCCTAACACTATCCTAGGGCTGATGGTAAATCTAACCCTAACTCTAACACTATCCTAGGGCTGAGGCTAACCCTAACCCTAACACTATCCTACGGCTGATGCTAACCCTAACCCTAACCCTAACACTATCCTAAGGCTGATGCTAACCCTAACACTGACACTATCCTAGGCCTGGTGCTAACCCTAACCCTAACCCTAACACTATCCTAGGGCTGATGCTAACCCTAACCATAATAATATCCTAGGGTTGATGCTAACCCTAACCCTAACCCGAACACTATCCTAGGGCTGATGCTAACCCTAACCCTAAACCTAACACTATCCTAGGGCTGATGCTAACCCTAACCCTAACTCTAAAACTATCCTAGGGCTGATGCTAACCCTAACCCTAACAATATCCTAGGCCTGATGATATCCCTAACCCTAAACCTAACACTATCCTAGGGCTGATGCTAACCCTAACCCTAACCCTAACACTATCCTAGGGCTGATGCTAACCCTAACCCTAACGCTAACACTATCCTAGGGCTGATGCTAACCCTAACACTAACACTATCCTAGGGCTGATGCTAACCCAAACCCTAACCCTAACACTATCCTAGGGCTGATGCTAACACTAACCCTAACTCTAACACTATCCTAGGGCTGAGGCTAACCCTAACCCTAACACTATCCGACGGCTGATGCTAACCCTAACCCTAACCCTAACACTATCCTAAGGCTGAAGCTAACCCTAACACTAACACTATCCTAGGCCTGCTGCTAACCCTAACCCTAACCCTAACACTATTCAAGGGCTGATGCTAACCCTAACCCCAATAATATGCTAGGGCTGATGCTAACCCTAACCCTAACCCTAACACTATCCTAGGGCTGATGCTAACCCTAACCCTAACCCTAACAGTATCCTAGGGCTGATGCTAACCCTAACCCTAACACTAACACTATCCTAGGGCTGATGCTAACCCTAACACTAACAATATCCTAGGCCTGATGATATCCATAACCCTAAACCTAACACTATCCTAGGGCTGATGCTAACCCTAACCCTAACCCTAACACTATCCTAGGGCTGATTCTAACCGTAACCCTAACACAATCCTAGGCCTGATGCTAACCCTAACCCTTACCCTAACACTATCCTAGGGTTCATGCTAACCCTATCCCTAACCCTAACACTATCCTAGGGCGGATGCTAACCCTAACCCTAACCCTAACACTATCCTAGGGCTAATGCTAACCCTAACACTAACACTATCCTAGGGCTGATGCTAACCCTAACCCTAACCCTAACACTATCCTAGGGCTGATGCTAACCCTAAACCTAACTCTAACACTATCTTAGGGCTGAGGCTAACCCTAACCCTAACACTATCCTACGGCTGATGCTAACCCTAACCCTAACCCTAACACTATCCTAGGGCTAATGCTAACCCTAACCCTAACACTATCCTAGGCCTGATGCTAACCCTAACCCTAACCCTAACACTATTCTAGGGCTGATGCTAACCCTAACCCTAACACTATCCTAGGGCTGATGCTAACCCTAACCCTAACCCTAACACTGTCCTAGGGCTGATGCTAACCCTAACCCTAACACTATCCTAGGCCTGATGCTAACCCTAACCCTAACCCTAATACTATCCTAGGGCTGATGCTATCCCTAACCGTAACACTATCCTAGGCCTGATGATAACCCTAACCCTAACCCTAACACTCTCCTAGGGCTGATGCTAACCATAACCCTAACACTATCCTAGGGCTGATGCTAACCCTAACCCTAACCCTAACACTATCCTAGGGCTGATGCTAACCATAACGCTAACCCTAACACTATCCTTTAACTGATGCTAACCCTAACCCTAACACTAACACTATCCTAGGCCTGATGATAACCCTAACCCTAACCCTAACACTATCCTAGGGTTTATGTTAACCCTAACCCTAACACTATCCTAGGGCTGATGCTAACCCTAACACTATCCTAGGGCTGATGCTAACCCTAACCCTAACCCTAACACTGTCCTAAGTCTGATGCTAACCCTAGCCCTCACACTATCCTAGGCCTGATGATAACCCTAACCCTAACCTTAACACTATCCTAGGGCTGATGCTAACCCTAACCCTAACCCTAACACTATCCTAGGGTTTATGTTAACCCTAACCCTAACATTATCCTAGGGCTGATGCTAACCCTAACCCTAACCCTAACACTATCCTAGGGCGGATGCTAACCCTAACCCTAACCCTAACACTATCCTAGGGCTGATGCTAACCCTAACACTAACACTATCCTAAGTCTGATGCTAACCCTAGCCCTCACACTATCCTAGGCCTGATGATAACCCTAACCCTAACCTTAACACTATCCTAGGGCTGATGCTAACCCTAACCCTAACCCTAACACTATCCTAGGGTTTATGTTAACCCTAACTCTAACACTATCTTAGGGCTGAGGCTACGCCTAACCCAAACACTATCCTACGGCTGATGCTATCCCTAACCCTAACCCTAACACTATCCTAAGGCTGATGCTAACCCTAACACTAACACTATCCTAGGCCTGGTGCTAACCCTAACCCTAACCCTAACACTATCCCAGGGCTGATGCTAACCCTAACCCTAATACTATCCTAGGGTTGATGCTAACCCTAACCCTAACCCTAACACTATCCTAGGGCTGATGCTAACCCTATCCCTAACCCTAACACTATCCTAGGGCTGATGCTAACCCTAACCCTAACACTATCCTAGGCCTGATGCTAACCCTAACCCTAACACTATCCTAGGGCTGATGCTAACCCTAACACTAACACTATCCTAGGGCTGATGCTAACCCTAACCCTAACCCTAACACTATCCTAGGCCTGATGCTAACCCTATCCCTAACCCTAACACTCTCCTAGGGCTGAGGCTAACCCTAACCCTAACACTATCCTAGGGCTGATGCTAACCCTAACCCTAACACTAACACTATCCTAGGGTTGATGCTAACCCTAATCCTAACACTATCCTAGGGCTGATGCTAACCATAACCCTAACCCTAACACTATCCTAGGGCTGATGCTAACCCTAACCCTAACCCTAACACTATCCTAGGGCTTTTGCTAACCCTAACCCTAACACTCTCCTAGGCCTGATGCTAACCCTAACCCTAACACTTACACTATCCTAGTGCTGATGCTAACCCTAACCCTAACCCTAACACTATCCTAGGTCTGATGCTAACCCTAAACCTAACACTATCCTAGGCCTGATGCTAACCCTAACCCTAACCTTAACACTCTCCTAGGGCTGATGTTAACCCTAACCCTAACACTATCCTAGGGCTGATGCTAACCCTAACCCTAACCCTAACACTCTCCTAGGGCTGATGCTAACCCTAACCCTAACACTATCCTAGGCCTGATGCTAACCCTAACCCTAACACTATCCTAGGTCTGATGCTAACCCTAACCCTAACCCTAACACTATCCTAGGGCTGATGCTAACCCTAACCCTAACCCTAACACTATCCTAGAGCTGATGCTAACGCTAACCCTAACCCTAACCCTAACCCTAATGCTATCCTAGGGCTGATGCTAACCCTTACCCTAACCCTAACACTATCCTAGGGCTGATGCTAAATCTAACCCTAACTCTAACACTATCCTAGGGCTGAGGCTAACCCTAACCCTAACACTATCCTACGGCTGATGCTAACCCTAACCCTAACCCTAACACTATCCTAAGGCTGATGCTAACCCTAACACTGACACTATCCTAGGCCTGGTGCTAACCCTAACCCTAACCCTAACACTATCCTAGGGCTGATGCTAACCCTAACCCTAATAATATCCTAGGGTTGATGCTAACCCTAACCCTAACCCGAACACTATCCTAGGGCTGATGCTAACCCTAACCCTAACCCTAACACTATCCTAGGGCTGATGCTAACCCTAACCCTAACAATATCCTAGGCCTGATGATATCCCTAACCCTAAACCTAACACTATCCTAGGGCTGATGCTAACCCTAACCCTAACCCTAACACTATCCTAGGGCTGATGATAACCCTAACCCTAACGCTAACACTATCCTAGGGCTGATGCTAACCCTAACACTAACACTATCCTAGGGCTGATGCTAACCCAAACCCTAACCCTAACACTCTCCTAGGGCTGATGCTAACCATAACCCTAACAATATCCTAGGGCTGATGCTAACCCTAACCCTAACCCTAACACTATCCTAGGGCTGATGCTAACCATAACGCTAACCCTAACACTGTCCTAGGGCTGATGCTAACCATAACCCTAACACTATCCTAGGGCTGATGCTAACCCTAACCCTAACCCTAACACTCTCCTAGGGCTGATGCTAACCCTAACCCTAACACTATCCTAGGGCTGATGCTAACCCTAACCCTAACCCTAACACTGTCCTAGGGCTGATGCTAACCCTAACCCTAACACTATCCTAGGCCTGATGCTAACCCTAACCCTAACCCTAACACTATCCCAGGGCTGATGCTAACCCTAACCCTAACACTATCCTAGGGGTGATGCTAACCCTAACCCTAACCCTAACCCTATCCTAGGGCTGATGCTATCCCTAACCCTAACACTATCCTAGGCCTGATGATAACCCTAACCGTAACCCTAACACTCTCCTAGGGCTGATGCTAACCATAACCCTAACACTATCCTAGGGCTGATGCTAACAGTAACCCAAACCCTAACACTATCCTAGGGCTGATGCTAACCATAACGCTAACCCTAACACTATCCTTTAACTGATGCTAACCCTAACCCTAACACTAACACTATCCTAGGCCTGATGATAACCCTAACCCTAACCCTAACATTATCCTAGGGTTTATGTTAACCCTAACCCTAACACTATCCTAGGGCTGATGCTAACCCTAACACTATCCTAGGGCTGAAGCTAACCCTAACCCTAACACTATCCTAGGGCTGATGCTAACCCTAACCCTAACCCTAACACTATCCTAGTGCTGATGCTAACCCTAACTCTAACCCTAACACTATCCTAGAGCTGATGCTAAATCTAACCCTAACCCTAACCCTAACCCTAATGCTATCCTAGGGCTGATGCTAACCCTTACCCTAACCCTAACACTATCCTAGGGCTGATGCTAAATCTAACCCTAACTCTAACACTATCCTAGGGCTGAGGCTAACCCTAACCCTAACACTATCCTACGGCTGATGCTAACCCTAACCCTAACCCTAACACTATCCTAAGGCTGATGCTAACCCTAACACTGACACTATCCTAGGCCTGGTGCTAACCCTAACCCTAACACTGACACTATCCTAGGCCTGGTGCTAACCCTAACCCTAACCCTAACACTATCCTAGGGCTGATGCTAACCCTAACCCTAATAATATCCTAGGGTTGATGCTAACCCTAACCCTAACCCGAACACTATCCTAGGGCTGATGCTAACCCTAACCCTAACCCTAACACTATCCTAGGGCTGATGCTATCCCTAACCCTAACTCTAAAACTATCCTAGGGCTGATGCTAACCCTAACCCTAACAATATCCTAGGCCTGATGATATCCCTAACCCTAAACCTAACAGTATCCTAGGGCTGATGCTAACCCTAACCCTAACCCTAACACTATCCTAGGGCTGATGCTAACCCTAACCCTAACGCTAACACTATCCTAGGGCTGATGCTAACCCTAACACTAACACTATCCTAGGGCTGATGCTAACCCAAACCCTAACCCTAACACTATCCTAGGGCTGATGCTAACACTAAACCTAACTCTAACACTATCCTAGGGCTGAGGCTAACCCTAACCCTAACACTATCCGACGGCTGATGCTAACCCTAACCCTAACCCTAACACTATCCTAAGGCTGATGCTAACCCTAACACTAACACTATCCTAGGCCTGCTGCTAACCCTAACCCTAACCCTAACACTATTCAAGGGCTGATGCTAACCCTAACCCCAATAATATGCTAGGGCTGATGCTAACCCTAACCCTAACCCTAACACTATCCTAGGGCTGATGCTAACCCTAACCCTAACCCTAACACTATCCTAGGGCTGATGCTAACCCTAACCCTAACACTAACACTATCCTAGGGCTGATGCTAACCCTAACACTAACAATATCCTAGGCCTGATGATATCCATAACCCTAAACCTAACACTATCCTAGGGCTGATGCTAACCCTAACCCTAACCCTAACACTATCCTAGGGCTGATTCTAACCGTAACCCTAACACAATCCTAGGCCTGATGCTAACCCTAACCCTTACCCTAACACTATCCTAGGGTTCATGCTAACCCTATCCCTAACCCTAACACTATCCTAGGGCGGATGCTAACCCTAACCCTAACCCTAACACTATCCTAGGGCTAATGCTAACCCTAACACTAACACTATCCTAGGGCTGATGCTAACCCTAACCCTAACCCTATCCCTAACACTATCCTAGGGCTGATGCTAACCCTAACCCTAACTCTAACACTATCTTAGGGCTGAGGCTAACCCTAACCCTAACACTATCCTACGGCTGATGCTAACCCTAACCCTAACCCTAACACTATCCTAGGGCTAATGCTAACCCTAACCCTAACACTATCCTAGGCCTGATGCTAACCCTAACCCTAACCCTAACACTATCCTAGGGCTGATGCTAACCCTAACCCTAACACTATCCTAGGGCTGATGCTAACCCTAACCCTAACCCTAACACTGTCCTAGGGCTGATGCTAACCCTAACCCTAACACTATCCTAGGCCTGATGCTAACCCTAACCCTAACCCTAATACTATCCTAGGGCTGATGCTATCCCTAACCGTAACACTATCCTAGGCATGATGATAACCCTAACCCTAACCCTAACACTCTCCTAGGGCTGATGCTAACCATAACCCTAACACTATCCTAGGGCTGATGCTAACCCTAACCCTAACCCTAACACTATCCTAGGGCTGATGCTAACCATAACGCTAACCCTAACACTATCCTTTAACTGATGCTAACCCTAACCCTAACACTAACACTATCCTAGGCCTGATGATAACCCTAACCCTAACCCTAACACTATCCTAGGGTTTATGTTAACCCTAACCCTAACACTATCCTAGGGCTGATGCTAACCCTAACACTATCCTAGGGCTGATGCTAACCCTAACCCTAACCCTAACACTATCCTAAGTCTGATGCTAACCCTAGCCCTCACACTATCCTAGGCCTGATGATAACCCTAACCCTAACCTTAACACTATCCTAGGGCTGATGCTAACCCTAACACTAACCCTAACACTATCCTAGGGTTTATGTTAACCCTAACCCTAACACTATCCTAGGGCTGATGCTAACCCTAACCCTATCCCTAACACTATCCTAGGGCGGATGCTAACCCTAACCCTAACCCTAACACTATCCTAGGGCTGATGCTAACCCTAACACTAACACTATCCTAAGTCTGATGCTAACCCTAGCCCTCACACTATCCTAGGCCTGATGATAACCCTAACCCTAACCTTAACACTATCCTAGGGCTGATGCTAACCCTAACCCTAACTCTAACACTATCCTAGGGCTGATGCTAACACTAACCCTAACTCTAACACTATCCTAGGGCTGAGGCTAACCCTAACCCTAACACTATCCGACGGCTGATGCTAACCCTAACCCTAACCCTAACACTATCCTAAGGCTGATGCTAACCCTAACACTAACACTATCCTAGGCCTGCTGCTAACCCTAACCCTAACCCTAACACTATTCAAGGGCTGATGCTAACCCTAACCCCAATAATATGCTAGGGCTGATGCTAACCCTAACCCTAACCCTAACACTATCCTAGGGCTGATGCTAACCCTAACCCTAACCCTAACAGTATCCTAGGGCTGATGCTAACCCTAACCCTAACACTAACACTATCCTAGGGCTGATGCTAACCCTAACACTAACAATATCCTAGGCCTGATGATATCCATAACCCTAAACCTAACACTATCCTAGGGCTGATGCTAACCCTAACCCTAACCCTAACACTATCCTAGGGCTGATTCTAACCGTAACCCTAACACAATCCTAGGCCTGATGCTAACCCTAACCCTTACCCTAACACTATCCTAGGGTTCATGCTAACCCTATCCCTAACCCTAACACTATCCTAGGGCGGATGCTAACCCTAACCCTAACCCTAACACTCTCCTAGGGCTAATGCTAACCCTAACACTAACACTATCCTAGGGCTGATGCTAACCCTAACCCTAACCCTAACACTATCCTAGGGCTGATGCTAACCCTAACCCTAACTCTAACACTATCTTAGGGCTGAGGCTAACCCTAACCCTAACACTATCCTACGGCTGATGCTAACCCTAACCCTAACCCTAACACTATCCTAGGGCTAATGCTAACCCTAACCCTAACACTATCCTAGGCCTGATGCTAACCCTAACCCTAACCCTAACACTATCCTAGGGCTGATGCTAACCCTAACCCTAACACTATCCTAGGGCTGATGCTAACCCTAACCCTAACCCTAACACTGTCCTAGGGCTGATGCTAACCCTAACCCTAACACTATCCTAGGCCTGATGCTAACCCTAACCCTAACCATAATACTATCCTAGGGCTGATGCTATCCCTAACCGTAACACTATCCTAGGCCTGATGATAACCCTAACCCTAACCCTAACACTCTCCTAGGGCTGATGCTAACCATAACCCTAACACTATCCTAGGGCTGATGCTAACCCTAACCCTAACCCTAACACTATCCTAGGGCTGATGCTAACCATAACGCTAACCCTAACACTATCCTTTAACTGATGCTAACCCTAACCCTAACACTAACACTATCCTAGGCCTGATGATAACCCTACCCCTAACCCTAACACTATCCTAGGGTTTATGTTAACCCTAACCCTAACACTATCTTAGGGCTGATGCTAACCCTAACACTATCCCAGGGCTGATGCTAACCCTAACCCTAACCCTAACACTGTCCTAAGTCTGATGCTAACCCTAGCCCTCACACTATCCTAGGCCTGATGATAACCCTAACCCTAACCTTAACACTATCCTAGGGCTGATGCTAACCCTAACCCTAACCCTAACACTATCCTAGGGTTTATGTTAACCCTAACCCTAACACTATCCTAGGGCTGATGCTAACCCTAACCCTAACCCTAACACTATCCTAGGGCGGATGCTAACCCTAACCCTAACCCTAACACTATCCTAGGGCTGATGCTAACCCTAACACTAACACTATCCTAAGTCTGATGCTAACCCTAGCCCTCACACTATCCTAGGCCTGATGATAACCCTAACCCTAACCTTAACACTATCCTAGGGCTGATGCTAACCCTAACCCTAACCCTAACACTATCCTAGGGTTTATGTTAACCCTAACTCTAACACTATCTTAGGGCTGAGGCTAAGCCTAACCCAAACACTATCCTACGGCTGATGCTATCCCTAACCCTAACCCTAACACTATCCTAAGGCTGATGCTAACCCTAACACTAACACTATCCTAGGCCTGGTGCTAACCCTAACACTAACCCTAACACTATCCCAGGGCTGATGCTAACCCTAACCCTAATACTATCCTAGGGTTGATGCTAACCCTAACCCTAACCCTAACACTATCCTAGGGCTGATGCTAAGCCTATCCCTAAAGCTAACACTATCCTAGGGCTGATGCTAACCCTAACCCTAACACTATCCTAGGCCTGATGCTAACCCTAACCCTAACACTATCCTAGGGCTGATGCTAACCCTAACACTAACACTATCCTAGGGCTGATGCTAACCCTAACCCTAACCCTAACACTATCCTAGGCCTGATGCTAACCCTATCCCTAACCCTAACACTCTCCTAGGGCTGAGGCTAACCCTAACCCTAACACTTTCCTAGGGCTGATGCTAACCCTAACCCTAACCCTAACCCTAATGCTATCCTAGGGCTGATGCTAACCCTTACCCTAACCCTAACACTATCCTAGGGCTGATGCTAAATCTAACCCTAACTCTAACACTATCCTAGGGCTGAGGCTAACCCTAACCCTAACACTATCCTACGGCTGATGCTAACCCTAACCCTAACCCTAACACTATCCTAAGGCTGATGCTAACCCTAACACTGACACTATCCTAGGCCTGGTGCTAACCCTAACCCTAACCCTAACACTATCCTAGGGCTGATGCTAACCCTAACCCTAATAATATCCTAGGGTTGATGCTAACCCTAACCCTAACCCGAACACTATCCTAGGGCTGATGCTAACCCTAACCCTAACCCTAACACTATCCTAGGGCTGATGCTAACCCTAACCCTAACAATATCCTAGGCCTGATGATATCCCTAACCCTAAACCTAACACTATCCTAGGGCTGATGCTAACCCTAACCCTAACCCTAACACTATCCTAGGGCTGATGATAACCCTAACCCTAACGCTAACACTATCCTAGGGCTGATGCTAACCCTAACACTAACACTATCCTAGGGCTGATGCTAACCCAAACCCTAACCCTAACACTCTCCTAGGGCTGATGCTAACCATAACCCTAACAATATCCTAGGGCTGATGCTAACCCTAACCCTAACCCTAACACTATCCTAGGGCTGATGCTAACCATAACGCTAACCCTAACACTGTCCTAGGGCTGATGCTAACCATAACCCTAACACTATCCTAGGGCTGATGCTAACCCTAACCCTAACCCTAACACTCTCCTAGGGCTGATGCTAACCCTAACCCTAACACTATCCTAGGGCTGATGCTAACCCTAACCCTAACCCTAACACTGTCCTAGGGCTGATGCTAACCCTAACCCTAACACTATCCTAGGCCTGATGCTAACCCTAACCCTAACCCTAACACTATCCCAGGGCTGATGCTAACCCTAACCCTAACACTATCCTAGGGGTGATGCTAACCCTAACCCTAACCCTAACCCTATCCTAGGGCTGATGCTATCCCTAACCCTAACACTATCCTAGGCCTGATGATAACCCTAACCGTAACCCTAACACTCTCCTAGGGCTGATGCTAACCATAACCCTAACACTATCCTAGGGCTGATGCTAACAGTAACCCAAACCCTAACACTATCCTAGGGCTGATGCTAACCATAACGCTAACCCTAACACTATCCTTTAACTGATGCTAACCCTAACCCTAACACTAACACTATCCTAGGCCTGATGATAACCCTAACCCTAACCCTAACATTATCCTAGGGTTTATGTTAACCCTAACCCTAACACTATCCTAGGGCTGATGCTAACCCTAACACTATCCTAGGGCTGATGCTAACCCTAACCCTAACACTATCCTAGGGCTGATGCTAACCCTAACCCTAACCCTAACACTATCCTAGGGCTGATGCTAACCCTAACTCTAACCCTAACACTATCCTAGAGCTGATGCTAAATCTAACCCTAACCCTAACCCTAACCCTAATGCTATCCTAGGGCTGATGCTAACCCTTACCCTAACCCTAACACTATCCTAGGGCTGATGCTAAATCTAACACTAACTCTAACACTATCCTAGGGCTGAGGCTAACCCTAACCCTAACACTATCCTACGGCTGATGCTAACCCTAACCCTAACCCTAACACTATCCTAAGGCTGATGCTAACCCTAACACTGACACTATCCTAGGCCTGGTGCTAACCCTAACCCTAACACTGACACTATCCTAGGCCTGGTGCTAACCCTAACCCTAACCCTAACACTATCCTAGGGCTGATGCTAACCCTAACCCTAATAATATCCTAGGGTTGATGCTAACCCTAACCCTAACCCGAACACTATCCTAGGGCTGATGCTAACCCTAACCCTAACCCTAACACTATCCTAGGGCTGATGCTATCCCTAACCCTAACTCTAAAACTATCCTAGGGCTGATGCTAACCCTAACCCTAACAATATCCTAGGCCTGATGATATCCCTAACCCTAAACCTAACAGTATCCTAGGGCTGATGCTAACCCTAACCCTAACCCTAACACTATCCTAGGGCTGATGCTAACCCTAACCCTAACGCTAACACTATCCTAGGGCTGATGCTAACCCTAACACTAACACTATCCTAGGGCTGATGCTAACCCAAACCCTAACCCTAACACTATCCTAGGGCTGATGCTAACACTAAACCTAACTCTAACACTATCCTAGGGCTGAGGCTAACCCTAACCCTAACACTATCCGACGGCTGATGCTAACCCTAACCCTAACCCTAACACTATCCTAAGGCTGATGCTAACCCTAACACTAACACTATCCTAGGCCTGCTGCTAACCCTAACCCTAACCCTAACACTATTCAAGGGCTGATGCTAACCCTAACCCCAATAATATGCTAGGGCTGATGCTAACCCTAACCCTAACCCTAACACTATCCTAGGGCTGATGCTAACCCTAACCCTAACCCTAACACTATCCTAGGGCTGATGCTAACCCTAACCCTAACACTAACACTATCCTAGGGCTGATGCTAACCCTAACACTAACAATATCCTAGGCCTGATGATATCCATAACCCTAAACCTAACACTATCCTAGGACTGATGCTAACCCTAACCCTAACCCTAACACTATCCTAGGGCTGATTCTAACCGTAACCCTAACACAATCCTAGGCCTGATGCTAACCCTAACCCTTACCCTAACACTATCCTAGGGTTCATGCTAACCCTATCCCTAACCCTAACACTATCCTAGGGCGGATGCTAACCCTAACCCTAACCCTAACACTATCCTAGGGCTAATGCTAACCCTAACACTAACACTATCCTAGGGCTGATGCTAACCCTAACCCTAACCCTATCCCTAACACTATCCTAGGGCTGATGCTAACCCTAACCCTAACTCTAACACTATCTTAGGGCTGAGGCTAACCCTAACCCTAACACTATCCTACGGCTGATGCTAACCCTAACCCTAACCCTAACACTATCCTAGGGCTAATGCTAACCCTAACCCTAACACTATCCTAGGCCTGATGCTAACCCTAACCCTAACCCTAACACTATCCTAGGGCTGATGCTAACCCTAACCCTAACACTATCCTAGGGCTGATGCTAACCCTAACCCTAACCCTAACACTGTCCTAGGGCTGATGCTAACCCTAACCCTAACACTATCCTAGGCCTGATGCTAACCCTAACCCTAACCCTAATACTATCCTAGGGCTGATGCTATCCCTAACCGTAACACTATCCTAGGCATGATGATAACCCTAACCCTAACCCTAACACTCTCCTAGGGCTGATGCTAACCATAACCCTAACACTATCCTAGGGCTGATGCTAACCCTAACCCTAACCCTAACACTATCCTAGGGCTGATGCTAACCATAACGCTAACCCTAACACTATCCTTTAACTGATGCTAACCCTAACCCTAACACTAACACTATCCTAGGCCTGATGATAACCCTAACCCTAACCCTAACACTATCCTAGGGTTTATGTTAACCCTAACCCTAACACTATCCTAGGGCTGATGCTAACCCTAACACTATCCTAGGGCTGATGCTAACCCTAACCCTAACCCTAACACTATCCTAAGTCTGATGCTAACCCTAGCCCTCACACTATCCTAGGCCTGATGATAACCCTAACCCTAACCTTAACACTATCCTAGGGCTGATGCTAACCCTAACACTAACCCTAACACTATCCTAGGGTTTATGTTAACCCTAACCCTAACACTATCCTAGGGCTGATGCTAACCCTAACCCTATCCCTAACACTATCCTAGGGCGGATGCTAACCCTAACCCTAACCCTAACACTATCCTAGGGCTGATGCTAACCCTAACACTAACACTATCCTAAGTCTGATGCTAACCCTAGCCCTCACACTATCCTAGGCCTGATGATAACCCTAACCCTAACCTTAACACTATCCTAGGGCTGATGCTAACCCTAACCCTAACCCTAACACTATCCTAGGGTTTATGATAACCCTAACTCAAACACTATCTTAGGGCTGAGGCTAACCGTAACCCAAACACTATCCTACGGCTGATGCTATCCCTAACCCTAACCCTAACACTATCCTAAGGCTGATGCTAACCCTAACACTAACACTATCCTAGGCCTGGTGCTAACCCTAACCCTAACCCTAACACTATCCCAGGGCTGATGCTAACCCTAACCCTAATACTATCCTAGGGTTGATGCTAACCCTAACCCTAACCCTAACACTATCCTAGGGCTGATGCTAACCCTATCCCTAACCCTAACACTATCCTAGGGCTGATGCTAACCCTAACCCTAACAATATCCTAGGCCTGATGCTAACCCTAACCCTAACACTATCCTAGGGCTGATGCTAACCCTAACACTAACACTATCCTAGGGCTGATGCTAACCCTAACCCTAACCCTAGCACTATCCTAGGCCTGATGATAACCCTAACCCTAACCTTAACACTATCCTAGGGCTGATGCTAACCCTAACCCTAACCCTAACACTATCCTAGAGCTGATGCTAACCCTAACCCTAACACTATCCTAGGCCTGATGATAACCCTAAACCTAACCCTAACACTATCCTAGGGTTTATGTTAATCCTAACCCTAACACTATCCTAGGGCTGATGCTAACCCTAACACTAACACTATCCTAGGGCTGATGCTAACCCTAACCCTAACCCTAACAATATCCTAGGGCTGATGCTAACCCTAACCCTAACTCTAACACTATCTTAGGGCTGAGGGTAACCCTAACCCAAACACTATCCTACGGCTTATGCTAACCCTAACACTAACACTATCCTAGGCCTGGTGCTAACCCTAACCCTAACCCTAACACTATCCTAGGGCTGATGCTAACCCTAACCCTAATACTATCCTAGGGTTGATGCTAACTCTAACCCTAACCCTAACACTATCCTAGGGCTGATGCTAACCCTATCACTAACCCTAACACTATCCTAGGGCTGATGCTAACCCTAACCCTAACACTATCCTAGGCCTGATGCTAACCCTAACCCTAACACTATCCTAGGGCTGATGCTAACCCTAACACTAACACTATCCTAGGGCTGATGCTAACCCTAACCCTAACACTATCCTAGGCCTGATGCTAACCCCACCCCTAACCCTAACACTCTCCTATGGCTGAGGCTAACCCTAACCCTAACACTATCCTAGGGCTGATGCTAACCCTAACCCTAACCCTAACACTATCCTAGGGTTGATGCTAACCCTAATCCTAACACTAACCTAGGGCTGATGCTAACCCTAACCCTAACCCTAACACTATCCTAGGGCTGATGCTAACCCTAACCCTAACACTATCCTAGGGCTGATGCTAACCCTAACCCTAACCCTAACACTATCCTAGGGCTGATGCTAACCCTAACCCTAACACTATCCTAGGGCTGATGCTAACCCTAACCCTAACCGTAACACTATCCTAAGTCTGATGCTAACCCTAACCCTAATACTATCCTAGGGCTGATGCTAACCCTATCCCTAACCCTAACACTATCCTAGGGCTGATGCTAACCCTAACCCTAACACTATCCTAGGCCTGATGCTAACCCTAACCTTAACACTATCCTAGGGCTGATGCTAACCCTAACACTAACACTATCCTAGGGCTGATGCTAACCCTAACCCTAACCCTAACACTATCCTAGGCCTGATGCTAACCCTATCCCTAACCCTAACACTCTCCTATGGCTGAGGCTAACCCTAACCCTAACACTATCCTAGGGCTGATGCTAACCCTAACCCTAACCCTAACACTATCCTAGGGTTGATGCTAACCCTAACCCTAACACTAACACTATCCTAGAGCTGATGCTAACCCTAACCCTAACACTATCCTAGGCCTGATGCTAACCATAACCCTAACCCTAACACTATCCTAAGGCTGATGCTAACCCTAACCCTAACCGAAACACTATCCTAGGGTTGATGCTAACCCTAACCCTGACACTATCCTAGGGCTGATGCTAACCCTAACCCTAACCCTAACACTATCCTAGGGCTGATGCTAACCCTAACCCTAACACTAACACTATCCTAGGGCGGATGCTAACCCTAACCCTAACCCTAACACTATCCTTGGGCTGATGCTAACCCTAACACTAACACTATCCTAGGGCTGATGCTAACCCTAACCCTAACACTATCCTAGGCCTGATGCTAACCCTATCCCTAACCCTAACACTCTCCTAGGGCTGAGGCAAACCCTAACCCTAACACTATCCTAGGGCTGATGCTAACCCTAACCCTAACCCTAACACTATACTAGGGTTGATGCTAACCCTAATCCTAACACTATCCTAGGGTGATGCTAACCCTAACCCTAACCCTAACACTATCCTAGGGCTGATGCTAACCCTAACCCTAACACTATCCTAGGGCTGATGCTAACCCTAACCCTAACCCTAACACTATCCTAGGGCTGATGCTAACCCTAACCCTAACACTATCCTAGGGCTGATGCTAACCCTAACCCTAACCCTAACACTATCCTAAGTCTGATGCTAACCCTAGCCCTCACACTATCCTAGGCCTGATGATAACCCTAACCCTAACCTTAAAACTATCCTAGGGCTGATGCTAACCCTAACCCTAACACTAACACTATCCTAGAGCTGATGCTAACCCTAACCCTAACACTATCCTAGGCCTGATGATAACCCTAACCCTAACCCTAACACTATCCTAGGGCTGATGCTAACCCTAACCCTAACTCTAACACTATCTTAGGGCTGAGGCTAACCCTAACCCAAACACTATCCTACGGCTGATGCTAACCATAACCCTAACCCTAACACTATCCTAAGGCTGATGCTAACCCTAACAATAACCCAAACACTATCCTAGGGTTGATGCTAACCCTAACCCTGACACTATCCTAGGGCTGATGCTAACCCTAACCCTAACCCTAACACTATCCTAGGGCTGATGCTAACGCTAACCCTAACACTATCCTAGGCCTGATGATAACCCTAACCCTAACCCTAACACTATCCTAGGGTTTATGTTAACCCTAACCCTAACACTATCCTAGGGCTGATGCTAACCCTAACCCTAACACTATCCTAGGGCTGATGCTAACCCTAACCCTAACCCTAACACTATCCTAAGTCTGATGCTAACCCTAGCCCTCACACTATCCTAGGCCTGATGATAACCCTAACCATAACCTTAACACTATCCTAGGGCTGATGCTAACCCTAACCCTATCCCTAACACTATCCTAGGGTTTATGTTAACCCTAACCCTAACACTATCCTAGGGCTGATGCTAACCCTAACCCTAACCCTAACACTATCCTAGGGCGGATGCTAACCCTAACCCTAACCCTAACACTATACTTGGGCTGATGCTAACCCTAACACTAACACTATCCTAGGGCTGATGCTAACCCTAACCCTAACCCTAACACTATCCTAGGGCTGATGCTAACCCTAACCCTAACTCTAACACTATCTTAGGGCTGAGGCTAACCCTAACCCAAACACTATCCTACGGCTGATGCTAACCCTAACCCTAACACTATCCTAGGCCTGATGCTAACCCTAACCCTAACACTATCCTAGGGCTGATGCTAACCCTAACACTAACACTCTCCTAGGGCTGAGGCTAACCCTAACCCTAACACTATCCTAGGGCTGATGCTAACCCTAACCTTAACCCTAACACTATACTAGGGTTGATGCTAACCCGAATCCTAACACTATCCTAGGGCTGATGCTAACCCTAACCCTAACCCTAACACTATCCTAGGGCTGATGCTAACCCTAACCCTAACACTATCCCAGGGCTGATGCTAACCCTAACCCTAACCCTAACACTATCCTAGGGCTGATGCTAACCCTAACCCTAACACTATCCTAGGGCTGATGATAACCCTAACCCTAACCCTAACACTATCCTAAGTCTGATGCTAACCCTAGCCCTCACACTATCCTAGGCCTGATGATAACCCTAACCCTAACCTTAACACTATCCTAGGGCTGAGGCTAACCCTAACCCTAACACTAACACTATCCTAGAGCTGATGCTAACCCTAATCCTAACACTATCCTAGGCCTGATGATAACCCTAACCCTAACCCTAACACTATCCTAGGGCTGATGCTAACCCTAACCCTAACTCTAACACTATCTTAGGGCTGAGGCTAACCCTAACCCAAACACTATCCTACGGCTGATGCTAACCATAACCCTAACCCTAACACTATCCTAAGGCTGATGCTAACCCTAACCCTAACCCAAACACTATCCTAGGGTTGATGGTAACCCTAACCCTGACACTATCCTAGGGCTGATGCTAACCCTAACCCTAACCCTAACCCTAACACTATCCTAAGTCTGATGCTAACCCTAGCCCTCACACTATCCTAGGCCTGATGATAACCCTAACCCTAACCTTAACACTATCCTAGGGCTGATGCTAACCCTAACCCTAACCCTAACACTATCCTAGAGCTGATGCTAACCCTAACCCTAACACTATCCTTGGCCTGATGATAACCCTAAACCTAACCCTAACACTATCCTAGGGTTTATGTTAACCCTAACCCTAACACTATCCTAGGGCTGATGCTAACCCTAACACTAACACTATCCTAGGGCTGATGCTAACCCTAACCCTAACCCTAACACTATCCTAGGGCTGATGCTAACCCTAACCCTAACTCTAACACTATCTTAGGGCTGAGGCTAACCCTAACACAAACACTATCCTACGGCTGATGCTAACCCTAACCCTAACCCTAACACTATCCTAAGGCTGATGCTAACCCTAACACTAACACTATCCTGGGCCTGGTGCTAACCCTAACCCTAACCCTAACACTATCCTAGGGCTGATGCTAACCCTAACCCTAACACTATCCTAGGGCTGATGCTAACCCTAACCCTAACCGTAACACTATCCTAAGTCTGATGCTAACCCTAGCCCTCACACTATCCTAGGCCTGATGATAACCCTAACCCTAACCTTAACACTATCCTAGGGCTGATGCTAACCCTAACCCTAACCCTAACACTATCCTAGAGCTGATGCTAACCCTAACCCTAACACTATCCTAGGCCTGATGATAACCCTAACCCTAACCCTAACACTATCCTAGGGCTGATGCTAACCCTAACCTTAACACTATCCTAGTGCTGATGCTAACACTAACCCTAACCCTAACACTATCCTAGGGCTGATGCTAACCCTAACGCTAACCCTAACACTATCCTTGAACTGATGCTAACCCTAACCGTAACCCTAACACTATCCTAGGCCTGATGATAACCCTAACCGTAACTCTAACACTATCCTAGGGTTTATGTTAACCCTAACCCTAACACTATCCTAGGGCTGATGCTAACCCTAACCCTAACCCTAACACTGTCCTAGGGCGGATGCTAACCCTAACCCTAACCCTAACACTATCCTAGGGCTCATGCTAACCCTAACACTAACACTATCCTAGGGCTGATGCTAACCCTAACCCTAACCCTAACAGTATCCTAGGGCTGATGCTAACCCTAACCCTAACTCTAACACTATCTTAGGGCTGAGGGTAACCCTAACCCAAACACTATCCTACGGCTGATGCTAACCCTAACCCTAACCCTAACACTATCCTAAGGCTGAAGCCAACCCTAACACTAACACTATCCTAGGCCTGGTGCTAACCCTAACCCTAACCCTAAAACTATCCTAGGGCTGATGCTAACCCTAACCCTAATACTATCCTAGGGCTGATGCTAACCCTAACCCTAACCCTAACATTATCCTAGGGCTGATGCTAACCCTAGCCCTAACCCTAACACTATCCTAGGGCTGATGCTAACCCTAACCCTAACACTATCCTAGGCCTGATGCTAACCCTAACCCTAACACTTACACTATACTAGGGCTGATGCTAACCCTAACCCTAACCCTAACACTATCCTAGGTCTGATGCTAACCCTAAACCTAACACTATCCTAGGGCTGATGCTAACCCTAACCCTAACCCTAGCACTATCCTAGGGCTGATGTTAACACTAACCCTAACACTATCCTAGGGCTGATGCTAACACTAACCCTAAACCTAACACTCTCCTAGGGCTGATGCTAACCCTAACCCTAACACTATCCTAGGCCTGATGCTAACCCTAACCCTAACACTATCCTAGGGCTGATGCTAACCCTAACCCTAACCCTAACACTATCCTAGGCCTGATGCTAAACCTATCCCTAACCCTAACACTCTCCTAGGGCTGAGGCTAACCCTAACCCTAACACTATCCTAGGGCTGATGCTAACCCTAACCCTCACCCTAACACTATCCTAGGGTTGATACTAACCCTAACCCTAACACTATCCTAGGGCTGATGCTAACCCTAACCCTAACACTATCCTAGGGCTGATGCTAACCCTAACCCTAACCCTAACACTATCCTAGGGCTGATGCTAACCCTAACCCTAACACTATCCTACGGCTGATGCTAACCCTAACCCTAACCCTAACACTATCCTAAGTCTGATGCTAACCTTAGCCCTCACACTATCCTAGGCCTGATGATAACCCTAACCCTAACCTTAACACTATCCTAGGGCTGATGCTAACCCTAACGCTAACCCTAACACTATCCTTTAACTGATGCTAACCCTAACCCTAACCCTAACACTATCCTAGGTCTGATGATAACCCTAACCCTAACCCTAACACTATCCTAGGGCTGATGCTAACCCTAACCCTAACCGTAACACTATCCTAAGTCTGATGCTAACCCTAGCCCTCACACTATCCTAGGCCTGATGATAACCCTAACCCTAACCTTAACACTATCCTAGGGCTGATGCTAACCCTAACCCTAACCCTAACACTATCCTAGAGCTCATGCTAACCCTAACCCTAACACTATCCTAGGCCTGATGATAACCCTAACCCTAACCCTAACACTATCCTAGGGCTGATGCTAACCCTAACCTTAACACTATCCTAGGGCTGATGCTAACCCTAACCCTAACCCTAACACTATCCTAGGGCTGATGCTAACCCTAACGCTAACCCTAACACTATCCTTGAACTGATGCTAACCCTAACCCTAACCCTAACACTATCCTAGGCCTGATGATAACCCTAACCCTAAATCTAACACTATCCTAGGGTTTATGTTAACCCTAACCCTAACACTATCCTAGGGCTGATGCTAACCCTAACCCTAACCCTAACACTATCCTAGGGCTGATGCTAACCCTAACCCTAACCCTGACAGTATCCTATTGCTGATGCTAACCCTAACACTAACAATATCCTAGGCCTGATGATATCCATAACCCTAAACCTAACACTATCCTAGGGCTGATGCTAACCCTAACCCTAACCCTAACACTATCCTAGGGCTGATTCTAACCGTAACCCTAACATAATCCTAGGCCTGATGCTAACCCTAACCCTTACCCTAACACTATCCTAGGGTTCATGCTAACCCTATCCCTAACCCTAACACTATCCTAGGGCGGATGCTAACCCTAACCCTAACCCTAACACTATCCTAGGGCTAATGCTAACCCTAACACTAACACTATCCTAGGGCTGATGCTAACCCTAACCCTAACCCTAACACTATCCTAGGGCTGATGCTAACCCTAACCATAACTCTAACACTATCTTAGGGCTGAGGCTAACCCTAACCCTAACACTATCCTACGGCTGATGCTAACCCTAACCCTAACCCTAACACTATCCTAGGGCTAATGCTAACCCTAACCCTAACACTATCCTAGGCCTGATGCTAACCCTAACCCTAACCCTAACACTATCCTAGGGCTGATGCTAACCCTAACACTAACACTATCCTAGGGCTGATGCTAACCATAACCCTTACCCTAACACTGTCCTAGGGCTGATGCTAACCCTAACCCTAACACTATCCTAGGCCTGATGCTAACCCTAACCCTAACCCTAACACTATCCTAGGGCTGATGCTAACCCTAACCCTAACACTATCCTAGGGCTGATGCTAACCCTAACCCTAACCCTAACCCTATTCTAGGGCTGATGCTATAACTAACCCTAACACTATCCTAGGCCTGATGATAACCCTAACCCTAACCCTAACACTCTCCTAGGGCTGATGCTAACCATAACCCTAACACTATCCTAGGGCTGATGCTAACCCTAACCCTAACCCTAACACTATCCTAGGGCTGATGCTAACCATAACGCTAACCCTAACACTATCCTTTAACTGATGCTAACCCTAACCCTAACGCTAACACTATCCTAGGCCTGATGATAACCCTAACTCTAACCCTAACATTATCCTAGGGTTTATGTTAACCCTAACCCTAACACTATCCTAGGGCTGATGCTAACCCTAACACTATCCTAGGGCTGATGCTAACCCTAACCCTAACACTATCCTAGGGCTGATGCTAACCCTAACCCTAACCCTAACACTATCCCAGAGCTGATGCTAACGCTAACCCTAACCCTAACCCTAACCCTAATGCTATCCTAGGGCTGATGATAACCCTTACCCTAACCCTAACAGTATCCTAGGGCTGATGCTAAATCTAACCCTAACTCTAACACTATCCTAGGGCTGAGGCTAACCCTAACCCTAACACTATCCTACGGCTGATGCTAACCCTAACCCTAACCCTAACACTATCCTAAGGCTGATGCTAACCCTAACACTGACACTATCCTAGGCCTGGTGCTAACCCTAACCCTAACCCTAACACTATCCTAGGGCTGATGCTAACCCTAACCATAATAATATCCTAGGGTTGATGCTAAACCTAACCCTAACCCGAACACTATCCTAGGGCTGATGCTAACCCTAACCCTAACCCTAACACTATCCTAGGGCTGATGCTAACCCTATCCCTAACTCTAACACTATCCTAGGGCTGATGCTAACCCTAACCCTAACAATATCCTAGGCCTGATGATATCCCTAACCCTAAACCTAACACTATCCTAGGGCTGATGCTAACCCTAACCATAACCCTAACACTATCCTAGGGCTGATGCTAACCCTAACCCTAACGCTAACACTATCCTAGGGCTGATGCTAACCCTAACACTAACACTATCCTAGGGCTGATGCTAACCCAAACCCTAACCCTAACACTATCCTAGGGCTGATGCTAACACTAACCCTAACTCTAACACTATCCTAGGGCTGAGGCTAACCCTAACCCTAACACTATCCTACGGCTGATGCTAACCCTAACCCTAACCCTAACACTATCCTAAAGCTGATGCTAACCCTAACACTAACACTATCCTAGGCCTGCTGCTAACCCTAACCCTAACCCTAACACTATTCTAGGGCTGATGCTAACCCTAATCCCAATAATATCCTAGGGCTGATGCTAACCCTAACCCTAACCCTAACACTATCCTAGGGCTGATGCTAACCCTAACCCTAACCCTAACAGTATCCTAGGGCTGATGCTAACCCTAACCCTAACACTAACACTATCCTAGGGCTGATGCTAACCCTAACACTAACAATATCCTAGGCCTGATGATATCCATAACCCTAAACCTAACACTATCCTAGGGCTGATGCTAACCCTAACCCTTACCCTAACACTATCCTAGGGCTGATTCTAACCGTAACCCTAACACAATCCTAGGCCTGATGCTAACCCTAACCCTTACCCTAACACTATCCTAGGGTTCATGCTAACCCTATCCCTAACCCTAACACTATCCTAGGGCGGATGCTAACCCTAACCCTAACCCTAACACTATCCTAGGGCTAATGCTAACCCTAACACTAACACTATCCTAGGGCTGATGCTAACCCTAACCCTAACCCTAACACTATCCTAGGGCTGATGCTAACCCTAACCCTAACTCTAACACTATCTTAGGGCTGAGGCTAACCCTAACCCTAACACTATCCTACGTCTGATGCTAACCCTAACCCTAACCCTAACACTATCCTAGGGCTAATGCTAACCCTAACCCTAACACTATCCTAGGCCTGATGCTAACCCTAACCCTAACCCTAACACTATCCTAGGGCTGATGCTAACCCTAACCCTAACACTATCCTAGGGCTGATGCTAACCCTAACCCTAACCCTAACACTGTCCTAGCGCTGATGCTAACCCTAACCCTAACACTATCCTAGGCCTGATGCTAACCCTAACCCTAACCCTAACACTATCCTAGGGCTGATGCTATCCCTAACCGTAACACTATCCTAGGCCTGATGATAACCCTAACCCTAACCCTAACACTCTCCTAGGGCTGATGCTAACCATAACCCTAACACTATCCTAGGGCTGATGCTAACCCTAACCCTAACACTAACACTATCCTAGGCCTGATGATAACCCTAACCCTAACCCTAACACTATCCTAGGGTTTATGTTAACCCTAACCCTAACACTATCCTAGGGCTGATGCTAACCCTAACACTATCCTAGGGCTGATGCTAACCCTAACCCTAACCCTAACACTGTCCTAAGTCTGATGCTAACCCTAGCCCTCACACTATCCTAGGCCTGATGATAACCCTAACCCTAACCTTAACACTATCCTAGGGCTGATGCTAACCCTAACCCTAACCCTAACACTATCCTAGGGTTTATGTTAACCCTAACCCTAACACTATCCTAGGGATGATGCTAACCCTAACCCTAACCCTAACACTATCCTAGGGCGGATGCTAACCCTAACCCTAACCCTAACACTATCCTAGGGCTGATGCTAACCCTAACACTAACACTATCCTAAGTCTGATGCTAACCCTAGCCCTCACACTATCCTAGGCCTGATGATAACCCTAACCCTAACCTTAACACTATCCTAGGGCTGATGCTAACCCTAACCCTAACCCTAACACTATCCTAGGGTTTATGTTAACCCTAACTCTAACACTATCTTAGGGCTGAGGCTAACCCTAACCCAAACACTATCCTACGGCTGATGCTATCCCTAACCCTAACCCTAACACTATCCTAAGGCTGATGCTAACCCTAACACTAACACTATCCTAGGCCTGGTGCTAACCCTAACCCTAACCCTAACACTATCCCAGGGCTGATGCTAACCCTAACCCTAATACTATCCTAGGGTTGATGCTAACCCTAACCCTAACCCTAACACTATCCTAGGGCTGATGCTAACCCTATCCCTAACCCTAACACTATCCTAGGGCTGATGCTAACCCTAACCCTAACACTATCCTAGGCCTGATGCTAACCCTAACCCTAACACTATCCTAGGGCTGATGCTAACCCTAACACTAACACTATCCTAGGGCTGATGCTAACCCTAACCCTAACCCTAACACTATCCTAGGCCTGATGCTAACCCTATCCCTAACCCTAACACTCTCCTAGGGCTGAGGCTAACCCTAACCCTAACACTATCCTAGGGCTGATGCTAACCCTAACCCTAACACTAACACTATCCTAGGGTTGATGCTAACCCTAATCCTAACACTATCCTAGGGCTGATGCTAACCATAACCCTAACCCTAACACTATCCTAGGGCTGATGCTAACCCTAACCCTAACCCTAACACTATCCTAGGGCTGATGCTAACCCTAACCCTAACACTCTCCTAGGCCTGATGCTAACCCTAACCCTAACACTTACACTATCCTAGTGCTGATGCTAACCCTAACCCTAACCCTAACACTATCCTAGGTCTGATGCTAACCCTAAACCTAACACTATCCTAGGCCTGATGCTAACCCTAACCCTAACCTTAACACTCTCCTAGGGCTGATGTTAACCCTAACCCTAACACTATCCTAGGGCTGATGCTAACCCTAACCCTAACCCTAACACTCTCCTAGGGCTGATGCTAACCCTAACCCTAACACTATCCTAGGCCTGATGCTAACCCTAACCCTAACACTATCCTAGGTCTGATGCTAACCCTAACCCTAACCCTAACACTATCCTAGGGCTGATGCTAACCCTAACCCTAACCCTAACACTATCCTAGGGCTGATGCTAACCCTAACCCTAATAATATCCTAGGGTTGATGCTAACCCTAACCCTAACCCGAACACTATCCTAGGGCTGATGCTAACCCTAACCCTAACCCTAACACTATCCTAGGGCTGATGCTAACCCTAACCCTAACTCTAACACTATCCTAGGGCTGATGCTAACCCTAACCCTAACAATATCCTAGGCCTGATGATATCCCTAACCCTAAACCTAACACTATCCTAGGGCTGATGCTAACCCTAACCCTAACCCTAACACTATCCTAGGGCTGATGATAACCCTAACCCTAACGCTAACACTATCCTAGGGCTGATGCTAACCCTAACACTAACACTATCCTAGGGCTGATGCTAACCCAAACCCTAACCCTAACACTCTCCTAGGGCTGATGCTAACCATAACCCTAACACTATCCTAGGGCTGATGCTAACCCTAACCCTAACCCTAACACTATCCAAGGGCTGATGCTAACCATAACGCTAACCCTAACACTGTCCTAGGGCTGATGCTAACCATAACCCAAACACTATCCTAGGGCTGATGCTAACCCTAACCCTAACCCTAACACTCTCCTAGGGCTGATGCTAACCCTAACCCTAACACTATCCTAGGCCTGATGCTAACCCTAACCCTAACCCTAACACTGTCCTAGGGCTGATGCTAACCCTAACCCTAACACTATCCTAGGCCTGATGCTAACCCTAACCCTAACCCTAACACTATCCTAGGGCTGATGCTAACCCTAACCCTAACACTATCCTAGGGGTGATGCTAACCCTAACCCTAACCCTAACCCTATCCTAGGGCTGATGCTATCCCTAACCCTAACACTATCCTAGGCCTGATGATAACCCTAACCCTAACCCTAACACTCTCCTAGGGTGATGCTAACCATAACCCTAACACTATCCTAGGGCTGATGCTAACCCTAACCCTAACCCTAACACTATCCTAGGGCTGATGCTAACCATAACGCTAACCCTAACACTATCCTTTAACTGATGCTAACCCTAACCCTAACACTAACACTATCCTAGGCCTGATGATAACCCTAACCCTAACCCTAACATTATCCTAGGGTTTATGTTAACCCTAACCCTAACACTATCCTAGGGCTGATGCTAACCCTAACACTATCCTAGGGCTGATGCTAACCCTAACCCTAACACTATCCTAGGGCTGATGCTAACCCTAACCCTAACCCTAACACTATCCTAGGGCTGATGCTAACCCTAACCCTAACCCTAACCCTAATGCTATCCTAGGGCTGATGCTAACCCTTACCCTAACCCTAACACTATCCTAGGGCTGATGGTAAATCTAACCCTAACTCTAACACTATCCTAGGGCTGAGGCTAACCCTAACCCTAACACTATCCTACGGCTGATGCTAACCCTAACCATAATAATATCCTAGGGTTGATGCTAACCCTAACCCTAACCCGAACACTATCCTAGGGCTGATGCTAACCCTAACCCTAAACCTAACACTATCCTAGGGCTGATGCTAACCCTAACCCTAACTCTAAAACTATCCTAGGGCTGATGCTAACCCTAACCCTAACAATATCCTAGGCCTGATGATATCCCTAACCCTAAACCTAACACTATCCTAGGGCTGATGCTAACCCTAACCCTAACCCTAACACTATCCTAGGGCTGATGCTAACCCTAACCCTAACGCTAACACTATCCTAGGGCTGATGCTAACCCTAACACTAACACTATCCTAGGGCTGATGCTAACCCAAACCCTAACCCTAACACTATCCTAGGGCTGATGCTAACACTAACCCTAACTCTAACACTATCCTAGGGCTGAGGCTAACCCTAACCCTAACACTATCCGACGGCTGATGCTAACCCTAACCCTAACCCTAACACTATCCTAAGGCTGATGCTAACCCTAACACTAACACTATCCTAGGCCTGCTGCTAACCCTAACCCTAACCCTAACACTATTCAAGGGCTGATGCTAACCCTAACCCCAATAATATGCTAGGGCTGATGCTAACCCTAACCCTAACACTAACACTATCCTAGGGCTGATGCTAACCCTAACACTAACAATATCCTAGGCCTGATGATATCCATAACCCTAAACCTAACACTATCCTAGGGCTGATGCTAACCCTAACCCTAACCCTAACACTATCCTAGGGCTGATTCTAACCGTAACCCTAACACAATCCTAGGCCTGATGCTAACCCTAACCCTTACCCTAACACTATCCTAGGGTTCATGCTAACCCTATCCCTAACCCTAACACTATCCTAGGGCGGATGCTAACCCTAACCCTAACCCTAACACTATCCTAGGGCTAATGCTAACCCTAACACTAACACTATCCTAGGGCTGATGCTAACCCTAACCCTAACCCTAACACTATCCTAGGGCTGATGCTAACCCTAACCCTAACTCTAACACTATCTTAGGGCTGAGGCTAACCCTAACCCTAACACTATCCTACGGCTGATGCTAACCCTAACCCTAACCCTAACACTATCCTAGGGCTAATGCTAACCCTAACCCTAACACTATCCTAGGCCTGATGCTAACCCTAACCCTAACCCTAACACTATCCTAGGGCTGATGCTAACCCTAACCCTAACACTATCCTAGGGCTGATGCTAACCCTAACCCTAACCCTAACACTGTCCTAGGGCTGATGCTAACCCTAACCCTAACACTATCCTAGGCCTGATGCTAACCCTAACCCTAACCATAATACTATCCTAGGGCTGATGCTATCCCTAACCGTAACACTATCCTAGGCCTGATGATAACCCTAACCCTAACCCTAACACTCTCCTAGGGCTGATGCTAACCATAACCCTAACACTATCCTAGGGCTGATGCTAACCCTAACCCTAACCCTAACACTATCCTAGGGCTGATGCTAACCATAACGCTAACCCTAACACTATCCTTTAACTGATGCTAACCCTAACCCTAACACTAACACTATCCTAGGCCTGATGATAACCCTAACCCTAACCCTAACACTATCCTAGGGTTTATGTTAACACTAACCCTAACACTATCCTAGGGCTGATGCTAACCCTAACACTATCCCAGGGCTGATGCTAACCCTAACCCTAACCCTAACACTGTCCTAAGTCTGATGCTAACCCTAGCCCTCACACTATCCTAGGCCTGATGATAACCCTAACCCTAACCTTAACACTATCCTAGGGCTGATGCTAACCCTAACCCTAACCCTAACACTATCCTAGGGTTTATGTTAACCCTAACCCTAACACTATCCTAGGGCTGATGCTAACCCTAACCCTAACCCTAACACTATCCTAGGGCGGATGCTAACCCTAACCCTAACCCTAACACTATCCTAGGGCTGATGCTAACCCTAACACTAACACTATCCTAAGTCTGATGCTAACCCTAGCCCTCACACTATCCTAGGCCTGATGATAACCCTAACCCTAACCTTAACACTATCCTACGGCTGATGCTAACCCTAACCCTAACCCTAACACTATCCTAGGGTTTATGTTAACCCTAACTCTAACACTATCTTAGGGCTGAGGCTAAGCCTAACCCAAACACTATCCTACGGCTGATGCTATCCCTAACACTAACCCTAACACTATCCTAAGGCTGATGCTAACCCTAACACTAACACTATCCTAGGCCTGGTGCTAACCCTAACCCTAACCCTAACACTATCCCAGGGCTGATGCTAACCCTAACCCTAATACTATCCTAGGGTTGATGCTAACCCTAACCCTAACCCTAACACTATCCTAGGGCTGATGCTAAGCCTATCCCTAACCCTAACACTATCCTAGGGCTGATGCTAACCCTAACCCTAACACTATCCTAGGCCTGATGCTAACCCTAACCCTAACACTATCCTAGGGCTGATGCTAACCCTAACACTAACACTATCCTAGGGCTGATGCTAACCCTAACCCTAACCCTAACACTATCCTAGGCCTGATGCTAACCCTATCCCTAACCCTAACACTCTCCTAGGGCTGAGGCTAACCCTAACCCTAACACTATCCTAGGGCTGATGCTAACCCTAACCCTAACCCTAACACTATCCTAGGGCTGATGCTAACCCTAACTCTAACCCTAACACTATCCTAGAGCTGATGCTAACGCTAACCCTAACCCTAACCCTAACCCTAATGCTATCCTAGGGCTGATGCTAACCCTTACCCTAACCCTAACACTATCCTAGGGCTGATGGTAAATCTAACCCTAACTCTAACACTATCCTAGGGCTGAGGCTAACCCTAACCCTAACACTATCCTACGGCTGATGCTAACCCTAACCCTAACCCTAACACTATCCTAAGGCTGATGCTAACCCTAACACTGACACTATCCTAGGCCTGGTGCTAACCCTAACCCTAACCCTAACACTATCCTAGGGCTGATGCTAACCCTAACCATAATAATATCCTAGGGTTGATGCTAACCCTAACCCTAACCCGAACACTATCCTAGGGCTGATGCTAACCCTAACCCTAAACCTAACACTATCCTAGGGCTGATGCTAACCCTATCCCTAACTCTAAAACTATCCCAGGGCTGATGCTAACCCTAACCCTAACAATATCCTAGGCCTGATGATATCCCTAACCCTAAACCTAACACTATCCTAGGGCTGATGCTAACCCTAACCCTAACCCTAACACTATCCTAGGGCTGATGCTAACCCTAACCCTAACGCTAACACTATCCTAGGGCTGATGCTAACCCTAACACTAACACTATCCTAGGGCTGATGCTAACCCAAACCCTAACCCTAACACTATCCTAGGGCTGATGCTAACACTAACCCTAACTCTAACACTATCCTAGGGCTGAGGCTAACCCTAACCCTAACACTATCCGACGGCTGATGCTAACCCTAACCCTAACCCTAACACTATCCTAAGGCTGATGCTAACCCTAACACTAACACTATCCTAGGCCTGCTGCTAACCCTAACCCTAACCCTAACACTATTCAAGGGCTGATGCTAACCCTAACCCCAATAATATGCTAGGGCTGATGCTAACCCTAACCCTAACCCTAACACTATCCTAGGGCTGATGCTAACCCTAACACTAACAATATCCTAGGCCTGATGATATCCATAACCCTAAACCTAACACTATCCTAGGGCTGATGCTAACCCTAACCCTAACCCTAACACTATCCTAGGGCTGATTCTAACCGTAACCCTAACACAATCCTAGGCCTGATGCTAACCCTAACCCTTACCCTAACACTATCCTAGGGTTCATGCTAACCCTATCCCTAACCCTAACACTATCCTAGGGCGGATGCTAACCCTAACCCTAACCCTAACACTATCCTAGGGCTAATGCTAACCCTAACACTAACACTATCCTAGGGCTGATGCTAACCCTAACCCTAACCCTAACACTATCCTAGGGCTGATGCTAACCCTAAACCTAACTCTAACACTATCTTAGGGCTGAGGCTAACCCTAACCCTAACACTATCCTACGGCTGATGCTAACCCTAACCCTAACCCTAACACTATCCTAGGGCTAATGCTAACCCTAACCCTAACACTATCCTAGGCCTGATGCTAACCCTAACCCTAACCCTAACACTATCCTAGGGCTGATGCTAACCCTAACCCTAACACTATCCTAGGCCTGATGCTAACCCTAACCCTAACCCTAACACTGTCCTAGGGCTGATGCTAACCCTAACCCTAACACTATCCTAGGCCTGATGCTAACCCTAACCCTAACCCTAATACTATCCTAGGGCTGATGCTATCCCTAACCGTAACACTATCCTAGGCCTGATGATAACCCTAACCCTAACCCTAACACTCTCCTAGGGCTGATGCTAACCATAACCCTAACACTATCCTAGGGCTGATGCTAACCCTAACCCTAACCCTAACACTATCCTAGGGCTGATGCTAACCATAACGCTAACCCTAACACTATCCTTTAACTGATGCTAACCCTAACCCTAACACTAACACTATCCTAGGCCTGATGATAACCCTAACCCTAACCCTAACACTATCCTAGGGTTTATGTTAACCCTAACCCTAACACTATCCTAGGGCTGATGCTAACCCTAACACTATCCTAGGGCTGATGCTAACCCTAACCCTAACCCTAACACTGTCCTAAGTCTGATGCTAACCCTAGCCCTCACACTATCCTAGGCCTGATGATAACCCTAACCCTAACCTTAACACTATCCTAGGGCTGATGCTAACCCTAACCCTAACCCTAACACTATCCTAGGGTTTATGTTAACCCTAACCCTAACACTATCCTAGGGCTGATGCTAACCCTAACCCTAACCCTAACACTATCCTAGGGCGGATGCTAACCCTAACCCTAACCCTAACACTATCCTAGGGCTGATGCTAACCCTAACACTAACACTATCCTAAGTCTGATGCTAACCCTAGCCCTCACACTATCCTAGGCCTGATGATAACCCTAACCCTAACCTTAACACTATCCTAGGGCTGATGCTAACCCTAACCCTAACCCTAACACTATCCTAGGGTTTATGTTAACCCTAACTCTAACACTATCTTAGGGCTGAGGCTAAGCCTAACCCAAACACTATCCTACGGCTGATGCTATCCCTAACCCTAACCCTAACACTATCCTAAGGCTGATGCTAACCCTAACACTAACACTATCCTAGGCCTGGTGCTAACCCTAACCCTAACCCTAACACTATCCCAGGGCTGATGCTAACCCTAACCCTAATACTATCCTAGGGTTGATGCTAACCCTAACCCTAACCCTAACACTATCCTAGGGCTGATGCTAACCCTATCCCTAACCCTAACACTATCCTAGGGCTGATGCTAACCCTAACCCTAACACTATCCTAGGCCTGATGCTAACCCTAACCCTAACACTATCCTAGGGCTGATGCTAACCCTAACACTAACACTATCCTAGGGCTGATGCTAACCCTAACCCTAACCCTAACACTATCCTAGGCCTGATGCTAACCCTATCCCTAACCCTAACACTCTCCTAGGGCTGAGGCTAACCCTAACCCTAACAATATCCTAGGCCTGATGATATCCCTAACCCTAAACCTAACACTATCCTAGGGCTGATGCTAACCCTAACCCTAACCCTAACACTATCCTAGGGCTGATGCTAACCCTAACCCTAACGCTAACACTATCCTAGGGCTGATGCTAACCCTAACACTAACACTATCCTAGGGCTGATGCTAACCCAAACCCTAACCCTAACACTATCCTAGGGCTGATGCTAACACTAACCCTAACTCTAACACTATCCTAGGGCTGAGGCTAACCCTAACCCTAACACTATCCGACGGCTGATGCTAACCCTAACCCTAACCCTAACACTATCCTAAGGCTGATGCTAACCCTAACACTAACACTATCCTAGGCCTGCTGCTAACCCTAACCCTAACCCTAACACTATTCAAGGGCTGATGCTAACCCTAACCCCAATAATATGCTAGGGCTGATGCTAACCCTAACCCTAACCCTAACACTATCCTAGGGCTGATGCTAACCCTAACACTAACAATATCCTAGGCCTGATGATATCCATAACCCTAAACCTAACACTATCCTAGGGCTGATGCTAACCCTAACCCTAACCCTAACACTATCCTAGGGCTGATTCTAACCGTAACCCTAACACAATCCTAGGCCTGATGCTAACCCTAACCCTTACCCTAACACTATCCTAGGGTTCATGCTAACCCTATCCCTAACCCTAACACTATCCTAGGGCGGATGCTAACCCTAACCCTAACCCTAACACTATCCTAGGGCTAATGCTAACCCTAACACTAACACTATCCTAGGGCTGATGCTAACCCTAACCCTAACCCTAACACTATCCTAGGGCTGATGCTAACCCTAAACCTAACTCTAACACTATCTTAGGGCTGAGGCTAACCCTAACCCTAACACTATCCTACGGCTGATGCTAACCCTAACCCTAACCCTAACACTATCCTAGGGCTAATGCTAACCCTAACCCTAACACTATCCTAGGCCTGATGCTAACCCTAACCCTAACCCTAACACTATCCTAGGGCTGATGCTAACCCTAACCCTAACACTATCCTAGGCCTGATTCTAACCCTAACCCTAACCCTAACACTGTCCTAGGGCTGATGCTAACCCTAACCCTAACACTATCCTAGGCCTGATGCTAACCCTAACCCTAACCCTAATACTATCCTAGGGCTGATGCTATCCCTAACCGTAACACTATCCTAGGCCTGATGATAACCCTAACCCTAACCCTAACACTCTCCTAGGGCTGATGCTAACCATAACCCTAACACTATCCTAGGGCTGATGCTAACCCTAACCCTAACCCTAACACTATCCTAGGGCTGATGCTAACCATAACGCTAACCCTAACACTATCCTTTAACTGATGCTAACCCTAACCCTAACACTAACACTATCCTAGGCCTGATGATAACCCTAACCCTAACCCTAACACTATCCTAGGGTTTATGTTAACCCTAACCCTAACACTATCCTAGGGCTGATGCTAACCCTAACACTATCCTAGGGCTGATGCTAACCCTAACCCTAACCCTAACACTGTCCTAAGTCTGATCCTAACCCTAGCCCTCACACTATCCTAGGCCTGATGATAACCCTAACCCTAACCTTAACACTATCCTAGGGCTGATGCTAACCCTAACCCTAACCCTAACACTATCCTAGGGTTTATGTTAACCCTAACCCTAACACTATCCTAGGGCTGATGCTAACCCTAACCCTAACCCTAACACTATCCTAGGGCGGATGCTAACCCTAACCCTAACCCTAACACTATCCTAGGGCTGATGCTAACCCTAACACTAACACTATCCTAAGTCTGATGCTAACCCTAGCCCTCACACTATCCTAGGCCTGATGATAACCCTAACCCTAACCTTAACACTATCCTAGGGCTGATGCTAACCCTAACCCTAACCCTAACACTATCCTAGGGTTTATGTTAACCCTAACTCTAACACTATCTTAGGGCTGAGGCTAAGCCTAACCCAAACACTATCCTACGGCTGATGCTATCCCTAACCCTAACCCTAACACTATCCTAAGGCTGATGCTAACCCTAACACTAACACTATCCTAGGCCTGGTGCTAACCCTAACCCTAACCCTAACACTATCCCAGGGCTGATGCTAACCCTAACCCTAATACTATCCTAGGGTTGATGCTAACCCTAACCCTAACCCTAACACTATCCTAGGGCTGATGCTAACCCTATCCCTAACCCTAACACTATCCTAGGGCTGATGCTAACCCTAACCCTAACACTATCCTAGGCCTGATGCTAACCCTAACCCTAACACTATCCTAGGGCTGATGCTAACCCTAACACTAACACTATCCTAGGGCTGATGCTAACCCTAACCCTAACCCTAACACTATCCTAGGCCTGATGCTAACCCTATCCCTAACCCTAACACTCTCCTAGGGCTGAGGCTAACCCTAACCCTAACACTATCCTAGGGCTGATGCTAACCCTAACCCTAACACTAACACTATCCTAGGGTTGATGCTAACCCTAATCCTAACACTATCCTAGGGCTGATGCTAACCATAACCCTAACCCTAACACTATCCTAGGGCTGATGCTAACCCTAACCCTAACCCTAACACTATCCTAGGGCTTTTGCTAACCCTAACCCTAACACTCTCCTAGGCCTGATGCTAACCCTAACCCTAACACTTACACTATCCTAGTGCTGATGCTAACCCTAACCCTAACCCTAACACTATCCTAGGTCTGATGCTAACCCTAAACCTAACACTATCCTAGGCCTGATGCTAACCCTAACCCTAACCTTAACACTCTCCTAGGGCTGATGTTAACCCTAACCCTAACACTATCCTAGGGCTGATGCTAACCCTAACCCTAACCCTAACACTCTCCTAGGGCTGATGCTAACCCTAACCCTAACACTATCCTAGGCCTGATGCTAACCCTAACCCTAACACTATCCTAGGTCTGATGCTAACCCTAACCCTAACCCTAACACTATCCTAGGGCTGATGCTAACCCTAACCCTAACCCTAACACTATCCTAGAGCTGATGCTAACGCTAACCCTAACCCTAACCCTAACCCTAATGCTATCCTAGGGCTGATGCTAACCCTTACCCTAACCCTAACACTATCCTAGGGCTGATGCTAAATCTAACCTTAACTCTAACACTATCCTAGGGCTGAGGCTAACCCTAACCCTAACACTATCCTACGGCTGATGCTAACCCTAACCCTAACCCTAACACTATCCTAAGGCTGATGCTAACCCTAACACTGACACTATCCTAGGCCTGGTGCTAACCCTAACCCTAACCCTAACACTATCCTAGGGCTGATGCTAACCCTAACCCTAATAATATCCTATGGTTGATGCTAACCCTAACCCTAACCCGAACACTATCCTAGGGCTGATGCTAACCCTAACCCTAACCCTAACACTATCCTAGGGCTGATGCTAACCCTAACCCTAACAATATCCTAGGCCTGATGATATCCCTAACCCTAAACCTAACACTATCCTAGGGCTGATGCTAACCCTAACCCTAACCCTAACACTATCCTAGGGCTGATGATAACCCTAACCCTAACGCTAACACTATCCTAGGGCTGATGCTAACCCTAACACTAACACTATCCTAGGGCTGATGCTAACCCAAAACCTAACCCTAACACTCTCCTAGGGCTGATGCTAACCATAACCCTAACAATATCCTAGGGCTGATGCTAACCCTAACCCTAACCCTAACACTATCCTAGGGCTGATGCTAACCATAACGCTAACCCTAACACTGTCCTAGGGCTGATGCTAACCATAACCCTAACACTATCCTACGGCTGATGCTAACCCTAACCCTAACCCTAACACTCTCCTAGGGCTGATGCTAACCCTAACCCTAACACTATCCTAGGGCTGATGCTAACCCTAACCCTAACCCTAACACTGTCCTAGGGCTGATGCTAACCCTAACCCTAACACTATCCTAGGTCTGATGCTAACCCTAACCCTAACCCTAACACTATCCCAGGGCTGATGCTAACCCTAACCCTAACACTATCCTAGGGGTGATGCTAACCCTAACCCTAACCCTAACCCTATCCTAGGGCTGATGCTATCCCTAACCCTAACACTATCCTAGGCCTGATGATAACCCTAACCGTAACCCTAACACTCTCCTAGGGCTGATGCTAACCATAACCCTAACACTATCCTAGGGCTGATGCTAACAGTAACCCAAACCCTAACACTATCCTAGGGCTGATGCTAACCATAACGCTAACCCTAACACTATCCTTTAACTGATGCTAACCCTAACCCTAACACTAACACTATCCTAGGCCTGATTATAACCCTAACCCTAACCCTAACATTATCCTAGGGTTTATGTTAACCCTAACCCTAACACTATCCTAGGGCTGATGCTAACCCTAACACTATCCTAGGGCTGATGCTAACCCTAACCCTAACACTATCCTAGGGCTGATGCTAACCCTAACCCTAACCCTAACACTATCCTAGGGCTGATGCTAACCCTAACTCTAACCCTAACACTATCCTAGAGCTGATGCTAAATCTAACCCTAACCCTAACCCTAACCCTAATGCTATCCTAGGGCTGATGCTAACCCTTACCCTAACCCTAACACTATCCTAGGGCTGATGCTAAATCTAACCCTAACTCTAACACTATCCTAGGGCTGAGGCTAACCCTAACCCTAACACTATCCTACGGCTGATGCTAACCCTAACCCTAACCCTAACACTATCCTAAGGCTGATGCTAACCCTAACACTGACACTATCCTAGGCCTGGTGCTAACCCTAACCCTAACACTGACACTATCCTAGGCCTGGTGCTAACCCTAACCCTAACCCTAACACTATCCTAGGGCTGAAGCTAACCCTAACCCTAATAATATCCTAGGGTTGATGCTAACCCTAACCCTAACCCGAACACTATCCTAGGGCTGATGCTAACCCTAACCCTAACCCTAACACTATCCTAGGGCTGATGCTATCCCTAACCCTAACTCTAAAACTATCCTAGGGCTGATGCTAACCCTAACCCTAACAATATCCTAGGCCTGATGATATCCCTAACCCTAAACCTAACAGTATCCTAGGGCTGATGCTAACCCTAACCCTAACCCTAACACTATCCTAGGGCTGATGCTAACCCTAACCCTAACGCTAACACTATCCTAGGGCTGATGCTAACCCTAACACTAACACTATCCTAGGGCTGATGCTAACCCAAACCCTAACCCTAACACTATCCTAGGGCTGATGCTAACACTAAACCTAACTCTAACACTATCCTAGGGCTGAGGCTAACCCTAACCCTAACACTATCCGACGGCTGATGCTAACCCTAACCCTAACCCTAACACTATCCTAAGGCTGATGCTAACCCTAACACTAACACTATCCTAGGCCTGCTGCTAACCCTAACCCTAACCCTAACACTATTCAAGGGCTGATGCTAACCCTAACCCCAATAATATGCTAGGGCTGATGCTAACCCTAACCCTAACCCTAACACTATCCTAGGGCTGATGCTAACCCTAACCCTAACCCTAACACTATCCTAGGGCTGATGCTAACCCTAACCCTAACACTAACACTATCCTAGGGCTGATGCTAACCCTAACACTAACAATATCCTAGGCCTGATGCTAACCCTAACCCTAACCCTAACACTATCCTAGGGCTGATTCTAACCGTAACCCTAACACAATCCTAGGCCTGATGCTAACCCTAACCCTTACCCTAACACTATCCTAGGGTTCATGCTAACCCTATCCCTAACCCTAACACTATCCTAGGGCGGATGCTAACCCTAACCCAAACCCTAACACTATCCTAGGGCTAATGCTAACCCTAACACTAACACTATCCTAGGGCTGATGCTAACCCTAACCCTAACCCTATCCCTAACACTATCCTAGGGCTGATGCTAACCCTAACCCTAACTCTAACACTATCTTAGGGCTGAGGCTAACCCTAACCCTAACACTATCCTACGGCTGATGCTAACCCTAACCCTAACCCTAACACTATCCTAGGGCTAATGCTAACCCTAACCCTAACACTATCCTAGGCCTGATGCTAACCCTAACCCTAACCCTAACACTATCCTAGGGCTGATGCTAACCCTAACCCTAACACTATCCTAGGGCTGATGCTAACCCTAACCCTAACCCTAACACTGTCCTAGGGCTGATGCTAACCCTAACCCTAACACTATCCTAGGCCTGATGCTAACCCTAACCCTAACCCTAATACTATCCTAGGGCTGATGCTATCCCTAACCGTAACACTATCCTAGGCATGATGATAACCCTAACCCTAACCCTAACACTCTCCTAGGGCTGATGCTAACCATAACCCTAACACTATCCTAGGGCTGATGCTAACCCTAACCCTAACCCTAACACTATCCTAGGGCTGATGCTAACCATAACGCTAACCCTAACACTATCCTTTAACTGATGCTAACCCTAACCCTAACACTAACACTATCCTAGGCCTGATGATAACCCTAACCCTAACCCTAACACTATCCTAGGGTTTATGTTAACCCTAACCCTAACACTATCCTAGGGCTGATGCTAACCCTAACACTATCCTAGGGCTGATGCTAACCCTAACCCTAACCCTAACACTATCCTAAGTCTGATGCTAACCCTAGCCCTCACACTATCCTAGGCCTGATGATAACCCTAACCCTAACCTCAACACTATCCTAGGGCTGATGCTAACCCTAACACTAACCCTAACACTATCCTAGGGTTTATGTTAACCCTAACCCTAACACTATCCTAGGGCTGATGCTAACCCTAACCCTATCCCTAACACTATCCTAGGGCGGATGCTAACCCTAACCCTAACCCTAACACTATCCTAGGGCTGATGCTAACCCTAACACTAACACTATCCTAAGTCTGATGCTAACCCTAGCCCTCACACTATCCTAGGCCTGATGATAACCCTAACCCTAACCTTAACACTATCCTAGGGCTGATGCTAACCCTAACCCTAACCCTAACACTATCCTAGGGTTTATGATAACCCTAACTCAAACACTATCTTAGGGCTGAGGCTAACCCTAACCCAAACACTATCCTACGGCTGATGCTATCCCTAACCCTAACCCTAACACTATCCTAAGGCTGATGCTAACCCTAACACTAACACTATCCTAGGCCTGGTGCTAACCCTAACCCTAACCCTAACACTATCCCAGGGCTGATGCTAACCCTAACCCTAATACTATCCTAGGGTTGATGCTAACCCTAACCCTAACCCTAACACTATCCTAGGGCTGATGCTAACCCTATCCCTAACCCTAACACTATCCTAGGGCTGATGCTAACCCTAACCCTAACAATATCCTAGGCCTGATGCTAACCCTAACCCTAACACTATCCTAGGGCTGATGCTAACCCTAACACTAACACTATCCTAGGGCTGATGCTAACCCTAACCCTAACCCTAGCACTATCCTAGGCCTGATGATAACCCTAACCCTAACCTTAACACTATCCTAGGGCTGATGCTAACCCTAACCCTAACCCTAACACTATCCTAGAGCTGATGCTAACCCTAACCCTAACATTATCCTAGGCCTGATGATAACCCTAAACCTAACCCTAACACTATCCTAGGGTTTATGTTAATCCTAACCCTAACACTATCCTAGGGCTGATGCTAACCCTAACACTAACACTATCCTAGGGCTGATGCTAACCCTAACCCTAACCCTAACAATATCCTAGGGCTGATGCTAACCCTAACCCTAACTCTAACACTATCTTAGGGCTGAGGGTAACCCTAACCCAAACACTATCCTACGGCTTATGCTAACACTAACACTAACACTATCCTAGGCCTGGTGCTAACCCTAACCCTAACCCTAACACTATCCTAGGGCTGATGCTAACCCTAACCCTAATACTATCCTAGGGTTGATGCTAACTCTAACCCTAACCCTAACACTATCCTAGGGCTGATGCTAACCCTATCACTAACCCTAACACTATCCTAGGGCTGATGCTAACCCTAACCCTAACACTATCCTAGGCCTGATGCTAACCCTAACCCTAACACTATCCTAGGGCTGATGCTAACCCTAACACTAACACTATCCTAGGGCTGATGCTAACCCTAACCCTAACACTATCCTAGGCCTGATGCTAACCCCACCCCTAACCCTAACACTCTCCTATGGCTGAGGCTAACCCTAACCCTAACACTATCCTAGGGCTGATGCTAACCCTAACCCTAACCCTAACACTATCCTAGGGTTGATGCTAACCCTAATCCTAACACTAACCTAGGGCTGATGCTAACCCTAACCCTAACCCTAACACTATCCTAGGGCTGATGCTAACCCTAACCCTAACACTATCCTAGGGCTGATGCTAACCCTAACCCTAACACTAACACTATCCTAAGTCTGATGCTAACCCTAGCCCTCACACTATCCTAGGCCTGATGATAACCCTAACCCTAACCTTAACACTATCCTAGGGCTGATGCTAACCCTAACCCTAACCCTAACACTATCCTAGGGTTTATGTTAACCCTAACCCTAACACTATCCTAGGGCTGATGCTAACCCTAACCCTAACACTAACACTAACCTAGGGCGGATGCTAACCCTAACCCTAACCCTAACACTATCCTTGGGCTGATGCTAACCCTAACACTAACACTATCCTAGGGCTGATGCTAACCCTAACCCTAACACTATCCTAGGCCTGATGCTAACCCTATCCCTAACCCTAACACTCTCCTAGGGCTGAGGCAAACCCTAACCCTAACACTATCCTAGGGCTGATGCTAACCCTAACCCTAACCCTAACACTATACTAGGGTTGATGCTAACCCTAATCCTAACACTATCCTAGGGTGATGCTAACCCTAACCCTAACCCTAACACTATCCTAGGGCTGATGCTAACCCTAACCCTAACACTATCCTAGGGCTGATGCTAACCCTAACCCTAACCCTAACACTATCCTAGGGCTGATGCTAACCCTAACCCTAACACTATCCTAGGGCTGATGCTAACCCTAACCCTAACCCTAACACTATCCTAAGTCTGATGCTAACCCTAGCCCTCACACTATCCTAGGCCTGATGATAACCCTAACACTAACCTTAACACTATCCTAGGGCTGATGCTAACCCTAACCCTAACACTAACACTATCCTAGAGCTGATGCTAACCCTAACCCTAACACTATCCTAGGCCTGATGATAACCCTAACCCTAACCCTAACACTATCCTAGGGCTGATGCTAACCCTAACCCTAACTCTAACACTATCTTAGGGCTGAGGCTAACCCTAACCCAAACACTATCCTACGGCTGATGCTAACCATAACCCTAACCCTAACACTATCCTAAGGCTGATGCTAACCCTAACCCTAACCCAAACACTATCCTAGGGTTGATGCTAACCCTAACCCTGACACTATCCTAGGGCTGATGCTAACCCTAACCCTAACCCTAACACTATCCTAGGGCTGATGCTAACGCTAACCCTAACACTATCCTAGGCCTGATGATAACCCTAACCCTAACCCTAACACTATCCTAGGGTTTATGTTAACCCTAACCCTAACACTATCCTAGGGCTGATGCTAACCCTAACCCTAACACTATCCTAGGGCTGATGCTAACCCTAACCCTAACCATAACACTATCCTAAGTCTGATGCTAACCCTAGCCCTCACACTATCCTAGGCCTGATGATAACCCTAACCATAACCTTAACACTATCCTAGGGCTGATGCTAACCCTAACCCTATCCCTAACACTATCCTAGGGTTTATGTTAACCCTAACCCTAACACTATCCTAGGGCTGATGCTAACCCTAACCCTAACCCTAACACTATCCTAGGGCGGATGCTAACCCTAACCCTAACCCTAACACTATACTTGGGCTGATGCTAACCCTAACACTAACACTATCCTAGGGCTGATGCTAACCCTAACCCTAACCCTAACACTATCCTAGGGCTGATGCTAACCCTAACCCTAACTCTAACACTATCTTAGGGCTGAGGCTAACCCTAACCCAAACACTATCCTACGGCTGATGCTAACCCTAACCCTAACCCTAACACTATCCTAAGGCTGATGCTAACCCTAACACTAACACTATCCTAGGCCTGGTGCTAACCCTAACCCTAACCCTAACACTATCCTAGGGCTGATGCTAACCCTAACCCTAATACTATCCTAGGGTTGATGCTAACCCTAACCCTAACCCTAACACTATCCTAGGGCTGATGCTAACCCTATCCCTAACCCTAACACTATCCTAGGGCTGATGCTAACCCTAACCCTAACACTATCCTAGGCCTGATGCTAACCCTAACCCTAACACTATCCTAGGGCTGATGCTAACCCTAACACTAACACTCTCCTAGGGCTGAGGCTAACCCTAACCCTAACACTATCCTAGGGCTGATGCTAACCCTAACCTTAACCCTAACACTATACTAGGGTTGATGCTAACCCGAATCCTAACACTATCCTAGGGCTGATGCTAACCCTAACCCTAACCCTAACACTATCCTAGGGCTGATGCTAACCCTAACCCTAACACTATCCCAGGGCTGATGCTAACCCTAACCCTAACCCTAACACTATCCTAGGGCTGATGCTAACCCTAACCCTAACACTATCCTAGGGCTGATGATAACCCTAACCCTAACCCTAACACTATCCTAAGTCTGATGCTAACCCTAGCCCTCACACTATCCTAGGCCTGATGATAACCCTAACCCTAACCTTAACACTATCCTAGGGCTGAGGCTAACCCTAACCCTAACACTAACACTATCCTAGAGCTGATGCTAACCCTAATCCTAACACTATCCTAGGCCTGATGATAACCCTAACCCTAACCCTAACACTATCCTAGGGCTGATGCTAACCCTAACCCTAACTCTAACACTATCTTAGGGCTGAGGCTAACCCTAACCCAAACACTATCCTACGGCTGATGCTAACCATAACCCTAACCCTAACACTATCCTAAGGCTGATGCTAACCCTAACCCTAACCCAAACACTATCCTAGGGTTGATGGTAACCCTAACCCTGACACTATCCTAGGGCTGATGCTAACCCTAACCCTAACCCTAACCCTAACACTATCCTAAGTCTGATGCTAACCCTAGCCCTCACACTATCCTAGGCCTGATGATAACCCTAACCCTAACCTTAACACTATCCTAGGGCTGATGCTAACCCTAACCCTAACCCTAACACTATCCTAGAGCTGATGCTAACCCTAACCCTAACACTATCCTTGGCCTGATGATAACCCTAAACCTAACCCTAACACTATCCTAGGGTTTATGTTAACCCTAACCCTAACACTATCCTAGGGCTGATGCTAACCCTAACACTAACACTATCCTAGGGCTGATGCTAACCCTAACCCTAACCCTAACACTATCCTAGGGCTGATGCTAACCCTAACCCTAACTCTAACACTATCTTAGGGCTGAGGCTAACCCTAACACAAACACTATCCTACGGCTGATGCTAACCCTAACCCTAACCCTAACACTATCCTAAGGCTGATGCTAACCCTAACACTAACACTATCCTGGGCCTGGTGCTAACCCTAACCCTAACCCTAACACTATCCTAGGGCTGATGCTAACCCTAACCCTAACACTATCCTAGGGCTGATGCTAACCCTAACCCTAACCGTAACACTATCCTAAGTCTGATGCTAACCCTAGACCTCACACTATCCTAGGCCTGATGATAACCCTAACCCTAACCTTAACACTATCCTAGGGCTGATGCTAACCCTAACCCTAACCCTAACACTATCTTAGAGCTGATGCTAACCCTAACCCTAACACTATCCTAGGCCTGATGATAACCCTAACCCTAACCCTAACACTATCCTAGGGCTCATGCTAACCCTAACCTTAACACTATCCTAGTGCTGATGCTAACATTAACCCTAACCCTAACACTATCCTAGGGCTGATGCTAACCCTAACGCTAACCCTAACACTATCCTTGAACTGATGCTAACCCTAACCGTAACCCTAACACTATCCTAGGCCTGATGATAACCCTAACCGTAACTCTAACACTATCCTAGGGTTTATGTTAACCCTAACCCTAACACTATCCTAGGGCTGATGCTAACCCTAACCCTAACCCTAACACTGTCCTAGGGCGGATGCTAACCCTAACCCTAACCCTAACACTATCCTAGGGCTCATGCTAACCCTAACACTAACACTATCCTAGGGCTGATGCTAACCCTAACCCTAACCCTAACAGTATCCTAGGGCTGATGCTAACCCTAACCCTAACTCTAACACTATCTTAGGGCTGAGGGTAACCCTAACCCAAACACTATCCTACGGCTGATGCTAACCCTAACCCTAACCCTAACACTATCCTAAGGCTGAAGCCAACCCTGACACTAACACTATCCTAGGCCTGGTGCTAACCCTAACCCTAACCCTAAAACTATCCTAGGGCTGATGCTAACCCTAACCCTAATACTATCCTAGGGCTGATGCTAACCCTAACCCTAACCCTAACATTATCCTAGGGCTGATGCTAACCCTAGCCCTAACCCTAACACTATCCTAGGGCTGATGCTAACCCTAACCCTAACACTATCCTAGGCCTGATGCTAACCCTAACCCTAACACTTACACTATACTAGGGCTGATGCTAACCCTAACCCTAACCCTAACACTATCCTAGGTCTGATGCTAACCCTAAACCTAACACTATCCTAGGGCTGATGCTAACCCTAACCCTAACCCTAGCACTATCCTAGGGCTGATGTTAACACTAACCCTAACACTATCCTAGGGCTGATGCTAACACTAACCCTAAACCTAACACTCTCCTAGGGCTGATGCTAACCCTAACCCTAACACTATCCTAGGCCTGATGCTAACCCTAACCCTAACACTATCCTAGGGCTGATGCTAACCCTAACCCTAACCCTAACACTATCCTAGGCCTGATGCTAAACCTATCCCTAACCCTAACACTCTCCTAGGGCTGAGGCTAACCCTAACCCTAACACTATCCTAGGGCTGATGCTAACCCTAACCCTCACCCTAACACTATCCTAGGGTTGATACTAACCCTAACCCTAACACTATCCTAGGGCTGATGCTAACCCTAACCCTAACACTATCCTAGTGCTGATGCTAACCCTAACCCTAACCCTAACACTATCCTAGGGCTGATGCTAACCCTAACCCTAACACTATCCTACGGCTGATGCTAAACCTAACCCTAACCCTAACACTATCCTTTAACTGATGCTAACCCTAACCCCAACCCTAACACTATCCTAGGTCTGATGATAACCCTAACCCTAACCCTAACACTATCCTAGGGCTGATGCTAACCCTAACCCTAACCGTAACACTATCCTAAGTCTGATGCTAACCCTAGCCCTCACACTATCCTAGGCCTGATGATAACCCTAACCCTAACCTTAACACTATCCTAGGGCTGATGCTAACCCTAACCCTAACCCTAACACTATCCTAGAGCTCATGCTAACCCTAACCCTAACACTATCCTAGGCAAGATGATAACCCTAACCCTAACCCTAACACTATCCTAGGGCTGATGCTAACCCTAACCTTAACACTATCCTAGGGCTGATGCTAACCCTAACCCTAACCCTAACACTATCCTAGGGCTGATGCTAACCCTAACGCTAACCCTAACACTATCCTTGAACTGATGCTAACCCTAACCCTAACCCTAACACTATCCTAGGCCTGATGATAACCCTAACCCTAAATCTAACACTATCCTAGGGTTTATGTTAACCCTAACCCTAACACTATCCTAGGGCTGATGGTAACCCTAACCCTAACCCTAACACTGTCCTAGGGCGGATGCTAACCCTAACCCTAACCCTAACACTATCCTAGGGCTCATGCTAACCCTAACACTAACACTAACCTATGGCTGATGCTAACCCTAACCCTAACCCTAACACTATCCTAGGGCTGATGCTAACCCTAAGCCTAACTCTAACACTATCTTAGGGCTGAGGCTAACCCTAACCCAAACACTATACTACGGCTGATGCTAACACTAACCCTAACCCTAACACTATCCTAAGGCTAAAGCCAACCCTAACACTAACACTATCCTAGGCCTGGTGCTAACCCTAACCCTAACCCTAACACTATTCTAGGGCTGATGCTAACCCTAACCCTAATACTATCCTACGGCTGATGCTAACCCTAACCCTAACCCTAACATTATCCTAGGGCTGATGCTAACCCTAGCCCTAACCCTAACACTATCCTAGGGCTCATGCTAACCCTAACCCTAACACTATCCTAGGGCTGATGCTAACCCTAACCCTAACCCTAACACTATCCTAGGCCTGATGCTAAACCTATCCCTAACCCTAACACTCTCCTAGGGCTGAGGCTAACCCTAACCCTAACATTATCCTAGGGCTGATGCTAACCATAACCCTCACCCTAACACTATCCTAGGGTTGATGCTAACCCTAACCCTAACACTATCCTTGGGCTGATGCTAACCCTAACCCTAACACTATCCTAGGGCTGATGCTAACCCTAACCCTAACCCTAACACTATCCTAGGGCTGATGCTAACCCTAACCCTAACACTATCCTACGGCTGATGCTAACCCTAACCCTAACCCTAACACTATCCTAAGTCTGATGCTAACCCTAGCCCTCACACTATCCTAGGCCTGATGATAACCCTAACCCTAACCTTAACACTATCCTAGGGCTGATGCTAACCCTAACGCTAACCCTAACACTATCTTGAACTGATGCTAACCCTAAACCTAACCCTAACACTATCCTAGGCCTGATGATAACCCTAACCCTAACTCTAACACTATCCTAGGGTTTATGTTAACCCTAACCCTAACACTGTCCTAGGGCGGATGCTAACCCTAACCCTAACCCTAACACTATCCTAGGGCTCATGCTAACCCTAACACTAACACTATCCTAGGGCTGATGCTAACCCTAACCCTAACACTAACACTATCCTAAGTCTGATGCTAACCCTAGCCCTCACACTATCCTAGGCCTGATGATAACCCTAACCCTAACCTTAACACTATCCTAGGGCTGAGGCTAACCCTAACCCTAACACTAACACTATCCTAGAGCTGATGCTAACCCTAACCCTAACACTATCCTAGGCCTGATGATAACCCTAACCCTAACCCTAACACTATCCTAGGGCTGATGCTAACCCTAACCCTAACTCTAACACTATCTTAGGGCTGAGGATAACCCTAACGCAAACACTATCCTACGGTTGATGCTAACCATAACCCTAACCCTAACACTATCCTAAGGCTGATGCTAACCCTAACCCTAACCCAAACACTATCCTAGGGTTGATGCTAACCCTAACCCTCACACTATCCTAGGGCTGATGCTAACCCTAACCCTAACCCTAACACTATCCTAGGGCTGATGCTAACCCTAACCCTAACACTATGCTAGGCCTGATGATAACCCTAACCCTAACCCTAACACTATCCTAGGGTTTATGTTAACCCTAACCCTAACACTATCCTAGGGCTGATGCTAACCCTTACCGTAACACTATCCTAGGGTTGATGCTAACCCTAATCCTAACACTATCCTAAGGCTGATGCTAACCCTAACCCTAACCCTAACACTATCCTAGGGCTGATGCTAACCCTAACCCTAACACTATCCTAGGGCTGATGCTAACCCTAACCCTAACCTAACACTATCCTAGGGCTGATGCTAACCCTAACCCTAACACTATCCTAGGGCTGATGCTAACCCTAACCCTAACCCTAACACTATCCTAAGTCTGATGCTAACCCTAGCCCTCACACTATCCTAGGCCTGATGATAACCCTAACCCTAACCTTAACACTATCCTAGGGCTGATGCTAACCCTAACCCTAACACTAACACTATCCTAGAGCTGATGCTAACCCTAACCCTAACACTATCCTAGGCCTGATGATAACCCTAACCCTAACCCTAACACTATCCTAGGGCTGATGTTAACCCTAACCCTAACTCTAACACTATCTTAGGGCTGAGGCTAACCCTAACCCAAACACTATCCTACGGCTGATGCTAACCATAACCCTAACCCTAACACTATCCTAAGGCTGATGCTAACCCTAACGCTAACCCAAACACTATCCTAGGGTTGATGCTAACCCTAACCCTGACACTATCCTAGGGCTGATGCTAACCCTAACCCTAACCCTAACACTATCCTAGGGCTGATGCTAACGCTAACCCTAACACTATCCTAGGCCTGATGATAACCCTAACCCTAACCCTAACACTATCCTAGGGTTTATGTTAACCCTAACCCTAACACTATCCTAGGGCTGATGCTAACCCTAACCCTAACACTATCCTAGGGCTGATGCTAACCCTAACCCTAACCCTAACACTATCCTAAGTCTGATGCTAACCCTAGCCCTCACACTATCCTAGGCCTGATGATAACCCTAACCATAACCTTAACACTATCCTAGGGCTGATGCTAACCCTAACCCTATCCCTAACACTATCCTAGGGTTTATGTTAACCCTAACCCTAACCCTAACACTATACTTGGGCTGATGCTAACCCTAACCCTAACTCTAACACTATCTTAGGGCTGAGGCTAACCCTAACCCAAACACTATCCTACGGCTGATGCTAACCCTAACCCTAACCCTAACACTATCCTAAGGCTGATGCTAACCCTAACACTAACACTATCCTAGGCCTGGTGCTAACCCTAACCCTAACCCTAACACTATCCTAGGGCTGATGCTAACCCTAACCCTAATACTATCCTAGGGTTGATGCTAACCCTAACCCTAACCCTAACACTATCCTAGGGCTGATGCTAACCCTATCCCTAACCCTAACACTATCCTAGGGCTGATGCTAACCCTAACCCTAACACTATCCTAGGCCTGATGCTAACCCTAACCCTAACACTATCCTAGGGCTGATGCTAACCCTAACACTAACACTCTCCTAGGGCTGAGGCTAACCCTAACCCTAACACTATCCTAGGGCTGATGCTAACCCTAACCTTAACCCTAACACTATACTAGGGTTGATGCTAACCCGAATCCTAACACTATCCTAGGGCTGATGCTAACCCTAACCCTAACCCTAACACTATCCTAGGGCTGATGCTAACCCTAACCCTAACACTATCCCAGGGCTGATGCTAACCCTAACCCTAACCCTAACACTATCCTAGGGCTGATGCTAACCCTAACCCTAACACTATCCTAGGGCTGATGATAACCCTAACCCTAACCCTAACACTATCCTAAGTCTGATGCTAACCCTAGCCCTCACACTATCCTAGGCCTGATGATAACCCTAACCCTAACCTTAACACTATCCTAGGGCTGAGGCTAACCCTAACCCTAACACTAACACTATCCTAGAGCTGATGCTAACCCTAATCCTAACACTATCCTAGGCCTGATGATAACCCTAACCCTAACCCTAACACTATCCTAGGGCTGATGCTAACCCTAACCCTAACTCTAACACTATCTTAGGGCTGAGGCTAACCCTAACCCAAACACTATCCTACGGCTGATGCTAACCATAACCCTAACCCTAACACTATCCTAAGGCTGATGCTAACCCTAACCCTAACCCAAACACTATCCTAGGGTTGATGGTAACCCTAACCCTGACACTATCCTAGGGCTGATGCTAACCCTAACCCTAACCCTAACCCTAACACTATCCTAAGTCTGATGCTAACCCTAGCCCTCACACTATCCTAGGCCTGATGATAACCCTAACCCTAACCTTAACACTATCCTAGGGCTGATGCTAACCCTAACCCTAACCCTAACACTATCCTAGAGCTGATGCTAACCCTAACCCTAACACTATCCTTGGCCTGATGATAACCCTAAACCTAACCCTAACACTATCCTAGGGTTTATGTTAACCCTAACCCTAACACTATCCTAGGGCTGATGCTAACCCTAACACTAACACTATCCTAGGGCTGATGCTAACCCTAACCCTAACCCTAACACTATCCTAGGGCTGATGCTAACCCTAACCCTAACTCTAACACTATCTTAGGGCTGAGGCTAACCCTAACACAAACACTATCCTACGGCTGATGCTAACCCTAACCCTAACCCTAACACTATCCTAAGGCTGATGCTAACCCTAACACTAACACTATCCTGGGCCTGGTGCTAACCCTAACCCTAACCCTAACACTATCCTAGGGCTGATGCTAACCCTAACCCTAACACTATCCTAGGGCTGATGCTAACCCTAACCCTAACCGTAACACTATCCTAAGTCTGATGCTAACCCTAGCCCTCACACTATCCTAGGCCTGATGATAACCCTAACCCTAACCTTAACACTATCCTAGGGCTGATGCTAACCCTAACCCTAACCCTAACACTATCCTAGAGCTGATGCTAACCCTAACCCTAACACTATCCTAGGCCTGATGATAACCCTAACCCTAACCCTAACACTATCCTAGGGCTGATGCTAACCCTAACCTTAACACTATCCTAGTGCTGATGCTAACACTAACCCTAACCCTAACACTATCCTAGGGCTGATGCTAACCCTAACGCTAACCCTAACACTATCCTTGAACTGATGCTAACCCTAACCGTAACCCTAACACTATCCTAGGCCTGATGATAACCCTAACCGTAACTCTAACACTATCCTAGGGTTTATGTTAACCCTAACCCTAACACTATCCTAGGGCTGATGCTAACCCTAACCCTAACCCTAACACTGTCCTAGGGCGGATGCTAACCCTAACCCTAACCCTAACACTATCCTAGGGCTCATGCTAACCCTAACACTAACACTATCCTAGGGCTGATGCTAACCCTAACCCTAACCCTAACAGTATCCTAGGGCTGATGCTAACCCTAACCCTAACTCTAACACTATCTTAGGGCTGAGGGTAACCCTAACCCAAACACTATCCTACGGCTGATGCTAACCCTAACCCTAACCCTAACACTATCCTAAGGCTGAAGCCAACCCTGACACTAACACTATCCTAGGCCTGGTGCTAACCCTAACCCTAACCCTAAAACTATCCTAGGGCTGATGCTAACCCTAACCCTAATACTATCCTAGGGCTGATGCTAACCCTAACCCTAACCCTAACATTATCCTAGGGCTGATGCTAACCCTAGCCCTAACCCTAACACTATCCTAGGGCTGATGCTAACCCTAACCCTAACACTATCCTAGGCCTGATGCTAACCCTAACCCTAACACTTACACTATACTAGGGCTGATGCTAACCCTAACCCTAACCCTAACACTATCCTAGGTCTGATGCTAACCCTAAACCTAACACTATCCTAGGGCTGATGCTAACCCTAACCCTAACCCTAGCACTATCCTAGGGCTGATGTTAACACTAACCCTAACACTATCCTAGGGCTGATGCTAACACTAACCCTAAACCTAACACTCTCCTAGGGCTGATGCTAACCCTAACCCTAACACTATCCTAGGCCTGATGCTAACCCTAACCCTAACACTATCCTAGGGCTGATGCTAACCCTAACCCTAACCCTAACACTATCCTAGGCCTGATGCTAAACCTATCCCTAACCCTAACACTCTCCTAGGGCTGAGGCTAACCCTAACCCTAACACTATCCTAGGGCTGATGCTAACCCTAACCCTCACCCTAACACTATCCTAGGGTTGATACTAACCCTAACCCTAACACTATCCTAGGGCTGATGCTAACCCTAACCCTAACACTATCCTAGTGCTGATGCTAACCCTAACCCTAACCCTAACACTATCCTAGGGCTGATGCTAACCCTAACCCTAACACTATCCTACGGCTGATGCTAAACCTAACCCTAACCCTAACACTATCCTTTAACTGATGCTAACCCTAACCCTAACCCTAACACTATCCTAGGTCTGATGATAACCCTAACCCTAACCCTAACACTATCCTAGGGCTGATGCTAACGTTAACCCTAACCGTAACACTATCCTAAGTCTGATGCTAACCCTAGCCCTCACACTATCCTAGGCCTGATGATAACCCTAACCCTAACCTTAACACTATCCTAGGGCTGATGCTAACCCTAACCCTAACCCTAACACTATCCTAGAGCTCATGCTAACCCTAACCCTAACACTATCCTAGGCCTGATGATAACCCTAACCCTAACCCTAACACTATCCTAGGGCTGATGCTAACCCTAACCTTAACACTATCCTAGGGCTGATGCTAACCCTAACCCTAACCCTAACACTATCCTAGGGCTGATGCTAACCCTAACGCTAACCCTAACACTATCCTTGAACTGATGCTAACCCTAACCCTAACCCTAACACTATCCTAGGCCTGATGATAACCCTAACCCTAAATCTAACACTATCCTAGGGTTTATGTTAACCCTAACCCTAACACTATCCTAGGGCTGATGGTAACCCTAACCCTAACCCTAACACTGTCCTAGGGCGGATGCTAACCCTAACCCTAACCCTAACACTATCCTAGGGCTCATGCTAACCCTAACACTAACACTAACCTATGGCTGATGCTAACCCTAACCCTAACCCTAACACTATCCTAGGGCTGATGCTAACCCTAAGCCTAACTCTAACACTATCTTAGGGCTGAGGCTAACCCTAACCCAAACACTATACTACGGCTGATGCTAACCCTAACCCAACCCTAACACTATCCTAAGGCTAAAGCCAACCCTAACACTAACACTATCCTAGGCCTGGTGCTAACCCTAACCCTAACCCTAACACTATCCTAGGGCTGATGCTAACCCTAACCCTAATACTATCCTACGGCTGATGCTAACCCTAACCCTAACCCTAACATTATCCTAGGGCTGATGCTAACCCTAGCCCTAACCCTAACACTATCCTAGGGCTCATGCTAACCCTAACCCTAACACTATCCTAGGGCTGATGCTAACCCTAACCCTAACCCTAACACTATCCTAGGCCTGATGCTAAACCTATCCCTAACCCTAACACTCTCCTAGGGCTGAGACTAACCCTAACCCTAACATTATCCTAGGGCTGATGCTAACCATAACCCTCACCCTAACACTATCCTAGGGTTGATGCTAACCCTAACCCTAACACTATCCTTGGGCTGATGCTAACCCTAACCCTAACACTATCCTAGGGCTGATGCTAACCCTAACCCTAACCCTAACACTATCCTAGGGCTGATGCTAACCCTAACCCTAACACTATCCTACGGCTGATGCTAACCCTAACCCTAACCCTAACACTATCCTAAGTCTGATGCTAACCCTAGCCCTCACACTATCCTAGGCCTGATGATAACCCTAACCCTAACCTTAACACTATCCTAGGGCTGATGCTAACCCTAACGCTAACCCTAACACTATCTTGAACTGATGCTAACCCTAAACCTAACCCTAACACTATCCTAGGCCTGATGATAACCCTAACCCTAACTCTAACACTATCCTAGGGTTTATGTTAACCCTAACCCTAACACTGTCCTAGGGCGGATGCTAACCCTAACCCTAACCCTAACACTATCCTAGGGCTCATGCTAACCCTAACACTAACACTATCCTAGGGCTGATGCTAACCCTAACCCTAACACTAACACTATCCTAAGTCTGATGCTAACCCTAGCCCTCACACTATCCTAGGCCTGATGATAACCCTAACCCTAACCTTAACACTATCCTAGGGCTGAGGCTAACCCTAACCCTAACACTAACACTATCCTAGAGCTGATGCTAACCCTAACCCTAACACTATCCTAGGCCTGATGATAACCCTAACCCTAACCCTAACACTATCCTAGGGCTGATGCTAACCCTAACCCTAACTCTAACACTATCTTAGGGCTGAGGATAACCCTAACGCAAACACTATCCTACGGTTGATGCTAACCATAACCCTAACCCTAACACTATCCTAAGGCTGATGCTAACCCTAACCCTAACCCAAACACTATCCTAGGGTTGATGCTAACCCTAACCCTCACACTATCCTAGGGCTGATGCTAACCCTAACCCTAACCCTAACACTATCCTAGGGCTGATGCTAACCCTAACCCTAACACTATGCTAGGCCTGATGATAACCCTAACCCTAACCCTAACACTATCCTAGGGTTTATGTTAACCCTAACCCTAACACTATCCTAGGGCTGATGCTAACCCTAACACTAACACTATCCTAGGGCTGATGCTAACCCTAACCCTAACCCTAACACTATCCTAGGGCTGATGCTAACCCTAACCCTAACTCTAACACTATCTTAGGGCTGAGGCTAACCCTAACACAAACACTATCCTACGGCTGATGCTAACCCTAACCCTAACCCTAACACTATCCTAAGGCTGATGCTAACCCTAACACTAACACTATCCTGGGCCTGGTGCTAACCCTAACCCTAACCCTAACACTATCCTAGGGCTGATGCTAACCCTAACCCTAACCGTAACACTATCCTAAGTCTGATGCTAACCCTAGCCCTCACACTATCCTAGGCCTGATGATAACCCTAACCCTAACCTTAACACTATCCTAGGGCTGATGCTAACCCTAACCCTAACCCTAACACTATCCTAGAGCTGATGCTAACCCTAACCCTATCACTATCCTAGGCCTGATGATAACCCTAACCCTAACCCTAACACTATCCTAGGGCTGATGCTAACCCTAACCTTAACACTATCCTAGTGCTGATGCTAACACTAACCCTAACCCTAACACTATCCTAGGGCTGATGCTAACCCTAACGCTAACCCTAACACTATCCTTGAACTGATGCTAACCCTAACCGTAACCCTAACACTATCCTAGGCCTGATGATAACCCTAACCGTAACTCTAACACTATCCTAGGGTTTATGTTAACCCTAACCCTAACACTATCCTAGGGCTGATGCTAACCCTAACCCTAACCCTAACACTGTCCTAGGGCGGATGCTAACCCTAACCCTAACCCTAACACTATCCTAGGGCTCATGCTAACCCTAACACTAACACTATCCTAGGGCTGATGCTAACCCTAACCCTAACCCTAACAGTATCCTAGGGCTGATGCTAACCCTAACCCTAACTCTAACACTATCTTAGGGCTGAGGGTAACCCTAACCCAAACACTATCCTACGGCTGATGCTAACCCTAACCCTAACCCTAACACTATCCTAAGGCTGAAGCCAACCCTGACACTAACACTATCCTAGGCCTGGTGCTAACCCTAACCCTAACCCTAAAACTATCCTAGGGCTGATGCTAACCCTAACCCTAATACTATCCTAGGGCTGATGCTAACCCTAACCCTAACCCTAACCCTAACATTATCCTAGGGCTGATGCTAACCCTAGCCCTAACCCTAACACTATCCTAGGGCTGATGCTAACCCTAACCCTAACACTATCCTAGGCCTGATGCTAACCCTAACCCTAACACTTACACTATACTAGGGCTGATGCTAACCCTAACCCTAACCCTAACACTATCCTAGGTCTGATGCTAACCCTAAACCTAACACTATCCTAGGGCTGATGCTAACCCTAACCCTAACCCTAGCACTATCCTAGGGCTGATGTTAACACTAACCCTAACACTATCCTAGGGCTGATGCTAACACTAACCCTAAACCTAACACTCTCCTAGGGCTGATGCTAACCCTAACCCTAACACTATCCTAGGCCTGATGCTAACCCTAACCCTAACACTATCCTAGGGCTGATGCTAACCCTAACCCTAACCCTAACACTATCCTAGGCCTGATGCTAAACCTATCCCTAACCCTAACACTCTCCTAGGGCTGAGGCTAACCCTAACCCTAACACTATCCTAGGGCTGATGCTAACCCTAACCCTCACCCTAACACTATCCTAGGGTTGATACTAACCCTAACCCTAACACTATCCTAGGGCTGATGCTAACCCTAACCCTAACACTATCCTAGTGCTGATGCTAACCCTAACCCTAACCCTAACACTATCCTAGGGCTGATGCTAACCCTAACCCTAACACTATCCTACGGCTGATGCTAAACCTAACCCTAACCCTAACACTATCCTTTAACTGATGCTAACCCTAACCCTAACCCTAACACTATCCTAGGTCTGATGATAACCCTAACCCTAACCCTAACACTATCCTAGGGCTGATGCTAACCCTAACCCTAACCGTAACACTATCCTAAGTCTGATGCTAACCCTAGCCCTCACACTATCCTAGGCCTGATGATAACCCTAACCCTAACCTTAACACTATCCTAGGGCTGATGCTAACCCTAACCCTAACCCTAACACTATCCTAGAGCTCATGCTAACCCTAACCCTAACACTATCCTAGGCCTGATGATAACCCTAACCCTAACCCTAACACTATCCTAGGGCTGATGCTAACCCTAACCTTAACACTATCCTAGGGCTGATGCTAACCCTAACCCTAACCCTAACACTATCCTAGGGCTGATGCTAACCCTAACGCTAACCCTAACACTATCCTTGAACTGATGCTAACCCTAACCCTAACCCTAACACTATCCTAGGCCTGATGATAACCCTAACCCTAAATCTAACACTATCCTAGGGTTTATGTTAACCCTAACCCTAACACTATCCTAGGGCTGATGGTAACCCTAACCCTAACCCTAACACTGTCCTAGGGCGGATGCTAACCCTAACCCTAACCCTAACACTATCCTAGGGCTCATGCTAACCCTAACACTAACACTAACCTATGGCTGATGCTAACCCTAACCCTAACCCTAACACTATCCTAGGGCTGATGCTAACCCTAAGCCTAACTCTAACACTATCTTAGGGCTGAGGCTAACCCTAACCCAAACACTATACTACGGCTGATGCTAACCCTAACCCTAACCCTAACACTATCCTAAGGCTAAAGCCAACCCTAACACTAACACTATCCTAGGCCTGGTGCTAACCCTAACCCTAACCCTAACACTATCCTAGGGCTGATGCTAACCCTAACCCTAATACTATCCTACGGCTGATGCTAACCCTAACCCTAACCCTAACATTATCCTAGGGCTGATGCTAACCCTAGCCCTAACCCTAACACTATCCTAGGGCTGATGCTAACCCTAACCCTAACCCTAACACTATCCTAGGCCTGATGCTAAACCTATCCCTAACCCTAACACTCTCCTAGGGCTGAGGCTAACCCTAACCCTAACATTATCCTAGGGCTGATGCTAACCATAACCCTCACCCTAACACTATCCTAGGGTTGATGCTAACCCTAACCCTAACACTATCCTTGGGCTGATGCTAACCCTAACCCTAACACTATCCTAGGGCTGATGCTAACCCTAACCCTAACCCTAACACTATCCTAGGGATGATGCTAACCCTAACCCTAACACTATCCTACGGCTGATGCTAACCCTAACCCTAACCCTAACACTATCCTAAGTCTGATGCTAACCCTAGCCCTCACACTATCCTAGGCCTGATGATAACCCTAACCCTAACCTTAACACTATCCTAGGGCTGATGCTAACCCTAACGCTAACCCTAACACTATCTTGAACTGATGCTAACCCTAAACCTAACCCTAACACTATCCTAGGCCTGATGATAACCCTAACCCTAACTCTAACACTATCCTAGGGTTTATGTTAACCCTAACCCTAACACTGTCCTAGGGCGGATGCTAACCCTAACCCTAACCCTAACACTATCCTAGGGCTCATGCTAACCCTAACACTAACACTATCCTAGGGCTGATGCTAACCCTAACCCTAACACTAACACTATCCTAAGTCTGATGCTAACCCTAGCCCTCACACTATCCTAGGCATGATGATAACCCTAACCCTAACCTTAACACTATCCTAGGGCTGAGGCTAACCCTAACCCTAACACTAACACTATCCTAGAGCTGATGCTAACCCTAACCCTAACACTATCCTAGGCCTGATGATAACCCTAACCCTAACCCTAACACTATCCTAGGGCTGATGCTAACCCTAACCCTAACTCTAACACTATCTTAGGGCTGAGGATAACCCTAACGCAAACACTATCCTACGGTTGATGCTAACCATAACCCTAACCCTAACACTATCCTAAGGCTGATGCTAACCCTAACCCTAACCCAAACACTATCCTAGGGTTGATGCTAACCCTAACCCTCACACTATCCTAGGGCTGATGCTAACCCTAACCCTAACCCTAACACTATCCTAGGGCTGATGCTAACCCTAACCCTAACACTATGCTAGGCCTGATGATAACCCTAACCCTAACCCTAACACTATCCTAGGGTTTATGTTAACCCTAACCCAAACACTATCCTAGGGCTGATGCTAACCCTTACCGTAACACTATCCTAGGGTTGATGCTAACCCTAATCCTAACACTATCCTAAGGCTGATGCTAACCCTAACCCTAACCCTAACACTATCCTAGGGCTGATGCTAACCCTAACCCTAACACTATCCTAGGGCTGATGCTAACCCTAACCCTAACCTAACACTATCCTAGGGCTGATGCTAACCCTAACCCTAACACTATCCTAGGGCTGATGCTAACCCTAACCCTAACCCTAACACTATCCTAAGTCTGATGCTAAAACTAGCCCTCACACTATCCTAGGCCTGATGATAACCCTAACCCTAACCTTAACACTATCCTAGGGCTGATGCTAACCCTAACCCTAACACTAACACTATCCTAGAGCTGATGCTAACCCTAACCCTAACACTATCCTAGGCCTGATGATAACCCTAAACCTAACCCTAACAGTATCCTAGGGTTTATGTTAACCCAAACCCTAACACTATCCTAGGGCTGATGCTAACCCTAACACTAACACTATCCTAGGGCTGATGCTAACCCTAACCCTAACCCTAACACTATCCTAGGGCTGATGCTAACCCTAACCCTAACTCTAACACTATCTTAGGGCTGAGGCTAACCCTAACACAAACACTATCCTACGGCTGATGCTAACCCTAACCCTAACCCTAACACTATCCTAAGGCTGATGCTAACCCTAACACTAACACTATCCTGGGCCTGGTGCTAACCCTAACCCTAACCCTAACACTATCCAAGGGCTGATGCTAACCCTAACCCTAACACTATCCTAGGGCTGATTCTAACCCTAACCCTAACCGTAACACTATCCTAAGTCTGATGCTAACCCTAGCCCTCACACTATCCTAGGCCTGATGATAACGCTAACCCTAACCTTAACACTATCCTAGGGCTGATGCTAACCCTAACCCTTACCCTAACACTATCCTAGAGCTGAGGCTAACCCTAACCCTAACACTATCCTAGGCCTGGTGATAACCCTAACCCTAACCATAACACTATCCTAGGGCTGATGCTAACCCTAACCTTAACACTATCCTAGGGCTGATGCTAACACTAACCCTAACCCTAACACTATCCTAGGGCTGATGCTAACCCTAACGCTAACCCTAACACTATCCTTGAACTGATGCTAACCCTAACCCTAACCCTAACACTATCCTAGGCCTGATGATAACCCTAACCCTAACTCAAACACTATCCTAGGGTTTATGTTAACCCTAACCCTAACACTATCCTAGGGCTGATGCTAACCCTAACCCTAACCCTAACACTGTCCTAGGGCGGATGCTAACCCTAACCCTAACCCTAACACTATCCTAGGGCTCATGCTAACCCTAACACTAACACTATCCTAGGGCTGATGCTAACCCTAACCCTAACCCTAACAGTATCCTAGGGCTGATGCTAACCCTAACCCTAACTCTAACACTATCTTAGGGCTGAGGGTAACCCTAACCCAAACACTATCCTACGGCTGATGCTAACCCTAACCCTAACCCTAACACTATCCTAAGGCTGAAGCCAACCCTAACAATAACACTATCCTAGGCCTGGTGCTAACCCTAACCCTAACCCTAACACTATCCTAGGGCTGATGCTAACCCTAACCCTAATACTATCCTAGGGCTGATGCTAACCCTAACGCTAACCCTAACATTATCCTAGGGCTGATGGTAACCCTAGCCCTAACCCTAACACTATCCTAGGGCTGATGCTAACCCTAACCCTAACACTATCCTAGGCCTGATGCTAACCCTAACCCTAACACTTACACTATACTAGGGCTGATGCTAACCCTAACCCTAACCCTAACACTATCCTAGGTCTGATGCTAACCCTAAACCTAACACTATCCTAGGGCTGATGCTAACCCTAGCCCTAACCCTAACACTATCCTAGGGCTGATGTTAACACTAACCCTAACACTATCCTAGGGCTGATGCTAACACTAACCCTAAACCTAACACTCTCCTAGGGCTGATGCTAACCCTAACCATAACACTATCCTAGGCCTGATGCTAACCCTAACCCTAACACTATCCTAGGGCTGATGCTAACCCTAACCCTAACCCTAACACTATCCTAGGCCTGATGCTAAACCTATCCCTAACCCTAACACTCTCCTAGGGCTGAGGCTAACCCTAACCCTAACACTATCCTAGGGCTGATGCTAACCCTAACCCTCACCCTAACACTATCCTAGGGTTGATGCTAACCCTAACCCTAACACTATCCTAGGGCTGATCCTAACCCTAGCCCTAACACTATCCTAGGGCTGATGCTAACCCTAACCCTAACCCTAACACTATCCTAGGACTGATGCTAACCCTAACCCTAACACTATCCTACGGCTGATGCTAACCCTAACCCTAACCCTAACACTATCCTAACTCTGATGCTAACCTTAGCCCTCACACTATCCTAGGCCTGATGATAACCCTAACCCTAACCTTAACACTATCCTAGGGCTGATGCTAACCCTAACGCTAACCCTAACACTATCCTTTAACTGATGCTAACCCTAACCCTAACCCTAACACTATCCTAGGCCTGATGATAACCCTAACCCTAACCTTAACACTATCCTAGGGCTGATGCTAACCCTAACCCTAACCCTAACACTATCCTAGAGCTGATGCTAACCCTAACCCTAACACTATCCTAGGCCTGATGATAACCCTAACCCTACCCTAACACTATCCTAGGGCTGATGCTAACCCTAACCTTAACACTATCCTAGGGCTGATGCTAACCCTAACCCTAACCCTAACACTATCCTAGGGCTGATGCTAACCCTAACGCTAACCCTAACACTATCCTTGAACTGATGCTAACCCTAACCCTAACCCTAACACTATCCTAGGCCTGATGATAACCCTAACCCTAACTCTAACACTCTCCTAGGGTTTATGTTAACCCTAACCCTAACACTATCCTTGGCCTGATGATAACCCTAAACCTAACCCTAACACTATCCTAGGGTTTATGTTAACCCTAACCCTAACACTATCCTAGGGCTGATGCTAACCCTAACACTAACACTATCCTAGGGCTGATGCTAACCCTAACCCTAACCCTAACACTATCCTAGGGCTGATGCTAACCCTAACCCTAACTCTAACACTATCTTAGGGCTGAGGCTAACCCTAACACAAACACTATCCTACGGCTGATGCTAACCCTAACCCTAACCCTAACACTATCCTAAGGCTGATGCTAACCCTAACACTAACACTATCCTGGGCCTGGTGCTAACCCTAACCCTAACCCTAACACTATTCTAGGGCTGATGCTAACCCTAACCCTAACACTATCCTAGGGCTGATGCTAACCCTACCCCAACCGTAACACTATCCTAAGTCTGATGCTAACCCTAGCCCTCACACTATCCTAGGCCTGATGATAACCCTAACCCTAACCTTAACACTATCCTAGGGCTGATGCTAACCCTAACCTTAACACTATCCTAGGCCTGATGATAACCCTAACCCTAACCCTAACAGTATCCTAGAGCTGATGCTAACCCTAACCCTAACACTATCCTAGGCCTGATGATAACCCTAACCCTAACCCTAACACTATCCTAGGGCTGATGCTAACCCTAACCTTAACACTATCCTAGGCCTGATGATAACCCTAACCCTAACCCTAACACTATCCTACGGCTGATGCTAACCCTAACCCTAACACTATCCTAGGCCTGATGATAACCCTAACCCTAACCCTAACACTATCCTACGGCTGATGCTAACCCTAACCCTAACCCTAACACTATCCTAAGGCTGATGCTAACCCTAACACTAACACTATCCTAGGCCTGGTGCTAACCCTAACCCTAACCCTAACACTATTCTAGGGCTGATGCTAACCCTAACCCCAATAATATCCTAGGGCTGATGCTAACCCTAACCCTAACCGAACACTATCCTAGGGCTGATGCTAACCCTAACCCTAACCCTAACAGTATCCTAGGGCTGATGCTAACCCTAACCCTAACACTAACACTATCCTAGGGCTGATGCTAACCCTAACACTAACACTATCCTAGGCCTGATGATATCCATAACCCTAAACCTAACACTATCCTAGGGCTGATGCTAACCCTAACCCTAACCCTAACACTATCCTAGGGCTGATTCTAACCGTAACCCTAACACAATCCTAGGCCTGATGCTAACCCTAACCCTTACCCTAACACTATCCTAGGGTTCATGCTAACCCTATCCCTAACCCTAACACTATCCTAGGGCTAATGCTAACCCTAACACTAACACTATCCTAGGGCTGATGCTAACCCTAACCATAACCCTAACACTATCCTAGGGCTGATGCTAACCCTAACCCTAACACTCTCCTCGGCCTGATGCTAACCCTAACCCTAAGACTTACACTATCCTAGGGCTGATGCTAACCCTAACCCTAACACTAACACTATCCTAGGTCTGATGCTAACCCTAAACCTAACCCTATCCTAGGCCTGATGCTAACCCTAACCCTAACCTTAACACTCTCCTAGGGCTGATGTTAACCCTAACCCTAACACTATCATAGGGCTGATGCTAACCCTAACCCTAACCCTAACACTCTCCTAGGGCTGATGCTAACCCTAACCCTAACACTATCCTACGGCTGATGCTAACCCTAACCCTAACCCTAACAGTATCCTAGGGCTGATGCTAACCCTAACCCTAACACTAACACTATCCTAGGGCTGATGCTAACCCTAACACTAACAATATCCTAGGCCTGATGATATCCATAACCCTAAACCTAACACTATCCTAGGGCTGATGCTAACCCTAACCCTAACCCTAACACTATCCTAGGGCTGATTCTAACCGTAACCCTAACACAATCCTAGTCCTGATGCTAACCCTAACCCTTACCCTAACACTATCCTAGGGTTCATGCTAACCCTATCCCTAACCCTAACACTATCTTAGGGCGGATGCTAACCCTAACCCTAACCCTAACACTATCCTAGGGCTAATGCTAACCCTAACACTAACACTATCCTAGGGCTGATGCTAACCCTAACCCTAACCCTAACACTATCCTAGGGCTGATGCTAACCCTAACCCTAACTCTAACACTATCTTAGGGCTGAGGCTAACCCTAACCCTAACACTATCCTACGGCTGATGCTAACCCTAACCCTAACCCTAACACTATCCTAGGGCTAATGCTAACCCTAACCCTAACACTATCCTAGGCCTGATGCTAACCCTAACCCTAACCCTAACACTATCCTAGGGCTGATGCTAACCCTAACCCGAACACTATCCTAGGGCTGATGCTAACCCTAACCCTAACCCTAACACTGTACCAGGGCTGATGCTAACCCTAACCCTAACACTATCCTAGGCCTGATGCTAACCCTAACCCTAACCCTAACACTATCCTAGGGCTGATGCTAACCCTAACCCTAACACTATCCTAGGGCTGATGCTAACCCTAACCCTAACCCTAACACTATCCTAGGGCTGATGCTATCCCTAACCCTAACACTACCCTAGGCCTGATGATAACCCTAACCCTAACCCTAACACTCTCCTAGGGCTGATGCTAACCATAACCCTAACACTATCCTAGGGCTGATGCTAACCCTAACCCTAACCCTAACACTATCCTAGGGCTGATGCTAACCATAACGCTAACCCTGACACTATCCTTTAACTGATGCTAACCCTAACCCTAACACTAACACTATCCTAGGCCTGATGAAAACCCTAACCCTAACCCTAACACTATCCTAGGGTTTATGTTAACCCTAACCCTAACACTATCCTAGGGCTGATGCTAACCCTAACACTATCCTAGGGCTGATGCTCACCCTAACCCTAACCCTAACACTATCCTAAGTCTGATGCTAACCCTAGCCCTCACACTATCCTAGGCCTGATGATAACCCTAACCCTAACCTTAACACTATCCTAGGGCTGATGCTAACCCTAACCCTAACCCTAACACTATCCTAGGGTTTATGTTAACCCTAACCCTAACACTATCCTAGGGCTGATGCTAACCCTAACCTTAACCCTAACACTATCCTAGGGCGGATGCTAACCCTAACCCTAACCCTAACACTATCCTAGGGCTGATGCTAACCCTAACACTAACACTATCCTAAGTCTGATGCTAACCCTAGCCCTCACACTACCCTAGGCCTGATGATAACCCTAACCCTAACCCTAACACTATCCTAGGGTTTATGTTAACCCTAAACCTAACACTATCCTAGGGCTGATGCTAACCCTAACCCTAACCCTAACACTATCCTAGGGCTGATGCTAACCCAAACCCTAACTGTAACACTATCTTAGGGCTGAGGCTAACACTAACCCTAACACTATCCTAGGGCTGATGCTAACTCTAACCCTAACACTATCCTAGGTCTGATGCTAACACTAACCCTAACCCTAACACTATCCTAGGGCTAATGCTAACCCTAACCCTAACACTATCCTAGGCCTGATGCTAACCCTAACCCTAACCCTAACACTATCCTAGGGCGGATGCTAACCCTAACCCTAACCCTAACACTATCCTAGGGCTGATGCTAACCCTAACACTAACACTATCCTAAGTCTGATGCTAACCCTAGCCCTCACACTATCCTAGGCCTGATGATAATCCTAACCCTAACCCTAACACTATCCTAGGGTTTATGTTAACCCTAACCCTAACACTATCCTAGGGCTGATGCTAACCCTAACCCTAACACTATCCTAGGGCTGAAGCTAACCCTAACCCTAACCCTAAAACTATCGTAGGGCTGATGCTAACCCTAACCCTAACACTATCCTTGGCCTGATGCTAACCCTAACCCTAACCCTAACACTATCCTAGGGCTGATGCTAACTCTAACCCTAACACTATCCTAGGTCTGATGCTAACACTAACCCTAACCCTAACACTATCCTAGGGCTGATGCTAACCCTAACCCTAACACTATCCTAGGCCTGATGATAACCCTAACACTAACCCCAACACTATCCTAGGGCTGATGCTAACCCTAACCCTAACACTATCCTAGGGCTGATGCTAACCCTAACCCTAACCCTAACACTATCCTAGGGCTGATGCTAACCCTAACGCTAACCCTAACACTATCCTTTAGCTGATGCTAACCCTAACCCTAACCCTAACACTATCCTAGGCTTGATGATAACCCTAACCCTAACCCTAACACTATCCTAGGGTTTATGTTAACCCTAACCCTTACACTATCCTAGGGCTCATGCTAACCCTAACCCTAACCCTAACACTATCCTAAGTCTGATGCTAACCCTAGCCCTCACACTATCCTAGGCCTGATGATAACCCTAACCCTAACCTTAACACTATCCTAGGGCTGATGCTAACCCTAACCCTAACCCTAACACTATCCTAGGGTTTATGTTAACCCTAACCCTAACACAATGCTAGGGCTGATGCTAACCCTAACCCTAACCCTAACACTATCCTAGGGCTGATGCTAACCCTAACCCTAACACTATCCTAGGGCTGATGCTAACCCTAACCCTAACCCTAACACTATCCTAAGTTTGATGCTAACTCTAGCCCTCACACTATCCTAGGCCTGATGATAACCCTAACCCTAACCCTAACACTATCCTAGGGTTTATGTTAACCCTAACCCTAACACTATCCTAGGGCTGATGCTAACCCTAACCCTTACACTATCCTAGGGCTCATGCTAACCCTAACCCTAACCCTAACACTATCCTAAGTCTGATGCTAACCCTAGCCCTCACACTATCCTAGGCCTGATGATAACCCTAACCCTAACCTTAACACTATCCTAGGGCTGATGCTAACCCTAACCCTAACCCTAACACTATCCTAGAGCTGATGCTAACCGTAACCCTAACAATATCCTAGGCCTGATGATAACCCTAACCCTAACCCTAACACTATCCTAGGGTTTAGGTTTACCCTAACCCTAACACTATCATTTGGCTGATGCTAACCCTAACACTAACACTATCCTAGGGCTGATGCTAACCCTAACCCTAACCCTAACACTATCCTAGGGCTGATGCTAACCCTAACGCTAAATCTAACACTATCTTAGGGCTGAGGCTAACCCTAACCCAAACACTATCCTACGGCTGATGCTAACCCTAACCCTAACCCTAACACTATCCTAAGGCTGATGCTAACACTAACACTAACACTATCCTGGGCCTGGTGCTAACCCTAACCCTAACCCTAACACTATCCTAGGGCTGATGGTAACCCTAACCCTAATACAATCCTAGGGCTGATGGTAACCATAACCCTAACCCTAACACTATCCTAGGTCTGATGCTAACACTAACCCTAACCCTAACACTATCCTAGGGCTGATGCTAACCCTAACCCTAACACTATCCTAGGCCTGATGATAACCCTAACCCTAACCCCAACACTATCCTAGGGCTGATGCTAACCCTAACCCTAACACTATCCTAGGGCTGATGCTAACCCTAACCCTAACCCTAACACTATCCTAGGGCTGATGCTAACCCTAACGCTAACCCTAACACTATCCTTTAGCTGATGCTAACCCTAACCCTAACCCTAACACTATCCTAGGCCTGATGATAACCCTAACCCTAACCCTAACACTATCCTAGGGTTTATGTTAACCCTAACCCTAACACTATCCTAGGGCTGATGCTAACCCTAACCCTTACACTATCCTAGGGCTCATGCTAACCCTAACCCTAACCCTAACACTATCCTAAGTCTGATGCTAACCCTAGCCCTCACACTATCCTAGGCCTGATGATAACCCTAACCCTAACCTTAACACTATCCTAGGGCTGATGCTAACCCTAACCCTAACCCTAACACTATCCTAGGGTTTATGTTAACCCTAACCCTAACACAATGCTAGGGCTGATGCTAACCCTAACCCTAACCCTAACACTATCCTAGGGCTGATGCTAACCCTAACCCTAACACTATCCTAGGGCTGATGCTAACCCTAACCCTAACCCTAACACTATCCTAAGTTTGATGCTAACTCTAGCCCTCACACTATCCTAGGCCTGATGATAACCCTAACCCTAACCCTAACACTATCCTAGGGTTTATGTTAACCCTAACCCTAACACTATCCTAGGGCTGATGCTAACCCTAACCCTTACACTATCCTAGGGCTCATGCTAACCCTAACCCTAACCCTAACACTATCCTAAGTCTGATGCTAACCCTAGCCCTCACACTATCCTAGGCCTGATGATAACCCTAACCCTAACCTTAACACTATCCTAGGGCTGATGCTAACCCTAACCCTAACCCTAACACTATCCTAGAGCTGATGCTAACCGTAACCCTAACAATATCCTAGGCCTGATGATAACCCTAACCCTAACCCTAACACTATCCTAGGGTTTAGGTTTACCCTAACCCTAACACTATCATTTGGCTGATGCTAACCCTAACACTAACACTATCCTAGGGCTGATGCTAACCCTAACCCTAACCCTAACACTATCCTAGGGCTGATGCTAACCCTAACGCTAAATCTAACACTATCGTAGGGCTGAGGCTAACCCTAACCCAAACACTATCCTACGGCTGATGCTAACCCTAACCCTAACCCTAACACTATCCTAAGGCTGATGCTAACACTAACACTAACACTATCCTGGGCCTGGTGCTAACCCTAACCCTAACCCTAACACTATCCTAGGGCTGATGGTAACCCTAACCCTAATACAATCCTAGGGCTGATGGTAACCATAACCCTAACCCTAACACTATCCTAGGTCTGATGCTAACACTAACCCTAACCCTAACACTATCCTAGGGCTGATGCTAACCCTAACCCTAACACTATCCTAGGCCTGATGATAACCCTAACCCTAACCCCAACACTATCCTAGGGCTGATGCTAACCCTAACCCTAACACTATCCTAGGGCTGATGCTAACCCTAACCCTAACCCTAACACTATCCTAGGGCTGATGCTAACCCTAACGCTAACCCTAACACTATCCTTTAGCTGATGCTAACCCTAACCCTAACCCTAACACTATCCTAGGCCTGATGATAACCCTAACCCTAACCCTAACACTATCCTAGGGTTTATGTTAACCCTAACCCTAACACTATCCTAGGGCTGATGCTAACCCTAACCCTTACACTATCCTAGGGCTCATGCTAACCCTAACCCTAACCCTAACACTATCCTAAGTCTGATGCTAACCCTAGCCCTCACACTATCCTAGGCCTGATGATAACCCTAACCCTAACCTTAACACTCTCCTAGGGCTGATGCTAACCCTAACCCTAACCCTAACACTATCCTAGGGTTTATGTTAACCCTAACCCTAACACTATGCTAGGGCTGATGCTAACCCTAACCCTAACCCTAACACTATCCTAGGGCGGATTCTAACCCTAACCCTAACACTAACACTATCCTAGGGCTGATGCTAACCCTAACACTAACACTATCCTAGGGCTGATGCTAACCCTAACACTGACACTATCCTAGGCCTGGTGATAACCCTAACCCTAACCCCAACACTATCCTAGGGCTGATGCTAACCCTAACCCTAATAATATCCTAGGGTTGATGCTAACCCTAACCCTAACCCGAACACTATCCTAGTTCTGATGCTAACCCTAACCCTAACCCTAACACTATCCTAGGGCTGATGCTAACCCTAACCCTAACTCTAACACTATCCTAGGGCTGATGCTAACCCTAACCCTAACAATATCCTAGGCCTGATGATATCCCTAACCCTAAACCTAACACTATCCTAGGGCTGATGCTAACCCTAACCCTAACCCTAACACTATCCTAGTGCTGATGCTAACCCTAACCCTAACGCTAACACTATCCTAGGGCTGATGCTAACCCTAACACTAACACTATCCTAGGGCTGATGCTAACCCAAACCCTAACCCTAACACTATCCTAGGGCTGATGCTAACACTAACCCTAACTCTAACACTATCCTAGGGCTGAGGATAACCCTAACCCTAACACTATCCTAAGGCTGATGCTAACCCTAACACTAACACTATCCTAGGACTGGTGCTAACCCTAACCCTAACCCTAACACTATTCTAGGGCTGATGCTAACCCTAACCCCAATAATATCCTAGGGCTGATGCTAACCCTAACCCTAACCCTAACACTATCCTAGGGCTGATGCTAACCCTAACCCTAACCCTAACAGTATCCTAGGGCTGATGCTAACCCTAACCCTAACACTAACACTATCCTAGGGCTGATGCTAACCCTAACACTAACACTATCCTAGGCCTGATGATATCCATAACCCTAAACCTAACACTATCCTAGGGCTGATGCTAACCCTAACCCTAACCCTAACACTATCCTAGGGCTGATTCTAACCGTAACCCTAACACAATCCTAGGCCTGATGCTAACCCTAACCCTTACCCTAACACTATCCTAGGGTTCATGCTAACCCTATCCCTAACCCTAACACTATCCTACGGCGGATGCTAACCCTAACCCTAACCCTAACACTATCCTAAGGCTGATGCTAACCCTAACACTAACACTATCCTGGGCCTGGTGCTAACCCTAACCCTAACCCTAACACTATCCTACGGCGGATGCTAACCCTAACCCTAACCCTAACACTCTCCTAGGGCTGATGCTAACCCTAACCCTAACACTATCCTAGGCCTGATGCTAACCCTAACCCTATCCTAGGTCTGATGCTAACCCTAAACCTAACACTATCCTAGGGCTGATGCTAACCCTAACCCTAACCCTAACACTATCCTAGGGCTGATGTTAACCCTAACCCTAACACTATCCTAGGGCTGATGCTAACCCTAACCCTAACCCTAACACTCTCCTAGGGCTGATGCTAACCCTAACACTAACACTATCCTAGGCCTGATGCTAACCCTAACCCTAACACTATCCGAGGGCTGATGCTAACCCTAACCCTAACCCTAACACTATCCTAGGCCTGATGCTAACCCTATCCCTAACCCTAACACTCTCCTAGGGCTGATGCTAACCCTAACACTAACACTATCCTAGGCCTGATGCTAACCCTAACCCTAACACTATCGTAGGGCTGATGCTAACCCTAACCCTAACTCTAACACTATCCTAGGGCTGAGGCTAACCCTAACCCTAACACTATCCTACGGCTGATGCTAACCCTAACCCTAACCCTAACACTATCCTAAGGCTGATGCTAACCCTAACACTAACAATATCCTAGGCCTGATGATATCCCTAACCCTAAACCTAACACTATCCTAGGGCTGATGCTAACCCTAACCCTAACCCTAACACTATCCTAGGGCTGATTCTAACCGTAACCCTAACACTATCCTAGGCCTGATGCTAACCCTAACCCTAACCCTAACACTATACTAGGGCTGATGCTAACCCTAACCCTAATAATATCCTAGGGTTGATGCTAACCCTAACCCTAACCCTAACACTACCCTAGGGATGATGCTAACCCTAACCCTAACCCTAACACTATCCTAGGGCTGATGCTAACCCTAAACCTAACTCTAACACTATCCTAGGGCTGATGCTAACCCTAACCCTAACAATATCCTAGGCCTGATGATATCCCTAACCCTAAACCTAACACTATCCTAGGCCTGATGCTAACCCTAACCCTAACCCTAACACTATCCTAGGCCTGATGCTAACCCTATCCCTAACCCTAACACTCTCCTAGGTCTGAGGTTAACCCTAACCCTAACACTATCCTACGGCTGATGCTAACACTAACCCTAACGCTAACACTATCCTAGAGCTGATGCTTACCCTAACACTAACACTATCCTAGGGCTGATGCTAACCCAAACCCTAACCCTAACACTATCCTAGGGCTGATGCTAACACTAACCCTAACTCTAACACTATCCTAGGGCTGAGGCTAACCCTAACCCTAACACTATCCTACGGCTGATGCTAACCCTAACCCTAACCCTAACACTATCCTAAGGCTGATGCTAACCCTAACACTAACACTATCCTAGGCCTGGTGCTAACCCTAACCCTAACCCTAACACTATTCTAGGGCTGATGCTAACCCTAACCCCAATAAGATCCTAGGGCTGATGCTAACCCTAACCCTAACCCTAACACTATCCTAGGGCTGATGCTAACGCTAACCCTAACCCTAACACTATCCTAGGGCTGATGCTAACCCTAACCCTAACACTATCCTAGGCCTGATGCTAATCCTAACCCTAACACTTACACTATCCTAGGGCTGATGCTAACCATAACCCTAACCCTAACACTATCCTAGGGCTGATGCTAATCCTAAAGCTAACACTATCCTAGGGCTGATGCTAACCCTAACCCTAACCCGAACACTATCCTAGGGCTGATGTTAACCCTAACCCTAACACTATCCTAGTGCTGATGCTAACCGTAACCCTAACCCTAACACTCTCCTAGGGCTGATGCTAACTGTAACCCTAACACTATCCTAGGCCTGATGCTAACCCTAACCCTAACACTATCCTAGGGCTGATGCTAACCCTAACCCTAACCCTAACACTATCCTAGGCCTGATGCTAACCCTATCCCTAATCCTAACACTCTCCTAGGGCTGAGGCTAACCCTAACCCTAACACTATCCTAGGGCTGATGCTAACCCTAACCCTAACCCTAACACTATCCTAGGGTTGATGCTAACCCTAACCCTAACACTATCCTAGGGCTGATGCTAACCCTAACCCTAACCCTAACACTATCCTAGGGCTGATGTTAACCCTAACCCTAACACAATCCTAGGGCTGATGCTAACCCTAACCCTAACCCTAACACTATCCTAGGGCTGATGCTAACCCTAGCCCTCACACTATCCTAGGCCTGATGATAACCCGAACCCTAACCTTAACACTATCCTATGGCTGATGCTAACCCTAACCCTAACCCTAACACTATCCTAAGTCTGATGCTAACCCTAGCCCTCACACTATCCTAGGCCTGATGATAACCCGAACCCTAACCTTAACTCTATCCTAGGGCTGATGCTAACCCTAACCCTATCCCTAACACTATCCTAGAGCTGATGCTAACCCTAACCCTAACACTATCCTAGGCCTGATGATAACCCTAACCCTAACCCTAACACTATCCTAGGCCTGATGCTAACCCTAACCCTAACACTATCCTAGGGCTGATGCTAACCCTAACCCTAACCCTAACACTATCCTAGGCCTGATGCTAAACCTATCCCTAACCCTAACACTCTCCTAGGGCTGATGCTAACCCTAACCCTAACACTATCCTAGGGCTGATGCTAACCCTAACCCTAACCCTAACACTATCCTAAGTCTGATGCTAACAATAGCCCTCACACTATCCTAGGCCTGATGATAACCCTAACCCTATCCCTAACACTATCCTAGAGCTGATGCTAACCCTAACCCTAACACTATCTTAGGCCTGATGATAACCCTAACCCTAACCCAAACACTATCCTAGGGTTTATGTTAACCCTAACCCTAACACTATCCTAGGGCTGATGCTAACCCTAACCCTAACCCTAACACTATCCTAGGGCTGATGCTAACCTAAACCCTAACTCTAACACTATCTTAGGGCTGAGGCTAACCCTAACCCTAACACTATCCTACGGCTGATGCTAACCCTAACCCTAACCCTAACACTATCCTAGGGCTAATGCTAACCCTAACCCTAACACTATCCTAGGCCTGATGCTAACCCTAACCCTAACATTAACACTATCCTAGGGCTGATGCTAACCCTAACCCTAACACTATCCTAGGGCTGATGCTAACCCTAACCCTAACCCTAACACTATCGTAGGGCTGATGCTAACCCTAACCCTAACACTATCCTTGGCCTGATGCTAACCCTAACCCTAACCCTAACACTATCCTAGGGCTGATGCTAACTCTAACCCTAACACTATCATAGGTCTGATGCTAACCCTAACCCTAACCCTAACACTATCCTAGGGCTGATGCTAACCCTAACCCTAACAGTATCCTAGGCCTGATGATAACCCTAACCCTAACTCTAACACTATCCTAGGGCTGATGCTAACCCTAACCCTAACACTATCCTAGGGCTGATGCTAACCCTAACCCTAACCTTAACACTATCGTAGGGCTGATGCTAACCCTAACGCTAACCCTAACACTATCCTTTAGCTGATGCTAACCCTAACCCTAACCCTAACACTATCCTAGGACTGATGATAACCCTAACCCTAACCCTAACACTATCCTACGGTTTATGTTAACCCTAACCCTAACACTATCCTAGGGCTGATGCTAACCCTAACCCTAACACTATCCTAGGGCTCATGCTAACCCTAACCCTAACCCTAACACTATCCTAAGTCTGATGCTAACCCTAGCCCTCACACTATCCTAGGCCTGATGATAACCATAACCCTAACCTTAACACTATCCTAGGGCTGATGCTAACCCTAACCCTATCCCTAACACTATCCTAGGGTTTATGTTAACCCTAACCCTAACACTATCCTAGGGCTGATGCTAGCCCTAACCCTAACCCTAACACTATCCTAGGGCGGATGCTAACCCTAACCCTAACACTAACACTATCCTAGGGCTGATGCTAACACTAACACTAACACTATCCTAGGGCTGATGCTAACCCTAACCCTAACCCTAACACTATCCTAGGGCTGATGCTAACCCTAACCCTATCTCTAACACTATCTTAGGGCTGAGGCTAACCCTAACCCAAACACTATCCTATGGCTGAGGCTAACCCTAACCCTAACCCTAACACTATCCCAAGGCTGATGCTAACCCTAACACTAACACTATCCTAGGCCTGGTGCTAACCCTAACCCTAACCCTAACACTATCATAGGGCTGATGCTAACCCTAACCCTAACCCTGACACTATCCTAGGGTTGATGCTAACCCTAATCCTAACACTATCCTAGGGATGATGCTAACCCTAACCCTAACCCAAACACTATCCTAGGGCTGATGCTAACCCTAACCCTAACACTATCCTAGGGCTGATGCTAACCCTAACCCTAACCCTAACACTATCCTAGGGCTGATGCTAACCCTAACCCTAACACTGTCCTAGGGCTGATGCTAACCCTAACCCTAACCCTAACACTATCCTAAGTCTGATGCTAACTCTAGCCCTCACACTATCCTAGGCCTGATGATAAACCTAACCCTAACCTTAACACTATCCTAGGGCTGATGCTAACCCTAACCCTAACCCTAACACTATCCTAGAGCTGATGCTAACCCTAACCCTAACAATATCCTAGGCCTGATGATAACCCTAACCCTAACCCTAACACTATCCTAGGGTTTAGGTTAACCCTAACCCTAACACTATCATAGGGCTGATGCTAACCCTAACACTAACACTATCCTAGGGCTGATGCTAACCCTAACCCTAACCCTAACACTATCCTAGGGCTGATGCTAACCCTAACCCTAACTCTAACACTATCTTAGGGCTGAGGCTAACCCTAACCCAAACACTATCCTACGGCTGATGCTAACCCTAACCCTAACCCTAACACTATCCTAAGGCTGATGCTAACCCTAACACTAACACTATCCTGGGCCTGGTGCTAACCCTAACGCTAACCCTAACACTATCCTAGGGCTGATGGTAACCCTAACCCTAATACTATCCTAGGGCTGACGCTAACCATAACCCTAACCCTAACACTATCCTAGGGCTGATGCTAACCCTAACCCTAACCCTAACACTATCCTAGGGCTGATGCTAACCCTAACCCTAACACTCTCCTAGGCCTGATGCTAACCCTAACCCTAAGACTTACACTATCCTAGGGCTGATGTTAACAATAACCCTAACCCTAACACTATCCTAGGTCTGAAGCTAACCCTAAACCTAACCCTATCCTAGGCCTGATGCTAACCCTAACCCTAACCTTAACACTCTCCTAGGGCTGATGTTAACCCTAACCCTAACACTCTCCTAGGGCTGATGCTAACCCTAACCCTAACACTATCCTAGGCCTGATGCTATCCCTAACCCTAACACTATCCTAGGTCTGATGCTAACCCTAACCCTAACACTATCCTACGGCTGATGTTAACCCTAACCCTAACACTATCCTAGGGCTGATGCTAACCCTAACCCTAACCCTAACACTCTCCTAGGGCTGATGCTAACCCTAACCCTAACCCTAACACTATCCTAGGGCTGATGCTAACCCTAACCCTAACACTATCCTAGGGCTGATACTAACCCTAACCCTAACCCTAACAATATCCTAGGGCTGATGCTAACCCTAACCCTAACCCTAACACTATCCTAGAGCTGATGCTAACGCTAACCCTAACCCTAACCCTAACCCTAATGCTATCCTAGGGCTGATGCTAACCCTTACCCTAACCCTAACACTATCCTAGGGCTGATGCTAAATCTAACCCTAACTCTAACACTATCCTAGGGCTGAGGCTAACCCTAACCCTAACACTATCCTACGGCTGATGCTAACCCTAACCCTAACCCTAACACTATCCTAAGGCTGATGCTAACCCTAACACTGACACTATCCTAGGCCTGGTGCTAACCCTAACCCTAACCCTAACACTATCCTAGGGCTGATGCTAACCCTAACCCTAATAATATCCTAGGGTTGATGCTAACCCTAACCCTAACCCGAACACTATCCTAGGGCTGATGCTAACCCTAACCCTAACCCTAACACTATCCTAGGGCTGATGCTAACCCTAACCCTAACTCTAACACTATCCTAGGGCTGATGCTAACCCTAACCCTAACAATATCCTAGGCCTGATGATATCCCTAACCCTAAACCTAACACTATCCTAGGGCTGATGCTAACCCTAACCCTAACCCTAACACTATCCTAGGGCTGATGCTAACCCTAACCCTAACGCTAACACTATCCTAGGGCTGATGCTAACCCTAACACTAACACTATCCTAGGGCTGATGCTAACCCAAACCCTAACCCTAACACTATCCTAGGGCTGATGCTAACACTAACCCTAACTCTAACACTATCCTAGGGCTGAGGATAACCCTAACCCTAACACTATCCTACGGCTGATGCTAACACTAACCCTAACCCTAACACTATCCTAAGGCTGATGCTAACCCTAACACTAACACTATCCTAGGCCTGGTGCTAACCCTAACCCTAACCCTAACACTATTCTAGGGCTGATGCTAACCCTAACCCCAATAATATCCTAGGGCTGATGCTAACCCTAACCCTAACCCTAACACTATCCTAGGGCTGATGCTAACCCTAACCCTAACCCTAACAGTATCCTAGAGCTGATGCTAACCCTAACCCTAACACTAACACTATCCTAGGGCTGATGCTAACCCTAACACTAACACTATCCTAGGCCTGATGATATCCATAACCCTAAACCTAACACTATCCTAGGGCTGATGCTAACCCTAACCCTAACCCTAACACTATCCTAGGGCTGATTCTAACCGTAACCCTAACACAATCCTAGGCCTGATGCTAACCCTAACCCTTACCCTAACACTATCCTAGGGTTCATGCTAACCCTATCCCTAACCCTAACACTATCCTAGGGCGGATGCTAACCCTAACCCTAACCCTAACACTATCCTAGGGCTAATGCTAACCCTAACACTAACACTATCCTAGGGCTGATGCTAACCCTAACCATAACCCTAACACTATCCTAGGGCTGATGCTAACCCTAACCCTAACACTCTCCTAGGCCTGATGCTAACCCTAACCCTAAGACTTACACTATCCTAGGGCTGATGCTAACCCTAACCCTAACACTAACACTATCCTAGGTCTGATGCTAACCCTAAACCTAACCCTATCCTAGGCCTGATGCTAACCCTAACCCTAACCTTAACACTCTCCTAGGGCTGATGTTAACCCTAACCCTAACACTATCCTAGGGCTGATGCTAACCCTAACCCTAACCCTAACAGTCTCCTAGGGCTGATGCTAACCCTAACCCTAACACTATCCTACGGCTGATGCTAACCCTAACCCTAACCCTAACAGTATCCTAGGGCTGATGCTAACCCTAACCCTAACACTAACACTATCCTAGGGCTGATGCTAACCCTAACACTAACAATATCCTAGGCCTGATGATATCCATAACCCTAAACCTAACACTATCCTAGGGCTGATGCTAACCCTAACCCTAACCCTAACACTATCCTAGGGCTGATTCTAACCGTAACCCTAACACAATCCTAGTCCTGATGCTAACCCTAACCCTTACCCTAACACTATCCTAGGGTTCATGCTAACCCTATCCCTAACCCTAACACTATCCTAGGGCGGATGCTAACCCTAACCCTAACCCTAACACTATCCTAGGGCTAATGCTAACCCTAACACTAACACTATCCTAGGGCTGATGCTAACCCTAACCCTAACCCTAACACTATCCTAGGGCTGATGCTAACCCTAACCCTAACTCTAACACTATCTTAGGGCTGAGGCTAACCCTAACCCTAACACTATCCTACGGCTGATGCTAACCCTAACCCTAACCCTAACACTATCCTAGGGCTAATGCTAACCCTAACCCTAACACTATCCTAGGCCTGATGCTAACCCTAACCCTAACCCTAACACTATCCTAGGGCTGATGCTAACCCTAACCCGAACACTATCCTAGGGCTGATGCTAACCCTAACCCTAACCCTAACACTGTCCTAGGGCTGATGCTAACCCTAACCCTAACACTATCCTAGGCCTGATGCTAACCCTAACCCTAACCCTAACACTATCCTAGGGCTGATGCTAACCCTAACCCTAACACTATCCTAGGGCTGATGCTAACCCTAACCCTAACCCTAACACTATCCTAGGGCTGATGCTATCCCTAACCCTAACACTATCCTAGGCCTGATGATAACCCTAACCCTAACCCTAACACTCTCCTAGGGCTGATGCTAACCATAACCCTAACACTATCCTAGGGCTGATGCTAACCCTAACCCTAACCCTAACACTATCCTAGGGCTGATGCTAACCATAACGCTAACCCTGACACTATCCTTTAACTGATGCTAACCCTAACCCTAACACTAACACTATCCTAGGCCTGATGAAAACCCTAACCCTAACCCTAACACTATCCTAAGTCTGATGCTAACCCTAGCCCTCACACTATCCTAGTCCTGATGATAACCCTAACCCTAACCTTAACACTATCCTAGGGCTGATGCTAACCCTAACCCTAACCCTAACACTATCCTAGGGTTTATGTTAACCCTAACCCTAACACTATCCTAGGGCTGATGCTAACCCTAACCTTAACCCTAACACTATCCTAGGGCGGATGCTAACCCTAACCCTAACCCTAACACTATCCTAGGGCTGATGCTAACCCTAACACTAACACTATCCTAAGTCTGATGCTAACCCTAGCCCTCACACTACCCTAGGCCTGATGATAACCCTAACCCTAACCCTAACACTATCCTAGGGTTTATGTTAACCCTAAACCTAACACTATCCTAGGGCTGATGCTAACCCTAACACTAACCCTAACACTATCCTAGGGCTGATGCTAACCCAAACCCTAACTGTAACACTATCTTATGGCTGAGGCTAACCCTAACCCTAACACTATCCTACGGCTGATGCTAACCCTAACCCTAACCCTAACACAATCCTAGGGCTAATGCTAACCCTAACCCTAACACTATCCTAGGCCTGATGCTAACCCTAACCCTAACCCTAACACTATCCTAGGGCGGATGCTAACCCTAACCCTAACCCTAACACTATCCTAGGGCTGATGCTAACCCTAACACTAACACTATCCTAAGTCTGATGCTAACCCTAGCCCTCACACTATCCTAGGCCTGATGATAATCCTAACCCTAACCCTAACACTATCCTAGGGTTTATGTTAACCCTAACCCTAACACTATCCTAGGGCTGATGCTAACCCTAACCCTAACACTATCCTAGGGCTGATGCTAACCCTAACCCTAACCCTAAAACTATCGTAGGGCTGATGCTAACCCTAACCCTAACACTATCCTTGGCCTGATGCTAACCCTAACCCTAACCCTAACACTATCCTAGGGCTGATGCTAACTCTAACCCTAACACTATCCTAGGTCTGATGCTAACACTAACCCTAACCCTAACACTATCCTAGGCCTGATGATAACCCTAACCCTAACCCCAACACTATCCTAGGGCTGATGCTAACCCTAACCCTAACACTATCCTAGGGCTGATGCTAACCCTAACCCTAACCCTAACACTATCCTAGGGCTGATGCTAACCCTAACGCTAACCCTAACACTATCCTTTAGCTGATGCTAACCCTAACCCTAACCCTAACACTATCCTAGGCCTGATGATAACCCTAACCCTAACCCTAACACTATCCTAGGGTTTATGTTAACCCTAACCCTAACACTATCCTAGGGCTGATGCTAACCCTAACCCTTACACTATCCTAGGGCTCATGCTAACCCTAACCCTAACCCTAACACTATCCTAAGTCTGATGCTAACCCTAGCCCTCACACTATCCTAGGCCTGATGATAACCCTAACCCTAAACTTAACACTATCCTAGGGCTGATGCTAACCCTAACCCTAACCCTAACACTATCATAGGGTTTATGTTAACCCTAACCCTAACACTATGCTAGGGCTGATGCTAACCCTAACCCTAACCCTAACACTATCCTAGGGCTTATGCTAACCCTAACCCTAACACTATCCTAGGGCTGATGCTAACCCTAACCCTAACCCTAACACTATCCTAAGTTTGATGCTAACTCTAGCCCTCACACTATCCTAGGCCTGATGATAACCCTAACCCTAACCTTAACACTATCCTAGGGCTGATGCTAACCCTAACCCTAACCCTAACACTATCCTAGAGCTGATGCTAACCGTAACCCTAACAATATCCTAGGCCTGATGATAACCCTAACCCTAACCCTAACACTATCCTAGGGTTTAGGTTTACCCTAACCCTAACACTATCATTTGGCTGATGCTAACCCTAACACTAACACTATCCTAGGGCTGATGCTAACCCTAACCCTAACCCTAACACTATCCTAGGGCTGATGCTAACCCTAACCCTAACTCTAACACTATCTTAGGGCTGAGGCTAACCCTAACCCAAACACTATCCTACGGCTGATGCTAACCCTAACCCTAACCCTAACACTATCCTAAGGCTGATGCTAACCCTAACACTAACACTATCCTGGGCCTGGTGCTAACCCTAACCCTAACCCTAACACTATCCTAGGGCTGATGGTAACCCTAACCCTAATACAATCCTAGGGCTGATGGTAACCATAACCCTAACCCTAACACTATCCTAGGTCTGATGCTAACACTAATCCTAACCCTAACACTATCCTAGGGCTGATGCTAACCCTAACCCTAACACTATCATAGGCCTGATGATAACCCTAACCCTAACCCCAACACTATCCTAGGGCTGATGCTAACCCTAACCCTAACACTATCCTAGGGCTGATGCTAACCCTAACCCTAACCCTAACACTATCCTAGGGCTGATGCTAACCCTAACGCTAACCCTAACACTATCCTTTAGCTGATGCTAACCCTAACCCTAACCCTAACACTATCCTAGGCCTGATGATAACCCTAACCCTAACCCTAACACTATCCTAGGGTTTATGTTAACCCTAACCCTAACACTATCCTAGGGCTGATGCTAACCCTAACCCTTACACTATCCTAGGGCTCATGCTAACCCTAACCCTAACCCTAACACTATCCTAAGTCTGATGCTAACCCTAGCCCTCACACTATCCTAGGCCTGATGATAACCCTAACCCTAACCTTAACACTATCCTAGGGCTGATGCTAACCCTAACCCTAACCCTAACACTATCCTAGGGTTTATGTTAACCCTAACCCTAACACTATGCTAGGGCTGATGCTAACCCTAACCCTAACCCTAACACTATCCTAGGGCGGATTCTAACCCTAACCCTAACCCTAACACTATCCTAGGGCTGATGCTAACCCTAACACTAACACTATCCTAGGGATGATGCTAACCCTAACACTGACACTATCCTAGGCCTGGTGCTAACCCTAACCCTAACCCTAACACTATCCTAGGGCTGATGCTAACCCTAACCCTAATAATATCCTAGGGTTGATGCTAACCCTAACCCTAACCCGAACACTATCCTAGGGCTGATGCTAACCCTAACCCTAACCCTAACACTATCCTAGGGCTGATGCTAACCCTAACCCTAACTCTAACACTATCCTAGGGCTGATGCTAACCCTAACCCTAACAATATCCTAGGCCTGATGATATCCCTAACCCTAAACCTAACACTATCCTAGGGCTGATGCTAACCCTAACCCTAACCCTAACACTATCCTAGGGCTGATGCTAACCCTAACCCTAACGCTAACACTATCCTAGGGCTGATGCTAACCCTAACACTAACACTATCCTAGGGCTGATGCTAACCCAAACCCTAACCCTAACACTATCCTAGGGCTGATGCTAACACTAACCCTAACTCTAACACTATCCTAGGGCTGAGGATAACCCTAACCCTAACACTATCCTACGGCTGATGCTAACCCTAACCCTAACCCTAACACTATCCTAAGGCTGATGCTAACCCTAACACTAACACTATCCTAGGCCTGGTGCTAACCCTAACCCTAACCCTAACACTATTCTAGGGCTCATGCTAACCCTAACCCCAATATTATCCTAGGGCTGATGCTAACCCTAACCCTAACCCTAACACTATCCTAGGGCTGATGCTAACCCTAACCCTAACCCTAACAGTATCCTAGGGCTGATGCTAACCCTAACCCTAACACTAACACTATCCTAGGGCTGATGCTAACCCTAACACTAACACTATCCTAGGCCTGATGATATCCATAACCCTAAACCTAACACTATCCTAGGGCTGATGCTAACCCTAACCCTAACCCTAACACTATCCTAGGGCTGATTCTAACCGTAACCCTAACACAATCCTAGGCCTGATGCTAACCCTAACCCTTACCCTAACACTATCCTAGTGTTCATGCTAACCCTATCCCTAACCCTAACACTATCCTAGGGCGGATGCTAACCCTAACCCTAACCCTAACACTAACCTAGGGCTAATGCTAACCCTAACACTAACACTATCCTAGGGCTGATGCTAACCCTAACCATAACCCTAACACTATCCTAGGGCTGATGCTAACCCTAACCCTAACACTCTCCTAGGCCTGATGCTAACCCTAACCCTAACACTAACACTATCCTAGGTCTGATGCTAACCCTAAACCTAACCCTATCCTAGGCCTGATGCTAACCCTAACCCTAACCTTAACACTCTCCTAGGGCTGATGTTAACCCTAACCCTAACACTATCCTAGGGCTGATGCTAACCCTAACCCTAACCCTAACACTCTCCTAGGGCTGATGCTAACCCTAACCCTAACACTATCCTACGGCTGATGCTAACCCTAACCCTAACCCTAACAGTATCCTAGGGCTGATGCTAACCGTAACCCTAACACTAACACTATCCTAGGGCTGATGCTAACCCTAACACTAACAATATCCTAGGCCTGATGATATCCATAACCCTAAACCTAACACTATCCTAGGGCTGATGCTAACCCTAACCCTAACCCTAACACTATCCTAGGGCTGATTCTAACCGTAACCCTAACACAATCCTAGTCCTGATGCTAACCCTAACCCTTACCCTAACACTATCCTAGGGTTCATGCTAACCCTATCCCTAACCCTAACACTATCCTAGGGCGGATGCTAACCCTAACCCTAACCCTAACACTATCCTAGGGCTAATGCTAACCCTAACACTAACACTATCCTAGGGCTGATGCTAACCCTAACCCTAACCCTAACACTATCCTAGGGCTGATGCTAACCCTAACCCTAACTCTAACACTATCTTAGGGCTGAGGCTAACCCTAACCCTAACACTATCCTACGGCTGATGGTAACCCTAACCCTAACCCTAACACTATCCTAGGGCTAATGCTAACCCTAACCCTAACACTATCCTAGGCCTGATGCTAACCCTAACCCTAACCCTAACACTATCCTAGGGCTGATGCTAACCCTAACCCGAACACTATCCTAGGGCTGATGCTAACCCTAACCCTAACCCTAACACTGTCCTAGGGCTGATGCTAACCGTAACCCTAACACTATCCTAGGCCTGATGCTAACCCTAACCCTAACCCTAACACTATCCTAGGGCTGATGCTAACCCTAACCCTAACACTATCCTAGGGCTGATGCTAACCCTAACCCTAACCCTAACACTATTCTAATGCTGATGCTATCCCTAACCCTAACACTACCCTAGGCCTGATGATAACCCTAACCCTAACCCTAACACTCTCCTAGGGCTGATGCTAACCATAACCCTAACACTATCCTAGGGCTGATGCTAACCCTAACCCCAACCCTAACACTATCCTAGGGCTGATGCTAACCATAACGCTAACCCTGACACTATCCTTTAACTGATGCTAACCCTAACCCTAACACTAACACTATCCTAGGCCTGATGAAAACCCTAACCCTAACCCTAACACTATCCTAGGGTTTATGTTAACCCTAACCCTAACACTATCCTAGGGCTGATGCTCACCCTAACCCTAACCCTAACACTATCCTAAGTCTGATGCTAACCCTAGCCCTCACACTATCCTAGGCCTGATGATAACCCTAACCCTAACCTTAACACTATCCTAGGGCTGATGCTAACCCTGACCCTAACCGTAACACTATCCTAGGGTTTATGTTGACCCTAACCCTAACACTATCCTAGGGCTGATGCTAACCCTAACCTTAACCCTAACACTATCCTAGGGCGGATGCTAACCCTAACCCTAACCCTAACACTATCCTAGGGCTGATGCTAACCCTAACACTAACACTATCCTAAGTCTGATGCTAACCCTAGCCCTCACACTACCCTAGGCCTGATGATAACCCTAACCCTAACCCTAACACTATCCTAGGGTTTATGTTAACCCTAAACCTAACACTATCCTAGGGCTGATGCTAACCCTAACCCTAACCCTAACACTATCCTAGGGCTGATGCTAACCCAAACCCTAACTGTAACACTATCTTAGGGCTGAGGCTAACCCTAACCCTAACACTATCCTACGGCTGATGCTAACCCTAACCCTAACCCTAACAGTATCCTAGGGCTAATGCTAACCCTAACCCTAACACTATCCTAGGCCTGATGCTAACCCTAACCCTAACCCTAACACTATCCTAGGGCGGATGCTAACCCTAACCCTAACCCTAACACTATCCTAGGGCTGATGCTAACCCTAACACTAACACTATCCTGGGCCTGCTCCTAACCCTAACCCTAACCCTAACACTATCCTAGGGCTGATGGTAACCCTAACCCTAATACAATCCTAGGGCTGATGGTAACCATAACCCTAACCCTAACACTATCCTAGGTCTGATGCTAACACTAACCCTAACCCTAACACTATCCTAGGGCTGATGCTAACCCTAACCCTAACACTATCCTAGGCCTGATGATAACCCTAACCCTAACCCCAACACTATCCTAGGGCTGATGCTAACCCTAACCCTAACACTATCCCAGGGCTGATGCTAACCCTAACCCTAACCCTAACACTATCCTAGGGCTGATGCTAACCCTAACGCTAACCCTAACACTATCCTTTAGCTGATGCTAACCCTAACCCTAACCCTAACACTATCCTAGGCCTGATGATAACCCTAACCCTAACCCTAACACTATCCTAGGGTTTATGTTAACCCTAACCCTAACACTATCCTAGGGCTGATGCTAACCCTAACCCTTACACTATCCTAGGGCTCATGCTAACCCTAACCCTAACCATAACACTGTCCTAAGTCTGATGCTAACCCTAGCCCTCACACTATCCTAGGCCTGATGATAACCCTAACCCTAACCTTAACACTATCCTAGGGCTGATGCTAACCCTAATCCTAACCCTAACACTATCCTAGGGTTTATGTTAACCCTAACCCTAACACTATGCTAGGGCTGATGCTAACCCTAACCCTAACCCTAACACTATCCTAGGGCGGATTCTAACCCTAACCCTAACCCTAACACTATCCTAGGGCTGATGCTAACCCTAACACTAACACTATCCTAGGGCTGATGCTAACCCAAACCCTAACCCTAACACTATCCTAGGGCTGATGCTAACCCTAACCCTAACTCTAACACTATCTTAGGGCTGAGGCTAACCCTAACCCAAACACTATCCTACGGCTGATGCTAACCCTAACCCTAACCCTAACACTATCCTAAGGCTGATGCTAACCCTAACACTAACACTATCCTAGGCCTGGTGCTAACCCTAACCCTAACCCTAACACTATCCTAGGGCTGATGCTAACCCTAACCCTAACCCTAACACTATCCTAGGGTTGATGTTAACCCTAATCCTAACACTATCCTAGGGATGATGCTAACCCTAACCCTAACCCTAACACTATCCTAGGGCTGATGCTAACCCTAACCCTAACACTATCCTAGGGCTGATGCTAACCCTAACCCTAACCCTAACACTATCCTAGGGCTGATGCTAACACTAACCCTAACACTATCCTAGGGCTGATGCTAACCCTAACCCTAACCCTAACACTATCCTAAGTTTGATGCTAACTCTAGCCCTCACACTATCCTAGGCCTGATGATAACCCTAACCCTAACCTTAACACTATCCTAGGGCTGATGCTAACCCTAACCCTAACCCTAACACTATCCTAGAGCTGATGCTAACCGTAACTCTAACAATATCCTAGGCCTGATGATAACCCTAACCCTAACCCTAACACTATCCTAGGGTTTAGGTTTACCCTAACCCTAACACTATCATAGGGCTGATGCTAACCCTAACACTAACACTATCCTAGGGCTGATGCTAACCCTAACCCTAACCCTAACACTATCCTAGGGCTGATGCTAACCCTAACCCTAACTCTAACACTATCTTAGGGCTGAGGCTAACCCTAACCCAAACACTATCCTACGGCTGATGCTAACCCTAACCCTAACCCTAACACTATCCTAAGGCTGATGCTAACCCTAACACTAACACTATCCTGGGCCTGGTGCTAACCCTAACCCTAACCCTAACACTATCCTAGGGCTGATGGTAACCCTAACCCTAATACAATCCTAGGGCTGATGGTAACCATAACCCTAACCCTAACACTATCCTAGGGCTGATGCTAACCCTAACCCTAACCCTAACACTCTCCTAGGGCTGATGCTAACCCTAACCCTAACACTATCCTAGGCCTGATGCTAACCCTAACACTAACACTATCCTAGGCCTGGTGCTAACCCTAACCCTAACCCAAACACTATCCTAGGGCTGATGCTAACCCTAACCCTAACCCTAACACTCTCCTAGGGCTGAGGTTAACCCTAACACTAACACTATCCTAGGGCTGATGCTAACCCTAACCCTAACCCTAACACTCTCCTAGGGCTGATGCTAACCCTAACCCTAACCCTATCCTAGGCCTGATGCTAACCCTAACCCTAACACTATCCTAGGTCTGATGCTAACCCTAAACCTAACACTATCCTAGGGCTGATGCTAACCCTAACCCTAACCCTAACACTATCCTAGGGCTGATGTTAACCCTAACCCTAACACTATCCTAGGGCTGATGCTAACCCTAACCCTAACCCTAACACTCTCCTAGGGCTGATGCTAACCCTAACCCTAACACTATCCTAGGCCTGATGCTAACCCTAACACTAACACTATCCTAGGCCTGGTGCTAACCCTAACCCTAACCCAAACACTATCCTAGGGCTGATGCTAACCCTAACCCTAACCCTAACACTCTCCTAGGGCTGAGGTTAACCCTAACCCTAACACTATCCTAGGGCTGATGCTAACCCTAACCCTAACCCTAACACTATCCTAGGGCTGATGCTAACCCTAACCCTAACACTATCCTAGGGCTGATGCTAACCATAACCCTAACCCTAACACTATCCTAGGGCTGATGCTAACCATAACCCTAACACTATCCTAGGGCTAATGCTAACCCTAACCCTAACCCTAACACTATCCTAGGGCTGATGCTAACCCTAACCCTAACACTATCCTAGGGCTGATGCTAACCCTAACCCTAACCCTAACACTATTCTAGGGCTGATGCTAACCCTAACCCTAACACTATCCTAGGGCTGATGCTAACCCTAACCCTAACCCGAACACTACCCTAGGGCTGATGCTAACCCTAACCCTAACCCTAACACTATCCTAGGGCTGATGCTAACCCTAACCCTAACTCTAACACTATCCTAGGGCTGATGCTAACCCTAACCCTAACAATATCCTAGGCCTGATGATATCCCTAACCCTAAACCTAACACTATCCTAGGGCTGATGCTAACCCTAACCCTAACCCTAACACTATCCTAGGGCTGATTCTAACCGTAACCCTAACACTGTCCTAGGCCTGATGCTAACCCTAACCCTAACCCTAACACTATCCTAGGCCTGATGCTAACCCTATCCCTAACCCTAACACTCTCCTAGGGCTGAGGCTAACCCTAACCCTAACACTATCCTAGGGCTGATGTTAACCCTAACCCTAACGCTAACACTATCCTAGGGCTGATGCTAACCCTAACACTAACACTATCCTGGGGCTGATGCTAACCCAAACCCTAACCCTAACACTATCCTAGGGCTGATGCTAACACTAACCCTAACTCTAACACTATCCTAGGGCTGAGGCTAACCCTAACCCTAACACTATCCTACGGCTGATGCTAACCCTAACCCTAACACTAACACTATCCTAGGGCTGATGCTAACCCTAACACTAACAATATCCTAGGCCTGATGATATCCATAACCCTAAACCTAACACTATCCTAGGGCTGATGCTAACCCTAACGCTAACCCTAACACTATCCTAGGGCTGATTCTAACCGTAACCCTAACACAATCCTAGGCCTGATGCTAACCCTAACCCTTACCCTAACACTATCCTAGGGCTCATGCTAACCCTATCCCTAACCCTAACACTATCCTAGGGCGGATGCTAACCCTAACCCTAACCCTAACACTATCCTAGGGCTAATGCTAACCCTAACACTAACACTATCCTAGGGCTGATGCTAACCCTAACCCTAACCCTAACACTATCCTAGGGCTGATGCTAACCCTAACACTAACACTATCCTACGGCTGATGCTAACCCTAACCCTAACCCTAACACTATCCTAGGGCTAATGCTAACCCTAACCCTAACACTATCCTAGGCCTGATGCTAACCCTAACCCTAACCCTAACACTATCCTAGGGCTGATGCTAACCCTAACACTAACACTATCCTAGGGCTGATGCTAACCCTAACCCTAACCCTAACACTGTCCTAGGGCTGATGCTAACCCTAACCCTAACAGTATCCTAGGCCTGATGCTAACCCTAACCCTAACCCTAACACTATCCTAGGGCTGATGCTAACCCTAACCCTAACACTATCCTAAGGCTGATGCTAACCCTAACCCTAACCCTAACACTATCCTAGGGCTGATGCTAACCCTAACGCTAACCCTAACACTATCCTTTAGCTGATGCTAACCCTAACCCTAACCCTAACACTATCCTAGGCCTGATGATAACCCTAACCCTAACCCTAACACTATCCTAGGGTTTATGTTAACCCTAACCCTAACACTATCCTAGGGCTGATGCTAACCCTAACCCTAACACTATCCTAGGGCTCATGCTAACCCTAACCCTAACCCTAACACTATCCTAAGTCTGATGATAACCCTAGCCCTCACACTATCCTAGGCCTGATGATAACCCTAACCCTAACCTTAACACTATCCTAGGGCTGATGCTAACCCTAACCCTAACCCTAACACTATCCTAGGGTTTATGTTAACCCTAACCCTAACACTATCCTAGGGCTGATGCTAACCCTAACCCTAACCCTAATACTATCCTAAGTCTGATGCTAACTCTAGCCCTCACACTATCCTAGGCCTGATGATAACCCTAACCCTAACCTTAACACTATCCTGGGGCTGATGCTAACCCTAACACTAACCCTAACACTATCCTAGAGCTGATGCTAACCCTAACCCTAACAATATCCTAGGCCTGATGATAACCCTAACCCTAACCCTAACACTATCCTAGGGTTTAGGTTAACCCTATCCCTAACACTATCATAGGGCTGATGCTAACCCTAACACTAACACTATCCTAGGGCTGATGCTAACCCTAACCCTAACCCTAACACTATCCTAGGGCTGATGCTAACCCTAACCCTAACTCTAACACTATCCTAGGGCTGAGGCTAACCCTAACCCTAACACTATCCTACGGCTGATGCTAACCCTAACCCTAACCCTAACACTATCCTAAGGCTGATGCTAACCCTAACACTAACACTATCCTAGGCCTGGTGCTAACCCTAACCCTAACCCTAACACTATTCTAGGGCTGATGCTAACCCTAACCCTAATAATATCCTAGGGCTGATGCTAACCCTAACCCTAACCCTAACACTATCCTAGGGCTGATGCTAACCCTAACCCTAAACCTAACACTATCCTAGGGTTGATGCTAACCCTAACCCTAACACTAACACTATCCTAGGGCTGATGCTAAACCTAACACTAACAATATCCTAGGCCTGATGATATCCATAACCCTAAACCTAACACTATCCTAGGGCTGATGCTAACCCTAACCCTAACCCTAACACTATCCTAGGGCTGATTCTAACCGTAACCCTAACACAATCCTAGGCCTGATGCTAACCCTAACCCTTACCCTAACACTATCCTAGGGCTCATGCTAACCCTATCCCTAACCCTAACACTATCCTAGGGCGGATGCTAACCCTAACCCTAACCCTAACACTATCCTAGGGCTAATGCTAACCCTAACACGAACACTATCCTAGGGCTGATGCTAACCCTAACCCTAACCCTAACACTACCCTAGGGCTGATGCTAACCCTAACCCTAACTCTAACACTATCTTAGGGCTGAGGCTAACCCTAACCCTAACACTATCCTACGGCTGATGCTAACCCTAACCCTAACCCTAACACTATCCTAGGGCTAATGCTAACCCTAACCCTAACACTATCCTAGGCCTGATGCTAACCCTAACCCTAACCCTAACACTATCCTAGGGCTGATGCTAACCCTAACACTAACACTATCCTAGGGCTGATGCTAACCCTAACCCTAACCCTAACACTGTCCTAGGGCTGATGCTAACCCTAACCCTAACACTATCCTAGGCCTGATGCTAACCCTAACCCTAACCCTAACACTATCTTAGGGCTGATGCTAACCCTAACACTAACACTATCCTAGGGCTGATGCTAACCCTAACCCTAACCCTAACACTATCCTAGGCCTGATGCTAAACCTATCGCTAACCCTAACACTCTCCTAGGGGTGATGCTAACCCTAACCCTAACACTATCCTAGGGCTGATGCTAACCCTAACCCTAACCCTAACACTATCCTAAGTCTGATGCTAACCCTAGCCCTCACACTATCCTAGGCCTGATGATAACCCTAACCCTATCCCTAACACTATCCTAGAGCTGATGCTAACCCTAACCCTAACACTATCTTAGGCCTGATGATAACCCTAACCCTAACCCTAACACTATCCTAGGGTTTATGTTAACCCTAACCCTAACACTATCCTAGGGCTGATGCTAACCCTAACCCTAAACCTAAGACTATCCTAGGGCTGATGCTAACCCAAACCCTAACTCTAACACTATCTTAGGGCTGAGGCTAACCCTAACCCTAACACTATCCTACGGCTGATGCTAACCCTAACCCTAACCCTAACACTATCCTAGGGCTAATGCTAACCCTAACCCTAACACTATCCTAGGCCTGATGCTAACCCTAACCCTAACCCTAACACTATCCTAGGGCTGATGCTAACCCTAACCCTAACACTATCCTAGGGCTGATGCTAACCCTAACCCTAACCCTAACACTATCGTAGGGCTGATGCTAACCCTAACCCTAACACTATCCTTGGCCTGATGGTAACCCTAACCCTAAGCCTAACACTATCCTAGGGCTGATGCTAACTCTAACCCTAACACTATCCTAGGTCTGATGCTAACCCTAACCCTAACCCTAACACTATCCTAGGGCTGATGCTAACCCTAACCCTAACAGTATCGTAGGCCTGATGATAACCCTAACCCTAACCCTAACACTATCCTAGGGCTGATGCTAACCCTAACCCTAACACTATCCTAGGGATGATGCTAACCCTAACCCTAACCCTAACACTATCCTAGGGCTGATGCTAACCCTAACGCTAACCCTAACAATATCCTTTAGCTGATGCTAACCCTAACCCTAACCCTAACACTATCCTAGGCCTGATGATAACCCTAACCCTAACCCTAACACTATCCTAGGGTTTATGTTAACCCTAACCCTAACACTATCCTAGGGCTGATCCTAACCCTAACCCTAACACTATCCTAGGGCTCATGCTAACCCTAACCCTAACCCTAACACTATCGTAAGTCTGATGCTAACCCTAGCCCTCACACTATCCTAGGCCTGATGATAACCCTAACCCTAACCTTAACACTATCCTAGGGCTGATGCTAACCCTAACCCTAACCCTAACACTATCCTAGGGTTTATGTTAACCCTAACCCTAACACTATCCTAGGGCTGATGCTAACCCTAACCCTAACCCTAACACTATCCTAGGGCGGATGCTAACCCTAACCCTAACCCTAACACTATCCTAGGGCTGATGCTAACCCTAACACTAACACTATCCTAGGGCTGATGCTAACCCTAACCCTAACCCTAACACTATCCCAGGGCTGATGCTAACCCTAACCCTATCTCTAACACTATCTTAGGGCTGAGGCTAACCCTAACCCAAACACTATCCTATGGCTGATGCTAACCCTAACCCTAACCCTAACACTATCCTAAGGCTGATGCTAACCCTAACACTAACACTATCCTAGGCCTGGTGCTAACCCTAAACCCTAACCCTAACACTATCCTAGGGCTGATGCTAACCCTAACCCTAACCCTAACACTATCCTAAGTTTGATGCTAACTCTAGCCCTCACACTATCCTAGGCCTGATGATAACCCTAACCCTAACCTTAACACTATCCTAGGGCTGATGCTAACCCTAACCCTAACCCTAACACTATCCTAGAGCTGATGCTAACCGTAACCCTAACAATATCCTAGGCCTGATGATAACCCAAACCCTAACCCTAACACTATCCTAGGGTTTAGGTTTACCCTAACCCTAACACTATCATTTGGCTGATGCTAACCCTAACACTAACACTATCCTAGGGCTGATGCTAACCCTAACCCTAACCCTAACACTATCCTAGGGCTGATGCTAACCCTAACCCTAACTCTAACACTATCTTAGGGCTGAGGCTAACCCTAACCCAAACACTATCCTACGGCTGATGCTAACCCTAACCCTAACCCTAACACTATCCTAGGGCTGATGGTAACCCTAACCCTAATACAATCCTAGGGCTGATGGTAACCATAACCCTAACCCTAACACTATCCTAGGTCTGATGCTAACACTAACCCTAACCCTAACACTATCCTAGGGCTGATGCTAACCCTAACCCTAACACTATCCTAGGCCTGATGATAACCCTAACCCTAACCCCAACACTATCCTAGGGCTGATGCTAACCCTAACCCTAACACTATCCTAGGGCTGATGCTAACCCTAACCCTAACCCTAACACTATCCTAGGGCTGAAGCTAACCCTAACGCTAACCCTAACACTATCCTTTAGCTGATGCTAACCCTAACCCTAACCCTAACACTATCCTAGGCCTGATGATAACCCTAACCCTAACCCTAACACTATCCTAGGGTTTATGTTAACCCTAACCCTAACACTATCCTAGGGCTGATGCTAACCCTAACCCTTACACTATCCTAGGGCTCATGCTAACCCTAACACTAACCCTAACACTATCCTAAGTCTGACGCTAACCCTAGCCCTCACACTATCCTAGGCCTGATGATAACCCTAACCCTAACCTTAACACTATCCTAGGGCTGATGCTAACCCTAACCCTAACCCTAACACTATCCTAGGGTTTATGTTAACCCTAACCCTAACACTATGCTAGGGCTGATGCTAACCCTAACCCTAACCCTAACACTATCCTAGGGCGGATTCTAACCCTAACCCTAACCCTAACACTATCCTAGGGCTGATGCTAACCCTAACACTAACACTATCCTAGGGCTGATGCTAACCCTAACACTGACACTATCCTAGGCCTGGTGCTAACCCTAACCCTAACCCTAACACTATCCTAGGGCTGATGCTAACCCTAACCCTAATAATATCCTAGGGTTGATGCTAACCCTAACCCTAACCCGAACACTATCCTAGGGCTGATGCTAACCCTAACCCTAACCCTAACACTATCCTAGGGCTGATGCTAACCCTAACCCTAACTCTAACACTATCCTAGGGCTGATGCTAACCCTAACCCTAACAATATCCTAGGCCTGATAATATCCCTAACCCTAAACCTAACACTATCCTAGGGCTGATGCTAACCCTAACCCTAACCCTAACACTATCCTAGGGCTGATGCTAACCCTAACCCTAACGCTAACACTATCCTAGGGCTGATGCTAACCCTAACACTAACACTATCCTAGGGCTGATGCTAACCCAAACCCTAACCCTAACACTATCCTAGGGCTGATGCTAACACTAACCCTAACTCTAACACTATCCTAGGGCTGAGGATAACCCTAACCCTAACACTATCCTACGGCTGATGCTAACCCTAACCCTAACCCTAACACTATCCTAAGGCTGATGCTAACCCTAACACTAACACTATCCTAGGCCTGGTGCTAACCCTAACCCTAACCCTAACACTATTCTAGGGCTGGTGCTAACCCTAACCCCAATAATATCCTAGGGCTGATGCTAACCCTAACCCTAACCCTAACACTATCCTAGGGCTGATGCTAACCCTAACCCTAACCCTAACAGTATCCTAGGGCTGATGCTAACCCTAACCCTAACACTAACACTATCCTAGGGCTGATGCTAACCCTAACACTAACACTATCCTAGGCCTGATGATATCCATAACCCTAAACCTAACACTATCCTAGGGCTGATGCTAACCCTAACCCTAACCCTAACACTATCCTAGGGCTGATTCTAACGGTAAACCTAACACAATCCTAGGCCTGATGCTAACCCTAACCCTTACCCTAACACTATCCTAGGGTTCATGCTAACCCTATCCCTAACACTAACACTATCCTAGGGCGGATGCTAACCCCAACCCTAACCCTAACACTAACCTAGGGCTAATGCTAACCCTAACACTAACACTATCCTAGGGCTGATGCTAACCCTAACCATAACCCTAACACTATCCTAGGGCTGATGCTAACCCTAACCCTAACACTCTCCTAGGCCTGATGCTAACCCTAACCCTAAGACTTACACTATCCTAGGGCTGATGCTAACCCTAACCCTAACACTAACACTATCCTAGGTCTGATGCTAACCCTAAACCTAACCCTATCCTAGGCCTGATGCTAACCCTAACCCTAACCTTAACACTCTCCTAGGGCTGATGTTAACCCTAACCCTAACACTATCCTAGGGCTGATGCTAACCCTAACCCTAACCCTAACACTCTCCTAGGGCTGATGCTAACCCTAACCCTAACACTATCCTACGGCTGATGCTAACCCTAACCCTAACCCTAACAGTATCCTAGGGCTGATGCTAACCGTAACCCTAACACTAACACTATCCTAGGGCTGATGCTAACCCTAACACTAACACTATCCTAGGCCTGATGATATCCATAACCCTAAACCTAACACTATCCTAGGGCTGATGCTAACCCTAACCCTAACCCTAACACTATCCTAGGGCTGATTCTAACCGTAACCCTAACACAATCCTAGTCCTGATGCTAACCCTAACCCTTACCCTAACACTATCCTAGGGTTCATGCTAACCCTATCCCTAACCCTAACACTATCCTAGGGCGGATGCTAACCCTAACCCTAACCCTAACACTATCCTAGGGCTAATGCTAACCCTAACACTAACACTATCCTAGGGCTGATGCTAACCCTAACCCTAACCCTAACACTATCCTAGGGCTGATGCTAACCCTAACCCTAACTCTAACACTATCTTAGGGCTGAGGCTAACCCTAACCCTAACACTATCCTACGGCTGATGCTAACCCTAACCCTAACCCTAACACTATCCTAGGGCTAATGCTAACCCTAACCCTAACACTATCCTAGGCCTGATGCTAACCCTAACCCTAACCCTAACACTATCCTAGGGCTGATGCTAACCCTAACCCGAACACTATCCTAGGGCTGATGCTAACCCTAACCCTAACCCTAACACTGTCCTAGGGCTGATGCTAACCCTAACCCTAACACTATCCTAGGCCTGATGCTAACCCTAACCCTAACCCTAACACTATCCTAGGGCTGATGCTAACCCTAACCCTAACACTATCCTAGGGCTGATGCTAACCCTAACCCTAACCCTAACACTATCCTAGGGCTGATGCTATCCCTAACCCTAACACTATCCTAGGCCTGATGATAACCCTAACCCTAATCCTAACACTCTCCTAGGGCTGATGGTAACCATAACCCTAACACTATCCTAGGGCTGATGCTAACCCTAACCCTAACCCTAACACTATCCTAGGGCTGATGCTAACCATAACGCTAACCCTGACACTATCCTTTAACTGATGCTAACCCTAACCCTAACACTAACACTATCCTAGGCCTGATGAAAACCCTAACCCTAACCCTAACACTATCCTAGGGTTTATGTTAACCCTAACCCTAACACTATCCTAGGGCTGATGCTAACCCTAACACTATCCTAGGGCTGATGCTCACCCTAACCCTAACCCTAACACTATCCTAAGTCTGATGCTAACCCTAGCCCTCACACTATCCTAGGCCTGATGATAACCCTAACCCTAACCTTAACACTATTCTAGGGCTGATGCTAACCCTAACCCTAACCCTAACACTATCCTAGGGTTTATGTTGACCCTAACCCTAACACTACCCTAGGGCTGATGCTAACCCTAACCTTAAACCTAACACTATCCTAGGGCGGATGCTAACCCTAACCCTAACCCTAACACTATCCTAGGGCTGATGCTAACCCTAACACTAACACTATCCTAAGTCTGATGCTAACCCTAGCCCTCACACTACCCTAGGCCTGATGATAACCCTAACCCTAACCCTAACACTATCCTAGGGTTTATGTTAACCCTAAACCTAACACTATCCTAGGGCTGATGCTAACCCTAACCCTAACCCTAACACTATCCTAGGGCTGATGCTAACCCAAACCCTAACTGTAACACTATCTTAGGGCTGAGGCTAACCCTAACCCTAACACTATCCTACGGCTGATGCTAACCCTAACCCTAACCCTAACAGTATCCTAGGGCTAATGCTAACCCTAACCCTAACACTATCCTAGGCCTGATGCTAACCCTAACCCTAACCCTAACACTATCCTAGGGCTGATTCTAACCGTAACCCTAACACAATCCTAGTCCTGATGCTAACCCTAACCCTTACCCTAACACTATCCTAGGGTTCATGCTAACCCTATCCCTAACCCTAACACTATCCTAGGGCGGATGCTAACCCTAACCCTAACCCTAACACTATCCTAGGGGTAATGCTAACCCTAACACTAACACTATCCTAGGGCTGATGCTAACCCTAACCCTAACCCTAACACTATCCTAGGGCTGATGCTAACCCTAACCCTAACTCTAACACTATCTTAGGGCTGAGGCTAACCCTAACCCTAACACTATCCTACGGCTGATGCTAACCCTAACCCTAACCCTAACACTATCCTAGGGCTAATGCTAACCCTAACCCTAACACTATCCTAGGCCTGATGCTAACCCTAACCCTAACCCTAACACTATCCTAGGGCTGATGCTAACCCTAACCCGAACACTATCCTAGGGCTGATGCTAACCCTAACCCTAACCCTAACACTGTCCTAGGGCTGATGCTAACCCTAACCCTAACACTATCCTAGGCCTGATGCTAACCCTAACCCTAACCCTAACACTATCCTAGTGCTGATGCTAACCCTAACCCTAACACTATCCTAGGGCTGATGCTAACCCTAACCCTAACCCTAACACTATCCTTGGGCTGATGCTATCCCTAACCCTAACACTATCCTAGGCCTGATGATAACCCTAACCCTAACCCTAACACTCTCCTAGGGCTGATGCTAACCATAACCCTAACACTATCCTAGGGCTGATGCTAACCCTAACCCTAACCCTAACACTATCCTAGGGCTGATGCTAACCCAAACCCTAACTGTAACACTATCTTAGGGCTGAGGCTAACCCTAACCCTAACACTATCCTACGGCTGATGCTAACCCTAACCCTAACCCTAACAGTATCCTAGGGCTAATGCTAACCCTAACCCTAACACTATCCTAGGCCTGATGCTAACCCTAACCCTAACCCTAACACTATCCTAGGGCTGATTCTAACCGTAACCCTAACACAATCCTAGTCCTGATGCTAACCCTAACCCTTACCCTAACACTATCCTAGGGTTCATGCTAACCCTATCCCTAACCCTAACACTATCCTAGGGCGGATGCTAACCCTAACCCTAACCCTAACACTATCCTAGGGCTAATGCTAACCCTAACACTAACACTATCCTAGGGCTGATGCTAACCCTAACCCTAACCCTAACACTATCCTAGGGCTGATGCTAACCCTAACCCTAACTCTAACACTATCTTAGGGCTGAGGCTAACCCTAACCCTAACACTATCCTACGGCTGATGCTAACCCTAACCCTAACCCTAACACTATCCTAGGGCTAATGCTAACCCTAACCCTAACACTATCCTAGGCCTGATGCTAACCCTAACCCTAACCCTAACACTATCCTAGGGCTGATGCTAACCCTAACCCGAACACTATCCTAGGGCTGATGCTAACCCTAACCCTAACCCTAACACTGTCCTAGGGCTGATGCTAACCCTAACCCTAACACTATCCTAGGCCTGATGCTAACCCTAACCCTAACCCTAACACTATCCTAGGGCTGATGCTAACCCTAACCCTAACACTATCCTAGGGCTGATGCTAACCCTAACCCTAACCCTAACTCTATCCTAGGGCTGATGCTATCCCTAACCCTAACACTATCCTAGGCCTGATGATAACCCTAACCCTAACCCTAACACTCTCCTAGGGCTGATGCTAACCATAACCCTAACACTATCCTAGGGCTGATGCTAACCCTAACCCTAACCCTAACACTATCCTAGGGCTGATGCTAACCATAACGCTAACCCTGACACTATCCTTTAACTGATGCTAACCCTAACCCTAACACTAACACTATCCTAGGCCTGATGAAAACCCTAACCCTAACCCTAACACTATCCTAGGGTTTATGTTAACCCTAACCCTAACACTATCCTAGGGCTGATGCTAACCCTAACACTATCCTAGGGCTGATGCTCACCCTAACCCTAACCCTAACACTATCCTAAGTCTGATGCTAACCCTAGCCCTCACACTATCCTAGGCCTGATGATAACCCTAACCCTAACCTTAACACTATCCTAGGGCTGATGCTAACCCTAACCCTAACCCTAACACTATCCTAGGGTTTATGTTGACCCTAACCCTAACACTACCCTAGGGCTGATGCTAACCCTAACCTTAACCCTAACACTATCCTAGGGCGGATGCTAACCCTAACCCTAACCCTAACACTATCCTAGGGCTGATGCTAACCCTAACCCTAACCCTAACAGTATCCTAGGGCTAATGCTAACCCTAACCCTAACACTATCCTAGGCCTGATGCTAACCCTAACCCTAACCCTAACACTATCCTAGGGCGGATGCTAACCCTAACCCTAACCCTAACAATATCCTAGGGCTGATGCTAACCCTAACACTAACACTAACCTAAGTCTGATGCTAACCCTAGCCCTCACACTATCCTAGGCCTGATGATAATCCTAACCCTAACCCTAACACTGTCCTAGGGTTTATGTTAACCCTAACCCTAACACTATCCTAGGGCTGATGCTAACCCTAACCCTAACACTATCCTAGGGCTGATGCTAACCCTAACCCTAACCCTAAAACTATCGTAGGGCTGATGCTAACCCTAACCCTAACACTATCCTTGGCCTGATGCTAATCCTAACCCGAACCCTAACACTATCCTAGGGCTGATGCTAACTCTAACGCTAACACTATCCTAGGTCTGATGCTAACACTAACCCTAACCCTAACACTATCCTAGGGCTGATGCTAACCCTAACCCTAACACTATCCTAGGCCTAATGATAACCCTAACCCTAACCCCAACACTATCCTAGGGCTGATGCTAACCCTAACCCTAACACTATCCTAGGGCTGATGCTAACCCTAACCCTAACCCTAACACTATCCTAGGGCTGTTGCTAACCCTAACGCTAACCCTAACACTATCCTTTAGCTGATGGTAACCCTAACCCTAACCCTAACACTATCCTAGGCCTGATGATAACCCTAACCCTAACCCTAACACTATCCTAGGGTTTCTGTTAACCCTAACCCTAACACTATCCTAGGGCTGATGCTAACCCTAACCCTTACACTATCCTAGGGCTCATGCTAACCCTAACCCTAACCCTAACACTATCCTAAGTCTGATGCTAACCCTAGCCCTCACACTATCCTAGGCCTGATGATAACCCTAACCCTAACCTTAACACTATCCTAGGGCTGATGCTAACCCTAACCCTAACCCTAACACTATCCTAGGGTTTATGTTAACCCTAACCCTAACACTATGCTAGGGCTGATGCTAACCCTAACCCTAACCCTAACACTATCCTAGGGCTGATGCTAACCCTAACCCTAACACTATCCTAGGGCTGATGCTAACCCTAACCCTAACCCTAACACTATCCTAAGTTTGATGCTAACTCTAGCCCTCACACTATCCTAGGCCTGATGATAACCCTAACCCTAACCTTAACACTATCCTAGGGCTGATGCTAACCCTAACCCTAACCCTAACACTATCCTAGAGCTGATGCTAACCGTAACCCTAACAATATCCTAGGCCTGATGATAACCCTAACCCTAACCTTAACACTATCCTAGGGTTTAGGTTTACCCTAACCCTAACACTATCATAGGGCTGATGCTAACCCTAACACTAACACTATCCTAGGGCTGATGCTAACCCTAACCCTAACCCTAACACTATCCTAGGGCTGATGCTAACCCTAACCCTAACTCTAACACTATCTTAGGGCTGAGGCTAACCCTAACCCAAACACTATCCTACGGCTGATGCTAACCCTAACCCTAACCCTAACACTATCCTAAGGCTGATGCTAACCCTAACACTAACACTATCCTGGGCCTGGTGCTAACCCTAACCCTAACCCTAACACTATCCTAGGGCTGATGGTAACCCTAACCCTAATACAATCCTAGGGCTGATGGTAACCATAACCCTAACCCTAGCACTATCCTAGGTCTGATGCTAACACTAACCCTAACCCTAACACTATCCTAGGGCTGATGCTAACCCTAACCCTAACACTATCCTAGGCCTGATGATAACCCTAACCCTAACCCCAACACTATCCTAGGGCTGATGCTAACCCTAACCCTAACACTATCCTAGGGCTGATGCTAACCCTAACCCTAACCCTAACACTATCCTAGGGCTGATGCTAACCCTAACGCTAACCCTAACACTATCCTTTAGCTGATGCTAACCCTAACCCTAACCCTAACACTATCCTAGGCCTGATGATAACCCTAACCCTAACCCTAACACTATCCTAGGGTTTATGTTAACCCTAACCCTAACACTATCCTAGGGCTGATGCTAACCCTAACCCTTACACTATCCTAGGGCTCATGCTAACCCTAACCCTAACCCTAACACTATCCTAAGTCTGATGCTAACCCTAGCCCTCACACTATCCTAGGCCTGATGATAACCCTAACCCTAACCTTAACACTATCCTAGGGCTGATGCTAACCCTAACCCTAACCCTAACACTATCCTAGGGTTTATGTTAACCCTAACCCTAACACTATGCTAGGGCTGATGCTAACCCTAACCCTAACCCTAACACTATCCTAGGGCGGATTCTAACCCTAACCCTAACCCTAACACTATCCTAGGGCTGATGCTAACCCTAACACTAAAACTATCCTAGGGCTGATGCTAACCCAAACCCTAACCCTAACACTATCCTAGGGCTGATGCTAACCCTAACCCTAACTCTAACACTATCTTAGGGCTGAGGCTAACCCTAACCCAAACACTATCCTACGGCTGATGCTAACCCTAACCCTAACCCTAACACTATCCTAAGGCTGATGCTAACCCTAACACTAACACTATCCTAGGCCTGGTGCTAACCCTAACCCTAACCCTAACACTATCCTAGGGCTGATGCTAACCCTAACCCTAACCCTAACACTATCCTAGGGTTGATGTTAACCCTAATCCTAACACTATCCTAGGGATGATGCTAACCCTAACCCTAACCCTAACACTATCCTAGGGCTGATGCTAACCCTAACCCTAACACTATCCTAGGGCTGATGCTAACCCTAACCCTAACCCTAACACTATCCTAGGGCTGATGCTAACCCTAACCCTAACACTATCCTAGGGCTGATGCTAACCCTAACCCTAACCCTAACACTATCCTAAGTTTGATGCTAACTCTAGCCCTCACACTATCCTAGGCCTGATGATAACCCTAACCCTAACCTTAACACTATCCTAGGGCTGATGCTAACCCTAACCCTAACCCTAACACTATCCTAGGGTTTAGGTTTACCCTAACCCTAACACTATCATAGGGCTGATGCTAACCCTAACACTAACACTATCCTAGGGCTGATGCTAACCCTAACCCTAACCCTAACACTATCCTAGGGCTGATGCTAACCCTAACCCTAACTCTAACACTATCTTAGGGCTGAGGCTAACCCTAACCCAAACACTATCCTACGGCTGATGCTAACCCTAACCCTAACCCTAACACTATCCTAAGGCTGATGCTAACCCTAACACTAACACTATCCTGGGCCTGGTGCTAACCCTAACCCTAACCCTAACACTATCCTAGGGCTGATGGTAACCCTAAGCCTAATACAATCCTAGGGCTGATGGTAACCATAACCCTAACCCTAACACTATCCTAGGGCTGATGCTAACCCTAACCCTAACCCTAACACTCTCCTAGGGCTGATGCTAACCCTAACCCTAACACTATCCTAGGCCTGATGCTAACCCTAACACTAACACTATCCTAGGCCTGGTGCTAACCCTAACCCTAACCCAAACACTATCCTAGGGCTGATGCTAACCCTAACCCTAACCCTAACACTCTCCTAGGGCTGAGGTTAACCCTAACACTAACACTATCCTAGGGCTGATGCTAACCCTAACCCTAACCCTAACACTCTCCTAGGGCTGATGCTAACCCTAACCCTAACCCTATCCTAGGCCTGATGCTAACCCTAACCCTAACACTATCCTAGGTCTGATGCTAACCCTAAACCTAACACTATCCTAGGGCTGATGCTAACCCTAACCCTAACCCTAACACTATCCTAGGGCTGATGTTAACCCTAACCCTAACACTATCCTAGGGCTGATGCTAACCCTAACCCTAACCCTAACACTCTCCTAGGGCTGATGCTAACCCTAACCCTAACACTATCCTAGGCCTGATGCTAACCCTAACACTAACACTATCCTAGGCCTGGTGCTAACCCTAACCCTAACCCAAACACTATCCTAGGGCTGATGCTAACCCTAACCCTAACCCTAACACTCTCCTAGGGCTGAGGTTAACCCTAACCCTAACACTATCCTAGGGCTGATGCTAACCCTAACCCTAACCCTAACACTATCCTAGGGCTGATGCTAACCCTAACCCTAACACTATCCTAGGGCTGATGCTAACCATAACCCTAACCCTAACACTATCCTAGGGCTGATGCTAACCCTAACCCTAACACTATCCTAGGGCTAATGCTAACCCTAACCCTAACCCTAACACTATCCTAGGGCTGATGCTAACCCTAACCCTAACACTATCCTAGGGCTGATGCTAACCCTAACCCTAACCCTAACACTATTCTAGGGCTGATGCTAACCCTAACCCTAACACTATCCTAGGGCTGATGCTAACCCTAACCCTAACCCGAACACTATCCTAGGGCTGATGCTAACCCTAACCCTAACCCTAACACTATCCTAGGGCTGATGCTAACCCTAACCCTAACTCTAACACTATCCTAGGGCTGATGCTAACCCTAACCCTAACAATATCCTAGGCCTGATGATATCCCTAACCCTAAACCTAACACTATCCTAGGGCTGATGCTAACCCTAACCCTAACCCTAACACTATCCTAGGGTTGATTCTAACCGTAACCCTAACACTGTCCTAGGCCTGATGCTAACCCTAACCTTAACCCTAACACTATCCTAGGCCTGATGCTAACCCTATCCCTAACCCTAACACTCTCCTAGGGCTGAGGCTAACCCTAACCCTAACACTATCCTAGGGCTGATGTTAACCCTAACCCTAACGCTAACACTATCCTAGGGCTGATGCTAACCCTAACACTAACACTATCCTGGGGCTGATGCTAACCCAAACCCTAACCCTAACACTATCCTAGGGCTGATGCTAACACTAACCCTAACTCTAACACTCTCCTAGGGCTGAGGCTAACCCTAACCCTAACACTATCCTACGGCTGATGCTAACCCTAACCCTAACCCTAACACTATCCTAAGGCTGATGCTAACCCTAACACTAACACTATCCTAGGCCTGGTGCTAACCCTAACCCTAACCCTAACACTATTCTAGGGCTGATGCTAACCCTAACCCCAATAATATCCTAGGGCTGATGCTAACCCTAACCCTAACCCTAACACTATCCTAGGGCTGATGCTAACCCTAACCCTAACCCTAACACTATCCTAGGGCTGATGCTAACCCTAACCCTAACACTAACACTATCCTAGGGCTGATGCTAACCCTAACACTAACAATATCCTAGGCCTGATGATATCCATAACCCTAAACCTAACACTATCCTAGGGCTGATGCTAACCCTAACGCTAACCCTAACACTATCCTAGGGCTGATTCTAACCGTAACCCTAACACAATCCTAGGCCTGATGCTAACCCTAACCCTTACCCTAACACTATCCTAGGGCTCATGCTAACCCTATCCCTAACCCTAACACTATCCTAGGGCGGATGCTAACCCTAACCCTAACCCTAACACTATCCTAGGGCTAATGCTAACCCTAACACTAACACTATCCTAGGGCTGATGCTAACCCTAACCCTAACCCTAACACTATCCTAGGGCTGATGCTAACCCTAACACTAACACTATCCTACGGCTGATGCTAACCCTAACCCTAACCCTAACACTATCCTAGGGCTAATGCTAACCCTAACCCTAACACTATCCTAGGCCTGATGCTAACCCTAACCCTAACCCTAACACTATCCTAGGGCTGATGCTAACCCTAACACTAACACTATCCTAGGGCTGATGCTAACCCTAACCCTAACCCTAACACTGTCCTAGGGCTGATGCTAACCCTAACCCTAACACTATCCTAGGCCTGATGCTAACCCTAACCCTAACCCTAACACTATCCTAGGGCTGATGCTAACCCTAACCCTAACACTATCCTAGGGCTGATGCTAACCCTAACCCTAACCCTAACACTATCCTAGGCCTGATGCTAAACCTATCCCTAACCCTAACACTCTCCTAGGGCTGATGCTAACCCTAACCCTAACACTATCCTAGGGCTGATGCTAACCCTAACCCTAACCCTAACACTATCCTAAGTGTGATGCTAACCCTAGCCCTCACACTATCCTAGGCCTGATGATAACCCTAACCCTATCCCTAACACTATCCTAGAGCTGATGTTAACCCTAACCCTAACACTATTTTAGGCCTGATGATAACCCTAACCCTAACCCTAACACTATCCTAGGGTTTATGTTAACCCTAACCCTAACACTATCCTAGGGCTGATGCTAACCCTAACCCTAACCCTAACACTATCCTAGGGCTGATGCTAACCCAAACCCTAACTCTAACACTATCTTAGGGCTTAGGCTAACCCTAACCCTAACACTATCCTACGGCTGATGCTAACCCTAACCCTAACACTAACACTATCCTAGGGCTAATGCTAACCCTAACCCTAACACTATCCTAGGCCTGATGCTAACCCTAACCCTAACCCTAACACTATCCTAGGGCTGATGCTAACCCTAACCCTAACACTATCCTAGGGCTGATGCTAACCCTAACCCTAACCCTAACACTATCATAGGGCTGATGCTAACCCTAACCCTAACAGTATCCTTGGCCTGATGCTAACCCTAACCCTAACCCTAACACTATCCTAGGGCTGATGCTAACTCTAACCCTAACACTATCCTAGGTCTGATGCTAACCCTAACCCTAACCCTAACACTATCCTAGGGCTGATGCTAACCCTAACCCTAACAGTATCGTAGGCCTGATGATAACCCTAACCCTAACCCTAACACTATCCTAGGGCTGATGCTAACCCTAACCCTAACACTATCCTAGGGCTGATGCTAACCCTAACCCTAACCCTAACACTATCCTGGGCTGATGCTAAACCTAACGCCAACCCTAACACTATCCTTTAGCTGATGCTAACCCTAACCCTAACCCTAACACTATCCTAGGCCTGATGATAACCCTAACCCTAACCCTAACACTATCCTAGGGTTTATGTTAACCCTAACCCTAACACTATCCTAGGGCTGATGCTAACCCTAACCCTAACACTATCCTAGGGCTCATGCTAACCCTAACCCTAACCCTAACACTATCCTAAGTCTGATGCTAACCCTAGCCCTCACACTATCCTAGGCCTGATGATAACCCTAACCCTAACCTTAACACTATCCTAGGGCTGATGCTAACCTTAACCCTAACCCTAACACTATCCTAGGGTTTATGTTAACCCTAACCTTAACACTATCCTAGGGCTGATGCTAACCCTAACCCTAACCCTAACACTATCCTAAGTCTGATGCTAACTCTAGCCCTCACACTATCCTAGGCCTGATGATAACCCTAACCCTAACCTTAACACTATCCTGGGGCTGATGCTAACCCTAACACTAACCCTAACACTATCCTAGAGCTGATGCTAACCCTAACCCTAACAATATCCTAGGCCTGATGATAACCCTAACCCTAACCCTAACACTATCCTAGGGTTTAGGTTAACCCTAACCCTAACACTATCATAGGGCTGATGCTAACCCTAACACTAACACTATCCTAGGGCTGATGCTAACCCTAACCCTAACCCTAACACTATCCTAGGGCTGATGCTAACCCTAACCCTAACTCTAACACTATCCTAGGGCTGAGGCTAACCCTAACCCTAACACTATCCTACGGCTGATGCTAACCCTAACCCTAACCCTAACACTATCCTAAGGCTGATGCTAACCCTAACACTAACACTATCCTAGGCCTGGTGCTAACCCTAACCCTAACCCTAACACTATTCTAGGGCTGATGCTAACCCTAACCCCAATAATATCCTAGGGCTGATGCTAACCCTAACCCTAACCCTAACACTATCCTAGGGCTGATGCTAACCCTAACCCTAACCCTAACACTATCCTAGGGTTGATGCTAACCCTAACCCTAACATTAACACTATCCTAGGGCTGATGCTAAACCTAACACTAACAATATCCTAGTCCTGATGATATCCATAACCCTAAACCTAACACTATCCTAGGGCTGATGCTAACCCTAACCCTAACCCTAACACTATCCTAGGGCTGATTCTAACCGTAACCCTAACACAATCCTAGGCCTGATGCTAACCCTAACCCTTACCCTAACACTATCCTAGGACTCATGCTAACCCTATCCCTAACCCTAACACTATCCTAGGGCGGATGCTAACCCTAACCCTAACCCTAACACTATCCTAGGGCTAATGCTAACCCTAACACTAACACTATCCTAGGGCTGATGCTAACCCTAACCCTAACCCTAACACTATCCTAGGGCTGATGCTAACCCTAACCCTAACTCTAACACTATCTCAGGGCTGAGGCTAACCCTAACCCTAACACTATCCTACGGCTGATGCTAACCCTAACCCTAACCCTAACACTATCCTAGGGCTAATGCTAACCCTAACCCTAACACTATCCTAGGCCTGATGCTAACCCTAACCCTAACCCTAACACTATCCTAGGGCTGATGCTAACCCTAACACTAACACTATCCTAGGGCTGATGCTAACCCTAACCCTAACCCTAACACTGTCCTAGGGCTGATGCTAACCCTAACCCTAACACTATCCTAGGCCTGATGCTAACCCTAACCCTAACCCTAACACTATCTTAGGGCTGATGCTAACCCTAACACTAACACTATCCTAGGGCTGATGCTAACCCTAACCCTAACCCTAACACTATCCTAGGCCTGAGGCTAAACCTATCGCTAACCCTAACACTCTCCTAGGGTTGATGCTAACCCTAACCCTAACACTATCCTAGGGCTGATGCTAACCCTAACCCTAACCCTAACACTATCCTAAGTCTGATGCTAACCCTAGCCCTCACACTATCCTAGGCCTGATGATAACCCTAACCCTATCCCTAACACTATCCTAGAGCTGATGCTAACCCTAACCCTAACACTATCTTAGGCCTGATGATAACCCTAACCCTAACCCTAACACTATCCTAGGGTTTATGTTAACCCTAACCCTAACACTATCCTAGGGCTGATGCTAACCCTAACACTAACCCTAACACTATCCTAGGGCTGATGCTAACCCAAACCCTAACTCTAACACTATTTAGGGCTGAGGCTAACCCTAACCCTAACACTATCCTACGGCTGATGCTAACCCTAACCCTAACCCTAACACTATCCTAGGGCTAATGCTAACCCTAACCCTAACACTATCCTAGGCCTGATGCTAACCCTAACCCTAAGCCTAACACTATCCTAGGGCTGATGCTAACCCTAACCCTAACACTATCCTAGGGCTGATGCTAACCCTAACCCTAACCCTAACACTATCGTAGGGCTGATGCTAACCCTAACCCTAACACTATCCTTGGCCTGATGGTAACCCTAACCCTAACCCTAACACTATCCTAGGGCTGATGATAACTCTAACCCTAACACTATCCTAGGTCTGATGCTAACCCTAACCCTAACCCTAACACTATCCTAGGGCTGATGCTAACCCTAACCCTAACAGTATCGTAGGCCTGATGATAACCCTAACCCTAACCCTAACACTATCCTAGGGCTGATGCTAACCCTAATCCTAACACTATCCTAGGGATGATGCTAACCCTAACCCTAACCCTAACACTATCCTAGGGCTGATGCTAACCCTAACGCTAACCCTAACAATATCCTTTAGCTGATGCTAACCCTAACCCTAACCCTAACACTATCCTAGGCCTGATGATAACCCTAACCCTAACCCTAACACTATCCTAGGGTTTATGTTAACCCTAACCCTAACACTATCCTAGGGCTGATCCTAACCCTAACCCTAACACTATCCTAGGGCTCATGCTAACCCTAACCCTAACCCTAACACTATCCTAAGTCTGATGCTAACCCTAGCCCTCACACTATCCTAGGCCTGATGATAACCCTAACCCTAACCTTAACACTATCCTAGGGCTGATGCTAACCCTAACCCTAACCCTAACACTATCCTAGGGTTTATGTTAACCCTAACCCTAACACTATCCTAGGGCTGATGCTAACCCTAACCCTAACCCTAACACTATCCTAGGGCGGATGCTAACCCTAACCCTAACCCTAACACTATCCTAGGGCTGATGCTAACCCTAACACTAACACTATCCTAGGGCTGATGCTAACCCTAACCCTAACCCTAACACTATCCCAGGGCTGATGCTAACCCTAACCCTATCTCTAACACTATCTTAGGGCTGAGGCTAACCCTAACCCAAACACTATCCTATGGCTGATGCTAACCCTAACCCTAACCCTAACACTATCCTAAGGCTGATGCTAACCCTAACACTAACACTATCCTAGGCCTGGTGCTAACCCTAAACCCTAACCCTAACACTATCCTAGGGCTGATGCTAACCCTAACCCTAACCCTGACACTATCCTAGGGTTGATGCTAACCCTAATCCTAACACTATCCTAGGGATGATGCTAACCCTAAACCTAACCCTAACACTATCCTAGGGCTGATGCTAACAATAACCCTAACACTATCCTAGGGCTGATGCTAACCCTAACCCTAACCCTAACACTATCCTAGGGCTGATGCTAACCCTAACCCTAACACTATCCTAGGGCAGATGCTAACCCTAACCCTAACCCTAACGCTATCCTATGTCTCATGCTAACTCTAGCCCTCACACTATCCTAGGCCTGATGATAACCCTAACCCTAACCTTAACACTATCCTAGGGCTGATGCTAACCCTAACCCTAACCCTAACACTATCCTAGAGCTGATGCTAACCCTAACCCTAACAATATCCTAGGCCTGATGATAACCCTAACCCTAACCCTAACACTATCCTAGGGTTTAGGTTAACCCTAACCCTAACACTATCATAGGGCTGATGCTAACCCTAACACTAACACTATCCTAGGGCTGATGCTAACCCTAACCCTAACCCTAACACTATCCTAGGGCTGATGCTAACCCTAACCCTAACTCTAACACTATCTTAGGGCTGAGGCTAACCCTAACCCAAACACTATCCTACGGCTGATGCTAAACCTAACCCTAACCCTAACACTATCCTAAGGCTGATGCTAACCCTAACACTAACACTATCCTGGGCCTGGTGCTAACCCTAACCCTAACCCTAACACTATCCTAGGGCTGATGGTAACCCTAACCCTAATACTATCCTAGGGCTGATGCTAACCATAACCCTAACCCTAACACTATCCTAGGGCTGATGCTAACCCTAACCCTAACCCTAACACTATCCTAGGGCTGATGCTAACCCTAACCCTAACACTCTCCTAGGCCTGTTGCTAACCCTAACCCTAACACTTACACTATCCTAGTGCTGATGCTAACCCTAACCCTAACCCTAACACTATCCTAGGTCTGATGCTAACCCTAAACCTAACACTATCCTAGGCCTGATGCTAACCCTAACCCTAACCTTAACACTCTCCTAGGGCTGATGTTAACCCTAACCCTAACACTATCCTAGGGCTGATGCTAACCCTAACCCTAACCCTAACACTCTCCTAGGGCTGATGCTAACCCTAACCCTAACACTATCCTAGGCCTGATGCTAACCCTAACCCTAACACTATCCTAGGTCTGATGCTAACCCTAACCCTAACCCTAACACTATCCTAGAGCTGATGCTAACGATAACCCTAACCCTAACCCTAACCCTAATGCTATCCTAGGGCTGATGCTAACCCTTACCCTAACCCTAACACTATCCTAGGGCTGATGCTAAATCTAACACTAACTCTAACACTATCCTAGGGCTGAGGCTAACCCTAACCCTAACACTATCCTACGGCTGACGCTAACCCTAACCCTAACCCTGACACTATCCTAAGGCTGATGCTAACCCTAACACTGACACTATCCTAGGCCTGGTGCTAACCCTAACCCTAACCCTAACACTATCCTAGGGCTGATGCTAACCCTAACCCTAATAATATCCTAGGGTTGATGCTAACCCTAACCCTAACCCGAACACTATCCTAGGGCTGATGCTAACCCTAACCCTAACCCTAACACTATCCTAGGGCTGATGCTAACCCTAACCCTAACTCTAACACTATCCTAGGGCTGATGCTAACCCTAACCCTAACAATATCCTAGGCCTGATGATATCCCTAACCCTAAACCTAACACTATCCTAGGGCTGATGCTAACCCTAACCCTAACCTTAACACTATCGTAGGGCTGATGCTAACCCTAACCCTAACGCTAACACTATCCTAGGGCTGATGCTAACCCTAACACTAACACTATCCTAGGGCTGATGCTAACCCAAACCCTAACCCTAACACTATCCTAGGGCTGATGCTAACACTAACCCTAACTCTAACACTATCCTAGGGCTGAGGCTAACCCTAACCCTAACACTATCCTACGGCTGATGCTAACCCTAACCCTAACCCTAACACTATCCTAAGGCTGATGCTAACCCTAACACTAACACTATCCTAGGCCTGGTGCTAACCCTAACCCTAACCCTAACACTATTCTAGGGCTGATGCTAACCCTAACCGCAATAATATCCTAGGGCTGATGCTAACCCTAACCCTAACCCTAACACTATCCTAGGGCTGATGCTAACCCTAACCCTAACCCTGACAGTATCCTATTGCTGATGCTAACCCTAACACTAACAATATCCTAGGCCTGATGATATCCATAACCCTAAACCTAACACTATCCTAGGGCTGATGCTAACCCTAACCCTAACCCTAACACTATCCTAGGGCTGATGCTAACCCTAACCCTAACCCTAACACTATCCTAGGGTTGATGCTAACCCTAACCCTAACATTAACACTATCCTAGGGCTGATGCTAAACCTAACACTAACAATATCCTAGGCCTGATGATATCCATAACCCTAAACCTAACACTATCCTAGGGCTGATGCTAACCCTAACCCTAACCCTAACACTATCCTAGGGCTGATTCTAACCGTAACCCTAACACAATCCTAGGCCTGATGCTAACCCTAACCCTTACCCTAACACTATCCTAGGGCTCATGCTAACCCTATCCCTAACCCTAACACTATCCTAGGGCGGATGCTAACCCTAACCCTAACCCTAACACTATCCTAGGGCTAATGCTAACCCTAACACTAACACTATCCTAGGGCTGATGCTAACCCTAACCCTAACCCTAACACTATCCTAGGGCTGATGCTAACCCTAACCCTAACTCTAACACTATCTCAGGGCTGAGGCTAACCCTAACCCTAACACTATCCTACGGCTGATGCTAACCCTAACCCTAACCCTAACACTATCCTAGGGCTAATGCTAACCCTAACCCTAACACTATCCTAGGCCTGATGCTAACCCTAACCCTAACCCTAACACTATCCTAGGGCTGATGCTAACCCTAACACTAACACTATCCTAGGGCTGATGCTAACCCTAACCCTAACCCTAACACTGTCCTAGGGCTGATGCTAACCCTAACCCTAACACTATCCTAGGCCTGATGCTAACCCTAACCCTAACCCTAACACTATCTTAGGGCTGATGCTAACCCTAACACTAACACTATCCTAGGGCTGATGCTAACCCTAACCCTAACCCTAACACTATCCTAGGCCTGATGCTAAACCTATCGCTAACCCTAACACTCTCCTAGGGGTGATGCTAACCCTAACCCTAACACTATCCTAGGGCTGATGCTAACCCTAACCCTAACCCTAACACTATCCTAAGTCTGATGCTAACCCTAGCCCTCACACTATCCTAGGCCTGATGATAACCCTAACCCTATCCCTAACACTATCCTAGAGCTGATGCTAACCCTAACCCTAACACTATCTTAGGCCTGATGATAACCCTAACCCTAACCCTAACACTATCCTAGGGTTTATGTTAACCCTAACCCTAACACTATCCTAGGGCTGATGCTAACCCTAACCCTAACCCTAACACTATCCTAGGGCTGATGCTAACCCAAACCCTAACTCTAACACTATCTTAGGGCTGAGGCTAACCCTAACCCTAACACTATCCTACGGCTGATGCTAACCCTAACCCTAACCCTAACACTATCCTAGGGCTAATGCTAACCCTAACCCTAACACTATCCTAGGCCTGATGCTAACCCTAACCCTAACCCTAACACTATCCTAGGGCTGATGCTAACCCTAACCCTAACACTATCCTAGGGCTGATGCTAACCCTAACCCTAACCCTAACACTATCGTAGGGCTGATGCTAACCCTAAACCTAACACTATCCTTGGCCTGATGGTAACCCTAACCCTAACCCTAACACTATCCTAGGGCTGATGCTAACTCTAACCCTAACAATATCCTAGGTCTGATGCTAACCCTAACCCTAACCCTAACACTATCCTAGGGCTGATGCTAACCCTAACCCTAACAGTATCGTAGGCCTGATGATAACCCTAACCCTAACCCTAACACTATCCTAGGGGTGATGCTAACCCTAATCCTAACACTATCCTAGGGATGATGCTAACCCTAACCCTAACCCTAACACTATCCTAGGGCTGATGCTAACCCTAACGCTAACCCTAACAATATCCTTTAGCTGATGCTAACCCTAACCCTAACCCTAACACTATCCTAGGCCTGATGATAACCCTAACCCTAACCCTAACACTATCCTAGGGTTTATGTTAACCCTAACCCTAACACTATCCTAGGGCTGATCCTAACCCTAACCCTAACACTATCCTAGGGCTCATGCTAACCCTAACCCTAACCCTAACACTATCCTAAGTCTGATGCTAACCCTAGCCCTCACACTATCCTAGGCCTGATGATACCCCTAACCCTAACATTAACACTATCCTAGGGCTGATGCTAACCCTAACCCTAACCCTAACACTATCCTAGGGTTTATGTTAACCCTAACCCTAACACTATCCTAGGGCTGATGCTAACCCTAACCCTAACCCTAACACTATCCTAGGGCGGATGCTAACCCTAACCCTAACCCTAACACTATCCTAGGGCTGATGCTAACCCTAACACTAACACTATCCTAGGGCTGATGCTAACCCTAACCCTAACCCTAACACTATCCCAGGGCTGATGCTAACCCTAAACCTATCTCTAACACTATCTTAGGGCTGAGGCTAACCCTAACCCAAACACTATCCTATGGCTGATGCTAACCCTAACCCTAACCCTAACACTATCCTAAGGCTGATGCTAACCCTAACACTAACACTATCCTAGGCCTGGTGCTAACCCTAAACCCTAACCCTAACACTATCCTAGGGCTGATGCTAACCCTAACCCTAACCCTGACACTATCCTAGGGTTGATGCTAACCCTAATCCTAACACTATCCTAGGGATGATGCTAACCCTAAACCTAACCCTAACACTATCCTAGGGCTGATGCTAACAATAACCCTAACACTATCCTAGGGCTGATGCTAACCCTAACCCTAACCCTAACACTATCCTAGGGCTGATGATAACCCTAACCCTAACACTATCCTAGGGCTGATGCTAACCCTAACCCTAACCCTAACGCTATCCTATGTCTCATGCTAACTCTAGCCCTCACACTATCCTAGGCCTGATGATAACCCTAACCCTAACCTTAACACTATCCTAGGGCTGATGCTAACCCTAACCCTAACCCTAACACTATCCTAGAGCTGATGCTAACCCTAACCCTAACAATATCCTAGGCCTGATGATAACCCTAACCCTAACCCTAACACTATCCTAGGGTTTAGGTTAACCCTAACCCTAACACTATCATAGGGCTGATGCTAACCCTAACACTAACACTATCCTAGGGCTGATGCTAACCCTAACCCTAACCCTAACACTATCCTAGGGCTGATGCTAACCCTAACCCTAACTCTAACACTATCTTACGGCTGAGGCTAACCCTAACCCAAACACTATCCTACGGCTGATGCTAAACCTAACCCTAACCCTAACACTATCCTAAGGCTGATGCTAACCCTAACACTAACACTATCCTGGGCCTGGTGCTAACCCTAACCCTAACCCTAACACTATCCTAGGGCTGATGGTAACCCTAACCCTAATACTATCCTAGGGCTGATGCTAACCATAACCCTAACCCTAACACTATCCTAGGGCTGATGCTAACCCTAACCCTAACCCTAACACTATCCTAGGGCTGATGCTAACCCTAACCCTAACACTCTCCTAGGCCTGATGCTAACCCTAACCCTAACACTTACACTATCCTAGTGCTGATGCTAACCCTAACCCTAACCCTAACACTATCCTAGGTCTGATGCTAACCCTAAACCTAACACTATCCTAGGCCTGATGCTAACCCTAACCCTAACCTTAACACTCTCCTAGGGCTGATGTTAAACCTAACCCTAACACTATCCTAGGGCTGATGCTAACCCTAACCCTAACCCTAACACTCTCCTAGGGCTGATGCTAACCCTAACCCTAACACTATCCTAGGCCTGATGCTAACCCTAACCCTAACACTATCCTAGGTCTGATGCTAACCCTAACCCTAACCCTAACACTATCCTAGAGCTGATGCTAACGATAACCCTAACCCTAACCCTAACCCTGATGCTATCCTAGGGCTGATGCTAACCCTTACCCTAACCCTAACACTATCCTAGGGCTGATGCTAAATCTAACACTAACTCTAACACTATCCTAGGGCTGAGGCTAACCCTAACCCTAACACTATCCTACGGCTGATGCTAACCCTAACCCTAACCCTAACACTATCCTAAGGCTGATGCTAACCCTAACACTGACACTATCATAGGCCTGGTGCTAACCCTAACCCTAACCCTAACACTATCCTAGGGCTGATGCTAACCCTAACCCTAATAATATCCTAGGGTTGATGCTAACCCTAACCCTAACCCGAACACTATCCTAGGGCTGATGCTAACCCTAACCCTAACCCTAACACTATCCTAGGGCTGATGCTAACCCTAACCCTAACTCTAACACTATCCTAGGGCTGATGCTAACCCTAACCCTAACAATATCCTAGGCCTGATGATATCCCTAACCCTAAACCTAACACTATCCTAGGGCTGATGCTAACCCTAACCCTAACCTTAACACTATCGTAGGGCTGATGCTAACCCTAACCCTAACGCTAACACTATCCTAGGGCTGATGCTAACCCTAACACTAACACTATCCTAGGGCTGATGCTAACCCAAACCCTAACCCTAACACTATCCTAGGGCTGATGCTAACACTAACCCTAACTCTAACACTATCCTAGGGCTGAGGCTAACCCTAACCCTAACACTATCCTACGGCTGATGCTAACCCTAACCCTAACCCTAACACTATCCTAAGGCTGATGCTAACCCTAACACTAACACTATCCTAGGCCTGGTGCTAACCCTAACCCTAACCCTAACACTATTCTAGGGCTGATGCTAACCCTAACCGCAATAATATCCTAGGGCTGATGCTAACCCTAACCCTAACCCTAACACTATCCTAGGGCTGATGCTAACCCTAACCCTAACCCTGACAGTATCCTATTGCTGATGCTAACCCTAACACTAACAATATCCTAGGCCTGATGATATCCATAACCCTAAACCTAACACTATCCTAGGGCTGATGCTAACCCTAACCCTAACCCTAACACTATCCTAGGGCTGATTCTAACCGTAACCCTAACATAATCCTAGGCCTGATGCTAACCCTAACCCTTACCCTAACACTATCCTAGGGTTCATGCTAACCCTATCCCTAACCCTAACACTATCCTAGGGCGGATGCTAACCCTAACCCTAACCCTAACACTATCCTAGGGCTAATGCTAACCCTAACACTAACACTATCCTAGGGCTGATGCTAACCCTAACCCTAACCCTAACACTATCCTAGGGCTGATGCTAACCCTAACCATAACTCTAACACTATCTTAGGGCTGAGGCTAACCCTAACCCTAACACTATCCTACGGCTGATGCTAACCCTAACCCTAACCCTAACACTATCCTAGGGCTAATGCTAACCCTAACCCTAACACTATCCTAGGCCTGATGCTAACCCTAACCCTAACCCTAACACTATCCTAGGGCTGATGCTAACCCTAACACTAACACTATCCTAGGGCTGATGCTAACCATAACCCTAACCCTAACACTGTCCTAGGGCTGATGCAAACCCTAACCCTAACACTATCCTAGGCCTGATGCTAACCCTAACCCTAACCCTAACACTATCCTAGGGCTGATGCTAACCCTAACCCTAACACTATCCTAGGGCTGATGCTAACCCTAACCCTAACCCTAACCCTATTCTAGGCCTGATGCTATCCCTAACCCTAACACTATCCTAGGCCTGATGATAACCCTAACCCTAACCCTAACACTCTCCTAGGGCTGATGCTAACCATAACCCTAACACTATCCTAGGGCTGATGCTAACCCTAACCCTAACCCTAACACTATCCTAGGGCTGATGCTAACCATAACGCTAACCCTAACACTATCCTTTAACTGATGCTAACCCTAACCCTAACGCTAACACTATCCTAGGCCTGATGATAACCCTAACCCTAACCCTAACATTATCCTAGGGTTTATGTTAACCCTAACCCTAACACTATCCTAGGGCTGATGCTAACCCTAACACTATCCTAGGGCTGATGCTAACCCTAACCCTAACACTATCCTAGGGCTGATGCTAACCCTAACCCTAACCCTAACACTATCCCAGAGCTGATGCTAACGCTAACCCTAACCCTAACCCTAACCCTAATGCTATCCTAGGGCTGATGCTAACCCTTACCCTAACCCTAACACTATCCTAGGGCTGATGCTAAATCTAACCCTAACTCTAACACTATCCTAGGGCTGAGGCTAACCCTAACCCTAACACTATCCTACGGCTGATGCTAACCCTAACCCTAACCCTAACACTATCCTAAGGCTGATGCTAACCCTAACACTGACAGTATCCTAGGCCTGGTGCTAACCCTAACCCTAACCCTAACACTATCCTAGGGCTGATGCTAACCCTAACCCTAATAATATCCTAGGGTTGATGCTAAACCTAACCCTAACCCGAACACTATCCTAGGGCTGATGCTAACCCTAACCCTAACCCTAACACTATCCTAGGGCTGATGCTAACCCTATCCCTAACTCTAACACTATCCTAGGGCTGATGCTAACCCTAACCCTAACAATATCCTAGGCCTGATGATATCCCTAACCCTAAACCTAACACTATCCTAGGGCTGATGCTAACCCTAACCCTAACCCTAACACTATCCTAGGGCTGATGCTAACCCTAACCCTAACGCTAACACTATCCTAGGGCTGATGCTAACCCTAACACTAACACTATCCTAGGGCTGATGCTAACCCAAACCCTAACCCTAACACTATCCTAGGGCTGATGCTAACACTAACCCTAACTCTAACACTATCCTAGGGCTGAGGCTAACCCTAACCCTAACACTATCCTACGGCTGATGCTAACCCTAACCCTAACCCTAACACTATCCTAAGGCTGATGCTAACCCTAACACTAACACTATCCTAGGCCTGCTGCTAACCCTAACCCTAACCCTAACACTATTCTAGGGCTGATGCTAACCCTAATCCCAATAATATCCTAGGGCTGATGCTAACCCTAACCCTAACCCTAACACTATCCTAGGGCTGATGCTAACCCTAACCCTAACCCTAACAGTATCCTAGGGCTGATGCTAACCCTAACCCTAACACTAACACTATCCTAGGGCTGATGCTAACCCTAACACTAACAATATCCTAGGCCTGATGATATCCATAACCCTAAACCTAACACTATCCTAGGGCTGATGCTAACCCTAACCCTTACCCTAACACTATCCTAGGGCTGATTCTAACCGTAACCCTAACACAATCCTAGGCCTGATGCTAACCCTAACCCTTACCCTAACACTATCCTAGGGTTCATGCTAACCCTATCCCTAACCCTAACACTATCCTAGGGCGGATGCTAACCCTAACCCTAACCCTAACACTATCCTAGGGCTAATGCTAACCCTAACACTAACACTATCCTAGGGCTGATGCTAACCCTAACCCTAACCCTAACACTATCCTAGGGCTGATGCTAACCCTAACCCTAACTCTAACACTATCTTAGGGCTGAGGCTAACCCTAACCCTAACACTATCCTACGTCTGATGCTAACCCTAACCCTAACCCTAACACTATCCTAGGGCTAATGCTAACCCTAACCCTAACACTATCCTAGGCCTGATGCTAACCCTAACCCTAACCCTAACACTATCCTAGGGCTGATGCTAACCCTAACCCTAACACTATCCTAGGGCTGATGCTAACCCTAACCCTAACCCTAACACTGTCCTAGCGCTGATGCTAACCCTAACCCTAACACTATCCTAGGCCTGATGCTAACCCTAACCCTAACCCTAATACTATCCTAGGGCTGATGCTATCCCTAACCGTAACACTATCCTAGGCCTGATGATAACCCTAACCCTAACCCTAACACTCTCCTAGGGCTGATGCTAACCATAACCCTAACACTATCCTAGGGCTGATGCTAACCCTAACCCTAACCCTAACACTATCCTAGGGCTGATGCTAACCATAACGCTAACCCTAACACTATCCTTTAACTGATACTAACCCTAACCCTAACACTAACACTATCCTAGGCCTGATGATAACCCTAACCCTAACCCTAACACTATCCTAGGGTTTATGTTAACCCTAACCCTAACACTATCCTAGGGCTGATGCTAACCCTAACACTATCCTAGGGCTGATGCTAACCCTAACCCTAACCCTAACACTGTCCTAAGTCTGATGCTAACCCTAGCCCTCACACTATCCTAGGCCTGATGATAACCCTAACCCTAACCTTAACACTATCCTAGGGCTGATGCTAACCCTAACCCTAACCCTAACACTATCCTAGGGTTTATGTTAACCCTAACCCTAACACTATCCTAGGGATGATGCTAACCCTAACCCTAACCCTAACACTATCCTAGGGCGGATGCTAACCCTAACCCTAACCCTAACACTATCCTAGGGCTGATGCTAACCCTAACACTAACACTATCCTAAGTCTGATGCTAACCCTAGCCCTCACACTATCCTAGGCCTGATGATAACCCTAACCCTAACCTTAACACTATCCTAGGGCTGATGCTAACCCTAACCCTAACCCTAACACTATCCTAGGGTTTATGTTAACCCTAACTATAACACTATCTTAGGGCTGAGGCTAACCCTAACCCAAACACTATCCTACGGCTGATGCTATCCCTAACCCTAACCCTAACACTATCCTAAGGCTGATGCTAACCCTAACACTAACACTATCCTAGGCCTGGTGCTAACCCTAACCCTAACCCTAACACTATCCCAGGGCTGATGCTAACCCTAACCCTAATACTATCCTAGGGTTGATGCTAACCCTAACCCTAACCCTAACACTATCCTAGGGCTGATGCTAACCCTATCCCTAACCCTAACACTATCCTAGGGCTGATGCTAACCCTAACCCTAACACTATCCTAGGCCTGATGCTAACCCTAACCCTAACACTATCCTAGGGCTGATGCTAACCCTAACACTAACACTATCCTAGGGCTGATGCTAACCCTAACCCTAACACTATCCTAGGCCTGATGCTAACCCTATCCCTAACCCTAACACTCTCCTAGGGCTGAGGCTAACCCTAACCCTAACACTATCCTAGGGCTGATGCTAACCCTAACCCTAACACTAACACTATCCTAGGGTTGATGCTAACCCTAATCCTAACACTATCCTAGGGCTGATGCTAACCATAACCCTAACCCTAACACTATCCTAGGGCTGATGCTAACCCTAACCCTAACCCTAACACTATCCTAGGGCTGATGCTAACCCTAACCCTAACACTCTCCTAGGCCTGATGCTAACCCTAACCCTAACACTTACACTATCCTAGTGCTGATGCTAACCCTAACCCTAACCCTAACACTATCCTAGGTCTGATGCTAACCCTAAACCTAACACTATCCTAGGCCTGATGCTAACCCTAACCCTAACCTTGACACTCTCCTAGGGCTGATGTTAACCCTAACCCTAACACTATCCTAGGGCTGATGCTAACCCTAACCCTAACCCTAACACTCTCCTAGGGCTGATGCTAACCCTAACCCTAACACTATCCTAGGCCTGATGCTAACCCTAACCCTAACACTATCCTAGGTCTGATGCTAACCCTAACCCTAACCCTAACACTATCCTAGGGCTGATGCTAACCCTAACCCTAACCCTAACACTATCCTAGAGCTGATGCTAACCCTAACCCTAACCCTAACACTATCCTAGGGCTGATGCTAACCCTAACCCTAATAATATCCTAGGGTTGATGCTAACCCTAACCCTAACCCGAACACTATCCTAGGGCTGATGCTAACCCTAACCCTAACCCTAACACTATCCTAGGGCTGATGCTAACCCTAACCCTAACTCTAACACTATCCTAGGGCTGATGCTAACCCTAACCCTAACAATATCCTAGGCCTGATGATATCCCTAACCCTAAACCTAACACTATCCTAGGGCTGATGCTAACCCTAACCCTAACCCTAACACTATCCTAGGGCTGATGATAACCCTAACCCTAACGCTAACACTATCCTAGGGCTGATGCTAACCCTAACACTAACACTATCCTAGGGCTGATGCTAACCCAAACCCTAACCCTAACACTCTCCTAGGGCTGATGCTAACCATAACCCTAACACTATCCTAGGGCTGATGCTAACCCTAACCCTAACCCTAACACTATCCAAGGGCTGATGCTAACCATAACGCTAACCCTAACACTGTCCTAGGGCTGATGCTAACCATAACCCAAACACTATCCTAGGGCTGATGCTAACCCTAACCCTAACCCTAACACTCTCCTAGGGCTGATGCTAACCCTAACCCTAACACTATCCTAGGGCTGATGCTAACCCTAACCCTAACCCTAACACTGTCCTAGGGCTGATGCTAACCCTAACCCTAACACTATCCTAGGCCTGATGCTAACCCTAACCCTAACCCTAACACTATCCTAGGGCTGATGCTAACCCTAACCCTAACACTATCCTAGGGGTGATGCTAACCCTAACCCTAACCCTAACCCTATCCTAGGGCTGATGCTATCCCTAACCCTAACACTATCCTAGGCCTGATGATAACCCTAACCCTAACCCTAACACTCTCCTAGGGCTGATGCTAACCATAACCCTAACACTATCCTAGGGCTGATGCTAACCCTAACCCTAACCCTAACACTATCCTAGGGCTGATGCTAACCATAACGCTAACCCTAACACTATCCTTTAACTGATGCTAACCCTAACCCTAACACTAACACTATCCTAGGCCTGATGATAACCCTAACCCTAACCCTAACATTATCCTAGGGTTTATGTTAACCCTAACCCTAACACTATCCTAGGGCTGATGCTAACCCTAACACTATCCTAGGGCTGATGCTAACCCTAACCCTAACACTATCCTAGGGCTGATGCTAACCCTAACCCTAACCCTAACACTATCCTAGGGCTGATGCTAACCCTAACTCTAACCCTAACACTATCCTAGAGCTGATGCTAACGCTAACCCTAACCCTAACCCTAACCCTAATGCTATCCTAGGGCTGATGCTAACCCTTACCCTAACCCTAACACTATCCTAGGGCTGATGGTAAATCTAACCCTAACTCTAACACTATCCTAGGGCTGAGGCTAACCCTAACCCTAACACTATCCTACGGCTGATGCTAACCCTAACCCTAACCCTAACACTATCCTAAGGCTGATGCTAACCCTAACACTGACACTATCCTAGGCCTGGTGCTAACCCTAACCCTAACCCTAACACTATCCTAGGGCTGATGCTAACCCTAACCATAATAATATCCTAGGGTTGATGCTAACCCTAACCCTAACCCGAACACTATCCTAGGGCTGATGCTAACCCTAACCCTAAACCTAACACTATCCTAGGGCTGATGCTAACCCTAACCCTAACTCTAAAACTATCCTAGGGCTGATGCTAACCCTAACCCTAACAATATCCTAGGCCTGATGATATCCCTAACCCTAAACCTAACACTATCCTAGGGCTGATGCTAACCCTAACCCTAACCCTAACACTATCCTAGGGCTGATGCTAACCCTAACCCTAACGCTAACACTATCCTAGGGCTGATGCTAACCCTAACACTAACACTATCCTAGGGCTGATGCTAACCCAAACCCTAACCCTAACACTATCCTAGGGCTGATGCTAACACTAACCCTAACTCTAACACTATCCTAGGGCTGAGGCTAACCCTAACCCTAACACTATCCGACGGCTGATGCTAACCCTAACCCTAACCCTAACACTATCCTAAGGCTGATGCTAACCCTAACACTAACACTATCCTAGGCCTGCTGCTAACCCTAACCCTAACCCTAACACTATTCAAGGGCTGATGCTAACCCTAACCCCAATAATATGCTAGGGCTGATGCTAACCCTAACCCTAACCCTAACACTATCCTAGGGCTGATGCTAACCCTAACCCTAACCCTAACAGTATCCTAGGGCTGATGCTAACCCTAACCCAAACACTAACACTATCCTAGGGCTGATGCTAACCCTAACACTAACAATATCCTAGGCCTGATGATATCCATAACCCTAAACCTAACACTATCCTAGGGCTGATGCTAACCCTAACCCTAACCCTAACACTATCCTAGGGCTGATTCTAACCGTAACCCTAACACAATCCTAGGCCTGATGCTAACCCTAACCCTTACCCTAACACTATCCTAGGGTTCATGCTAACCCTATCCCTAACCCTAACACTATCCTAGGGCGGATGCTAACCCTAACCCTAACCCTAACACTATCCTAGGGCTAATGCTAACCCTAACACTAACACTATCCTAGGGCTGATGCTAACCCTAACCCTAACCCTAACACTATCCTAGGGCTGATGCTAACCCTAACCCTAACTCTAACACTATCTTAGGGCTGAGGCTAACCCTAACCCTAACACTATCCTACGGCTGATGCTAACCCTAACCCTAACCCTAACACTATCCTAGGGCTAATGCTAACCCTAACCCTAACACTATCCTAGGCCTGATGCTAACCCTAACCCTAACCCTAACACTATCCTAGGGCTGATGCTAACCCTAACCCTAACACTATCCTAGGGCTGATGCTAACCCTAACCCTAACCCTAACACTGTCCTAGGGCTGATGCTAACCCTAACCCTAACACTATCCTAGGCCTGATGCTAACCCTAACCCTAACCATAATACTATCCTAGGGCTGATGCTATCCCTAACCGTAACACTATCCTAGGCCTGATGATAACCCTAACCCTAACCCTAACACTCTCCTAGGGCTGATGCTAACCATAACCCTAACACTATCCTAGGGCTGATGCTAACCCTAACCCTAACCCTAACACTATCCTAGGGCTGATGCTAACCATAACGCTAACCCTAACACTATCCTTTAACTGATGCTAACCCTAACCCTAACACTAACACTATCCTAGGCCTGATGATAACCCTAACCCTAACCCTAACACTATCCTAGGGTTTATGTTAACCCTAACCCTAACACTATCTTAGGGCTGATGCTAACCCTAACACTATCCCAGGGCTGATGCTCACCCTAACCCTAACCCTAACACTGTCCTAAGTCTGATGCTAACCCTAGCCCTCACACTATCCTAGGCCTGATGATAACCCTAACCCTAACCTTAACACTATCCTAGGGCTGATGCTAACCCTAACCCTAACCCTAACACTATCCTAGGGTTTATGTTAACCCTAACCCTAACACTATCCTAGGGCTGATGCTAACCCTAACCCTAACCCTAACACTATCCTAGGGCGGATGCTAACCCTAACCCTAACCCTAACACTATCCTAGGGCTGATGCTAACCCTAACACTAACACTATCCTAAGTCTGATGCTAACCCTAGCCCTCACACTATCCTAGGCCTGATGATAACCCTAACCCTAACCTTAACACTATCCTAGGGCTGATGCTAACCCTAACCCTAACCCTAACACTATCCTAGGGTTTATGTTAACCCTAACTCTAACACTATCTTAGGGCTGAGGCTAAGCCTAACCCAAACACTATCCTACGGCTGATGCTATCCCTAACCCTAACCCTAACACTATCCTAAGGCTGATGCTAACCCTAACACTAACACTATCCTAGGCCTGGTGCTAACCCTAACCCTAACCCTAACACTATCCCAGGGCTGATGCTAACCCTAACCCTAATACTATCCTAGGGTTGATGCTAACCCTAACCCTAACCCTAACACTATCCTAGGGCTGATGCTAAGCCTATCCCTAACCCTAACACTATCCTAGGGCTGATGCTAACCCTAACACTAACACTATCCTAGGGCTGATGCTAACCCTAACCCTAACCCTAACACTATCCTAGGCCTGATGCTAACCCTATCCCTAACCCTAACACTCTCCTAGGGCTGAGGCTAACCCTAACCCTAACACTATCCTAGGGCTGATGCTAACCCTAACCCTAACCCTAACACTATCCTAGGGCTGATGCTAACCCTAACTCTAACCCTAACACTATCCTAGAGCTGATGCTAACGCTAACCCTAACCCTAACCCTAACCCTAATGCTATCCTAGGGCTGATGCTAACCCTTACCCTAACCCTAACACTATCCTAGGGCTGATGGTAAATCTAACCCTAACTCTAACACTATCCTAGGGCTGAGGCTAACCCTAACCCTAACACTATCCTACGGCTGATGCTAACCCTAACCCTAACCCTAACACTATCCTAAGGCTGATGCTAACCCTAACACTGACACTATCCTAGGCCTGGTGCTAACCCTAACCCTAACCCTAACACTATCCTAGGGCTGATGCTAACCCTAACCATAATAATATCCTAGGGTTGATGCTAACCCTAACCCTAACCCGAACACTATCCTAGGGCTGATGCTAACCCTAACCCTAAACCTAACACTATCCTAGGGCTGATGCTAACCCTAACCCTAACTCTAAAACTATCCTAGGGCTGATGCTAACCCTAACCCTAACAATATCCTAGGCCTGATGATATCCCTAACCCTAAACCTAACACTATCCTAGGGCTGATGCTAACCCTAACCCTAACCCTAACACTATCCTAGGGCTGATGCTAACCCTAACCCTAACGCTAACACTATCCTAGGGCTGATGCTAACCCTAACACTAACACTATCCTAGGGCTGATGCTAACCCAAACCCTAACCCTAACACTATCCTAGGGCTGATGCTAACACTAACCCTAACTCTAACACTATCCTAGGGCTGAGGCTAACCCTAACCCTAACACTATCCGACGGCTGATGCTAACCCTAACCCTAACCCTAACACTATCCTAAGGCTGATGCTAACCCTAACACTAACACTATCCTAGGCCTGCTGCTAACCCTAACCCTAACCCTAACACTATTCAAGGGCTGATGCTAACCCTAACCCCAATAATATGCTAGGGCTGATGCTAACCCTAACCCTAACCCTAACACTATCCTAGGGCTGATGCTAACCCTAACCCTAACCCTAACAGTATCCTAGGGCTGATGCTAACCCTAACCCTAACACTAACACTATCCTAGGGCTGATGCTAACCCTAACACTAACAATATCCTAGGCCTGATGATATCCATAACCCTAAACCTAACACTATCCTAGGGCTGATGCTAACCCTAACCCTAACCCTAACACTATCCTAGGGCTGATTCTAACCGTAACCCTAACACAATCCTAGGCCTGATGCTAACCCTAACCCTTACCCTAACACTATCCTAGGGTTCATGCTAACCCTATCCCTAACCCTAACACTATCCTAGGGCGGATGCTAACCCTAACCCTAACCCTAACACTATCCTAGGGCTAATGCTAACCCTAACACTAACACTATCCTAGGGCTGATGCTAACCCTAACCCTAACCCTAACACTATCCTAGGGCTGATGCTAACCCTAACCCTAACTCTAACACTATCTTAGGGCTGAGGCTAACCCTAACCCTAACACTATCCTACGGCTGATGCTAACCCTAACCCTAACCCTAACACTATCCTAGGGCTAATGCTAACCCTAACCCTAACACTATCCTAGGCCTGATGCTAACCCTAACCCTAACCCTAACACTATCCTAGGGCTGATGCTAACCCTAACCCTAACACTATCCTAGGGCTGATGCTAACCCTAACCCTAACCCTAACACTGTCCTAGGGCTGATGCTAACCCTAACCCTAACACTATCCTAGGCCTGATGCTAACCCTAACCCTAACCATAATACTATCCTAGGGCTGATGCTATCCCTAACCGTAACACTATCCTAGGCCTGATGATAACCCTAACCCTAACCCTAACACTCTCCTAGGGCTGATGCTAACCATAACCCTAACACTATCCTAGGGCTGATGCTAACCCTAACCCTAACCCTAACACTATCCTAGGGCTGATGCTAACCATAACGCTAACCCTAACACTATCCTTTAACTGATGCTAACCCTAACCCTAACACTAACACTATCCTAGGCCTGATGATAACCCTAACCCTAACCCTAACACTATCCTAGGGTTTATGCTAACCCTAACCCTAACACTATCTTAGGGCTGATGCTAACCCTAACACTATCCCAGGGCTGATGCTAACCCTAACCCTAACCCTAACACTGTCCTAAGTCTGATGCTAACCCTAGCCCTCACACTATCCTAGGCCTGATGATAACCCTAACCCTAACCTTAACACTATCCTAGGGCTGATGCTAACCCTAACCCTAACCCTAACACTATCCTAGGGTTTATGTTAACCCTAACCCTAACACTATCCTAGGGCTGATGCTAACCCTAACCCTAACCCTAACACTATCCTAGGGCGGATGCTAACCCTAACCCTAACCCTAACACTATCCTAGGGCTGATGCTAACCCTAACACTAACACTATCCTAAGTCTGATGCTAACCCTAGCCCTCACACTATCCTAGGCCTGATGATAACCCTAACCCTAACCTTAACACTATCCTAGGGCTGATGCTAACCCTAAACCTAACCCTAACACTATCCTAGGGTTTATGTTAACCCTAACTCTAACACTATCTTAGGGCTGAGGCTAAGCCTAACCCAAACACTATCCTACGGCTGATGCTATCCCTAACCCTAACCCTAACACTATCCTAAGGCTGATGCTAACCCTAACACTAACACTATCCTAGGCCTGGTGCTAACCCTAACCCTAACCCTAACACTATCCCAGGGCTGATGCTAACCCTAACCCTAATACTATCCTAGGGTTGATGCTAACCCTAACCCTAACCCTAACACTATCCTAGGGCTGATGCTAAGCCTATCCCTAACCCTAACACTATCCTAGGGCTGATGCTAACCCTAACCCTAACACTATCCTAGGCCTGATGCTAACCCTAACCCTAACACTATCCTAGGGCTGATGCTAACCCTAACACTAACACTATCCTAGGGCTGATGCTAACCCTAACCCTAACCCTAACACTATCCTAGGCCTGATGCTAACCCTATCCCTAACCCTAACACTCTCCTAGGGCTGAGGCTAACCCTAACCCTAACACTATCCTAGGGCTGATGCTAACCCTAACCCTAACCCTAACACTATCCTAGGGCTGATGCTAACCCTAACTCTAACCCTAACACTATCCTAGAGCTGATGCTAACGCTAACCCTAACCCTAACCCTAACCCTAATGCTATCCTAGGGCTGATGCTAACCCTTACCCTAACCCTAACACTATCCTAGGGCTGATGGTAAATCTACCCCTAACTCTAACACTATCCTAGGGCTGAGGCTAACCCTAACCCTAACACTATCCTACGGCTGATGCTAACCCTAACCCTAACCCTAACACTATCCTAAGGCTGATGCTAACCCTAACACTGACACTATCCTAGGCCTGGTGCTAACCCTAACCCTAACCCTAACACTATCCTAGGGCTGATGCTAACCCTAACCATAATAATATCCTAGGGTTGATGCTAACCCTAACCCTAACCCGAACACTATCCTAGGGCTGATGCTAACCCTAACCCTAAACCTAACACTATCCTAGGGCTGATGCTAACCCTAACCCTAACTCTAAAACTATCCTAGGGCTGATGCTAACCCTAACCCTAACAATATCCTAGGCCTGATGATATCCCTAACCCTAAACCTAACACTATCCTAGGGCTGATGCTAACCCTAACCCTAACCCTAACACTATCCTAGGGCTGATGCTAACCCTAACCCTAAGGCTAACACTATCCTAGGGCTGATGCTAACCCTAACCCTAACACTATCCTAGGGCTGATGCTAACCCTAACCCTAACCCTAACACTGTCCTAGGGCTGATGCTAACCCTAACCCTAACACTATCCTAGGCCTGATGCTAACCCTAACCCTAACCCTAATACTATCCTAGGGCTGATGCTATCCCTAACCGTAACACTATCCTAGGCCTGATGATAACCCTAACCCTAACCCTAACACTCTCCTAGGGCTGATGCTAACCATAACCCTAACACTATCCTAGGGCTGATGCTAACCCTAACCCTAACCCTAACACTATCCTAGGTCTGATGCTAACCATAACGCTAACCCTAACACTATCCTTTAACTGATGCTAACCCTAACCCTAACACTAACACTATCCTAGGCCTGATGATAACCCTAACCCTAACCCTAACACTATCCTAGGGTTTATGTTAACCCTAACCCTAACACTATCCTAGGGCTGATGCTAACCCTAACACTATCCTAGGGCTGATGCTAACCCTAACCCTAACCCTAACACTGTCCTAAGTCTGATGCTAACCCTAGCCCTCACACTATCCTAGGCCTGATGATAACCCTAACCCTAACCTTAACAATATCCTAGGGCTGATGCTAACCCTAACCCTAACCCTAACACTATCCTAGGGTTTATGTTAACCCTAACCCTAACACTATCCTAGGGCTGATGCTAACCCTAACCCTAACCCTAACACTATCCTAGGGCGGATGCTAACCCTAACCCTAACCTTAACACTATCCTAGGGCTGATGCTAACCCTAACACTAACACTATCCTAAGTCTGATGCTAACCCTAGCCCTCACACTATCCTAGGCCTGATGATAACCCTAACCCTAACCTTAACACTATCCTAGGGCTGATGCTAACCCTAACCCTAACCCTAACACTATCCTAGGGTTTATGTTAACCCTAACTCTAACACTATCTTAGGGCTGAGGCTAAGCCTAACCCAAACACTATCCTACGGCTGATGCTATCCCTAACCCTAACCCTAACACTATCCTAAGGCTGATGCTAACCCTAACACTAACACTATCCTAGGCCTGGTGCTAACCCTAACCCTAACCCTAACACTATCCCAGGGCTGATGCTAACCCTAACCCTAATACTATCCTAGGGTTGATGCTAACCCTAACCCTAACCCTAACACTATCCTAGGGCTGATGCTAACCCTATCCCTAACCCTAACACTATCCTAGGGCTGATGCTAACCCTAACCCTAACACTATCCTAGGCCTGATGCTAACCCTAACCCTAACACTATCCTAGGGCTGATGCTAACCCTAACACTAACACTATCCTAGGGCTGATGCTAACCCTAACCCTAACCCTAACACTATCCTAGGCAAGATGCTAACCCTATCCCTAACCCTAACACTCTCCTAGGGCTGAGGCTAACCCTAACCCTAACACTATCCTAGGGCTGATGCTAACCCTAACCCTAACACTAACACTATCCTAGGGTTGATGCTAACCCTAATCCTAACACTATCCTAGGGCTGATGCTAACCATAACCCTAACCCTAACACTATCCTAGGGCTGATGCTAACCCTAACCCTAACCCTAACACTATCCTAGGGCTTTTGCTAACCCTAACCCTAACACTCTCCTAGGCCTGATGCTAACCCTAACCCTAACACTTACACTATCCTAGTGCTGATGCTAACCCTAACCCTAACCCTAACACTATCCTAGGTCTGATGCTAACCCTAAACCTAACACTATCCTAGGCCTGATGCTAACCCTAACCCTAACCTTAACACTCTCCTAGGGCTGATGTTAACCCTAACCCTAACACTATCCTAGGGCTGATGCTAACCCTAACCCTAACCCTAACACTCTCCTAGGGCTGATGCTAACCCTAACCCTAACACTATCCTAGGCCTGATGCTAACCCTAACCCTAACACTATCCTAGGTCTGATGCTAACCCTAACCCTAACCCTAACACTATCCTAGGGCTGATGCTAACCCTAACCCTAACCCTAACACTATCCTAGAGCTGATGCTAACGCTAACCCTAACCCTAACCCTAACCCTAATGCTATCCTAGGGCTGATGCTAACCCTTACCCTAACCCTAACACTATCCTAGGGCTGATGCTAAATCTAACCCTAACTCTAACACTATCCTAGGGCTGAGGCTAACCCTAACCCTAACACTATCCTACGGCTGATGCTAACCCTAACCCTAACCCTAACACTATCCTAAGGCTGATGCTAACCCTAACACTGACACTATCCTAGGCCTGGTGCTAACCCTAACCCTAACCCTAACACTATCCTAGGGCTGATGCTAACCCTAACCCTAATAATATCCTAGGGTTGATGCTAACCCTAACCCTAACCCGAACACTATCCTAGGGCTGATGCTAACCCTAACCCTAACCCTAACACTATCCTAGGGCTGATGCTAACCCTAACACTAACACTATCCTAGGGCTGATGCTAACCCAAACCCTAACCCTAACACTCTCCTAGGGCTGATGCTAACCATAACCCTAACAATATCCTAGGGCTGATGCTAACCCTAACCCTAACCCTAACACTATCCTAGGGCTGATGCTAACCATAACGCTAACCCTAACACTGTCCTAGGGCTGATGCTAACCATAACCCTAACACTATCCTAGGGCTGATGCTAACCCTAACCCTAACCCTAACACTCTCCTAGGGCTGATGCTAACCCTAACCCTAACACTATCCTAGGGCTGATGCTAACCCTAACCCTAACCCTAACACTGTCCTAGGGCTGATGCTAACCCTAACCCTAACACTATCCTAGGCCTGATGCTAACCCTAACCCTAACCCTAACACTATCCCAGGGCTGATGCTAACCCTAACCCTAACACTATCCTAGGGGTGATGCTAACCCTAACCCTAACCCTAACCCTATCCTAGGGCTGATGCTATCCCTAACCCTAACACTATCCTAGGCCTGATGATAACCCTAACCGTAACCCTAACACTCTCCTAGGGCTGATGCTAACCATAACCCTAACACTATCCTAGGGCTGATGCTAACAGTAACCCAAACCCTAACACTATCCTAGGGCTGATGCTAACCATAACGCTAACCCTAACACTATCCTTTAACTGATGCTAACCCTAACCCTAACACTAACACTATCCTAGGCCTGATGATAACCCTAACCCTAACCCTAACATTATCCTAGGGTTTATGTTAACCCTAACCCTAACACTATCCTAGGGCTGATGCTAACCCTAACACTATCCTAGGGCTGATGCTAACCCTAACCCTAACACTATCCTAGGGCTGATGCTAACCCTAACCCTAACCCTAACACTATCCTAGGGCTGATGCTAACCCTAACTCTAACCCTAACACTATCCTAGAGCTGATGCTAAATCTAACCGTAACCCTAACCCTAACCCTAATGCTATCCTAGGGCTGATGCTAACCCTTACCCTAACCCTAACACTATCCTAGGGCTGATGCTAAATCTAACCCTAACTCTAACACTATCCTAGGGCTGAGGCTAACCCTAACCCTAACACTATCCTACGGCTGATGCTAACCCTAACCCTAACCCTAACACTATCCTAAGGCTGATGCTAACCCTAACACTGACACTATCCTAGGCCTGGTGCTAACCCTAACCCTAACACTGACACTATCCTAGGCCTGGTGCTAACCCTAACCCTAACCCTAACACTATCCTAGGGCTGATGCTAACCCTAACCCTAATAATATCCTAGGGTTGATGCTAACCCTAACCCTAACCCGAACACTATCCTAGGGCTGATGCTAACCCTAACCCTAACCCTAACACTATCCTAGGGCTGATGCTATCCCTAACCCTAACTCTAAAACTATCCTAGGGCTGATGCTAACCCTAACCCTAACAATATCCTAGGCCTGATGATATCCCTAACCCTAAACCTAACAGTATCCTAGGGCTGATGCTAACCCTAACCCTAACCCTAACACTATCCTAGGGCTGATGCTAACCCTAACCCTAACGCTAACACTATCCTAGGGCTGATGCTAACCCTAACACTAACACTATCCTAGGGCTGATGCTAACCCAAACCCTAACCCTAACACTATCCTAGGGCTGATGCTAACACTAAACCTAACTCTAACACTATCCTAGGGCTGAGGCTAACCCTAACCCTAACACTATCCGACGGCTGATGCTAACCCTAACCCTAACCCTAACACTATCCTAAGGCTGATGCTAACCCTAACACTAACACTATCCTAGGCCTGCTGCTAACCCTAACCCTAACCCTAACACTATTCAAGGGCTGATGCTAACCCTAACCCCAATAATATGCTAGGGCTGATGCTAACCCTAACCCTAACCCTAACACTATCCTAGGGCTGATGCTAACCCTAACCCTAACCCTAACACTATCCTAGGGCTGATGCTAACCCTAACCCTAACACTAACACTATCCTAGGACTGATGCTAACCCTAACACTAACAATATCCTAGGCCTGATGATATCCATAACCCTAAACCTAACACTATCCTAGGGCTGATGCTAACCCTAACCCTAACCCTAACACTATCCTAGGGCTGATTCTAACCGTAACCCTAACACAATCCTAGGCCTGATGCTAACCCTAACCCTTACCCTAACACTATCCTAGGGTTCATGCTAAACCTATCCCTAACCCTAACACTATCCTAGGGCGGATGCTAACCCTAACCCTAACCCTAACACTATCCTAGGGCTAATGCTAACCCTAACACTAACACTATCCTAGGGCTGATGCTAACCCTAACCCTAACCCTATCCCTAACACTATCCTAGGGCTGATGCTAACCCTAACCCTAACTCTAACACTATCTTAGGGCTGAGGCTAACCCTAACCCTAACACTATCCTACGGCTGATGCTAACCCTAACCCTAACCCTAACACTCTCCTAGGGCTAATGCTAACCCTAACCCTAACACTATCCTAGGCCTGATGCTAACCCTAACCCTAACCCTAACACTATCCTAGGGCTGATGCTAACCCTAACCCTAACACTATCCTAGGGCTGATGCTAACCCTAACCCTAACCCTAACACTGTCCTAGGGCTGATGCTAACCCTAACCCTAACACTATCCTAGGCCTGATGCTAACCCTAACCCTAACCCTAATACTATCCTAGGGCTGATGCTATCCCTAACCGTAACACTATCCTAGGCATGATGATAACCCTAACCCTAACCCTAACACTCTCCTAGGGCTGATGCTAACCATAACCCTAACACTATCCTAGGGCTGATGCTAACCCTAACCCTAACCCTAACACTATCCTAGGGCTGATGCTAACCATAACGCTAACCCTAACACTATCCTTTAACTGATGCTAACCCTAACCCTAACACTAACACTATCCTAGGCCTGATGATAACCCTAACCCTAACCCTAACACTATCCTAGGGTTTATGTTAACCCTAACCCTAACAATATCCTAGGCCTGATGCTAACCCTAACCCTAACACTATCCTAGGGCTGATGCTAACCCTAACACTAACACTATCCTAAGTCTGATGCTAACCCTAGCCCTCACACTATCCTAGGCCTGATGATAACCCTAACCCTAACCTTAACACTATCCTAGGGCTGATGCTAACCCTAACCCTAACCCTAACACTATCCTAGGGTTTATGATAACCCTAACTCAAACACTATCTTAGGGCTGAGGCTAACCCTAACCCAAACACTATCCTACGGCTGATGCTATCCCTAACCCTAACCCTAACACTATCCTAAGGCTGATGCTAACCCTAACACTAACACTATCCTAGGGCTGATGCTAACCCTAACCCTAACACTAACACTATCCTAGGGCTGATGCTAACCCTAACACTAACAATATCCTAGGCCTGATGATATCCATAACCCTAAACCTAACACTATCCTAGGGCTGATGCTAACCCTAACCCTAACCCTAACACTATCCTAGGGCTGATTCTAACCGTAACCCTAACACAATCCTAGGCCTGATGCTAACCCTAACCCTTACCCTAACACTATCCTAGGGTTCATGCTAAACCTATCCCTAACCCTAACACTATCCTAGGGCGGATGCTAACCCTAACCCTAACCCTAACACTATCCTAGGGCTAATGCTAACCCTAACCCTAACCCTATCCCTAACACTATCCTAGGGCTGATGCTAACCCTAACCCTAACTCTAACACTATCTTAGGGCTGAGGCTAACCCTAACCCTAACACTATCCTACGGCTGATGCTAACCCTAACCCTAACCCTAACACTCTCCTAGGGCTAATGCTAACCCTAACCCTAACACTATCCTAGGGCTGATGCTAACCCTAACCCTAACCGAAACACTATCCTAGGGTTGATGCTAACCCTAACCCTGACACTATCCTAGGGCTGATGCTAACCCTAACCCTAACCCTAACACTATCCTAGGGCTGATGCTAACCCTAACCCTAACACTATCCTAGGCCTGATGATAACCCTAACCCTAACCCTAAAACTATCCTAGGGTTTATGTTAACCCTAACCCTAACACTATCCTAGGGCTGATGCTAACCCTAACCCTAACACTATCCTAGGGCTGATGCTAACCCTAACCCTAACACTAACACTATCCTAAGTCTGATGCTAACCCTAGCCCTCACACTATCCTAGGCCTGATGATAACCCTAACCCTAACCTTAACACTATCCTAGGGCTGATGCTAACCCTAACCCTAACCCTAACACTATCCTAGGGTTTATGTTAACCCTAACCCTAACACTATCCTAGGGCTGATGCTAACCCTAACCCTAACACTAACACTATCCTAGGGCGGATGCTAACCCTAACCCTAACCCTAACACTATCCTTGGGCTGATGCTAACCCTAACACTAACACTATCCTAGGGCTGATGCTAACCCTAACCCTAACACTATCCTAGGCCTGATGCTAACCCTATCCCTAACCCTAACACTCTCCTAGGGCTGAGGCAAACCCTAACCCTAACACTATCCTAGGGCTGATGCTAACCCTAACCCTAACCCTAACACTATACTAGGGTTGATGCTAACCCTAATCCTAACACTATCCTAGGGTGATGCTAACCCTAACCCTAACCCTAACACTATCCTAGGGCTGATGCTAACCCTAACCCTAACACTATCCTAGGGCTGATGCTAACCCTAACCCTAACCCTAACACTATCCTAGGGCTGATGCTAACCCTAACCCTAACACTATCCTAGGGCTGATGCTAACCCTAACCCTAACCCTAACACTATCCTAAGTCTGATGCTAACCCTAGCCCTCACACTATCCTAGGCCTGATGATAACCCTAACCCTAACCTTAACACTATCCTAGGGCTGATGCTAACCCTAACCCTAACACTAACACTATCCTAGAGCTGATGCTAACCCTAACCCTAACACTATCCTAGGCCTGATGATAACCCTAACCCTAACCCTAACACTATCCTAGGGCTGATGCTAACCCTAACCCTAACTCTAACACTATCTTAGGGCTGAGGCTAACCCTAACCCAAACACTATCCTACGGCTGATGCTAACCATAACCCTAACCCTAACACTATCCTAAGGCTGATGCTAACCCTAACCCTAACCCAAACACTATCCTAGGGTTGATGCTAACCCTAACCCTGACACTATCCTAGGGCTGATGCTAACCCTAACCCTAACCCTAACACTATCCTAGGGCTGATGCTAACGCTAACCCTAACACTATCCTAGGCCTGATGATAACCCTAACCCTAACCCTAACACTATCCTAGGGTTTATGTTAACCCTAACCCTAACACTATCCTAGGGCTGATGCTAACCCTAACCCTAACACTATCCTAGGGCTGATGCTAACCCTAACCCTAACCCTAACACTATCCTAAGTCTGATGCTAACCCTAGCCCTCACACTATCCTAGGCCTGATGATAACCCTAACCATAACCTTAACACTATCCTAGGGCTGATGCTAACCCTAACCCTATCCCTAACACTATCCTAGGGTTTATGTTAACCCTAACCCTAACACTATCCTAGGGCTGATGCTAACCCTAACCCTAACCCTAACACTATCCTAGGGCGGATGCTAACCCTAACCCTAACCCTAACACTATACTTGGGCTGATGCTAACCCTAACACTAACACTATCCTAGGGCTGATGCTAACCCTAACCCTAACCCTAACACTATCCTAGGGCTGATGCTAACCCTAACCCTAACTCTAACACTATCTTAGGGCTGAGGCTAACCCTAACCCAAACACTATCCTACGGCTGATGCTAACCCTAACCCTAACCCTAAAACTATCCTAAGGCTGATGCTAACCCTAACACTAACACTATCCTAGGCCTGGTGCTAACCCTAACCCTAACCCTAACACTATCCTAGGGCTGATGCTAACCCTAACCCTAATACTATCCTAGGGTTGATGCTAACCCTAACCCTAACCCTAACACTATCCTAGGGCTGATGCTAACCCTATCCCTAACCCTAACACTATCCTAGGGCTGATGCTAACCCTAACCCTAACACTATCCTAGGCCTGATGCTAACCCTAACCCTAACACTATCCTAGGGCTGATGCTAACCCTAACACTAACACTCTCCTAGGGCTGAGGCTAACCCTAACCCTAACACTATCCTAGGGCTGATGCTAACCCTAACCTTAACCCTAACACTATACTAGGGTTGATGCTAACCCGAATCCTAACACTATCCTAGGGCTGATGCTAACCCTAACCCTAACCCTAACACTATCCTAGGGCTGATGCTAACCCTAACCCTAACACTATCCCAGGGCTGATGCTAACCCTAACCCTAACCCTAACACTATCCTAGGGCTGATGCTAACCCTAACCCTAACACTATCCTAGGGCTGATGATAACCCTAACCCTAACCCTAACACTATCCTAAGTCTGATGCTAACCCTAGCCCTCACACTATCCTAGGCCTGATGATAACCCTAACCCTAACCTTAACACTATCCTAGGGCTGAGGCTAACCCTAACCCTAACACTAACACTATCCTAGAGCTGATGCTAACCCTAATCCTAACACTATCCTAGGCCTGATGATAACCCTAACCCTAACCCTAACACTATCCTAGGGCTGATGCTAACCCTAACCCTAACTCTAACACTATCTTAGGGCTGAGGCTAACCCTAACCCAAACACTATCCTACGGCTGATGCTAACCATAACCCTAACCCTAACACTATCCTAAGGCTGATGCTAACCCTAACCCTAACCCAAACACTATCCTAGGGTTGATGGTAACCCTAACCCTGACACTATCCTAGGGCTGATGCTAACCCTAACCCTAACCCTAACCCTAACACTATCCTAAGTCTGATGCTAACCCTAGCCCTCACACTATCCTAGGCCTGATGATAACCCTAACCCTAACCTTAACACTATCCTAGGGCTGATGCTAACCCTAACCCTAACCCTAACACTATCCTAGAGCTGATGCTAACCCTAACCCTAACACTATCCTTGGCCTGATGATAACCCTAAACCTAACCCTAACACTATCCTAGGGTTTATGTTAACCCTAACCCTAACACTATCCTAGGGCTGATGCTAACCCTAACACTAACACTATCCTAGGGCTGATGCTAACCCTAACCCTAACCCTAACACTATCCTAGGGCTGATGCTAACCCTAACCCTAACTCTAACACTATCTTAGGGCTGAGGCTAACCCTAACACAAACACTATCCTACGGCTGATGCTAACCCTAACCCTAACCCTAACACTATCCTAAGGCTGATGCTAACCCTAACACTAACACTATCCTGGGCCTGGTGCTAACCCTAACCCTAACACTATCCTAGGGCTGATGCTAACCCTAACCCTAACCGTAACACTATCCTAAGTCTGATGCTAACCCTAGCCCTCACACTATCCTAGGCCTGATGATAACCCTAACCCTAACCTTAACACTATCCTAGGGCTGATGCTAACCCTAACCCTAACCCTAACACTATCCTAGAGCTGATGATAACCCTAACCCTAACACTATCCTAGGCCTGATGATAACCCTAACCCTAACCCTAACACTATCCTAGGGCTGATGCTAACCCTAACCTTAACACTATCCTAGTGCTGATGCTAACACTAACCCTAACCCTAACACTATCCTAGGGCTGATGCTAACCCTAACGCTAACCCTAACACTATCCTTGAACTGATGCTAACCCTAACCGTAACCCTAACACTATCCTAGGCCTGATGATAACCCTAACCGTAACTCTAACACTATCCTAGGGTTTATGTTAACCCTAACCCTAACACTATCCTAGGGCTGATGCTAACCCTAACCCTAACCCTAACACTGTCCTAGGGCGGATGCTAACCCTAACCCTAACCCTAACACTATCCTAGGGCTCATGCTAACCCTAACACTAACACTATCCTAGGGCTGATGCTAACCCGAACCCTAACCCTAACAGTATCCTAGGGCTGATGCTAACCCTAACCCTAACTCTAACACTATCTTAGGGCTGAGGGTAACCCTAACCCAAACACTATCCTACGGCTGATGCTAACCCTAACCCTAACCCTAACACTATCCTAAGGCTGAAGCCAACCCTAACACTAACACTATCCTAGGCCTGGTGCTAACCCTAACCCTAACCCTAAAACTATCCTAGGGCTGATGCTAACCCTAACCCTAATACTATCCTAGGGCTGATGCTAACCCTAACCCTAACCCTAACATTATCCTAGGGCTGATGCTAACCCTAGCCCTAACCCTAACACTATCCTAGGGCTGATGCTAACCCTAACCCTAACACTATCCTAGGCCTGATGCTAACCCTAACCCTAACACTTACACTATACTAGGGCTGATGCTAACCCTAACCCTAACCCTAACACTATCCTAGGTCTGATGCTAACCCTAAACCTAACACTATCCTAGGGCTGATGCTAACCCTAACCCTAACCCTAGCACTATCCTAGGGCTGATGTTAACACTAACCCTAACACTATCCTAGGGCTGATGCTAACACTAACCCTAAACCTAACACTCTCCTAGGGCTGATGCTAACCCTAACCCTAACACTATCCTAGGCCTGATGCTAACCCTAACCCTAACACTATCCTAGGGCTGATGCTAACCCTAACCCTAACCCTAACACTATCCTAGGCCTGATGCTAAACCTATCCCTAACCCTAACACTCTCCTAGGGCTGAGGCTAACCCTAACCCTAACACTATCCTAGGGCTGATGCTAACCCTAACCCTCACCCTAACACTATCCTAGGGTTGATACTAACCCTAACCCTAACACTATCCTAGGGCTGATGCTAACCCTAACCCTAACACTATCCTAGGGCTGATGCTAACCCTAACCCTAACCCTAACACTATCCTAGGGCTGATGCTAACCCTAACCCTAACACTATCCTACGGCTGATGCTAACCCTAACCCTAACCCTAACACTATCCTAAGTCTGATGCTAACCTTAGCCCTCACACTATCCTAGGCCTGATGATAACCCTAACCCTAACCTTAACACTATCCTAGGGCTGATGCTAACCCTAACGCTAACCCTAACACTATCCTTTAACTGATGCTAACCCTAACCCTAACCCTAACACTATCCTAGGTCTGATGATAACCCTAACCCTAACCCTAACACTATCCTAGGGCTGATGCTAACCCTAACCCTAACCGTAACACTATCCTAGGGCTGATGCTAACCCTAACCCTAACCCTAACACTATCCTAGAGCTCATGCTAACCCTAACCCTAACACTATCCTAGGCCTGATGATAACCCTAACCCTAACCCTAACACTATCCTAGGGCTGATGCTAACCCTAACCTTAACACTATCCTAGGGCTGATGCTAACCCTAACCCTAACCCTAACACTATCCTAGGGCTGATGCTAACCCTAACGCTAACCCTAACACTATCCTTGAACTGATGCTAACCCTAACCCTAACCCTAACACTATCCTAGGCCTGATGATAACCCTAACCCTAAATCTAACACTATCCTAGGGTTTATGTTAACCCTAACCCTAACACTATCCTAGGGCTGATGTTAACCCTAACCCTAACCCTAACACTATCCTAGGGCTGATGCTAACCCTAACCCTAACCCTGACAGTATCCTATTGCTGATGCTAACCCTAACACTAACAATATCCTAGGCCTGATGATATCCATAACCCTAAACCTAATACTATCCTAGGGTTTATGTTAACCCTAACCCTAACACTATCCTAGGGCTGATGCTAACCCTAACCCTAACACTATCCTAGGGCTGATGCTAACCCTAACCCTAACACTAACACTATCCTAAGTCTGATGCTAACCCTAGCCCTCACACTATCCTAGGCCTGATGATAACCCTAACCCTAACCTTAACACTATCCTAGGGCTGATGCTAACCCTAACCCTAACCCTAACACTATACTAGGGTTGATGCTAACCCTAATCCTAACACTATCCTAGGGTGATGCTAACCCTAACCCTAACCCTAACACTATCCTAGGGCTGATGCTAACCCTAACCCTAACACTATCCTAGGGCTGATGCTAACCCTAACCCTAACCCTAACACTATCCTAGGGCTGATGCTAACCCTAACCCTAACACTATCCTAGGGCTGATGCTAACCCTAACCCTAACCCTAACACTATCCTAAGTCTGATGCTAACCCTAGCCCTCACACTATCCTAGGCCTGATGATAACCCTAACCCTAACCTTAACACTATCCTAGGGCTGATGCTAACCCTAACCCTAACACTAACACTATCCTAGAGCTGATGCTAACCCTAACCCTAACACTATCCTAGGCCTGATGATAACCCTAACCCTAACCCTAACACTATCCTAGGGCTGATGCTAACCCTAACCCTAACTCTAACACTATCTTAGGGCTGAGGCTAACCCTAACCCAAACACTATCCTACGGCTGATGCTAACCATAACCCTAACCCTAACACTATCCTAAGGCTGATGCTAACCCTAACCCTAACCCAAACACTATCCTAGGGTTGATGCTAACCCTAACCCTGACACTATCCTAGGGCTGATGCTAACCCTAACCCTAACCCTAACACTATCCTAGGGCTGATGCTAACGCTAACCCTAACACTATCCTAGGCCTGATGATAACCCTAACCCTAACCCTAACACTATCCTAGGGTTTATGTTAACCCTAACCCTAACACTATCCTAGGGCTGATGCTAACCCTAACCCTAACACTATCCTAGGGCTGATGCTAACCCTAACCCTAACCCTAACACTATCCTAAGTCTGATGCTAACCCTAGCCCTCACACTATCCTAGGCCTGATGATAACCCTAACCATAACCTTAACACTATCCTAGGGCTGATGCTAACCCTAACCCTATCCCTAACACTATCCTAGGGTTTATGTTAACCCTAACCCTAACACTATCCTAGGGCTGATGCTAACCCTAACCCTAACCCTAACACTATCCTAGGGCGGATGCTAACCCTAACCCTAACCCTAACACTATACTTGGGCTGATGCTAACCCTAACACTAACACTATCCTAGGGCTGATGCTAACCCTAACCCTAACCCTAACACTATCCTAGGGCTGATGCTAACCCTAACCCTAACTCTAACACTATCTTAGGGCTGAGGCTAACCCTAACCCAAACACTATCCTACGGCTGATGCTAACCCTAACCCTAACCCTAACACTATCCTAAGGCTGATGCTAACCCTAACACTAACACTATCCTAGGCCTGGTGCTAACCCTAACCCTAACCCTAACACTATCCTAGGGCTGATGCTAACCCTAACCCTAATACTATCCTAGGGTTGATGCTAACCCTAACCCTAACCCTAACACTATCCTAGGGCTGATGCTAACCCTATCCCTAACCCTAACACTATCCTAGGGCTGATGCTAACCCTAACCCTAACACTATCCTAGGCCTGATGCTAACCCTAACCCTAACACTATCCTAGGGCTGATGCTAACCCTAACACTAACACTCTCCTAGGGCTGAGGCTAACCCTAACCCTAACACTATCCTAGGGCTGATGCTAACCCTAACCTTAACCCTAACACTATACTAGGGTTGATGCTAACCCGAATCCTAACACTATCCTAGGGCTGATGCTAACCCTAACCCTAACCCTAACACTATCCTAGGGCTGATGCTAACCCTAACCCTAACACTATCCCAGGGCTGATGCTAACCCTAACCCTAACCCTAACACTATCCTAGGGCTGATGCTAACCCTAACCCTAACACTATCCTAGGGCTGATGATAACCCTAACCCTAACCCTAACACTATCCTAAGTCTGATGCTAACCCTAGCCCTCACACTATCCTAGGCCTGATGATAACCCTAACCCTAACCTTAACACTATCCTAGGGCTGAGGCTAACCCTAACCCTAACACTAACACTATCCTAGAGCTGATGCTAACCCTAATCCTAACACTATCCTAGGCCTGATGATAACCCTAACCCTAACCCTAACACTATCCTAGGGCTGATGCTAACCCTAACCCTAACTCTAACACTATCTTAGGGCTGAGGCTAACCCTAACCCAAACACTATCCTACGGCTGATGCTAACCATAACCCTAACCCTAACACTATCCTAAGGCTGATGCTAACCCTAACCCTAACCCAAACACTATCCTAGGGTTGATGGTAACCCTAACCCTGACACTATCCTAGGGCTGATGCTAACCCTAACCCTAACCCTAACCCTAACAATATCCTAAGTCTGATGCTAACCCTAGCCCTCACACTATCCTAGGCCTGATGATAACCCTAACCCTAACCTTAACACTATCCTAGGGCTGATGCTAACCCTAACCCTAACCCTAACACTATCCTAGAGCTGATGCTAACCCTAACCCTAACACTATCCTTGGCCTGATGATAACCCTAAACCTAACCCTAACACTATCCTAGGGTTTATGTTAACCCTAACCCTAACACTATCCTAGGGCTGATGCTAACCCTAACACTAACACTATCCTAGGGCTGATGCTAACCCTAACCCTAACCCTAACACTATCCTAGGGCTGATGCTAACCCTAACCCTAACTCTAACACTATCTTAGGGCTGAGGCTAACCCTAACACAAACACTATCCTACGGCTGATGCTAACCCTAACCCTAACCCTAACACTATCCTAAGGCTGATGCTAACCCTAACACTAACACTATCCTGGGCCTGGTGCTAACCCTAACCCTAACACTATCCTAGGGCTGATGCTAACCCTAACCCTAACCGTAACACTATCCTAAGTCTGATGCTAACCCTAGCCCTCACACTATCCTAGGCCTGATGATAACCCTAACCCTAACCTTAACACTATCCTAGGGCTGATGCTAACCCTAACCCTAACCCTAACACTATCCTAGAGCTGATGCTAACCCTAACCCTAACACTATCCTAGGCCTGATGATAACCCTAACCCTAACCCTAACACTATCCTAGGGCTGATGCTAACCCTAACCTTAACACTATCCTAGTGCTGATGCTAACACTAACCCTAACCCTAACACTATCCTAGGGCTGATGCTAACCCTAACGCTAACCCTAACACTATCCTTGAACTGATGCTAACCCTAACCGTAACCCTAACACTATCCTAGGCCTGATGATAACCCTAACCGTAACTCTAACACTATCCTAGGGTTTATGTTAACCCTAACCCTAACACTATCCTAGGGCTGATGCTAACCCTAACCCTAACCCTAACACTGTCCTAGGGCGGATCCTAACCCTAACCCTAACCCTAACACTATCCTAGGGCTCATGCTAACCCTAACACTAACACTATCCTAGGGCTGATGCTAACCCTAACCCTAACCCTAACAGTATCCTAGGGCTGATGCTAACCCTAACCCTAACTCTAACACTATCTTAGGGCTGAGGGTAACCCTAACCCAAACACTATCCTACGGCTGATGCTAACCCTAACCCTAACCCTAACACTATCCTAAGGCTGAAGCCAACCCTAACACTAACACTATCCTAGGCCTGGTGCTAACCCTAACCCTAACCCTAAAACTATCCTAGGGCTGATGCTAACCCTAACCCTAATACTATCCTAGGGCTGATGCTAACCCTAACCCTAACCCTAACATTATCCTAGGGCTGATGCTAACCCTAGCCCTAACCCTAACACTATCCTAGGGCTGATGCTAACCCTAACCCTAACACTATCCTAGGCCTGATGCTAACCCTAACCCTAACACTTACACTATACTAGGGCTGATGCTAACCCTAACCCTAACCCTAACACTATCCTAGGTCTGATGCTAACCCTAAACCTAACACTATCCTAGGGCTGATGCTAACCCTAACCCTAACCCTAGCACTATCCTAGGGCTGATGTTAACACTAACCCTAACACTATCCTAGGGCTGATGCTAACACTAACCCTAAACCTAACACTCTCCTAGGGCTGATGCTAACCCTAACCCTAACACTATCCTAGGCCTGATGCTAACCCTAACCCTAACACTATCCTAGGGCTGATGCTAACCCTAACCCTAACCCTAACACTATCCTAGGCCTGATGCTAAACCTATCCCTAACCCTAACACTCTCCTAGGGCTGAGGCTAACCCTAACCCTAACACTATCCTAGGGCTGATGCTAACCCTAACCCTCACCCTAACACTATCCTAGGGTTGATACTAACCCTAACCCTAACACTATCCTAGGGCTGATGCTAACCCTAACCCTAACCCTAACACTATCCTAGGGCTGATGCTAACCCTAACCCTAACACTATCCTACGGCTGATGCTAACCCTAACCCTAACCCTAACACTATCCTAAGTCTGATGCTAACCTTAGCCCTCACACTATCCTAGGCCTGATGATAACCCTAACCCTAACCTTAACACTATCCTAGGGCTGATGCTAACCCTAACGCTAACCCTAACACTATCCTTTAACTGATGCTAACCCTAACCCTAACCCTAACACTATCCTAGGTCTGATGATAACCCTAACCCTAACCCTAACACTATCCTAGGGCTGATGCTAACCCTAACCCTAACCGTAACACTATCCTAGGGCTGATGCTAACCCTAACCCTAACCCTAACACTATCCTAGAGCTCATGCTAACCCTAACCCTAACACTATCCTAGGCCTGATGATAACCCTAACCCTAACCCTAACACTATCCTAGGGCTGATGCTAACCCTAACCTTAACACTATCCTAGGGCTGATGCTAACCCTAACCCTAACCCTAACACTATCCTAGGGCTGATGCTAACCCTAACGCTAACCCTAACACTATCCTTGAACTGATGCTAACCCTAACCCTAACCCTAACACTATCCTAGGCCTGATGAAAACCCTAACCCTAAATCTAACACTATCCTAGGGTTTATGTTAACCCTAACCCTAACACTATCCTAGGGCTGATGTTAACCCTAACCCTAACCCTAACACTATCCTAGGGCTGATGCTAACCCTAACCCTAACCCTGACAGTATCCTATTGCTGATGCTAACCCTAACACTAACAATATCCTAGGCCTGATGATATCCATAACCCTAAACCTAATACTATCCTAGGGCTGATGCTAACCCTAACCCTAACCCTAACACTATCCTAGGGCTGATTCTAACCGTAACCCTAACATAATCCTAGGCCTGATGCTAACCCTAACCCTTACCCTAACACTATCCTAGGGTTCATGCTAACCCTATCCCTAACCCTAACACTATCCTAGGGCGGATGCTAACCCTAACCCTAACCCTAACACTATCCTAGGGCTAATGCTAACCCTAACACTAACACTATCCTAGGGCTGATGCTAACCCTAACCCTAACCCTAACACTATCCTAGGGCTGATGCTAACCCTAACCATAACTCTAACACTATCTTAGGGCTGAGGCTAACCCTAACCCTAACACTATCCTACGGCTGATGCTAACCCTAACCCTAACCCTAACACTATCCTAGGGCTAATGCTAACCCTAACCCTAACACTATCCTAGGCCTGATGCTAACCCTAACCCTAACCCTAACACTATCCTAGGGCTGATGCTAACCCTAACACTAACACTATCCTAGGGCTGATGCTAACCATAACCCTAACCCTAACACTGTCCTAGGGCTGATGCTAACCCTAACCCTAACACTATCCTAGGTCTGATGCTAACCCTAACCCTAACCCTAACACTATCCTAGGGCTGATGCTAACCCTAACCCTAACACTATCCTAGGGCTGATGCTAACCCTAACCCTAACCCTAACCCTATTCTAGGGCTGATGCTATCCCTAACCCTAACACTATCCTAGGCCTGATGATAACCCTAACCCTAACCCTAACACTCTCCTAGGGCTGATGCTAACCATAACCCTAACACTATCCTAGGGCTGATGCTAACCCTAACCCTAACCCTAACACTATCCTAGGGCTGATGCTAACCATAACGCTAACCCTAACACTATCCTTTAACTGATGCTAACCCTAACCCTAACGCTAACACTATCCTAGGCCTGATGATAACCCTAACCCTAACCCTAACATTATCCTAGGGTTTATGTTAACCCTAACCCTAACACTATCCTAGGGCTGATGCTAACCCTAACACTATCCTAGGGCTGATGCTAACCCTAACCCTAACACTATCCTAGGGCTGATGCTAACCCTAACCCTAACCCTAACACTATCCCAGAGCTGATGCTAACGCTAACCCTAACCCTAACCCTAACCCTAATGCTATCCTAGGGCTGATGCTAACCCTTACCCTAACCCTAACACTATCCTAGGGCTGATGCTAAATCTAACCCTAACTCTAACACTCTCCTAGGGCTGAGGCTAACCCTAACCCTAACACTATCCTACGGCTGATGCTAACCCTAACCCTAACCCTAACACTATCCTAAGGCTGATGCTAACCCTAACACTGACACTATCCTAGGCCTGGTGCTAACCCTAACCCTAACCCTAACACTATCCTAGGGCTGATGCTAACCCTAACCCTAATAATATCCTAGGGTTGATGCTAAACCTAACCCTAACCCGAACACTATCCTAGGGCTGATGCTAACCCTAACCCTAACCCTAACACTATCCTAGGGCTGATGCTAACCCTATCCCTAACTCTAACACTATCCTAGGGCTGATGCTAACCCTAACCCTAACAATATCCTAGGCCTGATGATATCCCTAACCCTAAACCTAACACTATCCTAGGGCTGATGCTAACCCTAACCCTAACCCTAACACTATCCTAGGGCTGATGCTAACCCTAACCCTAACGCTAACACTATCCTAGGGCTGATGCTAACCCTAACACTAACACTATCCTAGGGCTGATGCTAACCCAAACCCTAACCCTAACACTATCCTAGGGCTGATGCTAACACTAACCCTAACTCTAACACTATCCTAGGGCTGAGGCTAACCCTAACCCTAACACTATCCTACGGCTGATGCTAACCCTAACCCTAACCCTAACACTATCCTAAAGCTGATGCTAACCCTAACACTAACACTATCCTAGGCCTGCTGCTAACCCTAACCCTAACCCTAACACTATTCTAGGGCTGATGCTAACCCTAATCCCAATAATATCCTAGGGCTGATGCTAACCCTAACCCTAACCCTAACACTATCCTAGGGCTGATGCTAACCCTAACCCTAACCCTAACAGTATCCTAGGGCTGATGCTAACCCTAACCCTAACACTAACACTATCCTAGGGCTGATGCTAACCCTAACACTAACAATATCCTAGGCCTGATGATATCCATAACCCTAAACCTAACACTATCCTAGGGCTGATGCTAACCCTAACCCTTACCCTAACACTATCCTAGGGCTGATTCTAACCGTAACCCTAACACAATCCTAGGCCTGATGCTAACCCTAACCCTTACCCTAACACTATCCTAGGGTTCATGCTAACCCTATCCCTAACCCTAACACTATCCTAGGGCGGATGCTAACCCTAACCCTAACCCTAACACTATCCTAGGGCTAATGCTAACCCTAACACTAACACTATCCTAGGGCTGATGCTAACCCTAACCCTAACCCTAACACTATCCTAGGGCTGATGCTAACCCTAACCCTAACTCTAACACTATCTTAGGGCTGAGGCTAACCCTAACCCTAACACTATCCTACGTCTGATGCTAACCCTAACCCTAACCCTAACACTATCCTAGGGCTAATGCTAACCCTAACCCTAACACTATCCTAGGCCTGATGCTAACCCTAACCCTAACCCTAACACTATCCTAGGGCTGATGCTAACCCTAACCCTAACACTATCCTAGGGCTGATGCTAACCCTAACCCTAACCCTAACACTGTCCTAGCGCTGATGCTAACCCTAACCCTAACACTATCCTAGGCCTGATGCTAACCCTAACCCTAACCCTAATACTATCCTAGGGCTGATGCTATCCCTAACCGTAACACTATCCTAGGCCTGATGATAACCCTAACCCTAACCCTAACACTCTCCTAGGGCTGATGCTAACCATAACCCTAACACTATCCTAGGGCTGATGCTAACCCTAACCCTAACCCTAACACTATCCTAGGGCTGATGCTAACCATAACGCTAACCCTAACACTATCCTTTAACTGATGCTAACCCTAACCCTAACACTAACACTATCCTAGGCCTGATGATAACCCTAACCCTAACCCTAACACTATCCTAGGGTTTATGTTAACCCTAACCCTAACACTATCCTAGGGCTGATGCTAACCCTAACACTATCCTAGGGCTGATGCTAACCCTAACCCTAACCCTAACACTGTCCTAAGTCTGATGCTAACCCTAGCCCTCACACTATCCTAGGCCTGATGATAACCCTAACCCTAACCTTAACACTATCCTAGGGCTGATGCTAACCCTAACTCTAACCCTAACACTATCCTAGGGTTTATGTTAACCCTAACCCTAACACTATCCTAGGGATGATGCTAACCCTAACCCTAACCCTAACACTATCCTAGGGCGGATGCTAACCCTAACCCTAACCCTAACACTATCCTAGGGCTGATGCTAACCCTAACACTAACACTATCCTAAGTCTGATGCTAACCCTAGCCCTCACACTATCCTAGGCCTGATGATAACCCTAACCCTAACCTTAACACTATCCTAGGGCTGATGCTAACCCTAACCCTAACCCTAACACTATCCTAGGGTTTATGTTAACCCTAACTCTAACACTATCTTAGGGCTGAGGCTAACCCTAACCCAAACACTATCCTACGGCTGATGCTATCCCTAACCCTAACCCTAACACTATCCTAAGGCTGATGCTAACCCTAACACTAACACTATCCTAGGCCTGGTGCTAACCCTAACCCTAACCCTAACACTATCCCAGGGCTGATGCTAACCCTAACCCTAATACTATCCTAGGGTTGATGCTAACCCTAACCCTAACCCTAACACTATCCTAGGGCTGATGCTAACCCTATCCCTAACCCTAACACTATCCTAGGGCTGATGCTAACCCTAACCCTAACACTATCCTAGGCCTGATGCTAACCCTAACCCTAACACTATCCTAGGGATGATGCTAACCCTAACACTAACACTATCCTAGGGCTGATGCTAACCCTAACCCTAACCCTAACACTATCCTAGGCCTGATGCTAACCCTATCCCTAACCCTAACACTCTCCTAGGGCTGAGGCTAACCCTAACCCTAACACTATCCTAGGGCTGATGCTAACCCTAACCCTAACACTAACACTATCCTAGGGTTGATGCTAACCCTAATCCTAACACTATCCTAGGGCTGATGCTAACCATAACCCTAACCCTAACACTATCCTAGGGCTGATGCTAACCCTAACCCTAACCCTAACACTATCCTAGGGCTGATGCTAACCCTAACCCTAACACTCTCCTAGGCCTGATGCTAACCCTAACCCTAACACTTACACTATCCTAGTGCTGATGCTAACCCTAACCCTAACCCTAACACTATCCTAGGTCTGATGCTAACCCTAAACCTAACACTATCCTAGGCCTGATGCTAACCCTAACCCTAACCTTAACACTCTCCTAGGGCTGATGTTAACCCTAACCCTAACACTATCCTAGGGCTGATGCTAACCCTAACCCTAACCCTAACACTCTCCTAGGGCTGATGCTAACCCTAACCCTAACACTATCCTAGGCCTGATGCTAACCCTAACCCTAACACTATCCTAGGTCTGATGCTAACCCTAACCCTAACCCTAACACTATCCTAGGGCTGATGCTAACCCTAACCCTAACCCTAACACTATCCTAGAGCTGATGCTAACCCTAACCCTAACCCTAACACTATCCTAGGGCTGATGCTAACCCTAACCCTAATAATATCCTAGGGTTGATGCTAACCCTAACCCTAACCCGAACACTATCCTAGGGCTGATGCTAACCCTAACCCTAACCCTAACACTATCCTAGGGCTGATGCTAACCCTAACCCTAACTCTAACACTATCCTAGGGCTGATGCTAACCCTAACCCTAACAATATCCTAGGCCTGATGATATCCCTAACCCTAAACCTAACACTATCCTAGGGCTGATTCTAACCCTAACCCTAACCCTAACACTATCCTAGGGCTGATGATAACCCTAACCCTAACGCTAACACTATCCTAGGGCTGATGCTAACCCTAACACTAACACTATCCTAGGGCTGATGCTAACCCAAACCCTAACCCTAACACTCTCCTAGGGCTGATGCTAACCATAACCCTAACACTATCCTAGGGCTGATGCTAACCCTAACCCTAACCCTAACACTATCCAAGGGCTGATGCTAACCATAACGCTAACCCTAACACTGTCCTAGGGCTGATGCTAACCATAACCCAAACACTATCCTAGGGCTGATGCTAACCCTAACCCTAACCCTAACACTCTCCTAGGGCTGATGCTAACCCTAACCCTAACACTATCCTAGGGCTGATGCTAACCCTAACCCTAACCCTAACACTGTCCTAGGGCTGATGCTAACCCTAACCCTAACACTATCCTAGGCCTGATGCTAACCCTAACCCTAACCCTAACACTATCCTAGGGCTGATGCTAACCCTAACCCTAACACTATCCTAGGGGTGATGCTAACCCTAACCCTAACCCTAACCCTATCCTAGGGCTGATGCTATCCCTAACCCTAACACTATCCTAGGCCTGATGATAACCCTAACCCTAACCCTAACACTCTCCTAGGGCTGATGCTAACCATAACCCTAACACTATCCTAGGGCTGATGCTAACCCTAACCCTAACCCTAACACTATCCTAGGGCTGATGCTAACCATAACGCTAACCCTAACACTATCCTTTAACTGATGCTAACCCTAACCCTAACACTAACACTATCCTAGGCCTGATGATAACCCTAACCCTAACCCTAACATTATCCTAGGGTTTATGTTAACCCTAACCCTAACACTATCCTAGGGCTGATGCTAACCCTAACACTATCCTAGGGCTGATGCTAACCCTAACCCTAACACTATCCTAGGGCTGATGCTAACCCTAACCCTAACCCTAACACTATCCCAGAGCTGATGCTAACGCTAACCCTAACCCTAACCCTAACCCTAATGCTATCCTAGGGCTGATGCTAACCCTTACCCTAACCCTAACACTATCCTAGGGCTGATGCTAAATCTAACCCTAACTCTAACACTATCCTAGGGCTGAGGCTAACCCTAACCCTAACACTATCCTACGGCTGATGCTAACCCTAACCCTAACCCTAACACTATCCTAAGGCTGATGCTAACCCTAACACTGACACTATCCTAGGCCTGGTGCTAACCCTAACCCTAACCCTAACACTATCCTAGGGCTGATGCTAACCCTAACCCTAATAATATCCTAGGGTTGATGCTAAACCTAACCCTAACCCGAACACTATCCTAGGGCTGATGCTAACCCTAACCCTAACCCTAACACTATCCTAGGGCTGATGCTAACCCTATCCCTAACTCTAACACTATCCTAGGGCTGATGCTAACCCTAACCCTAACAATATCCTAGGCCTGATGATATCCCTAACCCTAAACCTAACACTATCCTAGGGCTGATGCTAACCCTAACCCTAACCCTAACACTATCCTAGGGCTGATGCTAACCCTAACCCTAACGCTAACACTATCCTAGGCCTGATGCTAACCCTAACACTAACACTATCCTAGGGCTGATGCTAACCCAAACCCTAACCCTAACACTATCCTAGGGCTGATGCTAACACTAACCCTAACTCTAACACTATCCTAGGGCTGAGGCTAACCCTAACCCTAACACTATCCTACGGCTGATGCTAACCCTAACCCTAACCCTAACACTATCCTAAAGCTGATGCTAACCCTAACACTAACACTATCCTAGGCCTGCTGCTAACCCTAACCCTAACCCTAACACTATTCTAGGGCTGATGCTAACCCTAATCCCAATAATATCCTAGGGCTGATGCTAACCCTAACCCTAACCCTAACACTATCCTAGGGCTGATGCTAACCCTAACCCTAACCCTAACAGTATCCTAGGGCTGATGCTAACCCTAACCCTAACACTAACACTATCCTAGGGCTGATGCTAACCCTAACACTAACAATATCCTAGGCCTGATGATATCCATAACCCTAAACCTAACACTATCCTAGGGCTGATGCTAACCCTAACCCTTACCCTAACACTATCCTAGGGCTGATTCTAACCGTAACCCTAACACAATCCTAGGCCTGATGCTAACCCTAACCCTTACCCTAACACTATCCTAGGGTTCATGCTAACCCTATCCCTAACCCTAACACTATCCTAGGGCGGATGCTAACCCTAACCCTAACCCTAACACTATCCTAGGGCTAATGCTAACCCTAACACTAACACTATCCTAGGGCTGATGCTAACCCTAACCCTAACCCTAACACTATCCTAGGGCTGATGCTAACCCTAACCCTAACTCTAACACTATCTTAGGGCTGAGGCTAACCCTAACCCTAACACTATCCTACGTCTGATGCTAACCCTAACCCTAACCCTAACACTATCCTAGGGCTAATGCTAACCCTAACCCTAACACTATCCTAGGCCTGATGCTAACCCTAACCCTAACCCTAACACTATCCTAGGGTTGATGCTAACCCTAACCCTAACACTATCCTAGGGCTGATGCTAACCCTAACCCTAACCCTAACACTGTCCTAGCGCTGATGCTAACCCTAACCCTAACACTACCCTAGGCCTGATGCTAACCCTAACCCTAACCCTAATACTATCCTAGGGCTGATGCTATCCCTAACCGTAACACTATCCTAGGCCTGATGATAACCCTAACCCTAACCCTAACACTCTCCTAGGGCTGATGCTAACCATAACCCTAACACTATCCTAGGGCTGATGCTAACCCTAACCCTAACCCTAACACTATCCTAGGGCTGATGCTAACCATAACGCTAACCCTAACACTATCCTTTAACTGATGCTAACCATAACCCTAACACTAACACTATCCTAGGCCTGATGATAACCCTAACCCTAACCCTAACACTATCCTAGGGTTTATGTTAACCCTAACCCTAACACTATCCTAGGGCTGATGCTAACCCTAACACTATCCTAGGGCTGATGCTAACCCTAACCCTAACCCTAACACTGTCCTAAGTCTGATGCTAACCCTAGCCCTCACACTATCCTAGGCCTGATGATAACCCTAACCCTAACCTTAACACTATCCTAGGGCTGATGCTAACCCTAACCCTAACCCTAACACTATCCTAGGGTTTATGTTAACCCTAACCCTAACACTATCCTAGGGATGATGCTAACCCTAACCCTAACCCTAACACTATCCTAGGGCGGATGCTAACCCTAACCCTAACCCTAACACTATCCTAGGGCTGATGCTAACCCTAACACTAACACTATCCTAAGTCTGATGCTAACCCTAGCCCTCACACTATCCTAGGCCTGATGATAACCCTAACCCTAACCTTAACACTATCCTAGGGCTGATGCTAACCCTAACCCTAACCCTAACACTATCCTAGGGTTTATGTTAACCCTAACTCTAACACTATCTTAGGGCTCAGGCTAACCCTAACCCAAACACTATCCTACGGCTGATGCTATCCCTAACCCTAACCCTAACACTATCCTAAGGCTGATGCTAACCCTAACACTAACACTATCCTAGGCCTGGTGCTAACCCTAACCCTAACCCTAACACTATCCCAGGGCTGATGCTAACCCTAACCCTAATACTATCCTAGGGTTGATGCTAACCCTAACCCTAACCCTAACACTATCCTAGGGCTGATGCTAACCCTATCCCTAACCCTAACACTATCCTAGGGCTGATGCTAACCCTAACCCTAACACTATCCTAGGCCTGATGCTAACCCTAACCCTAACACTATCCTAGGGCTGATGCTAACCCTAACACTAACACTATCCTAGGGCTGATGCTAACCCTAACCCTAACCCTAACACTATCCTAGGCCTGATGCTAACCCTATCCCTAACCCTAACACTCTCCTAGGGCTGAGGCTAACCCTAACCCTAACACTATCCTAGGGCTGATGCTAACCCTAACCCTAACACTAACACTATCCTAGGGTTGATGCTAACCCTAATCCTAACACTATCCTAGGGCTGATGCTAACCATAACCCTAACCCTAACACTATCCTAGGGCTGATGCTAACCCTAACCCTAACCCTAACACTATCCTAGGGCTGATGCTAACCCTAACCCTAACACTCTCCTAGGCCTGATGCTAACCCTAACCCTAACACTTACACTATCCTAGTGCTGATGCTAACCCTAACCCTAACCCTAACACTATCCTAGGTCTGATGCTAACCCTAAACCTAACACTATCCTAGGCCTGATGCTAACCCTAACCCTAACCTTAACACTCTCCTAGGGCTGATGTTAACCCTAACCCTAACACTATCCTAGGGCTGATGCTAACCCTAACCCTAACCCTAACACTCTCCTAGGGCTGATGCTAACCCTAACCCTAACACTATCCTAGGCCTGATGCTAACCCTAACCCTAACACTATCCTAGGTCTGATGCTAACCCTAACCCTAACCCTAACACTATCCTAGGGCTGATGCTAACCCTAACCCTAACCCTAACACTATCCTAGAGCTGATGCTAACCCTAACCCTAACCCTAACACTATCCTAGGGCTGATGCTAACCCTAACCCTAATAATATCCTAGGGTTGATGCTAACCCTAACCCTAACCCGAACACTATCCTAGGGCTGATGCTAACCCTAACCCTAACCCTAACACTATCCTAGGGCTGATGCTAACCCTAACCCTAACTCTAACACTATCCTAGGGCTGATGCTAACCCTAACCCTAACAATATCCTAGGCCTGATGATATCCCTAACCCTAAACCTAACACTATCCTAGGGCTGATGCTAACCCTAACCCTAACCCTAACACTATCCTAGGGCTGATGATAACCCTAACCCTAACGCTAACACTATCCTAGGGCTGATGCTAACCCTAACACTAACACTATCCTAGGGCTGATGCTAACCCAAACCCTAACCCTAACACTCTCCTAGGGCTGATGCTAACCATAACCCTAACACTATCCTAGGGCTGATGCTAACCCTAACCCTAACCCTAACACTATCCAAGGGCTGATGCTAACCATAACGCTAACCCTAACACTGTCCTAGGGCTGATGCTAACCATAACCCAAACACTATCCTAGGGCTGATGCTAACCCTAACCCTAACCCTAACACTCTCCTAGGGCTGATGCTAACCCTAACCCTAACACTATCCTAGGGCTGATGCTAACCCTAACCCTAACCCTAACACTGTCCTAGGGCTGATGCTAACCCTAACCCTAACACTATCCTAGGCCTGATGCTAACCCTAACCCTAACCCTAACACTATCCTAGGGCTGATGCTAACCCTAACCCTAACACTATCCTAGGGGTGATGCTAACCCTAACCCTAACCCTAACCCTATCCTAGGGCTGATGCTATCCCTAACCCTAACACTATCCTAGGCCTGATGATAACCCTAACCCTAACCCTAACACTCTCCTAGGGCTGATGCTAACCATAACCCTAACACTATCCTAGGGCTGATGCTAACCCTAACCCTAACCCTAACACTATCCTAGGGCTGATGCTAACCATAACGCTAACCCTAACACTATCCTTTAACTGATGCTAACCCTAACCCTAACACTAACACTATCCTAGGCCTGATGATAACCCTAACCCTAACCCTAACATTATCCTAGGGTTTATGTTAACCCTAACCCTAACACTATCCTAGGGCTGATGCTAACCCTAACACTATCCTAGGGCTGATGCTAACCCTAACACTAACACTATCCTAGGGCTGATGCTAACCCTAACCCTAACCCTAACACTATCCTAGGGCTGATGCTAACCCTAACTCTAACCCTAACACTATCCTAGAGCTGATGCTAACGCTAACCCTAACCCTAACCCTAACCCTAATGCTATCCTAGGGCTGATGCTAACCCTTACCCTAACCCTAACACTATCCTAGGGCTGATGGTAAATCTAACCCTAACTCTAACACTATCCTAGGGCTGAGGCTAACCCTAACCCTAACACTATCCTACGGCTGATGCTAACCCTAACCCTAACCCTAACACTATCCTAAGGCTGATGCTAACCCTAACACTGACACAATCCTAGGCCTGGTGCTAACCCTAACCCTAACCCTAACACTATCCTAGGGCTGATGCTAACCCTAACCATAATAATATCCTAGGGTTGATGCTAACCCTAACCCTAACCCGAACACTATCCTAGGGCTGATGCTAACCCTAACCCTAAACCTAACACTATCCTAGGGCTGATGCTAACCCTAACCCTAACTCTAAAACTATCCTAGGGCTGATGCTAACCCTAACCCTAACAATATCCTAGGCCTGATGATATCCCTAACCCTAAACCTAACACTATCCTAGGGCTGATGCTAACCCTAACCCTAACCCTAACACTATCCTAGGGCTGATGCTAACCCTAACCCTAACGCTAACACTATCCTAGGGCTGATGCTAACCCTAACACTAACACTATCCTAGGGCTGATGCTAACCCAAACCCTAACCCTAACACTATCCTAGGGCTGATGCTAACACTAACCCTAACTCTAACACTATCCTAGGGCTGAGGCTAACCCTAACCCTAACACTATCCGACGGCTGATGCTAACCCTAACCCTAACCCTAACACTATCCTAAGGCTGATGCTAACCCTAACACTAACACTATCCTAGGCCTGCTGCTAACCCTAACCCTAACACTAACACTATCCTAGGGCTGATGCTAACCCTAACACTAACAATATCCTAGGCCTGATGATATCCATAACCCTAAACCTAACACTATCCTAGGGCTGATGCTAACCCTAACCCTAACCCTAACACTATCCTAGGGCTGATTCTAACCGTAACCCTAACACAATCCTAGGCCTGATGCTAACCCTAACCCTTACCCTAACACTATCCTAGGGTTCATGCTAACCCTATCCCTAACCCTAACACTATCCTAGGGCGGATGCTAACCCTAACCCTAACCCTAACACTATCCTAGGGCTAATGCTAACCCTAACACTAACACTATCCTAGGGCTGATGCTAACCCTAACCCTAACCCTAACAGTATCCTAGGGCTGATGCTAACCCTAACCCTAACTCTAACACTATATTAGGGCTGAGGCTAACCCTAACCCTAACACTATCCTACGGCTGATGCTAACCCTAACCCTAACCCTAACACTATCCTAGGGCTAATGCTAACCCTAACCCTAACACTATCCTAGGCCTGATGCTAACCCTAACCCTAACCCTAACACTATCCTAGGGCTGATGCTAACCCTAACCCTAACACTATCCTAGGGCTGATGCTAACCCTAACCCTAACCCTAACACTGTCCTAGGGCTGATGCTAACCCTAACCCTAACACTATCCTAGGCCTGATGCTAACCCTAACCCTAACCATAATACTATCCTAGGACTGATGCTATCCCTAACCGTAACACTATCCTAGGCCTGATGATAACCCTAACCCTAACCCTAACACTCTCCTAGGGCTGATGCTAACCATAACCCTAACACTATCCTAGGGCTGATGCTAACCCTAACCCTAACCCTAACACTATCCTAGGGCTGATGCTAACCATAACGCTAACCCTAACACTATCCTTTAACTGATGCTAACCCTAACCCTAACACTAACACTATCCTAGGCCTGATGATAACCCTAACCCTAACCCTAACACTATCCTAGGGTTTATGTTAACCCTAACCCTAACACTATCCTAGGGCTGATGCTAACCCTAACACTATCCCAGGGCTGATGCTAACCCTAACCCTAACCCTAACACTGTCCTAAGTCTGATGCTAACCCTAGCCCTCACACTATCCTAGGCCTGATGATAACCCTAACCCTAACCTTAACACTATCCTAGGGCTGATGCTAACCCTAACCCTAACCCTAACACTATCCTAGGGTTTATGTTAACCCTAACCCTAACACTATCCTAGGGCTGATGCTAACCCTAACCCTAACCCTAACACTATCCTAGGGCGGATGCTAACCCTAACCCTAACCCTAACACTATCCTAGGGCTGATGCTAACCCTAACACTAACACTATCCTAAGTCTGATGCTAACCCTAGCCCTCACACTATCCTAGGCCTGATGATAACCCTAACCCTAACCTTAACACTATCCTAGGGCTGATGCTAACCCTAACCCTAACCCTAACACTATCCTAGGGTTTATGTTAACCCTAACTCTAACACTATCTTAGGGCTGAGGCTAAGCCTAACCCAAACACTATCCTACGGCTGATGCTATCCCTAACCCTAACCCTAACACTATCCTAAGGCTGATGCTAACCCTAACACTAACACTATCCTAGGCCTGGTGCTAACCCTAACCCTAACCCTAACACTATCCCAGGGCTGATGCTAACCCTAACCCTAATACTATCCTAGGGTTGATGCTAACCCTAACCCTAACCCTAACACTATCCTAGGGCTGATGCTAAGCCTATCCCTAACCCTAACACTATCCTAGGGCTGATGCTAACCCTAACCCTAACACTATCCTAGGCCTGATGCTAACCCTAACCCTAACACTATCCTAGGGCTGATGCTAACCCTAACACTAACACTATCCTAGGGCTGATGCTAACCCTAACCCTAACCCTAACACTATCCTAGGCCTGATGCTAACCCTATCCCTAACCCTAACACTCTCCTAGGGCTGAGGCTAACCCTAACCCTAACACTATCCTAGGGCTGATGCTAACCCTAACCCTAACCCTAACACTATCCTAGGGCTGATGCTAACCCTAACTCTAACCCTAACACTATCCTAGAGCTGATGCTAACGCTAACCCTAACCCTAACCCTAACCCTAATGCTATCCTAGGGCTGATGCTAACCCTTACCCTAACCCTAACTCTATCCTAGGGCTGATGGTAAATCTAACCCTAACTCTAACACTATCCTAGGGCTGAGGCTAACCCTAACCCTAACACTATCCTACGGCTGATGCTAACCCTAACCCTAACCCTAACACTATCCTAAGGCTGATGCTAACCCTAACACTGACACTATCCTAGGCCTGGTGCTAACCCTAACCCTAACCCTAACACTATCCTAGGGCTGATGCTAACCCTAACCATAATAATATCCTAGGGTTGATGCTAACCCTAACCCTAACCCGAACACTATCCTAGGGCTGATGCTAACCCTAACCCTAAACCTAACACTATCCTAGGGCTGATGCTAACCCTAACCCTAACTCTAAAACTATCCTAGGGCTGATGCTAACCCTAACCCTAACAATATCCTAGGCCTGATGATATCCCTAACCCTAAACCTAACACTATCCTAGGGCTGATGCTAACCCTAACCCTAACCCTAACACTATCCTAGGGCTGATGCTAACCCTAACCCTAACGCTAACACTATCCTAGGGCTGATGCTAACCCTAACACTAACACTATCCTAGGGCTGATGCTAACCCAAACCCTAACCCTAACACTATCCTAGGGCTGATGCTAACACTAACCCTAACTCTAACACTATCCTAGGGCTGAGGCTAACCCTAACCCTAACACTATCCGACGGCTGATGCTAACCCTAACCCTAACCCTAACACTATCCTAAGGCTGATGCTAACCCTAACACTAACACTATCCTAGGCCTGCTGCTAACCCTAACCCTAACCCTAACACTATTCAAGGGCTGATGCTAACCCTAACCCCAATAATATGCTAGGGCTGATGCTAACCCTAACCCTAACCCTAACACTATCCTAGGGCTGATGCTAACCCTAACCCTAACCCTAACAGTATCCTAGGGCTGATGCTAACCCTAACCCTAACACTAACACTATCCTAGGGCTGATGCTAACCCTAACACTAACAATATCCTAGGCCTGATGATATCCATAACCCTAAACCTAACACTATCCTAGGGCTGATGCTAACCCTAACCCTAACCCTAACACTATCCTAGGGCTGATTCTAACCGTAACCCTAACACAATCCTAGGCCTGATGCTAACCCTAACCCTTACCCTAACACTATCCTAGGGTTCATGCTAACCCTATCCCTAACCCTAACACTATCCTAGGGCGGATGCTAACCCTAACCCTAACCCTAACACTATCCTAGGGCTAATGCTAACCCTAACACTAACACTATCCTAGGGCTGATGCTAACCCTAACCCTAACCATAACACTATCCTAGGGCTGATGCTAACCCTAAACCTAACTCTAACACTATCTTAGGGCTGAGGCTAACCCTAACCCTAACACTATCCTCCGGCTGATGCTAACCCTAACCCTAACCCTAACACTATCCTAGGGCTAATGCTAACCCTAACCCTAACACTATCCTAGGCCTGATGCTAACCCTAACCCTAACCCTAACACTATCCTAGGGCTGATGCTAACCCTAACCCTAACACTATCCTAGGCCTGATGCTAACCCTAACCCTAACCCTAACACTGTCCTAGGGCTGATGCTAACCCTAACCCTAACACTATCCTAGGCCTGATGCTAACCCTAACCCTAACCCTAATACTATCCTAGGGCTGATGCTATCCCTAACCGTAACACTATCCTAGGCCTGATGATAACCCTAACCCTAACCCTAACACTCTCCTAGGGCTGATGCTAACCATAACCCTAACACTATCCTAGGGCTGATGCTAACCCTAACCCTAACCCTAACACTATCCTAGGGCTGATGCTAACCATAACGCTAACCCTAACACTATCCTTTAACTGATGCTAACCCTAACCCTAACACTAACACTATCCTAGGCCTGATGATAACCCTAACCCTAACCCTAACACTATCCTAGGGTTTATGTTAACCCTAACCCTAACACTATCCTAGGGCTGATGCTAACCCTAACACTATCCTAGGGCTGATGCTAACCCTAACCCTAACCCTAACACTGTCCTAAGTCTGATGCTAACCCTAGCCCTCACACTATCCTAGGTCTGATGATAACCCTAACCCTAACCTTAACACTATCCTAGGGCTGATGCTAACCCTAACCCTAACCCTAACACTATCCTAGGGTTTATGTTAACCCTAACCCTAACACTATCCTAGGGCTGATGCTAACCCTAACCCTAACCCTAACACTATCCTAGGGCGGATGCTAACCCTAACCCTAACCCTAACACTATCCTAGGGCTGATGCTAACCCTAACACTAACACTATCCTAAGTCTGATGCTAACCCTAGCCCTCACACTATCCTAGGCCTGATGATAACCCTAACCCTAACCTTAACACTATCCTAGGGCTGATGCTAACCCTAACCCTAACCCTAACACTATCCTAGGGTTTATGTTAACCCTAACTCTAACACTATCTTAGGGCTGAGGCTAAGCCTAACCCAAACACTATCCTACGGCTGATGCTATCCCTAACCCTAACCCTAACACTATCCTAAGGCTGATACTAACCCTAACACTAACACTATCCTAGGCCTGGTGCTAACCCTAACCCTAACCCTAACACTATCCCAGGGCTGATGCTAACCCTAACCCTAATACTATCCTAGGGTTGATGCTAACCCTAACCCTAACCCTAACACTATCCTAGGGCTGATGCTAACACTAACCCTAACACTATCCTAGGCCTGATGCTAACCCTAACCCTAACACTATCCTAGGGCTGATGCTAACCCTAACACTAACACTATCCTAGGGCTGATGCTAACCCTAACCCTAACCCTAACACTATCCTAGGCCTGATGCTAACCCTATCCCTAACCCTAACACTCTCCTAGGGCTGAGGCTAACCCTAACCCTAACACTATCCTAGGGCTGATGCTAACCCTAACCCTAACACTAACACTATCCTAGGGTTGATGCTAACCCTAATCCTAACACTATCCTAGGGCTGATGGTAACCATAACCCTAACCCTAACACTATCCTAGGGCTGATGCTAACCCTAACCCTAACCCTAACACTATCCTAGGGCTTTTGCTAACCCTAACCCTAACACTCTCCTAGGCCTGATGCTAACCCTAACCCTAACACTTACACTATCCTAGTGCTGATGCTAACCCTAACCCTAACCCTAACACTATCCTAGGTCTAATGCTAACCCTAAACCTAACACTATCCTAGGCCTGATGCTAACCCTAACCCTAACCTTAACACTCTCCTAGGGCTGATGTTAACCCTAACCCTAACACTATCCTAGGGCTGATGCTAACCCTAACCCTAACCCTAACACTCTCCTAGGGCTGATGCTAACCCTAACCCTAACACTATCCTAGGCCTGATGCTAACCCTAACCCTAACACTATCCTAGGTCTGATGCTAACCCTAACACTAACACTATCCTAGGGCTGATGCTAACCCTAACACTAACACTATCCTAGGGCTGATGCTAACCCTAACCCTAACCCTAACACTATCCTAGGCCTGATGCTAACCCTATCCCTAACCCTAACACTCTCCTAGGGCTGAGGCTAACCCTAACCCTAACACTATCCTAGGGCTGATGCTAACCCTAACCCTAACACTAACACTATCCTAGGGTTGATGCTAACCCTAATCCTAACACTATCCTAGGGCTGATGCTAACCATAACCCTAACCCTAACACTATCCTAGGGCTGATGCTAACCCTAACCCTAACCCTAACACTATCCTAGGGCTGATGCTAACCCTAACCCTAACACTCTCCTAGGCCTGATGCTAACCCTAACCCTAACACTTACACTATCCTAGTGCTGATGCTAACCCTAACCCTAACCCTAACACTATCCTAGGTCTGATGCTAACCCTAAACCTAACACTATCCTAGGCCTGATGCTAACCCTAACCCTAACCTTAACACTCTCCTAGGGCTGATGTTAACCCTAACCCTAACACTATCCTAGGGCTGATGCTAACCCTAACCCTAACCCTAACACTCTCCTAGGGCTGATGCTAACCCTAACCCTAACACTATCCTAGGCCTGATGCTAACCCTAACCCTAACACTATCCTAGGTCTGATGCTAACCCTAACCCTAACCCTAACACTATCCTAGGGCTGATGCTAACCCTAACCCTAACCCTAACACTATCCTAGAGCTGATGCTAACCCTAACCCTAACCCTAACACTATCCTAGGGCTGATGCTAACCCTAACCCTAATAATATCCTAGGGTTGATGCTAACCCTAACCCTAACCCGAACACTATCCTAGGGCTGATGCTAACCCTAACCCTAACCCTAACACTATCCTAGGGCTGATGCTAACCCTAACCCTAACTCTAACACTATCCTAGGGCTGATGCTAACCCTAACCCTAACAATATCCTAGGCCTGATGATATCCCTAACCCTAAACCTAACACTATCCTAGGGCTGATGCTAACCCTAACCCTAACCCTAACACTATCCTAGGGCTGATGATAACCCTAACCCTAACGCTAACACTATCCTAGGGCTGATGCTAACCCTAACACTAACACTATCCTAGGGCTGATGCTAACCCAAACCCTAACCCTAACACTCTCCTAGGGCTGATGCTAACCATAACCCTAACACTATCCTAGGGCTGATGCTAACCCTAACCCTAACCCTAACACTATCCAAGGGCTGATGCTAACCATAACGCTAACCCTAACACTGTCCTAGGGCTGATGCTAACCATAACCCAAACACTATCCTAGGGCTGATGCTAACCCTAACCCTAACCCTAACACTCTCCTAGGGCTGATGCTAACCCTAACCCTAACACTATCCTAGGGCTGATGCTAACCCTAACCCTAACCCTAACACTGTCCTAGGGCTGATGCTAACCCTAACCCTAACACTATCCTAGGCCTGATGCTAACCCTAACCCTAACCCTAACACTATCCTAGGGCTGATGCTAACCCTAACCCTAACACTATCCTAGGGGTGATGCTAACCCTAACCCTAACCCTAACCCTATCCTAGGGCTGATGCTATCCCTAACCCTAACACTATCCTAGGCCTGATGATAACCCTAACCCTAACCCAAACACTCTCCTAGGGCTGATGCTAACCATAACCCTAACACTATCCTAGGGCTGATGCTAACCCTAACCCTAACCCTAACACTATCCTAGGGCTGATGCTAACCATAACGCTAACCCTAACACTATCCTTTAACTGATGCTAACCCTAACCCTAACACTAACACTATCCTAGGCCTGATGATAACCCTAACCCTAACCCTAACATTATCCTAGGGTTTATGTTAACCCTAACCCTAACACTATCCTAGGGCTGATGCTAACCCTAACACTATCCTAGGGCTGATGCTAAACCTAACCCTAACACTATCCTAGGGCTGATGCTAACCCTAACCCTAACCCTAACACTATCCTAGGGCTGATGCTAACCCTAACTCTAACCCTAACACTATCCTAGAGCTGATGCTAACGCTAACCCTAACCCTAACCCTAACCCTAATGCTATCCTAGGGCTGATGCTAACCCTTACCCTAACCCTAACACTATCCTAGGGCTGATGGTAAATCTAACCCTAACTCTAACACTATCCTAGGGCTGAGGCTAACCCTAACCCTAACACTATCCTACGGCTGATGCTAACCCTAACCCTAACCCTAACACTATCCTAAGGCTGATGCTAACCCTAACACTGACACAATCCTAGGCCTGGTGCTAACCCTAACCCTAACCCTAACACTATCCTAGGGCTGATGCTAACCCTAACCATAATAATATCCTAGGGTTGATGCTAACCCTAACCCTAACCCGAACACTATCCTAGGGCTGATGCTAACCCTAACCCTAAACCTAACACTATCCTAGGGCTGATGCTAACCCTAACCCTAACTCTAAAACTATCCTAGGGCTGATGCTAACCCTAACCCTAACAATATCCTAGGCCTGATGATATCCCTAACCCTAAACCTAACACTATCCTAGGGCTGATGCTAACCCTAACCCTAACCCTAACACTATCCTAGGGCTGATGCTAACCCTAACCCTAACGCTAACACTATCCTAGGGCTGATGCTAACCCTAACACTAACACTATCCTAGGGCTGATGCTAACCCAAACCCTAACCCTAACACTATCCTAGGGCTGATGCTAACACTAACCCTAACTCTAACACTATCCTAGGGCTGAGGCTAACCCTAACCCTAACACTATCCGACGGCTGATGCTAACCCTAACCCTAACCCTAACACTATCCTAAGGCTGATGCTAACCCTAACACTAACACTATCCTAGGCCTGCTGCTAACCCTAACCCTAACCCTAACACTATTCAAGGGCTGATGCTAACCCTAACCCCAATAATATGCTAGGGCTGATGCTAACCCTAACCCTAACCCTAACACTATCCTAGGGCTGATGCTAACCCTAACCCTAACCCTAACAGTATCCTAGGGCTGATGCTAACCCTAACCCTAACACTATCCTAGGCCTGATGCTAACCCTAACCCTAACCCTAATACTATCCTAGGGCTGATGCTATCCCTAACCGTAACACTATCCTAGGCCTGATGATAACCCTAACCCTAACCCTAACACTCTCCTAGGGCTGATGCTAACCATAACCCTAACACTATCCTAGGGCTGATGCTAACCCTAACCCTAACCCTAACACTATCCTAGGGCTGATGCTAACCATAACGCTAACCCTAACACTATCCTTTAACTGATGCTAACCCTAACCCTAACACTAACACTATCCTAGGCCTGATGATAACCCTAACCCTAACCCTAACACTATCCTAGGGTTTATGTTAACCCTAACCCTAACACTATCCTAGGGCTGATGCTAACCCTAACACTATCCTAGGGCTGATGCTAACCCTAACCCTAACCCTAACACTGTCCTAAGTCTGATGCTAACCCTAGCCCTCACACTATCCTAGGTCTGATGATAACCCTAACCCTAACCTTAACACTATCCTAGGGCTGATGCTAACCCTAACCCTAACCCTAACACTATCCTAGGGTTTATGTTAACCCTAACCCTAACACTATCCTAGGGCTGATGCTAACCCTAACCCTAACCCTAACACTATCCTAGGGCGGATGCTAACCCTAACCCTAACCCTAACACTATCCTAGGGCTGATGCTAACCCTAACACTAACACTATCCTAAGTCTGATGCTAACCCTAGCCCTCACACTATCCTAGGCCTGATGATAACCCTAACCCTAACCTTAACACTATCCTAGGGCTGATGCTAACCCTAACCCTAACCCTAACACTATCCTAGGGTTTATGTTAACCCTAACTCTAACACTATCTTAGGGCTGAGGCTAAGCCTAACCCAAACACTATCCTACGGCTGATGCTATCCCTAACCCTAACCCTAACACTATCCTAAGGCTGATACTAACCCTAACACTAACACTATCCTAGGCCTGGTGCTAACCCTAACCCTAACCCTAACACTATCCCAGGGCTGATGCTAACCCTAACCCTAATACTATCCTAGGGTTGATGCTAACCCTAACCCTAACCCTAACACTATCCTAGGGCTGATGCTAACCCTAACCCTAACACTATCCTAGGCCTGATGCTAACCCTAACCCTAACACTATCCTAGGGCTGATGCTAACCCTAACACTAACACTATCCTAGGGCTGATGCTAACCCTAACCCTAACCCTAACACTATCCTAGGCCTGATGCTAACCCTATCCCTAACCCTAACACTCTCCTAGGGCTGAGGCTAACCCTAACCCTAACACTATCCTAGGGCTGATGCTAACCCTAACCCTAACACTAACACTATCCTAGGGTTGATGCTAACCCTAATCCTAACACTATCCTAGGGCTGATGGTAACCATAACCCTAACCCTAACACTATCCTAGGGCTGATGCTAACCCTAACCCTAACCCTAACACTATCCTAGGGCTTTTGCTAACCCTAACCCTAACACTCTCCTAGGCCTGATGCTAACCCTAACCCTAACACTTACACTATCCTAGTGCTGATGCTAACCCTAACCCTAACCCTAACACTATCCTAGGTCTAATGCTAACCCTAAACCTAACACTATCCTAGGCCTGATGCTAACCCTAACCCTAACCTTAACACTCTCCTAGGGCTGATGTTAACCCTAACCCTAACACTATCCTAGGGCTGATGCTAACCCTAACCCTAACCCTAACACTCTCCTAGGGCTGATGCTAACCCTAACCCTAACACTATCCTAGGCCTGATGCTAACCCTAACCCTAACACTATCCTAGGTCTGATGCTAACCCTAACACTAACACTATCCTAGGGCTGATGCTAACCCTAACACTAACACTATCCTAGGGCTGATGCTAACCCTAACCCTAACCCTAACACTATCCTAGGCCTGATGCTAACCCTATCCCTAACCCTAACACTCTCCTAGGGCTGAGGCTAACCCTAACCCTAACACTATCCTAGGGCTGATGCTAACCCTAACCCTAACACTAACACTATCCTAGGGTTGATGCTAACCCTAATCCTAACACTATCCTAGGGCTGATGCTAACCATAACCCTAACCCTAACACTATCCTAGGGCTGATGCTAACCCTAACCCTAACCCTAACACTATCCTAGGGCTGATGCTAACCCTAACCCTAACACTCTCCTAGGCCTGATGCTAACCCTAACCCTAACACTTACACTATCCTAGTGCTGATGCTAACCCTAACCCTAACCCTAACACTATCCTAGGTCTGATGCTAACCCTAAACCTAACACTATCCTAGGCCTGATGCTAACCCTAACCCTAACCTTAACACTCTCCTAGGGCTGATGTTAACCCTAACCCTAACACTATCCTAGGGCTGATGCTAACCCTAACCCTAACCCTAACACTCTCCTAGGGCTGATGCTAACCCTAACCCTAACACTATCCTAGGCCTGATGCTAACCCTAACCCTAACACTATCCTAGGTCTGATGCTAACCCTAACCCTAACCCTAACACTATCCTAGGGCTGATGCTAACCCTAACCCTAACCCTAACACTATCCTAGAGCTGATGCTAACCCTAACCCTAACCCTAACACTATCCTAGGGCTGATGCTAACCCTAACCCTAATAATATCCTAGGGTTGATGCTAACCCTAACCCTAACCCGAACACTATCCTAGGGCTGATGCTAACCCTAACCCTAACCCTAACACTATCCTAGGGCTGATGCTAACCCTAACCCTAACTCTAACACTATCCTAGGGCTGATGCTAACCCTAACCCTAACAATATCCTAGGCCTGATGATATCCCTAACCCTAAACCTAACACTATCCTAGGGCTGATGCTAACCCTAACCCTAACCCTAACACTATCCTAGGGCTGATGATAACCCTAACCCTAACGCTAACACTATCCTAGGGCTGATGCTAACCCTAACACTAACACTATCCTAGGGCTGATGCTAACCCAAACCCTAACCCTAACACTCTCCTAGGGCTGATGCTAACCATAACCCTAACACTATCCTAGGGCTGATGCTAACCCTAACCCTAACCCTAACACTATCCAAGGGCTGATGCTAACCATAACGCTAACCCTAACACTGTCCTAGGGCTGATGCTAACCATAACCCAAACACTATCCTAGGGCTGATGCTAACCCTAACCCTAACCCTAACACTCTCCTAGGGCTGATGCTAACCCTAACCCTAACACTATCCTAGGGCTGATGCTAACCCTAACCCTAACCCTAACACTGTCCTAGGGCTGATGCTAACCCTAACCCTAACACTATCCTAGGCCTGATGCTAACCCTAACCCTAACCCTAACACTATCCTAGGGCTGATGCTAACCCTAACCCTAACACTATCCTAGGGGTGATGCTAACCCTAACCCTAACCCTAACCCTATCCTAGGGCTGATGCTATCCCTAACCCTAACACTATCCTAGGCCTGATGATAACCCTAACCCTAACCCAAACACTCTCCTAGGGCTGATGCTAACCATAACCCTAACACTATCCTAGGGCTGATGCTAACCCTAACCCTAACCCTAACACTATCCTAGGGCTGATGCTAACCATAACGCTAACCCTAACACTATCCTTTAACTGATGCTAACCCTAACCCTAACACTAACACTATCCTAGGCCTGATGATAACCCTAACCCTAACCCTAACATTATCCTAGGGTTTATGTTAACCCTAACCCTAACACTATCCTAGGGCTGATGCTAACCCTAACACTATCCTAGGGCTGATGCTAAACCTAACCCTAACACTATCCTAGGGCTGATGCTAACCCTAACCCTAACCCTAACACTATCCTAGGGCTGATGCTAACCCTAACTCTAACCCTAACACTATCCTAGAGCTGATGCTAACGCTAACCCTAACCCTAACCCTAACCCTAATGCTATCCTAGGGCTGATGCTAACCCTTACCCTAACCCTAACACTATCCTAGGGCTGATGGTAAATCTAACCCTAACTCTAACACTATCCTAGGGCTGAGGCTAACCCTAACCCTAACACTATCCTACGGCTGATGCTAACCCTAACCCTAACCCTAACACTATCCTAAGGCTGATGCTAACCCTAACACTGACACAATCCTAGGCCTGGTGCTAACCCTAACCCTAACCCTAACACTATCCTAGGGCTGATGCTAACCCTAACCATAATAATATCCTAGGGTTGATGCTAACCCTAACCCTAACCCGAACACTATCCTAGGGCTGATGCTAACCCTAACCCTAAACCTAACACTATCCTAGGGCTGATGCTAACCCTAACCCTAACTCTAAAACTATCCTAGGGCTGATGCTAACCCTAACCCTAACAATATCCTAGGCCTGATGATATCCCTAACCCTAAACCTAACACTATCCTAGGGCTGATGCTAACCCTAACCCTAACCCTAACACTATCCTAGGGCTGATGCTAACCCTAACCCTAACGCTAACACTATCCTAGGGCTGATGCTAACCCTAACACTAACACTATCCTAGGGCTGATGCTAACCCAAACCCTAACCCTAACACTATCCTAGGGCTGATGCTAACACTAACCCTAACTCTAACACTATCCTAGGGCTGAGGCTAACCCTAACCCTAACACTATCCGACGGCTGATGCTAACCCTAACCCTAACCCTAACACTATCCTAAGGCTGATGCTAACCCTAACACTAACACTATCCTAGGCCTGCTGCTAACCCTAACCCTAACCCTAACACTATTCAAGGGCTGATGCTAACCCTAACCCCAATAATATGCTAGGGCTGATGCTAACCCTAACCCTAACCCTAACACTATCCTAGGGCTGATGCTAACCCTAACCCTAACCCTAACAGTATCCTAGGGCTGATGCTAACCCTAACCCTAACACTAACACTATCCTAGGGCTGATGCTAACCCTAACACTAACAATATCCTAGGCCTGATGATATCCATAACCCTAAACCTAACACTATCCTAGGGCTGATGCTAACCCTAACCCTAACCCTAACACTATCCTAGGGCTGATTCTAACCGTAACCCTAACACAATCCTAGGCCTGATGCTAACCCTAACCCTTACCCTAACACTATCCTAGGGTTCATGCTAACCCTATCCCTAACCCTAACACTATCCTAGGGCGGATGCTAACCCTAACCCTAACCCTAACACTATCCTAGGGCTAATGCTAACCCTAACACTAACACTATCCTAGGGCTGATGCTAACCCTAACCCTAACCCTAACACTATCCTAGGGCTGATGCTAACCCTAACCCTAACTCTAACACTATATTAGGGCTGAGGCTAACCCTAACCCTAACACTATCCTACGGCTGATGCTAACCCTAACCCTAACCCTAACACTATCCTAGGGCTAATGCTAACCCTAACCCTAACACTATCCTAGGCCTGATGCTAACCCTAACCCTAACCCTAACACTATCCTAGGGCTGATGCTAACCCTAACCCTAACACTATCCTAGGGCTGATGCTAACCCTAACCCTAACCCTAACACTGTCCTAGGGCTGATGCTAACCCTAACCCTAACACTATCCTAGGCCTGATGCTAACCCTAACCCTAACCATAATACTATCCTAGGACTGATGCTATCCCTAACCGTAACACTATCCTAGGCCTGATGATAACCCTAACCCTAACCCTAACACTCTCCTAGGGCTGATGCTAACCATAACCCTAACACTATCCTAGGGCTGATGCTAACCCTAACCCTAACCCTAACACTATCCTAGGGCTGATGCTAACCATAACGCTAACCCTAACACTATCCTTTAACTGATGCTAACCCTAACCCTAACACTAACACTATCCTAGGCCTGATGATAACCCTAACCCTAACCCTAACACTATCCTAGGGTTTATGTTAACCCTAACCCTAACACTATCCTAGGGCTGATGCTAACCCTAACACTATCCCAGGGCTGATGCTAACCCTAACCCTAACCCTAACACTGTCCTAAGTCTGATGCTAACCCTAGCCCTCACACTATCCTAGGCCTGATGATAACCCTAACCCTAACCTTAACACTATCCTAGGGCTGATGCTAACCCTAACCCTAACCCTAACACTATCCTAGGGTTTATGTTAACCCTAACCCTAACACTATCCTAGGGCTGATGCTAACCCTAACCCTAACCCTAACACTATCCTAGGGCGGATGCTAACCCTAACCCTAACCCTAACACTATCCTAGGGCTGATGCTAACCCTAACACTAACACTATCCTAAGTCTGATGCTAACCCTAGCCCTCACACTATCCTAGGCCTGATGATAACCCTAACCCTAACCTTAACACTATCCTAGGGCTGATGCTAACCCTAACCCTAACCCTAACACTATCCTAGGGTTTATGTTAACCCTAACTCTAACACTATCTTAGGGCTGAGGCTAAGCCTAACCCAAACACTATCCTACGGCTGATGCTATCCCTAACCCTAACCCTAACACTATCCTAAGGCTGATGCTAACCCTAACACTAACACTATCCTAGGCCTGGTGCTAACCCTAACCCTAACCCTAACACTATCCCAGGGCTGATGCTAACCCTAACCCTAATACTATCCTAGGGTTGATGCTAACCCTAACCCTAACCCTAACACTATCCTAGGGCTGATGCTAAGCCTATCCCTAACCCTAACACTATCCTAGGGCTGATGCTAACCCTAACCCTAACACTATCCTAGGCCTGATGCTAACCCTAACCCTAACACTATCCTAGGGCTGATGCTAACCCTAACCCTAACACTATCCTAGGGCTGATGCTAACCCTAACCCTAACCCTAACACTATCCTAGGCCTGATGCTAACCCTATCCCTAACCCTAACACTCTCCTAGGGCTGAGGCTAACCCTAACCCTAACACTATCCTAGGGCTGATGCTAACCCTAACCCTAACCCTAACACTATCCTAGGGCTGATGCTAACCCTAACTCTAACCCTAACACTATCCTAGAGCTGATGCTAACGCTAACCCTAACCCTAACCCTAACCCTAATGCTATCCTAGGGCTGATGCTAACCCTTACCCTAACCCTAACACTATCCTAGGGCTGATGGTAAATCTAACCCTAACTCTAACACTATCCTAGGGCTGAGGCTAACCCTAACCCTAACACTATCCTACGGCTGATGCTAACCCTAACCCTAACCCTAACACTATCCTAAGGCTGATGCTAACCCTAACACTGACACTATCCTAGGCCTGGTGCTAACCCTAACCCTAACCCTAACACTATCCTAGGGCTGATGCTAACCCTAACCATAATAATATCCTAGGGTTGATGCTAACCCTAACCCTAACCCGAACACTATCCTAGGGCTGATGCTAACCCTAACCCTAAACCTAACACTATCCTAGGGCTGATGCTAACCCTAACCCTAACTCTAAAACTATCCTAGGGCTGATGCTAACCCTAACCCTAACAATATCCTAGGCCTGATGATATCCCTAACCCTAAACCTAACACTATCCTAGGGCTGATGCTAACCCTAACCCTAACCCTAACACTATCCTAGGGCTGATGCTAACCCTAACCCTAACGCTAACACTATCCTAGGGCTGATGCTAACCCTAACACTAACACTATCCTAGGGCTGATGCTAACCCAAACCCTAACCCTAACACTATCCTAGGGCTGATGCTAACACTAACCCTAACTCTAACACTATCCTAGGGCTGAGGCTAACCCTAACCCTAACACTATCCGACGGCTGATGCTAACCCTAACCCTAACCCTAACACTATCCTAAGGCTGATGCTAACCCTAACACTAACACTATCCTAGGCCTGCTGCTAACCCTAACCCTAACCCTAACACTATTCAAGGGCTGATGCTAACCCTAACCCCAATAATATGCTAGGGCTGATGCTAACCCTAACCCTAACCCTAACACTATCCTAGGGCTGATGCTAACCCTAACCCTAACCCTAACAGTATCCTAGGGCTGATGCTAACCCTAACCCTAACACTAACACTATCCTAGGGCTGATGCTAACCCTAACACTAACAATATCCTAGGCCTGATGATATCCATAACCCTAAACCTAACACTATCCTAGGGCTGATGCTAACCCTAACCCTAACCCTAACACTATCCTAGGGCTGATTCTAACCGTAACCCTAACACAATCCTAGGCCTGATGCTAACCCTAACCCTTACCCTAACACTATCCTAGGGTTCATGCTAACCCTATCCCTAACCCTAACACTATCCTAGGGCGGATGCTAACCCTAACCCTAACCCTAACACTATCCTAGGGCTGATGCTAACCCTAACCCTAACCATAACACTATCCTAGGGCTGATGCTAACCCTAAACCTAACTCTAACACTATCTTAGGGCTGAGGCTAACCCTAACCCTAACACTATCCTACGGCTGATGCTAACCCTAACCCTAACCCTAACACTATCCTAGGGCTAATGCTAACCCTAACCCTAACACTATCCTAGGCCTGATGCTAACCCTAACCCTAACCCTAACACTATCCTAGGGCTGATGCTAACCCTAACCCTAACACTATCCTAGGCCTGATGCTAACCCTAACCCTAACCCTAACACTGTCCTAGGGCTGATGCTAACCCTAACCCTAACACTATCCTAGGCCTGATGCTAACCCTAACCCTAACCCTAATACTATCCTAGGGCTGATGCTATCCCTAACCGTAACACTATCCTAGGCCTGATGATAACCCTAACCCTAACTCTAACACTCTCCTAGGGCTGATGCTAACCATAACCCTAACACTATCCTAGGGCTGATGCTAACCCTAACCCTAACCCTAACACTATCCTAGGGCTGATGCTAACCATAACGCTAACCCTAACACTATCCTTTAACTGATGCTAACCCTAACCCTAACACTAACACTATCCTAGGCCTGATGATAACCCTAACCCTAACCCTAACACTATCCTAGGGTTTATGTTAACCCTAACCCTAACACTATCCTAGGGCTGATGCTAACCCTAACACTATCCTAGGGCTGATGCTAACCCTAACCCTAACCCTAACACTGTCCTAAGTCTGATGCTAACCCTAGCCCTCACACTATCCTAGGTCTGATGATAACCCTAACCCTAACCTTAACACTATCCTAGGGCTGATGCTAACCCTAACCCTAACCCTAACACTATCCTAGGGTTTATGTTAACCCTAACCCTAACACTATCCTAGGGCTGATGCTAACCCTAACCCTAACCCTAACACTATCCTAGGGCGGATGCTAACCCTAACCCTAACCCTAACACTATCCTAGGGCTGATGCTAACCCTAACACTAACACTATCCTAAGTCTGATGCTAACCCTAGCCCTCACACTATCCTAGGCCTGATGATAACCCTAACCCTAACCTTAACACTATCCTAGGGCTGATGCTAACCCTAACCCTAACCCTAACACTATCCTAGGGTTTATGTTAACCCTAACTCTAACACTATCTTAGGGCTGAGGCTAAGCCTAACCCAAACACTATCCTACGGCTGATGCTATCCCTAACCCTAACCCTAACACTATCCTAAGGCTGATACTAACCCTAACACTAACACTATCCTAGGCCTGGTGCTAACCCTAACCCTAACCCTAACACTATCCCAGGGCTGATGCTAACCCTAACCCTAATACTATCCTAGGGTTGATGCTAACCCTAACCCTAACCCTAACACTATCCTAGGGCTGATGCTAACCCTAACCCTAACACTATCCTAGGCCTGATGCTAACCCTAACCCTAACACTATCCTAGGGCTGATGCTAACCCTAACACTAACACTATCCTAGGGCTGATGCTAACCCTAACCCTAACCCTAACACTATCCTAGGCCTGATGCTAACCCTATCCCTAACCCTAACACTCTCCTAGGGCTGAGGCTAACCCTAACCCTAACACTATCCTAGGGCTGATGCTAACCCTAACCCTAACACTAACACTATCCTAGGGTTGATGCTAACCCTAATCCTAACACTATCCTAGGGCTGATGCTAACCATAACCCTAACCCTAACACTATCCTAGGGCTGATGCTAACCCTAACCCTAACCCTAACACTATCCTAGGGCTTTTGCTAACCCTAACCCTAACACTCTCCTAGGCCTGATGCTAACCCTAACCCTAACACTTACACTATCCTAGTGCTGATGCTAACCCTAACCCTAACCCTAACACTATCCTAGGTCTAATGCTAACCCTAAACCTAACACTATCCTAGGCCTGATGCTAACCCTAACCCTAACCTTAACACTCTCCTAGGGCTGATGTTAACCCTAACCCTAACACTATCCTAGGGCTGATGCTAACCCTAACCCTAACCCTAACACTCTCCTAGGGCTGATGCTAACCCTAACCCTAACACTATCCTAGGCCTGATGCTAACCCTAACCCTAACACTATCCTAGGTCTGATGCTAACCCTAACACTAACACTATCCTAGGGCTGATGCTAACCCTAACACTAACACTATCCTAGGGCTGATGCTAACCCTAACCCTAACCCTAACACTATCCTAGGCCTGATGCTAACCCTATCCCTAACCCTAACACTCTCCTAGGGCTGAGGCTAACCCTAACCCTAACACTATCCTAGGGCTGATGCTAACCCTAACCCTAACACTAACACTATCCTAGGGTTGATGCTAACCCTAATCCTAACACTATCCTAGGGCTGATGCTAACCATAACCCTAACCCTAACACTATCCTAGGGCTGATGCTAACCCTAACCCTAACCCTAACACTATCCTAGGGCTGATGCTAACCCTAACCCTAACACTCTCCTAGGCCTGATGCTAACCCTAACCCTAACACTTACACTATCCTAGTGCTGATGCTAACCCTAACCCTAACCCTAACACTATCCTAGGTCTGATGCTAACCCTAAACCTAACACTATCCTAGGCCTGATGCTAACCCTAACCCTAACCTTAACACTCTCCTAGGGCTGATGTTAACCCTAACCCTAACACTATCCTAGGGCTGATGCTAACCCTAACCCTAACCCTAACACTCTCCTAGGGCTGATGCTAACCCTAACCCTAACACTATCCTAGGCCTGATGCTAACCCTAACCCTAACACTATCCTAGGTCTGATGCTAACCCTAACCCTAACCCTAACACTATCCTAGGGCTGATGCTAACCCTAACCCTAACCCTAACACTATCCTAGAGCTGATGCTAACCCTAACCCTAACCCTAACACTATCCTAGGGCTGATGCTAACCCTAACCCTAATAATATCCTAGGGTTGATGCTAACCCTAACCCTAACCCGAACACTATCCTAGGGCTGATGCTAACCCTAACCCTAACCCTAACACTATCCTAGGGCTGATGCTAACCCTAACCCTAACTCTAACACTATCCTAGGGCTGATGCTAACCCTAACCCTAACAATATCCTAGGCCTGATGATATCCCTAACCCTAAACCTAACACTATCCTAGGGCTGATGCTAACCCTAACCCTAACCCTAACACTATCCTAGGGCTGATGATAACCCTAACCCTAACGCTAACACTATCCTAGGGCTGATGCTAACCCTAACACTAACACTATCCTAGGGCTGATGCTAACCCAAACCCTAACCCTAACACTCTCCTAGGGCTGATGCTAACCATAACCCTAACACTATCCTAGGGCTGATGCTAACCCTAACCCTAACCCTAACACTATCCAAGGGCTGATGCTAACCATAACGCTAACCCTAACACTGTCCTAGGGCTGATGCTAACCATAACCCAAACACTATCCTAGGGCTGATGCTAACCCTAACCCTAACCCTAACACTCTCCTAGGGCTGATGCTAACCCTAACCCTAACACTATCCTAGGGCTGATGCTAACCCTAACCCTAACCCTAACACTGTCCTAGGGCTGATGCTAACCCTAACCCTAACACTATCCTAGGCCTGATGCTAACCCTAACCCTAACCCTAACACTATCCTAGGGCTGATGCTAACCCTAACCCTAACACTATCCTAGGGGTGATGCTAACCCTAACCCTAACCCTAACCCTATCCTAGGGCTGATGCTATCCCTAACCCTAACACTATCCTAGGCCTGATGATAACCCTAACCCTAACCCAAACACTCTCCTAGGGCTGATGCTAACCATAACCCTAACACTATCCTAGGGCTGATGCTAACCCTAACCCTAACCCTAACACTATCCTAGGGCTGATGCTAACCATAACGCTAACCCTAACACTATCCTTTAACTGATGCTAACCCTAACCCTAACACTAACACTATCCTAGGCCTGATGATAACCCTATCCCTAACCCTAACATTATCCTAGGGTTTATGTTTACCCTAACCCTAACACTATCCTAGGGCTGATGCTAACCCTAACACTATCCTAGGGCTGATGCTAAACCTAACCCTAACACTATCCTAGGGCTGATGCTAACCCTAACCCTAACCCTAACACTATCCTAGGGCTGATGCTAACCCTAACTCTAACCCTAACACTATCCTAGAGCTGATGCTAACGCTAACCCTAACCCTAACCCTAACCCTAATGCTATCCTAGGGCTGATGCTAACCCTTACCCTAACCCTAACACTATCCTAGGGCTGATGGTAAATCTAACCCTAACTCTAACACTATCCTAGGGCTGAGGCTAACCCTAACCCTAACACTATCCTACGGCTGATGCTAACCCTAACCCTAACCCTAACACTATCCTAAGGCTGATGCTAACCCTAACACTGACACAATCCTAGGCCTGGTGCTAACCCTAACCCTAACCCTAACACTATCCTAGGGCTGATGCTAACCCTAACCATAATAATATCCTAGGGTTGATGCTAACCCTAACCCTAACCCGAACACTATCCTAGGGCTGATGCTAACCCTAACCCTAAACCTAACACTATCCTAGGGCTGATGCTAACCCTAACCCTAACTCTAAAACTATCCTAGGGCTGATGCTAACCCTAACCCTAACAATATCCTAGGCCTGATGATATCCCTAACCCTAAACCTAACACTATCCTAGGGCTGATGCTAACCCTAACCCTAACCCTAACACTATCCTAGGGCTGATGCTAACCCTAACCCTAACGCTAACACTATCCTAGGGCTGATGCTAACCCTAACACTAACACTATCCTAGGGCTGATGCTAACCCAAACCCTAACCCTAACACTATCCTAGGGCTGATGCTAACACTAACCCTAACTCTAACACTATCCTAGGGCTGAGGCTAACCCTAACCCTAACACTATCCGACGGCTGATGCTAACCCTAACCCTAACCCTAACACTATCCTAAGGCTGATGCTAACCCTAACACTAACACTATCCTAGGCCTGCTGCTAACCCTAACCCTAACCCTAACACTATTCAAGGGCTGATGCTAACCCTAACCCCAATAATATGCTAGGGCTGATGCTAACCCTAACCCTAACCCTAACACTATCCTAGGGCTGATGCTAACCCTAACCCTAACCCTAACAGTATCCTAGGGCTGATGCTAACCCTAACCCTAACACTAACACTATCCTAGGGCTGATGCTAACCCTAACACTAACAATATCCTAGGCCTGATGATATCCATAACCCTAAACCTAACACTATCCTAGGGCTGATGCTAACCCTAACCCTAACCCTAACACTATCCTAGGGCTGATTCTAACCGTAACCCTAACACAATCCTAGGCCTGATGCTAACCCTAACCCTTACCCTAACACTATCCTAGGGTTCATGCTAACCCTATCCCTAACCCTAACACTATCCTAGGGCGGATGCTAACCCTAACCCTAACCCTAACACTATCCTAGGGCTAATGCTAACCCTAACACTAACACTATCCTAGGGCTGATGCTAACCCTAACCCTAACCCTAACACTATCCTAGGGCTGATGCTAACCCTAACCCTAACTCTAACACTATATTAGGGCTGAGGCTAACCCTAACCCTAACACTATCCTACGGCTGATGCTAACCCTAACCCTAACCCTAACACTATCCTAGGGCTAATGCTAACCCTAACCCTAACACTATCCTAGGCCTGATGCTAACCCTAACCCTAACCCTAACACTATCCTAGGGCTGATGCTAACCCTAACCCTAACACTATCCTAGGGCTGATGCTAACCCTAACCCTAACCCTAACACTGTCCTAGGGCTGATGCTAACCCTAACCCTAACACTATCCTAGGCCTGATGCTAACCCTAACCCTAACCATAATACTATCCTAGGACTGATGCTATCCCTAACCGTAACACTATCCTAGGCCTGATGATAACCCTAACCCTAACCCTAACACTCTCCTAGGGCTGATGCTAACCATAACCCTAACACTATTATAGGGCTGATGCTAACCCTAACCCTAACCCTAACACTATCCTAGGGCTGATGCTAACCATAACGCTAACCCTAACACTATCCTTTAACTGATGCTAACCCTAACCCTAACACTAACACTATCCTAGGCCTGATGATAACCCTAACCCTAACCCTAACACTATCCTAGGGTTTATGTTAACCCTAACCCTAACACTATCCTAGGGCTGATGCTAACCCTAACACTATCCCAGGGCTGATGCTAACCCTAACCCTAACCCTAACACTGTCCTAAGTCTGATGCTAACCCTAGCCCTCACACTATCCTAGGCCTGATGATAACCCTAACCCTAACCTTAACACTATCCTAGGGCTGATGCTAACCCTAACCCTAACCCTAACACTATCCTAGGGTTTATGTTAACCCTAACCCTAACACTATCCTAGGGCTGATGCTAACCCTAACCCTAACCCTAACACTATCCTAGGGCGGATGCTAACCCTAACCCTAACCCTAACACTATCCTAGGGCTGATGCTAACCCTAACACTAACACTATCCTAAGTCTGATGCTAACCCTAGCCCTCACACTATCCTAGGCCTGATGATAACCCTAACCCTAACCTTAACACTATCCTAGGGCTGATGCTAACCCTAACCCTAACCCTAACACTATCCTAGGGTTTATGTTAACCCTAACTCTAACACTATCTTAGGGCTGAGGCTAAGCCTAACCCAAACACTATCCTACGGCTGATGCTATCCCTAACCCTAACCCTAACACTATCCTAAGGCTGATGCTAACCCTAACACTAACACTATCCTAGGCCTGGTGCTAACCCTAACCCTAACCCTAACACTATCCCAGGGCTGATGCTAACCCTAACCCTAATACTATCCTAGGGTTGATGCTAACCCTAACCCTAACCCTAACACTATCCTAGGGCTGATGCTAAGCCTATCCCTAACCCTAACACTATCCTAGGGCTGATGCTAACCCTAACCCTAACACTATCCTAGGCCTGATGCTAACCCTAACCCTAACACTATCCTAGGGCTGATGCTAACCCTAACACTAACACTATCCTAGGGCTGATGCTAACCCTAACCCTAACCCTAACACTATCCTAGGCCTGATGCTAACCCTATCCCTAACCCTAACACTCTCCTAGGGCTGAGGCTAACCCTAACCCTAACACTATCCTAGGGCTGATGCTAACCCTAACCCTAACCCTAACACTATCCTAGGGCTGATGCTAACCCTAACTCTAACCCTAACACTATCCTAGAGCTGATGCTAACGCTAACCCTAACCCTAACCCTAACCCTAATGCTATCCTAGGGCTGATGCTAACCCTTACCCTAACCCTAACACTATCCTAGGGCTGATGGTAAATCTAACCCTAACTCTAACACTATCCTAGGGCTGAGGCTAACCCTAACCCTAACACTATCCTACGGCTGATGCTAACCCTAACCCTAACCCTAACACTATCCTAAGGCTGATGCTAACCCTAACACTGACACTATCCTAGGCCTGGTGCTAACCCTAACCCTAACCCTAACACTATCCTAGGGCTGATGCTAACCCTAACCATAATAATATCCTAGGGTTGATGCTAACCCTAACCCTAACCCGAACACTATCCTAGGGCTGATGCTAACCCTAACCCTAAACCTAACACTATCCTAGGGCTGATGCTAACCCTAACCCTAACTCTAAAACTATCCTAGGGCTGATGCTAACCCTAACCCTAACAATATCCTAGGCCTGATGATATCCCTAACCCTAAACCTAACACTATCCTAGGGCTGATGCTAACCCTAACCCTAACCCTAACACTATCCTAGGGCTGATGCTAACCCTAACCCTAACGCTAACACTATCCTAGGGCTGATGCTAACCCTAACACTAACACTATCCTAGGGCTGATGCTAACCCAAACCCTAACCCTAACACTATCCTAGGGCTGATGCTAACACTAACCCTAACTCTAACACTATCCTAGGGCTGAGGCTAACCCTAACCCTAACACTATCCGACGGCTGATGCTAACCCTAACCCTAACCCTAACACTATCCTAAGGCTGATGCTAACCCTAACACTAACACTATCCTAGGCCTGCTGCTAACCCTAACCCTAACCCTAACACTATTCAAGGGCTGATGCTAACCCTAACCCCAATAATATGCTAGGGCTGATGCTAACCCTAACCCTAACCCTAACACTATCCTAGGGCTGATGCTAACCCTAACCCTAACCCTAACAGTATCCTAGGGCTGATGCTAACCCTAACCCTAACACTAACACTATCCTAGGGCTGATGCTAACCCTAACACTAACAATATCCTAGGCCTGATGATATCCATAACCCTAAACCTAACACTATCCTAGGGCTGATGCTAACCCTAACCCTAACCCTAACACTATCCTAGGGCTGATTCTAACCGTAACCCTAACACAATCCTAGGCCTGATGCTAACCCTAACCCTTACCCTAACACTATCCTAGGGTTCATGCTAACCCTATCCCTAACCCTAACACTATCCTAGGGCGGATGCTAACCCTAACCCTAACCCTAACACTATCCTAGGGCTAATGCTAACCCTAACACTAACACTATCCTAGGGCTGATGCTAACCCTAACCCTAACCATAACACTATCCTAGGGCTGATGCTAACCCTAAACCTAACTCTAACACTATCTTAGGGCTGAGGCTAACCCTAACCCTAACACTATCCTACGGCTGATGCTAACCCTAACCCTAACCCTAACACTATCCTAGGGCTAATGCTAACCCTAACCCTAACACTATCCTAGGCCTGATGCTAACCCTAACCCTAACCCTAACACTATCCTAGGGCTGATGCTAACCCTAACCCTAACACTATCCTAGGCCTGATGCTAACCCTAACCCTAACCCTAACACTGTCCTAGGGCTGATGCTAACCCTAACCCTAACACTATCCTAGGCCTGATGCTAACCCTAACCCTAACCCTAATACTATCCTAGGGCTGATGCTATCCCTAACCGTAACACTATCCTAGGCCTGATGATAACCCTAACCCTAACCCTAACACTCTCCTAGGGCTGATGCTAACCATAACCCTAACACTATCCTAGGGCTGATGCTAACCCTAACCCTAACCCTAACACTATCCTAGGGCTGATGCTAACCATAACGCTAACCCTAACACTATCCTTTAACTGATGCTAACCCTAACCCTAACACTAACACTATCCTAGGCCTGATGATAACCCTAACCCTAACCCTAACACTATCCTAGGGTTTATGTTAACCCTAACCCTAACACTATCCTAGGGCTGATGCTAACCCTAACACTATCCTAGGGCTGATGCTAACCCTAACCCTAACCCTAACACTGTCCTAAGTCTGATGCTAACCCTAGCCCTCACACTATCCTAGGTCTGATGATAACCCTAACCCTAACCTTAACACTATCCTAGGGCTGATGCTAACCCTAACCCTAACCCTAACACTATCCTAGGGTTTATGTTAACCCTAACCCTAACACTATCCTAGGGCTGATGCTAACCCTAACCCTAACCCTAACACTATCCTAGGGCGGATGCTAACCCTAACCCTAACCCTAACACTATCCTAGGGCTGATGCTAACCCTAACACTAACACTATCCTAAGTCTGATGCTAACCCTAGCCCTCACACTATCCTAGCCCTGATGATAACCCTAACCCTAACCTTAACACTATCCTAGGGCTGATGCTAACCCTAACCCTAACCCTAACACTATCCTAGGGTTTATGTTAACCCTAACTCTAACACTATCTTAGGGCTGAGGCTAAGCCTAACCCAAACACTATCCTACGGCTGATGCTATCCCTAACCCTAACCCTAACACTATCCTAAGGCTGATACTAACCCTAACACTAACACTATCCTAGGCCTGGTGCTAACCCTAACCCTAACCCTAACACTATCCCAGGGCTGATGCTAACCCTAACCCTAATACTATCCTAGGGTTGATGCTAACCCTAACCCTAACCCTAACACTATCCTAGGCCTGATGCTAACCGTAACCCTAACACTATCCTAGGCCTGATGCTAACCCTAACCCTAACACTATCCTAGGGCTGATGCTAACCCTAACACTAACACTATCCTAGGGCTGATGCTAACCCTAACCCTAACCCTAACACTATCCTAGGCCTGATGCTAACCCTATCCCTAACCCTAACACTCTCCTAGGGCTGAGGCTAACCCTAACCCTAACACTATCCTAGGGCTGATGCTAACCCTAACCCTAACACTAACACTATCCTAGGGTTGATGCTAACCCTAATCCTAACACTATCCTAGGGCTGATGCTAACCATAACCCTAACCCTAACACTATCCTAGGGCTGATGCTAACCCTAACCCTAACCCTAACACTATCCTAGGGCTTTTGCTAACCCTAACCCTAACACTCTCCTAGGCCTGATGCTAACCCTAACCCTAACACTTACACTATCCTAGTGCTGATGCTAACCCTAACCCTAACCCTAACACTATCCTAGGTCTAATGCTAACCCTAAACCTAACACTATCCTAGGCCTGATGCTAACCCTAACCCTAACCTTAACACTCTCCTAGGGCTGATGTTAACCCTAACCCTAACACTATCCTAGGGCTGATGCTAACCCTAACCCTAACCCTAACACTCTCCTAGGGCTGATGCTAACCCTAACCCTAACACTATCCTAGGCCTGATGCTAACCCTAACCCTAACACTATCCTAGGTCTGATGCTAACCCTAACCCTAACCCTAACACTATCCTAGGGCTGATGCTAACCCTAACCCTAACCCTAACACTATCCTAGAGCTGATGCTAATGCTAACCCTAACCCTAACCCTAACCCTAATGCTATCCTAGGGCTGATGCTAACCCTTACCCTAACCCTAACACTATCCTAGGGCTGATGCTAAATCTAACCCTAACTCTAACACTATCCTAGGGCTGAGGCTAACCCTAACCCTAACACTATCCTACGGCTGATGCTAACCCTAACCCTAACCCTAACACTATCCTAAGGCTGATGCTAACCCTAACACTGACACTATCCTAGGCCTGGTGCTAACCCTAACCCTAACCCTAACACTATCCTAGGGCTGATGCTAACCCTAACCCTAATAATATCCTAGGGTTGATGCTAACCCTAACCCTAACCCGAACACTATCCTAGGGCTGATGCTAACCCTAACCCTAACCCTAACACTATCCTAGGGCTGATGCTAACCCTAACCCTAACAATATCCTAGGCCTGATGATATCCCTAACCCTAAACCTAACACTATCCTAGGGCTGATGCTAACCCTAACCCTAACCCTAACACTATCCTAGGGCTGATGATAACCCTAACCCTAACGCTAACACTATCCTAGGGCTGATGCTAACCCTAACACTAACACTATCCTAGGGCTGATGCTAACCCAAACCCTAACCCTAACACTCTCCCAGGGCTGATGCTAACCATAACCCTAACAATATCCTAGGGCTGATGCTAACCCTAACCCTAACCCTAACACTATCCTAGGGCTGATGCTAACCATAACGCTAACCCTAACACTGTCCTAGGGCTGATGCTAACCATAACCCTAACACTATCCTACGGCTGATGCTAACCCTAACCCTAACCCTAACACTCTCCTAGGGCTGATGCTAACCCTAACCCTAACACTATCCTAGGGCTGATGCTAACCCTAACCCTAAACCTAACACTGTCTTAGGGCTGATGCTAACCCTAACCCTAACACTATCCTAGGCCTGATGCTAACCCTAACCCTAACCCTAACACTATCCCAGGGCTGATGCTAACCCTAACCCTAACACTATCCTAGGGGTGATGCTAACCCTAACCCTAACCCTAACCCTATCCTAGGGCTGATGCTATCCCTAACCCTAACACTATCCTAGGCCTGAAGATAACCCTAACCGTAACCCTAACACTCTCCTAGGGCTGATGCTAACCATAACCCTAACACTATCCTAGGGCTGATGCTAACAGTAACCCAAACCCTAACACTATCCTAGGGCTGATGCTAACCATAACGCTAACCCTAACACTATCCTTTAACTGATGCTAACCCTAACCCTAACACTAACACTATCCTAGGCCTGATGATAACCCTAACCCTAACCCTAACATTATCCTAGGGTTTATGTTAACCCTAACCCTAACACTATCCTAGGGCTGATGCTAACCCTAACACTATCCTAGGTCTGATGCTAACCCTAACCCTAACACTATCCTAGGGCTGATGCTAACCCTAACCCTAACCCTAACACTATCCTAGGGCTGATGCTAACCCTAACTCTAACCCTAACACTATCCTAGAGCTGATGCTAAATCTAACCCTAACCCTAACCCTAACCCTAATGCTATCCTAGGGCTGATGCTAACCCTTACCCTAACCCTAACACTATCCTAGGGCTGATGCTAAATCTAACCCTAACTCTAACACTATCCTAGGGCTGAGGCTAACCCTAACCCTAACACTATCCTACGGCTGATGCTAACCCTAACCCTAACCCTAACACTATCCTAAGGCTGATGCTAACCCTAACACTGACACTATCCTAGGCCTGGTGCTAACCCTAACCCTAACACTGACACTATCCTAGGCCTGGTGCTAACCCTAACCCTAACCCTAACACTATCCTAGGGCTGATGCTAACCCTAACCCTAATAATATCCTAGGGTTGATGCTAACCCTAACCCTAACCCGAACACTATCCTAGGGCTGATGCTAACCCTAACCCTAACCCTAACACTATCCTAGGGCTGATGCTATCCCTAACCCTAACTCTAAAACTATCCTAGGGCTGATGCTAACCCTAACCCTAACAATATCCTAGGCCTGATGATATCCCTATCCCTAAACCTAACAGTATCCTAGGGCTGATGCTAACCCTAACCCTAACCCTAACACTATCCTAGGGCTGATGCTAACCCTAACCCTAACGCTAACACTATCCTAGGGCTGATGCTAACCCTAACACTAACACTATCCTAGGGCTGATGCTAACCCAAACCCTAACCCTAACACTATCCTAGGGCTGATGCTAACACTAAACCTAACTCTAACACTATCCTAGGGCTGAGGCTAACCCTAACCCTAACACTATCCGACGGCTGATGCTAACCCTAACCCTAACCCTAACACTATCCTAAGGCTGATGCTAACCCTAACACTAACACTATCCTAGGCCTGCTGCTAACCCTAACCCTAACCGTAACACTATTCAAGGGCTGATGCTAACCCTAACCCCAATAATATGCTAGGGCTGATGCTAACCCTAACCCTAACCCTAACACTATCCTAGGGCTGATGCTAACCCTAACCCTAACCCTAACACTATCCTAGGGCTGATGCTAACCCTAACCCTAACACTAACACTATCCTAGGGCTGATGCTAACCCTAACACTAACAATATCCTAGGCCTGATGATATCCATAACCCTAAACCTAACACTATCCTAGGGCTGATGCTAACCCTAACCCTAACCCTAACACTATCCTAGGGCTGATTCTAACCGTAACCCTAACACAATCCTAGGCCTGATGCTAACCCTAACCCTTACCCTAACACTATCCTAGGGTTCATGCTAACCCTATCCCTAACCCTAACACTATCCTAGGGCGGATGCTAACCCTAACCCTAACCCTAACACTATCCTAGGGCTAATGCTAACCCTAACACTAACACTATCCTAGGGCTGATGCTAACCCTAACCCTAACCCTATCCCTAACACTATCCTAGGGCTGATGCTAACCCTAACCCTAACTCTAACACTATCTTAGGGCTGAGGCTAACCCTAACCCTAACACTATCCTACGGCTGATGCTAACCCTAACCCTAACCCTAACACTATCCTAGGGCTAATGCTAACCCTAACCCTAACACTATCCTAGGCCTGATGCTAACCCTAACCCTAACCCTAACACTATCCTAGGGCTGATGCTAACCCTAACCCTAACACTATCCTAGGGCTGATGTTAACCCTAACCCTAACCCTAACACTGTCCTAGGGCTGATGCTAACCCTAACCCTAACACTATCCTAGGCCTGATGCTAACCCTAACCCTAACCCTAATACTATCCTAGGGCTGATGCTATCCCTAACCGTAACACTATCCTAGGCATGATGATAACCCTAACCCTAACCCTAACACTCTCCTAGGGCTGATGCTAACCATAACCCTAACACTATCCTAGGGCTGATGCTAACCCTAACCCTAACCCTAACACTATCCTAGGGCTGATGCTAACCATAACGCTAACCCTAACACTATCCTTTAACTGATGCTAACCCTAACCCTAACACTAACACTATCCTAGGCCTGATGATAACCCTAACCCTAACCCTAACACTATCCTAGGGTTTATGTTAACCCTAACCCTAACACTATCCTAGGGCTGATGCTAACCCTAACACTATCCTAGGGCTGATGCTAACCCTAACCCTAACCCTAACACTATCCTAAGTCTGATGCTAACCCTAGCCCTCACACTATCCTAGGCCTGATGATAACCCTAACCCTAACCTTAACACTATCCTAGGGCTGATGCTAACCCTAAGACTAACCCTAACACTATCCTAGGGTTTATGTTAACCCTAACCCTAACACTATCCTAGGGCTGATGCTAACCCTAACCCTATCCCTAACACTATCCTAGGGCGGATGCTAACCCTAACCCTAACCCTAACACTATCCTAGGGCTGATGCTAACCCTAACACTAACACTATCCTAAGTCTGATGCTAACCCTAGCCCTCACACTATCCTAGGCCTGATGATAACCCTAACCCTAACCTTAACACTATCCTAGGGCTGATGCTAACCCTAACCCTAACCCTAACACTATCCTAGGGTTTATGATAACCCTAACTCAAACACTATCTTAGGGCTGAGGCTAACCCTAACCCAAACACTATCCTACGGCTGATGCTATCCCTAACCCTAACCCTAACACTATCCTAAGGCTGATGCTAACCCTAACACTAACACTATCCTAGGCCTGGTGCTAACCCTAACCCTAACCCTAACACTATCCCAGGGCTGATGCTAACCCTAACCCTAATACTATCCTAGGGTTGATGCTAACCCTAACCCTAACCCTAACACTATCCTAGGGCTGATGCTAACCCTATCCCTAACCCTAACACTATCCTAGGGCTGATGCTAACCCTAACCCTAACAATATCCTAGGCCTGATGCTAACCCTAACCCTAACACTATCCTAGGGCTGATGCTAACCCTAACACTAACACTATCCTAGGGCTGATGCTAACCCTAACCCTAACCCTAGCACTATCCTAGGCCTGATGATAACCCTAACCCTAACCTTAACACTATCCTAGGGCTGATGCTAACCCTAACCCTAACCCTAACACTATCCTAGAGCTGATGCTAACCCTAACCCTAACACTATCCTAGGCCTGATGATAACCCTAAACCTAACCCTAACACTATCCTAGGGTTTATGTTAATCCTAACCCTAACACTATCCTAGGGCTGATGCTAACCCTAACACTAACACTATCCTAGGGCTGATGCTAACCCTAACCCTAACCCTAACAATATCCTAGGGCTGATGCTAACCCTAACCCTAACTCTAACACTATCTTAGGGCTGAGGGTAACCCTAACCCAAACACTATCCTACGGCTTATGCTAACCCTAACACTAACACTATCCTAGGCCTGGTGCTAACCCTAACCCTAACCCTAACACTATCCTAGGGCTGATGCTAACCCTAACCCTAATACTATCCTAGGGTTGATGCTAACTCTAACCCTAACCCTAACACTATCCTAGGGCTGATGCTAACCCTATCACTAACCCTAACACTATCCTAGGGCTGATGCTAACCCTAACCCTAACACTATCCTAGGCCTGATGCTAACCCTAACCCTAACACTATCCTAGGGCTGATGCTAACCCTAACACTAACACTATCCTAGGGCTGATGCTAACCCTAACCCTAACACTATCCTAGGCCTGATGCTAACCCCACCCCTAACCCTAACACTCTCCTATGGCTGAGGCTAACCCTAACCCTAACACTATCCTAGGGCTGATGCTAACCCTAACCCTAACCCTAACACTATCCTAGGGTTGATGCTAACCCTAATCCTAACACTAACCTAGGGCTGATGCTAACCCTAACCCTAACCCTAACACTATCCTAGGGCTGATGCTAACCCTAACCCTAACACTATCCTAGGGCTGATGCTAACCCTAACCCTAACCCTAACACTATCCTAGGGCTGATGCTAACCCTAACCCTAACACTATCCTAGGGCTGATGCTAACCCTAACCCTAACCCTAACACTATCCTAAGTCTGATGCTAACCCTAACCCTAATACTATCCTAGGGCTGATGCTAACCCTATCCCTAACCCTAACACTATCCTAGGGCTGATGCTAACCCTAACCCTAACACTATCCTAGGCCTGATGCTAACCCTAACCCTAACACTATCCTAGGGCTGATGCTAACCCTAACACTAACACTATCCTAGGGCTGATGCTAACCCTAACCCTAACCCTAACACTATCCTAGGCCTGATGCTAACCCTATCCCTAACCCTAACACTCTCCTATGGCTGAGGCTAACCCTAACCCTAACACTATCCTAGGGCTGATGCTAACCCTAACCCTAACCCTAACACTATCCTAGGGTTGATGCTAACCCTAACCCTAACACTAACACTATCCTAGAGCTGATGCTAACCCTAACCCTAACACTATCCTAGGCCTGATGCTAACCATAACCCTAACCCTAACACTATCCTAAGGCTGATGCTAACCCTAACCCTAACCGAAACACTATCCTAGGGTTGATGCTAACCCTAACCCTGACACTATCCTAGGGCTGATGCTAACCCTAACCCTAACCCTAACACTATCCTAGGGCTGATGCTAACCCTAACCCTAACACTATCCTAGGCCTGATGATAACCCTAACCCTAACCCTAAAACTATCCTAGGGTTTATGTTAACCCTAACCCTAACACTATCCTAGGGCTGATGCTAACCCTAACCCTAACACTATCCTAGGGCTGATGCTAACCCTAACCCTAACACTAACACTATCCTAAGTCTGATGCTAACCCTAGCCCTCACACTATCCTAGGCCTGATGATAACCCTAACCCTAACCTTAACACTATCCTAGGGCTGATGCTAACCCTAACCCTAACCCTAACACTATCCTAGGGTTTATGTTAACCCTAACCCTAACACTATCCTAGGGCTGATGCTAACCCTAACCCTAACACTAACACTATCCTAGGGCGGATGCTAACCCTAACCCTAACCCTAACACTATCCTTGGGCTGATGCTAACCCTAACACTAACACTATCCTAGGGCTGATGCTAACCCTAACCCTAACACTATCCTAGGCCTGATGCTAACCCTATCCCTAACCCTAACACTCTCCTAGGGCTGAGGCAAACCCTAACCCTAACACTATCCTAGGGCTGAAGATAACCCTAACCCTAACCCTAACACTATACTAGGGTTGATGCTAACCCTAATCCTAACACTATCCTAGGGTGATGCTAACCCTAACCCTAACCCTAACACTATCCTAGGGCTGATGCTAACCCTAACCCTAACACTATCCTAGGGCTGATGCTAACCCTAACCCTAACCCTAACACTATCCTAGGGCTGATGCTAACCCTAACCCTAACACTATCCTAGGGCTGATGCTAACCCTAACCCTAACCCTAACACTATCCTAAGTCTGATGCTAACCCTAGCCCTCACACTATCCTAGGCCTGATGATAACCCTAACCCTAACCTTAACACTATCCTAGGGCTGATGCTAACCCTAACCCTAACACTAACACTATCCTAGAGCTGATGCTAACCCTAACCCTAACACTATCCTAGGCCTGATGATAACCCTAACCCTAACCCTAACACTATCCTAGGGCTGATGCTAACCCTAACCCTAACTCTAACACTATCTTAGGGCTGAGGCTAACCCTAACCCAAACACTATCCTACGGCTGATGCTAACCATAACCCTAACCCTAACACTATCCTAAGGCTGATGCTAACCCTAACCCTAACCCAAACACTATCCTAGGGTTGATGCTAACCCTAACCCTGACACTATCCTAGGGCTGATGCTAACCCTAACCCTAACCCTAACACTATCCTAGGGCTGATGCTAACCCTAACCCTAACACTATCCTAGGCCTGATGATAACCCTAACCCTAACCCTAACACTATCCTAGGGTTTATGTTAACCCTAACCCTAACACTATCCTAGGGCTGATGCTAACCCTAACCCTAACACTATCCTAGGGCTGATGCTAACCCTAACCCTAACCCTAACACTATCCTAAGTCTGATGCTAACCCTAGCCCTCACACTATCCTAGGCCTGATGATAACCCTAACCATAACCTTAACACTATCCTAGGGCTGATGCTAATCCTAACCCTATCCCTAACACTATCCTAGGGTTTATGTTAACCCTAACCCTAACACTATCCTAGGGCTGATGCTAACCCTAACCCTAACCCTAACACTATCCTAGGGCGGATGCTAACCCTAACCCTAACCCTAACACTATACTTGGGCTGATGCTAACCCTAACACTAACACTATCCTAGGGCTGATGCTAACCCTAACCCTAACCCTAACACTATCCTAGGGCTGATGCTAACCCTAACCCTAACTCTAACACTATCTTAGGGCTGAGGCTAACCCTAACCCAAACACTATCCTACGGCTGATGCTAACCCTAACCCTAACCCTAACACTATCCTAAGGCTGATGCTAACCCTAACACTAACACTATCCTAGGCCTGGTGCTAACCCTAACCCTAACCCTAACACTATCCTAGGGCTGATGCTAACCCTAACCCTAATACTATCCTAGGGTTGATGCTAACCCTAACCCTAACCCTAACACTATCCTAGGGCTGATGCTAACCCTATCCCTAACCCTAACACTATCCTAGGGCTGATGCTAACCCTAACCCTAACACTATCCTAGGCCTGATGCTAACCCTAACCCTAACACTATCCTAGGGCTGATGCTAACCCTAACACTAACACTCTCCTAGGGCTGAGGCTAACCCTAACCCTAACACAATCCTAGGGCTGATGCTAACCCTAACCTTAACCCTAACACTATACTAGGGTTGATGCTAACCCGAATCCTAACACTATCCTAGGGCTGATGCTAACCCTAACCCTAACCCTAACACTATCCTAGGGCTGATGCTAACCCTAACCCTAACACTATCCCAGGGCTGATGCTAACCCTAACCCTAACCCTAACACTATCCTAGGGCTGATGCTAACCCTAACCCTAACACTATCCTAGGGCTGATGATAACCCTAACCCTAACCCTAACACTATCCTAAGTCTGATGCTAACCCTAGCCCTCACACTATCCTAGGCCTGATGATAACCCTAACCCTAACCTTAACACTATCCTAGGGCTGAGGCTAACCCTAACCCTAACACTAACACTATCCTAGAGCTGATGCTAACCCTAATCCTAACACTATCCTAGGCCTGATGATAACCCTAACCCTAACCCTAACACTATCCTAGGGCTGATGCTAACCCTAACCCTAACTCTAACACTATCTTAGGGCTGAGGCTAACCCTAACCCAAACACTATCCTACGGCTGATGCTAACCATAACCCTAACCCTAACACTATCCTAAGGCTGATGCTAACCCTAACCCTAACCCAAACACTATCCTAGGGTTGATGGTAACCCTAACACTGACACTATCCTAGGGCTGATGCTAACCCTAACCCTAACCCTAACCCTAACACTATCCTAAGTCTGATGCTAACCCTAGCCCTCACACTATCCTAGGCCTGATGATAACCCTAACCCTAACATTAACACTATCCTAGGGCTGATGCTAACCCTAACCCTAACCCTAACACTATCCTAGAGCTGATGCTAACCCTAACCCTAACACTATCCTTGGCCTGATGATAACCCTAAACCTAACCCTAACACTATCCTAGGGTTTATGTTAACCCTAACCCTAACACTATCCTAGGGCTGATGCTAACCCTAACACTAACACTATCCTAGGGCTGATGCTAACCCTAACCCTAACCCTAACACTATCCTAGGGCTGATGCTAACCCTAACCCTAACTCTAACACTATCTTAGGGCTGAGGCTAACCCTAACACAAACACTATCCTACGGCTGATGCTAACCCTAACCCTAACCCTAACACTATCCTAAGGCTGATGCTAACCCTAACACTAACACTATCCTGGGCCTGGTGCTAACCCTAACCCTAACCCTAACACTATCCTAGGGCTGATGCTAACCCTAACCCTAACACTATCCTAGGGCTGATGCTAACCCTAACCCTAACCGTAACACTATCCTAAGTCTGATGCTAACCCTAGCCCTCACACTATCCTAGGCCTGATGATAACCCTAACCCTAACCTTAACACTATCCTAGGGCTGATGCTAACCCTAACCCTAACCCTAACACTATCCTAGAGCTGATGCTAACCCTAACCCTAACACTATCCTAGGCCTGATGATAACCCTAACCCTAACACTAACACTATCCTAGGGCTGATGCTAACCCTAACCTTAACACTATCCTAGTGCTGATGCTAACACTAACCCTAACCCTAACACTATCCTAGGGCTGATGCTAACCCTAACGCTAACCCTAACACTATCCTTGAACTGATGCTAACCCTAACCGTAACCCTAACACTATCCTAGGCCTGATGATAACCCTAACCGTAACTCTAACACTATCCTAGGGTTTATGTTAACCCTAACCCTAACACTATCCTAGGGCTGATGCTAACCCTAACCCTAACCCTAACACTGTCCTAGGGCGGATGCTAACCCTAACCCTAACCCTAACACTATCCTAGGGCTCATGCTAACCCTAACACTAACACTATCCTAGGGCTGATGCTAACCCTAACCCTAACCCTAACAGTATCCTAGGGCTGATGCTAACCCTAACCCTAACTCTAACACTATCTTAGGGCTGAGGGTAACCCTAACCCAAACACTATCCTACGGCTGATGCTAACCCTAACCCTAACCCTAACACTATCCTAAGGCTGAAGCCAACCCTAACACTAACACTATCCTAGGCCTGGTGCTAACCCTAACCCTAACCCTAAAACTATCCTAGGGCTGATGCTAACCCTAACCCTAATACTATCCTAGGGCTGATGCTAACCCTAACCCTAACCCTAACATTATCCTAGGGCTGATGCTAACCCTAGCCCTAACCCTAACACTATCCTAGGGCTGATGCTAACCCTAACCCTAACACTATCCTAGGCCTGATGCTAACCCTAACCCTAACACTTACACTATACTAGGGCTGATGCTAACCCTAACCCTAACCCTAACACTATCCTAGGTCTGATGCTAACCCTAAACCTAACACTATCCTAGGGCTGATGCTAACCCTAACCCTAACCCTAGCACTATCCTAGGGCTGATGTTAACACTAACCCTAACACTATCCTAGGGCTGATGCTAACACTAACCCTAAACCTAACACTCTCCTAGGGCTGATGCTAACCCTAACCCTAACACTATCCTAGGCCTGATGCTAACCCTAACCCTAACACTATCCTAGGGCTGATGCTAACCCTAACCCTAACCCTAACACTATCCTAGGCCTGATGCTAAACCTATCCCTAACCCTAACACTCTCCTAGGGCTGAGGCTAACCCTAACCCTAACACTATCCTAGGGCTGATGCTAACCCTAACCCTCACCCTAACACTATCCTAGGGTTGATACTAACCCTAACCCTAACACTATCCTAGGGCTGATGCTAACCCTAACCCTAACACTATCCTAGGGCTGATGCTAACCCTAACCCTAACCCTAACACTATCCTAGGGCTGATGCTAACCCTAACCCTAACACTATCCTACGGCTGATGCTAACCCTAACCCTAACCCTAACACTATCCTAAGTCTGATGCTAACCTTAGCCCTCACACTATCCTAGGCCTGATGATAACCCTAACCCTAACCTTAACACTATCCTAGGGCTGATGCTAACCCTAACGCTAACCCTAACACTATCCTTTAACTGATGCTAACCCTAACCCTAACCCTAACACTATCCTAGGTCTGATGATAACCCTAACCGTAACCCTAACACTATCCTAGGGCTGATGCTAACCCTAACCCGAACCGTAACACTATCCTAAGTCTGATGCTAACCCTAGCCCTCACACTATCCTAGGCCTGATGATAACCCTAACCCTAACCTTAACACTATCCTAGGGCTGATGCTAACCCTAACCCTAACCCTAACACTATCCTAGAGCTCATGCTAACCCTAACCCTAACACTATCCTAGGCCTGATGATAACCCTAACCCTAACCCTAACACTATCCTAGGGCTGATGCTAACCCTAACCTTAACACTATCCTAGGGCTGATGCTAACCCTAACCCTAACCCTAACACTATCCTAGGGCTGATGCTAACCCTAACGCTAACCCTAACACTATCCTTGAACTGATGCTAACCCTAACCCTAACCCTAACACTATCCTAGGCCTGATGATAACCCTAACCCTAAATCTAACACTCTCCTAGGGTTTATGTTAACCCTAACCCTAACACTATCCTAGGGCTGATGGTAACCCTAACCCTAACCCTAACACTGTCCTAGGGCGGATGCTAACCCTAACCCTAACCCTAACACTATCCTAGGGCTCATGCTAACCCTAACACTAACTCTAACCTATGGCTGATGCTAACCCTAACCCTAACCCTAACACTATCCTAGGGCTGATGCTAACCCTAAGCCTAACTCTAACACTATCTTAGGGCTGAGGCTAACCCTAACCCAAACACTATACTACGGCTGATGCTAACCCTAACCCTAACCCTAACACTATCCTAAGGCTGAAGCCAACCCTAACACTAACACTATCCTAGGCCTGGTGCTAACCCTAACCCTAACCCTAACACTATCCTAGGGCTGATGCTAACCCTAACCCTAATACTATCCTACGGCTGATGCTAACCCTAACCCTAACCCTAACATTATCCTAGGGCTGATGCTAACCCTAGCCCTAACCCTGACACTATCCTAGGGCTCATGCTAACCCTAACCCTAACACTATCCTAGGGCTGATGCTAACCCTAACCCTAACCTTAACACTATCCTAGGCCTGATGCTAAACCTATCCCTAACCCTAACACTCTCCTAGGGCTGAGGCTAACCCTAACCCTAACACTATCCTAGGGCTGATGCTAACCATAACCCTCACCCTAACACTATCCTAGGGTTGATGCTAACCCTAACCCTAACACTATCCTTGGGCTGATGCTAACCCTAACCCTAACACTATCCTAGGGCTGATGCTAACCCTAACCCTAACCCTAACACTATCCTAGGGCTGATGCTAACCCTAACCCTAACACTATCCTACGGCTGATGCTAACCCTAACCCTAACCCTAACACTATCCTAAGTCTGATGCTAACCCTAGCCCTCACACTATCCTAGGCCTGATGATAACCCTAACCCTAACCTTAACACTATCCTAGGGCTGATGCTAACCCTAACGCTAACCCTAACACTATCTTGAACTGATGCTAACCCTAAACCTAACCCTAACACTATCCTAGGCCTGATGATAACCCTAACCCTAACTCTAACACTATCCTAGGGTTTATGTTAACCCTAACCCTAACACTGTCCTAGGGCGGATGCTAACCCTAACCCTAACCCTAACACTATCCTAGGGCTCATGCTAACCCTAACACTAACACTATCCTAGGGCTGATGCTAACCCTAACCCTAACACTAACACTATCCTAAGTCTGATGCTAACCCTAGCCCTCACACTATCCTAGGCCTGATGATAACCCTAACCCTAACCTTAACACTATCCTAGGGCTGAGGCTAACCCTAACCCTAACACTAACACTATCCTAGAGCTGATGCTAACCCTAACCCTAACACTATCCTAGGCCTGATGATAACCCTAACCCTAACCCTAACACTATCCTAGGGCTGATGCTAACCCTAACCCTAACTCTAACACTATCTTAGGGCTGAGGATAACCCTAACGCAAACACTATCCTACGGTTGATGCTAACCATAACCCTAACCCTAACACTATCCTAAGGCTGATGCTAACCCTAACCCTAACCCAAACACTATCCTAGGGTTGATGCTAACCCTAACCCTGACACTATCCTAGGGCTGATGCTAACCCTAACCCTAACCCTAACACTATCCTAGGGCTGATGCTAACCCTAACCCTAACACTATGCTAGGCCTGATGATAACCCTAACCCTAACCCTAACACTATCCTAGGGTTTATGTTAACCCTAACCCTAACACTATCCTAGGGCTGATGCTAACCCTTACCCTAACACTATCCTAGGGTTGATGCTAACCCTAATCCTAACACTATCCTAGGGCTGATGCTAACCCTAACCCTAACCCTAACACTATCCTAGGGCTGATGCTAACCCTAACCCTAACACTATCATAGGGCTGATGCTAACCCTAACCCTAACCTAACACTATCCTAGGGCTGATGCTAACCCTAACCCTAACACTATCCTAGGGCTGATGCTAACCCTAACCCTAACCCTAACACTATCCTAAGTCTGATGCTAACCCTAGCCCTCACACTATCCTAGGCCTGATGATAACCCTAACCCTAACCTTAACACTATCCTAGGGCTGATGCTAACCCTAACCCTAACACTAACATTATCCTAGAGCTGATGCTAACCCTAACACTAACACTATCCTAGGCCTGATGATAACCCTAAACCTAACCCTAACAGTATCCTAGGGTTTATGTTAACCCTAACCCTAACACTATCCTAGGGCTGATGCTAACCCTAACACTAACACTATCCTAGGGCTGATGCTAACCCTAACCCTAACCCTAACACTATCCTAGGGCTGATGCTAACCCTAACCCTAACTCTAACACTATCTTAGGGCTGAGGCTAACCCTAACACAAACACTATCCTACGGCTGATGCTAACCCTAACCCTAACCCTAACACTATCCTAAGGCTGATGCTAACCCTAACACTAACACTATCCTGGGCCTGGTGCTAACCCTAACCCTAACCCTAACACTATCCAAGGGCTGATGCTAACCCTAACCCTAACACTATCCTAGGGCTGATTCTAACCCTAACCCTAACCGTAACACTATCCTAAGTCTGATGCTAACCCTAGCCCTCACACTATCCTAGGCCTGATGATAACGCTAACCCTAACCTTAACACTATCCTAGGGCTGATGCTAACCCTAACCCTAACCCTAACACTATCCTAGAGCTGAGGCTAACCCTAACCCTAACACTATCCTAGGCCTGGTGATAACCCTAACCCTAACCATAACACTATCCTAGGGCTGATGCTAACCCTAACCTTAACACTATCCTAGGGCTGATGCTAACACTAACCCTAACCCTAACACTATCCTAGGGCTGATGCTAACCCTAACGCTAACCCTAACACTATCCTTGAACTGATGCTAACCCTAACCCTAACCCTAACACTATCCTAGGCCTGATGATAACCCTAACCCTAACTCAAACACTATCCTAGGGTTTATGTTAACCCTAACCCTAACACTATCCTAGGGCTGATGCTAACCCTAACCCTAACCCTAACACTGTCCTAGGGCGGATGCTAACCCTAACCCTAACCCTAACACTATCCTAGGGCTCATGCTAACCCTAACACTAACACTATCCTAGGGCTGATGCTAACCCTAACCCTAACCCTAACAGTATCCTAGGGCTGATGCTAACCCTAACCCTAACTCTAACACTATCTTAGGGCTGAGGGTAACCCTAACCCAAACACTATCCTACGGCTGATGCTAACCCTAACCCTAACCCTAACACTATCCTAAGGCTGAAGCCAACCCTAACAATAACACTATCCTAGGCCTGGTGCTAACCCTAACCCTAACCCTAACACTATCCTAGGGCTGATGCTAACCCTAACCCTAATACTATCCTAGGGCTGATGCTAACCCTAACGCTAACCCTAACATTATCCTAGGGCTGATGGTAACCCTAGCCCTAACCCTAACACTATCCTAGGGCTGATGCTAACCCTAACCCTAACATTATCCTAGGCCTGATGCTAACCCTAACCCTAACACTTACACTATACTAGGGCTGATGCTAACCCTAACCCTAACCCTAACACTATCCTAGGTCTGATGCTAACCCTAAACCTAACACTATCCTAGGGCTGATGCTAACCCTAGCCCTAACCCTAACACTATCCTAGGGCTGATGTTAACACTAACCCTAACACTATCCTAGGGCTGATGCTAACACTAACCCTAAACCTAACACTCTCCTAGGGCTGATGCTAACCCTAACCATAACACTATCCTAGGCCTGATGCTAACCCTAACCCTAACACTATCCTAGGGCTGATGCTAACCCTAACCCTAACCCTAACACTATCCTAGGCCTGATGCTAAACCTATCCCTAACCCTAACACTCTCCTAGGGCTGAGGCTAACCCTAACCCTAACACTATCCTAGGGCTGATGCTAACCCTAACCCTCACCCTAACACTATCCTAGGGTTGATGCTAACCCTAACCCTAACACTATCCTAGGGCTGATGCTAACCCTAACCCTAACACTATCCTAGGGCTGATGCTAACCCTAACCCTAACCCTAACACTATCCTAGGACTGATGCTAACCCTAACCCTAACACTATCCTACGGCTGATGCTAACCCTAACCCTAACCCTAACACTATCCTAACTCTGATGCTAACCTTAGCCCTCACACTATCCTAGGCCTGATGATAACCCTAACACTAACCTTAACACTATCCTAGGGCTGATGCTAACCCTAACGCTAACCCTAACACTATCCTTTAACTGATGCTAACCCTAACCCTAACCCTAACACTATCCTAGGCCTGATGATAACCCTAACCCTAACCCTAACACTATCCTAGGGCTGATGCTAACCCTAACCCTAACCGTAACACTATCCTAAGTCTGATGCTAACCCTAGCCCTCACACTATCCTAGGCCTGATGATAACCCTAACCCTAACCTTAACACTATCCTAGGGCTGATGCTAACCCTAACCCTAACCCTAACACTATCCTAGGGCTGATGCTAACCCTAACGCTAACCCTAACACTATCCTTGAACTGATGCTAACCCTAACCCTAACCCTAACACTATCCTAGGCCTGATGCTAACCCTAACCCTAACACTATCCTAAGCTGATGCTAACCCTAACCCTAACCCTAACACTATCCTAGGCCTGATGCTAAACCTATCCCTAACCCTAACACTCTCCTAGGGCTGAGGCTAACCCTAACCCTAACACTATCCTAGGGCTGATGCTAACCCTAACCCTAACACTATCCTAGGGCTGATGCTAACCCTAACCCTAACCCTAACACTATCCTAGGACTGATGCTAACCCTAACCCTAACACTATCCTAGGGCTGATGCTAACCCTAACCCTAACACTAACACTATCCTAACTCTGATGCTAACCTTAGCCCTCACACTATCCTAGGCCTGATGATAACCCTAACCCTAACCCTAACACTATCCTAGGGCTGATGCTAACCCTTACCCTAACCGTAACACTATCCTAAGTCTGGTGCTAACCCTAGCCCTCACACTATCCTAGGCCTGATGATAACCCTAACCCTAACCTTAACACTATCCTAGGGCTGATGCTAACCCTAACCCTAACCCTAACACTATCCTAGAGCTGATGCTAACCCTAACCCTAACACTATCCTAGGCCTGATGATAACCCTAACCCTACCCTAACACTATCCTAGGGCTGATGCTAACCCTAACCTTAACACTATCCTAGGGCTGATGCTAACCCTAACCCTAACCCTAACACTATCCTAGGGCTGATGCTAACCCTAACGCTAACCCTAACACTATCCTTGAACTGATGCTAACCCTAACCCTAACCCTAACACTATCCTAGGCCTGATGATAACCCTAACCCTAACTCTAACACTCTCCTAGGGTTTATGTTAACCCTAACCCTAACACTATCCTTGGCCTGATGATAACCCTAAACCTAACCCTAACACTATCCTAGGGTTTATGTTAACCCTAACCCTAACACTATCCTAGGTCTGATGCTAACCCTAACACTAACACTATCCTAGGGCTGATGCTAACCCTAACCCTAACCCTAACACTATCCTAGGGCTGATGCTAACCCTAACCCTAACTCTAACACTATCTTAGGGCTGAGGCTAACCCTAACGCAAACACTATCCTACGGCTGATGCTAACCCTAACCCTAACCCTAACACTATCCTAAGGCTGATGCTAACCCTAACACTAACACTATCCTGGGCCTGGTGCTAACCCTAACCCTAACCCTAACACTATCCTAGGGCTGATGCTAACCCTAACCCTAACACTATCCTAGGGCTGATGCTAACCCTAACCCTAACCGTAACACTATCCTAAGTCTGATGCTAACCCTAGCCCTCACACTATCCTAGGCCTGATGATAACCCTAACCCTAACCTTAACACTATCCTAGGGCTGATGCTAACCCTAACCCTAACCCTAACAGTATCCTAGAGCTGATGCTAACCCTAACCCTAACACTATCCTAGGCCTGATGATAACCCTAACCCTAACCCTAACACTATCCTAGGGCTGATGCTAACCCTAACCTTAACACTATCCTAGTGCTGATGCTAACACTAACCCTAACCCTAACACTATCCTAGGGCTGATGCTAACCCTAACGCTAACCCTAACACTATCCTTGAACTGATGCTAACCCTAACCGTAACCCTAACACTATCCTAGGCCTGATGATAACCCTAACCCTAACTCTAACACTATCCTAGGGTTTATGTTAACCCTAACCCTAACACTATCCTAGGGCTGATGCTAACCCTAACCCTAACCCTAACCCTAACACTGTCCTAGGGCGGATGCTAACCCTAACCCTAACCCTAACACTATCCTAGGGCTCATGCTAACCCTAACACTAACACTATCCTAGGGCTGATGCTAACCCTAACCCTAACTCTAACACTATCTTAGGGCTGAGGGTAACCCTAACCCAAACACTATCCTACGGCTGATGCTAACCCTAACCCTAACCCTAACACTATCCTAAGGCTGAAGCCAACCCTAACACTAACACTATCCTAGGCCTGGTGCTAACCCTAACCCTAACCCTAACACTATCCTAGGGCTGATGCTAACCCTAACCCTAATACTATCCTAGGGCTGATGCTAACCCTAACCCTAACCCTAACATTAACCTAGGGCTGATGCTAACCCTAGCCCTAACCCTAACACTATCCTAGGGCTGATGCTAACCCTAACCCTAACACTATCCTAGGCCTGATGCTAACCCTAACCCTAACACTTACACTATACTAGGGCTGATGCTAACCCTAACCCTAACCCTAACACTATCCTAGGTCTGATGCTAACCCTAAACCTAACACTATCCTAGGGCTGATGCTAACCCTAACCCTAACCCTAGCACTATCCTAGGGCTGATGTTAACACTAACCCTAACACTATCCTAGGGCTGATGCTAACACTAACCCTAAACCTAACACTCTCCTAGGGCTGATGCTAACCCTAACCCTAACACTATCCTAGGCCTGATGCTAACCCTAACCCTAACACTATCCTAGGGCTGATGCTAACCCTAACGCTAACCCTAACACTATCCTTTAACTGATGCTAACCCTAACCCTAACCCTAACACTATCCTAGGTCTGATGATAACCCTAACCCTAACCCTAACACTATCCTAGGGCTGATGCTAACCCTAACCCTAACCGTAACACTATCCTAAGTCTGATGCTAACCCTAGCCCTCACACTATCCTAGGCCTGATGATAACCCTAACCCTAACCTTAACACTATCCTAGGGCTGATGCTAACCCTAACCCTAACCCTAACACTATCCTAGAGCTCATGCTAACCCTAACCCTAACACTATCCTAGGCCTTATGATAACCCTAACCCTAACCCTAACACTATCCTAGGGCTGATGCTAACCCTAACCTTAACACTATCCTAGGGCTGATGCTAACCCTAACCCTAACCCTAACACTATCCTAGGGCTGATGCTAACCCTAACGCTAACCCTAACACTATCCTTGAACTGATGCTAACCCTAACCCTAACCCTAACACTATCCTAGGCCTGATGATAACCCTAACCCTAAATCTAACACTATCCTAGGGTTTATGTTAACCCTAACCCTAACACTATCCTAGGGCTGATGGTAACCCTAACCCTAACCCTAACACTGTCCTAGGGCGGATGCTAACCCTAACCCTAACCCTAACACTATCCTAGGGCTCATGCTAACCCTAACACTAACACTATCCTATGGCTGATGCTAACCCTAACCCTAACCCTAACACTATCCTAGGGCTGATGCTAACCCTAAGCCTAACTCTAACACTATCTTAGGGCTGAGGCTAACCCTAACCCAAACACTATACTACGGCTGATGCTAACCCTAACCCTAAACCTAACACTATCCTAAGGCTGAAGCCAACCCTAACACTAACACTATCCTAGGCCTGGTGCTAACCCTAACCCTAACCCTAAACACTATCCTAGGGCTGATGCTAACCCTAACCCTAATACTATCCTACGGCTGATGCTAACCCTAACCCTAACCCTAACATTATCCTAGGGCTGATGCTAACCCTAGCCCTAACCCTAACACTATCCTACGGCTGATGCTAACCCTAACCCTAACACTATCCTAGGCCTGATGCTAACCCTAACCCTAACACTTACACTATACTAGGGCTGATGCTAACCCTAACCCTAACCCTAACACTATCCTAGGTCTGATGCTACCCCTAAACCTAACACTATCCTAGGGCTGATGCTAACCCTAACCCTAACCCTAACACTATCCTAGGGCTGATGTTAACACTAACCCTAACACTATCCTAGGCCTGATGCTAACCCTAACCCTAACACTTACACTATACTAGGGCTGATGCTAACCCTAACCCTAACCCTAACACTATCCTAGGTCTGATGCTAACCCTAAACCTAACACTATCCTAGGGCTGATGCTAACCCTAGCCCTAACCCTAACACTATCCTAGGGCTGATGTTAACACTAACCCTAACACTATCCTAGGGCTGATGCTAACACTAACCCTAAACCTAACACTCTCCTAGGGCTGATGCTAACCCTAACCATAACACTATCCTAGGCCTGATGCTAACCCTAACCCTAACACTATCCTAGGGCTGATGCTAAGCCTAACCCTAACCCTAAAACTATCCTAGGCCTGATGCTAAACCTATCCCTAACCCTAACACTCTCCTAGGGCTGAGGCTAACCCTAACCCTAACACTATCCTAGGGCTGATGCTAACCCTAACCCTCACCCTAACACTATCCTAGGGTTGATGCTAACCCTAACCCTAACACTATCCTAGGGCTGATGCGAACCCTAACCCTAACACTATCCTAGGGCTGATGCTAACCCTAACCCTAACCCTAACACTATCCTAGGACTGATGCTAACCCTAACCCTAACACTATCCTACGGCTGATGCTAACCCTAACCCTAACCCTAACACTATCCTAACTCTGATGCTAACCTTAGCCCTCACACTATCCTAGGCCTGATGATAACCCTAACCCTAAACTTAACACTATCCTAGGGCTGATGCTAACCCTAACGCTAACCCTAACACTATCCTTTAACTGATGCTAACCCTAACCCTAACCCTAACACTATCCTAGGCCTGATGATAACCCTAACCCTAACCCTAACACTATCCTAGGGCTGATGCTAACCCTAACCCTAACCGTAACACTATCCTAAGTCTGATGCTAACCCTAGCCCTCACACTATCCTAGGCCTGATGATAACCCTAACCCTAACCTTAACACTATCCTAGGGCTGATGCTAACCCTAACCCTAACCCTAACACTATCCTAGGGCTGATGCTAACCCTAACGCTAACCCTAACACTATCCTTGAACTGATGCTAACCCTAACCCTAACCCTAACACTATCCTAGGCCTGATGCTAACCCTAACCCTAACACTATCCTAAGCTGATGCTAACCCTAACCCTAACCCTACCACTATCCTAGGCCTGATGCTAAACCTATCCCTAACCCTAACACTCTCCTAGGGCTGAGGCTAACCCTAACCCTAACACTATCCTAGGGCTGATGCTAACCCTAACCCTCACCCTAACACTATCCTAGGGTTGATGCTAACCCTAACCCTAACACTATCCTAGGGCTGATGCTAACCCTAACCCTAACACTATCCTAGGGCTGATGCTAACCCTAACCCTAACCCTAACACTATCCTAGGACTGATGCTAACCCTAACCCTAACACTATCCTACGGCTGATGCTAACCCTAACCCTAACCCTAACACTATCCTAACTCTGATGCTAACCTTAGCCCTCACACTATCCTAGGCCTGATGATAACCCTAACCCTAACCTTAACACTATCCTAGGGCTGATGCTAACCCTAACGCTAACCCTAACACTATCCTTTAACTGATGCTAACCCTAACCCTAACCCTAACACTATCCTAGGCCTGATGATAACCCTAACCCTAACCCTAACACTATCCTAGGGCTGATGCTAACCCTAACCCTAACCGTAACACTATCCTAAGTCTGATGCTAACCCTAGCCCTCACACTATCCTAGGCCTGATGATAACCCTAACCCTAACCTTAACACTATCCTAGGGCTGATGCTAACCCTAACCCTAACCCTAACACTATCCTAGGGCTGATGCTAACCCTAACGCTAACCCTAACACTATCCTTGAACTGATGCTAACCCTAACCCTAACCCTAACACTATCCTAGGCCTGATGCTAACCCTAACCCTAACACTGTCCTAAGCTGATGCTAACCCTAACCCTAACCCTAACACTATCCTAGGCCTGATGCTAAACCTATCCCTAACCCTAACACTCTCCTAGGGCTGAGGCTAACCCTAACCCTAACACTATCCTAGGGCTGATGCTAACCCTAACCCTCACCCTAACACTATCCTAGGGTTGATGCTAACCCTAACCCTAACACTATCCTAGGGCTGATGCTAACCCTAACCCTAACACTATCCTAGGGCTGATGCTAACCCTAACCCTAACCCTAACACTATCCTAGGACTGATGCTAACCCTAACCCTAACACTATCCTACGGCTGATGCTAACCCTAACCCTAACCCTAACACTATCCTAACTCTGATGCTAACCTTAGCCCTCACACTATCCTAGGCCTGATGATAACCCTAACCCTAACCTTAACACTATCCTAGGGCTGATGCTAACCCTAACGCTAACCCTAACACTATCCTTTAACTGATGCTAACCCTAACCCTAACCCTAACACTATCCTAGGCCTGATCATAACCCTAACCCTAACCCTAACACTATCCTAGGGCTGATGCTAACCCTAACGCTAACCCTAACACTATCCTTTAACTGATGCTAACCCTAACCCTAACCCTAACACTATCCTAGGCCTGATGATAACCCTAACCCTAACCCTAACACTATCCTAGGGCTGATGCTAACCCTAACCCTAACCGTAACACTATCCTAAGTCTGATGCTAACCCTAGCCCTCACACTATCCTAGGCCTGATGATAACCCTAACCCTAACCTTAACACTATCCTAGGGCTGATGCTAACCCTAACCCTAACCCTAACACTATCCTAGGGCTGATGCTAACCCTAACGCTAACCCTAACACTATCCTTGAACTGATGCTAACCCTAACCCTAACCCTAACACTATCCTAGGCCTGATGCTAACCCTAACCCTAACACTGTCCTAAGCTGATGCTAACCCTAACCCTAACCCTAACACTATCCTAGGCCTGATGCTAAACCTATCCCTAACCCTAACACTCTCCTAGGGCTGAGGCTAACCCTAACCCTAACACTATCCTAGGGCTGATGCTAACCCTAACCCTCACCCTAACACTATCCTAGGGTTGATGCTAACCCTAACCCTAACACTATCCTAGGGCTGATGCTAACCCTAACCCTAACACTATCCTAGGGCTGATGCTAACCCTAACCCTAACCCTAACACTATCCTAGGACTGATGCTAACCCTAACCCTAACACTATCCTACGGCTGATGCTAACCCTAACCCTAACCCTAACACTATCCTAACTCTGATGCTAACCTTAGCCCTCACACTATCCTAGGCCTGATGATAACCCTAACCCTAACCTTAACACTATCCTAGGGCTGATGCTAACCCTAACGCTAACCCTAACACTATCCTTTAACTGATGCTAACCCTAACCCTAACCCTAACACTATCCTAGGCCTGATCATAACCCTAACCCTAACCCTAACACTATCCTAGGGCTGATGCTAACCCTAACCCTAACCGTAACACTATCCTAAGTCTGGTGCTAACCCTAGCCCTCACACTATCCTAGGCCTGATGATAACCCTAACCCTAACCTTAACACTATCCTAGGGCTGATGCTAACCCTAACCCTAACCCTAACACTATCCTAGAGCTGATGCTAACCCTAACCCTAACACTATCCTAGGCCTGATGATAACCCTAACCCTACCCTAACACTATCCTAGGGCTGATGCTAACCCTAACCTTAACACTATCCTAGGGCTGATGCTAACCCTAACCCTAACCCTAACACTATCCTAGGGCTGATGCTAACCCTAACGCTAACCCTAACACTATCCTTGAACTGATGCTAACCCTAACCCTAACCCTAACACTATCCTAGGCCTGATGATAACCCTAACCCTAACTCTAACACTCTCCTAGGGTTTATGTTAACCCTAACCCTAACACTATCCTTGGCCTGATGATAACCCTAAACCTAACCCTAACACTATCCTAGGGTTTATGTTAACCCTAACCCTAACACTATCCTAGGGCTGATGCTAACCCTAACACTAACACTATCCTAGGGCTGATGCTAACCCTAACCCTAACCCTAACACTATCCTAGGGCTGATGCTAACCCTAACCCTAACTCTAACACTATCTTAGGGCTGAGGCTAACCCTAACACAAACACTATCCTACGGCTGATGCTAACCCTAACCCTAACCCTAACACTATCCTAAGGCTGATGCTAACCCTAACACTAACACTATCCTGGGCCTTGTGCTAACCCTAACCCTAACCCTAACACTATCCTAGGGCTGATGCTAACCCTAACCCTAACACTATCCTAGGGCTGATGCTAACCCTAACCCTAACCGTAACACTATCCTAAGTCTGATGCTAACCCTAGCCCTCACACTATCCTAGGCCTGATGATAACCCTAACCCTAACCTTAACACTATCCTAGGGCTGATGCTAACCCTAACCCTAACCCTAACACTATCCTAGAGCTGATGCTAACCCTAACCCTAACACTATCCTAGGCCTGATGATAACCCTAACCCTAACCCTAACACTATCCTAGGGCTGATGCTAACCCTAACCTTAACACTATCCTAGGGCTGATGCTAACCCTAACGCTAACCCTAACACTATCCTTGAACTGATGCTAACCCTAACCGTAACCCTAACACTATCCTAGGCCTGATGATAACCCTAACCCTAACTCTAACACTATCCTAGGGTTTATGTTAACCCTAACCCTAACACTATCCTAGGGCTGATGCTAACCCTAACCCTAACCCTAACCCTAACACTGTCCTAGGGCTGATGCTAACCCTAACCCTAACACTTACACTATACTAGGGCTGATGCTAACCCTAACCCTAACCCTAACACTATCCTAGGTCTGATGCTAACCCTAAACCTAACACTATCCTAGGGCTGATGCTAACCCTAACCCTAACCCTAACACTATCCTAGGGCTGATGCTAACCCTAACCCTAACACTATCCTAGGCCTGATGCTAACCCTAACCCTAACACTTACACTATACTAGGGCTGATGCTAACCCTAACCCTAACCCTAACACTATCCTAGGTCTGATGCTAACCCTAAACCTAACACTATCCTAGGGCTGATGCTAACCCTAACCCTAACCCTAGCACTATCCTAGGGCTGATGTTAACACTAACCCTAACACTATCCTAGGGCTGATGCTAACACTAACCCTAAACCTAACACTCTCCTAGGGCTGATGCTAACCCTAACCCTAACACTATCCTAGGCCTGATGCTAAACCTAACCCTAACACTTACACTATACTAGGGCTGATGCTAACCCTAACCCTAACCCTAACACTATCCTAGGTCTGATGCTAACCCTAAACCTAACACTATCCTAGGGCTGATGCTAACCCTAACCCTAACCCTAGCACTATCCTAGGGCTGATGTTAACACTAACCCTAACACTATCCTAGGGCTGATGCTAACACTAACCCTAAACCTAACACTCTCCTAGGGCTGATGCTAACCCTAACCCTAACACTATCCTAGGCCTGATGCTAACCCTAACCCTAACACTATCCTAGGGCTGATGCTAACCCTAACGCTAACCCTAACACTACCTTTAACTGATGCTAACCCTAACCCTAACCCTAACACTATCCTAGGTCTGATGATAACCCTAACCCTAACCCTAACACTATCCTAGGGCTGATGCTAACCCTAACCCTAACCGTAACACTATCCTAAGTCTGATGCTAACCCTAGCCCTCACACTATCCTAGGCCTGATGATAACCCTAACCCTAACCTTAACACTATCCTAGGGCTGATGCTAACCCTAACCCTAACCCTAACACTATCCTAGAGCTCATGCTAACCCTAACCCTAACACTATCCTAGGCCTGATGATAACCCTAACCCTAACCCTAACACTATCCTAGGGGTGATGCTAACCCTAACCTTAACACTATCCTAGGGCTGATGCTAACCCTAACCCTAACCCTAACACTATCCTAGGGCTGATGCTAACCCTAACGCTAACCCTAACACTATCCTTGAACTGATGCTAACCCTAACCCTAACCCTAACACTATCCTAGGCCTGATGATAACCCTAACCCTAAATCTAACACTATCCTAGGGTTTATGTTAACCCTAACCCTAACACTATCCTAGGGCTGATGGTAACTCTAACCCTAACCCTAACACTGTCCTAGGGCGGATGCTAACCCTAACCCTAACCCTAACACTATCCTAGGGCTCATGCTAACCCTAACACTAACACTATCCTATGGCTGATGCTAACCCTAACCCTAACCCTAACACTATCCTAGGGCTGATGCTAACCCTAAGCCTAACTCTAACACTATCTTAGGGCTGAGGCTAACCCTAACCCAAACACTATACTACGGCTGATGCTAACCCTAACCCTAACCCTAACACTATCCTAAGGCTGAAGCCAACCCTAACACTAACACTATCCTAGGCCTGGTGCTAACCCTAACCCTAACCCTAACACTATCCTAGGGCTGATGCTAACCCTAACCCTAATACTATCCTACGGCTGATGCTAACCCTAACCCTAACCCTAACATTATCCTAGGGCTGATGCTAACCCTAGCCCTAACCCTAACACTATCCTACGGCTGATGCTAACCCTAACCCTAACACTATCCTAGGCCTGATGCTAACCCTAACCCTAACACTTACACTATACTAGGGCTGATGCTAACCCTAACCCTAACCCTAACACTATCCTAGGTCTCATGCTAACCCTAAACCTAACACTATCCTAGGGCTGATGCTAACCCTAACCCTAACCATAACACTATCCTAGGGCTGATGTTAACACTAACCCTAACACTATCCTAGGGCTGATGCTAACACTAACCCTAAACCTAACACTCTCCTAGGGCTGATGCTAACCCTAACCCTAACACTATCCTAGGCCTGATGCTAACCCTAACCCTAACACTATCCTAGGGCTGATGCTAACCCTAACCCTAACCCTAACACTATCCTAGGCCTGATGCTAAACCTATCCCTAACCCTAACACTCTCCTAGGGCTGAGGCTAACCCTAACCCTAACACTATCCTAGGGCTGATGCTAACCATAACCCTCACCCTAACACTATCCTAGGGTTGATGCTAACCCTAACCCTAACACTATCCTTGGGCTGATGCAAACCCTAACCCTAACACTATCCTAGGGCTGATGCTAACCCTAACCCTAACCCTAACACTATCCTAGGGCTGATGCTAACCCTAACCCTAACACTATCCTACGGCTGATGCTAACCCTAACCCTAACCCTAACACTATCCTAAGTCTGATGCTAACCCTAGCCCTCACACTATCCTAGGCCTGATGATAACCCTAACCCTAACCTTAACACTATCCTAGGGCTGATGCTAACCCTAACGCTAACCCTAACACTATCTTGAACTGATGCTAACCCTAACCCTAACCCTAACACTATCCTAGGCCTGATGATAACCCTAACCCTAACTCTAACACTATCCTAGGGTTTATGTTAACCCTAACCCTAACACTGTCCTAGGGCGGATGCTAACCCTAACCCTAACACTAACACTATCCTAGGGCTCATGCTAACCCTAACACTAACACTATCCTAGGGCTGATGCTAACCCTAACCCTAACCCTAACACTATCCTAAGTCTGATGCTAACCCTAGCCCTCACACTATCCTAGGCCTGATGATAACCCTAACCCTAACCTTAACACTATCCTAGTGCTGAGGCTAACCCTAACCCTAACACTAACACTATCCTAGAGCTGATGCTAACCCTAACCCTAACACTATCCTAGGCCTGATGATAACCCTAACCCTAACGCTAACACTATCCTAGGGCTGATGCTAACCCTAACCCTAACTCTAACACTATCTTAGGGCTGAGGATAACCCTAACGCAAACACTATCCTACGGCTGATGCTAACCATAACCCTAACCCTAACACTATCCTAAGGCTGATGCTAACCCTAACCCTAACCCAAACACTATCCCAGGGTTGATGCTAACCCTAACCCTGACACTATCCTAGGGCTGATGCTAACCCTAACCCTAACCCTAACACTATCCTAGGGCTGATGCTAACCCTAACCCTAACACTATGCTAGGCCTGATGATAACCCTAACCCTAACCCTAACACTATCCTAGGGTTTATGTTAACCCTAACCCTAACACTATCCTAGGGCTGATGCTAACCCTTACCCTAACACTATCCTAGGGTTGATGCTAACCCTAATCCTAACACTATCCTAGGGCTGATGCTAACCCTAACCCTAACCCTAACACTATCCTAGGGCTGATGCTAACCCTAACCCTAACACTATCCTAGGGCTGATGCTAACCCTAACCCTAACCTAACACTATCCTAGGGCTGATGCTAACCCTAACCCTAACACTATCCTAGGGCTGATGCTAACCCTAACCCTAACCCTAACACTATCCTAAGTCTGATGCTAACCCTAGCCCTCACACTATCCTAGGCCTGATGATAACCCTAACCCTAACCTTAACACTATCCTAGGGCTGATGCTAACCCTAACCCTAACCCTAACACTATCCTAGGTCTGATGCTAACCCTAAACCTAACACTATCCTAGGGCTGATGCTAACCCTAACCCTAACCCTAGCACTATCCTAGGGCTGATGTTAACACTAACCCTAACACTATCCTAGGGCTGATGCTAACACTAACCCTAAACCTAACACTCTCCTAGGGCTGATGCTAACCCTAACCCTAACACTATCCTAGGCCTGATGCTAACCCTAACCCTAACACTATCCTAGGGCTGATGCTAACCCTAACGCTAACCCTAACACTACCTTTAACTGATGCTAACCCTAACCCTAACCCTAACACTATCCTAGGTCTGATGATAACCCTAACCCTAACCCTAACACTATCCTAGGGCTGATGCTAACCCTAACCCTAACCGTAACACTATCCTAAGTCTGATGCTAACCCTAGCCCTCACACTATCCTAGGCCTGATGATAACCCTAACCCTAACCTTAACACTATCCTAGGGCTGATGCTAACCCTAACCCTAACCCTAACACTATCCTAGAGCTCATGCTAACCCTAACCCTAACACTATCCTAGGCCTGATGATAACCCTAACCCTAACCCTAACACTATCCTAGGGGTGATGCTAACCCTAACCTTAACACTATCCTAGGGCTGATGCTAACCCTAACCCTAACCCTAACACTATCCTAGGGCTGATGCTAACCCTAACGCTAACCCTAACACTATCCTTGAACTGATGCTAACCCTAACCCTAACCCTAACACTATCCTAGGCCTGATGATAACCCTAACCCTAAATCTAACACTATCCTAGGGTTTATGTTAACCCTAACCCTAACACTATCCTAGGGCTGATGGTAACCCTAACCCTAACCCTAACACTGTCCTAGGGCGGATGCTAACCCTAACCCTAACCCTAACACTATCCTAGGGCTCATGCTAACCCTAACACTAACACTATCCTATGGCTGATGCTAACCCTAACCCTAACCCTAACACTATCCTAGGGCTGATGCTAACCCTAAGCCTAACTCTAACACTATCTTAGGGCTGAGGCTAACCCTAACCCAAACACTATACTACGGCTGATGCTAACCCTAACCCTAACCCTAACACTATCCTAAGGCTGAAGCCAACCCTAACACTAACACTATCCTAGGCCTGGTGCTAACCCTAACCCTAACCCTAACACTATCCTAGGGCTGATGCTAACCCTAACCCTAATACTATCCTACGGCTGATGCTAACCCTAACCCTAACCCTAACATTATCCTAGGGCTGATGCTAACCCTAGCCCTAACCCTAACACTATCCTACGGCTGATGCTAACCCTAACCCTAACACTATCCTAGGCCTGATGCTAACCCTAACCCTAACACTTACACTATACTAGGGCTGATGCTAACCCTAACCCTAACCCTAACACTATCCTAGGTCTCATGCTAACCCTAAACCTAACACTATCCTAGGGCTGATGCTAACCCTAACCCTAACCATAACACTATCCTAGGGCTGATGTTAACACTAACCCTAACACTATCCTAGGGCTGATGCTAACACTAACCCTAAACCTAACACTCTCCTAGGGCTGATGCTAACCCTAACCCTAACACTATCCTAGGCCTGATGCTAACCCTAACCCTAACACTATCCTAGGGCTGATGCTAACCCTAACCCTAACCCTAACACTATCCTAGGCCTGATGCTAAACCTATCCCTAACCCTAACACTCTCCTAGGGCTGAGGCTAACCCTAACCCTAACACTATCCTAGGGCTGATGCTAACCATAACCCTCACCCTAACACTATCCTAGGGTTGATGCTAACCCTAACCCTAACACTATCCTTGGGCTGATGCAAACCCTAACCCTAACACTATCCTAGGGCTGATGCTAACCCTAACCCTAACCCTAACACTATCCTAGGGCTGATGCTAACCCTAACCCTAACACTATCCTACGGCTGATGCTAACCCTAACCCTAACCCTAACACTATCCTAAGTCTGATGCTAACCCTAGCCCTCACACTATCCTAGGCCTGATGATAACCCTAACCCTAACCTTAACACTATCCTAGGGCTGATGCTAACCCTAACGCTAACCCTAACACTATCTTGAACTGATGCTAACCCTAACCCTAACCCTAACACTATCCTAGGCCTGATGATAACCCTAACCCTAACTCTAACACTATCCTAGGGTTTATGTTAACCCTAACCCTAACACTGTCCTAGGGCGGATGCTAACCCTAACCCTAACACTAACACTATCCTAGGGCTCATGCTAACCCTAACACTAACACTATCCTAGGGCTGATGCTAACCCTAACCCTAACCCTAACACTATCCTAAGTCTGATGCTAACCCTAGCCCTCACACTATCCTAGGCCTGATGATAACCCTAACCCTAACCTTAACACTATCCTAGTGCTGAGGCTAACCCTAACCCTAACACTAACACTATCCTAGAGCTGATGCTAACCCTAACCCTAACACTATCCTAGGCCTGATGATAACCCTAACCCTAACGCTAACACTATCCTAGGGCTGATGCTAACCCTAACCCTAACTCTAACACTATCTTAGGGCTGAGGATAACCCTAACGCAAACACTATCCTACGGCTGATGCTAACCATAACCCTAACCCTAACACTATCCTAAGGCTGATGCTAACCCTAACCCTAACCCAAACACTATCCTAGGGTTGATGCTAACCCTAACCCTGACACTATCCTAGGGCTGATGCTAACCCTAACCCTAACCCTAACACTATCCTAGGGCTGATGCTAACCCTAACCCTAACACTATGCTAGGCCTGATGATAACCCTAACCCTAACCCTAACACTATCCTAGGGTTTATGTTAACCCTAACCCTAACACTATCCTAGGGCTGATGCTAACCCTTACCCTAACACTATCCTAGGGTTGATGCTAACCCTAATCCTAACACTATCCTAGGGCTGATGCTAACCCTAACCCTAACCCTAACACTATCCTAGGGCTGATGCTAACCCTAACCTTAACACTATCCTAGGGCTGATGCTAACCCTAACCCTAACCTAACACTATCCTAGGGCTGATGCTAACCCTAACCCTAACACTATCCTAGGGCTGATGCTAACCCTAACCCTAACCCTAACACTATCCTAAGTCTGATGCTAACCCTAGCCCTCACACTATCCTAGGCCTGATGATAACCCTAACCCTAACCTTAACACTATCCTAGGGCTGATGCTAACCCTAACCCTAACCCTAACACTATCCTAGAGCTGATGCTAACCCTAACCCTAACACTATCCTAGGCCTGATGATAACCCTAACCCTAACCCTAACACTATCCTAGGGCTGATGCTAACCCTAACCTTAACACTATCCTAGTGCTGATGCTAACACTAACCCTAACCCTAACACTATCCTAGGGCTGATCCTAACCCTAACGCTAACCCTAACACTATCCTTGAACTGATGCTAACCCTAACCGTAACCCTAACACTATCCTAGGCCTGATGATAACCCTAACCCTAACTCTAACACTATCCTAGGGTTTATGTTAACCCTAACCCTAACACTATCCTAGGGCTGATGCTAACCCTAACCCTAACCCTAACCCTAACACTGTCCTAGGGCGGATGCTAACCCTAACCCTAACCCTAACACTATCCTAGGGCTCATGCTAACCCTAACACTAACACTATCCTAGGGCTGATGCTAACCCTAACCCTAACCCTAACAGTATCCTAGGGCTGATGCTAACCCTAACCCTAACTCTAACACTATCTTAGGGCTTAGGGTAACCCTAACCCAAACACTATCCTACGGCTGATGCTAACCCTAACCCTAACCCTAACACTATCCTAAGGCTGAAGCCAACCCTAACACTAACACTATCCTAGGCCTGGTGCTAACCCTAACCCTAACCCTAACACTATCCTAGGGCTGATGCTAACCCTAACCCTAATACTATCCTAGGGCTGATGCTAACCCTAACCCTAACCCTAACATTATCCTAGGGCTGATGCTAACCCTAGCCCTAACCCTAACACTATCCTAGGGCTGATGCTAACCCTAACCCTAACACTATCCTAGGCCTGATGCTAACCCTAACCCTAACACTTACACTATACTAGGGCTGATGCTAACCCTAACCCTAACCCTAACACTATCCTAGGTCTGATGCTAACCCTAAACCTAACACTATCCTAGGGCTGATGCTAACCCTAACCCTAACCCTAGCACTATCCTAGGGCTGATGTTAACACTAACCCTAACACTATCCTAGGGCTGATGCTAACACTAACCCTAAACCTAACACTCTCCTAGGGCTGATGCTAACCCTAACCCTAACACTATCCTAGGCCTGATGCTAACCCTAACCCTAACACTATCCTAGGGATGATGCTAACCCTAACGCTAACCCTAACACTATCCTTTAACTGATGCTAACCCTAACCCTAACCCTAACACTATCCTAGGTCTGATGATAACCCTAACCCTAACCCTAACACTATCCTAGGGCTGATGCTAACCCTAACCCTAACCGTATCACTATCCTAAGTCTGATGCTAACCCTAGCCCTCACACTATCCTAGGCCTGATGATAACCCTAACCCTAACCTTAACACTATCCTAGGGCTGATGCTAACCCTAACCCTAACCCTAACACTATCCTAGAGCTCATGCTAACCCTAACCCTAACACTATCCTAGGCCTGATGATAACCCTAACCCTAACCCTAACACTATCCTAGGGCTGATGCTAACCCTAACCTTAACACTATCCTAGGGCTGATGCTAACCCTAACCCTAACCCTAACACTATCCTAGGGCTGATGCTAACCCTAACGCTAACCCTAACACTATCCTTGAACTGATGCTAACCCTAACCCTAACCCTAACACTATCCTAGGCCTCATGATAACCCTAACCCTAAATCTAACACTATCCTAGGGTTTATTTAACCCTAACCCTAACACTATCCTAGGGCTGATGGTAACCCTAACCCTAACCCTAACACTGTCCTAGGGCGGATGCTAACCCTAACCCTAACCCTAACACTATCCTAGGGCTCATGCTAACCCTAACACTAACACTATCCTATGGCTGATGCTAACCCTAACCCTAACCCTAACACTATCCTAGGGCTGATGCTAACCCTAAGCCTAACTCTAACACTATCTTAGGGCTGAGGCTAACCCTAACCCAAACACTATACTACGGCTGATGCTAACCCTAACCCTAACCCTAACACTATCCTAAGGCTGAAGCCAACCCTAACACTAACACTATCCTAGGCCTGGTGCTAACCCTAACCCTAACCCTAACACTATCCTAGGGCTGATGCTAACCCTAACCCTAATACTATCCTACGGCTGATGCTAACCCTAACCCTAACCCTAACATTATCCTAGGGCTGATGCTAACCCTAGCCCTAACCCTAACACTATCCTACGGCTGATGCTAACCCTAACCCTAACACTATCCTAGGCCTGATGCTAACCCTAACCCTAACACTTACACTATACTAGGGCTGATGCTAACCCTAACCCTAACCCTAACACTATCCTAGGTCTGATGCTAACCCTAAACCTAACACTATCCTAGGGCTGATGCTAACCCTAACCCTAACCCTAACACTATCCTAGGGCTGATGTTAACACTAACCCTAACACTATCCTAGGCCTGATGCTAACCCTAACCCTAACACTTACACTATACTAGGGCTGATGCTAACCCTAATCCTAACCCTAACACTATCCTAGGTCTGATGCTAACCCTAAACCTAACACTATCCTAGGGCTGATGCTAACCCTAGCCCTAACCCTAACACTATCCTAGGGCTGATGTTAACACTAACCCTAACACTATCCTAGGGCTGATGCTAACACTAACCCTAAACCTAACACTCTCCTAGGGCTGATGCTAACCCTAACCATAACACTATCCTAGGCCTGATGCTAACCCTAACCCTAACACTATCCTAGGGCTGATGCTAACCCTAACCCTAACCCTAACACTATCCTAAGCCTGATGCTAAACCTATCCCTAACCCTAACACTCTCCTAGGGCTGAGGCTAACCCTAACCCTAACACTATCCTAGGGCTGATGCTAACCCTAACCCTCACCCTAACACTATCCTAGGGTTGATGCTAACCCTAACCCTAACACTATCCTAAGCCTGATGCTAAACCTATCCCTAACCCTAACACTCTCCTAGGGCTGAGGCTAACCCTAACCCTAACACTATCCTAGGGCTGATGCTAACCCTAACCCTCACCCTAACACTATCCTAGGGCTGATGCTAACCCTAACCATAACACTATCCTAGGGCTGATGCTAACCCTAACCCTAACCCTAACACTATCCTAGGACTGATGCTAACCCTAACACTAACACTATCCTACGGCTGATGCTAACCCTAACCATAACACTATCCTAGGCCTGATGCTAACCCTAACCCTAACACTATCCTAGGGCTGATGCTAACCCTAACCCTAACCCTAACACTATCCTAAGCCTGATGCTAAACCTATCCCTAACCCTAACACTCTCCTAGGGCTGAGGCTAACCCTAACCCTAACACTATCCTAGGGCTGATGCTAACCCTAACCCTCACCCTAACACTATCCTAGGGTTGATGCTAACCCTAACCCTAACACTATCCTAAGCCTGATGCTAAACCTATCCCTAACCCTAACACTCTCCTAGGGCTGAGGCTAACCCTAACCCTAACACTATCCTAGGGCTGATGCTAACCCTAACCCTCACCCTAACACTATCCTAGGGCTGATGCTAACCCTAACCCTAACACTATCCTAGGGCTGATGCTAACCCTAACCCTAACCCTAACACTATCCTAGGACTGATGCTAACCCTAACACTAACACTATCCTACGGCTGATGCTAACCCTAACCCTAACCCTAACACTATCCTAACTCTGATGCTAACCTTAGCCCTCACACTATCCTAGGCCTGATGATAACCCTAACCCTAACCTTAACACTATCCTAGGGCTGATGCTAACCCTAACGCTAACCCTAACACTATCCTTTAACTGATGCTAACCCTAACCCTAACCCTAACACTATCCTAGGCCTGATGATAACCCTAACCCTAACCCTAACACTATCCTAGGGCTGATGCTAACCCTAACCCTAACCGTAACACTATCCTAAGTCTGATGCTAACCCTAGCCCTCACACTATCCTAGGCCTGATGATAACCCTAACCCTAACCTTAACACTATCCTAGGGCTGATGCTAACCCTAACCCTAACCCTAACACTATCCTAGGGCTGATGCTAACCCTAACGCTAACCCTAACACTATCCTTGAACTGATGCTAACCCTAACCCTAACCCTAACACTATCCTAGGCCTGATGCTAACCCTAACCCTAACACTATCCTAAGCTGATGCTAACCCTAACCCTAACCCTAACACTATCCTAGGCCTGATGCTAAACCTATCCCTAACCCTAACACTCTCCTAGGGCTGAGGCTAACCCTAACCCTAACACTATCCTAGGGCTGATGCTAACCCTAACCCTCACCCTAACACTATCCTAGGGTTGATGCTAACCCTAACCCTAACACTATCCTAGGGCTGATGCTAACCCTAACCCTAACACTATCCTAGGGCTGATGCTAACCCTAACCCTAACCCTAACACTATCCTAGGACTGATGCTAACCCTAACCCTAACACTATCCTACGGCTGATGCTAACCCTAACCCTAACCCTAACACTATCCTAACTCTGATGCTAACCTTAGCCCTCACACTATCCTAGGCCTGATGATAACCCTAACCCTAACCTTAACACTATCCTAGGGCTGATGCTAACCCTAACGCTAACCCTAACACTATCCTTTAACTGATGCTAACCCTAACCCTAACCCTAACACTATCCTAGGCCTGATGATAACCCTAACCCTAACCCTAACACTATCCTAGGGCTGATGCTAACCCTAACCCTAACCGTAACACTATCCTAAGTCTGGTGCTAACCCTAGCCCTCACACTATCCTAGGCCTGATGATAACCCTAACCCTAACCTTAACACTATCCTAGGGCTGATGCTAACCCTAACCCTAACCCTAACACTATCCTAGAGCTGATGCTAACCCTAACCCTAACACTATCCTAGGCCTGATGATAACCCTAACCCTACCCTAACACTATCCTAGGGCTGATGCTAACCCTAACCTTAACACTATCCTAGGGCTGATGCTAACCCTAACCCTAACCCTAACACTATCCTAGGGCTGATGCTAACCCTAACGCTAACCCTAACACTATCCTTGAACTGATGCTAACCCTAACCCTAACCCTAACACTATCCTAGGCCTGATGATAACCCTAACCCTAACTCTAACACTCTCCTAGGGTTTATGTTAACCCTAACCCTAACACTATCCTTGGCCTGATGATAACCCTAAACCTAACCCTAACACTATCCTAGGGTTTATGTTAACCCTAACCCTAACACTATCCTAGGGCTGATGCTAACCCTAACACTAACACTATCCTAGGGCTGATGCTAACCCTAACCCTAACCCTAACACTATCCTAGGGCTGATGCTAACCCTAACCCTAACTCTAACACTATCTTAGGGCTGAGGCTAACCCTAACACAAACACTATCCTACGGCTGATGCTAACCCTAACCCTAACCCTAACACTATCCTAAGGCTGATGCTAACCCTAACACTAACACTATCCTGGGCCTGGTGCTAACCCTAACCCTAACCCTAACACTATCCTAGGGCTGATGCTAACCCTAACCCTAACACTATCCTAGGGCTGATGCTAACCCTAACCCTAACCGTAACACTATCCTAAGTCTGATGCTAACCCTAGCCCTCACACTATCCTAGGCCTGATGATAACCCTAACCCTAACCTTAACACTATCCTAGGGCTGATGCTAACCCTAACCCTAACCCTAACACTATCCTAGAGCTGATGCTAACCCTAACCCTAACACTATCCTAGGCCTGATGATAACCCTAACCCTAACCCTAACACTATCCTAGGGCTGATGCTAACCCTAACCTTAACACTATCCTAGGGCTGATGCTAACCCTAACGCTAACCCTAACACTATCCTTGAACTGATGCTAACCCTAACCGTAACCCTAACACTATCCTAGGCCTGATGATAACCCTAACCCTAACTCTAACACTATCCTAGGGTTTATGTTAACCCTAACCCTAACACTATCCTAGGGCTGATGCTAACCCTAACCCTAACCCTAACCCTAACACTGTCCTAGGGCGGATGCTAACCCTAACCCTAACCCTAACACTATCCTAGGGCTCATGCTAACCCTAACACTAACATTATCCTAGGGCTGATGCTAACCCTAACCCTAACCCTAACAGTATCCTAGGGCTGATGCTAACCCTAACCCTAATACTATCCTAGGGCTGATGCTAACCCTAACCCTAACCCTAACATTATCCTAGGGCTGATGCTAACCCTAGCCCTAACCCTAAAACTATCCTAGGGCTGATGCTAACCCTAACCCTAACAATATCCTAGGCCTGATGCTAACCCTAACCCTAACACTTACACTATACTAGGGCTGATGCTAACCCTAACCCTAACCCTAACACTATCCTAGGTCTGATGCTAACCCTAAACCTAACACTATCCTAGGGCTGATGCTAACCCTAACCCTAACCCTAGCACTATCCTAGGGCTGATGTTAACACTAACCCTAACACTATCCTAGGGCTGATGCTAACACTAACCCTAAACCTAACACTCTCCTAGGGCTGATGCTAACCCTAACCCTAACACTATCCTAGGCCTGATGCTAACCCTAACCCTAACACTATCCTAGGGCTGATGCTAACCCTAACGCTAACCCTAACACTATCCTTTAACTGATGCTAACCCTAACCCTAACCCTAACACTATCCTAGGTCTGATGATAACCCTAACCCTAACCCTAACACTATCCTAGGGCTGATGCTAACCCTAACCCTAACCGTAACACTATCCTAAGTCTGATGCTAACCCTAGCCCTCACACTATCCTAGGCCTGATGATAACCCTAACCCTAACCTTAACACTATCCTAGGGCTGATGCTAACCCTAACCCTAACCCTAACACTATCCTAGAGCTCATGCTAACCCTAACCCTAACACTATCCTAGGCCTGATGATAACCCTAACCCTAACCCTAACAATATCCTAGGGCTGATGCTAACCCTAACCTTAACACTATCCTAGGGCTGATGCTAACCCTAACCCTAACCCTAACACTATCCTAGGGCTGATGCTAACCCTAAAGCTAACCCTAACACTATCCTTGAACTGATGCTAACCCTAACCCTAACCCTAACACTATCCTAGGCCTGATGATAACCCTAACCCTAAATCTAACACTATCCTAGGGTTTATGTTAACCCTAACCCTAACACTATCCTAGGGCTGATGGTAACCCTAACCCTAACCCTAACACTGTCCTAGGGCGGATGCTAACCCTAACCCTAACCCTAACACTATCCTAGGGCTCATGCTAACCCTAACACTAACACTATCCTAGGCCTGGTGCTAACCCTAACCCTAACCCTAACACTATCCTAGGGCTGATGCTAACCCTAACCCTAATACTATCCTACGGCTGATGCTAACCCTAACCCTAACACTAACATTATCCTAGGGCTGATGCTAACCCTAGCCCTAACCCTAACACTATCCTACGGCTGATGCTAACCCTAACCCTAACACTATCCTAGGCCTGATGCTAACCCTAACCCTAACACTTACACTATACTAGGGCTGATGCTAACCCTAACCCTAACCCTAACACTATCCTAGGTCTGATGCTAACCCTAAACCTAACACTATCCTAGGGCTGATGCTAACCCTAACCCTAACCCTAACACTATCCTAGGGCTGATGTTAACACTAACCCTAACACTATCCTAGGGCTGATGCTAACACTAACCCTAAACCTAACACTCTCCTAGGGCTGATGCTAACCCTAACCCTAACACTATCCTAGGCCTGATGCTAACCCTAACCCTAACACTATCCTAGGGCTGATGCTAACCCTAACCCTAACCCTAACACTATCCTAGGCCTGATGCTAAACCTATCCCTAACCCTAACACTCTCCTAGGGCTGAGGCTAACCCTAACCCTAACACTATCCTAGGGCTGATGCTAACCATAACCCTCACCCTAACACTATCCTAGGGTTGATGCTAACCCTAACCCTAACACTATCCTTGGGCTGATGCAAACCCTAACCCTAACACTATCCTAGGGCTGATGCTAACCCTAACCCTAACCCTAACACTATCCTAGGGCTGATGCTAACCCTAACCCTAACACTATCCTACGGCTGATGCTAACCCTAACCCTAACCCTAACACTATTCTAAGTCTGATGCTATTCCTAGCCCTCACACTATCCTAGGCCTGATGATAACCCTAACCCTAACCTTAACACTATCCTAGGGCTGATGCTAACCCTAACGCTAACCCTACCACTATCTTGAACTGATGCTAACCCTAACCCTAACCCTAACACTATCCTAGGCCTGATGATAACCCTAACCCTAACTCTAACAGTATCCTAGGGTTTATGTTAACCCTAACCCTAACACTGTCCTAGGGCGGATGCTAACCCTAACCCTAACACTAACACTATCCTAGGGCTCATGCTAACCCTAACACTAACACTATCCTAGGGCTGATGCTAACCCTAACCCTAACCCTAACACTATCCTAAGTCTGATGCTAACCCTAGCCCTCACACTATCCTAGGCCTGATGATAACCCTAACCCTAACCTTAACACTATCCTAGGGCTGAGGCTAACCCTAACCCTAACACTAACACTATCCTAGAGCTGATGCTAACCCTAACCCTAACACTATCCTAGGCCTGATGATAACCCTAACCCTAACCCTAACACTATCCTAGGGCTGATGCTAACCCTAACCCTAACTCTAACACTACCTTAGGGCTGAGGATAACCCTAACGCAAACACTATCCTACGGCTGATGCTAACCATAACCCTAACCCTAACACTATCCTAAGGCTGATGCTAACCCTAACCCTAACCCAAACACTATCCTAGGGTTGATGCTAACCCTAAGCCTGACACTATCCTAGGGCTGATGCTAACCCTAACCCTAACCCTAACACTATCCTAGGGCTGATGCTAACCCTAACCCTAACACTATGCTAGGCCTGATGATAACCCTAACCCTAACCCTAACACTATCCTAGGGTTTATGTTAACCCTAACAATAACACTATCCTAGGGCTGATGCTAACCCTTACCCTAACACTATCCTAGGGTTGATGCTAACCCTAATCCTAACACTATCCTAGGGCTGATGCTAACCCTAACCCTAACCCTAACACTATCCTAGGGCTGATGCTAACCCTAACCCTAACACTATCCTAGGGCTGATGCTAACCCTAGCCCTAACCTAACACTATCCTAGGGCTGATGCTAACCCTAACCCTAACACTATCCTAGGGCTGATGCTAACCCTAACCCTAACCCTAACACTATCCTAAGTCTGATGCTAACCCTAGCCCTCACACTATCCTAGGCCTGATGATAACCCTAACCCTAACCTTAACACTATCCTAGGGCTGATGCTAACCCTAACCCTAACCCTAACACTATCCTAGAGCTGATGCTAACCCTAACCCTAACACTAACCTAGGCCTGATGATAACCCTAAACCTAACCCTAACAGTATCCTAGGGTTTATGTTAACCCTAACCCTAACACTATCCTAGGGCTGATGCTAACCCTAACACTAACACTATCCTAGGGCTGATGCTAACCCTAACCCTAACCCTAACACTATCCTAGGGCTGATGCTAACCCTAACCCTAACTCTAACACTATCTTAGGGCTGAGGCTAACCCTAACACAAACACTATCCTACGGCTGATGCTAACCCTAACCCTAACCCTAACACTATCCTAAGGCTGATGCTAACCCTAACACTAACACTATCCTGGGCCTGGTGCTAACCCTAACCCTAACCCTAACACTATCCAAGGGCTGATGCTAACCCTAACCCTAACACTATCCTAGGGCTGATTCTAACCCTAACCCTAACCGTAACACTATCCTAAGTCTGATGCTAACCCTAGCCCTCACACTATCCTAGGCCTGATGATAACGCTAACCCTAACCTTAACACTATCCTAGGGCTGATGCTAACCCTAACCCTAACCCTAACACTATCCTAGAGCTGAGGCTAACCCTAACCCTAACACTATCCTAGGCCTGGTGATAACCCTAACCCTAACCCTAACACTATCCTAGGCCTGATGCTAACCCTAACCCTAACACTATCCTAGGGCTGATGCTAACCCTAACCCTAACCCTAACACTATCCTAGGCCTGATGCTAAACCTATCCCTAACCCTAACACTCTCCTAGGGCTGAGGCTAACCCTAACCCTAACACTATCCTAGGGCTGATGCTAACCATAACCCTCACCCTAACACTATCCTAGGGTTGATGCTAACCCTAACCCTAACACTATCCTTGGGCTGATGCAAACCCTAACCCTAACACTATCCTAGGGCTGATGCTAACCCTAACCCTAACCATAACACTATCCTAGGGCTGATGCTAACCCTAACCCTAACACTATCCTACGGCTGATGCTAACCCTAACCCTAACCCTAACACTATTCTAAGTCTGATGCTAACCCTAGCCCTCACACTATCCTAGGCCTGATGATAACCCTAACCCTAACCTTAACACTATCCTAGGGCTGATGCTAACCCTAACGCTAACCCTAACACTATCCTAGGCCTGATGATAACCCTAACCCTAACTCTAACACTATCCTAGGGTTTATGTTAACCCTAACCCTAACACTGTCCTAGGGCGGATGCTAACCCTAACCCTAACCCTAACACTATCCTAGGGCTCATGCTAACCCTAACACTAACACTATCCTAGGGCTGATGCTAACCCTAACCCTAACCCTAACACTATCCTAAGTCTGATGCTAACCCTAGCCCTCACACTATCCTAGGCCTGATGATAACCCTAACCCTAACCTTAACACTATCCTAGGGCTGAGGCTAACCCTAACCCTAACACTAACACTATCCTAGAGCTGATGCTAACCCTAACCCTAACACTATCCTAGGCCTGATGATAACCCTAACCCTAACCCTAACACTATCCTAGGGCTGATGCTAACCCTAACCCTAACTCTAACACTACCTTAGGGCTGAGGATAACCCTAACGCAAACACTATCCTACGGCTGATGCTAACCATAACCCTAACCCTAACACTATCCTAAGGCTGATGCTAACCCTAACCCTAACCCAAACACTATCCTAGGGTTGATGCTAACCCTAACCCTGACACTATCCTAGGGCTGATGCTAACCCTAACCCTAACCCTAACACTATCCTAGGGCTGATGCTAACCCTAACCCTAACACTATGCTAGGCCTGATGATAACCCTAACCCTAACCCTAACACTATCCTAGGGTTTATGTTAACCCTAACAATAACACTATCCTAGGGCTGATGCTAACCCTTACCCTAACACTATCCTAGGGTTGATGCTAACCCTAATCCTAACACTATCCTAGGGCTGATGCTAACCCTAACCCTAACCCTAACACTATCCTAGGGCTGATGCTAACCCTAACCCTAACACTATCCTAGGGCTGATGCTAACCCTAGCCCTAACCTAACACTATCCTAGGGCTGATGCTAACCCTAACCCTAACACTATCCTAGGGCTGATGCTAACCCTAACCCTAACCCTAACACTATCCTAAGTCTGATGCTAACCCTAGCCCTCACACTATCCTAGGCCTGATGATAACCCTAACCCTAACCTTAACACTATCCTAGGGCTGATGCTAACCCTAACCCTAACCCTAACACTATCCTAGAGCTGATGCTAACCCTAACCCTAACACTATCCTAGGCCTGATGATAACCCTAAACCTAACCCTAACAGTATCCTAGGGTTTATGTTAACCCTAACCCTAACACTATCCTAGGGCTGATGCTAACCCTAACACTAACACTATCCTAGGGCTGATGCTAACCCTAACCCTAACCCTAACACTATCCTAGGGCTGATGCTAACCCTAACCCTAACTCTAACACTATCTTAGGGCTGAGGCTAACCCTAACACAAACACTATCCTACGGCTGATGCTAACCCTAACCCTAACCCTAACACTATCCTAAGGCTGATGCTAACCCTAACACTAACACTATCCTGGGCCTGGTGCTAACCCTAACCCTAACCCTAACACTATCCAAGGGCTGATGCTAACCCTAACCCTAACACTATCCTAGGGCTGATTCTAACCCTAACCCTAACCGTAACACTATCCTAAGTCTGATGCTAACCCTAGCCCTCACACTATCCTAGGCCTGATGATAACGCTAACCCTAACCTTAACACTATCCTAGGGCTGATGCTAACCCTAACCCTAACCCTAACACTATCCTAGAGCTGAGGCTAACCCTAACCCTAACACTATCCTAGGCCTGGTGATAACCCTAACCCTAACCATAACACTATCCTAGGGCTGATGCTAACCCTAACCTTAACATTATCCTAGGGCTGATGCTAACACTAACCCTAACCCTAACACTATCCTAGGGCTGATGCTAACCCTAACGCTAACCCTAACACTATCCTTGAACTGATGCTAACCCTAACCCTAACCCTAACACTATCCTAGGCCTGGTGATAACCATAACCCTAACCCTAACACTATCCTAAGGCTGAAGCCAACCCTAACACTAACACTATCCTAGGCCTGGTGCTAACCCTAACCCTAACCCTAACACTATCCTAGGGCTGATGCTAACCCTAACCCTAATACTATCCCAGGGCTGATGCTAACCCTAACCCTAACCCTAACATTATCCTAGGGCTGATGGTAACCCTAGCCCTAACCCTAACACTATCCTAGGGCTGATGCTAACCCTAACCCTAACACTATCCTAGGCCTGATGCTAACCCTAACCCTAACACTTACACTATACTAGGGCTGATGCTAACCCTAACCCTAACCCTAACACTATCCTAGGTCTGATGCTAACCCTAAACCTAACACTATCCTAGGGCTGATGCTAACCCTAGCCCTAACCCTAACACTATCCTAGGGCTGATGTTAACACTAACCCTAACACTATCCTAGGGCTGATGCTAACACTAACCCTAAACCTAACACTCTCCTAGGGCTGATGCTAACCCTAACCCTAACACTATCCTAGGCCTGATGCTAACCCTAACCCTAACACTATCCTAGGGCTGATGCTAACCCTAACCCTAACCCTAACACTATCCTAGGCCTGATGCTAAACCTATCCCTAACCCTAACACTCTCCTAGGGCTGAGGCTAACCCTAACCCTAACACTATCCTAGGGCTGATGCTAACCCTAACCCTCACCCTAACACTATCCTAGGGTTGATGCTAACCCTAACCCTAACACTATCCTAGGGCTGATGCTAACCCTAACCCTAACACTATCCTAGGGCTGATGCTAACCCTAACCCTAACCCTAACACTATCCTAGGACTGATGCTAACCCTAACCCTAACACTATCCTACGGCTGATGCTAACCCTAACCCTAACCCTAACACTATCCTAACTCTGATGCTAACCTTAGCCCTCACACTATCCTAGGCCTGATGATAACCCTAACCCTAACCTTAACACTATCCTAGGGCTGATGCAAACCCTAACGCTAACCCTAACACTATCCTTTAACTGATGCTAACCCTAACCCTAACCCTAACACTATCCTAGGCCTGATGATAACCCTAACCCTAACCCTAACACTATCCTAGGGCTGATGCTAACCCTAACCCTAACCGTAACACTATCCTAAGTCTGATGCTAACCCTAGCCCTCACACTATCCTAGGCCTGATGATAACCCTAACCCTAACCTTAACACTATCCTAGGGCTGATGCTAACCCTAACCCTAACCCTAACACTATCCTAGAGCTGATGCTAACCCTAACCCTAACACTATCCTAGGCCTGATGATAACCCTAACACTAACCCTAACACTATCCTAGGGCTGATGCTAACCCTAACCTTAACACTATCCTAGGGCTGATGCTAACCCTAACCCTAACCCTAACACTATCCTAGGGCTGATGCTAACCCTAACGCTAACCCTAACACTATCCTTGAACTGATGCTAACCCTAACCCTAACCCTAACACTATCCTAGGCCTGATGCTAACCCTAACCCTAACACTATCCTAAGCTGATGCTAACCCTAACCCTAACCCTAACACTATCCTAGGCCTGATGCTAAACCTATCCCTAACCCTAACACTCTCCTAGGGCTGAGGCTAACCCTAACCCTAACACTATCCTAGGGCTGATGCTAACCCTAACCCTCACCCTAACACTATCCTAGGGTTGATGCTAACCCTAACCCTAACACTATCCTAGGGCTGATGCTAACCCTAACCCTAACACTATCCTAGGGCTGATGCTAACCCTAACCCTAACCCTAACACTATCCTAGGACTGATGCTAACCCTAACCCTAACACTATCCTACGGCTGATGCTAACCCTAACCCTAACCCTAACACTATCCTAACTCTGATGCTAACCTTAGCCCTCACACTATCCTAGGCCTGATGATAACCCTAACCCTAACCTTAACACTATCCTAGGGCTGATGCTAACCCTAAAGCTAACCCTAACACTATCCTTTAACTGATGCTAACCCTAACCCTAACCCTAACACTATCCTAGGCCTGATGATAACCCTAACCCTAACCCTAACACTATCCTAGGGCTGATGCTAACCCTAACCCTAACCGTAACACTATCCTAAGTCTGATGCTAACCCTAGCCCTCACACTATCCTAGGCCTGATGATAACCCTAACCCTAACCTTAACACTATCCTAGGGCTGATGCTAACCCTAACCCTAACCCTAACACTATCCTAGAGCTGATGCTAACCCTAACCCTAACACTATCCTAGGCCTGATGATAACCCTAACCCTACCCTAACACTATCCTAGGGCTGATGCTAACCCTAACCTTAACAATATCCTAGGGCTGATGCTAACCCTAACCCTAACCCTAACACTATCCTAGGGCTGATGCTAACCCTAACGCTAACCCTAACACTATCCTTGAACTGATGCTAACCCTAACCCTAACCCTAACACTATCCTAGGCCTGATGATAACCCTAACCCTAACTCTAACACTCTCCTAGGGTTTATGTTAACCCTAACCCTAACACTATCCTAGGGCTGATGCTAACCCTAACCCTAACCCTAACACTGTCCTAGGGCGGATGCTAACCCTAACCCTAACCCTAACACTATCCTAGGCCGGATGCTAACCCTAACCCTAACTCTAACACTATCTTAGGGCTGAGGCTAACCCTAACCCAAACACTATCCTACGGCTGATGCTAACCCTAACCCTAACCCTAACACTATCCTAAGGCTGAAGCCAACCCTAACACTAACACTATCCTAGGCCTGGTGCTAACCCTAACCCTAACACTATCCTAGGGCTGATGCTAACCCTAACGCTAATACTATCCTAGGGCTGATGCTAACCCTAACCCTAACCCTAACATTATCCTAGGGCTGATGCTAACCCTAGCCCTAACCCTAACACTATCCTAGGGCTGATGCTAACCCTAACCCTAACACTATCCTAGGCCTGATGCTAACCCTAACCCTAACACTTACACTATACTAGGGCTGATGCTAACCCTAACCCTAACCCTAACACTATCCTAGGTCTGATGCTAACCCTAAACCTAACACTATCCTAGGGCTGATGCTAACCCTAACCCTAACCCTAACACTATCCTAGGGCTGATGTTAACACTAACCCTAACACTATCCTAGGGCTGATGCTAACACTAACCCTAAACCTAACACTCTCCTAGGGCTGATGCTAACCCTAACCCTAACACTATCCTAGGCCTGATGCTAACCCTAACCCTAACACTATCCTAGGGCTGATGCTAACCCTAACCCTAACCCTAACACTATCCTAGGCCTGATGCTAAACCTATCCCTAACCCTAACACTCTCCTAGTGCTGAGGCTAACCCTAACCCTAACACTATCCTAGGGCTGATGCTAACCCTAACCCTCACCCTAACACTATCCTAGGGTTGATGCTAACCCTAACCCTAACACTATCCTTGGGCTGATGCTAAACCTAACCCTAACACTATCCTAGGGCTGATGCTAACCCTAACCCTAACCCTAACACTATCCTAGGGCTGATGCTAACCCTAACCCTAACACTATCCTACGGCTGATGCTAACCCTAACCCTAACCCTAACACTATCCTAAGTCTGATGCTAACCCTAGCCCTCACACTATCCTAGGCCTGATGATAACCCTAACCCTAACCTTAACACTGTCCTAGGGCTGATGCTAACCCTAACGCTAACCCTAACACTATCCTTGAACTGATGCTAACCCTAACCCTAACCCTAACACTATGCTAGGCCTGATGATAACCCTAACCCTAACTCTAACACTATCCTAGGGTTTATGTTAACCCTAACCCTAACACTGTCCTAGGGCGGATGCTAACCCTAACCCTAACCCTAACAGTATCCTAGGGCTCATGCTAACCCTAACACTAACACTATACTAGGGCTGATGCTAACCCTAACCCTAACACTATCCTAGGGCTGATGCTAACCCTAACCCTAACCCTAACACTATCCTAGGGTTTATGTTAACCCTAACCCTAACACTATCCTAGGGCTGATGCTAACCCTAACCCTAACCCTAACACTATCCTAGGGCTGATGCTAACCCTAACGCTAAGCCTAACACTATCCTTGAACTGATGCTAACCCTAACCCTAACCCTAACACTATCCTAGGCCTGATGATAACCCTAACCCTAACCCTAACACTATCCTAGGGTATGTTAACCCTAACCCTAACACTATCCTAGGGCTGATTCTAACCCTAACACTAACACTATCCTAGGGCTGATGCTAACCCTAACCCTAACCCTAACACTATCCTAGGGCTGATGCTAATCATAACCCTAACTCTAACACTATCTTAGGCTGAGGCTAACCCTAACCCAAACACTATCCTACGGCTGATGCTAACCCTAACCCTAACCCTAACACTATCCTAAGGCTGATGCTAACCCTAACACTAACACTATCCTGGGCCTGGTGCTAACCCTAACCCTAACTCTAACACTATCCTAGGGCTGATGCTAACCCTAACCCTAATACAATCCTAGGGCTGATGCTAACCCTAACCCTAACCCTAACACTATCCTAGGGCTGATGCTAACTCTAACCCTAACCCTAACACTATCCTAGGGCTGATGCTAACCCTAACCCTAACACTATCCTAGAGCTGATGCTAACCCTAACCCTAACACTATCCTAGGCCTGATGATAACCCTAACCCTACCCTAACACTATCCTAGGGCTGATGCTAACCCTAACCTTAACACTATCCTAGGGCTGATGCTAACCCTAACCCTAACCCTAACACTATCCTAGGGCTGATGCTAACCCTAACGCTAACCCTAACACTATCCTTGAACTGATGCTAACCCTAACCCTAACCCTAACACTATCCTAGGCCTGATGATAACCCTAACCCTAACTCTAACACTCTCCTAGGGTTTATGTTAACCCTAACCCTAACACTATCCTAGGGCTGATGCTAACCCTAACCCTAACCCTAACACTGTCCTAGGGCGGATGCTAACCCTAACCCTAACCCTAACACTATCCTAGGCCTGATGCTAACCCTAACACTAACTCTAACACTATCTTAGGGCTGAGGCTAACCCTAACCCAAACACTATCCTACGGCTGATGCTAACCCTAACCCTAACCCTAACACTATCCTAAGGCTGAAGCCAACCCTAACACTAACACTATCCTAGGCCTGGTGCTAACCCTAACCCTAACACTATCCTAGGGCTGATGCTAACCCTAACGCTAATACTACCCTAGGGCTGATGCTAACCCTAACCCTAACCCTAACATTATCCTAGGGCTGATGCTAACCCTAGCCCTAACTCTAACACTATCCTAGGGCTGATGCTAACCCTAACCCTAACACTATCCTAGGCCTGATGCTAACCCTAACCCTAACACTTACACTATACTAGGGCTGATGCTAACCCTAACCCTAACCCTAACACTATCCTAGGTCTGATGCTAACCCTAAACCTAACACTATCCTAGGGCTGATGCTAACCCTAACCCTAACCCTAACACTATCCTAGGGCTGATGTTAACACTAACACTAACACTATCCTAGGGCTGATGCTAACACTAACCCTAAACCTAACACTCTCCTAGGGCTGATGCTAACCCTAACCCTAACACTATCCTAGGCCTGATGCTAACCCTAACCCTAACACTATCCTAGGGCTGATGCTAACCCTAACCCTAACCCTAACACTATCCTAGGCCTGATGCTAAACCTATCCCTAACCCTAACACTCTCCTAGGGCTGAGGCTAACCCTAACCCTAACACTATCCTAGGGCTGATGCTAACCCTAACCCTCACCCTAACACTATCCTAGGGTTGATGCTAACCCTAACCCTAACACTATCCTTGGGCTGATGCTAAACCTAACCCTAACACTATCCTAGGGCTGATGCTAACCCTAACCCTAACCCTAACACTATCCTAGGGCTGATGCTAACCCTAACCCTAACACTATCCTACGGCTGATGCTAACCCTAACCCTAACCCTAACACTATCCTAAGTCTGATGCTAACCCTAGCCCTCACACTATCCTAGGCCTGATGATAACCCTAACCCTAACCTTAACACTGTCCTAGGGCTGATGCTAACCCTAACGCTAACCCTAACACTATCCTTGAACTGATGCTAACCCTAACCCTAACCCTAACACTATGCTAGGCCTGATGATAACCCTAACCCTAACTCTAACACTATCCTAGGGTTTATGTTAACCCTAACCCTAACACTGTCCTAGGGCGGATGCTAACCCTAACCCTAACCCTAACAGTATCCTAGGGCTCATGCTAACCCTAACACTAACACTATCCTAGGGCTGATGCTAACCCTAACCCTAACACTATCCTAGGGCTGATGCTAACCCTAACCCTAACCCTAACACTATCCTAGGGTTTATGTTAACCCTAACCCTAACACTATCCTAGGGCTGATGCTAACCCTAACCCTAACCCTAACACTATCCTAGGGCTGATGCTAACCCTAACGCTAAGCCTAACACTATCCTTGAACTGATGCTAACCCTAACCCTAACCCTAACACTATCCTAGGCCTGATGATAACCCTAACCCTAACCCTAACACTATCCCAGGGTATGTTAACCCTAACCCTAACACTATCCTAGGGCTGATTCTAACCCTGACACTAACACTATCCTAGGGCTGATGCTAACCCTAACCCTAACCCTAACACTATCCTAGGGCTGATGCTAATCATAACCCTAACTCTAACACTATCTTAGGCTGAGGCTAACCCTAACCCAAACACTATCCTACGGCTGATGCTAACCCTAACCCTAACCCTAACACTATCCTAAGGCTGATGCTAACCCTAACACTAACACTATCCTGGGCCTGGTGCTAACCCTAACCCTAACTCTAACACTATCCTAGGGCTGATGCTAACCCTAACCCTAATACAATCCTAGGGCTGATGCTAACCCTAACCCTAACCCTAACACTATCCTAGGGCTGATGCTAACTCTAACCCTAACCCTAACACTATCCTAGGGCTGATGCTAACCCTAACCCTAACACTATCCTAGGCCTGATCCTAACCCTAACCCTAACACTTACACTATCCTAGGGCTGATGCTAACCCTAACCCTAACCCTAACACTATCCTAGGTCTGATGCTAACCCTAAACCTAACACTATCCTAGGGCTGATGCTAACCTTAACCCTAACCCTAACACTATCCTAGGGCTGATGTTAACCCTAACACTAACACTATCCTAGGGCTGATGCTAACCCTAACCCTAACCCTAACACTCTCCTAGGGCTGATGCTAACCCTAACCCTAACACTATCCTAGGCCTGATGCTAACCCTAACCCTAACCCTAACACGATCCTAGGGCTGATGCTAACCCTAACCCTAACCCTAACACTATCCTAGAGCTGATGCTAACGCTAACCCTAACCCTAACCCTAACCCTAATACTATCCTAGGGCTGATGCTAACCCTAACCCTAACCCTAACACTATCCTGGGGCTGATGCTATCCCTAACACTAACACTATCCTAGGGTTGATGCTAACCCTAACCCTGACACTATCCTAGGGCTGATGCTAACCCTAACCCTAACCCTAACACTATCCTAGGGCTGATGCTAACACTAAACCTAACACTATCCTAGGCCTGATGCTAACCCTAACCCTAACCCTAACACTATCGTAGGGCTGATGCTAACCCTAACCCTAACCCTAACACTATCCTAGAGCTGATGCTAACCCTAACCCTAACCCTAACCCTAACCCTATTACTATCCTAGGGCTGATGCTAACCCTAACCCTAACCCTAACACTATCCTAGGCCTGATGATAACCCTAACCCTAACCCTAACACTATCCTAGGGTTTATGTTAACCCTAACCCTAACACTATCCTAGGGCTGATTCTAACCCTAACACTAACACTATCCTAGGGCTGATGCTAACCCTAACCCTAACCCTAACACTATCCTAGGGCTGATGCTAACCCTAACCCTAACTCTAACACTATCTTAGCGCTGAGGCTATCCCTAACCCAAACACTATCCTACGGCTGATGCTAACCCTAACCCTAACCCTAACACTATACTAAGGCTGATGCTAACCCTAACACTAACACTATCCTGGGCCTGGTGCTAACCCTAACCCTAACCCTAACACTATCCTAGGGCTGATGCTAACTCTAAACCTAATACAATCCTAAGTCTGATGCTAACCCTAACCCTAACCCTAACACTATCCTAGGGCTGATGCTAACTCTAACCCTAACCCTAACACTATCCTAGGGCTGATGCTAACCCTAACCCTAACACTATCCTAGGCCTGATGCTAACCCTAACCCTAACACTATCCTAGGGCTGATGTTAACCCTAACCCTAACACTATCCTAGGGCTGATGCTAACACCAACCCTAACCCTAACACTCTCCTAGGGCTGATGCTAACCCTAACCCTAACACTATCCTAGGCCTGATGCTAACCCTAACCCTAACACTATCCTAGGGCTGATGCTAACCCTAACCCTAACCCTAACACTATCCTAGGCCTGATGCTAACCCTATCCCTAACCCTAACACTCTCCTAGGGCTGAGGCTAACCCTAACCATAACACTATCCTAGGGCTGATGCTAACCCTAACCCTAACCCTAACACTATCCTAGGGTTGATGCTAACCCTAACCCTGACACTATCCTAGGGGTGATGCTAACCCTAACCCTAACCCTAACACTATCCTAGGGTTGATGCTAACCCTAACCCTAACACTATCCTAGGCCTGATGCTAACCCTAACCCTAACCCTAACACTATCGTAGGGCTGATGCTAACCCTAACCCTAACCCTAACACTATCCTAGAGCTGATGCTAACCCTAACCCTTACCCTAACACTATGCTAGGGCTGATGCTAAACCTAACCATAACCCTAACACTATCCTAGGGCTGATGCTAACACTAACCCTAACCCTAACACTATCCTAGGGCTGATGCTAACCCTAACCCTAACTCTAACACTATCTTAGGGCTGAGGCTAACCCTAACCCAAACACTATCCTACGGCTGATGCTAACCCTAACCCTAACCCTAACACTATCCTAAGGCTGATGCTAACCCTAACACTACCTCTATCCTAGGCCTGGTGCTAACCCTAACCCTAACCCTAACACTATCCTAGGGCTGATGCTAACCCTAACCCTAATACTATCCTAGGGTTGATGCTAACCCTAACCCTAACCCTAACACTATCCTAGTGCTGATGCTAACCCTATCTCTAACCCTAACACTATCCTAGGGCTGATGCTAACCCTAACCCTAACACTATCCTAGGCCTGATGCTAACCCTAACCCTAACACTATCCTAGGGCTGATGCTAACCCTAACACTAACACTCTCCTAGGGCTGAGGCTAACCCTAACCCTAACACTATCCTAGGGCTGATGCTAACCCTAACCTTAACCCTAACACTATACTAGGGTTGATGCTAACCCTAATCCTAACACTATCCTAGGCCTGATCCTAACCCTAACCCTAACCCTAACACTATCCTAGGGCTGATGCTAACTCTAACCCTAACCCTAACACTATCCTAGGGCTGATGCTAACCCTAACCCTAACACTATCCTAGGCCTGATCCTAACCCTAACCCTAACACTTACACTATCCTAGGGCTGATGCTAACCCTAACCCTAACCCTAACACTATCCTAGGTCTGATGCTAACCCTAAACCTAACACTATCCTAGGGCTGATGCTAACCTTAACCCTAACCCTAACACTATCCTAGGGCTGATGTTAACCCTAACCCTAACACTATCCTAGGGCTGATGTTAACCCTAACCCTAACCCTAACACTCTCCTAGGGCTGATGCTAACCCTAACCCTAACACTATCCTAGGCCTGATGCTAACCCTAACCCTAACCCTAACACGATCCTAGGGCTGATGCTAACCCTAACCCTAACCCTAACACTATCCTAGAGCTGATGCTAACGCTAACCCTAACCCTAACCCTAACCCTAATACTATCCTAGGGCTGATGCTAACCCTAACCCTAACCCTAACACTATCGTAGGGCTGATGCTAACCCTAACCCTAACCCTAACACTATCCTAGAGCTGATGCTAACCCTAACCCTAACCCTAACCCTATTACTATCCTAGTGCTGATGCTAACCCTAACCCTAACCCTAACACTATCCTAGGCCTGATGATAACCCTAACCCTAACCCTAACACTATCCTAGGGTTTATGTTAACCCTAACCCTAACACTATCCTAGGGCTGATTCTAACCCTAACACTAACACTATCCTAGGGCTGATGCTAACCCTAACCCTAACCCTAACACTATCCTAGGGCTGATGCTAACCCTAACCCTAACTCTAACACTATCTTAGCGCTGAGGCTATCCCTAACCCAAACACTATCCTACGGCTGATGCTAACCCTAACCCTAACCCTAACACTATACTAAGGCTGATGCTAACCCTAACACTAACACTATCCTGGGCCTGGTGCTAACCCTAACCCTAACCCTAACACTATCCTAGGGCTGATGCTAACCCTAAACCTAATACAATCCTAAGTCTGATGCTAACCCTAACCCTAACCCTAACACTATCCTAGGGCTGATGCTAACTCTAACCCTAACCCTAACACTATCCTAGGGCTGATGCTAACCCTAACCCTAACACTATCCTAGGACTGATGCTAACCCTAACCCTAACACTTACACTATCCTAGGGCTGATGCTAACCCTAACCCTAACCCTAACACTATCCTAGGGCTGATGTTAACCCTAACCCTAACACTATCCTAGGGCTGATGCTAACACCAACCCTAACCCTAACACTCTCCTAGGGCTGATGCTAACCCTAACCCTAACACTATCCTAGGCCTGATGCTAACCCTAACCCTAACACTATCCTAGGGCTGATGCTAACCCTAACCCTAACCCTAACACTATCCTAGGCCTGATGCTAACCCTATCCCTAACCCTAACACTCTCCTAGGGCTGAGGCTAACCCTAACCATAACACTATCCTAGGGCTGATGCTAACCCTAACCCTAACCCTAACACTATCCTAGGGTTGATGCTAACCCTAACCCTGACACTATCCTAGGGGTGATGCTAACCCTAACCCTAACCCTAACACTATCCTAGGGTTGATGCTAACCCTAACCCTAACACTATCCTAGGCCTGATGCTAACCCTAACCCTAACCCTAACACTATCGTAGGGCTGATGCTAACCCTAACCCTAACCCTAACACTATCCTAGAGCTGATGCTAACCCTAACCCTTACCCTAACACTATGCTAGGGCTGATGCTAAACCTAACCATAACCCTAACACTATCCTAGGGCTGATGCTAACACTAACCCTAACCCTAACACTATCCTAGGGCTGATGCTAACCCTAACCCTAACTCTAACACTATCTTAGGGCTGAGGCTAACCCTAACCCAAACACTAACCTACGGCTGATGCTAACCCTAACCCTAACCCTAACACTATCCTAAGGCTGATGCTAACCCTAACACTACCACTATCCTAGGCCTGGTGCTAACCCTAACCCTAACCCTAACACTATCCTAGGGCTGATGCTAACCCTAACCCTAATACTATCCTAGGGTTGATGCTAACCCTAACCCTAACCCTAACACTATCCTAGTGCTGATGCTAACCCTATCTCTAACCCTAACACTATCCTAGGGCTGATGCTAACCCTAACCCTAACACTATCCTAGGCCTGATGCTAACCCTAACCCTAACACTATCCTAGGGCTGATGCTAACCCTAACACTAACACTCTCCTAGGGCTGAGGCTAACCCTAACCCTAACACTATCCTAGGGCTGATGCTAACCCTAACCTTAACCCTAACACTATACTAGGGTTGATGCTAACCCTAATCCTAACACTATCCTACGGCTGATGCTAACCATAACCCTAACACTAACACTATCCTAAGGCTTGTGCTAACCCTAACCCTAACCCAAACACTATCCTAGGGTTGATGCTAACCCTAACCCTGACACTATCCTAGGGCTGATGCTAACCCTAACCCTAACCCTAACACTATCCTAGGGCTGATGCTAACCCTAACCCTAACACTATCCTAGGCCTGATGATAACCCTAACCCTAACCCTAACACTATCCTAGGGTTTATGTTAACCCTAACCCTAACACTATCCTAGGGCTGATGCTAACCCTTACCCTAACACTATCCTAGGGTTGATGCTAACCCTAATCCTAACACTATCCTAGGGCTGATGCTAACCCTAACCCTAACCCTAACACTATCCTAGGGCTGATGCTAACCCTAACCCTAACACTATCCTAGGGCTGATGCTAACCCTAACCCTAACCCTAACACTATCCTAGGGCTGATGCTAACCCTAGCCCTCACACTATCCTAGGCCTGATGATAACCCTAACCCTAACCTTAACACTATCCTAGGGCTGATGCTAACCCTAAACCTAACCCTAACACTATCCTAGAGCTGATGCTAACCCTAACCCTAACACTATCCTAGGCCTGATGATAACCCTAAACCTAACCCTAACACTATCCTAGGGTTTATGTTAACCCTAACCCTAACACTATCCTAGGGCTGATGCTAACCCTAACACTAACACTATCCTAGGGCTGATGCTAACCCTAACCCTAACCCTAACACTATCCTAGGGCTGATGCTAACCCTAACCCTAACTCTAACACTATCTTAGGGCTGAGGCTAACCCTAACACAAACACTATCCTACGGCTGATGCTAACCCTAACCCTAACCGTAACACTATCCTAAGTCTGATGCTAACCCTAGCCCTCACACTATCCTAGGCCTGATGATAACCCTAACCCTAACCCTAACACTATCCTAGGGCTGATGCTAACCCTAACCTTAACACTATCCTAGGGCTGATGCTAACACTAACCCTAACCCTAACACTATCCTAGGGCTGATGCTAACCCTAACGCTAACCCTAACACTATCCTTGAACTGATGCTAACCCTAACCCTAACCCTAACACTATCCTAGGCCTGATGATAACCCTAACCCTAACTCTAACACTATCCTAGGGTTTATGTTAACCCTAACCCTAACACTATCCTAGGGCTGATGCTAACCCTAACCCTAACTCTAACACTGTCCTAGGGCGGATGCTAACCCTAACCCTAACCCTAACACTATCCTAGGGCTCATGCTAACCCTAACACTAACACTATCCTAAGGCTGATGCTAACCCTAGCCCTAACCCTAACAGTATCCTAGGGCTGATGCTAACCCTAACCCTAACTCTAACACTATCTTAGGGCTGAGGGTAACCCTAACCCAAACACTATCCTACGGCTGATGCTAACCCTAACCCTAACCCTAACACTATCCTAAGGCTGAAGCCAACCCTAACACTAACACTATCCTAGGCATGGTGCTAACCCTAACCCTAACCCTAACACTATCCTAGGGCTGATGCTAACCCTAACCCTAATACTATCCTAGGGCTGATGCTAACCCTAACCCTAACCCTAACATTATGCTAGGGCTCATGCTAACCCTAGCCCTAACCCTAACACTATCCTAGGGCTGATGCTAACCCTAACCCTAACACTATCCTAGGCCTGATGCTAACCCTAACCCTAACACTTACACTATACTAGGGCTGATGCTAACCCTAACCCTAACCCTAACACTATCCTAGGTCTGATGCTAACCCTAAACCTAACACTATCCTAGGGCTGATGCTAACCCTAACCCTAACCCTAACACTATCCTAGGGCTGATGTTAACACTAACCCTAACACTATCCTAGGGCTGATGCTAACACTAACCCTAAACCTAACACTCTCCTAGGGCTGATGCTAACCCTAACCCTAACACTATCCTAGGCCTGATGCTAACCCTAACCCTAACACTATCCTAGGCCTGATGCTAAACCTATCCCTAACCCTAACACTCTCCTAGGGCTGAGGCTAACCCTAACCCTAACACTATCCTAGGGCTGATGCTAACCCTAACCCTCACCCTAACACTATCCTAGGGTTGATGCTAACCCTAACCCTAACACTATCCTAGGGCTGATGCTAACCCTAACCCTAACACTATCCTAGGGCTGATGCTAACCCTAACCCTAACCCTAACGCTATCCTAGGGCTGATGCTAACCCTAACCCTAACACTATTCTATGGCTGATGCTAACCCTAACCCTAACCCTAACACTATCCTAAGTCTGATGCTAACCTTAGCCCTCACACTATCCTAGGCCTGATGATAACCCTAACCCTACCCTTAACACTATCCTAGGGCTGATGCTAACCCTAACGCTAACCCTAACACTATCCTTTAACTGATGCTAACCCTAACCCTAACCCTAACACTATCCTAGGCCTGATGATAACCCTAACCCTAACCCTAACACTATCCTAGGGCTGATGCTAACCCTAACCCTAACCGTAACACTATCCTAAGTCTGATGCTAACCCTAGCCCTCACACTATCTTAGGCCTGATGATAACCCTAACCCTAACCTTAACACTATCCTAGGGCTGATGCTAACCCTAACCCTAACCCTAACACTATCCTAGAGCTGATGCTAACCCTAACCCTAACACTATCCTAGGCCTGATGATAACCCTAACCCTAACCCTAACACTACCCTAGGGCTGATGCTAACACTAACCTTAACACTATCCTAGGGCTGATGCTAACCCTAACCCTAACCCTAACACTATCGTAGGGCTGATGCTAACCCTAACGCTAACCCTAACACTATCCTTGAACTGATGCTAACCCTAACCCTAACCCTAACACTATCCTAGGCCTGATGATAACCCTAACCCTAACTCTAACACTATCCTAGGGTTTATGTTAACCCTAACCCTAACACTATCCTAGGGCTGATGCTAACCCTAACCCTAACCCTAACACTGTCCTAGGGCAGATGCTAACCCTAACCCTAACCCTAACACTATCCTAGGGCTCATGCTAACCCTAACACTAACACTATCCTATGGCTGATGCTAACCCTAACCCTAACCCTAACACTATCCTAGGGCTGATGCTAACCCTAACCCTAACTCTAACACTATCTTAGGGCTGAGGCTAACCCTAACCCAAACACTATCCTACGGCTCATGCTAACCCTAACCCTAACCCTAACACTATCCTAAGGCTGAAGCCAACCCTAACACTAACACTCTCCTAGGCCTGGTGCTAACCCTAACCCTAACCCTAACACTTTCCTAGGGCTGATGCTAACCCTAACCCTAATACTATCATAGGGCTGATGCTAACCCTAACCCTAACCCTAACATTATCCTAGGGCTGATGCTAACCCTAGCCCTAACCCTAACACTATCCTAGGGCTGATGCTAACCCTAACCCTAACACTATCCTAGGCCTGATGCTAACCCTAACCCTAACACTTACACTATACTAGGGCTGATGCTAACCCTAACCCTAACCCTAACACTATCCTAGGTCTGATGCTAACCCTAAACCTAACACTATCCTAGGGATGATGCTAACCCTAACCCTAACCGTAACACTATCCTAAGTCTGATGCTAACCCTAGCCCTCACACTATCCTAGGCCTGATGATAACCCTAACCCTAACCTTAACACTATCCTAGGGCTGATGCTAACCCTAACCCAAACCCTAACACTATCCTAGAGCTGATGCTAACCCTAACCCTAACACTATCCTAGGCCTGATGATAACCCTAACCCTAACCCTAACACTATCCTAGGGCTGATGCTAACCCTAACCTTAACACTATCCTAGGGCTGATGCTAACCCTAACCCTAACCCTAACACTATCCTAGGGCTGATGCTAACGCTAACGCTAACCCTAACACTATCCTTGAACTGATGCTAACCCTAACCCTAACCCTAACACTATCCTAGGCCTGATGATAACCCTAACCCTAACTCTAACACTATCCTAGGGCTGATGTTAACACTAACCCTAACACTATCCTAGGGCTGATGCTAACACTAACCCTAAAACTAACACTATCCTAGGTCTGATGCTAACCCTAAACCTAACACTATCCTAGGGCTGATGCTAACCCTAACCCTAACCCTAACACTATCCTAGGGCTGATGTTAACACTAACCCTAACACTATCCTAGGGCTGATGCTAACACTAACCCTAAACCTAACACTCTCCTAGGGCTGATGCTAACCCTAACCCTAACACTATCCTAGGCCTGATGCTAACCCTAACCCTAACACTATCCTAGGGCTGATGCTAACCCTAACCCTAACCCTAACACTATCCGAGGCCTGATGCTAAACCTATCCCTAACCCTAACACTCTCCTAGGGCTGAGGCTAACCCTAACCCTAACACTATCCTAGGGCTGATGCTAACCCTAACCCTCACCCTAACACTATCCTAGGGTTGATGCTAACCCTAACCCTAACACTATCCTTGGGCTGATGCTAAACCTAACCCTAACACTATCCTAGGGCTGATGCTAACCCTAACCCTAACCCTAACACTATCCTAGGGCTGATGCTAACCCTAACCCTAACACTATCCTACGGCTGATGCTAACCCTAACCCTAACCCTAACACTATCCTAAGTCTGATGCTAACCCTAGCCCTCACACTATCCTAGGCCTGATGATAACACTAACCCTAACCTTAACACTGTCCTAGGGCTGATGCTAACCCTAACGCTAACCCTAACACTATCCTTGAACTGATGCTAACCCTAACCCTAACCCTAACACTATGCTAGGCCTGATGATAACCCTAACCCTAACTCTAACACTATCATAGGGTTTATGTTAACCCTAACCCTAACACTGTCCTAGGGCGGATGCTAACCCTAACCCTAACCCTAACAGTATCCTAGGGCTCATGCTAACCCTAACACTAACACTATCCTAGGGCTGATGCTAACCCTAACCCTAACACTATCCTAGGGCTGATGCTAACCCTAACCCTAACCCTAACACTATCCTAGGGTTTATGTTAACCCTAACCCTAACACTATCCTAGGGCTGATGCTAACCCTAACCCTAACCCTAACACTATCCTAGGGCTGATGCTAACCCTAACGCTAAGCCTAACACTATCCTTGAACTGATGCTAACCCTAACCCTAACCCTAACACTATCCTAGGCCTGATGATAACCCTAACCCTAACCCTAACACTATCCCAGGGTATGTTAACCCTAACCCTAACACTATCCTAGGGCTGATTCTAACCCTAACACTAACACTATCCTAGGGCTGATGCTAACCCTAACCCTAACCCTAACACTATCCTAGGGCTGATGCTAATCATAACCCTAACTCTAACACTATCTTAGGCTGAGGCTAACCCTAACCCAAACACTATCCTACGGCTGATGCTAACCCTAACCCTAACCCTAACACTATCCTAAGGCTGATGCTAACCCTAACACTAACACTATCCTGGGCCTGGTGCTAACCCTAACCCTAACTCTAACACTATCCTAGGGCTGATGCTAACCCTAACCCTAATACAATCCTAGGGCTGATGCTAACCCTAACCCTAACCCTAACACTATCCTAGGGCTGATGCTAACTCTAACCCTAACCCTAACACTATCCTAGGGCTGATGCTAACCCTAACCCTAACACTATCCTAGGCCTGATCCTAACCCTAACCCTAACACTTACACTATCCTAGGGCTGATGCTAACCCTAACCCTAACCCTAACACTATCCTAGGTCTGATGCTAACCCTAAACCTAACACTATCCTAGGGCTGATGCTAACCTTAACCCTAACCCTAACACTATCCTAGGGCTGATGTTAACCCTAACCCTAACACTATCCTAGGGCTGATGCTAACCCTAACCCTAACCCTAACACTCTCCTAGGGCTGATGCTAACCCTAACCCTAACACTATCCTAGGCCTGATGCTAACCCTAACCCTAACCCTAACACGATCCTAGGGCTGATGCTAACCCTAACCCTAACCCTAACACTATCCTAGAGCTGATGCTAACGCTAACCCTAACCCTAACCCTAACCCTAATACTATCCTAGGGCTGATGCTAACCCTAACCCTAACCCTAACACTATACTGGGGCTGATGCTATCCCTAACACTAACACTATCCTAGGGTTGATGCTAACCCTAACCCTGACACTATCCTAGGGCTGATGCTAACCCTAACCCTAACCCTAACACTATCCTAGGGCTGATGCTAACACTAACCCTAACACTATCCTAGGCCTGATGCTAACCCTAACCCTAACCCTAACACTATCGTAGGGCTGATGCTAACCCTAACCCTAACCCTAACACTATCCTAGAGCTGATGCTAACCCTAACCCTAACCCTAACCCTAACCCTATTACTATCCTAGGGCTGATGCTAACCCTAACCCTAACCCTAACACTATCCTAGGCCTGATGATAACCCTAACCCTAACCCTAACACTATCCTAGGGTTTATGTTAACCCTAACCCTAACACTATCCTAGGGCTGATTCTAACCCTAACACTAACACTATCCTAGGGCTGATGCTAACCCTAACCCTAACCGTAACACTATCCTAGGGCTGATGCTAACCCTAACCCTAACTCTAACACTATCTTAGCGCTGAGGCTATCCCTAACCCAAACACTATCCTACGGCTGATGCTAACCCTAACCCTAACCCTAACACTATACTAAGGCTGATGCTAACCCTAACACTAACACTATCCTGGGCCTGGTGCTAGCCCTAACCCTAACCCTAACACTATCCTAGGGCTGATGCTAACCCTAAACCTAATACAATCCTAAGTCTGATGCTACCCCTAACCCTAACCCTAACACTATCCTAGGGCTGATGCTAACTCTAACCCTAACCCTAACACTATCCTAGGGCTGATGCTAACCCTAACCCTAACACTATCCTAGGCCTGATGCTAACCCTAACCCTAACACTTACACTATCCTAGGGCTGATGCTAACCCTAACCCTAACCCTAACACTATCCTAGGGCTGATGTTAACCCTAACCCTAACACTATCCTAGGGCTGATGCTAACACCAACCCTAACCCTAACACTCTCCTAGGGCTGATGCTAACCCTAACCCTAACACTATCCTAGGCCTGATGCTAACCCTAACCCTAACACTATCCTAGGGCTGATGCTAACCCTAACCCTAACCCTAACACTATCCTAGGCCTGATGCTAACCCTATCCCTAACCCTAACACTCTCCTAGGGCTGAGGCTAACCCTAACCATAACACTATCCTAGGGCTGATGCTAACCCTAACCCTAACCCTAACACTATCCTAGGGTTGATGCTAACCCTAACCCTGACACTATCCTAGGGGTGATGCTAACCCTAACCCTAACCCTAACACTATCCTAGGGTTGATGCTAACCCTAACCCTAACACTATCCTAGGCCTGATGCTAACCCTAACCCTAACCCTAACACTATCGTAGGGCTGATGCTAACCCTAACCCTAACCCTAACACTATCCTAGAGCTGATGCTAACCCTAACCCTTACCCTAACACTATGCTAGGGCTGATGCTAAACCTAACCATAACCCTAACACTATCCTAGGGCTGATGCTAACCCTAACCCTAACCCTAACACTATCCTAGGGCTGATGCTAACCCTAACCCTAACTCTAACACTATCTTAGGGCTGAGGCTAACCCTAACCCAAACACTATCCTACGGCTGATGCTAACCCTAACCCTAACCCTAACACTATCCTAAGGCTGATGCTAACCCTAACACTACCACTATCCTAGGCCTGGTGCTAACCCTAACCCTAACCCTAACACTATCCTAGGGCTGATGCTAACCCTAACCCTAATACTATCCTAGGGTTGATGCTAACCCTAACCCTAACCCTAACACTATCCTAGTGCTGATGATAACCCTATCTCTAACCCTAACACTATCCTAGGGCTGATGCTAACCCTAACCCTAACACTATCCTAGGCCTGATGCTAACCCTAACCCTAACACTATCCTAGGGCTGATGCTAACCCTAACACTAACACTCTCCTAGGGCTGAGGCTAACCCTAACCCTAACACTATCCTAGGGCTGATGCTAACCCTAACCTTAACCCTAACACTATACTAGGGTTGATGCTAACCCTAATCCTAACACTATCCTACGGCTGATGCTAACCATAACCCTAACACTAACACTATCCTAAGGCTTGTGCTAACCCTAACCCTAACCCAAACACTATCCTAGGGTTGATGCTAACCCTAACCCTGACACTATCCTAGGGCTGATGCTAACCCTAACCCTAACCCTAACACTATCCTAGGGCTGATGCTAACCCTAACCCTAACACTATCCTAGGCCTGATGATAACCCTAACCCTAACCCTAACACTATCCTAGGGTTTATGTTAACCCTAACCCTAACACTATCCTAGGGCTGATGCTAACCCTTACCCTAACACTATCCTAGGGTTGATGCTAACCCTAATCCTAACACTATCCTAGGGCTGATGCTAACCCTAACCCTAACCCTAACACTATCCTAGGGCTGATGCTAACCCTAACCCTAACACTATCCTAGGGCTGATGCTAACCCTAACCCTAACCCTAACACTATCCTAGGGCTGATGCTAACCCTAACCCTAACACTATCCTAGGGCTGATGCTAACCCTAACCCTAACCCTAACACTATCCTAAGTCTGATGCTAACCCTAGCCCTCACACTATCCTAGGCCTGATGATAACCCTAACCCTAACCTTAACACTATCCTAGGGCTGATGCTAACCCTAAACCTAACCCTAACACTATCCTAGAGCTGATGCTAACCCTAACCCTAACACTATCCTAGGCCTGATGATAACCCTAAACCTAACCCTAACACTATCCTAGGTTTTATGTTAACCCTAACCCTAACACTATCCTAGGGCTGATGCTAACCCTAACACTAACACTATCCTAGGGCTGATGCTAACCCTAACCCTAACCCTAACACTATCCTAGGGCTGATGCTAACCCTAACCCTAACTCTAACACTATCTTAGGGCTGAGGCTAACCCTAACACAAACACTATCCTACGGCTGATGCTAACCCTAACCCTAACCGTAACACTATCCTAAGTCTGATGCTAATCCTAGCCCTCACACTATCCTAGGCCTGATGATAACCCTAACCCTAACCCTAACACTATCCTAGGGCTGATGCTAACCCTAACCTTAACACTATCCTAGGGCTGATGCTAACACTAACCCTAACCCTAACACTATCCTAGGGCTGATGCTAACCCTAACGCTAACCCTAACACTATCCTTGAACTGATGCTAACCCTAACCCTAACCCTAACACTATCCTAGGCCTGATGATAACCCTAACCCTAACTCTAACACTATCCTAGGGTTTATGTTAACCCTAACCCTAACACTATCCTAGGGCTGATGCTAACCCTAACCCTAACTCTAACACTGTCCTAGGGCGGATGCTAACCCTAACCCTAACCCTAACACTATCCTAGGGCTCATGCTAACCCTAACACTAACACTATCCTAAGGCTGATGCTAACCCTAGCCCTAACCCTAACAGTATCCTAGGGCTGATGCTAACCCTAACCCTAACTCTAACACTATCTTAGGGCTGAGGGTAACCCTAACCCAAACACTATCCTATGGCTGATGCTAACCCTAACCCTAATCCTAACACTATCCTAAGGCTGAAGCCAACCCTAACACTAACACTATCCTAGGCATGGTGCTAACCCTAACCCTAACCCTAACACTATCCTAGGACTGATGCTAACTCTAACCCTAATACTATCCTAGGGCTGATGCTAACCCTAACCCTAACCCTAACATTATGCTAGGGCTGATGCTAACCCTAGCCCTAACCCTAACACTATCCTAGGGCTGATGCTAACCCTAACCCTAACACTATCCTAGGCCTGATGCTAACCCTAACCCTAACACTTACACTATACTAGGGCTGATGCTAACCCTAACCCTAACCCTAACACTATCCTAGGTCTGATGCTAACCCTAAACCTAACACTATCCTAGGGCTGATGCTAACCCTAACCCTAACCCTAACACTATCCTAGGGCTGATGTTAACACTAACCCTAACACTATCCTAGGGCTGATGCTAACACTAACCCTAAACCTAACACTCTCCTAGGGCTGATGCTAACCCTAACCCTAACACTATCCTAGGCCTGATGCTAACCCTAACCCTAACACTATCCTAGGCCTGATGCTAAACCTATCCCTAACCCTAACACTCTCCTAGGGCTGAGGCTAACCCTAACTCTAACACTATCCTAGGGCTGATGCTAACCCTAACCCTCACCTTAACACTATCCTAGGGTTGATGCTAACCCTAACCCTAACACTATCCTAGGGCTGATGCTAACCCTAACCCTAACACTATCGTAGGGCTGATGCTAACCCTAACCCTAACCCTAACGCTATCCTAGGGCTGATGCTAACCCTAACCCTAACACTATTCTATGGCTGATGCTAACCCTAACCCTAACCCTAACACTATCCTAAGTCTGATGCTAACCTTAGCCCTCACACTATCCTAGGCCTGATGATAACCCTAACCCTAACCTTAACACTATCCTAGGGCTGATGCTAACCCTAACGCTAACCCTAACACTATCCTTTAACTGATGCTAACCCTAACCCTAACCCTAACACTATCCTAGGGCTGATGCTAATCCTAACCCTAACCGTAACACTATCCTAAGTCTGATGCTAACCCTAGCCCTCACACTATCTTAGGCCTGATGATAACCCTAACCCTAACCTTAACACTATCCTAGGGCTGATGCTAACCCTAACCCTAACCCTAACACTATCCTAGAGCTGATGCTAACCCTAACCCTAACACTATCCTAGGCCTGATGATAACCCTAACCCTAACCCTAACACTACCCTAGGGCTGATGCTAACACTAACCTTAACACTATCCTAGGGCTGATGCTAACCCTAACCCTAACCCTAACACTATCGTAGGGCTGATGCTAACCCTAACGCTAACCCTAACACTATCCTTGAACTGATGCTAACCCTAACCCTAACCCTAACACTATCCTAGGCCTGATGATAACCCTAACCCTAACTCTAACACTATCCTAGGGTTTATGTTAACCCTAACCCTAACACTATCCTAGGGCTGATGCTAACCCTAACCCTAACCCTAACACTGTCCTAGGGCAGATGCTAACCCTAACCCTAACCCTAACACTATCCTAGGGCTCATGCTAACCCTAACACTAACACTATCCTATGGCTGATGCTAACCCTAACCCTAACCCTAACACTATCCTAGGGCTGATGCTAACCCTAACCCTAACTCTAACACTATCTTAGGGCTGAGGCTAACCCTAACCCAAACACTATCCTACGGCTGATGCTAACCCTAACCCTAACCCTAACACTATCCTAAGGCTGAAGCCAACCCTAACACTAACACTCTCCTAGGCCTGGTGCTAACCCTAACCCTAACCCTAACACTTTCCTAGGGCTGATGCTAACCCTAACCCTAATACTATCATAGGGCTGATGCTAACCCTAACCCTAACCCTAACATTATCCTAGGGCTGATGCTAACCCTAGCCCTAACCCTAACACTATCCTAGGGCTGATGCTAACACTAACCCTAACACTATCCTAGGCCTGATGCTAACCCTAACCCTAACACTTACACTATACTAGGGCTGATGCTAACCCTAACCCTAACCCTAACACTATCCTAGGTCTGATGCTAACCCTAAACCTAACACTATCCTAGGGATGATGCTAACCCTAACCCTAACCCTAACACTATCCTAGGGCTGATGTTAACACTAACCCTAACACTATCCTAGGGCTGATGCTAACACTAACCCTAAACCTAACACTATCCTAGGGCTGATGCTAACCCTAACCCTCACCCTAACACTATCCTAGGGTTGATGCTAACCCTAACCCTAACACTATCCTAGGGCTGATGCTAACCCTAACCCTAACACTATCCTAGGGCTGATGCTAACCCTAACCCTAACCCTAACACTATCCTAGGGCTGATGCTAACCCTAACGCTAACACTATCCTACGGCTGATGCTAACCCTAACCCTAACCCTAACACTATCCTAAGTCTGATGCTAACCTTAGCCCTCACACTATCCTAGGCCTGATGATAACCCTAACCCTAACCTTAACACTATCCTAGGGCTGATGCTAACCCTAACGCTAACCCTAACACTATCCTTTAACTGATGCTAACCCTAACCCTAACCCTAACACTATCCTAGGCCTCATGATAACCCTAACCCTAACCCTAACACTATCCTAGGGCTGATGCTAACCCTAACCCTAACCGTAACACTATCCTAAGTCTGATGCTAACCCTAGCCCTCACACTATCCTAGGCCTGATGATAACCCTAACCCTAACCTTAACACTATCCTAGGGCTGATGCTAACCCTAACCCAAACCCTAACACTATCCTAGAGCTGATGCTAACCCTAACCCTAACACTATCCTAGGCCTGATGATAACCCTAACCCTAACCCTAACACTATCCTAGGGCTGATGCTAACCCTAACCTTAACACTATCCTAGGGCTGATGCTAACCCTAACCCTAACCCTAACACTATCCTAGGGCTGATGCTAACGCTAACGCTAACCCTAACACTATCCTTGAACTGATGCTAACCCTAACCCTAACCCTAACACTATCCTAGGCCTGATGATAACCCTAACCCTAACTCTAACACTATCCTAGGGTTTATGTTAACCCTAACCCTAACACTATCGTAGGGCAGATGCTAACCCTAACCCTAACCCTAACACTATCCTAGGGCTCATGCTAACCCTAACACTAACACTATCCTAGGGCTGATGCTAACCCTAACCCTAACCCTAACACTATCCTAGGGCTGATGCTAACCCTAACCCTAACTCTAAGACTATCTTAGGGCTGAGGCTAACCCTAACCCAAACACTATCCTACGGCTGATGCTAACCCTAACCCTAACCCTAACACTATCCTAAGGCTGAAGCCAACCCTAACACTAACACTATCCTAGGCCTGGTGCTAACACTAACCCTAACCCTAACACTATCCTAGGGCTGATGCTAACCCTAACCCTAATACTATCCTAGGGCTGATGCTAACCCTAACCCTAACCCTAACATTATCCTAGGGCTGATGCTAACCCTAGCCCTAACCCTAACACTATCCTAGGGCTGATGCTAACCCTAACCCTAACACTATCCTAGGCCTGATGCTAACCCTAACCCTAACACTTACACTATACTAGGGCTGATGCTAACCCTAACCCTAACCCTAACACTATCCTAGGTCTGATGCTAACCCTAAACCTAACACTATCCTAGGGCTGATGCTAACCCTAACCCTAACCCTAACACTATCCTAGGGCTGATGTTAACACTAACCCTAACACTATCCTAGGGCTGATGCTAACACTAACCCTAAACCTAACACTCTCCTAGGGCTGATGCTAACCCTAACCCTAACACTATCCTAGGCCTGATGCTAACCCTAACCCTAACACTATCCTAGGGCTGATGCTAACCCTAACCCTAACCCTAACACTATCCTAGGCCTGATGCTAAACCTATCCCTAACCCTAACACTCTCCTAGGGCTGAGGCTAACCCTAACCCTAACACTATCCTAGGGCTGATGCTAACCATAACTCTCACCCTAACACTATCCTAGGGTTGATGCTAACCCTAACCCTAACACTATCCTAGGGCTGATGCTAACCCTAACCCTAAGCCTAACACTATCCTAGGGCTGATGCTAACCCTAACCCTAACACTATCCTACGGCTGATGCTAACCCTAACCCTAACCCTAACACTATCCTAAGTCTGATGCTAACCCTAGCCCTCACACTATCCTAGGCCTGATGATAACCCTAACCCTAACCTTAACACTATCAAAGGGCTGATGCTAAACCTAACGCTAACCCTAACACTATCCTTGAACTGATGCTAACCCTAACCCTAACCCTAACACTATCCTAGGCCTGATGATAACCCTAACCCTAACTCTAACACTATCCTAGGGTTTATGTTAACCCTAACCCTAACACTGTCCTAGGGCGGATGCTAACCCTAACCCTAACCCTAACACTATCCTAGGGCTGATGCTAACCCTAACCCTAACCCTAACACTAGCCTAAGTCTGATGCTAACCCTAGCCCTCACACTATCCTAGGCCTGATGATAACCCTAACCCTAACCTTAACACTATCCTAGGGATGAGGCTAACCCTAACCCTAACACTAACACTATCCTAGAGCTGATGCTAACCCTAACCCTAACACTATCCTAGGCCTGATGATAACCCTAACCCTAACCCTAACACTATCCTAGGGCTGATGCTAACCCTAACCCTAACTCTAACACTATCTTAGGGCTGAGGCTAACCCTAACCCAAACACTATCCTACGGCTGATGCTAACCATAACCCTAACCCTAACACTATCCTAAGGCTGATGCTAACCCTAACCCTAACCCAAACACTATCCTAGGGTTGATGCTAACCCTAACCCTGACACTATCCTAGGGCTGATGCTAACCCTAACCCTAACCCTAACACTATCCTAGGGCTGATGCTAACCCTAACCCTAACACTATCCTAGGCCTGATGATAACCGTTACCCTAACCCTAATACAATCCTAGGGTTTATGTTAACCCTAACCCTAACACTATCCTAGGGCTGATGCTAACCCTTACCCTAACACTATCCTAGGGTTGATGCTAACCGTAATCCTAACACTATCCTAGGGTTGATGCTAACCCTAACCCTAACACTATCCTAGGGCTGTTGCTAACCCTAACCCTAACACTATCCTAGGGCTGATGCTAACCCTAACCCTAACCCTAACACTATCCTAGGGGTGATGCTAACCCTAACCCTAACACTATACTAGGGCTGATGCTAACCCTAACCCTAACCATAACACTATCCTAAGTCTGATGCTAACCCTAGCCCTCACACTATCCTAGGCCTGATGATAACCCTAACCGTAACCTTAACACTATCCTAGGGCTGATGCTAACCCTAACCCTAACCCTAACACTATCCTAGAGCTGATGCTAACCCCAACCCTAACACTATCCTAGGCCTGATGATAACCCTAAACCTAACCCTAACACTATCCTAGGGTTTATGTTAACCCTAACCCTAACACTATCCTAGGGCTGATGCTAACCCTAACCCTAACACTATCCTAGGGCTGATGCTAACCCTAACCCTAACTCTAACACTATCTTAGGGCTGAGGCTAACCCTAACACCAACACTATCCTACGGCTGATGCTAACCCTAACCCTAACCCTAACACTATCCTAAGGCTGAAGCCAACCCTAACACTAACACTATCCTAGGCCTGGTGCTAACCCTAACCCTAACCCTAACACTATCCTAGGGCTGATGCTAACCCTAACCCTAATACTATCCTAGGGCTGATGCTAACCCTAACCCTAACCCTAACATTATCCTAGGGCTGATGCTAACCCTAGCCCTAACCCTAACACTATCCTAGGGCTGATGCTAACCCTAACCCTAACACTATCCTAGGCCTGATGCTAACCCTAACCCTAACACTTACACTATACTAGGGCTGATGCTAACCCTAACCCTAACCCTAACACTATCCTAGGTCTGATGCTAACCCTAAACCTAACACTATCCTAGGGCTGATGCTAACCATAACCCTAACCCTAACACTATCCTAGGGCTGATGTTAATACTAACCCTAACACTATCCTAGGGCTGATGCTAACACTAACCCTAAACCTAACACTCTCCTAGGGCTGATGCTAACCCTAACCCTAACACTATCCTAGGCCTGATGCTAACCCCAACCCTAACACTATCCTAGGCCTGATGCTAAACCTATCCCTAACCCTAACACTCTCCTAGGGCTGAGGCTAACCCTAACCCTAACACTATCCTAGGGCTGATGCTAACCCTAACCCTCACCCTAACACTATCCTAGGGTTGATGCTAACCCTAACCCTAACACTATCCTAGGGCTGATGCTAACCCTAACCCTAACACTATGCTAGGGCTGATGCTAACCCTAACCCTAACCCTAACACTATCCTAGGGCTGATGCTAACCCTAACCCTAACACTATTCTACGGCTGATGCTAACCCTAACCCTAACCCTAACACTATCGTAAGTCTGATGCTAACCTTAGCCCTCACACTATCCTAGGCCTGATGATAACCCTAACCCTAACCTTAACACTATCCTAGGGCTGATGCTAACCCTAACGCTAACCCTAACACTATCCTTTAACTGATGCTAACCCTAACCCTAACCCTAACACTATCCTAGGCCTGATGATAACCCTAACCCTAACCCTAACACTATCCTAGGGCTGATGCTAACCCTAACCCTAACCGTAACACTATCCTAAGTCTGATGCTAACCCTAGCCCTCACACTATCTTAGGCTGATGATAACCCTAACCCTAACCTTAACACTATCCTAGGGCTGATGCTAACCCTAACCCTAACCCTAACACTATCCTAGAGCTGATGCTAACCCTAACCCTAACACTATCCTAGGCCTGATGATAACCCTAACCCTAACCCTAACACTATCCTAGGGCTGATGCTAACACTAACCTTAACACTATCCTAGGCCTGATGCTAACCCTAACCCTAACCCTAACACTATCGTAGGGCTGATGCTAACCCTAACGCTAACCCTAACACTATCCTTGAACTGATGCTAACCCTAACCCTAACCCTAACACTATCCTAGGCCTGATGATAACCCTAACCCTAACTCTAACACTATCCTAGGGTTTATGTTAACCCTAACCCTAACACTATCCTAGGGCTGATGCGAACCCTAACCCTAACCCTAACACTGTCCTAGGGCAGATGCTAACCCTAACCCTAACCCTAACACTATCCTAGGGCTCATGCTAACCCTAACACTAACACTATCCTATGGCTGATGCTAACCCTAACCCTAACCCTAACACTATCCTAGGGCTGATGCTAACCCTAACCTTAACTCTAACACTATCTTAGGGCTGAGGCTAACCCTAACCCAAACACTATCCTACGGCTGATGCTAACCCTAACCCTAACCCTAACACTATCCTAAGGCTGAAGCCAACCCTAACACTAACACTCTCCTAGGCCTGGTGCTAACCCTAACCCTAACCCTAACACTTTCCTAGGGCTGATGCTAACCCTAACCCTAATACTATCATAGGGCTGATGCTAACCCTAACCCTAACCCTAACATTATCCTAGGGCTGATGCTAACCCTAGCCCTAACCCTAACACTATCCTAGGGCTGATGCTAACCCTAACCCTAACACTATCCTAGGCCTGATGCTAACCCTAACCCTAACACTTACACTATACTAGGGCTGATGCTAACCCTAACCCTAACCCTAACACTATCCTAGGTCTGATGCTAACCCTAAACCTAACACTATCCTAGGGATGATGCTAACCCTAACCCTAACCCAAACACTATCCTAGGGCTGATGTTAACACTAACCCTAACACTATCCTAGGGCTGATGCTAACACTAACCCTAAACCTAACACTATCCTAGGGCTGATGCTAACCCTAACCCTCACCCTAACACTATCCTAGGGTTGATGCTAACCCTAACCCTAACACTATCCTAGGGCTGATGCTAACCCTAACCCTAACACTATCCTAGGGCTGATGCTAACCCTAACCCTAACCCTAACACTATCCTAGGGCTGATGCTAACCCTAACCCTAACACTATCCTACGGCTGATGCTAACCCTAACCCTAACCCTAACACTATCCTAAGTCTGATGCTAACCTTAGCCCTCACACTATCCTAGGCCTGATGATAACCCTAACCCTAACCTTAACACTATCCTAGGGCTGATGCTAACCCTAACGCTAACCCTAACACTATCCTTTAACTGATGCTAACCCTAACCCTAACCCTAACACTATCCTAGGCCTCATGATAACCCTAACCCTAACCCTAACACTATCCTAGGGCTGATGCTAACCCTAACCCTAACCGTAACACTATCCTAAGTCTGATGCTAACCCTAGCCCTCACACTATCCTAGGCCTGATGATAACCCTAACCCTAACCTTAACACTATCCTAGGGCTGATGCTAACCCTAACCCTAACCCTAACACTATCCTAGAGCTGATGCTAACCCTAACCCTAACACTATCCTAGGCCTGATGATAACCCTAACCCTAACCCTAACACTATCCTAGGGCTGATGCTAACCCTAACCTTAACACTATCCTAGGGCTGATGCTAACCCTAACCCTAACCCTAACACTATCCTAGGGCTGATGCTAACGCTAACGCTAACCCTAACACTATCCTTGAACTGATGCTAACCCTAACCCTAACCCTAACACTATCCTAGGCCTGATGATAACCCTAACCCTAACTCTAACACTATCCTAGGGTTTATGTTAACCCTAACCCTAACACTATCCTAGGGCTGATGCTAACCCTAACCCTAACCCTAACACTGTCCTAGGGCAGATGCTAACCCTAACCCTAACCCTAACACTATCCTAGGGCTCATGCTAACCCTAACACTAACACTATCCTAGGGCTGATGCTAACCCTAACCCTAACCCTAACACTATCCTAGGGCTGATGCTAACCCTAACCCTAACTCTAACACTATCTTAGGGCTGAGGCTAACCCTAACCCAAACACTATCCTACGGCTGATGCTAACCCTAACCCTAACCCTAACACTATCCTAAGGCTGAAGCCAACCCTAACACTAACACTATCCTAGGCCTGGTGCTAACCCTAACCCTAACCCTAACACTATCCTAGGGCTGATGCTAACCCTAACCCTAATACTATCCTAGGGCTGATGCTAACCCTAACCCTAACCCTAACATTATCGTAGGGCTGATGCTAACCCTAGCCCTAACCCTAACACTATCCTAGGGCTGATGCTAACCCTAACCCTAACACTATCCTAGGCCTGATGCTAACCCTAACCCTAACACTTACACTATACTAGGGCTGATGCTAACCCTAACCCTAACCCTAACACTATCCTAGGGTTGATGCTAACCCTAATCCTAACACTATCCTAGGGCTGATGCTAACCCTAACCCTAACCCTAACACTATCCTAGGGCTGATGTTAACACTAACCCTAACACTATCCTAGGGCTGATGCTAACACTAACCCTAAACCTAACACTCTCCTAGGGCTGATGCTAACCCTAACCCTAACACTATCCTAGGCCTGATGCTAACCCTAACCCTAACACTATCCTAGGGCTGATGCTAACCCTAACCCTAACCCTAACACTATCCTAGGCCTGATGCGAAACCTATCCCTAACCCTAACACTCTCCTAGGGCTGAGGCTAACCCTAACCCTAACACTATCCTAGGGCTGATGCTAACCATAACTCTCACCCTAACACTATCCTAGGGTTGATGCTAACACTAACCCTAACACTATCCTAGGGCTGATGCTAACCCTAACCCTAACCCTAACACTATCCTAGGGCTGATGCTAACCCTAACCCTAACACTATCCTACGGCTGATGCTAACCCTAACCCTAACCCTAACACTATCCTAAGTCTGATGCTAACCCTAGCCCTCACACTATCCTAGGCCTGATGATAACCCTAACCCTAACCTTAACACTATCAAAGGGCTGATGCTAAACCTAACGCTAACCCTAACACTATCCTTGAACTGATGCTAACCCTAACCCTAACCATAACACTATCCTAGGCCTGATGATAACCCTAACCCTAACTCTAACACTATCCTAGGGTTTATGTTAACCCTAACCCTAACACTGTCCTAGGGCGGATGCTAACCCTAACCCTAACCCTAACACTATCCTAGGGCTCATGCTAACCCTAACACTAACACTATCCTAGGGCTGATGCTAACCCTAACCCTAACCCTAACACTATCCTAAGTCTGATGCTAACCCTAGCCCTCACACTATCCTAGGCCTGATGATAACCCTAACCCTAACCTTAACACTATCCTAGGGATGAGGCTAACCCTAACCCTAACACTAACACTATCCTAGAGCTGATGCTAACCCTAACCCTAACACTATCCTAGGCCTGATGATAACCCTAACCCTAACCCTAACACTATCCTAGGGCTGATGCTAACCCTAACCCTAACTCTAACACTATCTTAGGGCTGAGGCTAACCCTAACCCAAACACTATCCTACGGCTGATGCTAACCATAACCCTAACCCTAACACTATCCTAATGCTGATGCTAACCCTAACCCTAACCCAAACACTATCCTAGGGTTGATGCTAACGCTAACCCTGACACTATCCTAGGGCTGATGCTAACCCTAACCCTAACCCTAACACTATCCTAGGGCTGATGCTAACCCTAACCCTAACACTATCCTAGGCCTGATGATAACCCTTACCCTAACCCTAACACTATCCTAGGGTTTATGTTAACCCTAACCCTAACACTATCCTAGGGCTGATGCTAACCCTTACCCTAACACTATCCTAGGGCTGATGCTAACCCTAACCCTAACCCTAACACTATCCCAGGGCTGATGCTAACCCTAACCCTAAAACTATCCTAGGGCTGATGCTAACCCTAACCCTAACCCTAACACTATCCTAGGGCTGATGCTAACCATAACCCTAACCCTAACACTATCCTAGGGCTGATGCTAACCCTAACCCTAACCCTAACACTATCCTAGAGCTGATGCTAACGCTAACCCTAACCCTAACCCTAACCCTAACCCTAATACTATCCTAGGGCTGATGCTAACCCTAACCCTAACACTAACACTATCCTAGGGCTGATGCTAACCCTAACACTAACACTATCCTAGGGTTGATGCTAACCCTAACCCTAACCTTAACACTATCCTAGGGCTGATGCTAACCCTAACCATAACTCTTACACTATCCTAGGGCTGAGGCTAACCCTAACCCTAACACTATCCTACGGCTGATGCTAACCCTAACCCTAACCCTAACGCTATCCTAAGGCTGATGCTAACCCTAACACTAACAGTATCCTAGGCCTGGTGCTAACACTAACCCTAACCCTAACACTATCCCAGGGCTGATGCTAACCCTAACCCTAATAATATCCTAGGGCTGATGCTAAACCTAACCCTAACCCTAACACTATCCTAGGGCTGATGCTATCCCTAACCCTAACCCTAACACTATCCTAGGGCTGTTGCTAACCCTAACCCTAACTCTAACACTATCATAGGGCTGATGCCAACCCTAACCCTAACAATATCCTAGGCCTGATGATATCCCTAACCCTAAACCTAACACTATCCTAGGGCTGATGCTAACCCTAACCCTAACCCTAACACTATCCTAGGGCTGATTATAACCGTAACCCTAACACTATCCTAGGCCTGATGCTAACCCTAACCCTAACCCTAACACTATCCTAGGCCTGATGCTAACCATTTCCCTAACCCTAACACTCTCCTAGGGCTGAGGCTAACCCTAACCCTAACCCAAACACTATCCTAGGGTGGATGCTAACCCTAACCCTGACACTATCCTAGGGCTGATGCTAACCCTAACCCTAACCCTAACACTATCCTAGGGCTGATGCTAACCCTAACACTAACACTATCCTAGGCGTGTTGCTAACCCTAACCCTAACCCTAACACTATCCTAGGGCTGATGCTAACCCTAACCCTAACCCTAACACTATCCTAGGGCTGTTGCTAACCCTAACCCTAACTCTAACACTATCATAGGGCTGATGCTAACCCTAACCCTAACAATATCCTAGGCCTGATGATATCCCTAACCCTAAACCTAACACTATCCTAGGGCTGATGCAAACCCTAACCCTAACCCTAACACTATCCTAGGGCTGATTCTAACCGTAACCCTAACACTATCCTAGGCCTGATGCTAACCCTAACCCTAACCCTAACTCTATCCTAGGCGTGATGCTAACCCTATCCCTAACCCTAACACTCTCCTAGGGCTGAGGCTAACCCTAACCCTAACACTATCCTAGGGCTGATGCTAACCCTAACCCTAACCCTAACACTATCCTAGGGCTGATGCTAACCCTAACCCTAAAACTATCCTAGGGCTGATGCTAACCCTAACCCTAACCCTACCACTATCCTAGGGCTGATGCTAACCTTAACCCTAACCCTAACACTATCCTAGGGCTGATGCTAACCCTAACCCTAACCCTAACACTATCCTAGAGCTGATGCTAACGCTAACCCTAACCCTAACCCTAACCCTAACCCTAATACTATCCTAGGGCTGATGCTAACCCTAACCCTAACCCTAACACTATCCTAGGGCTGATGCTAACCCTAACACTAACACTATCCTAGGGTTGATGCTAACCCTAACCCTAACCCTAACACTATCCTAGGGCTGATGCTAACCCTAACCATAACTCTTACACTATCCTAGGGCTGATGCTAACCCTAACCTTAACCCTAACACTATCCTAGGGCTGATGCTAACCCTAACCTTAACCCTAACACTATCCTAGGGCCGATGCTAACCCTAACCCTAACCCTAACACTATCCTAGGGCTGATGCTAACCCTAACCCTAACCCTAACACTATCCTAGAGCTGATGCTAACGCTAACCCTAACCCTAACCCTAACCCTAACCCTAATACTATCCTAGGGCTGATGCTAACCGTAACCCTAACCCTAACACTATCCTAGGGCTGATGCTAACCCTAACACTAACACTATCCTAGGGTTGATGCTAACCCTAACCCTAACCCTAACACTATCCAGGGCTGATGCTAACCCTAACCATAACTCTTACACTATCCTAGGGCTGAGGCTAACCCTAACCCTAACACTAACCTACGGCTGATGCTAACCCTAACCCTAACCCTAACACTATCCTAAGGCTGATGCTAACCCTAACACTAACACTATCCTAGGCCTGGTGCTAACCCTAACCCTAACCCAGCACTATCCTAAGGCTGATGCTAACCCTAACCCTAATAATATCCTAGGGCTGATGCTAACCCTAACCCTAACACTAACACTATCCTAGGGCTGATGCCAACCCTAACCCTAACAATATCCTAGGCCTGATGATATCCCTAACCCTAAACCTAACACTATCCTAGGGCTGATGCTAACCCTAACCCTAACCCTAACACTATCCTAGGGCTGATTCTAACCGTAACCCTAACACTATCCTAGGCCTGATGCTAACCTTAACCCTAACCCTAACACTATCCTAGGCCTGATGCTAACCCTATCCCTAACCCTGACACTCTCCTAGGGCTGAGGCTAACCCTAACCCTAACACAAACACTATCATAGGGTTGATGCTAACCCTAACCCTGACACTATCCTAGGGCTGATGCTAACCCTAACCCTAACCCTAACACTATCCTAGGGCTGATGCTAACCCTAACCCTAACACTATCCTAGGCCTGATGCTAACCCTAACCCTAACCCTAACACTATCGTAGGGCTGATGCTAACCCTAACCCTAACCCTAACACTATCCTAGAGCTGATGCTAACCCTAACCCTAACACTAACCCTAACCCTAATACTATCCTAGGGCTGATGCTAACCCTAACCCTAACCCTAACACTATCCTAAGTCTGATGCTAACCCTAGCCCTCACACTATCCTAGACCTGATGATAACCCTAACCCTAACCTTAACACTATCCTAGGGCTGATGCTATCCCTAACCCTAACCCTAACACTATCCTAGAGCTGATGCTAACCCTAACCCTAACAATATCCTAGGCCTGATGATAACCCTAACCCTTACCCTAACACTATTCTAGGGCTGATGCCAACCCTAACCCTAACACTATCCTAGGGCTGATGCTAACACTAACCCTAACCCTAACACTATCCTAGGGCTGATGCTAACCCTAACCCTAACCCTAACACTATCCTAGGGCTGTTGCTAACCCTAACCCTAACTCTAACACTATCATAGGGCTGATGCTAACCCTAACCCTAACAATATCCTAGGCCTAATGATATCCCTAACCCTAAACCTAACACTATCCTAGGGCTGATGCTAACCCTAACCCTAACACTATCCTAGGGCTGATGCTAACCCTAACCCTAACCCAAACACTATCCTAGGGTTGATGCTAACCCTAACCCTGACACTAACCTAGGGCTGATGCTAACCCTAACCCTAACCCTAACACTATCCTAGGGCTGATGCTAACCCTAACCATAACACTATCCTAGGCCTGATGCTAACCCTATCCCTAACCCTAACACTATTGTAGGGCTGATGCTAACCCTAGCCCTAACCCTAACACTATCCTAGAGCTGATGCTAACCCTAACCCTAACCCTATCCCTAACCCTAATACTATCCTAGGGCTGATGCTAACCCTAACCCTAACGCTAACACTATCCTAGGGCTGATGCTAACCCTAACACTAACACTATCCTAGGGCTGATGCTAACCCAAACCCTAACCCTAACACTATCCTAGGGCTGATGCTAACACTAACCCTAACTCTAACACTATCCTAGGGCTGAGGCTAACCCTAACCCTAACACTATCCTACGGCTGATGCTAACCCTAACCCTAACCCTAACACTATCCTAAGGCTGATGCTAACCCTAACACTAACACTATCCTAGGCCTGGTGCTAACCCTATCCCTAACCCTAACACTATTCTAGGGCTGATGCTAACCCTAACCCTAATAATATCCTAGGGCTGATGCTAACCCTAACCCTAACCCTAACACTATCCTAGGGCTGATGCTAACCCTAACCCTAACCCTAACACTATCCTAGGGCTGATGCTAACCCTAACCCTAACCCTAACACTATCCTAGGGCTGATGCTAACCCTAACACTAACAATATACTAGGCCTGATGATATCCATAACCCTAAACCTAACACTGTCCTAGGGCTGATGCTAACCCTAACCCTAAACCTAACACTATCCTATGGCTGATTCTAACCGTAACCCTAACAGTATCCTAGGCCTGATGCTAACCCTAACCCTTACCCTAACACTATCCTAGGGCTGATGCTAAACCTAACCATAACCCTAACACTATCCTAGGGCTGATGCTAACCCTATCCCTAACCGTAACACTATCCTAGGGCGGATGCTATCCCTAACCCTAACCCTAACACTATCCTAGGGCTGATGCTAACCCTAACACTAACACTATCCTAGGGCTGATGCTAACCCTAACCTTAACTCTAACACTATCCTAGGGTTGATGCTAACCCTAACCCTAACACTATCCTACGGCTGATGCTAACCCTAACCCTAACCCTAACACTATCCTAGGGCTGATGCGAACCCTAACCCTAACACTATCCTAGGCCTGATGATAACCCTAACCCTAACCCTAACACTATCCTAGGGCTGATGCTAACCCTAACCCTAACACTATCCTAGGGCTGATGCTAACCTTAACCCTAACCCTAACACTATCCTAGGGCGGATGCTAACCCTAACCCTAACCCTAACACTATCCTAGGGCTGATGTTGACCCTAACACTAACACTATCCTAGGGCTGATGCTAACCCTAACCCTAACCCTAACACTATCCTAGGGCTGATGCTAACCCTAACACTAACACTATCCTAGGGTTGATGCTAACCCTAACCCTAACCCTAACACTATCCTAGGGCTGATGCTAACCCTAACCATAACTCTTACGCTATCCTAGGGCTGATGCTAACCCTAACCGTAACACTATCCTAGGGCTGATGCTAACCCTAACCCTAACCCTAACATTATCCTAGGGCTGATGCTAACCCTAACCCTAACACTATCCTAGGGCTGATGCTAACCCTAACCTTAACCCTAACACTATCCTAGGGCCGATGCTAACCCTAACCCTAACCCTAACACTATCCTAGGGCTGATGCTAACCCTAACCCTAACCCTAACACTATCCTAGAGCTGATGCTAACGCTAACCCTAACCCTAACCCTAACCCTAACCCTAATACTATCCTAGGGCTGATGCTAACCGTAACCCTAACCCTAACACTATCCTAGGGCTGATGCTAACCCTAACACTAACACTATCCTAGGGTTGATGCTAACCCTAACCCTAACCCTAACACTATCCAGGGCTGATGCTAACCCTAACCAAAACTCTTACACTATCCTAGGGCTGAGGCTAACCCTAACCCTAACACTAACCTACGGCTGATGCTAACCCTAACCCTAACCCTAACACTATCCTAAGGCTGATGCTAACCCTAACACTAACACTATCCTAGGCCTGGTGCTAACCCTAACCCTAACCCAGCACTATCCTAAGGCTGATGCTAACCCTAACCCTAATAATATCCTAGGGCTGATGCTAACCCTAACCCTAACACTAACACTATCCTAGGGCTGATGCCAACCCTAACCCTAACAATATCCTAGGCCTGATGATATCCCTAACCCTAAACCTAACACTATCCTAGGGCTGATGCTAACCCTAACCCTAACCCTAACACTATCCTAGGGCTGATTCTAACCGTAAGCCTAACACTATCCTAGGCCTGATGCTAACCTTAACCCTAACCCTAACACTATCCTAGGCCTGATGCTAACCCTATCCCTAACCCTGACACTCTCCTAGGGCTGAGGCTAACCCTAACCCTAACACAAACACTATCATAGGGTTGATGCTAACCCTAACCCTGACACTATCCTAGGGCTGATGCTAACCCTAACCCTAACCCTAACACTATCCTAGGGCTGATGCTAACCCTAACCCTAACACTATCCTAGGCCTGATGCTAACCCTAACCCTAACCCTAACACTATCGTAGGGCTGATGCTAACCCTAACCCTAACCCTAACACTATCCTAGAGCTGATGCTAACCCTAACCCTAACCCTAACCCTAACCCTAATACTATCCTAGGGCTGATGCTAACCCTAACCCTAACCCTAACACTATCCTAAGTCTGATGCTAACCCTAGCCCTCACACTATCCTAGACCTGATGATAACCCTAACCCTAACCTTAACACTATCCTAGGGCTGATGCTATCCCTAACCCTAACCCTAACACTATCCTAGAGCTGATGCTAACCCTAACCCTAACAATATCCTAGGCCTGATGATAACCCTAACCCTTACCCTAACACTATTCTAGGGCTGATGCCAACCCTAACCCTAACACTATCCTAGGGCTGATGCTAACCCTAACCCTAACCCTAACACTATCCTAGGGCTGATGCTAACCCTAACCCTAACCCTAACACTATCCTAGGGCTGTTGCTAACCCTAACCCTAACTCTAACACTATCATAGGGCTGATGCTAACCCTAACCCTAACAATATCCTAGGCCTGATGATATCCCTAACCCTAAACCTAACACTATCCTAGGGCTGATGCTAACCCTAACCCTAACACTATCCTAGGGCTGATGCTAACCCTAACCCTAACCCAAACACTATCCTAGGGTTGATGCTAACCCTAACCCTGACACTAACCTAGGGCTGATGCTAACCCTAACCCTAACCCTAACACTATCCTAGGGCTGATGCTAACCCTAACCATAACACTATCCTAGGCCTGATGCTAACCCTATCCCTAACCCTAACACTATTGTAGGGCTGATGCTAACCCTAGCCCTAACCCTAACACTATCCTAGAGCTGATGCTAACCCTAACCCTAACCCTAACCCTATCCCTAACCCTAATACTATCCTAGGGCTGATGCTAACCCTAACCCTAACGCTAACACTATCCTAGGGCTGATGCTAACCCTAACACTAACACTATCCTAGGGCTGATGCTAACCCAAACCCTAACCCTAACACTATCCTAGGGCTGATGCTAACACTAACCCTTACTCTAACACTATCCTAGGGCTGAGGCTAACCCTAACCCTAACACTATCCTACGGCTGATGCTAACCCTAACCCTAACCCTAACACTATCCTAAGGCTGATGCTAACCCTAACACTAACACTATCCTAGGCCTGGTGCTAACCCTATCCCTAACCCTAACACTATTCTAGGGCTGATGCTAACCCTAACCCTAATAATATCCTAGGGCTGATGCTAACCCTAACCCTAACCCTAACACTATCCTAGGGCTGATGCTAACCCTAACCATAACTCTTACACTATCCTAGGGCTGATGCTAACCCTAACCCTAACACTATCCTAGGGCTGATGCTAACCCTAACCCTAACCCTAACATTATCCTAGGGCTGATGCTAACCCTAACCCTAACACTATCCTAGGGCTGATGCTAACCCTAACCTTAACCCTAACACTATCCTAGGGCCGATGCTAACCCTAACCCTAACCCTAACACTATCCTAGGGCTGATGCTAACCCTAACCCTAACCCTAACACTATCCTAGAGCTGATGCTAACGCTAACCCTAACCCTAACCCTAACCCTAACCCTAATACTATCCTAGGGCTGATGCTAACCGTAACCCTAACCCTAACACTATCCTAGGGCTGATGCTAACCCTAACACTAACACTATCCTAGGGTTGATGCTAACCCTAACCCTAACCCTAACACTATCCAGGGCTGATGCTAACCCTAACCATAACTCTTACACTATCCTAGGGCTGAGGCTAACCCTAACCCTAACACTAACCTACGGCTGATGCTAACCCTAACCCTAACAATATCCTAGGCCTGATGATAACCCTAACCCTTACCCTAACACTATTCTAGGGCTGATGCCAACCCTAACCCTAACACTATCCTAGGGCTGATGCTAACCCTAACCCTAACCCTAACACTATCCTAGGGCTGATGCTAACCCTAACCCTAACCCTAACACTATCCTAGGGCTGTTGCTAACCCTAACCCTAACTCTAACACTATCATAGGGCTGATGCTAACCCTAACCCTAACAATATCCTAGGCCTGATGATATCCCTAACCCTAAACCTAACACTATCCTAGGGCTGATGCTAACCCTAACCCTAACACTATCCTAGGGCTGATGCTAACCCTAACCCTAACCCAAACACTATCCTAGGGTTGATGCTAACCCTAACCCTGACACTAACCTAGGGCTGATGCTAACCCTAACCCTAACCCTAACACTATCCTAGGGCTGATGCTAACCCTAACCATAACACTATCCTAGGCCTGATGCTAACCCTATCCCTAACCCTAACACTATTGTAGGGCTGATGCTAACCCTAGCCCTAACCCTAACACTATCCTAGAGCTGATGCTAACCCTAACCCTAACCCTAACCCTATCCCTAACCCTAATACTATCCTAGGGCTGATGCTAACCCTAACCCTAACGCTAACACTATCCTAGGGCTGATGCTAACCCTAACACTAACACTATCCTAGGGCTGATGCTAACCCAAACCCTAACCCTAACACTATCCTAGGGCTGATGCTAACACTAACCCTTACTCTAACACTATCCTAGGGCTGAGGCTAACCCTAACCCTAACACTATCCTACGGCTGATGCTAACCCTAACCCTAACCCTAACACTATCCTAAGGCTGATGCTAACCCTAACACTAACACTATCCTAGGCCTGGTGCTAACCCTATCCCTAACCCTAACACTATTCTAGGGCTGATGCTAACCCTAACCCTAATAATATCCTAGGGCTGATGCTAACCCTAACCCTAACCCTAACACTATCCTAGGGCTGATGCTAACCCTAACCCTAACCCTAACACTATCCTAGGGCTGATGCTAACCCTAACCCTAACCCTAACACTATCCTAGGGCTGATGCTAACCCTAACACTAAAAATATACTAGGCCTGATGATATCCATAACCCTAAACCTAACACTGTCCTAGGGCTGATGCTAACCCTAACCCTAAACCTAACACTATCCTATGGCTGATTCTAACCGTAACCCTAACAGTATCCTAGGCCTGATGCTAACCCTAACCCTTACCCTAACACTATCCTAGGGCTGATGCTAAACCTAACCATAACCCTAACACGATCCTAGGGCTGATGCTAACCCTATCCCTAACCGTAACACTATCCTAGGGCGGATGCTATCCCTAACCCTAACCCTAACACTATCCTAGGGCTGATGCTAACCCTAACACTAACACTATCCTAGGGCTGATGCTAACCCTAACCGTAACTCTAACACTATCCTAGGGTTGATGCTAACCCTAACCCTAACACTATCCTACGGCTGATGCTAACCCTAACCCTAACCCTAACACTATCCTAGGGCTGATGCGAACCCTAACCCTAACACTATCCTAGGCCTGATGATAACCCTAACCCTAACCCTAACACTATCCTAGGGCTGATGCTAACCCTAACCCTAACACTATCCTAGGGCTGATGCCAACCCTATCCCTAACCCTAACACTATCCTAGGGCGGATGCTAACCCTAACCCTAACCCTAACACTATCCTAGGGCTGATGTTGACCCTAACACTAACACTATCCTAGGGCTGATGCTAACCCTATCCCTAACCTAACACTATCCTAAGGCTGATGCTAACCCTAACACTAACACTATCCTAGGCCTGGTGCTAACCCTAACCCTAACCCTAACACTATCCTAAGGCTGATGCTAACCCTAACACTAACACTATCCTAGGCCTGGTGCTAACCCTAACCCTAACCCTAACACTATCGTAGGTCTGATGCTAACCCTAAACCTAACACTATCCTAGGGCGGATGCTAACCCTAACCCTAACCCTAACACTATCCTAGGGTTGATGTTAACCCTAACCCTAACACTATCCTAGGGCTGATGCTAACCCTAACCCTAACCCTAACACTCTCCTAGGGCTGATGCTAACACTAACCCTAACACTATCCTAAGCCTGATGCTAACCCTAACCTTAACACTATCCTAGGCCTGATGCTAACCCTATCCCTAACCCTAACACTCTCCTAGGGCTGAGGCTAACCCTAACCCTAACACTATCCTAGGGCTGATGCTAACCCTAACCATAACTCTTACACTATCCTAGGGCTGAGGCTAACCCTAACCCTAACACTATCCTACGGCTGATGCTAACCCTAACCCTAACCCTAACACTATCCTAAGGCTGATGCTAACCCTAACACTAACACTATCCTAGGCCTGGTGCTAACCCTAACCCTAACCCTAACACTATCCTAGGGCTGAGGCTAACCTTAACCCTAATAATATCCTAGGGCTGATGCTAATCCTAACCCTAAACCTAACACTATCCTAGGGCTGATGCTAACCCTAACCCTAACCCTAACACTATCCTAGGGCTGTTGCTAAACCTAACCCTAACTCTAACACTATCATAGGGCTGATGCTAACCCTAACCCTAACAATATCCTAGGCCTGATGATATCCCTAACCCTGAACCTAACACTATCCTAGGGCTGATGCTAACCCTAAACCTAACCCTAACACTATCCTAGGGCTGATTCTAACCGTAACCCTAACACTATCCTAGGCCTGATGCTAACCCTAAACCTAACCCTAACACTATCCTAGGCCTGATGCTAACCCTATCCCTAACCCTAACACTCTCCTAGGGCTGAGGCTAACCCTAACCCTAAGACTATCCTAGGGCTGATGCTAACCCTAACCCTAACCCAAACACTATCCTAGGGTTGATGCTAACCCTAACCCTGACACTATCCTAGGGCTGATGCTAACCCTAACCCTAACCCTAACACTATCCTAGGGCTGATGCTAACCCTAACCCTAACACTATCCTAGGCCTGATGCTAACCCTAACCCTAACCCTAACACTATCGTAGGTCTGATGCTAACCCTAAACCTAACACTATCCTAGGGCGGATGCTAACCCTAACCCTAACCCTAACACTATCCTAGGGTTGATGTTAACCCTAACCCTAACACTATCCTAGGGCTGATGCTAACCCTAACCCTAACCCTAACACTCTCCTAGGGCTGATGCTAACACTAACCCTAACACTATCCTAAGCCTGATGCTAACCCTAACCTTAACACTATCCTAGGCCTGATGCTAACCCTATCCCTAACCCTAACACTCTCCTAGGGCTGAGGCTAACCCTAACCCTAACACTATCCTAGAGCTGATGCTAACCCTAACCATAACTCTTACACTATCCTAGGGTTGAGGCTAACCCTAACCCTAACACTATCCTACGGCTGATGCTAACCCTAACCCTAACCCTAACACTATCCTAAGGCTGATGCTAACCCTAACACTAACACTATCCTAGGCCTGGTGCTAACCCTAACCCTAACCCTAACACTATCCTAGGGCTGATGCTAACCCTAACCCTAATAATATCCTAGGGCTGATGCTAACCCTAACCCTAACCCTAACACTATCCTAGGGCTGATGCTAACCCTAACACTAACACTATCCTAGGGTTGATGCTAACCCTAACCCTAACCCTAACACTATCCTAGGGCTGATGCTAACCCTAACCATAACTCTTACACTATCCTAGGGCTGATGCTAACCCTAACCCTAACACTATCCTAGGGCTGATGCTAACCCTAACCCTAACCCTAACATTATCCTAGGGCTGATGCTAACCCTAACCCTAACACTATCCTAGGGCTGATGCTAACCCTAACCCTAACACTATCCTAGGCCTGATGATAACCCTAACCCTAACCCTAACACTATCCTAGGGCTGATGCTAACCCTAACCCTAACACTATCCTAGGGCTGATGCCAACCCTATCCCTAACCCTAACACTATCCTAGGGCGGATGCTAACCCTAACCCTAACCCTAACACTATCCTAGGGCTGATGTTGACCCTAACACTAACACTATCCTAGGGCTGATGCTAACCCTATCCCTAACCTAACACTATCCTAAGGCTGATGCTAACCCTAACACTAACACTATCCTAGGCCTGGTGCTAACCCTAACCCTAACCCTAACACTATCCTAAGGCTGATGCTAACCCTAACACTAACACTATCCTAGGCCTGGTGCTAACCCTAACCCTAACCCTAACACTATCGTAGGTCTGATGCTAACCCTAAACCTAACACTATCCTAGGGCGGATGCTAACCCTAACCCTAACCCTAACACTATCCTAGGGTTGATGTTAACCCTAACCCTAACACTATCCTAGGGCTGATGCTAACCCTAACCCTAACCCTAACACTCTCCTAGGGCTGATGCTAACACTAACCCTAACACTATCCTAAGCCTGATGCTAACCCTAACCTTAACACTATCCTAGGCCTGATGCTAACCCTATCCCTAACCCTAACACTCTCCTAGGGCTGAGGCTAACCCTAACCCTAACACTATCCTAGGGCTGATGCTAACCCTAACCATAACTCTTACACTATCCTAGGGCTGAGGCTAACCCTAACCCTAACACTATCCTACGGCTGATGCTAACCCTAACCCTAACCCTAACACTATCCTAAGGCTGATGCTAACCCTAACACTAACACTATCCTAGGCCTGGTGCTAACCCTAACCCTAACCCTAACACTATCCTAGGGCTGAGGCTAACCTTAACCCTAATAATATCCTAGGGCTGATGCTAATCCTAACCCTAAACCTAACACTATCCTAGGGCTGATGCTAACCCTAACCCTAACCCTAACACTATCCTAGGGCTGTTGCTAAACCTAACCCTAACTCTAACACTATCATAGGGCTGATGCTAACCCTAACCCTAACAATATCCTAGGCCTGATGATATCCCTAACCCTGAACCTAACACTATCCTAGGGCTGATGCTAACCCTAAACCTAACCCTAACACTATCCTAGGGCTGATTCTAACCGTAACCCTAACACTATCCTAGGCCTGATGCTAACCCTAAACCTAACCCTAACACTATCCTAGGCCTGATGCTAACCCTATCCCTAACCCTAACACTCTCCTAGGGCTGAGGCTAACCCTAACCCTAAGACTATCCTAGGGCTGATGCTAACCCTAACCCTAACCCAAACACTATCCTAGGGTTGATGCTAACCCTAACCCTGACACTATCCTAGGGCTGATGCTAACCCTAACCCTAACCCTAACACTATCCTAGGGCTGATGCTAACCCTAACCCTAACACTATCCTAGGCCTGATGCTAACCCTAACCCTAACCCTAACACTATCGTAGGTCTGATGCTAACCCTAAACCTAACACTATCCTAGGGCGGATGCTAACCCTAACCCTAACCCTAACACTATCCTAGGGTTGATGTTAACCCTAACCCTAACACTATCCTAGGGCTGATGCTAACCCTAACCCTAACCCTAACACTCTCCTAGGGCTGATGCTAACACTAACCCTAACACTATCCTAAGCCTGATGCTAACCCTAACCTTAACACTATCCTAGGCCTGATGCTAACCCTATCCCTAACCCTAACACTCTCCTAGGGCTGAGGCTAACCCTAACCCTAACACTATCCTAGAGCTGATGCTAACCCTAACCATAACTCTTACACTATCCTAGGGTTGAGGCTAACCCTAACCCTAACACTATCCTACGGCTGATGCTAACCCTAACCCTAACCCTAACACTATCCTAAGGCTGATGCTAACCCTAACACTAACACTATCCTAGGCCTGGTGCTAACCCTAACCCTAACCCTAACACTATCCTAGGGCTGATGCTAACCCTAACCCTAATAATATCCTAGGGCTGATGCTAACCCTAACCCTAACCCTAACACTATCCTAGGGCTGATGCTAACCCTAACACTAACACTATCCTAGGGTTGATGCTAACCCTAACCCTAACCCTAACACTATCCTAGGGCTGATGCTAACCCTAACCATAACTCTTACACTATCCTAGGGCTGATGCTAACCCTAACCCTAACACTATCCTAGGGCTGATGCTAACCATAACCCTAACCCTAACATTATCCTAGGGCTGATGCTAACCCTAACCCTAACACTATCCTAGGGCTGATGCTAACCCTAACCTTAACCCTAACACTATCCTAGGGCCGATGCTAACCCTAACCCTAACCCTAACACTATCCTAGGGCTGATGCTAACCCTAACCCTAACCCTAACACTATCCTAGAGCTGATGCTAACGCTAACCCTAACCCTAACCCTAACCCTAACCCTAATACTATCCTAGGGCTGATGCTAACCGTAACCCTAACCCTAACACTATCCTAGGGCTGATGCTAACCCTAACACTAACACTATCCTAGGGTTGATGCTAACCCTAACCCTAACACTATCCAGGGCTGATGCTAACCCTAACCATAACTCTTACACTATCCTAGGGCTGAGGCTAACCCTAACCCTAACACTAACCTACGGCTGATGCTAACCCTAACCCTAACCCTAACACTATCCTAAGGCTGATGCTAACCCTAACACTAACACTATCCTAGGCCTGGTGCTAACCCAACCCTAACCCAGCACTATCCTAAGGCTGATGCTAACCCTAACCCTAATAATATCCTAGGGCTGATGCTAACCCTAACCCTAACACTAACACTATCCTAGGGCTGATGCCAACCCTAACCCTAACAATATCCTAGGCCTGATGATATCCCTAACCCTAAACCTAACACTATCCTAGGGCTGATGCTAACCCTAACCCTAACCCTAACACTATCCTAGGGCTGATTCTAACCGTAACCCTAACACTATCCTAGGCCTGATGCTAACCTTAACCCTAACCCTAACACTATCCTAGGCCTGATGCTAACCCTATCCCTAACCCTGACACTCTCCTAGGGCTGAGGCTAACCCTAACCCTAACACAAACACTATCATAGGGTTGATGCTAACCCTAACCCTGACACTATCCTAGGGCTGATGCTAACCCTAACCCTAACCCTAACACTATCCTAGGGCTGATGCTAACCCTAACCCTAACACTATCCTAGGCCTGATGCTAACCCTAACCCTAACCCTAACACTATCGTAGGGCTGATGCTAACCCTAACCCTAACCCTAACACTATCCTAGAGCTGATGCTAACCCTAACCCTAACCCTAACCCTAACCCTAATACTATCCTAGGGCTGATGCTAACCCTAACCCTAACCCTAACACTATCCTAAGTCTGATGCTAACCCTAGCCCTCACACTATCCTAGACCTGATGATAACCCTAACCCTAACCTTAACACTATCCTAGGGCTGATGCTATCCCTAACCCTAACCCTAACACTATCCTAGAGCTGATGCTAACCCTAACCCTAACAATATCCTAGGCCTGATGATAACCCTAACCCTTACCCTAACACTATTCTAGGGCTGATGCCAACCCTAACCCTAACACTATCCTAGGGCTGATGCTAACCCTAACCCTAACCCTAACACTATCCTAGGGCTGATGCTAACCCTAACCCTAACCCTAACACTATCCTAGGGCTGTTGCTAACCCTAACCCTAACTCTAACACTATCATAGGGTTGATGCTAACCCTAACCCTAACAATATCCTAGGCCTGATGATATCCCTAACCCTAAACCTAACACTATCCTAGGGCTGATGCTAACCCTAACCCTAACACTATCCTAGGGCTGATGCTAACCCTAACCCTAACCCAAACACTATCCTAGGGTTGATGCTAACCCTAACCCTGACACTAACCTAGGGCTGATGCTAACCCTAACCCTAACCCTAACACTATCCTAGGGCTGATGCTAACCCTAACCATAACACTATCCTAGGCCTGATGCTAACCCTATCCCTAACCCTAACACTATTGTAGGGCTGATGCTAACCCTAGCCCTAACCCTAACACTATCCTAGAGCTGATGCTAACCCTAACCCTAACCCTAACCCTATCCCTAACCCTAATACTATCCTAGGGCTGATGCTAACCCTAACCCTAACGCTAACACTATCCTAGGGCTGATGCTAACCCTAACACTAACACTATCCTAGGGCTGATGCTAACCCAAACCCTAACCCTAACACTATCCTAGGGCTGATGCTAACACTAACCCTTACTCTAACACTATCCTAGGGCTGAGGCTAACCCTAACCCTAACACTATCCTACGGCTGATGCTAACCCTAACCCTAACCCTAACACTATCCTAAGGCTGATGCTAACCCTAACACTAACACTATCCTAGGCCTGGTGCTAACCCTATCCCTAACCCTAACACTATTCTAGGGCTGATGCTAACCCTAACCCTAATAATATCCTAGGGCTGATGCTAACCCTAACCCTAACCCTAACACTATCCTAGGGCAGATGCTAACCCTAACCCTAACCCTAACACTATCCTAGGGCTGATGCTAACCCTAACCCTAACCCTAACACTATCCTAGGGCTGATGCTAACCCTAACACTAACAATATACTAGGCCTGATGATATCCATAACCCTAAACCTAACACTGTCCTAGGGCTGATGCTAACCCTAACCCTAAACCTAACACTATCCTATGGCTGATTCTAACCGTAACCCTAACAGTATCCTAGGCCTGATGCTAACCCTAACCCTTACCCTAACACTATCCTAGGGCTGATGCTAAACCTAACCATAACCCTAACACTATCCTAGGGCTGATGCTAACCCTATCCCTAACCGTAACACTATCCTAGGGCGGATGCTATCCCTAACCCTAACCCTAACACTATCCTAGGGCTGATGCTAACCCTAACACTAACACTATCCTAGGGCTGATGCTAACCCTAACCGTAACTCTAACACTATCCTAGGGTTGATGCTAACCCTAACCCTAACACTATCCTACGGCTGATGCTAACCCTAACCCTAACCCTAACACTATCCTAGGGCTGATGCGAACCCTAACCCTAACACTATCCTAGGCCTGATGATAACCCTAACCCTAACCCTAACACTATCCTAGGGCTGATGCTAACCCTAACCCTAACACTATCCTAGGGCTGATGCCAACCCTATCCCTAACCCTAACACTATCCTAGGGCGGATGCTAACCCTAACCCTAACCCTAACACTATCCTAGGGCTGATGTTGACCCTAACACTAACACTATCCTAGGGCTGATGCTAACCCTATCCCTAACCCTAACACTATCCTAAGGCTGATGCTAACCCTAACACTAACACTATCCTAGGCCTGGTGCTAACCCTAACCCTAACCCTAACACTATCCTAAGGCTGATGCTAACCCTAACACTAACACTATCCTAGGCCTGGTGCTAACCCTAACCCTAACCCTAACACTATCGTAGGTCTGATGCTAACCCTAAACCTAACACTATCCTAGGGCGGATGCTAACCCTAACCCTAACCCTAACACTATCCTAGGGTTGATGTTAACCCTAACCCTAACACTATCCTAGGGCTGATGCTAACCCTAACCCTAACCCTAACACTCTCCTAGGGCTGATGCTAACACTAACCCTAACACTATCCTAAGCCTGATGCTAACCCTAACCTTAACACTATCCTAGGCCTGATGCTAACCCTATCCCTAACCCTAACACTCTCCTAGGGCTGAGGCTAACCCTAACCCTAACACTATCCTAGGGCTGATGCTAACCCTAACCATAACTCTTACACTATCCTAGGGCTGAGGCTAACCCTAACCCTAACACTATCCTACGGCTGATGCTCACCCTAACCCTAACCCTAACACTATCCTAAGGCTGATGCTAACCCTAACACTAACACTATCCTAGGCCTGGTGCTAACCCTAACCCTAACCCTAACACTATCCTAGGGCTGAGGCTAACCTTAACCCTAATAATATCCTAGGGCTGATGCTAATCCTAACCCTAAACCTAACACTATCCTAGGGCTGATGCTAACCCTAACCCTAACCCTAACACTATCCTAGGGCTGTTGCTAAACCTAACCCTAACTCTAACACTATCATAGGGCTGATGCTAACCCTAACCCTAACAATATCCTAGGCCTGATGATATCCCTAACCCTGAACCTAACACTATCCTAGGGCTGATGCTAACCCTAACCCTAACCCTAACACTATCCTAGGGCTGATTCTAACCGTAACCCTAACACTATCCTAGGCCTGATGCTAACCCTAACCCTAACCCTAACACTATCCTAGGCCTGATGCTAACCCTATCCCTAACCCTAACACTCTCCTAGGGCTGAGGCTAACCCTAACCCTAAGACTATCCTAGGGCTGATGCTAACCCTAACCCTAACCCAAACACTATCCTAGGGTTGATGCTAACCCTAACCCTGACACTATCCTAGGGCTGATGCTAACCCTAACCCTAACCCTAACACTATCCTAGGGCTGATGCTAACCCTAACCCTAACACTATCCTAGGCCTGATGCTAACCCTAACCCTAACCCTAACACTATCGTAGGTCTGATGCTAACCCTAAACCTAACACTATCCTAGGGCGGATGCTAACCCTAACCCTAACCCTAACACTATCCTAGGGTTGATGTTAACCCTAACCCTAACACTATCCTAGGGCTGATGCTAACCCTAACGCTAACCCTAACACTCTCCTAGGGCTGATGCTAACACTAACCCTAACACTATCCTAAGCCTGATGCTAACCCTAACCTTAACACTATCCTAGGCCTGATGCTAACCCTATCCCTAACCCTAACACTCTCCTAGGGCTGAGGCTAACCCTAACCCTAACACTATCCTAGAGCTGATGCTAACCCTAACCATAACTCTTACACTATCCTAGGGTTGAGGCTAACCCTAACCCTAACACTATCCTACGGCTGATGCTAACCCTAACCCTAACCCTAACACTATCCTAAGGCTGATGCTAAACCTAACACTAACACTATCCTAGGCCTGGTGCTAACCCTAACCCTAACCCTAACACTATCATAGGGCTGATGCTAACCCTAACCCTAATAATATCCTAGGGCTGATGCTAACCCTAACCCTAACCCTAACACTATCCTAGGGCTGATGCTAACCCTAACACTAACACTATCCTAGGGTTGATGCTAACCCTAACCCTAACCCTAACACTATCCTAGGGCTGATGCTAACCCTAACCATAACTCTTACACTATCCTAGGGCTGATGCTAACCCTAACCCTAACACTATCCTAGGGCTGATGCTAACCCTAACCCTAACCCTAACATTATCCTAGGGCTGATGCTAACCCTAACCCTAACACTATCCTAGGGCTGATGCTAACCATAACCTTAACCCTAACACTATCCTAGGGCCGATGCTAACCCTAACCCTAACCCTAACACTATCCTAGGGCTGATGATAACCCTAACCCTAACCCTAACACTATCCAGGGCTGATGCTAACCCTAACCATAACTCTTACACTATCCTAGGGCTGAGGCTAACCCTAACCCTAACACTAACCTACGGCTGATGCTAACCCTAACCCTAACCCTAACACTATCCTAAGGCTGATGCTAACCCTAACACTAACACTATCCTAGGCCTGGTGCTAACCCTAACCCTAACCCAGCACTATCCTAAGGCTGATGCTAACCCTAACCCTAATAATATCCTAGGGCTGATGCTAACCCTAACCCTAACACTAACACTATCCTAGGGCTGATGCCAACCCTAACCCTAACAATATCCTAGGCCTGATGATATCCCTAACCCTAAACCTAACACTATGCTAGGGCTGATGCTAACCCTAACCCTAACCCTAACACTATCCTAGGGCTGATTCTAACCGTAACCCTAACACTATCCTAGGCCTGATGCTAACCTTAACCCTAACCCTAACACTATCCTAGGCCTGATGCTAACCCTATCCCTAACCCTGACACTCTCCTAGGGCTGAGGCTAACCCTAACCCTAACACAAACACTATCATAGGGTTGATGCTAACCCTAACCCTGACACTATCCTAGGGCTGATGCTAACCCTAACCCTAACCCTAACACTATCCTAGGGCTGATGCTAACCCTAACCCTAACACTATCCTAGGCCTGATGCTAACCCTAACCCTAACCCTAACACTATCGTAGGGCTGATGCTAACCCTAACCCTAACCCTAACACTATCCTAGAGCTGATGCTAACCCTAACCCTAACCCTAACCCTAACCCTAATACTATCCTAGGGCTGATGCTAACCCTAACCCTAACCCTAACACTATCCTAAGTCTGATGCTAACCCTAGCCCTCACACTATCCTAGACCTGATGATAACCCTAACCCTAACCTTAACACTATCCTAGGGCTGATGCTATCCCTAACCCTAACCCTAACACTATCCTAGAGCTGATGCTAACCCTAACCCTAACAATATCCTAGGCCTGATGATAACCCTAACCCTTACCCTAACACTATTCTAGGGCTGATGCCAACCCTAACCCTAACACTATCCTAGGGCTGATGCTAACCCTAACCCTAACCCTAACACTATCCTAGGGCTGATGCTAACCCTAACCCTAACCCTAACACTATCCTAGGGCTGTTGCTAACCCTAACCCTAACTCTAACACTATCATAGGGCTGATGCTAACCCTAACCCTAACAATATCCTAGGCCTGATGATATCCCTAACCCTAAACCTAACACTATCCTAGGGCTGATGCTAACCCTAACCCTAACACTATCCTAGGGCTGATGCTAACCCTAACCCTAACCCAAACACTATCCTAGGGTTGATGCTAACCCTAACCCTGACACTAACCTAGGGCTGATGGTAACCCTAACCCTAACACTAACACTATCCTAGGGCTGATGCTAACCCTAACCATAACACTATCCTAGGCCTGATGCTAACCCTATCCCTAACCCTAACACTATTGTAGGGCTGATGCTAACCCTAGCCCTAACCCTAACACTATCCTAGAGCTGATGCTAAACCTAACCCTAACCCTAACCCTATCCCTAACCCTAATACTATCCTAGGGCTGATGCTAACCCTAACCCTAACGCTAACACTATCCTAGGGCTGATGCTAACCCTAACACTAACACTATCCTAGGGCTGATGCTAACCCAAACCCTAACCCTAACACTATCCTAGGGCTGATGCTAACACTAACCCTTACTCTAACACTATCCTAGGGCTGAGGCTAACCCTAACCCTAACACTATCCTACGGCTGATGCTAACCCTAACCCTAACCCTAACACTATCCTAAGGCTGATGCTAACCCTAACACTAACACTATCCTAGGCCTGGTGCTAACCCTATCCCTAACCCTAACACTATTCTAGGGCTGATGCTAACCCTAACCCTAATAATATCCTAGGGCTGATGCTAACCCTAACCCTAACCCTAACACTATCCTAGGGCTGATGCTAACCCTAACCCTAAAACACTATCCTAGGGCTTATGCTAACCCTAACCCTAACCCTAACACTATCCTAGGGCTGATGCTAACCCTAACACTAACAATATACTAGGCCTGATGATATCCATAACCCTAAACCTAACACTGTCCTAGGGCTGATGCTAACCCTAACCCTAAACCTAACACTATCCTATGGCTGATTCTAACCGTAACCCTAACAGTATCCTAGGCCTGATGCTAACCCTAACCCTTACCCTAACACTATCCTAGGGCTGATGCTAAACCTAACCATAACCCTAACACTATCCTAGGGCTGATGCTAACCCTATCCCTAACCGTAACACTATCCTAGGGCGGATGCTATCCCTAACCCTAACCCTAACAGTATCCTAGGGCTGATGCTAACCCTAACACTAACACTATCCTAGGGCTGATGCTAACCCTAACCGTAACTCTAACACTATCCTAGGGTTGATGCTAACCCTAACCCTAACACTATCCTACGGCTGATGCTAACCCTAACCCTAACCCTAACACTATCCTAGGGCTGATGCGAACCCTAACCCTAACACTATCCTAGGCCTGATGATAACCCTAACCCTAACCCTAACACTATCCTAGGGCTGATGCTAACCCTAACCCTAACACTATCCTAGGGCTGATGCCAACCCTATCCCTAACCCTAACACTATCCTAGGGCGGATGCTAACCCTAACCCTAACCCTAACACTATCCTAGGGCTGATGTTGACCCTAACACTAACACTATCCTAGGGCTGATGCTAACCCTATCCCTAACCCTAACACTATCCTAAGGCTGATGCTAACCCTAACACTAACACTATCCTCGGCCTGGTGCTAACCCTAACCCTAACCCTAACACTATCCTAAGGCTGATGCTAACCCTAACACTAACACTATCCTAGGCCTGGTGCTAACCCTAACCCTAACCCTAACACTATCGTAGGTCTGATGCTAACCCTAAACCTAACACTATCCTAGGGCGGATGCTAACCCTAACCCTAACCCTAACACTATCCTAGGGTTGATGTTAACCCTAACCCTAACACTATCCTAGGGCTGATGCTAACCCTAACCCTAACCCTAACACTCTCCTAGGGCTGATGCTAACACTAACCCTAACACTATCCTAAGCCTGATGCTAACCCTAACCTTAACACTATCCTAGGCCTGATGCTAACCCTATCCCTAACCCTAACACTCTCCTAGGGCTGAGGCTAACCCTAACCCTAACACTATCCTAGGGCTGATGCTAACCCTAACCATAACTCTTACACTATCCTAGGGCTGAGGCTAACCCTAACCCTAACACTATCCTACGGCTGATGCTAACCCTAACCCTAACCCTAACACTATCCTAAGGCTGATGCTAACCCTAACACTAACACTATCCTAGGCCTGGTGCTAACCCTAACCCTAACCCTAACACTATCCTAGGGCTGAGGCTAACCTTAACCCTAATAATATCCTAGGGCTGATGCTAATCCTAACCCTAAACCTAACACTATCCTAGGGCTGATGCTAACCCTAACCCTAACCCTAACACTATCCTAGGGCTGTTGCTAAACCTAACCCTAACTCTAACACTATCATAGGGCTGATGCTAACCCTAACCCTAACAATATCCTAGGCCTGATGATATCCCTAACCCTGAACCTAACACTATCCTAGGGCTGATGCTAACCCTAACCCTAACCCTAACACTATCCTAGGGCTGATTCTAACCGTAACCCTAACACTATCCTAGGCCTGATGCTAACCCTAACCCTAACCCTAACACTATCCTAGGCCTGATGCTAACCCTATCCCTAACCCTAACACTCTCCTAGGGCTGAGGCTAACCCTAACCCTAACACTATCCTACGGCTGATGCTAACCCTAACCCTAACCCTAACACTATCCTAGGGTTGATGTTAACCCTAACCCTAACACTATCCTAGGGCTGATGCTAACCCTAACCCTAACCCTAACACTCTCCTAGGGCTGATGCTAACACTAACCCTAACACTATCCTAAGCCTGATGCTAACCCTAACCTTAACACTATCCTAGGCCTGATGCTAACCCTATCCCTAACCCTAACACTCTCCTAGGGCTGAGGCTAACCCTAACCCTAACACTATCCTAGAGCTGATGCTAACCCTAACCATAACTCTTACACTATCCTAGGGTTGAGGCTAACCCTAACCCTAACACTATCCTACGGCTGATGCTAACCCTAACCCTAACCCTAACACTATCCTAAGGCTGATGCTAACCCTAACACTAACACTATCCTAGGCCTGGTGCTAACCCTAACCCTAACCCTAACACTATCCTAGGGCTGATGCTAACCCTAACCCTAATAATATCCTAGGGCTGATGCTAATCCTAACCCTAAACCTAACACTATCCTAGGGCTGATGCTAACCCTAACCCTAACCCTAACACTATCCTAGGGCTGTTGCTAAACCTAACCCTAACTCTAACACTATCATGGGGCTGATGCTAACCCTAACACTAACAATATACTAGGCCTGATGATATCCATAACCCTAAACCTAACACTATCCTAGGGCTGATGCTACCCCTAACCCTAAACCTAACACTATCCTAGGGCTGATTCTAACCGTAACCCAAACAGTATCCTAGGCCTGATGCTAACCGTAACCCCTACCCTAACACTATCCTAGGGCTGATGCTAAACCTCACCATAACCCTAACACTATCCTAGGGCTGATGCTAACCCTATCCCTAACCCTAACACTATCCTAGGGCGGATGCTAACCCTAACCCTAACCCTAACACTATCCTAGGGCTGATGCTAACCCTAACACTAACACTATCCTAGGGCTGATGCTAACCCTAACCCTATCTCTAACACTATCCTAGGGTTGATGCTAACCCTAACCCTAACACTATCCTACGGCTGATGCTAACCCTAACCCTAACCCTAACACTATCCTAGGGCTGATGCTAACCCTAACCCTAACACTATCCTAGGCCTGACGATAACCCTAACCCTAACCCTAACACTATCCTAGGGCTCATGCTAACCCTAACCCTAACCCTAACACTATCCTAGGGCTGATGCTAACCCTAACGCTAACCCTAACACTATCCTTGAACTGATGCTAACCCTAACCCTAACCCTAACACTATCCTAGGCCTGATGATAACCCTAACCCTAACCCTAACACTATCCTAGGGTTTATGTTAACCCTAACCCTAACACTATCCTAGGGCTGATGCTAACCCTAACCCTAACACTATCCTAGGGCTGATGCTAACCCTAACCCTAACCCTAACACTATCCTAAGTATGATGCTAACCCTAGCCCTCACACTATCCTAGGCCTGATGATAACCCTAACCCTAACCTTAACACTATCCTAGGGCTGATGCTAACCCTAACCCTAACCCTAACACTATCCTGGAGCTGATGCTTACCCTAACCCTAACACTATCCTAGGCCTGATGATAACCCTAACCTTAACCCTAACACTATCCTAGAGCTGATGCTAACCCTAACACTATCCTAGGGCTGATGCTAACCCTAACCCTAACCCTAACACTATCCTAGGGCTGATGCTAACCCTAACGCTAACCCTAACACTATCCTTGAACTGATGCTAACCCTAACCCTAACCCTAACACTATCCTAGGCCTGATGATAACCCTAACCTTAACCCTAACACTATCCTAGGGTTTATGTTAACCCTAACCCTAACACTATCCTAGGGCTGATGCTAACCCTAACACTAACACTATCCTAGGGCTGATGCTAACCCTAACCCTAACCCTAACACTATCCTAGGGCTGATGCTAACCCTAACCCTAACTCTAACACTATCTTAGGGCTGAGGCTAACCCTAACCCAAACACAATCCTACGGCTGATGCTAACCCTAACCCTAACCCTAACACTATCCTAAGGCTGATGCTAACCCTAACACTAACACTATCCTAGGCCTGGTGCTAACCCTAACCCTAACCCTAACACTATCCTAAGGCTGATGCTAACCCTAACACTAACACTATCCTAGGCCTGGTGCTAACCCTAACCCTAACCCTAACACTATCCTAGGTCTGATGCTAACCCTAAACCTAACACTATCCTAGGGCTGATGCTAACCCTAACCCTAACCCTAACACTATCCTAGGGGTGATGTTAACCCTAACCCTAACACTATCCTAGGGCTGATGCTAACCCTAACCCTAACCCTAACACTCTCCTAGGGCTGATGCTAACACTAACCCTAACACTACCCTAGGCCTGATGCTAACCCTAACCTTAACACTATCCTAGGGCTGATGCTAACCTTAACCCTAACCCTAACACTATCCTAGGGTTGATGCTAACCCTAACCCTAACACTATCCTAGGGCTAATGCTAACCCTAACCCTAACCCTAACACTATCCTAGGGTTGATGTTAACCCTAACCCTAACACTATCCTAGGGCTGATGCTAACCCTAACCCTAACCCTAACACTCTCCTAGGGCTGATGCTAACACTAACCCTAACACTATCCTAAGCCTGATGCTAACCCTAACCTTAACACTATCCTAGGCCTGATGCTAACCCTATCCCTAACCCTAACACTCTCCTAGGGCTGAGGCTAACCCTAACCCTAACACTATCCTAGAGCTGATGCTAACCCTAACCATAATTCTTACACTATCCTAGGGTTGAGGCTAACCCTAACCCTAACACTATCCTACGGCTGATCCTAACCCTAACCCTAACCCTAACACTATCCTAAGGCTGATGCTAACCCTAACACTAACACTATCCTAGGCCTGGTGCTAACCCTAACCCTAACCCTAACACTATCCTAGGGCTGATGCTAACCCTAACCCTAATAATATCCTAGGGCTGATGCTAATCCTAACCCTAAACCTAACACTATCCTAGGGCTGATGCTAACCCTAACCCTAACCCTAACACTATCCTAGGGCTGTTGCTAAACCTAACCCTAACTCTAACACTATCATGGGGCTGATGCTAACCCTAACCCTAACAATATCCTAGGCCTGATGATATCCCTAACCCTGAACCTAACACTATCCTAGGGCTGATGCTAACCCTAACCCTAACCATAACACTATCCTAGGGCTGATTCTAACCGTAACCCTAACACTATCCTAGGCCTGATGCTAACCCTAACCCTAACCCTAACACTATCCTGGGCCTGATGCTAACCCTATCCCTAACCCTAACACTCTCCTAGGGCTGAGGCTAACCCTAACCCTAACACTATCCTAGGGCTGATGCTAACCCTAACCCTAACCCAAACACTATCCTAGGGTTGATGCTAACCCTAACCCTGACACTATCCTAGGGCTGATGCTAACCCTAACACTAACCCTAACACTATCCTAGGGCTGATGCTAACCCTAACCCTAACACTATCCTAGGCCTGATGCTAACCCTAACCCTAACAATAACACTACCGTAGGGCTGATGTTAACCCTAACCCTAACCCTAACACTGTCCTAGAGCTGATGCTAACCCTAACCCTAACCCTAACGCTAACCCTAACCCTAATACTATCCTAGGGCTGATGCTAACCCTAACCCTAACGCTAACACTATCCTAGGGCTGATGCTAACCCTAACACTAACACTATCCTAGGGCTGATGCTAACCCAAACTCTAACCCTAACACTATCCTAGGGCTGATGCTAACACTAACCCTAACTCTAACACTATCCTAAGGCTGATGCTAACCCTAACACTAACACTATCCTAGGCCTGGTGCTAACCCAACCCTAACCCTAACACTATTCTAGGGCTGATGCTAACCCTAACCCTAATAATATCCTAGGGCTGATGCTAACCCTAACCCTAACCCTAACACTATCCTAGGGCTGATGCTAACCCTAACCCTAACGCTAACACTATCCTAGGGCTGATGCTAACCCTAACCCTAACCCTAACACTATCCTAGGGCTGATGCTAACCCTAACACTAACAATATACTAGGCCTGATGATATCCATAACCCTAAACCTAACACTATCCTAGGGCTGATGCTACCCCTAACCCTAAACCTAACACTATCCTAGGGCTGATTCTAACCGTAACCCAAACAGTATCCTAGTCCTGATGCTAACCGTAACCCTTACCCTAACACTATCCTAGGGCTGATGCTAAACCTCACCATAACCCTAACACTATCCTAGGGCTGATGCTAACCCTATCCCTAACCCTAACACTATCCTAGGGCGGATGCTAACCCTAACCCTAACCCTAACACTATCCTAGGGCTGATGCTAACCCTAACACTAACACTATCCTAGGGCTGATGCTAACCCTAACCCTATCTCTAACACTATCCTAGGGTTGATGCTAACCCTAACCCTAACACTATCCTACGGCTGATGCTAACCCTAACCCTAACCCTAACACTATCCTAGGGCTGATGCTAACCCTAACCCTAACACTATCCTAGGCCTGATGATAACCCTAACCCTAACCCTAACACTATCCTAGGGCTGATGCTAACCCTAACCCTAACCCTAACACTATCCTAGGGCTGATGCTAACCCTAACGCTAACCCTAACACTATCCTTGAACTGATGCTAACCCTAACCCTAACCCTAACACTATCCTAGGCCTGATGATAACCCTAACCCTAACCCTAACACTATCCTAGGGTTTATGTTAACCCTAACCCTAACACTATCCTAGGGCTGATGCTAACCCTAACCCTAACACTATCCTAGGGCTGATGCTAACCCTAACCCTAACCCTAACACTATCCTAAGTATGATGCTAACCCTAGCCCTCACACTATCCTAGGCCTGATGATAACCCTAACCCTAACCTTAACACTATCCTAGGGCTGATGCTAACCCTAACCCTAACCCTAACACTATCCTGGAGCTGATGCTTACCCTAACCCTAACACTATCCTAGGCCTGATGATAACCCTAACCTTAACCCTAACACTATCCTAGAGCTGATGCTAACCCTAACACTATCCTAGGGCTGATGCTAACCCTAACCCTAACCCTAACACTATCCTAGGGCTGATGCTAACCCTAACGGTAACCCTAACACTATCCTTGAACTGATGCTAACCCTAACCCTAACCCTAACACTATCCTAGGCCTGATGATAACCCTAACCTTAACCCTAACACTATCCTAGGGTTTATGTTAACCCTAACCCTAACACTATCCTAGGGCTGATGCTAACCCTAACACTAACACTATCCTAGGGCTGATGCTAACCCTAACCCTAACCCTAACACTATCCTAGGGCTGATGCTAACCCTAACCCTAACTTTAACACTATCTTAGGGCTGAGGCTAACCCTAACCCAAACACAATCCTACGGCTGATGCTAACCCTAACCCTAACCCTAACACTATCCTAAGGCTGATGCTAACCCTAACACTAACACTATCCTAGGCCTGGTGCTAACCCTAACCCTAACCCTAACACTATCCTAAGGCTGATGCTAACCCTAACACTAACACTATCCTAGGCCTGGTGCTAACCCTAACCCTAACCCTAACACTATCCTAGGTCTGATGCTAACCCTAAACCTAACACTATCCTAGGGCTGATGCTAACCCTAACCCTAACCCTAACACTATCCTAGGGGTGATGTTAACCCTAACCCTAACACTATCCTAGGGCTGATGCTAACCCTAACCCTAACCCTAACACTCTCCTAGGGCTGATGCTAACACTAACCCTAACACTACCCTAGGCCTGATGCTAACCCTAACCTTAACACTATCCTAGGGCTGATGCTAACCTTAACCCTAACCCTAACACTATCCTAGGGTTGATGCTAACCCTAACCCTAACACTATCCTAGGGCTAATGCTAACCCTAACCCTAACCCTAACACTATCCTAGGGCTGATGCTAACCCTAACACTAACACTATCCTAGGGCTGATGCTAACCCTAACCCTAACCCTAACACTATCCTAGGGCTGATGCTAACCCTAACCCTAACACTATCCGAGGGCTGATGATAACCCTAACCCTAACCCTAACACTATCCTAGGGCTGATGCTAACCCTAACCCTAACAATATCCTAGGCCTGATGATATCCCTAACCCTAAACCTAAGACTATCCTAGGGCTGATGCTAACCCTAACCCTAACCCTAACACTATCCTAGTGCTGATTCTAACCGTAACCCTAACACTATCCTAGGCCTGATGCAAACCCTAACACTTACCCTAACACTATCCTAGGGCTGATGCTAAACCTAACCATAACCCTAACACTATCCTAGGGCTGATGCTAACCCTAACCATAACACTAACACTATCCTAGGGCTGATGCTAACCCTAACCCTAACACTATCCTAGGCCTGATGCTAACCCTAACACTAACACTCTCCTAGGGCTGATGCTAACCCTAACCCTAACCCTAACACTATCCTAGGGCTGTTGCTAACCCTAACCCTAACACTATCCTAGGCCTGATGCTAACCCTAACACTAACCCTAACACTATCCTAGGGCTGATGCTAACCCTAACCCTAACACTATCCTAGAGCTGATGCTAACCCTAACCCTAACCCTAACCTTAATACTCTCCTAGGGCTGATGCTAACCCTAACCCTAACCCTAACACTATCCTAGGGCTGAGGCTAACCCTAACACTAACACTATCCTAGGCCTGGTGCTAACCCTTACCCTCACCCTAACACTATTCTAGGGCTGATGCTAACCCTAACCCTAATAATATCCTAGGGCTGATGCTAACCCTAACCTTAACACTAACACTATCCTAGGGCTGATGCTAACCCTAACCCTAACCCTAACAATATCCTAGGGCTGATGCTAACCCTAACCCTAACAATATGCTAGGCCTGATGATATCCATAACCCTAAACCTAACACTATCCTAGGGCTGATGCTAACCCTAACCCTAACCCTAACACTATCCTAGGGCTGATTCTAACCGTAAACCTAACACTATCCTAGGCCTGATGCTAACCCTAACCCTTACCCTAACACTATGCTAGGGCTGATGCTAAACCTAACCATCACCCTAACACTATCCTAGGGCTGATGCTAACCCTAACCCTAACCCTAACAATATCCTAGGGCTGATGCTAACCCTAACCCTAACCCTAACACTATCCTAGGGTTGATGCTAACCCTAACCCTAACACTATCCTAGGGCTAATGCTAACCCTAACCCTAACCCTAACACTATCCTAGGGCTGATGCTAACCCTAACACTAACACTATCCTAGGGCTGATGCTAACCCTAACCCTAACCGTAACACTATCCTAGTGCTGATGCGAACCCTATCCCTAACTCTAACACTATCTTAGGGCTGAGGCTAACCCTAACCCTAACACTATCCTACGGCTGATGCTAACCCTAACCCTAACCCTAACACTATCCTAAGGCTGATGCTAACCCTAACACTAACACTAGCCTAGGCCTGGTGCTAACCCTAACCCTAACCCTAGCACTATCCTAGGGCTGATGCTAACCCTAACCCTAACCCTAACACTATCATAGGGCTGATGCTAACCCTAAACCTAACACTATCCTAGGCCTGATGCTAACCCTAAACCTAACATTTACACTATCCTAGGGCTGATGCTTACCCTAACCCTAACCCTAACACTATCCTACGTCTGATGCTAACCCTAAACCTAACACTATCCTAGAGCTGATGCTAACCCTAACCCTAACCCTAACACTATCCTAGGGCTGATGTTAACCCTAACCCTAACACTATCCTAGGGCTGATGCTAACCCTAACCTAACCCTAACACTCTCCTAGGGCTGATGCTAACACTAACCATAACACTATCCTAGGCCTGATGCTAACCCTAACCCTAACACTATCCTAGGCCTGATGATAACCCTAACCCTAACCCTAACACTATCCTAGGCCTGATGCTAACCCTATCCCTAACCCTAACACTCTTCTAGGGCTGAGGCTAACCCTTACCCTATCACTATCCTAGGGCTGATGCTAACCGTAACCCTAACCCTAACACTATCCTAGGGTTGATGCTAACCCTAACCCTAACACTATCCTAGGGCTGATTCTAACCCTAACCCTAACACTAACACTATCCTAGGGCTGATGCTAACCCTAAACCTAACACTATCCTAGGGCTGATGCTAACCCTAACCCTAACCCTAACCCTAACACTATCCTAGGGCTGATGCTAACCCTAACCCTGACACTATCCTAGGGCTGATGCTAACCCTAACCCTAACCCTAACACTATCCCAGGGCTGATGCTAACCCTAACCCTAACACTATCCTAGGGCTGATGCTAACCCTAACCCTAACCCTAACACTATCCTAGGGTTGATGCTAACCCTAAGCCTAACCCTAACACTATCCTAGAGCTAATGCTAACGCTAACCCTAACCCTAACCCTAACCCTAATACTATCCTAGGGCTGATGCTAACCCTAACCCTAACCCTAACACTATCCTAGGGCTGATGCTAACCCTAACACTAACGCTATCCTAGGGCTGATGCTAACCTTAACCCTAACCCTAACACTATCCTAGGGCTGATGCTAACCCTAACCCTAACTGTAACACTATCCTAGGGCTGAGGCTAACCCTAACCCTAACACTACCGTACGGCTGATGCTAACCCTAACCCTAACCCTAACGCTATCCTAAGGCTGATGCTAACCCTAACACTAACACTATCCTAGGCCTGGTGTTAACCCTAACCTTAACACTAACACTATCCTAGGCCTGGTGCTAACCCTAACCCTAACCCTAACACTATCCTAGGGCTGATGCTAACCCTAACCCTATTACTATCCTAGGGCTGATGCTAACCCTAACCATAACCCTAACACTATCCTAGGGCTGATTCTAACCCTAACCCTAACACTATCCTAGGCCTGATGCTAACCCTAACCCTAACACTTACACTATCCTAGGGCTGCTGCTTACCCTAACCCTAACCCTAACACTATCCTAGGTATGATGCTAACCCTAAACCTAACACTATCCTAGAGCTGATGCTAACGATAACCCTAACCCTAACACTATCCTAGGGCTGATGTTAACCCTAACCCTAACAATATCCTAGGGCTGATGCTAACGCTAACCCTAACCCTAACACTCTCCTAGGGCTGATGCTAACCCTAACCATAACACTATCCTAGGCCTGATGCTAACCCTAACCCTAATACTATCCTAGGCCTGATGCTAACCATATCCCTAACCCTAACACTCTCATAGGGCTGAGGCTAACCCTAACCCGAACACTATCCTAGGGCTGATGCTAACCCTAACCCTAACCCTAACACTATCCTAGGGTTGATGCTAATCCTAACGCTAACACTATCCTAGGGCTGATGCTAATCCTAACCCTAACCCTAACACTATCCTAGGGCTGATGCTAACCCTAACCCTAACACTATCCTAGGGCTGATGCTAACCCTAACAGTAACCCTAACCCTAACACTATCCTAGGGCTGATGCTAACCCTAACCCTAACACTATCGTAGGGCTGATGCTAACCCTAACCCTTACCCTAACACTATCCTAGGGCTGATGCTAACTCTAACCCTAACACTATCCTAGGGCTGATGCTAACCCTAACCCTAACCCTAACACTATCCTAGGGCTGATGCTAACCCTAACCCTAACACTATCCTAGGGCTGATGCTAACCCAAACCCTAACCCTAACACTATCCTAGGGTTGATGCTAACCCTAACCCTAACCCTAACACTATCCTAGAGCTGATGCTAACGCTAACCCTAACCCTAACCCTAACCCTAATACTATCCTAGGGCTGATGCTAACCCTAACCCTAACCCTAACACTATCCTAGGGCTGATGCTAACCCTAACACTAACACTATCCTAGGGCTGATGCTAACCCTAACCCTAACCCTAACACTATCCTAGGGCTGATGCTAACCCTAACCCTAACTCTAACTCTATCCTAGGGCTGAGGCTATCCCTAACCCTAACACTATCCTAGGCCTGATGCTAACCCTAACCCTAACACTTACACTATCCTAGGGCTGCTGCTTACCCTAACCCTAACCCTAACACTATCCTAGGTATGATGCTAACCCTAAACCTAACACTATCCTAGAGCTGATGCTAACCATAACCCTAACCCTAACACTATCCTAGGGCTGATGTTAACCCTAACCCTAACAATATCCTAGGGCTGATGCTAACGCTAACCCTAACCCTAACACTCTCCTAGGGCTGATGCTAACCCTAACCATAACACTATCCTAGGCCTGATGCTAACCGTAACCCTAACACTATCCTAGGCCTGATGCTAACCATATCCCTAACCCTAACACTCTACTAGGGCTGAGGCTAACCCTAACCCGAACACTATCCTAGGGCTGATGCTAACCCTAACCCTAACCCTAACACTATCCTAGGGTTGATGCTAACCCTAACGCTAACACTATTCTAGGGCTGATGCTAATCCTAACCCTAACCCTAACACTATCCTAGGGCTGATGCTAACCCTAACCCTTACACTATCCTAGGGCTGATGCTAACCCTAACAGTAACCCTAACCCTAACACTATCCTAGGGCTGATGCTAACCCTAACCCTAACACTATCGTAGGGCTGATGCTAACCCTAACCCTAACCCTAACACTGTCCTAGGGCTGATGCTAACCCTAACCCTAACACTATCCTAGGGCTGATGCTAACCCTAACCCTAACCCTAACACTGTCCTAGGGCTGATGCTAACCCTAACCCTAACACTATCCTAGGGCTGATGCTAACCCTAAACCTAACCCTAACACTATCCTAGGGCTGATGCTAACCCTAACCCTAACACTATCCTAGGGCTGATGCTAACCCTAACGCTAACCCTAACACTATCCTAGGGTTGATGGTAACCCTAACACTAACCCTAACACTATCCTAGAGCTGATGCTAACCCTAACCCTAACCCTAACCTTAATACTCTCCTAGGGCTGATGCTAACCCTAACCCTAACCCTAACACTATCCTAGGGCTGATGCTAACCCTAACACTAACACTATCCTAGGGCTGATGCTAACCCAAACCCTAACCCTAACACTATCCTAGGGCTGATGCTAACCCTAACCCTAACTCTAACACTATCCTAGGGCTGAGGGTAACCCTAACCCTAACACTATCCTACGGCTGATGCTAACCCTAACCCTAACCCTAACACTATCCTAAGGCTGATGCTAACCCTAACACTAACACTATCCTAGGCCTGGTGCTAACCCTTACCCTCACCCTAACACTATTCTAGGGCCGATGCTAACCCTAACCCTAATAATATCCTAGGGCTGATGCTAACCCTAACCTTAACACTAACACTATCCTCGGGCTGATGCTAACCCTAACCCTAACCCTAACACTATCCTAGGGCTGATGCTAACCCTAACCCTAACAATATGCTAGGCCTGATGATATCCATAACCCTAAACCTAACACTATCCTAGGGCTGATGCTAACCCTAACCCTAACCCTAACACTATCCTAGGGCTGATTCTAACCGTAAACCTAACACTATCCTAGGCTGATGCTAACCCTAACCCTTACCCTAACACTATGCTAGGGCTGATGCTAAACCTAACCATAACCCTAACACTATCCTAGGGCTGATGCTAACCCTAACCCTAACACTATCCTAGGCCTGATGATAACCCTAACCCTAACCCTAACACTATCCTAGGGCTGATTCTAACCGTAAACCTAACACTATCCTAGGCCTGATGCTAACCCTAACCCTTACCCTAACACTATGCTAGGGCTGATGCTAAACCTAACCATAACCCTAACACTATCCTAGGGCTGATGCTAACCCTAACCCTAACCCTAACACTATCCTAGGGCTGATGCTAACCCTAACCCTAACACTATCCTAGGCCTGATGCTAACCCTAACCCTAACACTATCCTAGGGCTGACGCTAACCCTAACCCTAACCCTAACACTATCCTAGGCCTGATGCTAACCCTATCCGTAACCCTAACACTCTCCTAGGGCTGAGGCTAACCCTAACCCTAACACTATCCTAGGGCTGATGCTAACCCTAACACTAACCCAAACACTATCCTAGGGTTGATGCTAACCCTAACCTTAACACTATCCTAGGGCTGAATGCTAACCCTAACCCTAATCCTAACACTATCCTAGGGCTGATTCTAACCCTAAACCTAACACTATCCTAGGGCTGATGCTAACCCTAACGCTAACCCTAACACTATCCTTGAACTGATGCTAACCCTAACCCTAACCCTAACACTATCCTAGGCCTGATGATAACCCTAACCCTAACCCTAACACTATCCTAGGGTTTATGTTAACCCTAACCCTAACACTATCCTAGGGCTGATGCTAACCCTAACCCTAACCCTAACACTATCCTAGGTCGGATGCTAACCCTAACCCTAACCCTAACACTATCCTAGGGCTGATGCTAACCCTAACACTAACACTATCCTAGGGCTGATGCTAACCCTAACCCTAACCCTAACACTATCCTAGTGCTGATGCGAACCCTATCCCTAACTCTAACACTCTCTTAGGGCTGAGGGTAACCCTAACACTAACACTATCCTACGGCTGATGCTAACCCTAACCCTAACCCTAACACTATCCTAAGGCTGATGCTAACCCTAACACTAACACTAGCCTAGGCCTGGTGCTAACCCTAACCCTAACCCTAGCACTATCCTAGGGCTGATGCTAACCCTAACCCTAACCCTAACACTATCCTAGGGCTGATGCTAACCCTAACCCTAACACTATCCTAGGCCTGATGCTAACCCTAAACCTAACATTTACACTATCCTAGGGCTGATGCTTACCCTAACCCTAACCCTAACACTATCCTACGTCTGATGCTAACCCTAAACCTAACACTATCCTAGAGCTGATGCTAACCCTAACCATAACCCTAACACTATCCTAGGGCTGATGTTAACCCTAACCCTAAAACTATCCTAGGGCTGATGCTAACCCTAACCTAACCCTAACACTCTCCTAGGGCTGATGCTAACACTAACCATAACACTATCCTAGGCCTGATGCTAACCCTAACCCTAACACTATACTAGGCCTGATGATAACCCTAACCGTAACCCTAACACTATCCTAGGCCTGAAGCTAACCCTATCCCTAACCCTAACACTCTCCTAGGGCTGAGGCTAACCCTTACCCTAACACTATCCTAGGGCTGATGCTAACCCTAACCCTAACCCTAACACTATCCTAGGGTTGATGCTAACCCTAACCCTAACACTATCCTAGGGCTGATGCTAACCCTAACCCTAACACTAACACTATCCTAGGGCTGATGCTAACCCTAAACCTAACACTATCCTAGGGCTGATGCTAACCCTAACCCTAACCCTAACCCTAACACTATCCTAGGGCTGATGCTAACCCTAACCCTGACACTATCCTAGGGCTGATGCTAACCCTAACCCTAACTCTAACACTATCCCAGGGCTGATGCTAACCCTAACCCTATCACTATCCTAGGGCTGATGCTAACCCTAACCCTAACCCTAACACTATCCTAGGGTTGATGCTAACCCTAACCCTAACCCTAACACTATCCTATAGTTGATGCTAACGCTATCCCTAACCCTAACCCTAACCCTAATACTATCCTAGGGCTGATGCTAACCCTAACCCTAACCCTAACACTATCCTAGGGCTGATGCTAACCCTAACACTAACGCTATCCTAGGGCTGATGCTAACCCTAACCCTAACCCTAACACTATCCTAGGGCTGATGCTAACCCTAAACCTAACTCTAACACTATCCTAGGGCTGAGGCTAACCCTAACCCTAACACTACCCTACGGCTGATGCTAACCCTAACCCTAACCCTAACGCTATCCTAAGGCTGACGCTAACCCTAACACTAACACTATCCTAGGCCTGGTGTTAACCCTAACCTTAACACTAACACTATCCTAGGCCTGGTGCTAACCCTAACCCTAACCCTAACACTATCCTAGGGCTGATGCTAACCCTAACCATATTACTATGCTAGGGCTGATGCTAACCCTAACCATAACCCTAACACTATCCTAGGGCTGATTCTAACCCTAACCCTAACACTATCCTAGGCCTGATTCTAACCCTAACCCTAACACTTACACTATCCTAGGGCTGCTGCTTACCCTAACCCTAACCCTAACACTATCCTAGGTATGATGCTAACCCTAAACCTAACACTATCCTAGAGCTGATGCTAACCATAACCGTAACCTTAACACTATCCTAGGGCTGATGCTAACCCTAACCATAACACTATCCTAGGCCTGATGCTAACCCTAACCCTAACACTATCCTAGGCCTGATGCTAACCATATCCCTAACCCTAACACTCTCCTAGGACTGAGGCTAACCCTAACCCGAACACTATCCTAGGGCTGATGCTAACCCTAACCATAACCCTAACACTATCCTAGGGTTGATGCTAACCCTAACGCTAACACTATCATAGGGCTGATGCTAATCCTAACCCTAACCCTAACACTATCCTAGGGCTGATGCTAACCCTAACCCTAACACTATCCTAGGGCTGATGCTAACCCTAACAGTAACCCTAACCCTAACACTATCCTAGGGCTGATGCTAACCCTAACCCTAACACTATCGTAGGGCTGATGCTAACCCTAACCATAACCCTAACACTACCCTAGGGCTGATGCTAACCCTAACCCTAACACTATCCTAGGGCTGATGCTAACCCTAACCCTAACCCTAACACTATCCTAGGGCTGATGCTAACCCTAACCCTAACACTATCCTAGGGCTGATGCTAACCCTAACCCTAACCCTAACACTATCCTAGGGTTGATGCTAACCCTAACCCTAACCCTAACACTATCCTAGAGCTGATGCTAACGCTAACCCTAACCCTAACCCTAACCCTAATACTATCCTAGGGCTGATGCTAACCCTAACCCTAACCCTAACACTATCCTAGGGCTGATGCTAACCCTAACACTAACACTATCCTAGGGCTGATGCTAACCCTAACAGTAACCCTAACACTATCCTAGGGCTGATGCTAACCCTAACCCTAACTCTAACTCTATCCTAGGGCTGAGGCTAACCCTAACCCTAACACTATCCTACGGGTGATGCTAACCCTAACCCTAACCCTAACGCTATCCTAAGGCTGATGCTAACCCTAACACTAACACTATCCTAGGCCTGGTGTTAACCCTAACCTTAACCCTAACAGTATCCTAGGGCTGATGCTAACGCTAACCCTAATAATATCCTAGGGCTGATGCTAACCCTAATCCTAACCCTAACACTATCCTAGGGCTGATGCTAACCCTAACCCTAACTCCAGCACTATCCTAGGGCTGATGATAACCCTAACCCTAACAATATCCTAGGCCTGATGATATCCCTAACCCTAAACCTAACACTATCCCAGGGCTGATGCTAACCCTAACCCTAACCCTAACACTATCCTAGGGCTGATTCTAACCGTAACCCAGCACTATCCTAGGCCTGATGCTAACCCTAACACTTACCCTATCACTATCCTAGGGCTGATGCTAAACCTAACCATAACCCTAACACTATCCTAGGCCTATGCTAACCCTAACCCTAACCCTAACACTATCCTAGGGCTGATGCTAACCCTAACCCTAACACTATCCTTGGCCTGATGCTAACCCTAACCCTAACACTATCCTAGGCCTGATGCTAACCCTAACCCTAACCCTAACACTATCCTACGCCTGATGCTAACCCGATCGCTAACCCTAACACTCTCCTAGGGCTGTGGCTAACCCTAACCCTAACACTATCCTAGGGCTAATGCTAACCCTAACCCTAACCCAAACACTATCCTAGGCCTGATGCTCACCCTAACCCTAACACTATCCTAGGGCTGATGCTAACCCTAACCCTAATCCTAACACTATCCTAGGGCTGATGCTAACCCTAACCCTAACACTATCCTAGGGCTGATGCTAACCCTAACGCTAACCCTAACACTATCCTTGAACTGATGCTAACCCTAACCCTAACCCTAACACTATCCTAGGCCTGATGATAACCCTAACCCTAACCCTAACACTATCCTAGGGTTTATGTTAACCCTAACACTAACACTATTCTAGGGCAGATGCTAACCCTAACCCTAACCCTAACACTATCCTAGGGCGGATGCTAACTCTAACCCTAACCCTAACACTATCCTAGGGCTGATGCTAACCCTAACAGTAACACTATCCTAGGGCTGATGCTAACCCTAACCCTAACCCTAACACTATCCTAGTGCTGATGCGAACCCTATCCCTAACTCTAACACTATCTTAGGGCTGAGGCTAACCCTAACCCTAACACTATCCTACGGCTGATGCTAACCCTAACCCTAACCCTAACACTATCCTAAGGCTGATGCTAACCCTAGCACTAACACTATCCTAGGCCTGGTGCTAACCCTAACCCTAACCCTAACACTATCCTAGGGCTGATGCTAACCCTAACCCTAACACTATCCTAGGGCTGATGCTAACCCTAACCCTAACCCTAACACTATCCTAGGGCTGATGCTAACCCTAACCCTAACACTATCCTAGGCCTGATGCTAACCCAAACCTAACATTTACACTATCCTAGGGCTGATGCTTACCCTAACCCTAACCCTAACACTATCCTAGGTCTGATGCTAACCCTAAACCTAATACTATCCTAGAGCTCATGCTAACCCTAACCCTAACCCTAACACTCTCCTAGGGCTGATGCTAACCCTAACCATAACACTATCCTAGGCCTGATGCTAACCCTAACCCTAACACTATCCTAGGCCTGATGATAACTCTAACCCTAACCCTAACACTATCCTAGGCCTGATGCTAACCCTATCCCTAACCCTAACACTCTCCTAGGGCTGAGGCTAACCCTAACCCTAACACTATCCTAGGGCTGATGCTAACCCTAACCCTAACCCTAACACTATCCTAGGGTTGATGATAACCCTAACCCTAACACTATCCTAGGGCTGATGCTAACCCAAACCCTAACCCTAACACTCTCCTAGGGCTGATGCTAACCCTAACCCTAAAACTATCCTAGGGCTGATGCTAACCCTAACCCTAACCCTAACACTATCCTAGGGCTGATGCTAACCCTAACCCTAACACTATCCTAGGGCTGATGCTAACCCTAACCCTAACCCTAACACTATCCTAGGGCTGATGCTAACCCTAACCCTAACACTATCCTAGGGCTGATGCTAACCCTAACCCTAATCCTAACACTATCCTAGGGCTGATGCTAACCCTAACCCTAACACTATCCTAGGGCTGATGCTAACCCTAACCCTAACCCTAACACTATCCTAGGGTTGATGCTAACCCTAACCCTAACCCTAACACTATCCTAGAGCTGATGCTAACGCTAACCCTAACCCTAACCCTAACCCTAATACTATCCTAGGGCTGATGATAACCCTAACCCTAACCCTAACACTATCCTAGGGCTGATGCTAACCCTAACACTAACACTATCCTAGGGCTGATGCTAACCCTAACCCTAACCCGAACACTATCCTAGGGCTGATGCTAACCCTAACCCTAACTCTAACACTATCCTAGGGCTGAGGCTAACCCTAACCCTAACACTATCCTTGGGCTGATGCTAACCCTAACCCTAACCCTAACGCTATCCGAACGCTGATGCTAACCCTAACACTAATACTATCCTAGGCCTGGTGTTAACCTTAACCTTAACCCTAACAGTATCCTAGGCCTGGTGCTAACCCTAACCCTAACCCTAACACTATCCTAGGGCTGATGCTAACCCTAACCCTAATACTATCCTAGGGCTGATGCTAACCCTAACCCTAACCCTAACACTATCCTAGGGCTGATTCTAACCCTAACCCTAACACTATCCTAGGCCTGATGCTAACCCTATCCCTAACACTTACACTATCCTAGGGCTGATGCTTACCCTAACCCTAACCCTAACACTATCCTAGGTCTGATGCTAACCCTAAACCTAACACTATCCTAGAGCTGATGCTAACCCTAACCCTAACCCTAACACTATCCTAGGGCTGATGCTAACCCTAACCCTAACCCTAACACTCTCCTAGGGTTGATGCTAACCCTAACCATAACATTATCCTAGGCCTGATGCTAACCCTAACCCTAACACTATCCTAGGCCTGATGATAACCCTAACCCTAACCCTTACACTATCCTAGGCCTGATGCTAACCCTATCCCTAACCCTAACACTCTCCTAGGGCTGAGGCTAACCCTAACCCGAACACTATCCTAGGGCTGATGCTAACCCTAACCCTAACCCTAACACTATCCTAGGGTTGATGCTAACCCTAACCCTAACATTATCCTAGGGCTGATGCTAACCCTAACCCTAACCCTAACACTATCTTGGGCTCATGCTAACCCTAACCCTAACACTATCCTAGGGCTGATGCTAACCCTAACCCTAACCCTAACCCTATCCTAGGCCTGATGCTAACCCTAACCCTAACACTATCCTAGGGCTGATGCTAACCCTAACCCTAACCCTAACACTATCCTAGGGCTGATGCTAACCCTAACCCTAACACTATCCTAGGGCTGATGCTAACCCTAACCCTATCCCTAACACTATCCTAGGGCTGATGCTAACCCTAACCCTAACACTATCCTAGGGGTGATGCTAACCCTAACCCTAACCCTGACACTATCCTAGGGTTGATGCTAACCCTAACCCTAACCCTAACCCTAACCCTAACACTATCCTAGAGCTGATGCTAACGCTAACCCTAACCCTAACCCTAACCCTAACCCTAATACTATCCTAGGGCTGATGCTAACCCTAACCCTAACCCTAACACTATCCTAGGGCTGATGCTAACCCTAACACTAACACTATCCTAGGGCTGATGGTAACCCTAACCCTAACCCTAACACTATCCTAGGGCTGATGCTAACACTAACCCTAACTCTAACACTATCCTAGGGCTGAGGCTAACCCTAACCCTAACACTATCCTACGCCTGATGCTAACCCTAACCCTAATCCTAACGCTATCCTAAGGCTGATGCTAACCCTAACACTAACACTATCCTGGGCCTGGTGTTAACCCTAACCTTAACCCTAACACTATCCTAGGGCTGATGCTAACCCTAACCCTAATAATATCCTAGAGCTGATGCTAACCCTAACCCTAACCCTAACACTATCCTAGGGCTGATGCCAACCCTAACCCTAACCCTAACACTATCCTAGGGCTGATGCTAACCCTAACCCTAACAATATCCTAGGCCTGATGATATCCCTAACCCTAAACCTAACACTATCCTAGGGCTGATGCTAACCCTAACCCTAACCCTAACACTATCCTAGGGCTGATTCTAACCGTAACCCTAACACTATCCTAGGCCTGATGCTAACCCTAACACTTACCCTAACTCTATCCTAGGACTGATGCTAAACCTAACCATAACCCTAACACTATACTAGGGCTGATGCTAACCCTAACCCTAACACTATCCTAGGCCTGAGGCTAACCCTAACCCTAACACTATCCTAGGGCTGATGCTAAGCCTAACCCTAACCCTAACACTATCCTAGTCCTGATGCTAACCCGATCCCTAACCCTAACACTCTCCTAGGGCTGAGGCTAACCCTAACCCTAACACTATCCTAGGGCTAATGCTAACCCTAACTCTAACCCAAACACTATCCTAGGCCTGATGCTAACCCTAACCCTAACACTATCCTAGGGCTGATGCTAACCCTAACCCTAATCCTAACACTATCCTAGGGCTGATGCTAACCCTAACCCTAACACTATCCTAGGGCTGATGCTAACCCTAACGCTAACCCTAACACTATCGTTGAACTGATGCTAACCCTAACCCTAACCCTAACACTATCCTAGGCCTGATGATAACCCTAACCCTAACCCTAACACTATCTTAGGGTTTATGTTAACCCTAACCCTAACACTATCCTAGGGCTGATGCTAACCCTAACCCTAACCATAACACTATCCTAGGGCGGATGCTAACCCTAAACCTAACTCTAACACTATCTTAGGGCTGAGGCTAACCCTAACCCTAACACTATCCTACGGCTGATGCTAACCCTAACCCTAACCCTAACACTATCCTAAGGCTGATGCTAACCCTAACACTAACACCATCCTAGGCCTGGTGCTAACCCTAACCCTAACCCTAACACTATCCTAGGGCTGATGCTAACCCTAACCCTAATACTATCCTAGGGCTGATGCTAACCCTAACCCGAACCCTAACACTATCCTAGGGCTGATGCTAACCCTAACCCTAACACTATCCTAGGCCTCATGCTAACCCTAACCCTAACACTTACACTATCCTAGGGCTGATGCTTACCCTAACCCTAACCCTAACACTATCCTAGGTCTGATGCTAACCCTAAACCTAACACTATCCTAGAGCTGATGCTAACCCTAACCCTAACCCTAACACTATCCTAGGGCTGATGTTAACCCTAACCCTAACACTATCCTAGCCCTGATGCTAACCCTAACCCTAACACTAACCTAGGCCTGATGATAACCCTAACCCTAACCCTAACACTATCCTAGGCCTGATGCTAACCCTATCCCTATCCCTAACACTCTCCTAGAACTGAGGCTAACCCTAACCCTAACACTATCCTAGGGCTGATGCTAACCCTAACCCTAACCCTAACACTATCCCAGGGCTGATGCTAACCCTAACCCTAACACTATCCTAGGGCTGATGCTAACCCTAACCCTAACCCTAACACTATCCTAGGGTTGATGCTAACCCTAACCCTAACACTAACACTATCCTAGAGCTGATGCTAACGCTAACCCTAACCCTAACCCTAACCCTAATACTATCCTAGGGCTGATGCTAACCCTAACCCTAACCCTAACACTATCCTAGGGCTGATGCTAACCCTAACACTAACGCTATCCTAGGGCTGATGCTAACCCTAACCCTAACTCTAACACTATCCTAGGGCTGATGCTAACCCTAAACCTAACTCTAACACTATCCTAGGGCTGAGGCTAACCCTAACCCTAACACTACCCTACGGCTGATGCTAACCCTAACCCTAACCCTAACGCTATCCTAAGGCTGACGCTAACCTTAACACTAACACTATCCTAGGCCTGGTGTTAACACTAACCTTAACACTAACACTATCCTAGGCCTGGTGCTAACCCTAACCCTAACCCTAACACTATCCTAGGGCTGATGCTAACCCTAACCATATTACTATGCTAGGGCTGATGCTAACCCTAACCATAACCCTAACACTATCCTAGGGCTGATTCTAACCCTAACCCTAACACTATCCTAGGCCTGATTCTAACCCTAACCCTAACACTTACACTATCCTAGGGCTGCTGCTTACCCTAACCCTAACCCTAACACTATCCTAGGTATGATGCTAACCCTAAACCTAACACTATCCTAGAGCTGATGCTAACCATAACCCTAACCCTAACACTATCCTAGGGCTGATGCTAACCCTAACCATAACACTATCCTAGGCCTGATGCTAACCCTAACCCTAACACTATCCTAGGCCTGATGCTAACCATATCCCTAACCCTAACACTCTCCTAGGACTGAGGCTAACCCTAACCCGAACACTATCCTAGGGCTGATGCTAACCCTAACCATAACCCTAACACTATCCTAGGGTTGATGCTAACCCTAACGCTAACACTATCATAGGGCTGATGCTAATCCTAACCCTAACCCTAACACTATCCTAGGGCTGATGCTAACCCTAACCCTAACACTATCCTAGGGCTGATGCTAACCCTAACAGTAACCCTAACCCTAACACTATCCTAGGGCTGATGCTAACCCTAACCCTAACACTATCGTAGGGCTGATGCTAACCCTAACCCTAACCCTAACACTACCCTAGGGCTGATGCTAACCCTAACCCTAACACTATCCTAGGGCTGATGCTAACCCTAACCCTAACCCTAACACTATCCTAGGGCTGATGCTAACCCTAACCCTAACACTATCCTAGGGCTGATGCTTACCCTAACCCTAACCCTAACACTATCCTAGGGTTGATGCTAACCCTAACCCTAACCCTAACACTATCCTAGAGCTGATGCTAACGCTAACCCTAACCCTAACCCTAACCCTAATACTATCCTAGGGCTGATGCTAACCCTAACCCTAACCCTAACACTATCCTAGGGCTGATGCTAACCCTAACACTAACACTATCCTAGGGCTGATGCTAACCCTAACAGTAACCCTAACACTATCCTAGGGCTGATGATAACCCTAACCCTAACAATATCCTAGGCCTGATGATATCCCTAACCCTAAACCTAACACTATCCCAGGGCTGATGCTAACCCTAACCCTAACCCTAACACTATCCTAGGGCTGATGCTAAACCTAACCATAACCCTAACACTATCCTAGGCCTATGCTAACCCTAACCCTAACCCTAACACTATCCTAGGGCTGATGCTAACCCTAACCCTAACACTATCCTTGGCCTGATGCTAACCCTAACCCTAACACTATCCTAGGCCTGATGCTAACCCTAACCCTAACCCTAACACTATCCTACGCCTGATGCTAACCCGATCGCTAACCCTAACACTCTCCTAGGGCTGTGGCTAACCCTAACCCTAACACTATCCTAGGGCTAATGCTAACCCTAACCCTAACCCAAACACTATCCTAGGCCTGATGCTCACCCTAACCCTAACACTATCCTAGGGCTGATGCTAACCCTAACAGTAATCCTAACACTATCCTAGGGCTGATGCTAACCCTAACCCTAACACTATCCTAGGGCTGATGCTAACCCTAACGCTAACCCTAACACTATCCTTGAACTGATGCTAACCCTAACCCTAACCCTAACACTATCCTAGGCCTGATGATAACCCTAACCCTAACCCTAACACTATCCTAGGGTTTATGTTAACCCTAACACTAACACTATTCTAGGGCAGATGCTAACCCTAACCCTAACCCTAACACTATCCTAGGGCGGATGCTAACTCTAACCCTAACCCTAACACTATCCTAGGGCTGATGCTAACCCTAACAGTAACACTATCCTAGGGCTGATGCTAACCCTAACCCTAACCCTAACACTATCCTAGTGCTGATGCGAACCCTATCCCTAACTCTAACACTATCTTAGGGCTGAGGCTAACCCTCACCCTAACACTATCCTACGGCTGATGCTAACCCTAACCCTAATCCTAACACTATCCTAAGGCTGATGCTAACCCTAGCACTAACACTATCCTAGGCCTGGTGCTAACCCTAACCCTAACCCTAACACTATCCTAGGGCTGATGCTAACCCTAACCCTAACACTATCCTAGGGCTGATGCTAACCCTAACCCTAACCCTACCACTATCCTAGGGCTGATGCTAACCCTAACCCTAACACTATCCTAGGCCTGATGCTAACCCAAACCTAACATTTACACTATCCTAGGGCTGATGCTTACCCTAACCCTAACCCTAACACTATCCTAGGTCTGATGCTAACCCTAAACCTAATACTATCCTAGAGCTCATGCTAACCCTAACCCTAACCCTAACACTCTCCTAGGGCTGATGCTAACCCTAACCATAACACTATCCTAGGCCTGATGCTAACCCTAACCCTATCACTATCCTAGGCCTGATGATAACTCTAACCCTAACCCTAACACTATCCTAGGCCTGATGCTAACCCTATCCCTAACCCTAACACTCTCCTAGGGCTGAGGCTAACCCTAACCCTAACACTATCCTAGGGCTGATGGTAACCCTAACCCTAACCCTAACACTATCCTAGGGTTGATGATAACCCTAACCCTAACACTATCCTAGGGCTGATGCTAACCCTAACCCTAACCCTAACACTCTCCTAGGGCTGATGCTAACCCTAACCCTAAAACTATCCTAGGGCTGATGCTAACCCTAACCCTAACCCTAACACTATCCTAGGGCTGATGCTAACCCTAACCCTAACACTATCCCAGGGCTGATGCTAACCCTAACCCTAACCCTAACACTATCCTAGGGCTGATGCTAACCCTAACCCTAACACTATCCTAGGGCTGATGCTAACCCTAACCCTAACCCTAACACTATCCTAGGGCTGATGCTAACCCTAACCCTAACACTATCCTAGGGCTGATGCTAACCCTAACCCTAACCCTAACACTATCCTAGGGTTGATGCTAACCCTAACCCTAACCCTAACACTATCCTAGAGCTGATGCTAACGCTAACCCTAACCCTAACCCTAACCCTAATACTATCCTAGGGCTGATGATAACCCTAACCCTAACCCTAACACTATCCTAGGGCTGATGCTAACCCTAACACTAACACTATCCTAGGGCTGATGCTAACCCTAACCCTAACCCGAACACTATCCTAGGGCTGATGCTAACCCTAACCCTAACTCTAACACTATCCTAGGGCTGAGGCTAACCCTAACCCTAACACTATCCTTGGGCTGATGCTAACCCTAACCCTAACCCTAACGCTATCCGAACGCTGATGCTAACCCTAACACTAACACTATCCTAGGCCTGGTGTTAACCTTAACCTTAACCCTAACAGTATCCTAGGCCTGGTGCTAACCCTAACCCTAACCCTAACACTATCCTAGGGCTGATGCTAACCCTAACCTTAATACTATCCTAGGGCTGATGCTAACCCTAACCCTAACCCTAACACTATCCTAGGGCTGATGCTAACCCTAACCCTAACACTATCCTTGGCCTGATGCTAACCCTAACCCTAACACTATCCTAGGCCTGATGCTAACCCTAACCCTAACCCTAACACTATCCTACGCCTGATGCTAAACCGATCGCTAACCCTAACACTCTCCTAGGACTGTGGCTAACCCTAACCCTAACACTATCCTAGGGCTAATGCTAACCCTAACCCTAACCCAAACACTATCCTAGGCCTGATGCTCACCCTAACCCTAACACTATCCTAGGGCTGATGCTAACCCTAACCCTAATCCTAACACTATCCTAGGGCTGATGCTAACCCTAACCCTAACACTATCCTAGGGCTGATGCTAACCCTAACGCTAACCCTAACACTATCCTTGAACTGATGCTAACCCTAACCCTAACCCTAACACTATCCTAGGCCTGATGATAACCCTAACCCTAACCCTAACACTATCCTAGGGTTTATGTTAACCCTAACACTAACACTATTCTAGGGCAGATGCTAACCCTAACCCTAACCCTAACACTATCCTAGGGCGGATGCTAACTCTAACCCTAACCCTAACACTATCCTAGGGCTGATGCTAACCCTAACAGTAACACTATCCTAGGGCTGATGCTAACCCTAACCCTAACCCTAACACTATCCTAGTGCTGATGCGAACCCTATCCCTAACTCTAACACTATCTTAGGGCTGAGGCTAACCCTAACCCTAACACTATCCTACGGCTGATGCTAACCCTAACCCTAACCCTAACACTATCCTAAGGCTGATGCTAACCCTAGCACTAACACTATCCTAGGCCTGGTGCTAACCCTAACCCTAACCCTAACACTATCCTAGGGCTGATGCTAACCCTAACCCTAACACTATCCTAGGGCTGATGCTAACCCTAACCCTAACCCTAACACTATCCTAGGGCTGATGCTAACCCTAACCCTAACACTATCCTAGGCCTGATGCTAACCCAAACCTAACATTTACACTATCCTAGGGCTGATGCTTACCCTAACCCTAACCCTAACACTATCCTAGGTCTGATGCTAACCCTAAACCTAATACTATCCTAGAGCTCATGCTAACCCTAACCCTAACCCTAACACTCTCCTAGGGCTGATGCTAACCCTAACCATAACACTATCCTAGGCCTGATGCTAACCCTAACCCTAACACTATCCTAGGCCTGATGATAACTCTAACCCTAACCCTAACACTATCCTAGGCCTGATGCTAACCCTATCCCTAACCCTAACACTCTCCTAGGGCTGAGGCTAACCCTAACCCTAACACTATCCTAGGGCTGATGCTAACCCTAACCCTAACCCTAACACTATCCTAGGGTTGATGATAACCCTAACCCTAACACTATCCTAGGGCTGATGCTAACCCTAACCCTAACCCTAACACTCTCCTAGGGCTGATGCTAACCCTAACCCTAAAACTATCCTAGGGCTGATGCTAACCCTAACCCTAACCCTAACACTATCCTAGGGCTGATGCTAACCCTAACCCTAACACTATCCTAGGGCTGATGCTAACCCTAACCCTAACCCTAACAGTATCCTAGGGCTGATGCTAACCCTAACCCTAACACTATCCTAGGGCTGATGCTAACCCTAACCCTAACCCTAACACTATCCTAGGGCTGATGCTAACCCTAACCCTAACACTATCCTAGGGCTGATGCTAACCCTAACCCTAACCCTAACACTATCCTAGGGTTGATGCTAACCCTAACCCTAACCCTAACACTATCCTAGAGCTGATGCTAACGCTAACCCTAACCCTAACCCTAACCCTAATACTATCCTAGGGCTGATGATAACCCTAACCCTAACCCTAACACTATCCTAGGGCAGATGCTAACCCTAACACTAACACTATCCTAGGGCTGATGCTAACCCTAACCCTAACCCGAACACTATCCTAGGGCTGATGCTAACCCTAACCCTAACTCTAACACTATCCTAGGGCTGAGGCTAACCCTAACCCTAACACTATCCTTGGGCTGATGCTAACCCTAACCCTAACCCTAACGCTATCCGAACGCTGATGCTAACCCTAACACTAACACTATCCTAGGCCTGGTGTTAACCTTAACCTTAACCCTAACAGTATCCTAGGCCTGGTGCTAACCCTAACCCTAACCCTAACACTATCCTAGGGCTGATGCTAACCCTAACCCTAATACTATCCTAGGGCTGATGCTAACCCTAACCCTAACCCTAACACTATCCTAGGGCTGATTCTAACCCTAACCCTAACACTATCCTAGGCCTGATGCTAACCCTATCCCTAACACTTACACTATCCTAGGGCTGATGCTTACCCTAACCCTAACCCTAACACTATCCTAGGTCTGATGCTAACCCTAAACCTAACACTATCCTAGAGCTGATGCTAACCCTAACCCTAACCCTAACACTATCCTAGGGCTGATGCTAACCCTAACCCTAACCCTAACACTCTCCTAGGGCTGATGCTAACCCTAATCATAACATTATCCTAGTCCTGATGCTAACCCTAACCCTAACACTATCCTAGGCCTGATGATAACCCTAACCCTAACCCTAACACTATCCTAGGCCTGATGCTAACCCTATCCCTAACCCTAACACTCTCCTAGGGCTGAGGCTAACCCTAACCCGAACACTATCCTAGGGCTGATGCTAACCCTAACCCTAACCCTAACCCTATCCTAGGCCTGATGCTAACCCTAACCCTAACACTATCCTAGGGCTGATGCTAACCCTAACCCTAACCCTAACACTATCCTAGGGCTGATGCTAAGCCTAACCCTAACACTATCCTAGGGCTGATGCTAACCCTAACCCTGTCCCTAACACTATCCTAGGGCTGATGCTAACCCTAACCCTAACACTATCCTAGGGGTGATGCTAACCCTAACCCTAACCATAACACTATCCTAGGGTTGATGCTAACCCTAACCCTAACCCTAACCCTAACCCTAACACTATCCTAGAGCTGATGCTAACGCTAACCCTAACCCTAACCCTAACCCTAATACTATCCTAGGGCTGATGCTAACCCTAACCCTAACCCTAACACTATCCTAGGGCTGATGCTAACCCTAACACTAACACTATCCTAGGGCTGATGGTAACCCTAACCCTAACCCTAACACTATCATAGGGCTGATGCTAACACTAAAACTAACTCTAACACTATCCTAGGGCTGAGGCTAACCCTAACCCTAACACTATCCTACGGCTGATGCTAACCATAACCCTAATCCTAACGCTATCCTAAGGCTGATGCTAACCCTAACACTAACACTATCCTGGGCCTGGTGTTAACCCTAACCTTAACCCTAACACTATCCTAGGGCTGATGCTAACCCTAACCCTAATAATATCCTAGGGCTGATGCTAACCCTAACCCTAACCCTAACACTATCCTAGGGCTGATGCCAACCCTAACCCTAACCCTAACACTATCCTAGGGCTGATGCTAACCCTAACCCTAACTCTAACACTATCCTAGGGCTGATGATAACCCTAACCCTAACAATATCCTAGGCCTGATGATATCCCTAACCCTAAACCTAACACTATCCTAGGGCTGATGCTAACCCTAACCCTAACCCTAACACTATCCTAGGGCTGATTCTAACCGTAACCCTAACACTATCCTAGGCCTGATGCGAACCCTAACACTTACCCTAACTCTATCCTAGGACTGATGCTAAACCTAACCATAACCCTAACACTATCCTAGGGCTGATGCTAACCCTAACCCTAACACTATCCTAGGCCTGAGGCTAACCCTAACCCTAACACTATCCTAGGGCTGATGCTAACCCTAACCCTAACCCTAACACTATCCTAGTCCTGATGCTAACCCGATCCCTAACCCTAACACTCTCCTAGGGCTGAGGCTAACCCTAACCCTAACACTATCCTAGGGCTAATGCTAACCCTAACTCTAACCCAAACACTATCCTAGGCCTGATGCTAACCCTAACCCTAACACTATCCTAGGGCTGATGCTAACCCTAACCCTAATCCGAACACTATCCTAGGGCTGATGCTAACCCTAACCTTAACACTATCCTAGGGCTGATGCTAACCCTAACGCTAACCCTAACACTATCCTTGAACTGATGCTAACCCTAACCCTAACCCTAACACTATCCTAGGCCTGATGATAACCCTAACCCTAATCCTAACACTATCCTAGGGTTTATGTTAACCCTAACCCTAACACTATCCTAGGGCTGATGCTAACCGTAACCCTAACCATAACACTATCCTAGGGCGGATGCTAACCCTAAACCTAACTCTAACACTATCTTAGGGCTGAGGCTAACCCTAACCCTAATAATATCCTAGGGCTGATGCTAACCCTAACCCTAATACTATCCTAGGGCTGATGCTAACCCTAACCCGAACCCTAACACTATCCTAGGTCTGATGCTAACCCTAAACCTAACACTATCCTAGAGCTGATGCTAACCCTAACCCTAACCCTAACACTATCCTAGGGCTGATGTTAACCCTAACCCTAACACTATCCTAGGCCTGATGCTAACCCTAACCCTAACACTAACCTAGGCCTGATGATAACCCTAACCCTAACCCTAACACTATCCTAGGCCTGATGCTAACCCTATCCCTATCCCTAACACTCTCCTAGGGCTGAGGCTAACCCTAACCCTAACACTATCCTAGGGCTGATGCTAACCCTAACCCTAACCCTAACACTATCCTAGGGTTGATGCTAACCCTAACCCTAACACTATCCTAGAGCTGATGCTAACCCTAAACCTAACCCTAACACTATCCTAGGGCTGATGCTATCCCTAACCCTAACACTATCCTAGGGCTGATGCTAACCCTAACCCTAACCCTAACACTATCCTATGGCTGATGCTAACCCTAACGCTAATACTATCCTAGGGCTGATGCTAACCCTAACCCTAACCCTAACACTATCATAGGGCTGATGCTAACCCTAACCCTAACACTATCCTAGGGCTGATGCTAACCCTAACCCTAACCCTAACACTATCCTAGGGCTGATGCTAACCCTAACCCTAACACTATCCTAGGGCTGATGCTAACCCTAACCCTAACATTAACACTATCCTGGGGTTGATGCTAACCCTAGCCCTAACCCTAACACTATCCTAGAGCTGATGCTAACGCTAACCCTAACCCTAACCCTAACCCTAATACTATCCTAGGGCTCATGCTAACCCTAACGCTAACCCTAACACTATCCTAGGGCTGATGCTAACCATAACACTAACACTATCCTAGGGCTGATGCTAACCCTAACCCTAACTCTAACACTATCCTAGGGCTGAGGCTAACCCTAACCCTAACACTATTCTACGGCTGATGCTAACCCTAACCCTAACCCTAACGCTATCCTAAGGCTGATGCTAACCCTAACACTAACACTATCCTATGCCTGGTGTTAACCCTAACCTTAACCCTAACACTATCCTAGGGCTGATGCTAACCCTAACCCTAATAATATCCTAGGGCTGATGCTAACCCTAACCCTAACCCTAACACTATCCTAGGGCTGATGCTAACCCTAACCCTAACTCTAACACTATCCTAGGGCTGATGCTAACCCTAACACTAACTCTAACACTATCCTAGGTCTGATGATAACCCTAACCCTAACAATATCCTAGGCCTGATGATATCCCTAACCCTAACCCTAACACTATCCTAGGGTTGATGCTAACCCTAACCCTAACCCTAACCCTAACACTATCCTAGAGCTGATGCTAACGCTAACCCTAACCCTAACCCTAACCCTAATACTATCCTAGGGCTGATGCTAACCCTAACCCTAACCCTAACACTATCCTAGGGCTGATGCTAACCCTAACACTAACACTATCCTAGGGCTGATGGTAACCCTAACCCTAACCCTAACACTATCCTAGGGCTGATGCTAACACTAACCCTAACTCTAACACTATCCTAGGGCTGAGGCTAACCCTAACCCTAACACTATCCTACGGCTGATGCTAACCCTAACCCTAATCCTAACGCTATCCTAAGGCTGATGCTAACCCTAACACTAACACTATCCTGGGCCTGGTGTTAACCCTAACCTTAACCCTAACACTATCCTAGGGCTGATGCTAACCCTAACCCTAATAATATCCTAGGGCTGATGCTAACCCTAACCCTAACCCTAACACTATCCTAGGGCTGATGCCAACCCTAACCCTAACCCTAACACTATCCTAGGGCTGATGCTAACCCTAACCCTAACTCTAACACTATCCTAGGGCTGATGATAACCCTAACCCTAACAATATCCTAGGCCTGATGATATCCCTAACCCTAAACCTAACACTATCCTAGGGCTGATGCTAACCCTAACCCTAACCCTAACACTATCCTAGGGCTGATTCTAACCGTAACCCTAACACTATCCTAGGCCTGATGCTAACCCTAACACTTACCCTAACACTATCCTAGGACTGATGCTAAACCTAAACATAACCCTAACACTATCCTAGGGCTGATGCTAACCCTAAACCTAACACTATCCTAGGCCTGAGGCTAACCCTAACCCTAACACTATCCTAGGGCTGATGCTAACCCTAACCCTAACCCTAACACTATCCTAGTCCTGATGCTAACCCGATCCCTAAACCTAACACTCTCCTAGGGCTGAGGCTAACCCTAACCCTAACACTATCCTAGGGCTAATGGTAACCCTAACTCTAACCCAAACACTATCCTAGGCCTGATGCTAACCCTAACCCTAACACTATCCTAGGGCTGATGCTAACCCTAACCCTAATCCTAACACTATCCTAGGGCTGATGCTAACCCTAACCCTAACACTATCCTAGGGCTGATGCTAACCCTAACGCTAACCCTAACACTATCCTTGAACTGATGCTAACCCTAACCCTAACCTTAACACTATCCTAGGCCTGATGATAACCCTAACCCTAACCCTAACACTATCCTAGGGTTTATGTTAACCCTAACCCTAACACTATCCTAGGGCTGATGCTAACCCTAACCCTAACCATAACACTATCCTAGGGCGGATGCTAACCCTAAACCTAACTCTAACACTGTCTTAGGGCTGAGGCTAACCCTAACCCTAACACTATCCTACGGCTGATGCTAACCCTAACCCTAACCCTAACACTATCCTAGGGCTGATGCTAACCCTAACACTAACACTATCCTAGGCCTGGTGCTAACCCTAACCCTAACCCTAACACTATCCTAGGGCTCATGCTAACCCTAACCCTAACACTATCCTAGGCCTCATGCTAACCCTAACCCTAACACTTACACTATCCTAGGGCTGATGCTTACCCTAACCCTAACCCTAACACTATCCTAGGTCTGATGCTAACACTAAACCTAACAATATCCTAGAGCTGATGCTAACCCTAACCCTAACCCTAACACTATCCTAGGGCTGATGTTAACCCTAACCCTAACACTATCCTAGGCCTGATGCTAACCCTAACCCTAACACTAACCTAGGCCTGATGATAACCCTAACCCTAACCCTAACACTATCCTAGGCCTGATGCTAACCCTATCCCTATCCCTAACACTCTCCTAGGGCTGAGGCTAACCCTAACCCTAACACTATCCTAGGGCTGATGCTAACCCTAACCCTAACCCTAACACTATCCTAGGGTTGATGCTAACCCTAACCCTAACACTATCCTAGGGCTGATGCTAACCCTAACCCTAACCCTAACACTATCCTAGGGCTGATGCTATCCCTAACCCTAACACTATCCTAGGGCTGATGCTAACCCTAACCCTAACCCTAACACTATCCTATGGCTGATGCTAACCCTAACGCTAATACTATCCTAGGGCTGATGCTAACCCTAACCCTAACCCTAACACTATCCTAGGGCTGATGCTAACCCTAACCCTAACACTATCCTAGGGCTGATGCTAACCCTAACCCTAACCCTAACACTATCCTAGGGCTGATGCTAACCCTAACCCTAACACTATCCTAGGGCTGATGCTAACCCTAACCCTAACAATAACACTATCCTGGGGTTGATGCTAACCCTAGCCCTAACCCTAACACTATCCTAGAGCTGATGCTAACGCTAACCCTAACCCTAACCCTAACCCTAATACTATCCTAGGGCTCATGCTAACCCTAACGCTAACCCTAACACTATCCTAGGGCTGATGCTAACCATAACACTAACACTATCCTAGGGCTGATGCTAACCCTAACCCTAACTCTAACACTATCCTAGGGCTGAGGCTAACCCTAACCCTAACACTATTCTACGGCTGATGCTAACCCTAACCCTAACCCTAACGCTATCCTAAGGCTGATGCTAACCCTAACACTAACACTATCCTATGCCTGGTGTTAACCCTAACCTTAACCCTAACACTATCCTAGGGCTGATGCTAACCCTAACCCTAATAATATCCTAGGGCTGATGCTAACCCTAACCCTAACCCTAACACTATCCTAGGGCTGATGCTAACCCTAACCCTAACTCTAACACTATCCTAGGGCTGATGCTAACCCTAACACTAACTCTAACACTATCCTAGGTCTGATGATAACCCTAACCCTAACAATATCCTAGGCCTGATGATATCCCTAACCCTAACCCTAACACTATCCTAGGGTTGATGCTAACCCTAACCCTAACCCTAACCGTAACACTATCCTAGAGCTGATTCTAACGCTAACCCTAACCCTAACCCTAATACTATCCTAGGGCTGATGCTAACCCTAACCCTAACACTAACACTATCCTAGGGCTGATGCTAACCCTAACACTAACACTATCCTAGGGCTGATGGTAACCCTAACCCTAACCCTAACACTATCCTAGGGCTGATGCTAACACTAACCCTAACTCTAACACTATCCTAGGGCTGAGGCTAACCCTAACCCTAACACTATCCTACGGCTGATGCTAACCCTAACCCTAATCCTAACGCTATCCTAAGGCTGATGCTAACCCTAACACTAACACTATCCTAGGCCTGGTGTTTACCCTAACCTTAACCCTAACACTATCCTAGGGCTGATGCTAACCCTAACCCTAATAATATCCTAGGGCTGATGCTAACCCTAACCCTAACCCTAACACTATCCTAGGGCTGATGCCAACCCTAACCCTAACCCTAACACTATCCTAGGGCTGATGCTAACCCTAACCCTAACTCTAACACTATCCTAGGGCTGATGATAACCCTAACCCTAACAATATCCTAGGTCTGATGATATCCCTAACCCTAAACCTAACACTATCCTAGGGCTGATGCTAACCCTAACCCTAACCCTAACACTATCCTAGGGCTGATTCTAACCGTAACCCTAACACTATCCTAGGCCTGATGCTAACCCTAACACTTACACTAACACTATCCTAGGACTGATGCTAAACCTAACCATAACCCTAACACTATCCTAGGGCTGATGCTAACCCTAAACCTAACACTATCCTAGGCCTGAGGCTAACCCTAACCCTAACACTATCCTAGGGCTGATGCTAACCCTAACCCTAACCCTAACACTATCCTAGTCCTGATGCTAACCCGATCCCTAAACCTAACACTCTCCTAGGGCTGAGGCTAACCCTAACCCTAACACTATCCTAGGGCTAATGCTAACCCTAACTCTAACCCAAACACTATCCTAGGCCTGATGCTAACCCTAACCCTAACACTATCCTAGGGCTGATGCTAACCCTAACCCTAATCCTAACACTATCCTAGGGCTGATGCTAACCCTAACCCTAACACTATCCTAGGGCTGATGCTAACCCTAACGCTAACCCTAACACTATCCTTGAACTGATGCTAACCCTAACCCTAACCTTAACACTATCCTAGGCCTGATGATAACCCTAACCCTAACCCTAACACTATCCTAGGGTTTATGTTAACCCTAACCCTAACACTATCCTAGGGCTGATGCTAACCCTAACCCTAACCATAACACTATCCTAGGGCGGATGCTAACCCTAAACCTAACTCTAACACTGTCTTAGGGCTGAGGCTAACCCTAACCCTAACACTATCCTACGGCTGATGCTAACCCTAACCCTAACCCTAACACTATCCTAAGGCTGATGCTAACCCTAACACTAACACTATCCTAGGCCTGGTGCTAACCCTAACCCTAACCCTAACACTATCCTAGGGCTGATGCTAACCCTAACCCTAATACTATCCTAGGGCTGATGCTAACCCTAACCCGAACCCTAACACTATCCTAGGGCTGATGCTAACCCTAACCCTAACACTAACCTAGGCCTCATGCTAACCCTAACCCTAACACTTACACTATCCTAGGGCTGATGCTTACCCTAACCCTAACCCTAACACTATCCTAGGTCTGATGCTAACACTAAACCTAACACTATCCTAGAGCTGATGCTAACCCTAACCCTAACCCTAACACTATCCTAGGGCTGATGTTAACCCTAACCCTAACACTATCCTAGGCCTGATGCTAACCCTAACCCTAACACTAACCTAGGCCTGATGATAACCCTAACCCTAACCCTAACACTATCCTAGGCCTGATGCTAACCCTATCCCTATCCCTAACACTCTCCTAGGGCTGAGGCTAACCCTAACCCTAACACTATCCTAGGGCTGATGCTAACCCTAACCCTAACCCTAACACTATCCTAGGGTTGATGCTAACTCTAACCCTAACACTATCCTAGGGCTGATGCTAACCCTAACCCTAACCCTAACACTATCCTAGGGCTGATGCTATCCCTAACCCTAACACTATCCTAGGGCTGATGCTAACCCTAACCCTAACCCTAACACTATCCTATGGCTGATGCTAACCCTAACGCTAATACTATCCTAGGGCTGATGCTAACCCTAACCCTAACCCTAACACTATCATAGGGCTGATGCTAACCCTAACCCTAACACTATCCTAGGGCTGATGCTAACCCTAACCCTAACCCTAACACTATCCTAGGGCTGATGCTAACCCTAACCCTAACACTATCCTAGGGCTGATGCTAACCCTAACCCTAACAATAACACTATCCTGGGGTTGATGCTAACCCTAGCCCTAACCCTAACACTATCCTAGAGCTGATGCTAACGCTAACCCTAACCCTAACCCTAACCCTAATACTATCCTAGGGCTCATGCTAACCCTAACGCTAACCCTAACACTATCCTAGGGCTGATGCTAACCATAACACTAACACTATCCTAGGGCTGATGCTAACCCTAACCTTAACTCTAACACTATCCTAGGGCTGAGGCTAACCCTAACCCTAACTCTATTCTACGGCTGATGCTAACCCTAACCCTAACCCTAACGCTATCCTAAGGCTGATGCTAACCCTAACACTAACACTATGGTATGCCTGGTGTTAACCCTAACCTTAACCCTAACACTATCCTAGGGCTGATGCTAACCCTAACCCTAATAATATCCTAGGGCTGATGCTAACCCTAACCCTAACCCTAACACTATCCTAGGGCTGATGCTAACCCTAACCCTAACCCTAACACTATCCTAGGGCTGATGCTAACCCTAACACTAACTCTAACACTATCCTAGGTCTGATGATAACCCTAACCCTAACCCTAACACTATCCTAGGCCTGATCCTAACCCTAACACTTACCCTAACACTATCCTAGGGCTGATGCTAAACCTAACCCTAACCCTAACACTATCCTAGGGCTGATGCTAACCCTAACCCTAACTCTAACACTATCCTAGGGCTGAGGCTAACCCTAACCCTAACACTATCCTACGGCTGATGCTAACCCTAACCCTAACCCTAACGCTATCCTAAGGCTGATGCTAACCCTAACACTAACACTATCCTAGGCCTGGTGTTAACCCTAACCTTAACCCTAACACTATCCTAGGGCTGATGCTAACTCTAACCCTAATAATATCCTAGGGCTGATGCTAACCCTAATCCTAACCCTAACACTATCCTAGGGCTGATGCTAACCCTAACCCTAACTCTAACACTATCCTAGGGCTGATGATAACCCTAACCCTAACAATATCCTAGGCCTGATGATATCCCTAACCCTAAACCTAACACTATCCTAGGGCTGATGCTAACCCTAACCCTAACCCTAACACTATCCTAGGGCTGATTCTAACCGTAACCCTAACACTATCCTAGGCCTGATGCTAACCCTAACACTTACCATAACTCTATCCTAGGCCTGATGCTAACCCTAACACTTACCCTAACACTATCCTAGGGCTGGTGCTAAACCTAACCATAACCCTAACATTATGCTAGGGCTGATGCTAACCCTAACCCTAACCCTAACACTATCCTAGGGCTGATGCTGACCCTAACCCTAACAGTATCCTAGGCCTGATGCTAACCCTAACCCTAACACTATCCTAGGCCTGATGCTAACCCTAACCCTAACCCTAACACTATCCTAGGCCTGATGCTAACCCGATCCCTAACCCTAACACTCTCCTAGGGCTGAGGCTAACCCTAACCCTAACACTGTCCTAGGGCTAATGCTAACCCTAACCCTAACCCAAACACTATCCTAGGCCTGATGCTCACCCTAACCCTAACACTATCCTAGGGCTGATGCTAACCCTAACCCTAACACTATCCTAGGGCTGATGCTAACCCTAACGCTAACCCTAACACTATCCTTGAACTGATGCTAACCCTAACCCTAACCCTAACACTATCCTAGGCCTGATGATAACCCTAACCCTAACCCTAACACTATCCTAGGGTTTATGTTAACCCTAACACTAACACTATTCTAGGGCTGATGCTAACCCTAACCCTAACACTAACACTATCCTAGGGCGGATGCTAACCCTAACCCTAACCCTAACACTATCCTAGGGCTGATGCTAACCCTAACAGTAACACTATCCTAGGGCTGATGCTAACCCTAACCCTAACCCTAACACTATCCTAGTGCTGATGCGAACCCTATACCTAACTCTAACACTATCTTAGGGCTGAGGCTAACCCTAACCCTAACACTATCCTACGGCTGATGCTAACCCTAACCCTAACCCTAACACTATCCTAAGGCTGATGCTAACCCTAAAACTAACACTATCCTAGGCCTGGTGCTAACCCTAACCCTAACCCTAACACTATCCTAGGGCTGATGCTAACCCTAACCCTAACACTATCCTAGGGCTGATGCTAACCCTAACCCTAACCCTAAAACTATCCTAGGGCTGATGCTAACCCTAACCCTAACACTATCCTAGGCCTGATGCTAACCCAAACCTAACATTTACAGTATCCTAGGGCTGATGCTTACCCTAACCCTAACCCTAACACTATCCTAGGTCTGATGCTAACCCTAAACCTAATACTATCCTAGAGCTCATGCTAACCCTAACCCTAAACCTAACACTCTCCTAGGGCTGATGCTAACCCTAACCCTAACCCTAACACTATCCTAGTCCTGATCCTAACCCTAACACTTACCCTAACACTATCCTAGGGCTGATGATAAACCTAACCCTAACCCTAACACTATCCTATGGCTGATGCTAATCCTAACCTTAACTCTAACACTATCCTAGGGCTGAGGCTAACCCTAACCCTAACACTATCCTACGGCTGATGCTAACCCTAACCCTAACCCTAACGCTATCCTAAGGCTGATGCTAACCCTAACACTAACACTATCCTAACCCGGGGTGTTAACCCTAACCCTAACCCTAACACTATCCTAGGGCTGATGCTAACCCTAACGCTAACCCTAACAATATCCTTGAACTGATGCTAACCCTAACCCTAACCCTAACACTATCCTAGGCCTGATGATAACCCTAACCCTAACCCTAACACTATCCTAGGGTTTATGTTAACCCTAACACTAACACTATTCTAAGGCTGATGCTAACCCTAACCCTAACCCTAACACTATCCTAGGCCTGAGGCTAACCCTAACCCTAACACTAACACTATCCTAGGGCGGATGCTAACCCTAACAGTAACACTATCCTAGGGCTGATGCTAACCCTAACCCTAACCCTAACACTATCCTAGTGCTGATGCGAACCCTATCCCTAACTCTAACACTATCTTAGGGCTGAGGCTAACCCTAACCCTAACACTATCCTACGGCTGATGCTAACCCTAACCCTAACCCTAACACTATCCTAAGGCTGATGCTAACCCTAACACTAACACTATCCTAGGCCTGGTGCTAACCCTAACCCTAACCCTAACACTATCCTAGGGCTGATGCTAACCCTAACCCTAACACTATCCTAGGGCTGATGCTAACCCTAACCCTAACCCTAACACTATCCTAGGGCTGATGCTAACCCTAACCCTAACACTATCCTAGGCCTGATGCTAACTCAAACCTAACATTTACACTATCCTAGGGCTGATGCTTACCCTAACCCTAACCCTAACACTATCCTAGGTCTGATGCTAACCCTAAACCTAATACTATCCTAGAGCTCATGCTAACCCTAACCCTAAACCTAACACTCTCCTAGGGCTGACGCTAACCCTAACCATAACACTATCCTAGGCCTGATGCTAACCCTAACCCTAACACTATCCTAGGCCTGATGATAACTCTAACCCTAACCCTAACATTATCCTAGGCCTGATGCTAACCCTATCCCTAACCCTAACACTCTCCTAGGGCTGAGGCTAACCCTAACCCTAACACTATCCTAGGGCTGATGCTAACCCTAACCCTAACCCTAACACTATCCTAGGGTTGATGATAACCCTAACCCTAACACTATCCTAGGGCTGATGCTAACCCTAACCCTAACCCTAACACTATCCTAGGGCTGATGCTAACCCTAACCCTAACACTATCCTAGGGCTGATGCTAACCCTAACCCTAACCCTAACACTATCCTAGGGCTGATGCTAACCCTAACCCTAACACTATCCTAGGGCTGATGCTAACCCTAACCCTAACCCTAACACTATCCTAGGGCTGATGCTAACCCTAACCCTAACACTATCCTAGGGCTGATGCTAACCCTAACCCTAACCCTAACACTATCCTAGGGCTGATGCTAACCCTAACCCTAACACTATCCTAGGGCTGATGCTAACCCTAACCCTAACCCTAACACTATCCTAGGGTTGATGCTAACCCTAACCCTAACCCTAACACTATCCTAGAGCTGATGCTAGCGCTAACCCTAACCCTAACCCTAACCCTAATACTATCCTAGGGCTGATGATAACCCTAACCCTGACCCTAACACTATCCTAGGGCTGATGCTAACCCTAACACTAACACTATCCTAGGGCTGATGCTAACCCTAACCCTAACCCTAACACTATCCTAGGGCTGATGCTAACCCTAACCCTAACTCTAACACTATCCTAGGGCTGAGGCTAACCCTAACCCTAACACTATCCTACAGCTGATGCTAACCCTAACCCTAACCCTAACGCTATCCGAAGGCTGATGCTAACCCTAACACTAACACTATCCTAGGCCTGGTGTTAACCCTAACCTTAACCCTAACACTATCCTAGGCCTGGTGCTAACCCTAACCCTAACCCTAACACTATCCTAGGGCTGATGCTAACCCTAACCCTAATACTATCCTAGGGCTGATGCTAACCCTAACCCTAACACTAACACTATCCTAGGGCTGATTCTAACCCTAACCCTAACACTATCCTAGGCCTGATGCTAACCCTAACCCTAACACTTACACTATCCTAGGGCTGATGCTTACCCTAACCCTAACCCTAACACTATCCTAGGTCTGATGCTAACCCTAAACCTAACACTATCCTAGAGCTGATGCTAACCCTAACCCTAACCCTAACACTATCCTAGGGCTGATACTAACCCTAACCCTAACCCTAACACTATCCCAGGTCTGATGCTAACCCTAAACCTAACACTATCCTAGAGCTGATGCTAACCCTAACCCTAACCCTAACACTATCCTAGGGCTGATGCTAACCCTAACCCTAACCCTAACACTATCCTAGGGCTGATGCTAACTCTAACCCTAATAATATCCTAGGGCTGATGCTAACCCTAATCCTAACCCTAACACTATCCTAGGGCTGATGCTAACCCTAACCCTAACTCTAACACTATCCTAGGGCTGATGATAACCCTAACCCTAACAATATCCTAGGCCTGATGATATCCCTAACCCTAAACCTAACACTATCCTAGGGCTGATGCTAACCCTAACCCTAACCCTAACACTATCCTAGGGCTGATTCTAACCGTAACCCTAACATTATCCTAGGCCTGATGCTAACCCTAACACTTACCCTAACACTATCCTAGGCCTGATGCTAACCCTAACACTTACCCTAACACTATCCTAGGGCTGATGCTAAACCTAACCATAACCCTAACACTATCCTAGGGCTGATGCTAACCCTAACCCTAACCCTAACACTATCCTAGGGCTGATGCTAACCCTAACCCTAACACTAACCTAGGCCTGCTGCTAACCCTAACCCTAACACTATCCTAGGCCTGATGCTAACACTAACCCTAACCCTAACACTATCCTAGGCCTGATGCTAACCCGATCCCTAACCCTAACACTCTCCTAGGGCTGAGGCTAACCCTAACCCTAACACTATCCTAGGGCTAATGCTAACCCTAACCCTAACCCAAACACTATCCTAGGCCTGATGCTCACCCTAACCCTAACACTATCCTAGGGCTGATGCTAACCCTAACCCTAACACTATCCTAGGGCTGATGCCAACCCTAACGCTAACCCTAACGCTATCCTTGAACTGATGCTAACCCTAACCCTAACCCTAACACTATCCTAGGCCTGATGATAACCCTAACCCTAACCCTAACACTATCCTAGGGTTTATGTTAACCCTAACACTAACACTATTCTAGGGCTGATGCTAACCCTAACCCTAACCCTAACACTATCCTAGGCGGATGCTAACCCTAACCCTAACCCTAACACTATCCTAGGGCTGATGCTAACCCTAACAGTAACACTATCCTAGGGCTGATGCTAACCCTAACCCTAACCCTAACACTATCCTAGTGCTGATGCGAACCCTATCCCTAACTCTAACACTATCTTAGGGCTGAGGCTAACCCTAACCCTAACACTATCCTACGGCTGATGCTAACCCTAACCCTAACCCTAACACTATCCTAAGGCTGATGCTAACCCTAACACTAACACTATCCTAGGCCTGGTGCTAACCCTAACCCTAACCCTAACACTATCCTAGGGCTGATGCTAACCCTAACCCTAACACTATCCTAGGGCTGATGCTAACCCTAACCCTAACCCTAACACTATCCTAGGGCTGATGCTAACCCTAACCCTAACACTATCCTAGGCCTGATGCTAACCCAAACCTAACATTTACACTATCCTAGGGCTGATGCTTACCCTAACCCTAACCCTAACACTATCCTAGGTCTGATGCTAACCCTAAACCTAATACTATCCTAGAGCTCATGCTAACCCTAACCCTAAACCTAACACTCTCCTAGGGCTGATGCTAACCCTAACCATAACACTATCCTAGGCCTGATGCTAACCCTAACCCTAACACTATCCTAGGCCTGATGATAACTCTAACCCTAACCCTATCACTATCCTAGGCCTGATGCTAACCCTATCCCTAACCCTAACACTCTCCTAGGGCTGAGGCTAACCCTAACCCTAACACTATCCTAGGGCTGATGCTAACCCTAACCCTAACCCTAACACTATCCTAGGGTTGATGATAACCCTAACCCTAACACTATACTAGGGCTGATGCTAACCCTAACCCTAAGCATAACACTATCCTAGGGCTGATGCTAACCCTAACCCTAACACTATCCTAGGGCTGATGCTAACCCTAACCCTAACCCTAACACTATCCTAGGGCTGATGCTAACCCTAACCCTAACACTATCCTAGGGCTGATGCCAACCCTAACCCTAACCCTAACACTATCCTAGGGTTGATGCTAACCCTAACCCTAACCCTAACACTATCCTAGAGCTGATGCTAACGCTAACCCTAACCCTAACCCTATCCCTAATACTATCCTAGGGCTGATGATAACCCTAACCCTAACCCTAACACTATCCTAGGGCTGATGCTAACCCTAACACTAACACTATCCTAGGGCTGATGCTAACCCTAACCCTAACCCTAACACTATCCTAGGGCTGATGCTAACCCTAACCCTAACTCTAACACTATCCTAGGGCTGAGGCTAACCCTAACCCTAACAGTATCCTACAGCTGATGCTAACCCTAACCCTAACCCTAACGCTATCCGAAGGCTGATGCTAACCCTAACACTAACACTATCCTAGGCCTGGTGTTAACCCTAACCTTAACCCTAACACTATCCTAGGCCTGGTGCTAACCCTAACCCTAACCCTAACACTATCCTAGGGCTGATGCTAACCCTAACCCTAATACTATCCTAGGGCTGATGCTAACCCTAACCCTAACCCTAACACTATCCTAGGGCTGATTCTAACCCTAACCCTGACACTATCCTAGGCCTGATGCTAACCCTAACCCTAACACTTACACTATCCTAGGGCTGATGCTTACCCTAACCCTAACCCTAACACTATCCTAGGTCTGATGCTAACCCTAAACCTAACACTATCCTAGAGCTGATGCTAACCCTAACCCTAACCCTAACACTATCCTAGGGCTGATGCTAACCCTAACCCTAACCCTAACACTCTCCTAGGGCTGATGCTAACCCTAACCATAACACTATCCTAGGCCTGATGCTAACCCTAACCCTAACACTATCCTAGGCCTGATGATAACCCTAACCCTAACCCTAACACTATCCTAGGCCTGATGCTAACCCTATCCCTAACCCTAACACTCTCCTAGGGCTGAGGCTAACCCTAACCCGAACACTATCCTAGGGCTGATGCTAACCCTAACCCTAACCCTAACACTATCCTAGGGTTGATGCTAACCCTAACCCTAACATTATCCTAGGGCTGATGCTAACCCTAACCCTAACCCTAACACTATCCTAGGGCTCATGCTAACCCTAACCCTAACACTATCCTAGGGCTGATGCTAACCCTAACCCTAACCCTAACACTATCCTAGGCGTGATGCTAACCCTAACCCTAACACTATCCTAGGGCTGATGCTAACCCTAACCCTAACCCTAACACTATCCTAGGGCTGATGCTAACCCTAACCCTAACACTATCCTAGGGCTGATGCTAACCCTAACCCTAACCCTAACACTATCCTAGGGCTGATGCTAACCCTAACCCTAACACTATCCTAGGGTTGATGCTAACCCTAACCCTAACCCTAACCCTAACACTATCCTAGAGCTGATGCTAACGCTAACCCTAACCCTAATACTATCCTAGGGATGATGCTAACCCTAACCCTAACCCTAACACTATCCTAGGGCTGATGCTAACCCTAACACTAACACTATCCTAGGGCTGATGGTAACCCTAACCCTAACCCTAACACTATCCTATGGCTGATGCTAACACTAACCCTAACTCTAACACTATCCTAGGGCTGAGGCTAACCCTAACCCTAACACTATCCTACGGCTCATGCTAACCCTAACCCTAACCCTAACGCTATCCTAAGGCTGATGCTAACCTTAACACTAACACTATCCTGGGCCTGGTGTTAACCCTAACCTTAACCCTAACACTATCCTAGGGCTGATGCTAACCCTAACACTAATAATATCCTAGGGCTGATGCTAACCCTCACCCTAACCCTAACACTATCCTAGGGCTGATGCTAACCCTAACCCTAACCCTAACACTATCCTAGGGCTGATGCTAATCCTAACCCTAACTCTAACACTATCCTAGGGCTGATGATAACCCTAACCCTAACAATATCCTAGGCCTGATGATATCCCTAACCCTAAACCTAACACTATCCTAGGGCTGATGCTAACCCTAACCCTAACCCTAACACTATCCTAGGGCTGATTCTAACCGTAACCCTAACACTATCCTAGGCCTGTTGCTAACCCTAACACTTACCCTAACACTATCCTAGGACTGATGCTAAACCTAACCATAACCCTAACACTATCCTAGGGCTGATGCTAACCCTAACCCTAACACTATCCTAGGCCTGAGGCTAACCCTAACCCTAACACTAACACTATCCTAGGGCTGATGCTAACCCTAACCCTAACACTATCCTAGGCCTGATGCTAACCCTAACCCTAACACTATCCTAGGCCTGATGCTAACCCTAACCCTAACCCTATCACTATCCTAGGCCTGATGCTAACCCGATCCCTAACCCTAACACTCTCCTAGGGCTGAGGCTAACCCTAACCCTAACACTATCCTAGGGCTAATGCTAACCCTAACCCTAACCCAAACACTATCCTAGGCCTGATGCTCACCCTAACCCTAACACTATCCTAGGGCTGATGCTAACCCTAACCCTAACACTATCCTAGGGCTGATGCTAACCCTAACGCTAACCCTAACACTATCCTTGAACTGATGCTAACCCTAACCCTAACCCTAACACTATCCTAGGCCTGATGATAACCCTAACCCTAACCCTAACACTATCCTAGGGTTTATGTTAACCCTAACACTAACACTATTCTAGGCCTGATGCTAACCCTAACCCTAACCCTAACACTATCCTAGGGCGGATGCTAACCCTAACAGTAACACTATCCTAGGGCTGATGCTAACCCTAACCCTAACCCTAACACTATCCTAGTGCCGATGCGAACCCTATCCCTAACTCTAACACTATCTTAGGGCTGAGGCTAACCCTAACCCTAACACTATCCTACGGCTGATGCTAACCCTAACCCTAACCCTAAAACTATCCTAAGGCTGATGCTAACCCTAACACTGACACTATCCTAGGCCTGGTGCTAACCCTAACCCTAACCCTAACACTATCCTAGGGCTGATGCTAACCCTAACCCTAACACTATCCTAGGGCTGATGCTAACCCTAACCCTAACCCTAACACTATCCTAGGGCTGATGCTAACCCTAACCCTAACACTATCCTAGGCCTGATGCTAACCCAAACCTAACATTTACACTATCCTAGGGCTGATGCTTACCCTAACCCTAACCCTAACACTATCCTAGGTCTGATGCTAACCCTAAACCTAATACTATCCTAGAGCTCATGCTAACCCTAACCCTAAACCTAACACTCTCCTAGGGCTGATGCTAACCCTAACCATAACACTATCCTAGGCCTGATGCTAACCCTAACCCTAACACTATCCTAGGCCTGATGATAACTCTAACCCTAACCCTAACATTATCCTAGGCCTGATGCTAACCCTATCCCTAACCCTAACACTCTCCTAGGGCTGAGGCTAACCCTAACCCTAACACTATCCTAGGGCTGATGCTAACCCTAACCCTAACCCTAACACTATCCTAGGGTTGATGATAACCCTAACCCTAACACTATCCTAGGGCTGATGCTAACCCTAACCCTAACCCTAACACGATCCTAGGGCTAATGCTAACCCTAACCCTAACACTATCCTAGGCCTGATGCTAACCCTAACCCTAACCCTAACACTATCCTAGGGCTGATGCTAACCCTAACCCGAACACTATCCTAGGGCTGATGCTAACCCTAACCCTAACCCTAACACTGTCCTAGGGCTGATGCTAACCCTAACCCTAACACTATCCTAGGCCTGATGCTAACCCTAACCCTAACCCTAACACTATCCTAGGGCTGATACTAACCCTAACCCTAACACTATCCTAGGGCTGATGCTAACCCTAACCCTAACCCTAACACTATCCTAGGGCTGATGCTATCCCTAACCCTAACACTATCCTAGGCCTAATGATAACCCTAACCCTAACCCTAACACTCTCCTAGGGCTGATGCTAACCATAACCCTAACACTATCCTAGGGCTGATGCTAACCCTAACCCTAACCCTAACACTATCCTAGGGCTGATGCTAACCATAACGCTAACCCTGACACTATCCTTTAACTGATGCTAACCCTAACCCTAACACTAACACTATCCTAGGCCTGATGAAAACCCTAACCCTAACCCTAACACTATCCTAGGGTTTATGTTAACCCTAACCCTAACACTATCCTAGGGCTGATGCTAACCCTAACACTATCCTAGGGCTGATGCTCACCCTAACCCTAACCCTAACACTATCCTAAGTCTGATGCTAACCCTAGCCCTCACACTATCCTAGGCCTGATGATAACCCTAACCCTAACCTTAACACTATCCTAGGGCTGATGCTAACCCTAACCCTAACCCTAACACTATCCTAGGGTTTATGTTGACCCTAACCCTAACACTACCCTAGGGCTGATGCTAACCCTAACCTTAACCCCAACACTATCCTAGGGCGGATGCTAACCCTAACCCTAACCCTAACACTATCCTAGGGCTGATGCTAACCCTAACACTAACACTATCCTAAGTCTGATGCTAACCCTAGCCCTCACACTACCCTAGGCCTGATGATAACCCTAACCCTAACCCTAACACTATCCTAGGGTTTATGTTAACCCTAAACCTAACACTATCCTAGGGCTGATGCTAACCCTAACCCTAACCCTAACACTATCCTAGGGCTGATGCTAACCCAAACCCTAACTGTAACACTATCTTAGGGCTGAGGCTAACCCTAACCCTAACACTATCCTACGGCTGATGCTAACCCTAACCCTAACCCTAACAGTATCCTAGGGCTAATGCTAACCCTAACCCTAACACTATCCTAGGCCTGATGCTAACCCTAACCCTAACCCTAACACTATCCTAGGGCTGATTCTAACCGTAACCCTAACACAATCCTAGTCCTGATGCTAACCCTAACCCTTACCCTAACACTATCCTAGGGTTCATGCTAACCCTATCCCTAACCCTAACACTATCCTAGGGCGGATGCTAACCCTAACCCTAACCCTAACACTATCCTAGGGCTAATGCTAACCCTAACACTAACACTATCCTAGGGCTGATGCTAACCCTAACCCTAACCCTAACACTATCCTAGGGCTGATGCTAACCCTAACCCTAACTCTAACACTATCTTAGGGCTGAGGCTAACCCTAACCCTAACACTATCCTACGGCTGATGCTAACCCTAACCCTAACCCTAACACTATCCTAGGGCTAATGCTAACCCTAACCCTAACACTATCCTAGGCCTGATGCTAACCCTAACCCTAACCCTAACACTATCCTAGGGCTGATGCTAACCCTAACCCGAACACTATCCTAGGGCTGATGCTAACCCTAACCCTAACCCTAACACTGTCCTAGGGCTGATGCTAACCCTAACCCTAACACTATCCTAGGCCTGATGCTAACCCTAACCCTAACCCTAACACTATCCTAGGGCTGAAGCTAACCCTAACCCTAACACTATCCTAGGGCTGATGCTAACCCTAACCCTAACCCTAACACTATCCTAGGGCTGATGCTATCCCTAACCCTAACACTATCCTAGGCCTGATGATAACCCTAACCCTAACCCTAACACTCTCCTAGGGCTGATGCTAACCATAACCCTAACACTATCCTAGGGCTGATGCTAACCCTAACCCTAACCCTAACACTATCCTAGGGCTGATGCTAACCATAACGCTAACCCTGACACTATCCTTTAACTGATGCTAACCCTAACCCTAACACTAACACTATCCTAGGCCTGATGAAAACCCTAACCCTAACCCTAACACTATCCTAGGGTTTATGTTAACCCTAACCCTAACACTATCCTAGGGCTGATGCTAACCCTAACACTATCCTAGGGCTGATGCTCACCCTAACCCTAACCCTAACACTATCCTAAGTCTGATGCTAACCCTAGCCCTCACACTATCCTAGGCCTGATGATAACCCTAACCCTAACCTTAACACTATCCTAGGGCTGATGCTAACCCTAACCCTAACCCTAACACTATCCTAGGGTTTATGTTGACCCTAACCCTAACACTACCCTAGGGCTGATGCTAACCCTAACCTTAACCCTAACACTATCCTAGGGCTGATTCTAACCCTAACCCTGACACTATCCTAGGCCTGATGCTAACCCTAACCCTAACACTTACACTATCCTAGGGCTGATGCTTACCCTAACCCTAACCCTAACACTATCCTAGGTCTGATGCTAACCCTAAACCTAACACTATCCTAGAGCTGATGCTAACCCTAACCCTAACCCTAACACTATCCTAGGGCTGATGCTAACCCTAACCCTAACCCTAACACTCTCCTAGGGCTGATGCTAACCCTAACCATAACACTATCCTAGGCCTGATGCTAACCCTAACCCTAACACTATCCTAGGCCTGATGATAACCCTAACCCTAACCCTAACACTATCCTAGGCCTGATGCTAACCCTATCACTAACCCTAACACTCTCCTAGGGCTGAGGCTAACCCTAACCCGAACACTATCCTAGGGCTGATGCTAACCCTAACCCTAACCCTAACACTATCCTAGGGTTGATGCTAACCCTAACCCTAACATTATCCTAGGGCTGATGCTAACCCTAACCCTAACCCTAACACTATCCTAGGGCTCATGCTAACCCTAACCCTAACACTATCCTAGGGCTGATGCTAACCCTAACCCTAACCCTAACACTATCCTAGGCCTGATGCTAACCCTAACCCTAACACTATCCTAGGGCTGATGCTAACCCTAACCCTAACCCTAACACTATCCTAGGGCTGATGCTAACCCTAACCCTAACACTATCCTAGGGCTGATGCTAACCCTAACCCTAACCCTAACACTATCCTAGGGCTGATGCTAACCCTAACCCTAACACTATCCTAGGGTTGATGCTAACCCTAACCCTAACCCTAACCCTAACACTATCCTAGAGCTGATGCTAACGCTAACCCTAACCCTAACCCTAACCCTAATACTATCCTAGGGATGATGCTAACCCTAACCCTAACCCTAACACTATCCTAGGGCTGATGCTAACCCTAACACTAACACTATCCTAGGGCTGATGGTAACCCTAACCCTAACCCTAACACTATCCTAGGGCTGATGCTAACACTAACCCTAACTCTAACACTATCCTAGGGCTGAGGCTAACCCTAACCCTAACACTATCCTACGGCTCATGCTAACCCTAACCCTAACCCTAACGCTATCCTAAGGCTGATGCTAACCCTAACACTAACACTATCCTGGGCCTGGTGTTAACCCTAACCTTAACCCTAACACTATCCTAGGGCTGATGCTAACCCTAACACTAATAATATCCTAGGGCTGATGCTAACCCTCACCCTAACCCTAACACTATCCTAGGGCTGATGCTAACCCTAACCCTAACCCTAACACTATCCTAGGGCTGATGCTAACCCTAACCCTAACTCTAACACTATCCTAGGGCTGATGATAACCCTAACCCTAACAATATCCTAGGCCTGATGATATCCCTAACCCTAAACCTAACACTATCCTAGGGCTGATGCTAACCCTAACCCTAACCCTAACACTATCCTAGGGCTGATTCTAACCGTAACCCTAACACTATCCTAGGCCTGATGCTAACCCTAACACTTACCCTAACACTATCCTAGGACTGATGCTAAACCTAACCATAACCCTAACACTATCCTAGGGCTGATGCTAACCCTAACCCTAACACTATCCTAGGCCTGAGGCTAACCCTAACCCTAACACTAACACTATCCTAGGGCTGATGCTAACCCTAACCCTAACACTATCCTAGGCCTGATGCTAACCCTAACCCTAACACTATCCTAGGCCTGATGCTAACCCTAACCCTAACCCGATCACTATCCTAGGCCTGATGCTAACCCGATCCCTAACCCTAACACTCTCCTAGGGCTGAGGCTAACCCTAACCCTAACACTATCCTAGGGCTAATGCTAACCCTAACCCTAACTCAAACACTATCCTAGGCCTGATGCTCACCCTAACCCTAACACTATCCTAGGGCTGATGCTAACCCTAACCCTAACACTATCCTAGGGCTGATGCTAACCCTAACGCTAACCCTAACACTATCCTTGAACTGATGCTAACCCTAACCCTAACCCTAACACTATCCTAGGCCTGATGATAACCATAACCCTAACCCTAACACTATCCTAGGGTTTATGTTAACCCTAACACTAACACTATTCTAGGGCTGATGCTAACCCTAACCCTAACCCTAACACTATCCTAGGGCGGATGCTAACCCTAACAGTAACACTATCCTAGGGCTGATGCTAACCCTAACCCTAACCCTAACACTATCCTAGTGCTGATGCGAACCCTATCCCTAACTCTAACACTATCTTAGGGCTGAGGCTAACCCTAACCCTAACACTATCCTACGGCTGATGCTAACCCTAACCCTAACCCTAAAACTATCCTAAGGCTGATGCTAACCCTAACACTGACACTATCCTAGGCCTGGTGCTAACCCTAACCCTAACCCTAACACTATCCTAGGGCTGATGCTAACCCTAACCCTAACACTATCCTAGGGCTGATGCTAACCCTAACCCTAACCCTAACACTATCCTAGGGCTGATGCTAACCCTAACCCTAACACTATCCTAGGCCTGATACTAACCCAAACCTAACGTTTACACTATCCTAGGGCTGATGCTTACCCTAACCCTAACCCTAACACTATCCTAGGTCTGATGCTAACCCTAAACCTAATACTATCCTAGAGCTCATGCTAACCCTAACCCTAAACCTAACACTCTCCTAGGGCTGATGCTAACCCTAACCATAACACTATCCTAGGCCTGATGCTAACCCTAACCCTAACACTATCCTAGGCCTGATGATAACTCTAACCCTAACCCTAACATTATCCTAGGCCTGATGCTAACCCTATCCCTAACCCTAACACTCTCCTAGGGCTGAGGCTAACCCTAACCCTAACACTATCCTAGGGCTGATGCTAACCCTAACCCTAACCCTAACACTATCCTAGGGTTGATGATAACCCTAACCCTAACACTATCCTAGGGCTGATGCTAACCCTAACCCTAACCCTAACACTATCCTAGGGCTAATGCTAACCCTAACCCTAACACTATCCTAGGCCTGATGCTAACCCTAACCCTAACCCTAACACTATCCTAGGGCTGATGCTAACCCTAACCCGAACACTATCCTAGGGCTGATGCTAACCCTAACCCTAACCCTAACACTGTCCTAGGGCTGATGCTAACCCTAACCCTAACACTATCCTAGGCCTGATGCTAACCCTAACCCTAACCCTAACACTATCCTAGGGCTGATGCTAACCCTAACCCTAACACTATCCTAGGGCTGATGCTAACCCTAACCCTAACCCTAACACTATCCTAGGGCTGATGCTATCCCTAACCCTAACACTATCCTAGGCCTGATGATAACCCTAACCCTAACCCTAACACTCTCCTAGGGCTGATGCTAACCATAACCCTAACACTATCCTAGGGCTGATGCTAACCCTAACCCTAACCCTAACACTATCCTAGGGCTGATGCTAACCATAACGCTAACCCTGACACTATCCTTTAACTGATGCTAACCCTAACCCTAACACTAACACTATCCTAGGCCTGATGAAAACCCTAACCCTAACCCTAACACTATCCTAGGGTTTATGTTAACCCTAACCCTAACACTATCCTAGGGCTGATGCTAACCCTAACACTATCCTAGGGCTGATGCTCACCCTAACCCTAACCCTAACACTATCCTAAGTCTGATGCTAACCCTAGCCCTCACACTATCCTAGGCCTGATGATAACCCTAACCCTAACCTTAACACTATCCTAGGGCTGATGCTAACCCTAACCCTAACCCTAACACTATCCTAGGGTTTATGTTGACCCTAACCCTAACACTACCCTAGGGCTGATGCTAACCCTAACCTTAACCCTAACACTATCCTAGGGCGGATGCTAACCCTAACCCTAACCCTAACACTATCCTAGGGCTGATGCTAACCCTAACACTAACACTATCCTAAGTCTGATGCTAACCCTAGCCCTCACACTACCCTAGGCCTGATGATAACCCTAACCCTAACCCTAACACTATCCTAGGGTTTATGTTAACCCTAAACCTAACACTATCCTAGGGCTGATGCTAACCCTAACCCTAACCCTAACACTATCCTAGGGCTGATGCTAACCCAAACCCTAACTGTAACACTATCTTAGGGCTGAGGCTAACCCTAACCCTAACACTATCCTACGGCTGATGCTAACCCTAACCCTAACCCTAACAGTATCCTAGGGCTAATGCTAACCCTAACCCTAACACTATCCTAGGCCTGATGCTAACCCTAACCCTAACCCTAACACTATCCTAGGGCTGATTCTAACCGTAACCCTAACACAATCCTAGTCCTGATGCTAACCCTAACCCTTACCCTAACACTATCCTAGGGTTCATGCTAACCCTATCCCTAACCCTAACACTATCCTAGGGCGGATGCTAACCCTAACCCTAACCCTAACACTATCCTAGGGCTAATGCTAACCCTAACACTAACACTATCCTAGGGCTGATGCTAACCCTAACCCTAACCCTAACACTATCCTAGGGCTGATGCTAACCCTAACCCTAACTCTAACACTATCTTAGGGCTGAGGCTAACCCTAACCCTAACACTATCCTACGGCTGATGCTAACCCTAACCCTAACCCTAACACTATCCTAGGGCTAATGCTAACCCTAACCCTAACACTATCCTAGGCCTGATGCTAACCCTAACCCTAACCCTAACACTATCCTAGGGCTGATGCTAACCCTAACCCGAACACTATCCTAGGGCTGATGCTAACCCTAACCCTAACCCTAACACTGTCCTAGGGCTGATGCTAACCCTAACCCTAACACTATCCTAGGCCTGATGCTAACCCTAACCCTAACCCTAACACTATCCTAGGGCTGATGCTAACCCTAACCCTAACACTATCCTAGGGCTGATGCTAACCCTAACCCTAACCCTAACACTATCCTAGGGCTGATGCTATCCCTAACCCTAACACTATCCTAGGCCTGATGATAACCCTAACCCTAACCCTAACACTCTCCTAGGGCTGATGCTAACCATAACCCTAACACTATCCTAGGGCTGATGCTAACCCTAACCCTAACCCTAACACTATCCTAGGGCTGATGCTAACCATAACGCTAACCCTGACACTATCCTTTAACTGATGCTAACCCTAACCCTAACACTAACACTATCCTAGGCCTGATGAAAACCCTAACCCTAACCCTAACACTATCCTAGGGTTTATGTTAACCCTAACCCTAACACTATCCTAGGGCTGATGCTAACCCTAACACTATCCTAGGGCTGATGCTCACCCTAACCCTAACCCTAACACTATCCTAAGTCTGATGCTAACCCTAGCCCTCACACTATCCTAGGCCTGATGATAACCCTAACCCTAACCTTAACACTATCCTAGGGCTGATGCTAACCCTAACCCTAACCCTAACACTATCCTAGGGTTTATGTTGACCCTAACCCTAACACTACCCTAGGGCTGATGCTAACCCTAACCTTAACCCTAACACTATCCTAGGGCGGATGCTAACCCTAACCCTAACCCTAACACTATCCTAGGGCTGATGCTAACCCTAACACTAACACTATCCTAAGTCTGATGCTAACCCTAGCCCTCACACTACCCTAGGCCTGATGATAACCCAAACCCTAACCCTAACACTATCCTAGGGTTTATGTTAACCCTAAACCTAACACTATCCTAGGGCTGATGCTAACCCTAACCCTAACCCTAACACTATCCTAGGGCTGATGCTAACCCAAACCCTAACTGTAACACTATCTTAGGGCTGAGGCTAACCCTAACCCTAACACTATCCTACGGCTGATGCTAACCCTAACCCTAACCCTAACAGTATCCTAGGGCTAATGCTAACCCTAACCCTAACACTATCCTAGGCCTGATGCTAACCCTAACCCTAACCCTAACACTATCCTAGGGCGGATGCTAACCCTAACCCTAACCCTAACACTATCCTAGGGCTGATGCTAACCCTAACACTAACACTAACCTAAGTCTGATGCTAACCCTAGCCCTCACACTATCCTAGGCCTGATGATAATCCTAACCCTAACCCTAACACTGTCCTAGGGTTTATGTTAACCCTAACCCTAACACTATCCTAGGGCTGATGCTAACCCTAACCCTAACACTATCCTAGGGCTGATGCTAACCCTAACCCTAACCCTAAAACTATCGTAGGGCTGATGCTAACCCTAACCCTAACACTATCCTTGGCCTGATGCTAACCCTAACCCTAACCCTAACACTATCCTTGGGCTGATGCTAACTCTAACGCTAACACTATCCTAGGTCTGATGCTAACACTAACCCTAACCCTAACACTATCCTAGGGCTGATGCTAACCCTAACCCTAACACTATCCTAGGCCTAATGATAACCCTAACCCTAACCCCAACACTATCCTAGGGCTGATGCTAACCCTAACCCTAACACTATCCTAGGGCTGATGCTAACCCTAACCCTAAACCTAACACTATCCTAGGGCTGATGCTAACCCTAACGCTAATCCTAACACTATCCTTTAGCTGATGCTAACCCTAACCCTAACCCTAACACTATCCTAGGCCTGATGATAACCCTAACCCTAACCCTAACACTATCCTAGGGTTTATGTTAACCCTAACCCTAACACTATCCTAGGGCTGATGCTAACCCTAACCCTTACACTATCCTAGGGCTCATGCTAACCCTAACCCTAACCCTAACACTATCCTAAGTCTGATGCTAACCCTAGCCCTCACACTATCCTAGGCCTGATGATAACCCTAACCCTAACCTTAACACTATCCTAGGGCTGATGCTAACCCTAACCCTAACCCTAACACTATCCTAGGGTTTATGTTAACCCTAACCCTAACACTATGCTAGGGCTGATGCTAACCCTAACCCTAACCCTAACACTATCCTAGGGCTGATGCTAACCCTAACCCTAACCCCAACACTATCCTAGAGCTGATGCTAACCGTAACCCTAACAATATCCTAGGCCTGATGATAATCCTAACCCTAACCTTAACACTATCCTAGGGTTTAGGTTTACCCTAACCCTAACACTATCATAGGGCTGATGCTAACCCTAACACTAACACTATCCTAGGGCTGATGCTAACCCTAACCCTAACCCTAACACTATCCTAGGGCTGATGCTAACCCTAACCCTAACTCTAACACTATCTTAGGGCTGAGGCTAACCCTAACCCAAACACTATCCTACGGCTGATGCTAACCCTAACCCTAACCCTGACACTATCCTAAGGCTGATGCTAACCCTAACACTAACACTATCCTGGGCCTGGTGCTAACCCTAACCCTAACCCTAACACTATCCTAGGGCTGATGGTAACCCTAACCCTAATACAATCCTAGGGCTGATGGTAACCATAACCCTAACCCTAACACTATCCTAGGTCTGATGCTAACACTAACCCTAACCCTAACACTATCCTAGGGCTGAAGCTAACCCTAATCCTAACACTATCCTAGGCCTGATGATAACCCTAACCCTAACCCCAACACTATCCTAGGGCTGATGCTAACCCTAACCCTAACACTATCCTAGGGCTGATGCTAACCCTAACCCTAACCCTAACACTATCCTAGGGCTGATGCTAACCCTAACGCTAACCCTAACACTATCCTTTAGCTGATGCTAACCCTAACCCTAACCCTAACACTATCCTAGGCCTGATGATAACCCTAACCCTAACCCTAACACTATCCTAGGGTTTATGTTAACCCTAACCCTAACACTATCCTAGGGCTGATGCTAACCCTAACCCTTACACTATCCTAGGGCTCATGCTAACCCTAACCCTAACCCTAACACTATCCTAAGTCTGATGCTAACCCTAGCCCTCACACTATCCTAGGCCTGATGATAACCCTAACCCTAACCTTAACACTATCCTAGGGCTGATGCTAACCCTAACCCTAACCCTAACACTATCCTAGGGTTTATGTTAACCCTAACCCTAACACTATGCTAGGGCTGATGCTAACCCTAACCCTAACCCTAACACTATCCTAGGGCGGATTCTAACCCTAACCCTAACCCTAACACTATCCTAGGGCTGATGCTAACCCTAACATTAAAACTATCCTAGGGCTGATGCTAACCCAAACCCTAACCCTAACACTATCCTAGGGCTGATGCTAACCCTAACCCTAACTCTAACACTATCTTAGGGCTGAGGCTAACCCTAACCCAAACACTATCCTACGGCTGATGCTAACCCTAACCCTAACCCTAACACTATCCTAAGGCTGATGCTAACCCTAACACTAACACTATCCTAGGCCTGGTGCTAACCCTAACCCTAACCCTAACACTATCCTAGGGCTGATGCTAACCCTAACCCTAACCCTAACACTATCCTAGGGTTGATGTTAACCCTAATCCTAACACTATCCTAGGGATGATGCTAACCCTAACCCTAACCCTAACACTATCCTAGGGCTGATGCTAACCCTAACCCTAACACTATCCTAGGGCTGATGCTAACCCTAACCCTAACCCTAACACTATCCTAGGGCTGATGCTAACCATAACCCTAACACTATCCTAGGGCTGATGCTAACCCTAACCCTAACCCTAACACTATCCTAAGTTTGATGCTAACTCTAGCCCTCACACTATCCTAGGCCTGATGATAACCCTAACCCTAACCTTAACACTATCCTAGGGCTGATGCTAACCCTAACCCTAACCCTAACACTATCCTAGGGTTTAGGTTTACCCTAACCCTAACACTATCATAGGGCTGATGCTAACCCTAACACTAACACTATCCTAGGGCTGATGCTAACCCTAACCCTAACCCTAACACTATCCTAGGGCTGATGCTAACCCTAACCCTAACTCTAACACTATCTTAGGGCTGAGGCTAACCCTAACCCAAACACTATCCTACGGCTGATGCTAACCCTAACCCTAACCCTAACACTATCCTAAGGCTGATGCTAACCCTAACACTAACACTATCCTGGGCCTGGTGCTAACCCTAACCCTAACCCTAACACTATCCTAGGGCTGATGGTAACCCTAACCCTAATACAATCCTAGGGCTGATGGTAACCATAACCCTAACCCTAACACTATCCTAGGGCTGATGCTAACCCTAACCCTAACCCTAACACTCTCCTAGGGCTGATGCTAACCCTAACCCTAACACTATCCTAGGCCTGATGCTAACCCTAACACTAACACTATCCTAGGCCTGGTGCTAACCCTAACCCTAACCCAAACACTATCCTAGGGCTGATGCTAACCCTAACCCTAACCCTAACACTCTCCTAGGGCTGAGGTTAACCCTAACACTAACACTATCCTAGGGCTGATGCTAACCCTAACCCTAACCCTAACACTCTCCTAGGGCTGATGCTAACCCTAACCCTAACCCTATCCTAGGCCTGATGCTAACCCTAACCCTAACACTATCCTAGGTCTGATGCTAAACCTAAACCTAACACTATCCTAGGGCTGATGCTAACCCTAACCCTAACCCTAACACTATCCTAGGGCTGATGTTAACCCTAACCCTAACACTATCCTAGGGCTGATGCTAACCATAACCCTAACCCTAACACTATCCTAGGGCTGATGCTAACCATAACCCTAACACTATCCTAGGGCTAATGCTAACCCTAACCCTAACCCTAACACTATCCTAGGGCTGATGCTAACCCTAACCCTAACACTATCCTAGGGCTGATGCTAACCCTAACCCTAACCCTAACACTATTCTAGGGCTGATGCTAACCCTAACCCTAACACTATCCTAGGGCTGATGCTAACCCTAACCCTAACCCGAACACTATCCTAGGGCTGATGCTAACCCTAACCCTAACCCTAACACTATCCTAGGGCTGATGCTAACCCTAACCCTAACTCTAACACTATCCTAGGGCTGATGCTAACCCTAACCCTAACAATATCCTAGGCCTGATGATATCCCTAACCCTAAACCTAACACTATCCTAGGGCTGATGCTAACCCTAACCCTAACCCTAACACTATCCTAGTGTTGATTCTAACCGTAACCCTAACACTGTCCTAGGCCTGATGCTAACCCTAACCTTAACCCTAACACTATCCTAGGCCTGATGCTAACCCTATCCCTAACCCTAACACTCTCCTAGGGCTGAGGCTAACCCTAACCCTAACACTATCCTAGGGCTGATGTTAACCCTAACCCTAACGCTAACACTATCCTAGGGCTGATGGTAACCCTAACACTAACACTATCCTGGGGCTGATGCTAACCCAAACCCTAACCCTAACACTATCCTAGGGCTGATGCTAACACTAACCCTAACTCTAACACTATCCTAGGGCTGAGGCTAACCCTAACCCTAACACTATCCTACGGCTGATGCTAACCCTAACCCTAACCCTAACACTATCCTAAGGCTGATGCTAACCCTAACACTAACACTATCCTAGGCCTGGTGCTAACCCTAACCCTAACCCTAACACTATTCTAGGGCTGATGCTAACCCTAACCCCAATAATATCCTAGGGCTGATGCTAACCCTAACCCTAACCCTAACACTATCCTAGGGCTGATGCTAACCATAACCCTAACCCTAACACTATCCTAGGGCTGATGCTAACCCTAACCCTAACACTAACACTATCCTAGGGCTGATGCTAACCCTAACACTAACAATATCCTAGGCCTGATGATATCCATAACCCTAAACCTAACACTATCCTAGGGCTGATGCTAACCCTAACGCTAACCCTAACACTATCCTAGGACTGATTCTAACCGTAACCCTAACACAATCCTAGGCCTGATGCTAACCCTAACCCTTACCCTAACACTATCCTAGGGCTCATGCTAACCCTATCCCTAACCCTAACACTATCCTAGGGCGGATGCTAACCCTAACCCTAACCCTAACACTATCCTAGGGCTAATGCTAACCCTAACACTAACACTATCCTAGGGCTGATGCTAACCCTAACCCTAACCCTAACACTATCCTAGGGCTGATGCTAACCCTAACACTAACACTATCCTACGGCTGATGCTAACCCTAACCCTAACCCTAACACTATCCTAGGGCTAATGCTAACCCTAACCCTAACACTATCCTAGGCCTGATGCTAACCCTAACCCTAACCCTAACACTATCCTAGGGCTGATGCTAACCCTAACACTAACACTATCCTAGGGCTGATGCTAACCCTAACCCTAACCCTAACACTGTCCTAGGGCTGATGCTAACCCTAACCCTAACACTATCCTAGGCCTGATGCTAACCCTAACCCTAACCCTAACACTATCCTAGGGCTGATGCTAACCCTAACCCTAACACTATCCTAGGGCTGATGCTAACCCTAACCCTAACCCTAACACTATCCTAGGCCTGATGCTAAACCTATCCCTAACCCTAACACTCTCCTAGGGCTGATGCTAACCCTAACCCTAACACTATCCTAGGGCTGATGCTAACCCTAACCCTAACCCTAACACTATCCTAAGTGTGATGCTAACCCTAGACCTCACACTATCCTAGGCCTGATGATAACCCTAACCCTATCCCTAACACTATCCTAGAGCTGATGCTAACCCTAACCCTAACACTATTTTAGGCCTGATGATAACCCTAACCCTAACCCTAACACTATCCTAGGGTTTATGTTAACCCTAACCCTAACACTATCCTAGGGCTGATGATAACCCTAACCCTAACCCTAACACTATCCTAGGGCTGATGCTAACCCAAACCCTAACTCTAACACTATCTTAGGGCTTAGGCTAACCCTAACCCTAACACTATCCTACGGCTGATGCTAACCCTAACCCTAACCCTAACACTATCCTAGGGCTAATGCTAACCCTAACCCTAACACTATCCTAGGCCTGAAGCTAACCCTAACCCTAACCCTAACACTATCCTAGGGCTGATGCTAACCCTAACCCTAACACTATCCTAGGGCTGATGCTAACCCTAACCCTAACCCTAACACTATCATAGGGCTGATGCTAACCCTAACCCTAACAGTATCCTTGGCCTGATGCTAACCCTAACCCTAACCCTAACACTATCCTAGGGCTGATGCTAACTCTAACCCTAACACTATCCTAGGTGTGATGCTAACCCTAACCCTAACCCTAACACTATCCTAGGGCTGATGCTAACCCTAACCCTAACAGTATCGTAGGCCTGATGATAACCCTAACCCTAACCCTAACACTATCCTAGGGCTGATGCTAACCCTAACCCTAACACTATCCTAGGGCTGATGCTAACCCTAACCCTAACCCTAACACTATCCTAGGGCTGATGCTAACCCTAACGCTAACCCTAACACTATCCTTTAGCTGATGCTAACCCTAACCCTAACCCTAACACTATCCTAGGCCTGATGATAACCCTAACCCTAACCCTAACACTATCCTAGGGTTTATGTTAACCCTAACCCTAACACTATCCTAGGGCTGATGCTAACCCTAACCCTAACACTATCCTAGGGCTCATGCTAACCCTAACCCTAACCCTAACACTATCCTAAGTCTGATGCTAACCCTAGCCCTCACACTATCCTAGGCCTGATGATAACCCTAACCCTAACCTTAACACTATCCTAGGGCTGATGCTAACCCTAACCCTAACCCTAACACTATCCTAGGGTTTATGTTAACCCTAACCTTAACACTATCCTAGGGCTGATGCTAACCCTAACCCTAACCCTAACACTATCCTAAGTCTGATGCTAACTCTAGCCCTCACACTATCCTAGGCCTGATGATAACCCTAACCCTAACCTTAACACTATCCTGGGGCTGATGCTAACCCTAACACTAACCCTAACACTATCCTAGAGCTGATGCTAACCCTAACCCTAACAATATCCTAGGCCTGATGATAACCCTAACCCTAACCCTAACACTATCCTAGGGTTTAGGTTAACCCTAACCCTAACACTATCATAGGGCTGATGCTAACCCTAACACTAACACTATCCTAGGGCTGATGCTAACCCTAACCCTAACCCTAACACTATCCTAGGGCTGATGCTAACCCTAACCCTAACTCTAACACTATCCTAGGGCTGAGGCTAACCCTAACCCTAACACTATCCTACGGCTGATGCTAACCCTAACCCTAACCCTAACACTATCCTAAGGCTGATGCTAACCCTAACACTAACACTATCCTAGGCCTGGTGCTAACCCTAACCCTAACCCTAACACTATTCTAGGGCTGATGCTAACCCTAACCCCAATAATATCCTAGGGCTGATGCTAACCCTAACCCTAACCCTAACACTATCCTAGGGCTGATGCTAACCCTAACCCTAACCCTAACACTATCCTAGGGTTGATGCTAACCCTAACCCTAACATTAACACTATCCTAGGGCTGATGCTAAACCTAACAGTAACAATATCCTAGGCCTGATGATATCCATAACCCTAAACCTAACACTATCCTAGGGCTGATGCTAACCCTAACCCTAACCCTAACACTATCCTAGGGCTGATTCTAACCGTAACCCTAACACAATCCTAGGCCTGATGCTAACCCTAACCCTTACCCTAACACTATCCTAGGGCTCATGCTAACCCTATCCCTAACCCTAACACTATCCTAGGGCGGATGCTAACCCTAACCCTAACCCTAACACTATCCTAGGGCTAATGCTAACCCTAACACTAACACTATCCTAGGGCTGATGCTAACCCTAACCCTAACCCTAACACTATCCTAGGGCTGATGCTAACCCTAACCCTAACTCTAACACTATCTCAGGGCTGAGGCTAACCCTAACCCTAACACTATCCTACGGCTGATGCTAACCCTAACCCTAACCCTAACACTATCCTAGGGCTAATGCTAACCCTAACCCTAACACTATCCTAGGCCTGATGCTAACCCTAACCCTAACCCTAACACTATCCTAGGGCTGATGCTAACCCTAACACTAACACTATCCTAGGGCTGATGCTAACCCTAACCCTAACCCTAACACTGTCCTAGGGCTGATGCTAACCCTAACCCTAACACTATCCTAGGCCTGATGCTAACCCTAACCCTAACCCTAACAGTATCTTAGGGCTGATGCTAACCCTAACACTAACACTATCCTAGGGCTGATGCTAACCCTAACCCTAACCCTAACACTATCCTAGGCCTGATGCTAAACCTATCGCTAACCCTAACACTCTCCTAGGGGTGATGCTAACCCTAACCCTAACACTATCCTAGGGCTGATGCTAACCCTAACCCTAACCCTAACACTATCCTAAGTCTGATGCTAACCCTAGCCCTCACACTATCCTAGGCCTGATGATAACCCTAACCCTAACCCTAACACTATCCTAGGGTTTATGTTAACCCTAACCCTAACACTATCCTAGGGCTGATGCTAACCCTAACCCTAACCCTAACACTATCCTAGGGCTGATGCTAACCCATACCCTAACTCTAACACTATCTTAGGGCTGAGGCTAACCCTAACCCTAACACTATCCTACGGCTGATGCTAACCCTAACCCTAACCCTAACACTATCCTAGGGCTAATGCTAACCCTAACCCTAACACTATCCTAGGCCTGATGCTAACCCTAACCCTAACCCTAACACTATCCTAGGGCTGATGCTAACCCTAACCCTAACACTATCCTAGGGCTGATGCTAACCCTAACCCTAACCCTAACACTATCGTAGGGCTGATGCTAACCCTAACCCTAACACTATCCTTGGCCTGATGGTAACCCTAACCCTAACCCTAACACTATCCTAGGGCTGATGCTAACTCTAACCCTAACACTATCCTAGGTCTGATGCTAACCCTAACCCTAACCCTAACACTATCCTAGGGTTGATGCTAACCCTAACCCTAACATTAACACTATCCTAGGGCTGATGCTAAACCTAACAGTAACAATATCCTAGGCCTGATGATATCCATAACCCTAAACCTAACACTATCCTAGGGCTGATGCTAACCCTAACCCTAACCCTAACACTATCCTAGGGCTGATTCTAACCGTAACCCTAACACAATCCTAGGCCTGATGCTAACCCTAACCCTTACCCTAACACTATCCTAGGGCTCATGCTAACCCTATCCCTAACGCTAACACTATCCTAGGGCGGATGCTAACCCTAACCCTAACCCTAACACTATCCTAGGGCTAATGCTAACCCTAACACTAACACTATCCTAGGGCTGATGCTAACCCTAACCCTAACCCTAACACTATCCTAGGGCTGATGCTAACCCTAACCCTAACTCTAACACTATCTCAGGGCTTTGGCTAACCCTAACCCTAACACTATCCTACGGCTGATGCTAACCCTAACCCTAACCCTAACACTATCCTAGGGCTAATGCTAACCCTAACCCTAACACTATCCTAGGCCTGATGCTAACCCTAACCCTAACCCTAACACTATCCTAGAGCTGATGCTAACCCTAACACTAACACTATCCTAGGGCTGATGCTAACCCTAACCCTAACCCTAACACTGTCCTAGGGCTGATGCTAACCCTAACCCTAACACTATCCTAGGCCTGATGCTAACCCTAACCCTAACCCTAACAGTATCTTAGGGCTGATGCTAACCCTAACACTAACACTATCCTAGGGCTGATGCTAACCCTAACCCTAACCCTAACACTATCCTAGGCCTGATGCTAAACCTATCGCTAACCCTAACACTCTCCTAGGGGTGATGCTAACCCTAACCCTAACACTATCCTAGGGCTGATGCTAACCCTAACCCTAACCCTAACACTATCCTAAGTCTGATGCTAACCCTAGCCCTCACACTATCCTAGGCCTGATGATAACCCTAACCCTATCCCTAACACTATCCTAGAGCTGATGCTAACCCTAACCCTAACACTATCTTAGGCCTGATGATAACCCTAACCCTAACCCTAACACTATCCTAGGGTTTATGTTAACCCTAACCCTAACACTATCCTAGGGCTGATGCTAACCCTAACCCTAACCCTAACACTATCCTAGGGCTGATGCTAACCCAAACCCTAACTCTAACACTATCTTAGGGCTGAGGCTAACCCTAACCCTAACACTATCCTACGGCTGATGCTAACCCTAACCCTAACCCTAACACTATCCTAGGGCTAATGCTAACCCTAACCCTAACACTATCCTAGGCCTGATGCTAACCCTAACCCTAACCCTAACACTATCCTAGGGCTGATGCTAACCCTAACCCTAACACTATCCTAGGGCTGATGCTAACCCTAACCCTAACCCTAACACTATCGTAGGGCTGATGCTAACCCTAACCCTAACACTATCCTTGGCCTGATGGTAACCCTAACCCTAACCCTAACACTATCCTAGGGCTGATGCTAACTCTAACCCTAACACTATCCTAGGTCTGATGCTAACCCTAACCCTAACCCTAACACTATCCTAGGGCTGATGCTAACCCTAACCCTAACAGTATCGTAGGCCTGATGATAACCCTAACCCTAACCCTAACACTATCCTAGGGCTGATGCTAACCCTAATCCTAACACTATCCTAGGGATGATGCTAACCCTAACCCTAAACCTAACACTATCCTAGGGCTGATGCTAACCCTAACGCTAACCCTAACCATATCCTTTAGCTGATGCTAACCCTAACCCTAACCCTAACACTATCCTAGGCCTGATGATAACCCTAACCCTAACCCTAACACTATCCTAGGGTTTATGTTAACCCTAACCCTAACACTATCCTAGGGCTGATCCTAACCCTAACCCTAACACTATCCTAGGGCTCATGCTAACCCTAACCCTAACCCTAACACTATCCTAAGTCTGATGCTAACCCTAGCCCTCACACTATCCTAGGCCTGATGATAACCCTAACCCTAACCTTAACACTATCCTAGGGCTGATGCTAACCCTAACCCTAACCCTAACACTATCCTAGGGTTTATGTTAACCCTAACCCTAACACTATCCTAGGGCTGATGCTAACCCTAACCCTAACACTAACACTATCCTAGGGCGGATGCTAACCCTAACCCTAACCCTAACACTATCCTAGGGCTGATGCTAACCCTAACACTAACACTATCCTAGGGCTGATGCTAACCCTAACCCTAACCCTAACGCTATCCTATGTCTCATGCTAACTCTAGCCCTCACACTATCCTAGGCCTGATGATAACCCTAACCCTAACCTTAACACTATCCTAGGGCTGATGCTAACCCTAACCCTAACCCTAACACTATCCTAGAGCTGATGCTAACCCTAACCCTAACAATATCCTAGGCCTGATGATAACCCTAACCCTAACCCTAACACTATCCTAGGGTTTAGGTTAACCCTAACCCTAACACTATCATAGGGCTGATGCTAACCCTAACACTAACACTATCCTAGGGCTGATGCTAACCCTAACCCTAACCCTAACACTATCCTAGGGCTGATGCTAACCCTAACCCTAACTCTAACACTATCTTAGGGCTGAGGCTAACCCTAACCCAAACACTATCCTACGGCTGATGCTAAACCTAACCCTAACCCTAACACTATCCTAAGGCTGATGCTAACCCTAACACTAACACTATCCTGGGCCTGGTGCTAACCCTAACCCTAACCCTAACACTATCCTAGGGCTGATGCTAACCCTAACCCTAACTCTAACACTATCCTAGGGCTGATGCTAACCCTAACCCTAACAATATCCTAGGCCTGATGATATCCCTAACCCTAAACCTAACACTATCCTAGGGCTGATGCTAACCCTAACCCTAACCCTAACACTATCCTAGTGTTGATTCTAACCGTAACCCTAACACTGTCCTAGGCCTGATGCTAACCCTAACCTTAACCCTAACACTATCCTAGGCCTGATGCTAACCCTATCCCTAACCCTAACACTCTCCTAGGGCTGAGGCTAACCCTAACCCTAACACTATCCTAGGGCTGATGTTAACCCTAACCCTAACGCTAACACTATCCTAGGGCTGATGGTAACCCTAACACTAACACTATCCTGGGGCTGATGCTAACCCAAACCCTAACCCTAACACTATCCTAGGGCTGATGCTAACACTAACCCTAACTCTAACACTATCCTAGGGCTGAGGCTAACCCTAACCCTAACACTATCCTACGGCTGATGCTAACCCTAACCCTAACCCTAACACTATCCTAAGGCTGATGCTAACCCTAACACTAACACTATCCTAGGCCTGGTGCTAACCCTAACCCTAACCCTAACACTATTCTAGGGCTGATGCTAACCCTAACCCCAATAATATCCTAGGGCTGATGCTAACCCTAACCCTAACCCTAACACTATCCTAGGGCTGATGCTAACCATAACCCTAACCCTAACACTATCCTAGGGCTGATGCTAACCCTAACCCTAACACTAACACTATCCTAGGGCTGATGCTAACCCTAACACTAACAATATCCTAGGCCTGATGATATCCATAACCCTAAACCTAACACTATCCTAGGGCTGATGCTAACCCTAACGCTAACCCTAACACTATCCTAGGACTGATTCTAACCGTAACCCTAACACAATCCTAGGCCTGATGCTAACCCTAACCCTTACCCTAACACTATCCTAGGGCTCATGCTAACCCTATCCCTAACCCTAACACTATCCTAGGGCGGATGCTAACCCTAACCCTAACCCTAACACTATCCTAGGGCTAATGCTAACCCTAACACTAACACTATCCTAGGGCTGATGCTAACCCTAACCCTAACCCTAACACTATCCTAGGGCTGATGCTAACCCTAACACTAACACTATCCTACGGCTGATGCTAACCCTAACCCTAACCCTAACACTATCCTAGGGCTAATGCTAACCCTAACCCTAACACTATCCTAGGCCTGATGCTAACCCTAACCCTAACCCTAACACTATCCTAGGGCTGATGCTAACCCTAACACTAACACTATCCTAGGGCTGATGCTAACCCTAACCCTAACCCTAACACTGTCCTAGGGCTGATGCTAACCCTAACCCTAACACTATCCTAGGCCTGATGCTAACCCTAACCCTAACCCTAACACTATCCTAGGGCTGATGCTAACCCTAACCCTAACACTATCCTAGGGCTGATGCTAACCCTAACCCTAACCCTAACACTATCCTAGGCCTGATGCTAAACCTATCCCTAACCCTAACACTCTCCTAGGGCTGATGCTAACCCTAACCCTAACACTATCCTAGGGCTGATGCTAACCCTAACCCTAACCCTAACACTATCCTAAGTGTGATGCTAACCCTAGACCTCACACTATCCTAGGCCTGATGATAACCCTAACCCTATCCCTAACACTATCCTAGAGCTGATGCTAACCCTAACCCTAACACTATTTTAGGCCTGATGATAACCCTAACCCTAACCCTAACACTATCCTAGGGTTTATGTTAACCCTAACCCTAACACTATCCTAGGGCTGATGATAACCCTAACCCTAACCCTAACACTATCCTAGGGCTGATGCTAACCCAAACCCTAACTCTAACACTATCTTAGGGCTTAGGCTAACCCTAACCCTAACACTATCCTACGGCTGATGCTAACCCTAACCCTAACCCTAACACTATCCTAGGGCTAATGCTAACCCTAACCCTAACACTATCCTAGGCCTGAAGCTAACCCTAACCCTAACCCTAACACTATCCTAGGGCTGATGCTAACCCTAACCCTAACACTATCCTAGGGCTGATGCTAACCCTAACCCTAACCCTAACACTATCATAGGGCTGATGCTAACCCTAACCCTAACAGTATCCTTGGCCTGATGCTAACCCTAACCCTAACCCTAACACTATCCTAGGGCTGATGCTAACTCTAACCCTAACACTATCCTAGGTGTGATGCTAACCCTAACCCTAACCCTAACACTATCCTAGGGCTGATGCTAACCCTAACCCTAACAGTATCGTAGGCCTGATGATAACCCTAACCCTAACCCTAACACTATCCTAGGGCTGATGCTAACCCTAACCCTAACACTATCCTAGGGCTGATGCTAACCCTAACCCTAACCCTAACACTATCCTAGGGCTGATGCTAACCCTAACGCTAACCCTAACACTATCCTTTAGCTGATGCTAACCCTAACCCTAACCCTAACACTATCCTAGGCCTGATGATAACCCTAACCCTAACCCTAACACTATCCTAGGGTTTATGTTAACCCTAACCCTAACACTATCCTAGGGCTGATGCTAACCCTAACCCTAACACTATCCTAGGGCTCATGCTAACCCTAACCCTAACCCTAACACTATCCTAAGTCTGATGCTAACCCTAGCCCTCACACTATCCTAGGCCTGATGATAACCCTAACCCTAACCTTAACACTATCCTAGGGCTGATGCTAACCCTAACCCTAACCCTAACACTATCCTAGGGTTTATGTTAACCCTAACCTTAACACTATCCTAGGGCTGATGCTAACCCTAACCCTAACCCTAACACTATCCTAAGTCTGATGCTAACTCTAGCCCTCACACTATCCTAGGCCTGATGATAACCCTAACCCTAACCTTAACACTATCCTGGGGCTGATGCTAACCCTAACACTAACCCTAACACTATCCTAGAGCTGATGCTAACCCTAACCCTAACAATATCCTAGGCCTGATGATAACCCTAACCCTAACCCTAACACTATCCTAGGGTTTAGGTTAACCCTAACCCTAACACTATCATAGGGCTGATGCTAACCCTAACACTAACACTATCCTAGGGCTGATGCTAACCCTAACCCTAACCCTAACACTATCCTAGGGCTGATGCTAACCCTAACCCTAACTCTAACACTATCCTAGGGCTGAGGCTAACCCTAACCCTAACACTATCCTACGGCTGATGCTAACCCTAACCCTAACCCTAACACTATCCTAAGGCTGATGCTAACCCTAACACTAACACTATCCTAGGCCTGGTGCTAACCCTAACCCTAACCCTAACACTATTCTAGGGCTGATGCTAACCCTAACCCCAATAATATCCTAGGGCTGATGCTAACCCTAACCCTAACCCTAACACTATCCTAGGGCTGATGCTAACCCTAACCCTAACCCTAACACTATCCTAGGGTTGATGCTAACCCTAACCCTAACATTAACACTATCCTAGGGCTGATGCTAAACCTAACAGTAACAATATCCTAGGCCTGATGATATCCATAACCCTAAACCTAACACTATCCTAGGGCTGATGCTAACCCTAACCCTAACCCTAACACTATCCTAGGGCTGATTCTAACCGTAACCCTAACACAATCCTAGGCCTGATGCTAACCCTAACCCTTACCCTAACACTATCCTAGGGCTCATGCTAACCCTATCCCTAACCCTAACACTATCCTAGGGCGGATGCTAACCCTAACCCTAACCCTAACACTATCCTAGGGCTAATGCTAACCCTAACACTAACACTATCCTAGGGCTGATGCTAACCCTAACCCTAACCCTAACACTATCCTAGGGCTGATGCTAACCCTAACCCTAACTCTAACACTATCTCAGGGCTGAGGCTAACCCTAACCCTAACACTATCCTACGGCTGATGCTAACCCTAACCCTAACCCTAACACTATCCTAGGGCTAATGCTAACCCTAACCCTAACACTATCCTAGGCCTGATGCTAACCCTAACCCTAACCCTAACACTATCCTAGGGCTGATGCTAACCCTAACACTAACACTATCCTAGGGCTGATGCTAACCCTAACCCTAACCCTAACACTGTCCTAGGGCTGATGCTAACCCTAACCCTAACACTATCCTAGGCCTGATGCTAACCCTAACCCTAACCCTAACAGTATCTTAGGGCTGATGCTAACCCTAACACTAACACTATCCTAGGGCTGATGCTAACCCTAACCCTAACCCTAACACTATCCTAGGCCTGATGCTAAACCTATCGCTAACCCTAACACTCTCCTAGGGGTGATGCTAACCCTAACCCTAACACTATCCTAGGGCTGATGCTAACCCTAACCCTAACCCTAACACTATCCTAAGTCTGATGCTAACCCTAGCCCTCACACTATCCTAGGCCTGATGATAACCCTAACCCTAACCCTAACACTATCCTAGGGTTTATGTTAACCCTAACCCTAACACTATCCTAGGGCTGATGCTAACCCTAACCCTAACCCTAACACTATCCTAGGGCTGATGCTAACCCATACCCTAACTCTAACACTATCTTAGGGCTGAGGCTAACCCTAACCCTAACACTATCCTACGGCTGATGCTAACCCTAACCCTAACCCTAACACTATCCTAGGGCTAATGCTAACCCTAACCCTAACACTATCCTAGGCCTGATGCTAACCCTAACCCTAACCCTAACACTATCCTAGGGCTGATGCTAACCCTAACCCTAACACTATCCTAGGGCTGATGCTAACCCTAACCCTAACCCTAACACTATCGTAGGGCTGATGCTAACCCTAACCCTAACACTATCCTTGGCCTGATGGTAACCCTAACCCTAACCCTAACACTATCCTAGGGCTGATGCTAACTCTAACCCTAACACTATCCTAGGTCTGATGCTAACCCTAACCCTAACCCTAACACTATCCTAGGGTTGATGCTAACCCTAACCCTAACATTAACACTATCCTAGGGCTGATGCTAAACCTAACAGTAACAATATCCTAGGCCTGATGATATCCATAACCCTAAACCTAACACTATCCTAGGGCTGATGCTAACCCTAACCCTAACCCTAACACTATCCTAGGGCTGATTCTAACCGTAACCCTAACACAATCCTAGGCCTGATGCTAACCCTAACCCTTACCCTAACACTATCCTAGGGCTCATGCTAACCCTATCCCTAACGCTAACACTATCCTAGGGCGGATGCTAACCCTAACCCTAACCCTAACACTATCCTAGGGCTAATGCTAACCCTAACACTAACACTATCCTAGGGCTGATGCTAACCCTAACCCTAACCCTAACACTATCCTAGGGCTGATGCTAACCCTAACCCTAACTCTAACACTATCTCAGGGCTTTGGCTAACCCTAACCCTAACACTATCCTACGGCTGATGCTAACCCTAACCCTAACCCTAACACTATCCTAGGGCTAATGCTAACCCTAACCCTAACACTATCCTAGGCCTGATGCTAACCCTAACCCTAACCCTAACACTATCCTAGAGCTGATGCTAACCCTAACACTAACACTATCCTAGGGCTGATGCTAACCCTAACCCTAACCCTAACACTGTCCTAGGGCTGATGCTAACCCTAACCCTAACACTATCCTAGGCCTGATGCTAACCCTAACCCTAACCCTAACAGTATCTTAGGGCTGATGCTAACCCTAACACTAACACTATCCTAGGGCTGATGCTAACCCTAACCCTAACCCTAACACTATCCTAGGCCTGATGCTAAACCTATCGCTAACCCTAACACTCTCCTAGGGGTGATGCTAACCCTAACCCTAACACTATCCTAGGGCTGATGCTAACCCTAACCCTAACCCTAACACTATCCTAAGTCTGATGCTAACCCTAGCCCTCACACTATCCTAGGCCTGATGATAACCCTAACCCTATCCCTAACACTATCCTAGAGCTGATGCTAACCCTAACCCTAACACTATCTTAGGCCTGATGATAACCCTAACCCTAACCCTAACACTATCCTAGGGTTTATGTTAACCCTAACCCTAACACTATCCTAGGGCTGATGCTAACCCTAACCCTAACCCTAACACTATCCTAGGGCTGATGCTAACCCAAACCCTAACTCTAACACTATCTTAGGGCTGAGGCTAACCCTAACCCTAACACTATCCTACGGCTGATGCTAACCCTAACCCTAACCCTAACACTATCCTAGGGCTAATGCTAACCCTAACCCTAACACTATCCTAGGCCTGATGCTAACCCTAACCCTAACCCTAACACTATCCTAGGGCTGATGCTAACCCTAACCCTAACACTATCCTAGGGCTGATGCTAACCCTAACCCTAACCCTAACACTATCGTAGGGCTGATGCTAACCCTAACCCTAACACTATCCTTGGCCTGATGGTAACCCTAACCCTAACCCTAACACTATCCTAGGGCTGATGCTAACTCTAACCCTAACACTATCCTAGGTCTGATGCTAACCCTAACCCTAACCCTAACACTATCCTAGGGCTGATGCTAACCCTAACCCTAACAGTATCGTAGGCCTGATGATAACCCTAACCCTAACCCTAACACTATCCTAGGGCTGATGCTAACCCTAATCCTAACACTATCCTAGGGATGATGCTAACCCTAACCCTAACCCTAACACTATCCTAGGGCTGATGCTAACCCTAACGCTAACCCTAACCATATCCTTTAGCTGATGCTAACCCTAACCCTAACCCTAACACTATCCTAGGCCTGATGATAACCCTAACCCTAACCCTAACACTATCCTAGGGTTTATGTTAACCCTAACCCTAACACTATCCTAGGGCTGATCCTAACCCTAACCCTAACACTATCCTAGGGCTCATGCTAACCCTAACCCTAACCCTAACACTATCCTAAGTCTGATGCTAACCCTAGCCCTCACACTATCCTAGGCCTGATGATAACCCTAACCCTAACCTTAACACTATCCTAGGGCTGATGCTAACCCTAACCCTAACCCTAACACTATCCTAGGGTTTATGTTAACCCTAACCCTAACACTATCCTAGGGCTGATGCTAACCCTAACCCTAACACTAACACTATCCTAGGGCGGATGCTAACCCTAACCCTAACCCTAACACTATCCTAGGGCTGATGCTAACCCTAACACTAACACTATCCTAGGGCTGATGCTAACCCTAACCCTAACCCTAACGCTATCCTATGTCTCATGCTAACTCTAGCCCTCACACTATCCTAGGCCTGATGATAACCCTAACCCTAACCTTAACACTATCCTAGGGCTGATGCTAACCCTAACCCTAACCCTAACACTATCCTAGAGCTGATGCTAACCCTAACCCTAACAATATCCTAGGCCTGATGATAACCCTAACCCTAACCCTAACACTATCCTAGGGTTTAGGTTAACCCTAACCCTAACACTATCATAGGGCTGATGCTAACCCTAACACTAACACTATCCTAGGGCTGATGCTAACCCTAACCCTAACCCTAACACTATCCTAGGGCTGATGCTAACCCTAACCCTAACTCTAACACTATCTTAGGGCTGAGGCTAACCCTAACCCAAACACTATCCTACGGCTGATGCTAAACCTAACCCTAACCCTAACACTATCCTAAGGCTGATGCTAACCCTAACACTAACACTATCCTGGGCCTGGTGCTAACCCTAACCCTAACCCTAACACTATCCTAGGGCTGATGGTAACCCTAACCCTAATACTATCCTAGGGCTGATGCTAACCATAACCCTAACCCTAACACTATCCTAGGGCTGATGCTAACCCTAACCCTAACCCTAACACTATCCTAGGGCTGATGCTAACCCTAACCCTAACACTCTCCTAGGCCTGATGCTAACCCTAACCCTAACACTTACACTATCCTAGTGCTGATGCTAACCCTAACCCTAACCCTAACACTATCCTAGGTCTGATGCTAACCCTAAACCTAACACTATCCTAGGCCTGATGCTAACCCTAACCCTAACCTTAACACTCTCCTAGGGCTGATGTTAACCCTAACCCTAACACTATGCTAGGGCTGATGCTAACCCTAACCCTAAGCCTAACACTCTCCTAGGGCTGATGCTAACCCTAACCCTAACACTATCCTAGGCCTGATGCTAACCCTAACCCTAACACTATCCTAGGTCTGATGCTAACCCTAACCCTAACCCTAACACTATCCTAGAGCTGATGCTAACGATAACCCTAACCCTAACCCTAACCCTAATGCTATCCTAGGGCTGATGCTAACCCTTACCCTAACCCTAACACTATCCTAGGGCTGATGCTAAATCTAACACTAACTCTAACACTATCCTAGGGCTGAGGCTAACCCTAACCCTACCACTATCCTACGGCTGATGCTAACCCTAACCCTAACCCTAACACTATCCTAAGGCTGATGCTAACCCTAACACTGACACTATCCTAGGCCTGGTGCTAACCCTAACCCTAACCCTAACACTATCCTAGGGCTGATGCTAACCCTAACCCTAATAATATCCTAGGGTTGATGCTAACCCTAACCCTAACCCGAACACTATCCTAGGGCTGATGCTAACCCTAACCCTAACCCTAACACTATCCTAGGGCTGATGCTAACCCTAACCCTAACTCTAACACTATCCTAGGGCTGATGCTAACCCTAACCCTAACAATATCCTAGGCCTGATGATATCCCTAACCCTAAACCTAACACTATCCTAGGGCTGATGCTAACCCTAACCCTAACCTTAACACTATCGTAGGGCTGATGCTAACCCTAACCCTAACGCTAACACTATCCTAGGGCTGATGCTAACCCTAACACTAACACTATCCTAGGGCTGATGCTAACCCAAACCCTAACCCTAACACTATCCTAGGGCTGATGCTAACACTAACCCTAACTCTAACACTATCCTAGGGCTGAGGCTAACCCTAACCCTAACACTATCCTACGGCTGATGCTAACCCTAACCCTAACCCTAACACTATCCTAAGGCTGATGCTAACCCTAACACTAACACTATCCTAGGCCTGGTGCTAACCCTAACCCTAACCCTAACACTATTCTAGGGCTGATGCTAACCCTAACCGCAATAATATCCTAGGGCTGATGCTAACCCTAACCCTAACCCTAACACTATCCTAGGGCTGATGCTAACCCTAACCCTAACCCTGACAGTATCCTATTGCTGATGCTAACCCTAACACTAACAATATCCTAGGCCTGATGATATCCATAACCCTAAACCTAACACTATCCTAGGGCTGATGCTAACCCTAACCCTAACCCTAACACTATCCTAGGGCTGATGCTAACCCTAACCCTAACCCTAACACTATCCTAGGGTTGATGCTATCCCTAACCCTAACATTAACACTATCCTAGGGCTGATGCTAAACCTAACACTAACAATATCCTAGGCCTGATGATATCCATAACCCTAAACCTAACACTATCCTAGGGCTGATGCTAACCCTAACCCTAACCCTAACACTATCCTAGGGCTGATTCTAACCGTAACCCTAACACAATCCTAGGCCTGATGCTAACCCTAACCCTTACCCTAACACTATCCTAGGGCTCATGCTAACCCTATCCCTAACCCTAACACTATCCTAGGGCGGATGCTAACCCTAACCCTAACCCTAACACTATCCTAGGGCTAATGCTAACCCTAACCCTAACACTATCCTAGGGCTGATGCTAACCCTAACCCTAACCCTAACACTATCCTAGGGCTGATGCTAACCCTAACCCTAACTCTAACACTATCTCAGGGCTGAGGCTAACCCTAACCCTAACACTATCCTACGGCTGATGCTAACCCTAACCCTAACCCTAACACTATCCTAGGGCTAATGCTAACCCTAACCCTAACACTATCCTAGGCCTGATGCTAACCCTAACCCTAACCCTAACACTATCCTAGGGCTGATGCTAACCCTAACACTAACACTATCCTAGGGCTGATGCTAACCCTAACCCTAACCCTAACACTGTCCTAGGGCTGATGCTAACCCTAACCCTAACACTATCCTAGGCCTGATGCTAACCCTAACCCTAACCCTAACAGTATCTTAGGCCTGATGCTAACCCTAACACTAACACTATCCTAGGGCTGATGCTAACCCTAACCCTAACCCTAACACTATCCTAGGCCTGATGCTAAACCTATCGCTAACCCTAACACTCTCCTAGGGGTGATGCTAACCCTAACCCTAACACTATCCTAGGGCTGATGCTAACCCTAACCCTAACCCTAACACTATCCTAAGTCTGATGCTAACCCTAGCCCTCACACTATCCTAGGCCTGATGATAACCCTAACCCTATCCCTAACACTATCCTAGAGCTGATGCTAACCCTAACCCTAACACTATCTTAGGCCTGATGATAACCCTAACCCTAACCCTAACACTATCCTAGGGTTTATGTTAACCCTAACCCTAACACTATCCTAGGGCTGATGCTAACACTAACCCTAACCCTAACACTATCCTAGGGCTGATGCTAACCCAAACCCTAACTCTAACACTATCTTAGGGCTGAGGCTAACCCTAACCCTAACACTATCCTACGGCTGATGCTAACCCTAACCCTAACCCTAACACTATCCTAGGGCTAATGCTAACCCTAACCCTAACACTATCCTAGGCCTGATGCTAACCCTAACCCTAACCCTAACACTATCCTAGGGCTGATGCTAACCCTAACCCTAACACTATCCTAGGGCTGATGCTAACCCTAACCCTAACCCTAACACTATCGTAGGGCTGATGCTAACCCTAACCCTAACACTATCCTTGGCCTGATGGTAACCCTAACCCTAACCCTAACACTATCCTAGGGCTGATGCTAACTATAACCCTAACACTATCCTAGGTCTGATGCTAACCCTAACCCTAACCCTAACACTATCCTAGGGCTGATGCTAACCCTAACCCTAACAGTATCGTAGGCCTGATGATAACCCTAACCCTAACCCTAACACTATCCTAGGGCTGATGCTAACCCTAATCCTAACACTATCCTAGGGATGATGCTAACCCTAACCCTAACCCTAACACTATCCTAGGGCTGATGCTAACCCTAACGCTAACCCTAACAATATCCTTTAGCTGATGCTAACCCTAACCCTAACCCTAACACTATCCTAGGCCTGATGATAACCCTAACCCTAACCCTAACACTATCCTAGGGTTTATGTTAACCCTAACCCTAACACTATCCTAGGGCTGATCCTAACCCTAACCCTAACACTATCCTAGGGCTCATGCTAACCCTAACCCTAACCCTAACACTATCCTAAGTCTGATGCTAACCCTAGCCCTCACACTATCCTAGGCCTGATGATAACCCTAACCCTAACCTTAACACTATCCTAGGGCTGATGCTAACCCTAACCCTAACCCTAACACTATCCTAGGGTTTATGTTAACCCTAACCCTAACACTATCCTAGGGCTGATGCTAACCCTAACCCTAACCCTAACACTATCCTAGGGCGGATGCTAACCCTAACCCTAACCCTAACACTATCCTAGGGCTGATGCTAACCCTAACACTAACACTATCCTAGGGCTGATGCTAACCCTAACCCTAACCCTAACACTATCCCAGGGCTGATGCTAACCCTAACCCTATCTCTAACACTATCTTAGGGCTGAGGCTAACCCTAACCCAAACACTATCCTATGGCTGATGCTAACCCTAACCCTAACCCTAACACTATCCTAAGGCTGATGCTAACCCTAACACTAACACTATCCTAGGCCTGGTGCTAACCCTAAACCCTAACCCTAACACTATCCTAGGGCTGATGCTAACCCTAACCCTAACCCTGACACTATCCTAGGGTTGATGCTAACCCTAATCCTAACACTATCCTAGGGATGATGCTAACCCTAAACCTAACCCTAACACTATCCTAGGGCTGATGCTAACAATAACCCTAACACTATCCTAGGGCTGATGCTAACCCTAACCCTAACCCTAACACTATCCTAGGGCTGATGCTAACCCTAACCCTAACACTATCCTAGGGCTGATGCTAACCCTAACCCTAACCCTAACGCTATCCTATGTCTCATGCTAACTCTAGCCCTCACACTATCCTAGGCCTGATGATAACCCTAACCCTAACCTTAACACTATCCTAGGGCTGATGCTAACCCTAACCCTAACCCTAACACTATCCTAGAGCTGATGCTAACCCTAACCCTAACAATATCCTAGGCCTGATGATAACCCTAACCCTAACCCTAACACTATCCTAGGGTTTAGGTTAACCCTAACCCTAACACTATCATAGGGCTGATGCTAACCCTAACACTAACACTATCCTAGGGCTGATGCTAACCCTAACCCTAACCCTAACACTATCCTAGGGCTGATGCTAACCCTAACCCTAACTCTAACACTATCTTAGGGCTGAGGCTAACCCTAACCCAAACACTATCCTACGGCTGATGCTAAACCTAACCCTAACCCTACCACTATCCTAAGGCTGATGCTAACCCTAACACTAACACTATCCTGGGCCTGGTGCTAACCCTAACCCTAACCCTAACACTATCCTAGGGCTGATGGTAACCCTAACCCTAATACTATCCTAGGGCTGATGCTAACCCTAACCCTAACCCTAACACTATCCTAGGGCTGATGCTAACCCTAACCCTAACCCTAACACTATCCTAGGGCTGATGCTAACCCTAACCCTAACACTCTCCTAGGCCTGATGCTAACCCTAACCCTAACACTTACACTATCCTAGTGCTGATGCTAACCCTAACCCTAACCCTAACACTATCCTAGGTCTGATGCTAACCCTAAACCTAACACTATCCTAGGCCTGATGCTAACCCTAACCCTAACCTTAACACTCTCCTAGGGCTGATGTTAACCCTAACCCTAACACTATGCTAGGGCTGATGCTAACCCTAACCCAAACCCTAACACTCTCCTAGGACTGATGCTAACCCTAACCCTAACACTATCCTAGGCCTGATGCTAACCCTAACCCTAACACTATCCTAGGTCTGATGCTAACCCTAACCCTAACCCTAACACTATCCTAGAGCTGATGCTAACGATAACCCTAACCCTAACCCTAACCCTAATGCTATCCTAGGGCTGATGCTAACCCTTACCCTAACCCTAACACTATCCTAGGGCTGATGCTAAATCTAACACTAACTCTAACACTATCCTAGGGCTGAGGCTAACCCTAACCCTAACACTATCCTACGGCTGATGCTAACCCTAACCCTAACCCTAACACTATCCTAAGGCTGATGCTAACCCTAACACTGACACTATCCTAGGCCTGGTGCTAACCCTAACCCTAACCCTAACACTATCCTAGGGCTGATGCTAACCCTAACCCTAATAATATCCTAGGGTTGATGCTAACCCTAACCCTAACCCGAACACTATCCTAGGGCTGATGCTAACCCTAACCCTAACCCTAACACTATCCTAGGGCTGATGCTAACCCTAACCCTAACTCTAACACTATCCTAGGGCTGATGCTAACCCTAACCCTAACAATATCCTAGGCCTGATGATATCCCTAACCCTAAACCTAACACTATCCTAGGGCTGATGCTAATCCTAACCCTAACCTTAACACTATCGTAGGGCTGATGCTAACCCTAACCCTAACGCTAACACTATCCTAGGGCTGATGCTAACCCTAACACTAACACTATCCTAGGGCTGATGCTAACCCAAACCCTAACCCTAACACTATCCTAGGGCTGATGCTAACACTAACCCTAACTCTAACTCTATCCTAGGGCTGAGGCTAACCCTAACCCTAACACTATCCTACGGCTGATGCTAACCCTAACCCTAACCCTAACACTATCCTAAGGCTGATGCTAACCCTAACACTAACACTATCCTAGGCCTGGTGCTAACCCTAACCCTAACCCTAACACTATTCTAGGGCTGATGCTAACCCTAACCGCAATAATATCCTAGGGCTGATGCTAACCCTAACCCTAACCCTAACACTATCCTAGGGCTGATGCTAACCCTAACCCTAACCCTGACAGTATCCTATTGCTGATGCTAACCCTAACACTAACAATATCCTAGGCCTGATGATATCCATAACCCTAAACCTAACACTATCCTAGGGCTGATGCTAACCCTAACCCTAACCCTAACACTATCCTAGGGCTGATGCTAACCCTAACCCTAACCCTAACACTATCCTAGGGTTGATGCTAACCCTAACCCTAACATTAACACTATCCTAGGGCTGATGCTAAACCTAACACTAACAATATCCTAGGCCTGATGATATCCATAACCCTAAACCTAACACTATCCTAGGGCTGATGCTAACCCTAACCCTAACCCTAACACTATCCTAGGGCTGATTCTAACCGTAACCCTAACACAATCCTAGGCCTGATGCTAACCCTAACCCTTACCCTAACACTATCCTAGGGCTCATGCTAACCCTATCCCTAACCCTAACACTATCCTAGGGCGGATGCTAACCCTAACCCTAACCCTAACACTATCCTAGGGCTAATGCTAACCCTAACACTAACACTATCCTAGGGCTGATGCTAACCCTAACCCTAACCCTAACACTATCCTAGGGCTGATGCTAACCCTAACCCTAACTCTAACACTATCTCAGGGCTGAGGCTAACCCTAACCCTAACAATATCCTACGGCTGATGCTAACCCTAACCCTAACCCTAACACTATCCTAGGGCTAATGCTAACCCTAACACTAACACTATCCTAGGCCTGATGCTAACCCTAACCCTAACCCTAACACTATCATAGGGCTGATGCTAACCCTAACACTAACACTATCCTAGGGCTGATGCTAACCCTAACCCTAACCCTAACACTGTCCTAGGGCTGATGCTAACCCTAACCCTAACACTATCCTAGGCCTGATGCTAACCCTAACCCTAACCCTAACACTATCTTAGGGCTGATGCTAACCCTAACACTAACACTATCCTAGGGCTGATGCTAACCCTAACCCTAACCCTAACACTATCCTAGGCCTGATGCTAAACCTATCGCTAACCCTAACACTCTCCTAGGGGTGATGCTAACCCAAACCCTAACACTATCCTAGGGCTGATGCTAACCCTAACCCTAACCCTAACACTATCCTAAGTCTGATGCTAACCCTAGCCCTCACACTATCCTAGGCCTGATGATAACCCTAACCCTATCCCTAACACTATCCTAGAGCTGATGCTAACCCTAACCCTAACACTATCTTAGGCCTGATGATAACTCTAACCCTAACCCTAACACTATCCTAGGGTTTATGTTAACCCTAACCCTAACACTATCCTAGGGCTGATGCTAACCCTAACCCTAACCCTAACACTATCCTAGGGCTGATGCTAACCCAAACCCTAACTCTAACACTATCTTAGGGCTGAGGCTAACCCTAACCCTAACACTATCCTACGGCTGATGCTAACCCTAACCCTAACCCTAACACTATCCTAGGGCTAATGCTAACCCTAACCCTAACACTATCCTAGGCCTGATGCTAACCCTAACGCTAACCCTAACACTATCCTAGGGCTGATGCTAACTCTAACCCTAACACTATCCTAGGTCTGATGCTAACCCTAACCCTAACCCTAACACTATCCTAGGGCTGATGCTAACCATAACCCTAACAGTATCGTAGGCCTGATGATAACCCTAACCCTAACCCTAACACTATCCTAGGGCTGATGCTAACCCTAATCCTAACACTATCCTAGGGATGATGCTAACCCTAACCCTAACCCTAACACTATCCTAGGGCTGATGCTAACCCTAACGCTAACCCTAACAATATCCTTTAGCTGATGCTAACCCTAACCCTAACCCTAACACTATCCTAGGCCTGATGATAACCCTAACCCTAACCCTAACACTATCCTAGGGTTTATGTTAACCCTAACCCTAACACTATCCTAGGGCTGATCCTAACCCTAACCCTAACACTATCCTAGGGCTCATGCTAACCCTAACCCTAACCCTAACACTATCCTAATTCTGATGCTAACCCTAGCCCTCACACTATCCTAGGCCTGATGATAACCCTAACCCTAACCTTAACACTATCCTAGGGCTGATGCTAACCCTAACCCTAACCCTAACACTATCCTAGGGTTTATGTTAACCCTAACCCTAACACTATCCTAGGGCTGATGCTAACCCTAACCCTAACCCTAACACTATCCTAGGGCGGATGCTAACCCTAACCCTAACCCTAACACTATCCTAGGGCTGATGCTAACCCTAACACTAACACTATCCTAGGGCTGATGCTAACCCTAACCCTAACCCTAACACTATCCCAGGGCTGATGCTAACCCTAACCCTATCTCTAACACTATCTTAGGGCTGAGGCTAACCCTAACCCAAACACTATCCTATGGCTGATGCTAACCCTAACCCTAACCCTAACACTATCCTAAGGCTGATGCTAACCCTAACACTAACACTATCCTAGGCCTGGTGCTAACCCTAAACCCTAACCCTAACACTATCCTAGGGCTGATGCTAACCCTAACCCTAACCCTAACACTATCCTAAGGCTGATGCTAACCCTAACACTAACACTATCCTAGGCCTGGTGCTAACCCTAAACCCTAACCCTAACACTATCCTAGGGCTGATGCTAACCCTAACCCTAACCTTAACACTATCGTAGGGCTGATGCTAACCCTAACCCTAACGCTAACACTATCCTAGGGCTGATGCTAACCCTAACACTAACACTATCCTAGGGCTGATGCTAACCCAAACCCTAACCCTAACACTATCCTAGGGCTGATGCTAACACTAACCCTAACTCTAACACTATCCTAGGGCTGAGGCTAACCCTAACCCTAACACTATCCTACGGCTGATGCTAACCCTAACCCTAACCCTAACACTATCCTAAGGCTGATGCTAACCCTAACACTAACACTATCCTAGGCCTGGTGCTAACCCTAACCCTAACCCTAACACTATTCTAGGGCTGATGCTAACCCTAACCGCAATAATATCCTAGGGCTGATGCTAACCCTAACCCTAACCCTAACACTATCCTAGGGCTGATGCTAACCCTAACCCTAACCCTGACAGTATCCTATTGCTGATGCTAACCCTAACACTAACAATATCCTAGGCCTGATGATATCCATAACCCTAAACCTAACACTATCCTAGGGCTGATGCTAACCCTAACCCTAACCCTAACACTATCCTAGGGCTGATTCTAACCGTAACCCTAACACAATCCTAGGCCTGATGCTAACCCTAACCCTTACCCTAACACTATCCTAGGGTTCATGCTAACCCTATCCCTAACGCTAACACTATCCTAGGGCGGATGCTAACCCTAACCCTAACCCTAACACTATCCTAGGGCTAATGCTAACCCTAACACTAACACTATCCTAGGGCTGATGCTAACCCTAACCCTAACCCTAACACTATCCTAGGGCTGATGCTAACACTAACCATAACTCTAACACTATCTTAGGGCTGAGGCTAACCCTAACCCTAACACTATCCTACGGCTGATGCTAACCCTAACCCTAACCCTAACACTATCCTAGGGCTAATGCTAACCCTAACCCTAACACTATCCTAGGCCTGATGCTAACCCTAACCCTAACCCTAACACTATCCTAGGGCTGATGCTAACCCTAACACTAACACTATCCTAGGGCTGATGCTAACCATAACCCTAACCCTAACACTGTCCTAGGGCTGATGCTAACCCTAACCCTAACACTATCCTAGGCCTGATGCTAACCCTAACCCTAACCCTAACACTATCCTAGGGCTGATGCTAACCCTAACCCTAACACTATCCTAGGGCTGATGCTAACCCTAACCCTAACCCTAACCCTATTCTAGGGCTGATGCTATCCCTAACCCTAACACTATCCTAGGCCTGATGATAACCCTAACCCTAACCCTAACACTCTCCTAGGGCTGATGCTAACCATAACCCTAACGCTATCTTAGGGCTGATGCTAACCCTAACCCTAACCCTAACACTATCCTAGGGCTGATGCTAACCATAACGCTAACCCTAACACTATCCTTTAACTGATGCTAACCCTAACCCTAACGCTAACACTATCCTAGGCCTGATGATAACCTTAACCCTAACCCTAACATTATCCTAGGGTTTATGTTAACCCTAACCCTAACACTATCCTAGGGCTGATGCTAACCCTAACACTATCCTAGGGCTGATGCTAACCCTAACCCTAACACTATCCTAGGGCTGATGCTAACCCTAACCCTAACCCTAACACTATCTTAGGGCTGATGCTAACCCTAACCCTAACCCTAACACTATCCTAGGGCTGATGCTAAATCTAACCCTAACTCTAACACTATCCTAGGGCTGAGGCTAACCCTAACCCTAACACTATCCTACGGCTGATGCTAACCCTAACCCTAACCCTAACACTATCCTAAGGCTGATGCTAACCCTAACACTGACACTATCCTAGGCCTGGTGCTAACCCTAACCCTAACCCTAACACTATCCTAGGGCTGATGCTAACCCTAACCCTAATAATATCCTAGGGTTGATGCTAAACCTAACCCTAACCCGAACACTATCCTAGGGCTGATGCTAACCCTAACCCTAACCCTAACACTATCCTAGGGCTGATGCTAACCCTATCCCTAACTCTAACACTATCCTAGGGCTGATGCTAACCCTAACCCTAACAATATCCTAGGCCTGATGATATCCCTAACCCTAAACCTAACACTATCCTAGGGCTGATGCTAACCCTAACCCTAACCCTAACACTATCCTAGGGCTGATGCTAACCCTAACCCTAACGCTAACACTATCCTAGGGCTGATGCTAACCCTAACACTAACACTATCCTAGGGCTGATGCTAACCCAAACCCTAACCCTAACACTATCCTAGGGCTGATGCTAACACTAACCCTAACTCTAACACTATCCTAGGGCTGAGGCTAACCCTAACCCTAACACTATCCTACGGCTGATGCTAACCCTAACCCTAACCCTAACACTATCCTAAGGCTGATGCTAACCCTAACACTAACACTATCCTAGGCCTGCTGCTAACCCTAACCCTAACCCTAACACTATTCTAGGGCTGATGCTAACCCTAATCCCAATAATATCCTAGGGCTGATGCTAACCCTAACCCTAACCCTAACACTATCCTAGGGCTGATGCTAACCCTAACCCTAACCCTAACAGTATCCTAGGGCTGATGCTAACCCTAACCCTAACACTAACACTATCCTAGGGCTGATGCTAACCCTAAAACTAACAATATCCTAGGCCTGATGATATCCATAACCCTAAACCTAACACTATCCTAGGGCTGATGCTAACCCTAACCCTTACCCTAACACTATCCTAGGGCTGATTCTAACCGTAACCCTAACACAATCCTAGGCCTGATGCTAACCCTAACCCTTACCCTAACACTATCCTAGGGTTCATGCTAACCCTATCCCTAACCCTAACACTATCCTAGGGCGGATGCTAACCCTAACCCTAACCCTAACACTATCCTAGGGCTAATGCTAACCCTAACACTAACACTATCCTAGGGCTGATGCTAACCCTAACCCTAACCCTAACACTATCCTAGGGCTGATGCTAACCCTAACCCTAACTCTAACACTATCTTAGGCCTGAGGCTAACCCTAACCCTAACACTATCCTACGTCTGATGCTAACCCTAACCCTAACCCTAACACTATCCTAGGGCTAATGCTAACCCTAACCCTAACACTATCCTAGGCCTGATGCTAACCCTAACCCTAACCCTAACACTATCCTAGGGCTGATGCTAACCCTAACCCTAACACTATCCTAGGGCTGATGCTAACCCTAACCCTAACCCTAACACTGTCCTAGCGCTGATGCTAACCCTAACCCTAACACTATCCTAGGCCTGATGCTAACCCTAACCCTAACCCTAATACTATCCTAGGGCTGATGCTATCCCTAACCGTAACACTATCCTAGGCCTGATGATAACCCTAACCCTAACCCTAACACTCTCCTAGGGCTGATGCTAACCATAACCCTAACACTATCCTAGGGCTGATGCTAACCCTAACCCTAACCCTAACACTATCCTAGGGCTGATGCTAACCATAACGCTAACCCTAACACTATCCTTTAACTGATGCTAACCCTAACCCTAACACTAACACTATCCTAGGCCTGATGATAACCCTAACCCTAACCCTAACACTATCCTAGGGTTTATGTTAACCCTAACCCTAACACTATCCTAGGGCTGATGCTAACCCTAACACTATCCTAGGGCTGATGCTAACCCTAACCCTAACCCTAACACTGTCCTAAGTCTGATGCTAACCCTAGCCCTCACACTATCCTAGGCCTGATGATAACCCTAACCCTAACCTTAACACTATCCTAGGGCTGATGCTAACCCTAACCCTAACCCTAACACTATCCTAGGGTTTATGTTAACCCTAACCCTAACACTATCCTAGGGATGATGCTAACCCTAACCCTAACCCTAACACTATCCTAGGGCGGATGCTAACCCTAACCCTAACCCTAACACTATCCTAGGGCTGATGCTAACCCTAACACTAACACTATCCTAAGTCTGATGCTAACCCTAGCCCTCACACTATCCTAGGCCTGATGATAACCCTAACCCTAACCTTAACACTATCCTAGGGCTGATGCTAACCCTAACCCTAACCCTAACACTATCCTAGGGTTTATGTTAACCCTAACTCTAACACTATCTTAGGGCTGAGGCTAACCCTAACCCAAACACTATCCTACGGCTGATGCTATCCCTAACCCTAACCCTAACACTATCCTAAGGCTGATGCTAACCCTAACACTAACACTATCCTAGGCCTGGTGCTAACCCTAACCCTAATACTATCCTAGGGTTGATGCTAACCCTAACCCTAACCCTAACACTATCCTAGGGCTGATGCTAACCCTATCCCTAACCCTAACACTATCCTAGGGCTGATGCTAACCCTAACCCTAACACTATCCTAGGCCTGATGCTAACCCTAACCCTAACACTATCCTAGGGCTGATGCTAACCCTAACACTAACACTATCCTAGGGCTGATGCTAACCCTACCCCTAACCCTAACACTATCCTAGGCCTGATGCTAACCCTATCCCTAACCCTAACACTCTCCTAGGGCTGAGGCTAACCCTAACCCTAACACTATCCTAGGGCTGATGCTAACCCTAACCCTAACACTAACACTATCCTAGGGTTGATGCTAACCCGAATCCTAACACTATCCTAGGGCTGATGCTAACCATAACCCTAACCCTAACACTATCCTAGGGCTGATGCTAACCCTAACCCTAACCCTAACACTATCCTAGGGCTGATGCTAACCCTAACCCTAACACTCTCCTAGGCCTGATGCTAACCCTAACCCTAACACTTACACTATCCTAGTGCTGATGCTAACCCTAACCCTAACCCTAACACTATCCTAGGTCTGATGCTAACCCTAAACCTAACACTATCCTAGGCCTGATGCTAACCCTAACCCTAACCTTAACACTCTCCTAGGGCTGATGTTAACCCTAACCCTAACACTATCCTAGGGCTGATGCTAACCCTAACCCTAACCCTAACACTCTCCTAGGGCTGATGCTAACCCTAACCCTAACACTATCCTAGGCCTGATGCTAACCCTAACCCTAACACTATCCTAGGTCTGATGCTAACCCTAACCCTAACCCTAACACTATCCTAGGGCTGATGCTAACCCTAACCCTAACCCTAACACTATCCTAGAGCTGATGCTAACCCTAACCCTAACCCTAACACTATCCTAGGGCTGATGCTAACCCTAACCCTAATAATATCCTAGGGTTGATGCTAACCCTAACCCTAACCCGAACACTATCCTAGGGCTGATGCTAACCCTCACCCTAACCCTAACACTATCCTAGGGCTGATGCTAACCCTAACCCTAACACTATCCTAGGGCTGATGCTAACCCTAACCCTAACCCTAACACTGTCCTAGCGCTGATGCTAACCCTAACCCTAACACTATCCTAGGCCTGATGCTAACCCTAACCCTAACCCTAATACTATCCTAGGGCTGATGCTATCCCTAACCGTAACACTATCCTAGGCCTGATGATAACCCTAACCCTAACCCTAACACTCTCCTAGGGCTGATGCTAACCATAACCCTAACACTATCCTAGGGCTGATGCTAACCCTAACCCTAACCCTAACACTATCCTAGGGCTGATGCTAACCATAACGCTAACCCTAACACTATCCTTTAACTGATGCTAACCCTAACCCTAACACTAACACTATCCTAGGCCTGATGATAACCCTAACCCTAACCCTAACACTATCCTAGGGTTTATGTTAACCCTAACCCTAACACTATCCTAGGGCTGATGCTAACCCTAACACTATCCTAGGGCTGATGCTAACCCTAACCCTAACCCTAACACTGTCCTAAGTCTGATGCTAACCCTAGCCCTCACACTATCCTAGGCCTGATGATAACCCTAACCCTAACCTTAACACTATCCTAGGGCTGATGCTAACCCTAACCCTAACCCTAACACTATCCTAGGGTTTATGTTAACCCTAACCCTAACACTATCCTAGGGATGATGCTAACCCTAACCCTAACCCTAACACTATCCTAGGGCGGATGCTAACCCTAACCCTAACCCTAACACTATCCTAGGGCTGATGCTAACCCTAACACTAACACTATCCTAAGTCTGATGCTAACCCTAGCCCTCACACTATCCTAGGCCTGATGATAACCCTAACCCTAACCTTAACACTATCCTAGGGCTGATGCTAACCCTAACCCTAACCCTAACACTATCCTAGGGTTTATGTTAACCCTAACTCTAACACTATCTTAGGGCTGAGGCTAACCCTAACCCAAACACTATCCTACGGCTGATGCTATCCCTAACCCTAACCCTAACACTATCCTAAGGCTGATGCTAACCCTAACACTAACACTATCCTAGGCCTGGTGCTAACCCTAACCCTAATACTATCCTAGGGTTGATGCTAACCCTAACCCTAACCCTAACACTATCCTAGGGCTGATGCTAACCCTATCCCTAACCCTAACACTATCCTAGGGCTGATGCTAACCCTAACCCTAACACTATCCTAGGCCTGATGCTAACCCTAACCCTAACACTATCCTAGGGCTGATGCTAACCCTAACACTAACACTATCCTAGGGCTGATGCTAACCCTAACCCTAACCCTAACACTATCCTAGGCCTGATGCTAACCCTATCCCTAACCCTAACACTCTCCTAGGGCTGAGGCTAACCCTAACCCTAACACTATCCTAGGGCTGATGCTAACCCTAACCCTAACACTAACACTATCCTAGGGTTGATGCTAACCCGAATCCTAACACTATCCTAGGGCTGATGCTAACCATAACCCTAACCCTAACACTATCCTAGGGCTGATGCTAACCCTAACCCTAACCCTAACACTATCCTAGGGCTGATGCTAACCCTAACCCTAACACTCTCCTAGGCCTGATGCTAACCCTAACCCTAACACTTACACTATCCTAGTGCTGATGCTAACCCTAACCCTAACCCTAACACTATCCTAGGTCTGATGCTAACCCTAAACCTAACACTATCCTAGGCCTGATGCTAACCCTAACCCTAACCTTAACACTCTCCTAGGGCTGATGTTAACCCTAACCCTAACACTATCCTAGGGCTGATGCTAACCCTAACCCTAACCCTAACACTCTCCTAGGGCTGATGCTAACCCTAACCCTAACACTATCCTAGGCCTGATGCTAACCCTAACCCTAACACTATCCTAGGTCTGATGCTAACCCTAACCCTAACCCTAACACTATCCTAGGGCTGATGCTAACCCTAACCCTAACCCTAACACTATCCTAGAGCTGATGCTAACCCTAACCCTAACCCTAACACTATCCTAGGGCTGATGCTAACCCTAACCCTAATAATATCCTAGGGTTGATGCTAACCCTAACCCTAACCCGAACACTATCCTAGGGCTGATGCTAACCCTAACCCTAACCCTAACACTATCCTAGGGCTGATGCTAACCCTAACCCTAACACTATCCTAGGGCTGATGCTAACCCTAACCCTAACCCTAACACTGTCCTAGCGCTGATGCTAACCCTAACCCTAACACTATCCTAGGCCTGATGCTAACCCTAACCCTAACCCTAATACTATCCTAGGGCTGATGCTATCCCTAACCGTAACACTATCCTAGGCCTGATGATAACCCTAACCCTAACCCTAACACTCTCCTAGGGCTGATGCTAACCATAACCCTAACACTATCCTAGGGCTGATGCTAACCCTAACCCTAACCCTAACACTATCCTAGGGCTGATGCTAACCATAACGCTAACCCTAACACTATCCTTTAACTGATGCTAACCCTAACCCTAACACTAACACTATCCTAGGCCTGATGATAACCCTAACCCTAACCCTAACACTATCCTAGGGTTTATGTTAACCCTAACCCTAACACTATCCTAGGGCTGATGCTAACCCTAACACTATCCTAGGGCTGATGCTAACCCTAACCCTAACCCTAACACTGTCCTAAGTCTGATGCTAACCCTAGCCCTCACACTATCCTAGGCCTGATGATAACCCTAACCCTAACCTTAACACTATCCTAGGGCTGATGCTAACCCTAACCCTAACCCTAACACTATCCTAGGGTTTATGTTAACCCTAACCCTAACACTATCCTAGGGATGATGCTAACCCTAACCCTAACCCTAACACTATCCTAGGGCGGATGCTAACCCTAACCCTAACCCTAACACTATCCTAGGGCTGATGCTAACCCTAACACTAACACTATCCTAAGTCTGATGCTAACCCTAGCCCTCACACTATCCTAGGCCTGATGATAACCCTAACCCTAACCTTAACACTATCCTAGGGCTGATGCTAACCCTAACCCTAACCCTAACACTATCCTAGGGTTTATGTTAACCCTAACTCTAACACTATCTTAGGGCTGAGGCTAACCCTAACCCAAACACTATCCTACGGCTGATGCTATCCCTAACCCTAACCCTAACACTATGCTAAGGCTGATGCTAACCCTAACACTAACACTATCCTAGGCCTGGTGCTAACCCTAACCCTAATACTATCCTAGGGTTGATGCTAACCCTAACCCTAACCCTAACACTATCCTAGGGCTGATGCTAACCCTATCCCTAACCCTAACACTATCCTAGGGCTGATGCTAACCCTAACCCTAACACTATCCTAGGCCTGATGCTAACCCTAACCCTAACACTATCCTAGGGCTGATGCTAACCCTAACACTAACACTATCCTAGGGCTGATGCTAACCCTAACCCTAACCCTAACACTATCCTAGGCCTGATGCTAACCCTATCCCTAACCCTAACACTCTCCTAGGGCTGAGGCTAACCCTAACCCTAACACTATCCTAGGGCTGATGCTAACCCTAACCCTAACACTAACACTATCCTAGGGTTGATGCTAACCCGAATCCTAACACTATCCTAGGGCTGATGCTAACCATAACCCTAACCCTAACACTATCCTAGGGCTGATGCTAACCCTAACCCTAACCCTAACACTATCCTAGGGCTGATGCTAACCCTAACCCTAACACTCTCCTAGGCCTGATGCTAACCCTAACCCTAACACTTACACTATCCTAGTGCTGATGCTAACCCTAACCCTAACCCTAACACTATCCTAGGTCTGATGCTAACCCTAAACCTAACACTATCCTAGGCCTGATGCTAACCCTAACCCTAACCTTAACACTCTCCTAGGGCTGATGTTAACCCTAACCCTAACACTATCCTAGGGCTGATGCTAACCCTAACCCTAACCCTAACACTCTCCTAGGGCTGATGCTAACCCTAACCCTAACACTATCCTAGGCCTGATGCTAACCCTAACCCTAACACTATCCTAGGTCTGATGCTAACCCTAACCCTAACCCTAACACTATCCTAGGGCTGATGCTAACCCTAACCCTAACCCTAACACTATCCTAGAGCTGATGCTAACCCTAACCCTAACCCTAACACTATCCTAGGGCTGATGCTAACCCTAACCCTAATAATATCCTAGGGTTGATGCTAACCCTAACCCTAACCCGAACACTATCCTAGGGCTGATGCTAACCCTAACCCTAACCCTAACACTATCCTAGGGCTGATGCTAACCCTAACCCTAACTCTAACACTATCCTAGGGCTGATGCTAACCCTAACCCTAACAATATCCTAGGCCTGATGATATCCCTAACCCTAAACCTAACACTATCCTAGGGCTGATGCTAACCCTAACCCTAACCCTAACACTATCCTAGGGCTGATGATAACCCTAACCCTAACGCTAACACTATCCTAGGGCTGATGCTAACCCTAACACTAACACTATCCTAGGGCTGATGCTAACCCAAACCCTAACCCTAACACTCTCCTAGGGCTGATGCTAACCATAACCCTAACACTATCCTAGGGCTGATGCTAACCCTAACCCTAACCCTAACACTATCCAAGGGCTGATGCTAACCATAACGCTAACCCTAACACTGTCCTAGGGCTGATGCTAACCATAACCCAAACACTATCCTAGGGCTGATGCTAACCCTAACCCTAACCCTAACACTCTCCTAGGGCTGATGCTAACCCTAACCCTAACACTATCCTAGGGCTGATGCTAACCCTAACCCTAACCCTAACACTGTCCTAGGGCTGATGCTAACCCTAACCCTAACACTATCCTAGGCCTGATGCTAACCCTAACCCTAACCCTAACACTATCCTAGGGCTGATGCTAACCCTAACCCTAACACTATCCTAGGGCTGATGCTAACCCTAACCCTAACCCTAACCCTATCCTAGGGCTGATGCTATCCCTAACCCTAACACTATCCTAGGCCTGATGATAACCCTAACCCTAACCCTAACACTCTCCTAGGGCTGATGCTAACCATAACCCTAACACTATCCTAGGGCTGATGCTAACCCTAACCCTAACCCTAACACTATCCTAGGGCTGATGCTAACCATAACGCTAACCCTAACACTATCCTTTAACTGATGCTAACCCTAACCCTAACACTAACACTATCCTAGGCCTGATGATAACCCTAACCCTAACCCTAACATTATCCTAGGGTTTATGTTAACCCTAACCCTAACACTATCCTAGGGCTGATGCTAACCCTAACACTATCCTAGGGCTGATGCTAACCCTAACCCTAACACTATCCTAGGGCTGATGCTAACCCTAACCCTAACCCTAACACTATCCTAGGGCTGATGCTAACCCTAACTCTAACCCTAACACTATCCTAGAGCTGATGCTAACGCTAACCCTAACCCTAACCCTAACCCTAATGCTATCCTAGGGCTGATGCTAACCCTTACCCTAACCCTAACACTATCCTAGGGCTGATGGTAAATCTAACCCTAACTCTAACACTATCCTAGGGCTGAGGCTAACCCTAACCCTAACACTATCCTACGGCTGATGCTAACCCTAACCCTAACCCTAACACTATCCTAAGGCTGATGCTAACCCTAACACTGACACTATCCTAGGCCTGGTGCTAACCCTAACCCTAACTCTAAAACTATCCTAGGGCTGATGCTAACCCTAACCCTAACAATATCCTAGGCCTGATGATATCCCTAACCCTAAACCTAACACTATCCTAGGGCTGATGCTAACCCTAACCCTAACCCTAACACTATCCTAGGGCTGATGCTAACCCTAACCCTAACGCTAACACTATCCTAGGGCTGATGCTAACCCTAACACTAACACTATCCTAGGGCTGATGCTAACCCAAACCCTAACCCTAACACTATCCTAGGGCTGATGCTAACACTAACCCTAACTCTAACACTATCCTAGGGCTGAGGCTAACCCTAACCCTAACACTATCCGACGGCTGATGCTAACCCTAACCCTAACCCTAACACTATCCTAAGGCTGATGCTAACCCTAACACTAACACTATCCTAGGCCTGCTGCTAACCCTAACCCTAACCCTAACACTATTCAAGGGCTGATGCTAACCCTAACCCCAATAATATGCTAGGGCTGATGCTAACCCTAACCCTAACCCTAACACTATCCTAGGGCTGATGCTAACCCTAACCCTAACCCTAACAGTATCCTAGGGCTGATGCTAACCCTAACCCTAACACTAACACTATCCTAGGGCTGATGCTAACCCTAACACTAACAATATCCTAGGCCTGATGATATCCATAACCCTAAACCTAACACTATCCTAGGGCTGATGCTAACCCTAACCCTAACCCTAACACTATCCTAGGGCTGATTCTAACCGTAACCCTAACACAATCCTAGGCCTGATGTTAACCCTAACCCTTACCCTAACACTATCCTAGGGTTCATGCTAACCCTATCCCTAACCCTAACACTATCCTAGGGCGGATGCTAACCCTAACCCTAACCCTAACACTATCCTAGGGCTAATGCTAACCCTAACACTAACACTATCCTAGGGCTGATGCTAACCCTAACCCTAACCCTAACACTATCCTAGGGCTGATGCTAACCCTAACCCTAACTCTAACACTATCTTAGGGCAGAGGCTAACCCTAACCCTAACACTATCCTACGGCTGATGCTAACCCTAACCCTAACCCTAACACTATCCTAGGGCTGATGCTAACCCTAACCCTAACACTATCCTAGGGCTGATGCTAACCCTAACCCTAACCCTAACACTGTCCTAGGGCTGATGCTAACCCTAACCCTAACACTATCCTAGGCCTGATGCTAACCCTAACCCTAACCCTAATACTATCCTAGGGCTGATGCTATCCCTAACCGTAACACTATCCTAGGCCTGATGATAACCCTAACCCTAACCCTAACACTCTCCTAGGGCTGATGCTAACCATAACCCTAACACTATCCTAGGGCTGATGCTAACCCTAACCCTAACCCTAACACTATCCTAGGGCTGATGCTAACCATAACGCTAACCCTAACACTATCCTTTAACTGATGCTAACCCTAACCCTAACACTAACACTATCCTAGGCCTGATGATAACCCTAACCCTAACCCTAACACTATCCTAGGGTTTATGTTAACCCTAACCCTAACACTATCCTAGGGCTGATGCTAACCCTAACACTATCCTAGGGCTGATGCTAACCCTAACCCTAACCCTAACACTGTCCTAAGTCTGATGCTAACCCTAGCCCTCACACTATCCTAGGCCTGATGATAACCCTAACCCTAACCTTAACACTATCCTAGGGCTGATGCTAACCCTAACCCTAACCCTAACACTATCCTAGGGTTTATGTTAACCCTAACCCTAACACTATCCTAGGGCTGATGCTAACCCTAACCCTAACCCTAACACTATCCTAGGGCGGATGCTAACCCTAACCCTAACCCTAACACTATCCTAGGGCTGATGCTAACCCTAACACTAACACTATCCTAAGTCTGATGCTAACCCTAGCCCTCACACTATCCTAGGCCTGATGATAACCCTAACCCTAACCTTAACACTATCCTAGGGCTGATGCTAACCCTAACCCTAACCCTAACACTATCCTAGGGTTTATGTTAACCCTAACTCTAACACTATCTTAGGGCAGAGGCTAAGCCTAACCCAAACACTATCCTACGGCTGATGCTATCCCTAACCCTAACCCTAACACTATCCTAAGGCTGATGCTAACCCTAACACTAACACTATCCTAGGCCTGGTGCTAACCCTAACCCTAACCCTAACACTATCCCAGGGCTGATGCTAACCCTAACCCTAATACTATCCTAGGGTTGATGCTAACCCTAACCCTAACCCTAACACTATCCTAGGGCTGATGCTAACCCTATCCCTAACCCTAACACTATCCTAGGGCTGATGCTAACCCTAACCCTAACACTATCCTAGGCCTGATGCTAACCCTAACCCTAACACTATCCTAGGGCTGATGCTAACCCTAACACTAACACTATCCTAGGGCTGATGCTAACCCTAACCCTAACCCTAACACTATCCTAGGCCTGATGCTAACCCTATCCCTAACCCTAACACTCTCCTAGGGCTGAGGCTAACCCTAACCCTAACACTATCCTAGGGCTGATGCTAACCCTAACCCTAACACTAACACTATCCTAGGGTTGATGCTAACCCTAATCCTAACACTATCCTAGGGCTGATGCTAACCATAACCCTAACCCTAACACTATCCTAGGGCTGATGCTAACCCTAACCCTAACCCTAACACTATCCTAGGGCTTTTGCTAACCCTAACCCTAACACTCTCCTAGGCCTGATGCTAACCCTAACCCTAACACTTACACTATCCTAGTGCTGATGCTAACCCTAACCCTAACCCTAACACTATCCTAGGTCTGATGCTAACCCTAAACCTAACACTATCCTAGGCCTGATGCTAACCCTAGCCCTAACCTTAACACTCTCCTAGGGCTGATGTTAACCCTAACCCTAACACTATCCTAGGGCTGATGCTAACCCTAACCCTAACCCTAACACTCTCCTAGGGCTGATGCTAACCCTAACCCTAACACTATCCTAGGCCTGATGCTAACCCTAACCCTAACACTATCCTAGGTCTGATGCTAACCCTAACCCTAACCCTAACACTATCCTAGGGCTGATGCTAACCCTAACCCTAACACTATCCTAGGCCTGATGATAACCCTAACCCTAACCCTAAAACTATCCTAGGGTTTATGTTAACCCTAACCCTAACACTATCCTAGGGCTGATGCTAACCCTAACCCTAACACTATCCTAGGGCTGATGCTAACCCTAACCCTAACCCTAACAATATCCTAGGGCTGATGCTAACCCTAACCCTAACTCTAACACTATCTTAGGGCTGAGGGTAACCCTAACCCAAACACTATCCTACGGCTTATGCTAACCCTAACACTAACACTATCCTAGGCCTGGTGCTAACCCTAACCCTAACCCTAACACTATCCTAGGGCTGATGTTAACCCTAACCCTAATACTATCCTAGGGTTGATGCTAACTCTAACCCTAACCCTAACACTATCCTAGGGCTGATGCTAACCCTATCACTAACCCTAACACTATCCTAGGGCTGATGCTAACCCTAACCCTAACACTATCCTAGGCCTGATGCTTACCCCACCCCTAACCCTAACACTCTCCTATGGCTGAGGCTAACCCTAACCCTAACACTATCCTAGGGCTGATGCTAAGCCTAACCCTAACCCTAACACTATCCTAGGGTTGATGCTAACCCTAATCCTAACACTAACCTAGGGCTGATGCTAACCCTAACCCTAACCCTAACACTATCCTAGGGCTGATGCTAACCCTAACCCTAACACTATCCTAGGGCTGATGCTAACCCTAACCCTAACCCTAACACTATCCTAGGGCTGATGCTAACCCTAACCCTAACACTATCCTAGGGCTGATGCTAACCCTAACCCTAACCCTAACACTATCCTAAGTCTGATGCTAACCCTAACCCTAATACTATCCTAGGGCTGATGCTAACCCTATCCCTAACCCTAACACTATCCTAGGGCTGATGCTAACCCTAACCCTAACACTATCCTAGGCCTGATGCTAACCCTAACCCTAACACTATCCTAGGGCTGATGCTAACCCTAACACTAACACTATCCTAGGGCTGATGCTACCCCTAACCCTAACCCTAACACTATCCTAGGCCTGATGCTAACCCTATCCCTAACCCTAACACTCTCCTATGGCTGAGGCTAACCCTAACCCTAACACTATCCTAGGGCTGATGCTAACCCTAACCCTAACCCTAACACTATCCTAGGGTTGATGCTAACCCTAACCCTAACACTAACACTATCCTAGAGCTGATGCTAACCCTAACCCTAACACTATCCTAGGCCTGATGATAACACTAACCCTAACCCTAACACTATCCTAGGGCTGATGCTAACCCTAACCCTAACTCTAACACTATCTTAGGGCTGAGGCTAACCCTAACCCAAACACTATCCTACGGCTGATGCTAACCATAACCCTAACCCTAACACTATCCTAAGGCTGATGCTAACCCTAACCCTAACCCTTACACTATCCTAGGGCTGATGCTAACCCTAACCCTAACCCTAACACTATCCTAGGCCTGATGATAACCCTAACCCTAACCCTAAAACTATCCTAGGGTTTATGTTAACCCTAACCCTAACACTATCCTAGGGCTGATGCTAACCCTAACCCTAACACTATCCTAGGGCTGATGCTAACCCTAACCCTAACACTAACACTATCCTAAGTCTGATGCTAACCCTAGCCCTCACACTATCCTATTCCTGATGATAACCCTAACCCTAACCTTAACACTATCCTAGGGCTGATGCTAACCCTAACCCTAACCCTAACACTATCCTAGGGTTTATGTTAACCCTAACCCTAACACTATCCTAGGGCTGATGCTAACCCTAACCCTAACACTAACACTATCCTAGGGCGGATGCTAACCCTAACCCTAACCCTAACACTATCCTTGGGCTGATGCTAACCCTAACACTAACACTATCCTAGGGCTGATGCTAACCCTAACCCTAACACTATCCTAGGCCTGATGCTAACCCTATCCCTAACCCTAACACTCTCCTAGGGCTGAGGCAAACCCTAACCCTAACACTATCCTAGGGCTGATGCTAACCCTAACGCTAACCCTAACACTATACTAGGGTTGATGCTAACCCTAATCCTAACACTATCCTAGGGTGATGCTAACCCTAACCCTAACCCTAACACTATCCTAGGGCTGATGCTAACCCTAACCCTAACACTATCCTAGGGCTGATGCTAACCCTAACCCTAACCCTAACACTATCCTAGGGCTGATGCTAACCCTAACCCTAACACTATCCTAGGGCTGATGCTAACCCTAACCCTAACCCTAACACTATCCTAAGTCTGATGCTAACCCTAGCCCTCACACTATCCTAGGCCTGATGATAACCCTAACCCTAACCTTAACACTATCCTAGGGCTGATGCTAACCCTAACCCTAACACTAACACTATCCTAGAGCTGATGCTAACCCTAACCCTAACACTATCCTAGGCCTGATGATAACCCTAACCCTAACCCTAACACTATCCTAGGGCTGATGCTAACCCTAACCCTAACTCTAACACTATCTTAGGGCTGAGGCTAACCCTAACCCAAACACTATCCTACGGCTGATGCTAACCATAACCCTAACCCTAACACTATCCTAAGGCTGATGCTAACCCTAACCCTAACCCAAACACTATCCTAGGGTTGATGCTAACCCTAACCCTGACACTATCCTAGGGCTGATGCTAACCCTAACCCTAACCCTAACACTATCCTAGGGCTGATGCTAACCCTAACCCTAACACTATCCTAGGCCTGATGATAACCCTAACCCTAACCCTAACACTATCCTAGGGTTTATGTTAACCCTAACCCTAACACTATCCTAGGGCTGATGCTAACCCTAACCCTAACACTATCCTAGGGCTGATGCTAACCCTAACCCTAACCCTAACACTATCCTAAGTCTGATGCTAACCCTAGCCCTCACACTATCCTAGGCCTGATGATAACCCTAACCATAACCTTAACACTATCCTAGGGCTGATGCTAACCCTAACCCTATCCCTAACACTATCCTAGGGTTTATGTTAACCCTAACCCTAACACTATCCTAGGGCTGATGCTAACCCTAACCCTAACCCTAACACTATCCTAGGGCGGATGCTAACCCTAACCCTAACCCTAACACTATACTTGGGCTGATGCTAACCCTAACACTAACACTATCCTAGGGCTGATGCTAACCCTAACCCTAACCCTAACACTATCCTAGGGCTGATGCTAACCCTAACCCTAACTCTAACACTATCTTAGGGCTGAGACTAACCCTAACCCAAACACTATCCTACGGCTGATGCTAACCCTAACCCTAACCCTAACACTATCCTAAGGCTGATGCTAACCCTAACACTAACACTATCCTAGGCCTGGTGCTAACCCTAACCCTAACCCTAACACTATCCTAGGGCTGATGCTAACCCTAACCCTAATACTATCCTAGGGTTGATGCTAACCCTAACCCTAACCCTAACACTATCCTAGGGCTGATGCTAACCCTATCCCTAACCCTAACACTATCCTAGGGCTGATGCTAACCCTAACCCTAACACTATCCTAGGCCTGATGCTAACCCTAACCCTAACACTATCCTAGGGCTGATGCTAACCCTAACACTAACACTCTCCTAGGGCTGAGGCTAACCCTAACCCTAACACTATCCTAGGGCTGATGCTAACCCTAACCTTAACCCTAACACTATACTAGGGTTGATGCTAACCCGAATCCTAACACTATCCTAGGGCTGATGCTAACCCTAACCCTAACCCTAACACTATCCTAGGGCTGATGCTAACCCTAACCCTAACACTATCCCAGGGCTGATGCTAACCCTAACCCTAACCCTAACACTATCCTAGGGCTGATGCTAACCCTAACCCTAACACTATCCTAGGGCTGATGATAACCCTAACCCTAACCCTAACACTATCCTAAGTCTGATGCTAACCCTAGCCCTCACACTATCCTAGGCCTGATGATAACCCTAACCCTAACCTTAACACTATCCTAGGGCTGAGGCTAACCCTAACCCTAACACTAACACTATCCTAGAGCTGATGCTAACCCTAATCCTAACACTATCCTAGGCCTGATGATAACCCTAACCCTAACCCTAACACTATCCTAGGGCTGATGCTAACCCTAACCCTAACTCTAACACTATCTTAGGGCTGAGGCTAACCCTAACCCAAACACTATCCTACGGCTGATGCTAACCATAACCCTAACCCTAACACTATCCTAAGGCTGATGCTAACCCTAACCCTAACCCAAACACTATCCTAGGGTTGATGGTAACCCTAACCCTGACACTATCCTAGGGCTGATGCTAACCCTAACCCTAACCCTAACCCTAACACTATCCTAAGTCTGATGCTAACCCTAGCCCTCACACTATCCTAGGCCTGATGATAACCCTAACCCTAACCTTAACACTATCCTAGGGCTGATGCTAACCCTAACCCTAACCCTAACACTATCCTAGAGCTGATGCTAACCCTAACCCTAACACTATCCTTGGCCTGATGATAACCCTAAACCTAACCCTAACACTATCCTAGGGTTTATGTTAACCCTAACCCTAACACTATCCTAGGGCTGATGCTAACCCTAACACTAACACTATCCTAGGGCTGATGCTAACCCTAACCCTAACCCTAACACTATCCTAGGGCTGATGCTAACCCTAACCCTAACTCTAACACTATCTTAGGGCTGAGGCTAACCCTAACACAAACACTATCCTACGGCTGATGCTAACCCTAACCCTAACCCTAACACTATCCTAAGGCTGATGCTAACCCTAACACTAACACTATCCTGGGCCTGGTGCTAACCCTAACCCTAACCCTAACACTATCCTAGGGCTGATGCTAACCCTAACCCTAACACTATCCTAGGGCTGATGCTAACCCTAACCCTAACCGTAACACTATCCTAAGTCTGATGCTAACCCTAGCCCTCACACTATCCTAGGCCTGATGATAACCCTAACCCTAACCTTAACACTATCCTAGGGCTGATGCTAACCCTAACCCTAACCCTAACACTATCCTAGAGCTGATGCTAACCCTAACCCTAACACTATCCTAGGCCTGATGATAACCCTAACCCTAACCCTAACACTATCCTAGGGCTGATGCTAACCCTAACCTTAACACTATCCTAGTGCTGATGCTAACACTAACCCTAACCCTAACACTATCCTAGGGCTGATGCTAACCCTAACGCTAACCCTAACACTATCCTTGAACTGATGCTAACACTAACCGTAACCCTAACACTATCCTAGGCCTGATGATAACCCTAACCGTAACTCTAACACTATCCTAGGGTTTATGTTAACCCTAACCCTAACACTATCCTAGGGCTGATGCTAACCCTAACCCTAACCCTAACACTGTCCTAGGGCGGATGCTAACCCTAACCCTAACCCTAACACTATCCTAGGGCTCATGCTAACCCTAACACTAACACTATCCTAGGGCTGATGCTAACCCTAACCCTAAACCTAACAGTATCCTAGGGCTGATGCTAACCCTAACCCTAACTCTAACACTATCTTAGGGCTGAGGGTAACCCTAACCCAAACACTATCCTACGGCTGATGCTAACCCTAACCCTAACCCTAACACTATCCTAAGGCTGAAGCCAACCCTAACACTAACACTATCCTAGGCCTGGTGCTAACCCTAACCCTAACCCTAAAACTATCCTAGGGCTGATGCTAACCCTAACCCTAATACTATCCTAGGGCTGATGCTAACCCTAACCCTAACCCTAACATTATCCTAGGGCTGATGCTAACCCTAGCCCTAACCCTAACACTATCCTAGGGCTGATGCTAACCCTAACCCTAACACTATCCTAGGCCTGATGATAACCCTAACCCTAACCTTAACACTATCCTAGGCCTGATGCTAACCCTAACCCTAACACTATCCTAGGGCTGATGCTAACCCTAACCCTAACCCTAACATTATCCTAGGGCTGATGCTAACCCTAACCCTAACCCTAGCACTATCCTAGGGCTGATGTTAACACTAACCCTAACACTATCCTAGGGCTGATGCTAACACTAACCCTAAACCTAACACTCTCCTAGGGCTGATGCTAACCCTAACCCTAACACTATCCTAGGCCTGATGCTAACCCTAACCCTAACACTATCCTAGGTCTGATGATAACCCTAACCCTAACCCTAACACTATCCTAGGGCTGATGCTAACCTTAACCCTAACCGTAACACTATCCTAAGTCTGATGCTAACCCTAGCCCTCACACTATCCTAGGCCTGATGATAACCCTAACCCTAACCTTAACACTATCCTAGGGCTGATGCTAACCCTAACCCTAACCCTAACACTATCCTAGAGCTCATGCTAACCCTAACCCTAACACTATCCTAGGCCTGATGATAACCCTAACCCTAACCCTAACACTATCCTAGGGCTGATGCTAACCCTAACCTTAACACTATCCTAGGGCTGATGCTAACCCTAACCCTAACCCTAACACTATCCTAGGGCTGATGCTAACCCTAACGCTAACCCTAACACTATCCTTGAACTGATGCTAACCCTAACCCTAACCCTAACACTATCCTAGGCCTGATGATAACCCTAACCCTAAATCTAACACTATCCTAGGGTTTATGTTAACCCTAACCCTAACACTATCCTAGGGCTGATGGTAACCCTAACCCTAACCCTAACACTGTCCTAGGGCGGATGCTAACCCTAACCCTAACCCTAACACTATCCTAGGGCTCATGCTAACCCTAACACTAACACTATCCTATGGCTGATGCTAACCCTAACCCTAACCCTAACACTATCCTAGGGCTGATGCTAACCCTAAGCCTAACTCTAACACTATCTTAGGGCTGAGGCTAACCCTAACCCTAACACTATCCTATGGCTGATGCTAACCCTAACCCTAACCCTAACATTATCCTAGGGCTGATGCTAACCCTAGCCCTAACCCTAACAAAATCCTAGGGCTCATGCTAACCCTAACCCTAACACTATCCTAGGGCTGATGCTAACCCTAACCCTAACCCTAACACTATCCTAGGCCTGATGCTAAACCTATCCCTAACCCTAACACTCTCCTAGGGCTGAGGCTAACCCTAACCCTAACACTATCCTAGGGCTGATGCTAACCATAACCCTCACCCTAACACTATCCTAGGGTTGATGCTAACCCTAACCCTAACACTATCCTTGGGCTGATGCTAACCCTAACCCTAACACTATCCTAGGGCTGATGCTAACCCTAACCCTAACCCTAACACTATCCTAGGGCTGATGCTAACCCTAACCCTAACACTATCCTACGGCTGATGCTAACCCTAACCCTAACCCTAACACTATCCTAAGTCTGATGCTAACCCTAGCCCTCACACTATCCTAGGCCTGATGATAACCCTAACCCTAACCTTAACACTATCCTAGGGCTGATGCTAACCCTAACGCTAACCCTAACACTATCTTGAACTGATGCTAACCCTAAACCTAACCCTAACACTATCCTAGGCCTGATGATAACCCTAACCCTAACTCTAACACTATCCTAGGGTTTATGTTAACCCTAACCCTAACACTGTCCTAGGGCGGATGCTAACCCTAACCCTAACCCTAACACTATCCTAGGGCTCATGCTAACCCTAACACTAACACTATCCTAGGGCTGATGCTAACCCTAACCCTAACCCTAACACTATCCTAAGTCTGATGCTAACCCTAGCCCTCACACTATCCTAGGCCTGATGATAACCCTAACCCTAACCTTAACACTATCCTAGGGCTGAGGCTAACCCTAACCCTAACACTAACACTATCCTAGAGCTGATGCTAACCCTAACCCTAACACTATCCTAGGCCTGATGATAACCCTAACCCTAACCCTAACACTATCCTAGGGCTGATGCTAACCCTAACCCTAACTCTAACACTATCTTAGGGCTGAGGATAACCCTAACGCAAACACTATCCTACGGCTGATGCTAACCATAACCCTAACCCTAACACTATCCTAAGGCTGATGCTAACCCTAACCCTAACCCAAACACTATCCTAGGGTTGATGCTAACCCTAACCCTCACACTATCCTAGGGCTGATGCTAACCCTAACCCTAACCCTAACACTATCCTAGGGCTGATGCTAACCCTAACCCTAACACTATGCTAGGCCTGATGATAACCCTAACCCTAACCCTAACACTATCCTAGGGTTTATGTTAACCCTAACCCTAACACTATCCTAGGGCTGATGCTAACCCTTACCCTAACACTATCCTAGGGTTGATGCTAACTCTAATCCTAACACTATCCTAGGGCTGATGCTAACCCTAACCCTAACCCTAACACTATCCTAGGGCTGATGCTAACCCTAACCCTAACACTATCCTAGGGCTGATGCTAACCCTAACCCTAACCTAACACTATCCTAGGGCTGATGCTAACCCTAACCCTAACACTATCCTAGGGCTGATGCTAACCCTAACCCTAACCCTAACACTATCCTAAGTCTGATGCTAACCCTAGCCCTCACACTATCCTAGGCCTGATGATAACCCTAACCCTAACCTTAACACTATCCTAGGGCTGATGCTAACCCTAACCCTAACACTAACACTATCCTAGAGCTGATGCTAACCCTAACCCTAACACTATCCTAGGCCTGATGATAACCCTAAACCTAACCCTAACACTATCCTAGGGTTTATGTTAACCCTAACCCTAACACTATCCTAGGGCTGATGCTAACCCTAACACTAACACTATCCTAGGGCTGATGCTAACCCTAACCCTAACCCTAACACTATCCTAGGGCTGATGCTAACCCTAACCCTAACTCTAACACTATCTTAGGGCTGAGGCTAACCCTAACACAAACACTATCCTACGGCTGATGCTAACCCTAACCCTAACCCTAACACTATCCTAAGGCTGATGCTAACCCTAACACTAACACTATCCTGGGCCTGGTGCTAACCCTAACCCTAACCCTAACACTATCCAAGGGCTGATGCTAACCCTAACCTTAACCGTAACACTATCCTAAGTCTGATGCTAACCCTAGCCCTCACACTATCCTAGGCCTGATGATAACGCTAACCCTAACCTTAACACTATCCTAGGGCTGATGCTAACCCTAACCCTAACCCTAACACTATCCTAGAGCTGAGGCTAACCCTAACCCTAACACTATCCTAGGCCTGGTGATAACCCTAACCCTAACCATAACACTATCCTAGGGCTGATGCTAACCCTAACCTTAACACTATCCTAGGGCTGATGCTAACACTAACCCTAACCCTAACACTATCCTAGGGCTGATGCTAACCCTAACGCTAACCCTAACACTATCCTTGAACTGATGCTAACCCTAACCCTAACCCTAACACTATCCTAGGCCTGATGATAACCCTAACCCTAACTCAAACACTATCCTAGGGTTTATGTTAACCCTAACCCTAACACTATCCTAGGGCTGATGCTAACCTTAACCCTAACACTAACACTGTCCTAGGGCGGATGCTAACCCTAACCCTAACCCTAACACTATCCTAGGGCTCATGCTAACCCTAACACTAACACTATCCTAGGGCTGATGCTAACCCTAACCCTAACCCTAACAGTATCCTAGGGCTGATGCTAACCCTAACCCTAACTCTAACACTATCTTAGGGCTGAGGGTAACCCTAACCCAAACACTATCCTACGGCTGATGCTAACCCTAACCCTAACCCTAACACTATCCTAAGGCTGAAGCCAACCCTAACAATAACACTATCCTAGGCCTGGTGCTAACCCTAACCCTAACCCTAACACTATCCTAGGGCTGATGCTAACCCTAACCCTAATACTATCCTAGGGCTGATGCTAACCCTAACGCTAACCCTAACATTATCCTAGGGCTGATGGTAACCCTAGCCCTAACCCTAACACTATCCTAGGGCTGATGCTAACCCTAACCCTAACACTATCCTAGGCCTGATGCTAACCCTAACCCTAACACTTACACTATACTAGGGCTGATGCTAACCCTAACCCTAACCCTAACACTATCCTAGGTCTGATGCTAACCCTAAACCTAACACTATCCTAGGGCTGATGCTAACCCTAGCCCTAACCCTAACACTATCCTAGGGCTGATGTTAACACTAACCCTAACACTATCCTAGGGCTGATGCTAACACTAACCCTAAACCTAACACTCTCCTAGGGCTGATGCTAACCCTAACCATAACACTATCCTAGGCCTGATGCTAACCCTAACCCTAACACTATCCTAGGGCTGATGCTAACCCTAACCCTAACCCTAACACTATCCTAGGCCTGATGCTAAACCTATCCCTAACCCTAACACTCTCCTAGGGCTGAGGCTAACCCTAACCCTAACACTATCCTAGGGCTGATGCTAACCCTAACCCTCACCCTAACACTATCCTAGGGTTGATGCTAACCCTAACCCTAACACTATCCTAGGGCTGATGCTAACCCTAACCCTAACACTATCCTAGGACTGATGCTAACCCTAACCCTAACCCTAACACTATCCTAGGACTGATGCTAACCCTAACCCTAACACTATCCTACGGCTGATGCTAACCCTAACCCTAACCCTAACACTATCCTAACTCTGATGCTAACCTTAGCCCTCACACTATCCTAGGCCTGATGATAACCCTAACCCTAACCTTAGCACTATCCTAGGGCTGATGCTAACCCTAACGCTAACCCTAACACTATCCTTTAACTGATGCTAACCCTAACCCTAACCCTAACACTATCCTAGGCCTGATGATAACCCTAACCCTAACCCTAACACTATCCTAGGGCTGATGCTAACCCTAACCCTAACCGTAACACTATCCTAAGTCTGATGCTAACCCTAGCCCTCACACTATCCTAGGCCTGATGATAACCCTAACCCTAACCTTAACACTATCCTAGGGCTGATGCTAACCCTAACCCTAACCCTAACACTATCCTAGGTCTGATGCTAACCCTAAACCTAACACTATCCTAGGGCTGATGCTAACCCTAGCCCTAACCCTAACACTATCCTAGGGCTGATGTTAACACTAACCCTAACACTATCCTAGGGCTGATGCTAACACTAACCCTAAACCTAACACTCTCCTAGGGCTGATGCTAACCCTAACCATAACACTATCCTAGGCCTGATGCTAACCCTAACCCTAACACTTACACTATACTAGGGCTGATGCTAACCCTAACCCTAACCCTAACACTATCCTAGGTCTGATGCTAACCCTAACCCTAACACTATCCTAGGGCTGATGCTAACCCTAACCCTAACCCTAACACTATCCTAGGCCTGATGCTAAACCTATCCCTAACCCTAACACTCTCCTAGGGCTGAGGCTAACCCTAACCCTAACACTATCCTACGGCTGATGCTAACCCTAACCCTAACCCTAACACTATCCTAACTCTGATGCTAACCTTAGCCCTCACACTATCCTAGGCCTGATGATAACCCTAACCCTAACCTTAACACTATCCTAGGGCTGATGCTAACCCTAACGCTAACCCTAACACTATCCTTTAACTGATGCTAACCCTAACCCTAACCCTAACACTATCCTAGGCCTGATGATAACCCTAACCCTAACCCTAACACTATCCTAGGGCTAATGCTAACCCTAACACTAACACTATCCTAGGGCTGATGCTAACCCTAACCCTAACCCTATCCCTAACACTATCCTAGGGCTGATGCTAACCCTAAACCTAACTCTAACACTATCTTAGGGCTGAGGCTAACCCTAACCCTAACACTATCCTACGGCTGATGCTAACCCTAACCCTAACCCTAACACTATCCTAGGGCTAATGCTAACCCTAACCCTAACACTATCCTAGGCCTGATGCTAACCCTAACCCTAACCCTAACACTATCCTAGGGCTGATGCTAACCCTAACCCTAACACTATCCTAGGGCTGATGCTAACCCTAACCCTAACCCTAACACTGTCCTAGGGCTGATGCTAACCCTAACCCTAACACTATCCTAGGCCTGATGCTAACCCTAACCCTAACCCTAATACTATCCTAGGGCTGATGCTATCCCTAACCGTAACACTATCCTAGGCATGATGATAACCCTAACCCTAACCCTAACACTCTCCTAGGGCTGATGCTAACCATAACCCTAACACTATCCTAGGGCTGATGCTAACCCTAACCCTAACCCTAACACTATCCTAGGGCTGATGCTAACCATAACGCTAACCCTAACACTATCCTTTAACTGATGCTAACCCTAACCCTAACACTAACACTATCCTAGGCCTGATGATAACCCTAACCCTAACCCTAACACTATCCTAGGGTTTATGTTAACCCTAACCCTAACACTATCCTAGGGCTGATGCTAACCCTAACACTATCCTAGGGCTGATGCTAACCCTAACCCTAACCCTAACACTATCCTAAGTCTGATGCTAACCCTAGCCCTCACACTATCCTAGGCCTGATGATAACCCTAACCCTAACCTTAACACTATCCTAGGGCTGATGCTAACCCTAACACTAACCCTAACACTATCCTAGGGTTTATGTTAACCCTAACCCTAACACTATCCTAGGGCTGATGCTAACCCTAACCCTATCCCTAACACTATCCTAGGGCGGATGCTAACCCTAACCCTAACCCTAACACTATCCTAGGGCTGATGCTAACCCTAACACTAACACTATCCTAAGTCTGATGCTAACCCTAGCCCTCACACTATCCTAGGCCTGATGATAACCCTAACCCTAACCTTAACACTATCCTAGGGCTGATGCTAACCCTAACCCTAACCCTAACACTATCCTAGGGTTTATGATAACCCTAACTCAAACACTATCTTAGGGCTGAGGCTAACCCTAACCCAAACACTATCCTACGGCTGATGCTATCCCTAACCCTAACCCTAACACTATCCTAAGGCTGATGCTAACCCTAACACTAACACTATCCTAGGCCTGGTGCTAACCCTAACCCTAACCCTAACACTATCCCAGGGCTGATGCTAACCCTAACCCTAATACTATCCTAGGGTTGATGCTAACCCTAACCCTAACCCTAACACTATCCTAGGGCTGATGCTAACCCTATCCCTAACCCTAACACTATCCTAGGGCTGATGCTAACCCTAACCCTAACAATATCCTAGGCCTGATGCTAACCCTAACCCTAACACTATCCTAGGGCTGATGCTAACCCTAACACTAACACTATCCTAGGGCTGATGCTAACCCTAACCCTAACCCTAGCACTATCCTAGGCCTGATGATAACCCTAACCCTAACCTTAACACTATCCTAGGGCTGATGCTAACCCTAACCCTAACCCTAACACTATCCTAGAGCTGATGCTAACCCTAACCCTAACACTATCCTAGGCCTGATGATAACCCTAAACCTAACCCTAACACTATCCTAGGGTTTATGTTAATCCTAACCCTAACACTATCCTAGGGCTGATGCTAACCCTAACACTAACACTATCCTAGGGCTGATGCTAACCCTAACCCTAACCCTAACAATATCCTAGGGCTGATGCTAACCCTAACCCTAACTCTAACACTATCTTAGGGCTGAGGGTAACCCTAACCCAAACACTATCCTACGGCTTATGCTAACCCTAACACTAACACTATCCTAGGCCTGGTGCTAACCCTAACCCTAACCCTAACACTATCCTAGGGCTGATGTTAACCCTAACCCTAATACTATCCTAGGGTTGATGCTAACTCTAACCCTAACCCTAACACTATCCTAGGGCTGATGCTAACCCTATCACTAACCCTAACACTATCCTAGGGCTGATGCTAACCCTAACCCTAACACTATCCTAGGCCTGATGCTAACCCTAACCCTAACACTATCCTAGGTCTGATGCTAACCCTAACACTAACACTATCCTAGGGCTGATGCTAACCCTAACCCTAACACTATCCTAGGCCTGATGCTAACCCCACCCCTAACCCTAACACTCTCCTATGGCTGAGGCTAACCCTAACCCTAACACTATCCTAGGGCTGATGCTAACCCTAACCCTAACCCTAACACTATCCTAGGGTTGATGCTAACCCTAATCCTAACACTAACCTAGGGCTGATGCTAACCCTAACCCTAACCCTAACACTATCCTAGGGCTGATGCTAACCCTAACCCTAACACTATCCTAGGGCTGATGCTAACCCTAACCCTAACCCTAACACTATCCTAGGGCTGATGCTAACCCTAACCCTAACACTATCCTAGGCCTGATGCTAACCCTAACCCTAACACTATCCTAGGTCTGATGATAACCCTAACCCTAACCCTAACACTATCCTAGGGCTGATGCTAACCTTAACCCTAACCGTAACACTATCCTAAGTCTGATGCTAACCCTAGCCCTCACACTATCCTAGGCCTGATGATAACCCTAACCCTAACCTTAACACTATCCTAGGGCTGATGCTAACCCTAACCCTAACCCTAACACTATCCTAGAGCTCATGCTAACCCTAACCCTAACACTATCCTAGGCCTGATGATAACCCTAACCCTAACCCTAACACTATCCTAGGGCTGATGCTAACCCTAACCTTAACACTATCCTAGGGCTGATGCTAACCCTAACCCTAACCCTAACACTATCCTAGGGCTGATGCTAACCCTAACGCTAACCCTAACACTATCCTTGAACTGATGCTAACCCTAACCCTAACCCTAACACTATCCTAGGCCTGATGATAACCCTAACCCTAAATCTAACACTATCCTAGGGTTTATGTTAACCCTAACCCTAACACTATCCTAGGGCTGATGGTAACCCTAACCCTAACCCTAACACTGTCCTAGGGCGGATGCTAACCCTAACCCTAACCCTAACACTATCCTAGGGCTCATGCTAACCCTAACACTAACACTATCCTATGGCTGATGCTAACCCTAACCCTAACCCTAACACTATCCTAGGGCTGATGCTAACCCTAAGCCTAACTCTAACACTATCTTAGGGCTGAGGCTAACCCTAACCCTAACACTATCCTATGGCTGATGCTAACCCTAACCCTAACCCTAACATTATCCTAGGGCTGATGCTAACCCTAGCCCTAACCCTAACAAAATCCTAGGGCTCATGCTAACCCTAACCCTAACACTATCCTAGGGCTGATGCTAACCCTAACCCTAACCCTAACACTATCCTAGGCCTGATGCTAAACCTATCCCTAACCCTAACACTCTCCTAGGGCTGAGGCTAACCCTAACCCTAACACTATCCTAGGGCTGATGCTAACCATAACCCTCACCCTAACACTATCCTAGGGTTGATGCTAACCCTAACCCTAACACTATCCTTGGGCTGATGCTAACCCTAACCCTAACACTATCCTAGGGCTGATGCTAACCCTAACCCTAACCCTAACACTATCCTAGGGCTGATGCTAACCCTAACCCTAACACTATCCTACGGCTGATGCTAACCCTAACCCTAACCCTAACACTATCCTAAGTCTGATGCTAACCCTAGCCCTCACACTATCCTAGGCCTGATGATAACCCTAACCCTAACCTTAACACTATCCTAGGGCTGATGCTAACCCTAACGCTAACCCTAACACTATCTTGAACTGATGCTAACCCTAAACCTAACCCTAACACTATCCTAGGCCTGATGATAACCCTAACCCTAACTCTAACACTATCCTAGGGTTTATGTTAACCCTAACCCTAACACTGTCCTAGGGCGGATGCTAACCCTAACCCTAACCCTAACACTATCCTAGGGCTCATGCTAACCCTAACACTAACACTATCCTAGGGCTGATGCTAACCCTAACCCTAACCCTAACACTATCCTAAGTCTGATGCTAACCCTAGCCCTCACACTATCCTAGGCCTGATGATAACCCTAACCCTAACCTTAACACTATCCTAGGGCTGAGGCTAACCCTAACCCTAACACTAACACTATCCTAGAGCTGATGCTAACCCTAACCCTAACACTATCCTAGGCCTGATGATAACCCTAACCCTAACCCTAACACTATCCTAGGGCTGATGCTAACCCTAACCCTAACTCTAACACTATCTTAGGGCTGAGGATAACCCTAACGCAAACACTATCCTACGGCTGATGCTAACCATAACCCTAACCCTAACACTATCCTAAGGCTGATGCTAACCCTAACCCTAACCCAAACACTATCCTAGGGTTGATGCTAACCCTAACCCTCACACTATCCTAGGGCTGATGCTAACCCTAACCCTAACCCTAACACTATCCTAGGGCTGATGCTAACCCTAACCCTAACACTATGCTAGGCCTGATGATAACCCTAACCCTAACCCTAACACTATCCTAGGGTTTATGTTAACCCTAATCCTAACACTATCCTAGGGCTGATGCTAACCCTTACCCTAACACTATCCTAGGGTTGATGCTAACTCTAATCCTAACACTATCCTAGGGCTGATGCTAACCCTAACCCTAACCCTAACACTATCCTAGGGCTGATGCTAACCCTAACCCTAACACTATCCTAGGGCTGATGCTAACCCTAACCCTAACCTAACACTATCCTAGGGCTGATGCTAACCCTAACCCTAACACTATCCTAGGGCTGATGCTAACCCTAACCCTAACCCTAACACTATCCTAAGTCTGATGCTAACCCTAGCCCTCACACTATCCTAGGCCTGATGATAACCCTAACCCTAACCTTAACACTATCCTAGGGCTGATGCTAACCCTAACCCTAACACTAACACTATCCTAGAGCTGATGCTAACCCTAACCCTAACACTATCCTAGGCCTGATGATAACCCTAAACCTAACCCTAACACTATCCTAGGGTTTATGTTAACCCTAACCCTAACACTATCCTAGGGCTGATGCTAACCCTAACACTAACACTATCCTAGGGCTGATGCTAACCCTAACCCTAACCCTAACACTATCCTAGGGCTGATGCTAACCCTAACCCTAACTCTAACACTATCTTAGGGCTGAGGCTAACCCTAACACAAACACTATCCTACGGCTGATGCTAACCCTAACCCTAACCCTAACACTATCCTAAGGCTGATGCTAACCCTAACACTAACACTATCCTGGGCCTGGTGCTAACCCTAACCCTAACCCTAACACTATCCAAGGGCTGATGCTAACCCTAACCTTAACCGTAACACTATCCTAAGTCTGATGCTAACCCTAGCCCTCACACTATCCTAGGCCTGATGATAACGCTAACCCTAACCTTAACACTATCCTAGGGCTGATGCTAACCCTAACCCTAACCCTAACACTATCCTAGAGCTGAGGCTAACCCTAACCCTAACACTATCCTAGGCCTGGTGATAACCCTAACCCTAACCATAACACTATCCTAGGGCTGATGCTAACCCTAACCTTAACACTATCCTAGGGCTGATGCTAACACTAACCCTAACCCTAACACTATCCTAGGGCTGATGCTAACCCTAACGCTAACCCTAACACTATCCTTGAACTGATGCTAACCCTAACCCTAACCCTAACACTATCCTAGGCCTGATGATAACCCTAACCCTAACTCAAACACTATCCTAGGGTTTATGTTAACCCTAACCCTAACACTATCCTAGGGCTGATGCTAACCTTAACCCTAACCCTAACACTGTCCTAGGGCGGATGCTAACCCTAACCCTAACCCTAACACTATCCTAGGGCTCATGCTAACCCTAACACTAACACTATCCTAGGGCTGATGCTAACCCTAACCCTAACCCTAACAGTATCCTAGGGCTGATGCTAACCCTAACCCTAACTCTAACACTATCTTAGGGCTGAGGGTAACCCTAACCCAAACACTATCCTACGGCTGATGCTAACCCTAACCCTAACCCTAACACTATCCTAAGGCTGAAGCCAACCCTAACAATAACACTATCCTAGGCCTGGTGCTAACCCTAACCCTAACCCTAACACTATCCTAGGGCTGATGCTAACCCTAACCCTAATACTATCCTAGGGCTGATGCTAACCCTAACGCTAACCCTAACATTATCCTAGGGCTGATGGTAACCCTAGCCCTAACCCTAACACTATCCTAGGGCTGATGCTAACCCTAACCCTAACACTATCCTAGGCCTGATGCTAACCCTAACCCTAACACTTACACTATACTAGGGCTGATGCTAACCCTAACCCTAACCCTAACACTATCCTAGGTCTGATGCTAACCCTAAACCTAACACTATCCTAGGGCTGATGCTAACCCTAGCCCTAACCCTAACACTATCCTAGGGCTGATGTTAACACTAACCCTAACACTATCCTAGGGCTGATGCTAACACTAACCCTAAACCTAACACTCTCCTAGGGCTGATGCTAACCCTAACCATAACACTATCCTAGGCCTGATGCTAACCCTAACCCTAACACTATCCTAGGGCTGATGCTAACCCTAACCCTAACCCTAACACTATCCTAGGCCTGATGCTAAACCTATCCCTAACCCTAACACTCTCCTAGGGCTGAGGCTAACCCTAACCCTAACACTATCCTAGGGCTGATGCTAACCCTAACCCTCACCCTAACACTATCCTAGGGTTGATGCTAACCCTAACCCTAACACTATCCTAGGGCTGATGCTAACCCTAACCCTAACACTATCCTAGGACTGATGCTAACCCTAACCCTAACCCTAACACTATCCTAGGACTGATGCTAACCCTAACCCTAACACTATCCTACGGCTGATGCTAACCCTAACCCTAACCCTAACACTATCCTAACTCTGATGCTAACCTTAGCCCTCACACTATCCTAGGCCTGATGATAACCCTAACCCTAACCTTAGCACTATCCTAGGGCTGATGCTAACCCTAACGCTAACCCTAACACTATCCTTTAACTGATGCTAACCCTAACCCTAACCCTAACACTATCCTAGGCCTGATGATAACCCTAACCCTAACCCTAACACTATCCTAGGGCTGATGCTAACCCTAACCCTAACCGTAACACTATCCTAAGTCTGATGCTAACCCTAGCCCTCACACTATCCTAGGCCTGATGATAACCCTAACCCTAACCTTAACACTATCCTAGGGCTGATGCTAACCCTAACCCTAACCCTAACACTATCCTAGGTCTGATGCTAACCCTAAACCTAACACTATCCTAGGGCTGATGCTAACCCTAGCCCTAACCCTAACACTATCCTAGGGCTGATGTTAACACTAACCCTAACACTATCCTAGGGCTGATGCTAACACTAACCCTAAACCTAACACTCTCCTAGGGCTGATGCTAACCCTAACCATAACACTATCCTAGGCCTGATGCTAACCCTAACCCTAACACTTACACTATACTAGGGCTGATGCTAACCCTAACCCTAACCCTAACACTATCCTAGGTCTGATGCTAACCCTAACCCTAACACTATCCTAGGGCTGATGCTAACCCTAACCCTAACCCTAACACTATCCTAGGCCTGATGCTAAACCTATCCCTAACCCTAACACTCTCCTAGGGCTGAGGCTAACCCTAACCCTAACACTATCCTACGGCTGATGCTAACCCTAACCCTAACCCTAACACTATCCTAACTCTGATGCTAACCTTAGCCCTCACACTATCCTAGGCCTGATGATAACCCTAACCCTAACCTTAACACTATCCTAGGGCTGATGCTAACCCTAACGCTAACCCTAACACTATCCTTTAACTGATGCTAACCCTAACCCTAACCCTAACACTATCCTAGGCCTGATGATAACCCTAACCCTAACCCTAACACTATCCTAGGGCTAATGCTAACCCTAACACTAACACTATCCTAGGGCTGATGCTAACCCTAACCCTAACCCTATCCCTAACACTATCCTAGGGCTGATGCTAACCCTAAACCTAACTCTAACACTATCTTAGGGCTGAGGCTAACCCTAACCCTAACACTATCCTACGGCTGATGCTAACCCTAACCCTAACCCTAACACTATCCTAGGGCTAATGCTAACCCTAACCCTAACACTATCCTAGGCCTGATGCTAACCCTAACCCTAACCCTAACACTATCCTAGGGCTGATGCTAACCCTAACCCTAACACTATCCTAGGGCTGATGCTAACCCTAACCCTAACCCTAACACTGTCCTAGGGCTGATGCTAACCCTAACCCTAACACTATCCTAGGCCTGATGCTAACCCTAACCCTAACCCTAATACTATCCTAGGGCTGATGCTATCCCTAACCGTAACACTATCCTAGGCATGATGATAACCCTAACCCTAACCCTAACACTCTCCTAGGGCTGATGCTAACCATAACCCTAACACTATCCTAGGGCTGATGCTAACCCTAACCCTAACCCTAACACTATCCTAGGGCTGATGCTAACCATAACGCTAACCCTAACACTATCCTTTAACTGATGCTAACCCTAACCCTAACACTAACACTATCCTAGGCCTGATGATAACCCTAACCCTAACCCTAACACTATCCTAGGGTTTATGTTAACCCTAACCCTAACACTATCCTAGGGCTGATGCTAACCCTAACACTATCCTAGGGCTGATGCTAACCCTAACCCTAACCCTAACACTATCCTAAGTCTGATGCTAACCCTAGCCCTCACACTATCCTAGGCCTGATGATAACCCTAACCCTAACCTTAACACTATCCTAGGGCTGATGCTAACCCTAACACTAACCCTAACACTATCCTAGGGTTTATGTTAACCCTAACCCTAACACTATCCTAGGGCTGATGCTAACCCTAACCCTATCCCTAACACTATCCTAGGGCGGATGCTAACCCTAACCCTAACCCTAACACTATCCTAGGGCTGATGCTAACCCTAACACTAACACTATCCTAAGTCTGATGCTAACCCTAGCCCTCACACTATCCTAGGCCTGATGATAACCCTAACCCTAACCTTAACACTATCCTAGGGCTGATGCTAACCCTAACCCTAACCCTAACACTATCCTAGGGTTTATGATAACCCTAACTCAAACACTATCTTAGGGCTGAGGCTAACCCTAACCCAAACACTATCCTACGGCTGATGCTATCCCTAACCCTAACCCTAACACTATCCTAAGGCTGATGCTAACCCTAACACTAACACTATCCTAGGCCTGGTGCTAACCCTAACCCTAACCCTAACACTATCCCAGGGCTGATGCTAACCCTAACCCTAATACTATCCTAGGGTTGATGCTAACCCTAACCCTAACCCTAACACTATCCTAGGGCTGATGCTAACCCTATCCCTAACCCTAACACTATCCTAGGGCTGATGCTAACCCTAACCCTAACAATATCCTAGGCCTGATGCTAACCCTAACCCTAACACTATCCTAGGGCTGATGCTAACCCTAACACTAACACTATCCTAGGGCTGATGCTAACCCTAACCCTAACCCTAGCACTATCCTAGGCCTGATGATAACCCTAACCCTAACCTTAACACTATCCTAGGGCTGATGCTAACCCTAACCCTAACCCTAACACTATCCTAGAGCTGATGCTAACCCTAACCCTAACACTATCCTAGGCCTGATGATAACCCTAAACCTAACCCTAACACTATCCTAGGGTTTATGTTAATCCTAACCCTAACACTATCCTAGGGCTGATGCTAACCCTAACACTAACACTATCCTAGGGCTGATGCTAACCCTAACCCTAACCCTAACAATATCCTAGGGCTGATGCTAACCCTAACCCTAACTCTAACACTATCTTAGGGCTGAGGGTAACCCTAACCCAAACACTATCCTACGGCTTATGCTAACCCTAACACTAACACTATCCTAGGCCTGGTGCTAACCCTAACCCTAACCCTAACACTATCCTAGGGCTGATGTTAACCCTAACCCTAATACTATCCTAGGGTTGATGCTAACTCTAACCCTAACCCTAACACTATCCTAGGGCTGATGCTAACCCTATCACTAACCCTAACACTATCCTAGGGCTGATGCTAACCCTAACCCTAACACTATCCTAGGCCTGATGCTAACCCTAACCCTAACACTATCCTAGGTCTGATGCTAACCCTAACACTAACACTATCCTAGGGCTGATGCTAACCCTAACCCTAACACTATCCTAGGCCTGATGCTAACCCCACCCCTAACCCTAACACTCTCCTATGGCTGAGGCTAACCCTAACCCTAACACTATCCTAGGGCTGATGCTAACCCTAACCCTAACCCTAACACTATCCTAGGGTTGATGCTAACCCTAATCCTAACACTAACCTAGGGCTGATGCTAACCCTAACCCTAACCCTAACACTATCCTAGGGCTGATGCTAACCCTAACCCTAACACTATCCTAGGGCTGATGCTAACCCTAACCCTAACCCTAACACTATCCTAGGGCTGATGCTAACCCTAACCCTAACACTATCCTAGGGCTGATGCTAAACCTAACCCTAACCCTAACACTATCCTAAGTCTGATGCTAACCCTAACCCTAATACTATCCTAGGGCTGATGCTAACCCTATCCCTAACCCTAACACTATCCTAGGGCTGATGCTAACCCTAACCCTAACACTATCCTAGGCCTGATGCTAACCCTAACCCTAACACTATCCTAGGGCTGATGCTAACCCTAACACTAACACTATCCTAGGGCTGATGCTAACCCTAACCCTAACCCTAACACTATCCTAGGCCTGATGCTAACCCTATCCCTAACCCTAACACTCTCCTATGGCTGAGGCTAACCCTAACCCTAACACTATCCTAGGGCTGATGCTAACCCTAACCCTAACCCTAACACTATCCTAGGGTTGATGCTAACCCTAACCCTAACACTAACACTATCCTAGAGCTGATGCTAACCCTAACCCTAACACTATCCTAGGCCTGATGATAACACTAACCCTAACCCTAACACTATCCTAGGGCTGATGCTAACCCTAACCCTAACTCTAACACTATCTTAAGGCTGAGGCTAACCCTAACCCAAACACTATCCTACGGCTGATGCTAACCATAACCCTAACCCTAACACTATCCTAAGGCTGATGCTAACCCTAACCCTAACCCAAACACTATCCTAGGGTTGATGCTAACCCTAACCCTTACACTATCCTAGGGCTGATGCTAACCCTAACCCTAACCCTAACACTATCCTAGGGCTGATGCTAACCCTAACCCTAACACTATCCTAGGCCTGATGATAACCCTAACCCTAACCCTAAAACTATCCTAGGGTTTATGTTAACCCTAACCCTAACACTATCCTAGGGCTGATGCTAACCCTAACCCTAACACTATCCTAGGGCTGATGCTAACCCTAACCCTAACACTAACACTATCCTAAGTCTGATGCTAACCCTAGCCCTCACACTATCCTATTCCTGATGATAACCCTAACCCTAACCTTAACACTATCCTAGGGCTGATGCTAACCCTAACCCTAACCCTAACACTATCCTAGGGTTTATGTTAACCCTAACCCTAACACTATCCTAGGGCTGATGCTAACCCTAACCCTAACACTAACACTATCCTAGGGCGGATGCTAACCCTAACCCTAACCCTAACACTATCCTTGGGCTGATGCTAACCCTAACACTAACACTATCCTAGGGCTGATGCTAACCCTAACCCTAACACTATCCTAGGCCTGATGCTAACCCTATCCCTAATCCTAACACTCTCCTAGGGCTGAGGCAAACCCTAACCCCAACACTATCCTAGGGCTGATGCTAACCCTAACCCTAACCCTAACACTATACTAGGGTTGATGCTAACCCTAATCCTAACACTATCCTAGGGTGATGCTAACCCTAACCCTAACCCTAACACTATCCTAGGGCTGATGCTAACCCTAACCCTAACACTATCCTAGGGCTGATGCTAACCCTAACCCTAACCCTAACACTATCCTAGGGCTGATGCTAACCCTAACCCTAACACTATCCTAGGGCTGATGCTAACCCTAACGCTAACCCTAACACTATCCTAAGTCTGATGCTAACCCTAGCCCTCACACTATCCTAGGCCTGATGATAACCCTAACCCTAACCTTAACACTATCCTAGGGCTGATGCTAACCCTAACCCTAACACTAACACTATCCTAGAGCTGATGCTAACCCTAACCCTAACACTATCCTAGGCCTGATGATAACCCTAACCCTAACCCTAACACTATCCTAGGGCTGATGCTAACCCTAACCCTAACTCTAACACTATCTTAGGGCTGAGGCTAACCCTAACCCAAACACTATCCTATGGCTGATGCTAACCATAACCCTAACCCTAACACTATCCTAAGGCTGATGCTAACCCTAACCCTAACCCAAACACTATCCTAGGGTTGATGCTAACCCTAACCCTAACACTATCCTAGGGCTGATGCTAACCATAACGCTAACCCTAACACTATCCTTTAACTGATGCTAACCCTAACCCTAACACTAACACTATCCTAGGCCTGATGATAACCCTAACCCTAACCCTAACACTATCCTAGGGTTTATGTTAACCCTAACCCTAACACTATCCTAGGGCTGATGCTAACCCTAACACTATCCTAGGGCTGATGCTAACCCTAACCCTAACCCTAACACTATCCTAAGTCTGATGCTAACCCTAGCCCTCACACTATCCTAGGCCTGATGATAACCCTAACCCTAACCTTAACACTATCCTAGGGCTGATGCTAACCCTAACACTAACCCTAACACTATCCTAGGGTTTATGTTAACCCTAACCCTAACACTATCCTAGGGCTGATGCTAACCCTAACCCTATCCCTAACACTATCCTAGGGCGGATGCTAACCCTAACCCTAACCCTAACACTATCCTAGGGCTGATGCTAACCCTAACACTAACACTATCCTAAGTCTGATGCTAACCCTAGCCCTCACACTATCCTAGGCCTGATGATAACCCTAACCCTAACCTTAACACTATCCTAGGGCTGATGCTAACCCTAACCCTAACCCTAACACTATCCTAGGGTTTATGATAACCCTAACTCAAACACTATCTTAGGGCTGAGGCTAACCCTAACCCAAACACTATCCTACGGCTGATGCTATCCCTAACCCTAACCCTAACACTATCCTAAGGCTGATGCTAACCCTAACACTAACACTATCCTAGGCCTGGTGCTAACCCTAACCCTAACCCTAACACTATCCCAGGGCTGATGCTAACCCTAACCCTAATACTATCCTAGGGTTGATGCTAACCCTAACCCTAACCCTAACACTATCCTAGGGCTGATGCTAACCCTATCCCTAACCCTAACACTATCCTAGGGCTGATGCTAACCCTAACCCTAACAATATCCTAGGCCTGATGCTAACCCTAACCCTAACACTATCCTAGGGCTGATGCTAACCCTAACACTAACACTATCCTAGGGCTGATGCTAACCCTAACCCTAACCCTAGCACTATCCTAGGCCTGATGATAACCCTAACCCTAACCTTAACACTATCCTAGGGCTGATGCTAACCCTAACCCTAACCCTAACACTATCCTAGAGCTGATGCTAACCCTAACCCTAACACTATCCTAGGCCTGATGATAACCCTAAACCTAACCCTAACACTATCCTAGGGTTTATGTTAATCCTAACCCTAACACTATCCTAGGGCTGATGCTAACCCTAACACTAACACTATCCTAGGGCTGATGCTAACCCTAACCCTAACCCTAACAATATCCTAGGGCTGATGCTAACCCTAACCCTAACTCTAACACTATCTTAGGGCTGAGGGTAACCCTAACCCAAACACTATCCTACGGCTTATGCTAACCCTAACACTAACACTATCCTAGGCCTGGTGCTAACCCTAACCCTAACCCTAACACTATCCTAGGGCTGATGTTAACCCTAACCCTAATACTATCCTAGGGTTGATGCTAACTCTAACCCTAACCCTAACACTATCCTAGGGCTGATGCTAACCCTATCACTAACCCTAACACTATCCTAGGGCTGATGCTAACCCTAACCCTAACACTATCCTAGGCCTGATGCTAACCCTAACCCTAACACTATCCTAGGGCTGATGCTAACCCTAACACTAACACTATCCTAGGGCTGATGCTAACCCTAACCCTAACACTATCCTAGGCCTGATGCTAACCCCACCCCTAACCCTAACACTCTCCTATGGCTGAGGCTAACCCTAACCCTAACACTATCCTAGGGCTGATGCTAACCCTAACCCTAACCCTAACACTATCCTAGGGTTGATGCTAACCCTAATCCTAACACTAACCTAGGGCTGATGCTAACCCTAACCCTAACCCTAACACTATCCTAGGGCTGATGCTAACCCTAACCCTAACACTATCCTAGGGCTGATGCTAACCCTAACCCTAACCCTAACACTATCCTAGGGCTGATGCTAACCCTAACCCTAACACTATCCTAGGGCTGATGCTAACCCTAAACCTAACCCTAACACTATCCTAAGTCTGATGCTAACCCTAACCCTAATACTATCCTAGGGCTGATGCTAACCCTATCCCTAACCCTAACACTATCCTAGGGCTGATGCTAACCCTAACCCTAACACTATCCTAGGCCTGATGCTAACCCTAACCCTAACACTATCCTAGGGCTGATGCTAACCCTAACACTAACACTATCCTAGGGCTGATGCTATCCCTAACCCTAACCCTAACACTATCCTAGGCCTGATGCTAACCCTATCCCTAACCCTAACACTCTCCTATGGCTGAGGCTAACCCTAACCCTAACACTATCCTAGGGCTGATGCTAACCCTAACCCTAACCTTAACACTATCCTAGGGTTGATGCTAACCCTAACCCTAACACTAACACTATCCTAGAGCTGATGCTAACCCTAACCCTAACACTATCCTAGGCCTGATGATAACCCTAACCCTAACCCTAAAACTATCCTAGGGTTTATGTTAACCCTAACCCTAACACTATCCTAGGGCTGATGCTAACCCTAACCCTAACACTATCCTAGGGCTGATGCTAACCCTAACCCTAACACTAACACTATCCTAAGTCTGATGCTAACCCTAGCCCTCACACTATCCTATTCCTGATGATAACCCTAACCCTAACCTTGACACTATCCTAGGGCTGATGCTAACCCTAACCCTAACCCTAACACTATCCTAGGGTTTATGTTAACCCTAACCCTAACACTATCCTAGGGCTGATGCTAACCCTAACCCTAACACTAACACTATCCTAGGGCGGATGCTAACCCTAACCCTAACCCTAACACTATCCTTGGGCTGATGCTAACCCTAACACTAACACTATCCTAGGGCTGATGCTAACCCTAACCCTAACACTATCCTAGGCCTGATGCTAACCCTATCCCTAACCCTAACACTCTCCTAGGGCTGAGGCAAACCCTAACCCTAACACTATCCTAGGGCTGATGCTAACCCTAACCCTAACCCTAACACTATACTAGGGTTGATGATAACCCTAATCCTAACACTATCCTAGGGTGATGCTAACCCTAACCCTAACCCTAACACTATCCTAGGGCTGATGCTAACCCTAACCCTAACACTATCCTAGGGCTGATGCTAACCCTAACCCTAACCCTAACACTATCCTAGGGCTGATGCTAACCCTAACCCTAACACTATCCTAGGGCTGATGCTAACCCTAACCCTAACCCTAACACTATCCTAAGTCTGATGCTAACCCTAGCCCTCACACTATCCTAGGCCTGATGATAACCCTAACCCTAACCTTAACACTATCCTAGGGCTGATGCTAACCCTAACCCTAACACTAACACTATCCTAGAGCTGATGCTAACCCTAACCCTAACACTATCCTAGGCCTGATGATAACCCTAACCCTAACCCTAACACTATCCTAGGGCTGATGCTAACCCTAACCCTAACTCTAACACTATCTTAGGGCTGAGGCTAACCCTAACCCAAACACTATCCTATGGCTGATGCTAACCATAACCCTAACCCTAACACTATCCTAAGGCTGATGCTAACCCTAACCCTAACCCAAACACTATCCTAGGGTTGATGCTAACCCTAACCCTGACACTATCCTAGGGCTGATGCTAACCCTAACCCTAACCCTAACACTATCCTAGGGCTGATGCTAACCCTAACCCTAACACTATCCTAGGCCTGATGATAACCCTAACCCTAACCCTAACACTATCCTAGGGTTTATGTTAACCCTAACCCTAACACTATCCTAGGGCTGATGCTAACCCTAACCCTAACACTATCCTAGGGCTGATGCTAACCCTAACCCTAACCCTAACACTATCCTAAGTCTGATGCTAACCCTAGCCCTCACACTATCCTAGGCCTGATGATAACCCTAACCATAACCTTAACACTATCCTAGGGCTGATGCTAACCCTAACCCTATCCCTAACACTATCCTAGGGTTTATGTTAACCCTAACCCTAACACTATCCTAGGGCTGATGCTAACCCTAACCCTAACCCTAACACTATCCTAGGGCGGATGCTAACCCTAACCCTAACCCTAACACTATACTTGGGCTGATGCTAACCCTAACACTAACACTATCCTAGGGCTGATGCTAACCCTAACCCTAACCCTAACACTATCCTAGGGCTGATGCTAACCCTAACCCTAACTCTAACACTATCTTAGGGCTGAGACTAACCCTAACCCAAACACTATCCTACGGCTGATGCTAACCCTAACCCTAACCCTAACACTATCCTAAGGCTGATGCTAACCCTAACACTAACACTATCCTAGGCCTGGTGCTAACCCTAACCCTAACCCTAACACTATCCTAGGGCTGATGCTAACCCTAACCCTAATACTATCCTAGGGTTGATGCTAACCCTAACCCTAACCCTAACACTATCCTAGGGCTGATGCTAACCCTATCCCTAACCCTAACACTATCCTAGGGCTGATGCTAACCCTAACCCTAACACTATCCTAGGCCTGATGCTAACCCTAACCCTAACACTATCCTAGGGCTGATGCTAACCCTAACACTAACACTCTCCTAGGGATGAGGCTAACCCTAACCCTAACACTATCCTAGGGCTGATGCTAACCCTAACCTTAACCCTAACACTATACTAGGGTTGATGCTAACCCGAATCCTAACACTATCCTAGGGCTGATGCTAACCCTAACCCTAACCCTAACACTATCCTAGGGCTGATGCTAACCCTAACCCTAACACTATCCCAGGGCTGATGCTAACCCTAACCCTAACCCTAACACTATCCTAGGGCTGATGCTAACCCTAACCCTAACACTATCCTAGGGCTGATGATAACCCTAACCCTAACCCTAACACTATCCTAAGTCTGATGCTAACCCTAGCCCTCACACTATCCTAGGCCTGATGATAACCCTAACCCTAACCTTAACACTATCCTAGGGCTGAGGCTAACCCTAACCCTAACACTAACACTATCCTAGAGCTGATGCTAACCCTAATCCTAACACTATCCTAGGCCTGATGATAACCCTAACCCTAACCCTAACACTATCCTAGGGCTGATGCTAACCCTAACCCTAACTCTAACACTATCTTAGGGCTGAGGCTAACCCTAACCCAAACACTATCCTACGGCTGATGCTAACCATTACCCTAACCCTAACACTATCCTAAGGCTGATGCTAACCCTAACCCTAACCCAAACACTATCCTAGGGTTGATGGTAACCCTAACCCTGACACTATCCTAGGGCTGATGCTAACCCTAACCCTAACCCTAACCCTAACACTATCCTAAGTCTGATGCTAACCCTAGCCCTCACACTATCCTAGGCCTGATGATAACCCTAACCCTAACCTTAACACTATCCTAGGGCTGATGCTAACCCTAACCCTAACCCTAACACTATCCTAGAGCTGATGCTAACCCTAACCCTAACACTATCCTTGGCCTGATGATAACCCTAAACCTAACCCTAACACTATCCTAGGGTTTATGTTAACCCTAACCCTAACACTATCCTAGGGCTGATGCTAACCCTAACACTAACACTATCCTAGGGCTGATGCTAACCCTAACCCTAACCCTAACACTATCCTAGGGCTGATGCTAACCCTATCCCTAACCCTAACACTATCCTACGGCTGATGCTAACCCTAACCCTAACCCTAACACTATCCTAAGGCTGATGCTAACCCTAACACTAACACTATCCTGGGCCTGCTGCTAACCCTAACCCTAACCCTAACACTATCCTAGGGCTGATGCTAACCCTAACCCTAACACTATCCTAGGGTTGATGCTAACCCTAACCCTAACCGTAACACTATCCTAAGTCTGATGCTAACCCTAGCCCTCACACTATCCTAGGCCTGATGATAACCCTAACCCTAACCTTAACACTATCCTAGGGCTGATGCTAACCCTAACCCTAACCCTAACACTATCCTAGAGCTGATGCTAACCCTAACCCTAACACTATCCTAGGCCTGATGATAACCCTAACCCTAACCCTAACACTATCCTAGGGCTGATGCTAACCCTAACCTTAACACTATCCTAGTGCTGATGCTAACACTAACCCTAACCCTAACACTATCCTAGGGCTGATGCTAACCCTAACGCTAACCCTAACACTATCCTTGAACTGATGCAAACCCTAACCGTAACCCTAACACTATCCTAGGCCTGATGATAACCCTAACCGTAACTCTAACACTATCCTAGGGTTTATGTTAACCCTAACCCTAACACTATCCTAGGGCTGATGCTAACCCTAACCCTAACCCTAACACTGTCCTAGGGCGGATGCTAACCCTAACCCTAACCCTAACACTATCCTAGGGCTCATGCTAACCCTAACACTAACACTATCCTAGGGCTGATGCTAACCCTAACCCTAACCCTAACAGTATCCTAGGGCTGATGCTAACCCTAACCCTAACTCTAACACTATCTTAGGGCTGAGGGTAACCCTAACCCAAACACTATCCTACGGCTGATGCTAACCCTAACCCTAACCCTAACACTATCCTAAGGCTGAAGCCAACCCTAACACTAACACTATCCTAGGCCTGGTGCTAACCCTAACCCTAACCCTAAAACTATCCTAGGGCTGATGCTAACCCTAACCCTAATACTATCCTAGGGCTGATGCTAACCCTAACCCTAACCCTAACATTATCCTAGGGCTGATGCTAACCCTAGCCCTAACCCTAACACTATCCTAGGGCTGATGCTAACCGTAACCCTAACACTATCCTATGCCTGATGCTAACCCTAACCCTAACACTTACACTATACTAGGGCTGATGCTAACCCTAACCCTAACCCTAACACTATCCTAGGTCTGATGCTAACCCTAAACCTAACACTATCCTAGGGCTGATGCTAACCCTAACCCTAACCCTAGCACTATCCTAGGGCTGATGTTAACACTAACCCTAACACTATCCTAGGGCTGATGCTAACACTAACCCTAAACCTAACACTCTCCTAGGGCTGATGCTAACCCTAACCCTAACACTATCCTAGGCCTGATGCTAACCCTAACCCTAACACTATCCTAGGGCTGATGCTAACCCTAACCCTAACCCTAACACTATCCTAGGCCTGATGCTAAACCTATCCCTAACCCTAACACTCTCCTAGGGCTGAGGCTAACCCTAACCCTAACACTATCCTAGGGCTGATGCTAACCCTAACCCTCACCCTAACACTATCCTAGGGTTGATACTAACCCTAACCCTAACACTATCCTAGGGCTGATGCTAACCCTAACCCTAACACTATCCTAGGGCTGATGCTAACCCTAACCCTAACCCTAACACTATCCTAGGGCTGATGCTAACCCTAACCCTAACACTATCCTACGGCTGATGCTAACCCTAACCCTAACCCTAACACTATCCTAAGTCTGATGCTAACCTTAGCCCTCACACTATCCTAGGCCTGATGATAACCCTAACCCTAACCTTAACACTATCCTAGGGCTGATGCTAACCCTAACGCTAACCCTAACACTATCCTTTAACTGATGCTAACCCTAACCCTAACCCTAACACTATCCTAGGTCTGATGATAACCCTAACCCTAACCCTAACACTATCCTAGGGCTGATGCTAACCCTAACCCTAACCGTAACACTATCCTAAGTCTGATGCTAACCCTAGCCCTCACACTATCCTAGGCCTGATGATAACCCTAACCCTAACCTTAACACTATCCTAGGGCTGATGCTAACCCTAACCCTAACCCTAACACTATCCTAGAGCTCATGCTAACCCTAACCCTAACACTATCCTAGGCCTGATGATAACCCTAACCCTAACCCTAACACTATCCTAGGGCTGATGCTAACCCTAACCTTAACACTATCCTAGGGCTGATGCTAACCCTAACCCTAACCCTAACACTATCCTAGGGCTGATGCTAACCCTAACGCTAACCCTAACACTATCCTTGAACTGATGCTAACCCTAACCCTAACCCTAACACTATCCTAGGCCTGATGATAACCCTAACCCTAAATCTAACACTATCCTAGGGTTTATGTTAACCCTAACCCTAACACTATCCTAGGGCTGATGGTAACCCTAACCCTAACCCTAACACTGTCCTAGGGCGGATGCTAACCCTAACCCTAACCCTAACACTATCCTAGGGCTCATGCTAACCCTAACACTAACACTATCCTATGGCTGATGCTAACCCTAACCCTAACCCTAACACTATCCTAGGGCTGATGCTAACCCTAAGCCTAACTCTAACACTATCTTAGGGCTGAGGCTAACCCTAACCCAAACACTATACTACGGCTGATGCTAACCCTAACCCTAACCCTAACACTATCCTAAGGCTGAAGCCAACCCTAACACTAACACTATCCTAGGCCTGGTGCTAACCCTAACCCTAACCCTAACACTATCCTAGGGCTGATGCTAACCCTAACCCTAATACTATCCTACGGCTGATGCTAACCCTAACCCTAACCCTAACATTATCCTAGGGCTGATGCTAACCCTAGCCCTAACCCTAACAAAATCCTAGGGCTCATGCTAACCCTAACCCTAACACTATCCTAGGGCTGATGCTAACCCTAACCCTAACCCTAACACTATCCTAGGCCTGATGCTAAACCTATCCCTAACCCTAACACTCTCCTAGGGCTGAGGCTAACCCTAACCCTAACACTATCCTAGGGCTGATGCTAACCATAACCCTCACCCTAACACTATCCTAGGGTTGATGCTAACCCTAACCCTAACACTATCCTTGGGCTGATGCTAACCCTAACCCTAACACTATCCTAGGGCTGATGCTAACCCTAACCCTAACCCTAACACTATCCTAGGGCTGATGCTAACCCTAACCCTAACACTATCCTACGGCTGATGCTAACCCTAACCCTAACCCTAACACTATCCTAAGTCTGATGCTAACCCTAGCCCTCACACTATCCTAGGCCTGATGATAACCCTAACCCTAACCTTAACACTATCCTAGGGCTGATGCTAACCCTAACGCTAACCCTAACACTATCTTGAACTGATGCTAACCCTAAACCTAACCCTAACACTATCCTAGGCCTGATGATAACCCTAACCCTAACTCTAACACTATCCTAGGGTTTATGTTAACCCTAACCCTAACACTGTCCTAGGGCGGATGCTAACCCTAACCCTAACCCTAACACTATCCTAGGGCTCATGCTAACCCTAACACTAACACTATCCTAGGGCTGATGCTAACCCTAACCCTAACCCTAACACTATCCTAAGTCTGATGCTAACCCTAGCCCTCACACTATCCTAGGCCTGATGATAACCCTAACCCTAACCTTAACACTATCCTAGGGCTGAGGCTAACCCTAACCCTAACACTAACACTATCCTAGAGCTGATGCTAACCCTAACCCTAACACTATCCTAGGCCTGATGATAACCCTAACCCTAACCCTAACACTATCCTAGGGCTGATGCTAACCCTAACCCTAACTCTAACACTATCTTAGGGCTGAGGATAACCCTAACCCTAACCCAAACACTATCCTAGGGTTGATGCTAACCCTAACCCTCACACTATCCTAGGGCTGATGCTAACCCTAACCCTAACCCTAACACTATCCTAGGGCTGATGCTAACCCTAACCCTAACACTATGCTAGGCCTGATGATAACCCTAACCCTAACCCTAACACTATCCTAGGGTTTATGTTAACCCTAACCCTAACACTATCCTAGGGCTGATGCTAACCCTTACCCTAACACTATCCTAGGGTTGATGCTAACCCTAATCCTAACGCTATCCTAGGGCTGATGCTAACCCTAACCCTAACCCTAACACTATCCTAGGGCTGATGCTAACCCTAACCCTAACACTATCCTAGGGCTGATGCTAACCCTAACCCTAACCTAACACTATCCTAGGGCTGATGCTAACCCTAACCCTAACACTATCCTAGGGCTGATGCTAACCCTAACCCTAACCCTAACACTATCCTAAGTCTGATGCTAACCCTAGCCCTCACACTATCCTAGGCCTGATGATAACCCTAACCCTAACCTTAACACTATCCTAGGGCTGATGCTAACCCTAACCCTAACACTAACACTATCCTAGAGCTGATGCTAACCCTAACCCTAACACTATCCTAGGCCTGATGATAACCCTAAACCTAACCCTAACACTATCCTAGGGTTTATGTTAACCCTAACCCTAACACTATCCTAGGGCTGATGCTAACCCTAATACTAACACTAACCTAGGGCTGATGCTAACCCTAACCCTAACCCTAACACTATCCTAGGGCTGATGCTAACCCTAACCCTAACTCTAACACTATCTTAGGGCTGAGGCTAACCCTAACACAAACACTATCCTACGGCTGATGCTAACCCTAACCCTAACCCTAACACTATCCTAAGGCTGATGCTAACCCTAACACTAACACTATCCTGGGCCTGGTGCTAACCCTAACCCTAACCCTAACACTATCCAAGGGCTGATGCTAACCCTAACCCTAACACTATCCTAGGGCTGATTCTAACCCTAACCCTAACCGTAACACTATCCTAAGTCTGATGCTAACCCTAGCCCTCACACTATCCTAGGCCTGATGATAACGCTAACCCTAACCTTAACACTATCCTAGGGCTGATGCTAACCCTAACCCTAACCCTAACACTATCCTAGAGCTGAGGCTAACCCTAACCCTAACACTATCCTAGGCCTGGTGATAACCCTAACCCTAACCATAACACTATCCTAGGGCTGATGCTAACCCTAACCTTAACACTATCCTAGGGCTGATGCTAACACTAACCCTAACCCTAACACTATCCTAGGGCTGATGCTAACCCTAACGCTAACCCTAACACTATCCTTGAACTGATGCTAACCCTAACCCTAACCCTAACACTATCCTAGGCCTGATGATAACCCTAACCCTAACTCAAACACTATCCTAGGGTTTATGTTAACCCTAACCCTAACACTATCCTAGGGCTGATGCTAACCCTAACCCTAACCCTAACACTGTCCTAGGGCGGATGCTAACCCTAACCCTAACCCTAACACTATCCTAGGGCTCATGCTAACCCTAACACTAACACTATCCTAGGGCTGATGCTAACCCTAACCCTAACCCTAACAGTATCCTAGGGCTGATGCTAACCCTAACCCTAACTCTAACACTATCTTAGGGCTGAGGGTAACCCTAACCCAAACACTATCCTACGGCTGATGCTAACCCTAAAACTAACCCTAACACTATCCTAAGGCTGAAGCCAACCCTAACAATAACACTATCCTAGGCCTGGTGCTAACCCTAACCCTAACCCTAACACTATCCTAGGGGTGATGCTAACCCTAACCCTAATACTATCCTAGGGCTGATGCTAACCCTAACGCTAACCCTAACATTATCCTAGGGCTGATGGTAACCCTAACCCTAACCCTAACACTATCCTAGGCCTGATGCTAACCCTAACCCTAACACTTACACTATACTAGGGCTGATGCTAACCCTAACCCTAACCCTAACACTATCCTAGGTCTGATGCTAACCCTAAACCTAACACTATCCTAGGGCTGATGCTAACCCTAGCCCTAACCCTAACACTATCCTAGGGCTGATGTTAACACTAACCCTAACACTATCCTAGGGCTGATGCTAACACTAACCCTAAACCTAACACTCTCCTAGGGCTGATGCTAACCCTAACCATAACACTATCCTAGGCCTGATGCTAACCCTAACCCTAACACTATCCTAGGGCTGATGCTAACCCTAACCCTAACCCTAACACTATCCTAGGCCTGATGCTAAACCTATCCCTAACCCTAACACTCTCCTAGGGCTGAGGCTAACCCTAACCCTAACACTATCCTAGGGCTGATGCTAACCCTAACCCTCACCCTAACACTATCCTAGGGTTGATGCTAACCCTAACCCTAACACTATCCTAGGGCTGATGCTAACCCTAACCCTAACACTATCCTAGGGCTGATGCTAACCCTAACCCTAACCCTAACACTATCCTAGGACTGATGCTAACCCTAACCCTAACACTATCCTACGGCTGATGCTAACCCTAACCCTAACCCTAACACTATCCTAACTCTGATGCTAACCTTAGCCCTCACACTATCCTAGGCCTGATGATAACCCTAACCCTAACCTTAACACTATCCTAGGGCTGATGCTAACCCTAACGCTAACCCTAACACTATCCTTTAACTGATGCTAACCCTAACCCTAACCCTAACACTATCCTAGGCCTGATGATAACCCTAACCCTAACCCTAACACTATCCTAGGGCTGATGCTAACCCTAACCCTAACCGTAACACTATCCTAAGTCTGATGCTAACCCTAGCCCTCACACTATCCTAGGCCTGATGATAACCCTAACCCTAACCTTAACACTATCCTAGGGCTGATGCTAACCCTAACCCTAACCCTAACACTATCCTAGGGCTGATGCTAACCCTAACGCTAACCCTAACACTATCCTTGAACTGATGCTAACCCTAACCCTAACCCTAACACTATCCTAGGCCTGATGCTAACCCTAACCCTAACACTATCCTAAGCTGATGCTAACCCTAACCCTAACCCTAACACTATCCTAGGCCTGATGCTAAACCTATCCCTAACCCTAACACTCTCCTAGGGCTGAGGCTAACCCTAACCCTAACACTATCCTAGGGCTGATGCTAACCCTAACCCTCACCCTAACACTATCCTAGGGTTGATGCTAACCCTAACCCTAACACTATCCTAGGGCTGATGCTAACCCTAACCCTAACACTATCCTAGGGCTGATGCTAACCCTAACCCTAACCCTAACACTATCCTAGGACTGATGCTAACCCTAACCCTAACACTATCCTACGGCTGATGCTAACCCTAACCCTAACCCTAACACTATCCTAACTCTGATGCTAACCTTAGCCCTCACACTATCCTAGGCCTGATGATAACCCTAACCCTAACCTTAACACTATCCTAGGGCTGATGCTAACCCTAACGCTAACCCTAACACTATCCTTTAACTGATGCTAACCCTAACCCTAACCCTAACACTATCCTAGGCCTGATGATAACCCTAACCCTAACCCTAACACTATCCTAGGGCTGATGCTAACCCTAACCCTAACCGTAACACTATCCTAAGTCTGGTGCTAACCCTAGCCCTCACACTATCCTAGGCCTGATGATAACCCTAACCCTAACCTTAACACTATCCTAGGGCTGATGCTAACCCTAACCCTAACCCTAACACTATCCTAGAGCTGATGCTATCCCTAACCCTAACACTATCCTAGGCCTGATGATAACCCTAACCCTACCCTAACACTATCCTAGGGCTGATGCTAACCCTAACCTTAACACTATCCTAGGGCTGATGCTAACCCTAACCCTAACCCTAACACTATCCTAGGGCTGATGCTAACCCTAACGCTAACCCTAACACTATCCTTGAACTGATGCTAACCCTAACCCTAACCCTAACACTATCCTAGGCCTGATGATAACCCTAACCCTAACTCTAACACTCTCCTAGGGTTTATGTTAACCCTAACCCTAACACTATCCTTGGCCTGATGATAACCCTAAACCTAACCCTAACACTATCCTAGGGTTTATGTTAACCCTAACCCTAACACTATCCTAGGGCTGATGCTAACCCTAACACTAACACTATCCTAGGGCTGATGCTAACCCTAACCCTAACCCTAACACTATCCTAGGGCTGATGCTAACCCTAACCCTAACTCTAACACTATCTTAGGGCTGAGGCTAATCCTAACACAAACACTATCCTACGGCTGATGCTAACCCTAACCCTAACCCTAACACTATCCTAAGGCTGATGCTAACCCTAACACTAACACTATCCTGGGCCTGGTGCTAACCCTAACCCTAACCCTAACACTATCCTAGGGCTGATGCTAACCCTAACCCTAACACTATCCTAGGGCTGATGCTAACCCTAACCCTAACCGTAACACTCTCCTAAGTCTGATGCTAACCCTAGCCCTCACACTATCCTAGGCCTGATGATAACCCTAACCCTAACCTTAACACTATCCTAGGGCTGATGCTAACCCTAACCCTAACCCTAACACTATCCTAGAGCTGATGCTAACCCTAACCCTAACACTATCCTAGGCCTGATGATAACCCTAACCCTAACCCTAACACTATCCTAGGGCTGATGCTAACCCTAACCTTAACACTATCCTAGGGCTGATGATAACCCTAACCCTAACTCTAACACTATCCTAGGGTTTATGTTAACCCTAACCCTAACACTATCCTAGGGCTGATGCTAACCCTAACCCTAACCCTAACCCTAACACTGTCCTAGGGCGGATGCTAACCCTAACCCTAACCCTAACACTATCCTAGGGCTCATGCTAACCCTAACACTAACACTATCCTAGGGCTGATGCTAACCCTAACCCTAACCCTAACAGTATCCTAGGGCTGATGCTAACCCTAACCCTAACTCTAACACTATCTTAGGGCTGAGGGTAACCCTAACCCAAACACTATCCTACGGCTGATGCTAACCCTAACCCTAACCCTAACACTATCCTAAGGCTGAAGCCAACCCTAACACTAACACTATCCTAGGCCTGGTGCTAACCCTAACCCTAACCCTAACACTATCCTAGGGCTGATGCTAACCCTAACCCTAATACTATCCTAGGGCTGATGCTAACCCTAACCCTAACCCTAACATTATCCTAGGGCTGATGCTAACCCTAGCCCTAACCCTAACACTATCCTAGGGCTGATGCTAACCCTAACCCTAACACTATCCTAGGCCTGATGCTAACCCTAACCCTAACACTTACACTATACTAGGGCTGATGCTAACCCTAACCCTAACCCTAACACTATCCTAGGTCTGATGCTAACCCTAAACCTAACACTATCCTAGGGCTGATGCTAACCCTAACCCTAACCCTAGCACTATCCTAGGGCTGATGTTAACACTAACCCTAACACTATCCTAGGGCTGATGCTAACACTAACCCTAAACCTAACACTCTCCTAGGGCTGATGCTAACCCTAACCCTAACACTATCCTAGGCCTGATGCTAACCCTAACCCTAACACTATCCTAGGGCTGATGCTAACCCTAACGCTAACCCTAACACTATCCTTTAACTGATGCTAACCCTAACCCTAACCCTAACACTATCCTAGGTCTGATGATAACCCTAACCCTAACCCTAACACTATCCTAGGGCTGATGCTAACCCTAACCCTAACCGTAACACTATCCTAAGTCTGATGCTAACCCTAGCCCTCACACTATCCTAGGCCTGATGATAACCCTAACCCTAACCTTAACACTATCCTAGGGCTGATGCTAACCCTAACCCTAACCCTAACACTATCCTAGAGCTCATGCTAACCCTAACCCTAACACTATCCTAGGCCTGATGATAACCCTAACCCTAACCCTAACACTATCCTAGGGCTGATGCTAACCCTAACCTTAACACTATCCTAGGGCTGATGCTAACCCTAACCCTAACCCTAACACTATCCTAGGGCTGATGCTAACCCTAACGCTAACCCTAACACTATCCTTGAACTGATGCTAACCCTAACCCTAACCCTAACACTATCCTAGGCCTGATGATAACCCTAACCCTAAATCTAACACTATCCTAGGGTTTATGTTAACCCTAACCCTAACACTATCCTAGGGCTGATGGTAACCCTAACCCTAACCCTAACACTGTCCTAGGGCGGATGCTAACCCTAACCCTAACCCTAACACTATCCTAGGGCTCATGCTAACCCTAACACTAACACTATCCTAGGGCTGATGCTAACCCTAACCCTAACCATAACAGTATCCTAGGGCTGATGCTAACCCTAAGCCTAACTCTAACACTATCTTAGGGCTGAGGCTAACCCTAACCCAAACACTATACTACGGCTGATGCTAACCCTAACCCTAACCCTAACACTATACTAAGGCTGAAGCCAACCCTAACACTAACACTATCCTAGGCCTGGTGCTAACCCTAACCCTAACCCTAACACTATCCTAGGGCTGATGCTAACCCTAACCCTAATACTATCCTACGGCTGATGCTAACCCTAACCCTAACCCTAACATTATCCTAGGGCTGATGCTAACCCTAGCCCTAACCCTAACACTATCCTACGGCTGATGCTAACCCTAACCCTAACACTATCCTAGGCCTGATGCTAACCCTAACCCTAACACTTACACTATACTAGGGCTGATGCTAACCCTAACCCTAACCCTAACACTATCCTAGGTCTGATGCTAACCCTAAACCTAACACTATCCTAGGGCTGATGCTAACCCTAGCCCTAACCCTAACACTATCCTAGGGCTGATGTTAACACTAACCCTAACACTATCCTAGGGCTGATGCTAACACTAACCCTAAACCTAACACTCTCCTAGGGCTGATGCTAACCCTAACCCTAACACTATCCTAGGCCTGATGCTAACCCTAACCCTAACACTATCCTAGGGCTGATGCTAACCCTAACCCTAACCCTAACACTATCCTAGGCCTGATGCTAAACCTATCCCTAACCCTAACACTCTCCTAGGGCTGAGGCTAACCCTAACCCTAACACTATCCTAGGGCTGATGCTAACCCTAACCCTCACCCTAACACTATCCTAGGGTTGATGCTAACCCTAACCCTAACACTATCCTAGGGCTGATGCTAACCCTAACCCTAACACTATCCTAGGGCTGATGCTAACCCTAACCCTAACCCTAACACTATCCTAGGACTGATGCTAACCCTAACCCTAACACTATCCTACGGCTGATGCTAACCCTAACCCTAACCCTAACACTATCCTAACTCTGATGCTAACCTTAGCCCTCACACTATCCTAGGCCTGATGATAACCCTAACCCTAACCTTAACACTATCCTAGGGCTGATGCAAACCCTAACGCTAACCCTAACACTATCCTTTAACTGATGCTAACCCTAACCCTAACCCTAACACTATCCTAGGCCTGATGATAACCCTAACCCTAACCCTAACACTATCCTAGGGCTGATGCTAACCCTAACCCTAACCGTAACACTATCCTAAGTCTGATGCTAACCCTAGCCCTCACACTATCCTAGGCCTGATGATAACCCTAACCCTAACCTTAACACTATCCTAGGGCTGATGCTAACCCTAACCCTAACCGTAACACTATCCTAAGTCTGATGCTAACCCTAGCCCTCACACTATCCTAGGCCTGATGATAACCCTAACCCTAACCTTAACACTATCCTAGGGCTGATGCTAACCCTAACCCTAACCCTAACACTATCCTAGAGCTGATGCTAACCCTAACCCTAACACTATCCTAGGGCTGATGCTAACCCTAACCCTAACCCTAACACTATCCTAGAGCTGATGCTAACCCTAACCCTAACACTATCCTAGGCCTGATGATAACCCTAACACTAACCCTAACACTATCCTAGGGCTGATGCTAACCCTAACCCTAACACTATCCTAAGCTGATGCTAACCCTAACCCTAACCCTAACACTATCCTAGGCTGATGCTAAACCTATCCCTAACCCTAACACTCTCCTAGGGCTGAGGCTAACCCTAACCCTAACACTATCCTAGGGCTGATGCTAACCCTAACCCTCACCCTAACACTATCCTAGGGTTGATGCTAACCCTAACCCTAACACTATCCTAGGGCTGATGCTAACCCTAACCCTAACACTATCCTAGGGCTGATGCTAACCCTAACCCTAACCCTAACACTATCCTAGGACTGATGCTAACCCTAACCCTAACACTATCCTACGGCTGATGCTAACCCTAACCCTAACCCTAACACTATCCTAACTCTGATGCTAACCTTAGCCCTCACACTATCCTAGGCCTGATGATAACCCTAACCCTAACCTTAACACTATCCTAGGGCTGATGCTAACCCTAACGCTAACCCTAACACTATCCTTTAACTGATGCTAACCCTAACCCTAACCCTAACACTATCCTAGGCCTGATGATAACCCTAACCCTAACCCTAACACTATCCTAGGGCTGATGCTAACCCTAACCCTAACCGTAACACTATCCTAAGTCTGATGCTAACCCTAGCCCTCACACTATCCTAGGCCTGATGATAACCCTAACCCTAACCTTAACACTATCCTAGGGCTGATGCTAACCCTAACCCTAACCCTAACACTATCCTAGAGCTGATGCTAACCCTAACCCTAACACTATCCTAGGCCTGATGATAACCCTAACCCTACCCTAACACTATCCTAGGGCTGATGCTAACCCTAACCTTAACAATATCCTAGGGCTGATGCTAACCCTAACCCTAACCCTAACACTATCCTAGGGCTGATGCTAACCCTAACGCTAACCCTAACACTATCCTTGAACTGATGCTAACCCTAACCCTAACCCTAACACTATCCTAGGCCTGATGATAACCCTAACCCTAACTCTAACACTCTCCTAGGGTTTATGTTAACCCTAACCCTAACACTATCCTAGGGCTGATGCTAACCCTAACCCTAACCCTAACTCTGTCCTAGGGCGGATGCTAACCCTAACCCTAACCCTAACACTATCCTAGGCCTGATGCTAACCCTAACCCTAACTCTAACACTATCTTAGGGCTGAGGCTAACCCTAACCCAAACACTATCCTACGGCTGATGCTAACCCTAACCCTAACCCTAACACTATCCTAAGGCTGAAGCCAACCCTAACACTAACACTGTCCTAGGCCTGGTGCTAACCCTAACCCTAACACTATCCTAGGGCTGATGCTAACCCTAACGCTAATACTATCCTAGGGCTGATGCTAACCCTAACCCTAACCCTAACATTATCCTAGGGCTGATGCTAACCCTAGCCCTAAAGCTAACACTATCCTAGGGCTGATGCTAACCCTAACCCTAACACTATCCTAGGCCTGATGCTAACCCTAACCCTAACACTTACACTATACTAGGGCTGATGCTAACCCTAACCCTAACCCTAACACTATCCTAGGTCTGATGCTAACCCTAAACCTAACACTATCCTAGGGCTGATGCTAACCCTAACCCTAACCCTAACACTATCCTAGGGCTGATGTTAACACTAACCCTAACACTATCCTAGGGCTGATGCTAACACTAACCCTAAACCTAACACTCTCCTAGGGCTGATGCTAACCCTAACCCTAACACTATCCTAGGCCTGATGCTAACCCTAACCCTAACACTATCCTAGGGCTGATGCTAACCCTAACCCTAACCCTAACACTATCCTAGGCCTGATGCTAAACCTATCCCTAACCCTAACACTCTCCTAGTGCTGAGGCTAACCCTAACCCTAACACTATCCTAGGGCTGATGCTAACCCTAACCCTCACCCTAACACTATCCTAGGGTTGATGCTAACCCTAACCCTAACACTATCCTTGGGCTGATGCTAAACCTAACCCTAACACTATCCTAGGGCTGATGCTAACCCTAACCCTAACCCTAACACTATCCTAGGGCTGATGCTAACCCTAACCCTAACACTATCCTACGGCTGATGCTAACCCTAACCCTAACCCTAACACTATCCTAAGTCTGATGCTAACCCTAGCCCTCACACTATCCTAGGCCTGATGATAACCCTAACCCTAACCTTAACACTGTCCTAGGGCTGATGCTAACCCTAACGCTAACCCTAACACTATCCTTGAACTGATGCTAACCCTAACCCTAACCCTAACACTATGCTAGGCCTGATGATAACCCTAACCCTAACTCTAACAATATCCTAGGGTTTATGTTAACCCTAACCCTAACACTGTCCTAGGGCGGATGCTAACCCTAACCCTAACCCTAACAGTATCCTAGGGCTCATGCTAACCCTAACACTAACACTATCCTAGGGCTGATGCTAACCCTAACCCTAACACTATCCTAGGGCTGATGCTAACCCTAACCCTAACCCTAACACTATCCTAGGGTTTATGTTACCCTAACCCTAACACTATCCTAGGGCTGATGCTAACCCTAACCCTAACCCTAACACTATCCTAGGGCTGATGCTAACCCTAACGCTAAGCCTAACACTATCCTTGAACTGATGCTAACCCTAACCCTAACCCTAACACTATCCTAGGCCTGATGATAACCCTAACCCTAACCCTAACACTATCCTAGGGTATGTTAACGCTAACCCTAACACTATCCTAGGGCTGATTCTAACCCTAACACTAACACTATCCTAGGGCTGATGCTAACCCTAACCCTAACCCTAACACTATCCTAGGGCTGATGCTAATCATAACCCTAACTCTAACACTATCTTAGGCTGAGGCTAACCCTAACCCAAACACTATCCTACGGCTGATGCTAACCCTAACCCTAACCCTAACACTATCCTAAGGCTGATGCTAACCCTAACACTAACACTATCCTGGGCCTGGTGCTAACCCTAACCATAACTCTAACACTATCCTAGGGCTGATGCTAACCCTAACCCTAATACAATCCTAGGGCTGATGCTAACCCTAACCCTAACCCTAACACTATCCTAGGGCTGATGCTAACTCTAACCCTAACCCTAACACTATCCTAGGGCTGATGCTAACCCTAACCCTAACACTATCCTAGAGCTGATGCTAACCCTAACCCTAACACTATCCTAGGCCTGATGATAACCCTAACCCTACCCTAACACTATCCTAGGGCTGATGCTAACCCTAACCTTAACACTATCCTAGGGCTGATGCTAACCCTAACCCTAACCCTAACACTATCCTAGGGCTGATGCTAACCCTAACGCTAACCCTAACACTATCCTTGAACTGATGCTAACCCTAACCCTAACCCTAACACTATCCTAGGCCTGATGATAACCCTAACCCTAACTCTAACACTCTCCTAGGGTTTATGTTAACCCTAACCCTAACACTATCCTAGGGCTGATGCTAACCCTAACCCTAACCCTAACACTGTCCTAGGGCGGATGCTAACCCTAACCCTAACCCTAACACTATCCTAGGCCTGATGCTAACCCTAACCCTAACTCTAACACTATCTTAGGGCTGAGGCTAACCCTAACCCAAACACTATCCTACGGCTGATGCTAACCCTAACCCTAACCCTAACACTATCCTAAGGCTGAAGCCAACCCTAACACTAACACTATCCTAGGCCTGGTGCTAACCCTAACCCTAACACTATCCTAGGGCTGATGATAACCCTAACGCTAATACTATCCTAGGGCTGATGCTAACCCTAACCCTAACCCTAACATTATCCTAGGGCTGATGCTAACCCTAGCCCTAACCCTAACACTATCCTAGGGCTGATGCTAACCCTAACCCTAACACTATCCTAGGCCTGATGCTAACCCTAACCCTAACACTTACACTATACTAGGGCTGATGCTAACCCTAACCCTAACCCTAACACTATCCTAGGTCTGATGCTAACCCTAAACCTAACACTATCCTAGGGCTGATGCTAACCCTAACCCTAACCCTAACACTATCCTAGGGCTGATGTTAACACTAACCCTAACACTATCCTAGGGCTGATGCTAACACTAACCCTAAACCTAACACTCTCCTAGGGCTGATGCTAACCCTAACCCTAACACTATACTAGGCCTGATGCTAACCCTAACCCTAACACTATCCTAGGGCTGATGTTAACCCTAACCCTAACCCTAACACTATCCTAGGCCTGATGCTAAACCTATCCCTAACCCTAACACTCTCCTAGGGCTGAGGCTAACCCTAACCCTAACACTATCCTAGGGCTGATGCTAACCATAACTCTCACCCTAACACTATCCTAGGGTTGATGCTAACCCTAACCCTAACACTATCCTAGGGCTGATGCTAACCCTAACCCTAAGCCTAACACTATCCTAGGGCTGATGCTAACCCTAACCCTAACACTATCCTACGGCTGATGCTAACCCTAACCCTAACCCTAACACTATCCTAAGTCTGATGCTAACCCTAGCCCTCACACTATCCTAGGCCTGATGATAACCCTAACCCTAACCTTAACACTATCAAAGGGCTGATGCTAAACCTAACGCTAACCCTAACACTATCCTTGAACTGATGCTAACCCTAACCCTAACCCTAACACTATCCTAGGCCTGATGATAACCCTAACCCTAACTCTAACACTATCCTAGGGTTTATGTTAACCCTAACCCTAACACTGTCCTAGGGCGGATGCTAACCCTAACCCTAACCCTAACACTATCCTAGGGCTCATGCTAACCCTAACACTAACACTATCCTAGGGCTGATGCTAACCCTAACCCTAACCCTAACACTATCCTAAGTCTGATGCTAACCCTAGCCCTCACACTATCCTAGGCCTGATGATAACCCTAACCCTAACCTTAACACTATCCTAGGGATGAGAGTAACCCTAACCCTAACACTAACACTATCCTAGAGCTGATGCTAACCCTAACCCTAACACTATCCTAGGCCTGATGATAACCCTAACCCTAACCCTAACACTATCCTAGGGCTGATGCTAACCCTAACCCTAACTCTAACACTATCTTAGGGCTGAGGCTAACCCTAACCCAAACACTATCCTACGGCTGATGCTAACCATAACCCTAACCCTAACACTATCCTAAGGCTGATGCTAACCCTAACCCTAACCCAAACACTATCCTAGGGTTGATGCTAACCCTAACCCTGACACTATCCTAGGGCTGATGCTAACCCTAACCCTAACCATAACACTATCCTAAGTCTGATGCTAACCCTAGCCCTCACACTATCCTAGGCCTGATGGTAACCCTAACCCTAACCTTAACACTATCCTAGGGCTGATGCTAACCCTAACCCTAACCCTAACACTATCCTAGAGCTGATGCTATCCCTAACCCTAACACTATCCTAGGCCTGATGATAACCCTAAACCTAACCCTAACACTATCCTAGGGTTTATGTTAACCCTAACCCTAACACTATCCTAGGGCTGATGCTAACCCTAACACTAACACTATCCTAGGGCTGATGCTAACCCTAACCCTAACCCTAACACTATCCTAGGGCTGATGCTAACCCTAACCCTAACTCTAACACTATCTTAGGGCTGAGGCTAACCCTAACACCAACACTATCCTACGGCTGATGCTAACCCTAACCCTAACCCTAACACTATCCTAAGGCTGAAGCCAACCCTAACACTAACACTATCCTAGGCCTGGTGCTAACCCTAACCCTAACCCTAACACTATCCTAGGGCTGATGCTAACCCTAACCCTAATACTATCCTAGGGCTGATGCTAACCCTAACCCTAACCCTAACATTATCCTAGGGCTGATGCTAACCTTAGCCCTAACCCTAACACTATCCTAGGGCTGATGCTAACCCTAACCCTAACACTATCCTAGGCCTGATGCTAACCCTAACCCTAACACTTACACTATACTAGGGCTGATGCTAACCCTAACCCTAACCCTAACACTATCCTAGGTCTGATGCTAACCCTAAACCTAACACTATCCTAGGGCTGATGCTAACCCTAACCCTAATCCTAACACTATCCTAGGGCTGATGTTAACACTAACCCTAACACTATCCTAGGGCTGATGCTAACACTAACCCTAAACCTAACACTCTCCTAGGGCTGATGCTAACCCTAACCCTAACACTATCCTAGGCCTGATGCTAACCCTAACCCTAACACTATCCTAGGCCTGATGCTAAACCTACCCCAAACCCTAACACTCTCCTAGGGCTGAGGCTAACCCTAACCCTAACACTATCCTAGGGCTGATGCTAACCCTAACCCTCACCCTAACACTATCCTAGGGTTGATGCTAACCCTAACCCTAACACTATCCTAGGGCTGATGCTAACCCTAACCCTAACACTATGCTAGGGCTGATGCTAACCCTAACCCTAACCCTAACACTATCCTAGGGCTGATGCTAACCCTAACCCTAACACTATTCTACGGCTGATGCTATCCCTAACCCTAACCCTAACACTATCGTAAGTCTGATGCTAAACTTAGCCCTCACACTATCCTAGGCCTGACGATAACCCTAACCCTAACCTTAACACTATCCTAGGGCTGATGCTAACCCTAACGCTAACCCTAACACTATCCTTTAACTGATGCTAACCCTAACCCTAACCCTAACAATATCCTAGGCCTGATGATAACCCTAACCCTAACCCTAACACTATCCTAGGGCTGATGCTAACCCTAACCCTAACCGTAACACTATCCTAAGTCTGATGCTAACCCTAGCCCTCACACTATCTTAGGCCTGATGATAACCCTAACCCTAACCTTAACACTATCCTAGGGCTGATGCTAACCCTAACCCTAACCCTAACACTATCCTAGAGCTGATGCTAACCCTAACCCTAACACTATCCTAGGCCTGATGATAACCCTAACCCTAACCCTAACACTATCCTAGGGCTGATGCTAACACTAACCTTAACACTATCCTAGGCCTGATGCTAACCCTAACCCTAACCCTAACACTATCGTAGGGCTGATGCTAACCCTAACGCTAACCCTAACACTATCCTTGAACTGATGCTAACCCTAACCCTAACCCTAACACTATCCTAGGCCTGATGATAACCCTAACCCTAACTCTAACACTATCCTAGGGTTTATGTTAACCCTAACCCTAACACTATCCTAGGGCTGATGCTAACCCTAACCCTAACCCTAACACTGTCCTAGGGCAGATGCTAACCCTAACCCTAACCCTAACACTATCCTAGGGCTCATGCTAACCCTAACACTAACACTATCCTATGGCTGATGCTAACCCTAACCCTAACCCTAACACTATCCTAGGGCTGATGCTAACCCTAACCTTAACTCTAACACTATCTTAGGGCTGAGGCTAACCCTAACCCAAACACTATCCTACGGCTGATGCTAACCCTAACCCTAACCCTAACACTATCCTAAGGCTGAAGCCAACCCTAACACTAACACTCTCCTAGGCCTGGTGCTAACCCTAACCCTAACCCTAACACTTTCCTAGGGCTGATGCTAACCCTAACCCTAATACTATCATAGGGCTGATGCTAACCCTAACCCTAACCCTAACATTATCCTAGGGCTGATGCTAACCCTAGCCCTAACCCTAACACTATCCTAGGGCTGATGCTAACCCTAACCCTAACACTATCCTAGGCCTGATGCTAACCCTAACCCTAACACTTACACTATACTAGGGCTGATGCTAACCCTAACCCTAACCCTAACACTATCCTAGGTCTGATGCTAACCCTAAACCTAACACTATCCTAGGGATGATGCTAACCCTAACCCTAACCCAAACACTATCCTAGGGCTGATGTTAACACTAACCCTAACACTATCCTAGGGCTGATGCTAACACTAACCCTAAACCTAACACTATCCTAGGGCTGATGCTAACCCTAACCCTCACCCTAACACTATCCTAGGGTTGATGCTAACCCTAACCCTAACACTATCCTAGGGCTGATGCTAACCCTAACCCTAACACTATCCTAGGGCTGATGCTAACCCTAACCCTAACCCTAACACTATCCTAGGGCTGATGCTAACCCTAACCCTAACACTATCCTACGGCTGATGCTAACCCTAACCCTAACCCTAACACTATCCTAAGTCTGATGCTAACCTTAGCCCTCACACTATCCTAGGCTTGATGATAACCCTAACCCTAACCTTAACACTATCCTAGGGCTGATGCTAACCCTAACGCTAACCCTAACACTATCCTTTAACTGATGCTAACCCTAACCCTAACCCTAACACTATCCTAGGCCTCATGATAACCCTAACCCTAACCCTAACACTATCCTAGGGCTGATGCTAACCCTAACCCTAACCGTAACACTATCCTAAGTCTGATGCTAACCCTAGCCCTCACACTATCCTAGGCCTGATGATAACCCTAACCCTAACCTTAACACTATCCTAGGGCTGATGCTAACCCTAACGCTAACCCTAACACTATCCTTTAACTGATGCTAACCCTAACCCTAACCCTAACACTATCCTAGGCCTCATGATAACCCTAACCCTAACCCTAACACTATCCTAGGGCTGATGCTAACCCTAACCCTAACCGTAACACTATCCTAAGTCTGATGCTAACCCTAGCCCTCACACTATCCTAGGCCTGATGATAACCCTAACCCTAACCTTAACACTATCCTAGGGCTGATGCTAACCCTAACCCTAACCCTAACACTATCCTAGAGCTGATGCTAACCCTAACCCTAACACTATCCTAGGCCTGATGATAACCCTAACCCTAACCCTAACACTATCCTAGGGCTGATGCTAACCCTAACCTTAACACTATCCTAGGGCTGATGCTAACCCTAACCCTAACCCTAACACTATCCTAGGGCTGATGCTAACGCTAACGCTAACCCTAACACTATCCTTGAACTGATGCTAACCCTAACCCTAACCCTAACACTATCCTAGGCCTGATGATAACCCTAACCCTAACTCTAACACTATCCTAGGGTTTATGTTAACCCTAACCCTAACACTATCCTAGGGCTGATGCTAACCCTAACCCTAACCCTAACACTGTCCTAGGGCAGATGCTAACCCTAACCCTAACCCTAACACTATCCTAGGGCTCATGCTAACCCTAACACTAACACTATCCTAGGGCTGATGCTAACCCTAACCCTAACCCTAACACTATCCTAGGGCTGATGCTAACCCTAACCCTAACTCTAACACTATCTTAGGGCTGAGGCTAACCCTAACCCAAACACTATCCTACGGCTGATGCTAACCCTAACCCTAACCCTAACACTATCCTAAGGCTGAAGCCAACCCTAACACTAACACTATCCTAGGCCTGGTGCTAACCCTAACCCTAACCCTAACACTATCCTAGGGCTGATGCTAACCCTAACCCTAATACTATCCTAGGGCTGATGCTAACCCTAACCCTAACCCTAACATTATCCTAGGGCTGATGCTAACCCTAGCCCTAACCCTAACACTATCCTAGGGCTGATGCTAACCCTAACCCTAACACTATCCTAGGCCTGATGCTAACCCTAACCCTAACACTTACACTATACTAGGGCTGATGCTAACCCTAACCCTAACCCTAACACTATCCTAGGTCTGATGCTAACCCTAAACCTAACACTATCCTAGGGCTGATGCTAACCCTAACCCTAACCCTAACACTATCCTAGGGCTGATGTTAACACTAACCCTAACACTATCCTAGGGCTGATGCTAACACTAACCCTAAACCTAACACTCTCCTAGGGCTGATGCTAACCCTAACCCTAACACTATCCTAGGCCTGATGCTAACCCTAACCCTAACACTATCCTAGGGCTGATGCTAACCCTAACCCTAACCCTAACACTATCCTAGGCCTGATGCTAAACCTATCCCTAACCCTAACACTCTCCTAGGGCTGAGGCTAACCCTAACCCTAACACTATCCTAGGGCTGATGCTAACCCTAACCCTAACCCTAACACTATCCTAAGTCTGATGCTAACCCTAGCCCTCACACTATCCTAGGCCTGATGATAACCCTAACCCTAACCTTAACACTATCAAAGGGCTGATGCTAAACCTAACGCTAACCCTAACACTATCCTTGAACTGATGCTAACCCTAACCCTAACCCTAACACTATCCTAGGCCTGATGATAACCCTAACCCTAACTCTAACACTATCCTAGGGTTTATGTTAACCCTAACCCTAACACTGTCCTAGGGCGGATGCTAACCCTAACCCTAACCCTAACACTATCCTAGGGCTCATGCTAACCCTAACACTAACACTATCCTAGGGCTGATGCTAACCCTAACCCTAACCCTAACACTATCCTAAGTCTGATGCTAACCCTAGCCCTCACACTATCCTAGGCCTGATGATAACCCTAACCCTAACCTTAACACTATCCTAGGGATGAGGCTAACCCTAACCCTAACACTAACACTATCCTAGAGCTGATGCTAACCCTAACCCTAACACTATCCTAGGCCTGATGATAACCCTAACCCTAACCCTAACACTATCCTAGGGCTGATGCTAACCCTAACCCTAACTCTAACACTATCTTAGGGCTGAGGCTAACCCTAACCCAAACACTATCCTACGGCTGATGCTAACCATAACCCTAACCCTAACACTATCCTAAGGCTGATGCTAACCCTAACCCTAACCCAAACACTATCCTAGGGTTGATGCTAACCCTAACCCTGACACTATCCTAGGGCTGATGCTAACCCTAACCCTAACCCTAACACTATCCTAGGGCTGATGCTAACCCTAACCCTAACACTATCCTAGGCCTGATGATAACCCTTACCCTAACCCTAACACTATCCTAGGGTTTATGTTAACCCTAACCCTAACACTATCCTAGGGCTGATGCTAACCCTTACCCTAACACTATCCTAGGGCTGATGCTAACCCTAACCCTAACCCTAACACTATCCTAGGGCTGATGCTAACCCTAACCCTAAAACTATCCTAGGGCTGATGCTAACCCTAACCCTAACCCTAACACTATCCTAGGGCTGATGCTAACCATAACCCTAACCCTAACACTATCCTAGGGCTGATGCTAACCCTAACCCTAACCCTAACACTATCCTAGAGCTGATGCTAACGCTAACCCTAACCCTAACCCTAACCCTAACCCTAATACTATCCTAGGGCTGATGCTAACCCTAACCCTAACACTAACACTATCCTAGGGCTGATGCTAACCCTAACACTAACACTATCCTAGGGTTGATGCTAACCCTAACCCTAACCTTAACACTATCCTAGGGCTGATGCTAACCCTAACCATAACTCTTACACTATCCTAGGGCTGAGGCTAACCCTAACCCTAACACTATCCTACGGCTGACGCTAACCCTAACCCTAACCCTAACGCTATCCTAAGGCTGATGCTAACCCTAACACTAACACTATCCTAGGCCTGGTGCTAACACTAACCCTAACCCTAACACTATCCCAGGGCTGATGCTAACCCTAACCCTAATAATATCCTAGGGCTGATGCTAAACCTAACCCTAACCCTAACACTATCCTAGGGCTGATGCTATCCCTAACCCTAACCCTAACACTATCCTAGGGCTGTTGCTAACCCTAACCCTAACTCTAACACTATCATAGGGCTGATGCCAACCCTAACCCTAACAATATCCTAGGCCTGATGATATCCCTAACCCTAAACCTAACACTATCCTAGGGCTGATGCTAACCCTAACCCTAACCCTAACACTATCCTAGGGCTGTTGCTAACCCTAACCCTAACTCTAACACTATCATAGGGCTGATGCTAACCCTAACCCTAACAATATCCTAGGCCTGATGATATCCCTAACCCTAAACCTAACACTATCCTAGGGCTGATGCAAACCCTAACCCTAACCCTAACACTATCCTAGGGCTGATTCTAACCGTAACCCTAACACTATCCTAGGCCTGATGCTAACCCTAACCCTAACCCTAACACTATCCTAGGCGTGATGCTAACCCTATCCCTAACCCTAACACTCTCCTAGGGCTGAGGCTAACCCTAACCCTAACACTATCCTAGGGCTGATGCTAACCCTAACCCTAACCCTAACACTATGCTAGGGCTGATGCTAACCCTAACCCTAAAACTATCCTAGGGCTGATGCTAACCCTAACCCTAACCCTACCACTATCCTAGGGCTGATGCTAACCTTAACCCTAACCCTAACACTATCCTAGGGCTGATGCTAACCCTAACCCTAACCCTAACACTATCCTAGAGCTGATGCTAACGCTAACCCTAACCCTAACCCTAACCCTAACCCTAATACTATCCTAGGGCTGATGCTAACCCTAACCCTAACCCTAACACTATCCTAGGGCTGATGCTAACCCTAACACTAACACTATCCTAGGGTTGATGCTAACCCTAACCCTAACCCTAACACTATCCTAGGGCTGATGCTAACCCTAACCATAACTCTTACACTATCCTAGGGCTGATGCTAACCCTAACCCTAACACTATCCTAGGGCTGATGCTAACCCTAACCCTAAAACTATCCTAGGGCTGATGCTAACCCTAACCCTAACCCTACCACTATCCTAGGGCTGATGCTAACCTTAACCCTAACCCTAACACTATCCTAGGGCTGATGCTAACCCTAACCCTAACCCTAACACTATCCTAGAGCTGATGCTAACGCTAACCCTAACCCTAACCCTAACCCTAACCCTAATACTATCCTAGGGCTGATGCTAACCGTAACCCTAACCCTAACACTATCCTAGGGCTGATGCTAACCCTAACACTAACACTATCCTAGGGTTGATGCTAACCCTAACCCTAACCCTAACACTATCCAGGGCTGATGCTAACCCTAACCATAACTCTTACACTATCCTAGGGCTGAGGCTAACCCTAACCCTAACACTAACCTACGGCTGATGCTAACCCTAACCCTAACCCTAACACTATCCTAAGGCTGATGCTAACCCTAACACTAACACTATCCTAGGCCTGGTGCTAACCCTAACCCTAACCCAGCACTATCCTAAGGCTGATGCTAACCCTAACCCTAATAATATCCTAGGGCTGATGCTAACCCTAACCCTAACACTAACACTATCCTAGGGCTGATGCCAACCCTAACCCTAACAATATCCTAGGCCTGATGATATCCCTAACCCTAAACCTAACACTATCCTAGGGCTGATGCTAACCCTAACCCTAACCCTAACACTATCCTAGGGCTGATTCTAACCGTAACCCTAACACTATCCTAGGCCTGATGCTAACCTTAACCCTAACCCTAACACTATCCTAGGCCTGATGCTAACCCTATCCCTAACCCTGACACTCTCCTAGGGCTGAGGCTAACCCTAACCCTAACACAAACACTATCATAGGGTTGATGCTAACCCTAACCCTGACACTATCCTAGGGCTGATGCTAACCCTAACCCTAACCCTAACACTATCCTAGGGCTGATGCTAACCCTAACCCTAACACTATCCTAGGCCTGATGCTAACCCTAACCCTAACCCTAACACTATCGTAGGGCTGATGCTAACCCTAACCCTAACCCTAACACTATCCTAGAGCTGATGCTAACCCTAACCCTAACCCTAACCCTAACCCTAATACTATCCTAGGGCTGATGCTAACCCTAACCCTAACCCTAACACTATCCTAAGTCTGATGCTAACCCTAGCCCTCACACTATCCTAGACCTGATGATAACCCTAACCCTAACCTTAACACTATCCTAGGGCTGATGCTATCCCTAACCCTAACCCTAACACTATCCTAGAGCTGATGCTAACCCTAACCCTAACACTATCCTAGGCCTGATGATAACCCTAACCCTTACCCTAACACTATTCTAGAGCTGATGCCAACCCTAACCCTAACACTATCCTAGGGCTGATGCTAACCCTAACCCTAACCCTAACACTATCCTAGGGCTGATGCTAACCCTAACCCTAACCCTAACACTATCCTAGGGCTGTTGCTAACCCTAACCCTAACTCTAACACTATCATAGGGCTGATGCTAACCCTAACCCTAACAATATCCTAGGCCTAATGATATCCCTAACCCTAAACCTAACACTATCCTACGGCTGATGCTAACCCTAACCCTAACACTATCCTAGGGCTGATGCTAACCCTAACCCTAACCCAAACACTATCCTAGGGTTGATGCTAACCCTAACCCTGACACTAACCTAGGGCTGATGCTAACCCTAACCCTAACCCTAACACTATCCTAGGGCTGATGCTAACCCTAACCATAACACTATCCTAGGCCTGATGCTAACCCTATCCCTAACCCTAACACTATTGTAGGGCTGATGCTAACCCTAGCCCTAACCCTAACACTATCCTAGAGCTGATGCTAACCCTAACCCTAACCCTAACCCTATCCCTAACCCTAATACTATCCTAGGGCTGATGCTAACCCTAACCCTAACGCTAACACTATCCTAGGGCTGATGCTAACCCTAACACTAACACTATCCTAGGGCTGATGCTAACCCAAACCCTAACCCTAACACTATCCTAGGGCTGATGCTAACACTAACCCTAACTCTAACACTATCCTAGGGCTGAGGCTAACCCTAACCCTAACACTATCCTACGGCTGATGCTAACCCTAACCCTAACCCTAACACTATCCTAAGGCTGATGCTAACCCTAACACTAACACTATCCTAGGCCTGGTGCTAACCCTATCCCTAACCCTAACACTATTCTAGGGCTGATGCTAACCCTAACCCTAATAATATCCTAGGGCTGATGCTAACCCTAACCCTAACCCTAACACTATCCTAGGGCTGATGCTAACCCTAACCCTAACCCTAACACTATCCTAGGGCTGATGCTAACCCTAACCCTAACCCTAACACTATCCTAGGGCTGATGCTAACCCTAACACTAACAATATACTAGGCCTGATGATATCCATAACCCTAAACCTAACACTGTCCTAGGGCTGATGCTAACCCTAACCCTAAACCTAACACTATCCTATGGCTGATTCTAACCGTAACCCTAACAGTATCCTAGGCCTGATGCTAACCCTAACCCTTACCCTAACACTATCCTAGGGCTGATGCTAAACCTAACCATAACCCTAACACTATCCTAGGGCTGATGCTAACCCTATCCCTAACCGTAACACTATCCTAGGGCGGATGCTATCCCTAACCCTAACCCTAACACTATCCTAGGGCTGATGCTAACCCTAACACTAACACTATCCTAGGGCTGATGCTAACCCTAACCTTAACTCTAACACTATCCTAGGGTTGATGCTAACCCTAACCCTAACACTATCCTACGGCTGATGCTAACCCTAACCCTAACCCTAACACTATCCTAGGGCGGATGCTAACCCTAACCCTAACCCTAACACTATCCTAGGGCTGATGTTGACCCTAACACTAACACTATCCCAGGGCTGATGCTAACCCTAACCCTAACCCTAACACTATCCTAGGGCTGATGCTAACCCTAACACTAACACTATCCTAGGGTTGATGCTAACCCTAACCCTAACCCTAACACTATCCTAGGGCTGATGCTAACCCTAACCATAACTCTTACACTATCCTAGGGCTGATGCTAACCCTAACCCTAACACTATCCTAGGGCTGATGCTAACCCTAACCCTAACCCTAACATTATCCTAGGGCTGATGCTAACCCTAACCCTAACACTATCCTAGGGCTGATGCTAACCCTAACCTTAACCCTAACACTATCCTAGGGCTGATGCTAAACCTAACCCTAACCCTAACACTATCCTAGAGCTGATGCTAACGCTAACCCTAACCCTAACCCTAACCCTAACCCTAATACTATCCTAGGGCTGATGCTAACCGTAACCCTAACCCTAACACTATCCTAGGGCTGATGCTAACCCTAACACTAACACTATCCTAGGGTTGATGCTAACCCTAACCCTAACCCTAACACTATCCAGGGCTGATGCTAACCCTAACCATAACTCTTACACTATCCTAGGGCTGAGGCTAACCCTAACCCTAACACTAACCTACGGCTGATGCTAACCCTAACCCTAACCCTAACACTATCCTAAGGCTGATGCTAACCCTAACACTAACACTATCCTAGGCCTGGTGCTAACCCTAACCCTAACCCAGCACTATCCTAAGGCTGATGCTAACCCTAACCCTAATAATATCCTAGGGCTGATGCTAACCCTAACCCTAACACTAACACTATCCTAGGGCTGATGCCAACCCTAACCCTAACAATATCCTAGGCCTGATGATATCCCTAACCCTAAACCTAACACTATCCTAGGGCTGATGCAAACCCTAACCCTAACCCTAACACTATCCTAGGGCTGATTCTAACCGTAACCCTAACACTATCCTAGGCCTGATGCTAACCCTAACCCTAACCCTAACACTATCCTAGGGCTGATGCTAACCCTAACCCTAACCCTAACACTATCCTAGGGCTGTTGCTAACCCTAACCCTAACTCTAACACTATCATAGGGCTGATGCTAACCCTAACCCTAACAATATCCTAGGCCTGATGATATCCCTAACCCTAAACCTAACACTATCCTAGGGCTGATGCAAACCCTAACCCTAACCCTAACACTATCCTAGGGCTGATTCTAACCGTAACCCTAACACTATCCTAGGCCTGATGCTAACCCTAACCCTAACCCTAACACTATCCTAGGCGTGATGCTAACCCTATCCCTAACCCTAACACTCTCCTAGGGCTGAGGCTAACCCTAACCCTAACACTATCCTAGGGCTGATGCTAACCCTAACCCTAACCCTAACACTATCCTAGGGCTGATGCTAACCCTAACCCTAAAACTATCCTAGGGCTGATGCTAACCCTAACCCTAACCCTACCACTATCCTAGGGCTGATGCTAACCTTAACCCTAACCCTAACACTATCCTAGGGCTGATGCTAACCCTAACCCTAACCCTAACACTATCCTAGAGCTGATGCTAACGCTAACCCTAACCCTAACCCTAACCCTAACCCTAATACTATCCTAGGGCTGATGCTAACCCTAACCCTAACCCTAACACTATCCTAGGGCTGATGCTAACCCTAACACTAACACTATCCTAGGGTTGATGCTAACCCTAACCCTAACCCTAACACTATCCTAGGGCTGATGCTAACCCTAACCATAACTCTTACACTATCCTAGGGCTGATGCTAACCCTAACCCTAACACTATCCTAGGGCTGATGCTAACCCTAACCCTAAAACTATCCTAGGGCTGATGCTAACCCTAACCCTAACCCTACCACTATCCTAGGGCTGATGCTAACCTTAACCCTAACCCTAACACTATCCTAGGGCTGATGCTAACCCTAACCCTAACCCTAACACTATCCTAGAGCTGATGCTAACGCTAACCCTAACCCTAACCCTAACCCTAACCCTAATACTATCCTAGGGCTGATGCTAACCGTAACCCTAACCCTAACACTATCCTAGGGCTGATGCTAACCCTAACACTAACACTATCCTAGGGTTGATGCTAACCCTAACCCTAACCCTAACACTATCCAGGGCTGATGCTAACCCTAACCATAACTCTTACACTATCCTAGGGCTGAGGCTAACCCTAACCCTAACACTAACCTACGGCTGATGCTAACCCTAACCCTAACCCTAACACTATCCTAAGGCTGATGCTAACCCTAACACTAACACTATCCTAGGCCTGGTGCTAACCCTAACCCTAACCCAGCACTATCCTAAGGCTGATGCTAACCCTAACCCTAATAATATCCTAGGGCTGATGCTAACCCTAACCCTAACACTAACACTATCCTAGGGCTGATGCCAACCCTAACCCTAACAATATCCTAGGCCTGATGATATCCCTAACCCTAAACCTAACACTATCCTAGGGCTGATGCTAACCCTAACCCTAACCCTAACACTATCCTAGGGCTGATTCTAACCGTAACCCTAACACTATCCTAGGCCTGATGCTAACCTTAACCCTAACCCTAACACTATCCTAGGCCTGATGCTAACCCTATCCCTAACCCTGACACTCTCCTAGGGCTGAGGCTAACCCTAACCCTAACACAAACACTATCATAGGGTTGATGCTAACCCTAACCCTGACACTATCCTAGGGCTGATGCTAACCCTAACCCTAACCCTAACACTATCCTAGGGCTGATGCTAACCCTAACCCTAACACTATCCTAGGCCTGATGCTAACCCTAACCCTAACCCTAACACTATCGTAGGGCTGATGCTAACCCTAACCCTAACCCTAACACTATCCTAGAGCTGATGCTAACCCTAACCCTAACCCTAACCCTAACCCTAATACTATCCTAGGGCTGATGCTAACCCTAACCCTAACCCTAACACTATCCTAAGTCTGATGCTAACCCTAGCCCTCACACTATCCTAGACCTGATGATAACCCTAACCCTAACCTTAACACTATCCTAGGGCTGATGCTATCCCTAACCCTAACCCTAACACTATCCTAGAGCTGATGCTAACCCTAACCCTAACACTATCCTAGGCCTGATGATAACCCTAACCCTTACCCTAACACTATTCTAGGGCTGATGCCAACCCTAACCCTAACACTATCCTAGGGCTGATGCTAACCCTAACCCTAACCCTAACACTATCCTAGGGCTGATGCTAACCCTAACCCTAACCCTAACACTATCCTAGGGCTGTTGCTAACCCTAACCCTAACTCTAACACTATCATAGGGCTGATGCTAACCCTAACCCTAACAATATCCTAGGCCTAATGATATCCCTAACCCTAAACCTAACACTATCCTACGGCTGATGCTAACCCTAACCCTAACACTATCCTAGGGCTGATGCTAACCCTAACCCTAACCCAAACACTATCCTAGGGTTGATGCTAACCCTAACCCTGACACTAACCTAGGGCTGATGCTAACCCTAACCCTAACCCTAACACTATCCTAGGGCTGATGCTAACCCTAACCATAACACTATCCTAGGCCTGATGCTAACCCTATCCCTAACCCTAACACTATTGTAGGGCTGATGCTAACCCTAGCCCTAACCCTAACACTATCCTAGAGCTGATGCTAACCCTAACCCTAACCCTAACCCTATCCCTAACCCTAATACTATCCTAGGGCTGATGCTAACCCTAACCCTAACGCTAACACTATCCTAGGGCTGATGCTAACCCTAACACTAACACTATCCTAGGGCTGATGCTAACCCAAACCCTAACCCTAACACTATCCTAGGGCTGATGCTAACACTAACCCTAACTCTAACACTATCCTAGGGCTGAGGCTAACCCTAACCCTAACACTATCCTACGGCTGATGCTAACCCTAACCCTAACCCTAACACTATCCTAAGGCTGATGCTAACCCTAACACTAACACTATCCTAGGCCTGGTGCTAACCCTATCCCTAACCCTAACACTATTCTAGGGCTGATGCTAACCCTAACCCTAATAATATCCTAGGGCTGATGCTAACCCTAACCCTAACCCTAACACTATCCTAGGGCTGATGCTAACCCTAACCCTAACCCTAACACTATCCTAGGGCTGATGCTAACCCTAACCCTAACCCTAACACTATCCTAGGGCTGATGCTAACCCTAACACTAACAATATACTAGGCCTGATGATATCCATAACCCTAAACCTAACACTGTCCTAGGGCTGATGCTAACCCTAACCCTAAACCTAACACTATCCTATGGCTGATTCTAACCGTAACCCTAACAGTATCCTAGGCCTGATGCTAACCCTAACCCTTACCCTAACACTATCCTAGGGCTGATGCTAAACCTAACCATAACCCTAACACTATCCTAGGGCTGATGCTAACCCTATCCCTAACCGTAACACTATCCTAGGGCGGATGCTATCCCTAACCCTAACCCTAACACTATCCTAGGGCTGATGCTAACCCTAACACTAACACTATCCTAGGGCTGATGCTAACCCTAACCTTAACTCTAACACTATCCTAGGGTTGATGCTAACCCTAACCCTAACACTATCCTACGGCTGATGCTAACCCTAACCCTAACCCTAACACTATCCTAGGGCGGATGCTAACCCTAACCCTAACCCTAACACTATCCTAGGGCTGATGTTGACCCTAACACTAACACTATCCCAGGGCTGATGCTAACCCTAACCCTAACCCTAACACTATCCTAGGGCTGATGCTAACCCTAACACTAACACTATCCTAGGGTTGATGCTAACCCTAACCCTAACCCTAACACTATCCTAGGGCTGATGCTAACCCTAACCATAACTCTTACACTATCCTAGGGCTGATGCTAACCCTAACCCTAACACTATCCTAGGGCTGATGCTAACCCTAACCCTAACCCTAACATTATCCTAGGGCTGATGCTAACCCTAACCCTAACACTATCCTAGGGCTGATGCTAACCCTAACCTTAACCCTAACACTATCCTAGGGCTGATGCTAAACCTAACCCTAACCCTAACACTATCCTAGAGCTGATGCTAACGCTAACCCTAACCCTAACCCTAACCCTAACCCTAATACTATCCTAGGGCTGATGCTAACCGTAACCCTAACCCTAACACTATCCTAGGGCTGATGCTAACCCTAACACTAACACTATCCTAGGGTTGATGCTAACCCTAACCCTAACCCTAACACTATCCAGGGCTGATGCTAACCCTAACCATAACTCTTACACTATCCTAGGGCTGAGGCTAACCCTAACCCTAACACTAACCTACGGCTGATGCTAACCCTAACCCTAACCCTAACACTATCCTAAGGCTGATGCTAACCCTAACACTAACACTATCCTAGGCCTGGTGCTAACCCTAACCCTAACCCAGCACTATCCTAAGGCTGATGCTAACCCTAACCCTAATAATATCCTAGGGCTGATGCTAACCCTAACCCTAACACTAACACTATCCTAGGGCTGATGCCAACCCTAACCCTAACAATATCCTAGGCCTGATGATATCCCTAACCCTAAACCTAACACTATCCTAGGGCTGATGCAAACCCTAACCCTAACCCTAACACTATCCTAGGGCTGATTCTAACCGTAACCCTAACACTATCCTAGGCCTGATGCTAACCCTAACCCTAACCCTAACACTATCCTAGGGCTGATGCTAACCCTAACCCTAACCCTAACACTATCCTAGGGCTGTTGCTAACCCTAACCCTAACTCTAACACTATCATAGGGCTGATGCTAACCCTAACCCTAACAATATCCTAGGCCTGATGATATCCCTAACCCTAAACCTAACACTATCCTAGGGCTGATGCAAACCCTAACCCTAACCCTAACACTATCCTAGGGCTGATTCTAACCGTAACCCTAACACTATCCTAGGCCTGATGCTAACCCTAACCCTAACCCTAACACTATCCTAGGCGTGATGCTAACCCTATCCCTAACCCTAACACTCTCCTAGGGCTGAGGCTAACCCTAACCCTAACACTATCCTAGGGCTGATGCTAACCCTAACCCTAACCCTAACACTATCCTAGGGCTGATGCTAACCCTAACCCTAAAACTATCCTAGGGCTGATGCTAACCCTAACCCTAACCCTACCACTATCCTAGGGCTGATGCTAACCTTAACCCTAACCCTAACACTATCCTAGGGCTGATGCTAACCCTAACCCTAACCCTAACACTATCCTAGAGCTGATGCTAACGCTAACCCTAACCCTAACCCTAACCCTAACCCTAATACTATCCTAGGGCTGATGCTAACCCTAACCCTAACCCTAACACTATCCTAGGGCTGATGCTAACCCTAACACTAACACTATCCTAGGGTTGATGCTAACCCTAACCCTAACCCTAACACTATCCTAGGGCTGATGCTAACCCTAACCATAACTCTTACACTATCCTAGGGCTGATGCTAACCCTAACCCTAACACTATCCTAGGGCTGATGCTAACCCTAACCCTAAAACTATCCTAGGGCTGATGCTAACCCTAACCCTAACCCTACCACTATCCTAGGGCTGATGCTAACCTTAACCCTAACCCTAACACTATCCTAGGGCTGATGCTAACCCTAACCCTAACCCTAACACTATCCTAGAGCTGATGCTAACGCTAACCCTAACCCTAACCCTAACCCTAACCCTAATACTATCCTAGGGCTGATGCTAACCGTAACCCTAACCCTAACACTATCCTAGGGCTGATGCTAACCCTAACACTAACACTATCCTAGGGTTGATGCTAACCCTAACCCTAACCCTAACACTATCCAGGGCTGATGCTAACCCTAACCATAACTCTTACACTATCCTAGGGCTGAGGCTAACCCTAACCCTAACACTAACCTACGGCTGATGCTAACCCTAACCCTAACCCTAACACTATCCTAAGGCTGATGCTAACCCTAACACTAACACTATCCTAGGCCTGGTGCTAACCCTAACCCTAACCCAGCACTATCCTAAGGCTGATGCTAACCCTAACCCTAATAATATCCTAGGGCTGATGCTAACCCTAACCCTAACACTAACACTATCCTAGGGCTGATGCCAACCCTAACCCTAACAATATCCTAGGCCTGATGATATCCCTAACCCTAAACCTAACACTATCCTAGGGCTGATGCTAACCCTAACCCTAACCCTAACACTATCCTAGGGCTGATTCTAACCGTAACCCTAACACTATCCTAGGCCTGATGCTAACCTTAACCCTAACCCTAACACTATCCTAGGCCTGATGCTAACCCTATCCCTAACCCTGACACTCTCCTAGGGCTGAGGCTAACCCTAACCCTAACACAAACACTATCATAGGGTTGATGCTAACCCTAACCCTGACACTATCCTAGGGCTGATGCTAACCCTAACCCTAACCCTAACACTATCCTAGGGCTGATGCTAACCCTAACCCTAACACTATCCTAGGCCTGATGCTAACCCTAACCCTAACCCTAACACTATCGTAGGGCTGATGCTAACCCTAACCCTAACCCTAACACTATCCTAGAGCTGATGCTAACCCTAACCCTAACCCTAACCCTAACCCTAATACTATCCTAGGGCTGATGCTAACCCTAACCCTAACCCTAACACTATCCTAAGTCTGATGCTAACCCTAGCCCTCACACTATCCTAGACCTGATGATAACCCTAACCCTAACCTTAACACTATCCTAGGGCTGATGCTATCCCTAACCCTAACCCTAACACTATCCTAGAGCTGATGCTAACCCTAACCCTAACACTATCCTAGGCCTGATGATAACCCTAACCCTTACCCTAACACTATTCTAGGGCTGATGCCAACCCTAACCCTAACACTATCCTAGGGCTGATGCTAACCCTAACCCTAACCCTAACACTATCCTAGGGCTGATGCTAACCCTAACCCTAACCCTAACACTATCCTAGGGCTGTTGCTAACCCTAACCCTAACTCTAACACTATCATAGGGCTGATGCTAACCCTAACCCTAACAATATCCTAGGCCTAATGATATCCCTAACCCTAAACCTAACACTATCCTACGGCTGATGCTAACCCTAACCCTAACACTATCCTAGGGCTGATGCTAACCCTAACCCTAACCCAAACACTATCCTAGGGTTGATGCTAACCCTAACCCTGACACTAACCTAGGGCTGATGCTAACCCTAACCCTAACCCTAACACTATCCTAGGGCTGATGCTAACCCTAACCATAACACTATCCTAGGCCTGATGCTAACCCTATCCCTAACCCTAACACTATTGTAGGGCTGATGCTAACCCTAGCCCTAACCCTAACACTATCCTAGAGCTGATGCTAACCCTAACCCTAACCCTAACCCTATCCCTAACCCTAATACTATCCTAGGGCTGATGCTAACCCTAACCCTAACGCTAACACTATCCTAGGGCTGATGCTAACCCTAACACTAACACTATCCTAGGGCTGATGCTAACCCAAACCCTAACCCTAACACTATCCTAGGGCTGATGCTAACACTAACCCTAACTCTAACACTATCCTAGGGCTGAGGCTAACCCTAACCCTAACACTATCCTACGGCTGATGCTAACCCTAACCCTAACCCTAACACTATCCTAAGGCTGATGCTAACCCTAACACTAACACTATCCTAGGCCTGGTGCTAACCCTATCCCTAACCCTAACACTATTCTAGGGCTGATGCTAACCCTAACCCTAATAATATCCTAGGGCTGATGCTAACCCTAACCCTAACCCTAACACTATCCTAGGGCTGATGCTAACCCTAACCCTAACCCTAACACTATCCTAGGGCTGATGCTAACCCTAACCCTAACCCTAACACTATCCTAGGGCTGATGCTAACCCTAACACTAACAATATACTAGGCCTGATGATATCCATAACCCTAAACCTAACACTGTCCTAGGGCTGATGCTAACCCTAACCCTAAACCTAACACTATCCTATGGCTGATTCTAACCGTAACCCTAACAGTATCCTAGGCCTGATGCTAACCCTAACCCTTACCCTAACACTATCCTAGGGCTGATGCTAAACCTAACCATAACCCTAACACTATCCTAGGGCTGATGCTAACCCTATCCCTAACCGTAACACTATCCTAGGGCGGATGCTATCCCTAACCCTATCCCTAACACTATCCTAGGGCTGATGCTAACCCTAACACTAACACTATCCTAGGGCTGATGCTAACCCTAACCTTAACTCTAACACTATCCTAGGGTTGATGCTAACCCTAACCCTAACACTATCCTACGGCTGATGCTAACCCTAACCCTAACCCTAACACTATCCTAGGGCGGATGCTAACCCTAACCCTAACCCTAACACTATCCTAGGGCTGATGTTGACCCTAACACTAACACTATCCTAGGGCTGATGCTAACCCTAACCCTAACCCTAACACTATCCTAGGGCTGATGCTAACCCTAACACTAACACTATCCTAGGGTTGATGCTAACCCTAACCCTAACCCTAACACTATCCTAGGGCTGATGCTAACCCTAACCATAACTCTTACACTATCCTAGGGCTGATGCTAACCCTAACCCTAACACTATCCTAGGGCTGATGCTAACCCTAACCCTAACCCTAACATTATCCTAGGGCTGATGCTAACCCTAACCCTAACACTATCCTAGGGCTGATGCTAACCCTAACCTTAACCCTAACACTATCCTAGGGCTGATGCTAACCCTAACCCTAACCCTAACACTATCCTAGAGCTGATGCTAACGCTAACCCTAACCCTAACCCTAACCCTAACCCTAATACTATCCTAGGGCTGATGCTAACCGTAACCCTAACCCTAACACTATCCTAGGGCTGATGCTAACCCTAACACTAACACTATCCTAGGGTTGATGCTAACCCTAACCCTAACCCTAACACTATCCAGGGCTGATGCTAACCCTAACCATAACTCTTACACTATCCTAGGGCTGAGGCTAACCCTAACCCTAACACTAACCTACGGCTGATGCTAACCCTAACCCTAACCCTAACACTATCCTAAGGCTGATGCTAACCCTAACACTAACACTATCCTAGGCCTGGTGCTAACCCTAACCCTAACCCAGCACTATCCTAAGGCTGATGCTAACCCTAACCCTAATAATATCCTAGGGCTGATGCTAACCCTAACCCTAACACTAACACTATCCTAGGGCTGATGCCAACCCTAACCCTAACAATATCCTAGGCCTGATGATATCCCTAACCCTAAACCTAACACTATCCTAGGGCTGATGCTAACCCTAACCCTAACCCTAACACTATCCTAGGGCTGATTCTAACCGTAACCCTAACACTATCCTAGGCCTGATGCTAACCTTAACCCTAACCCTAACACTATCCTAGGCCTCATGCTAACCCTATCCCTAACCCTGACACTCTCCTAGGGCTGAGGCTAACCCTAACCCTAACACAAACACTATCATAGGGTTGATGCTAACCCTAACCCTGACACTATCCTAGGGCTGATGCTAACCCTAACCCTAACCCTAACACTATCCTAGGGCTGATGCTAACCCTAACCCTAACACTATCCTAGGCCTGATGTTAACCCTAACCCTAACCCTAACACTATCGTAGGGCTGATGCTAACCCTAACCCTAACCCTAACACTATCCTAGAGCTGATGCTAACCCTAACCCTAACCCTAACCCTAACCCTAATACTATCCTAGGGCTGATGCTAACCCTAACCCTAACCCTAACACTATCCTAAGTCTGATGCTAACCCTAGCCCTCACACTATCCTAGACCTGATGATAACCCTAACCCTAACCTTAACACTATCCTAGGGCTGATGCTATCCCTAACCCTAACCCTAACACTATCCTAGAGCTGATGCTAACCCTAACCCTAACACTATCCTAGGCCTGATGATAACCCTAACCCTTACCCTAACACTATTCTAGGGCTGATGCCAACCCTAACCCTAACACTATCCTAGGGCTGATGCTAACCCTAACCCTAACCCTAACACTATCCTAGGGCTGATGCTAACCCTAACCCTAACCCTAACACTATCCTAGGGCTGTTGCTAACCCTAACCCTAACTCTAACACTATCATAGGGCTGATGCTAACCCTAACCCTAACAATATCCTAGGCCTGATGATATCCCTAACCCTAAACCTAACACTATCCTAGGGCTGATGCTAACCCTAACCCTAACACTATCCTAGGGCTGATGCTAACCCTAACCCTAACCCAAACACTATCCTAGGGTTGATGCTAACCCTAACCCTGACACTAACCTAGGGCTGATGCTAACCCTAACCCTAACCCTAACCCTAACACTATCCTAGGGCTGATGCTAACCCTAACCATAACACTATCCTAGGCCTGATGCTAACCCTATCCCTAACCCTAACACTATTGTAGGGCTGATGCTAACCCTAGCACTAACCCTAACACTATCCTAGAGCTGATGCTAACCCTAACCCTAACCCTAACCCTATCCCTAACCCTAATACTATCCTAGGGCTGATGCTAACCCTAACCCTAACGCTAACACTATCCTAGGGCTGATGCTAACCCTAACACTAACACTATCCTAGGGCTGATGCTAACCCAAACCCTACCCTAACACTATCCTAGGGCTGATGCTAACACTAACCCTAACTCTAACACTATCCTAGGGCTGAGGCTAACCCTAACCCTAACACTATCCTACGGCTGATGCTAACCCTAACCCTAACCCTAACACTATCCTAAGGCTGATGCTAACCCTAACACTAACACTATCCTAGGCCTGGTGCTAACCCTATCCCTAACCCTAACACTATTCTAGGGCTGATGCTAACCCTAACCCTAATAATATCCTAGGGCTGATGCTAACCCTAACCCTAACCCTAACACTATCCTAGGGCTGATGCTAACCCTAACCCTAACCCTAACACTATCCTAGGGCTGATGCTAACCCTAACCCTAACCCTAACACTATCCTAGGGCTGATGCTAACCCTAACACTAACAATATACTAGGCCTGATGATATCCATAACCCTAAACCTAACACTGTCCTAGGGCTGATGCTAACCCTAACCCTAAACCTAACACTATCCTATGGCTGATTCTAACCGTAACCCTAACAGTATCCTAGGCCTGATGCTAACCCTAACCCTTACCCTAACACTATCCTAGGGCTGATGCTAAACCTAACCATAACCCTAACACTATCCTAGGGCTGATGCTAACCCTATCCCTAACCGTAACACTATCCTAGGGCGGATGCTATCCCTAACCCTAACCCTAACACTATCCTAGGGCTGATGCTAACCCTAACACTAACACTATCCTAGGGCTGATGATAACCCTAACCGTAACTCTAACACTATCCTAGGGTTGATGCTAACCCTAACCCTAACACTATCCTACGGCTGATGCTAACCCTAACCCTAACCCTAACACTATCCTAGGGCTGATGCGAACCCTAACCCTAACACTATTCTAGGGCTGATGCCAACCCTATCCCTAACCCTAACACTATCCTAGGGCGGATGCTAACCCTAACCCTAACACTATCCTAGGCCTGATGATAACCCTAACCCTAACCCTAACACTATCCTAGGGCTGATGCTAACCCTAACACTAACACTATCCTAGGCCTGGTGCTAACCCTAACCCTAACCCTAACACTATCCTAAGGCTGATGCTAACCCTAACACTAACACTATCCTAGGCCTGGTGCTAACCCTAACCCTAACCCTAACACTATCGTAGGTCTGATGCTAACCCTAAACCTAACACTATCCTAGGGCGGATGCTAACCCTAACCCTAAACCTAACACTATCCTAGGGTTGATGTTAACCCTAACCCTAACACTATCCTAGGGCTGATGCTAACCCTAACCCTAACCCTAACACTCTCCTAGGGCTGATGCTAACACTAACCCTAACACTATCCTAAGCCTGATGCTAACCCTAACCTTAACACTATCCTAGGCCTGATGCTAACCCTATCCCTAACCCTAACACTCTCCTAGGGCTGAGGCTAACCCTAACCCTAACACTATCCTAGGGCTGATGCTAACCCTAACCATAACTCTTACACTATCCTAGGGCTGAGGCTAACCCTAACCCTAACACTATCCTACGGCTGATGCTAACCCTAACCCTAACCCTAACACTATCCTAAGGCTGATGCTAACCCTAACACTAACACTATCCTAGGGCTGGTGCTAACCCTAACCCTAACCCTAACACTATCCTAGGGTTGAGGCTAACCTTAACCCTAATAATATCCTAGGGCTGATGCTAATCCTAACCCTAAACCTAACACTATCCTAGGGCTGATGCTAACCCTAACCCTAACCCTAACACTGTCCTAGGGCTGTTGCTAAACCTAACCCTAACTCTAACACTATCATAGGGCTGATGCTAACCCTAACCCTAACAATATCCTAGGCCTGATGATATCCCTAACCCTGAACCTAACACTATCCTAGGGCTGATGCTAACCCTAACCCTAACCCTAACACTATCCTAGGGCTGATTCTAACCGTAACCCTAACACTATCCTAGGCCTGATGCTAACCCTATCCCTAACCCTGACACTCTCCTAGGGCTGAGGCTAACCCTAACCCTAACACAAACACTATCATAGGGTTGATGCTAACCCTAACCCTGACACTATCCTAGGGCTGATGCTAAACCTAACCCTAACCCTAACACTATCCTAGGGCTGATGCTAACCCTAACCCTAACACTATCCTAGGCCTGATGTTAACCCTAACCCTAACCCTAACACTATCGTAGGGCTGATGCTAACCCTAACCCTAACCCTAACACTATCCTAGAGCTGATGCTAACCCTAACCCTAACCCTAACCCTAACCCTAATACTATCCTAGGGCTGATGCTAACCCTAACCCTAACCCTAACACTATCCTAAGTCTGATGCTAACCCTAGCCCTCACACTATCCTAGACCTGATGATAACCCTAACCCTAACCTTAACACTATCCTAGGGCTGATGCTATCCCTAACCCTAACCCTAACACTATCCTAGAGCTGATGCTAACCCTAACCCTAACACTATCCTAGGCCTGATGATAACCCTAACCCTTACCCTAACACTATTCTAGGGCTGATGCCAACCCTAACCCTAACACTATCCTAGGGCTGATGCTAACCCTAACCCTAACCCTAACACTATCCTAGGGCTGATGCTAACCCTAACCCTAACCCTAACACTATCCTAGGGCTGTTGCTAACCCTAACCCTAACTCTAACACTATCATAGGGCTGATGCTAACCCTAACCCTAACAATATCCTAGGCCTGATGATATCCCTAACCCTAAACCTAACACTATCCTAGGGCTGATGCTAACCCTAACCCTAACACTATCCTAGGGCTGATGCTAACCCTAACCCTAACCCAAACACTATCCTAGGGTTGATGCTAACCCTAACCCTGACACTAACCTAGGGCTGATGCTAACCCTAACCCTAACCCTAACCCTAACACTATCCTAGGGCTGATGCTAACCCTAACCATAACACTATCCTAGGCCTGATGCTAACCCTATCCCTAACCCTAACACTATTGTAGGGCTGATGCTAACCCTAGCACTAACCCTAACACTATCCTAGAGCTGATGCTAACCCTAACCCTAACCCTAACCCTATCCCTAACCCTAATACTATCCTAGGGCTGATGCTAACCCTAACCCTAACGCTAACACTATCCTAGGGCTGATGCTAACCCTAACACTAACACTATCCTAGGGCTGATGCTAACCCAAACCCTACCCTAACACTATCCTAGGGCTGATGCTAACACTAACCCTAACTCTAACACTATCCTAGGGCTGAGGCTAACCCTAACCCTAACACTATCCTACGGCTGATGCTAACCCTAACCCTAACCCTAACACTATCCTAAGGCTGATGCTAACCCTAACACTAACACTATCCTAGGCCTGGTGCTAACCCTATCCCTAACCCTAACACTATTCTAGGGCTGATGCTAACCCTAACCCTAATAATATCCTAGGGCTGATGCTAACCCTAACCCTAACCCTAACACTATCCTAGGGCTGATGCTAACCCTAACCCTAACCCTAACACTATCATAGGGCTGATGCTAACCCTAACCCTAACCCTAACACTATCCTAGGGCTGATGCTAACCCTAACACTAACAATATACTAGGCCTGATGATATCCATAACCCTAAACCTAACACTGTCCTAGGGCTGATGCTAACCCTAACCCTAAACCTAACACTATCCTATGGCTGATTCTAACCGTAACCCTAACAGTATCCTAGGCCTGATGCTAACCCTAACCCTTACCCTAACACTATCCTAGGGCTGATGCTAAACCTAACCATAACCCTAACACTATCCTAGGGCTGATGCTAACCCTATCCCTAACCGTAACACTATCCTAGGGCGGATGCTATCCCTAACCCTAACCCTAACACTATCCTAGGGCTGATGCTAACCCTAACACTAACACTATCCTAGGGCTGATGCTAACCCTAACCGTAACTCTAACACTATCCTAGGGTTGATGCTAACCCTAACCCTAACACTATTCTAGGGCTGATGCCAACCCTATCCCTAACCCTAACACTATCCTAGGGCGGATGCTAACCCTAACCCTAACACTATCCTAGGCCTGATGATAACCCTAACCCTAACCCTAACACTATCCTAGGGCTGATGCTAACCCTAACACTAACACTATCCTAGGCCTGGTGCTAACCCTAACCCTAACCCTAACACTATCCTAAGGCTGATGCTAACCCTAACACTAACACTATCCTAGGCCTGGTGCTAACCCTAACCCTAACCCTAACACTATCGTAGGTCTGATGCTAACCCTAAACCTAACACTATCCTAGGGCGGATGCTAACCCTAACCCTAACCCTAACACTATCCTAGGGTTGATGTTAACCCTAACCCTAACACTATCCTAGGGCTGATGCTAACCCTAACCCTAACCCTAACACTCTCCTAGGGCTGATGCTAACACTAACCCTAACACTATCCTAAGCCTGATGCTAACCCTAACCTTAACACTATCCTAGGCCTGATGCTAACCCTATCCCTAACCCTAACACTCTCCTAGGGCTGAGGCTAACCCTAACCCTAACACTATCCTAGGGCTGATGCTAACCCTAACCATAACTCTTACACTATCCTAGGGCTGAGGCTAACCCTAACCCTAACACTATCCTACGGCTGATGCTAACCCTAACCCTAACCCTAACACTATCCTAAGGCTGATGCTAACCCTAACACTAACACTATCCTAGGGCTGGTGCTAACCCTAACCCTAACCCTAACACTATCCTAGGGTTGAGGCTAACCTTAACCCTAATAATATCCTAGGGCTGATGCTAATCCTAACCCTAAACCTAACACTATCCTAGGGCTGATGCTAACCCTAACCCTAACCCTAACACTGTCCTAGGGCTGTTGCTAAACCTAACCCTAACTCTAACACTATCATAGGGCTGATGCTAACCCTAACCCTAACAATATCCTAGGCCTGATGATATCCCTAACCCTGAACCTAACACTATCCTAGGGCTGATGCTAACCCTAACCCTAACCCTAACACTATCCTAGGGCTGATTCTAACCGTAACCCTAACACTATCCTAGGCCTGATGCTAACCCTAACCCTACCCCTAACACTATCCTAGGCCTGATGCTAACCCTATCCCTAACCCTAACACTCTCCTAGGGCTGAGGCTAACCCTAACCCTAAGACTATCCTAGGGCTGATGCTAACCCTAACCCTAACCCAAACACTATCCTAGGGTTGATGCTAACCCTAACCCTGACACTATCCTAGGGCTGATGCTAACCCTAACCCTAACCCTAACACTATCCTAGGGATGATGCTAACCCTAACCCTAACACTATCCTAGGCCTGATGCTAACCCTAACCCTAACCCTAACACTATCCTAGGGTTGATGTTAACCCTAACCCTAACACTATCCTAGGGCTGATGCTAACCCTAACCCTAACCCTAACACTCTCCTAGGGCTGATGCTAACACTAACCCTAACACTATCCTAAGCCTGATGCTAACCCTAACCTTAACACTATCCTAGGCCTGATGCTAACCCTATCCCTAACCCTAACACTCTCCTAGGGCTGAGGCTAACCCTAACCCTAACACTATCCTAGAGCTGATGCTAACCCTAACCATAACTCTTACACTATCCTAGGGTTGAGGCTAACCCTAACCCTAACACTATCCTACGGCTGATGCTAACCCTAACCCTAACCCTAACACTATCCTAAGGCTGATGCTAACCCTAACACTAACACTATCCTAGGCCTGGTGCTAACCCTAACCCTAACCCTAACACTATCCTAGGGCTGATGCTAACCCTAACCCTAATAATATCCTAGGGCTGATGCTAATCCTAACCCTAAACCTAACACTATCCTAGGGCTGATGCTAACCCTAACCCTAACCCTAACACTATCCTAGGGCTGTTGCTAAACCTAACCCTAACTCTAACACTATCATGGGGCTGATGCTAACCCTAACCCTAACAATATCCTAGGCCTGATGATATCCCTAACCCTGAACCTAACACTATCCTAGGGCTGATGCTAACCCTAACCCTAACCATAACACTATCCTAGGGCTGATTCTAACCGTAACCCTAACACTATCCTAGGCCTGATGCTAACCCTAACCCTAACCCTAACACTATCCTGGGCCTGATGCTAACCCTATCCCTAACCCTAACACTCTCCTAGGGCTGAGGCTAACCCTAACCCTAACACTATCCTAGGGCTGATGCTAACCCTAACCCTAACCCAAACACTATCCTAGGGTTGATGCTAACCCTAACCCTGACACTATCCTAGGGCTGATGCTAACCCTAACACTAACCCTAACACTATCCTAGGGCTGATGCTAACCCTAACCCTAACACTATCCTAGGCCTGATGCTAACCCTAACCCTAACCCTAACACTATCGTAGGGCTGATGTTAACCCTAACCCTAACCCTAACACTGTCCTAGAGCTGATGCTAACCCTGACCCTAACCCTAACGCTAACCCTAACCCTAATACTATCCTAGGGCTGATTCTAACCCTAACCCTAACGCTAACACTATCCTAGGGCTGATGCTAACCCTAACACTAACACTATCCTAGGGCTTATGCTAACCCAAACTCTAACCCTAACACTATCCTAGGGCTGATGCTAACACTAACCCTAACTCTAACACTATCCTAAGGCTGATGCTAACCCTAACACTAACTCTATCCTAGGCCTGGTGCTAACCCAACCCTAACCCTAACACTATTCTAGGGCTGATGCTAACCCTAACCCTAATAATATCCTAGGGCTGATGCTAACCCTAACCCTAACCCTAACACTATCCTAGGGCTGATGCTAACCCTAACCCTAACGCTAACACTATCCTAGGGCTGATGCTAACCCTAACCCTAACCCTAACACTATCCTAGGGCTGATGCTAACCCTAACACTAACAATATACTAGGCCTGATGATATCCATAACCCTAAACCTAACACTATCCTAGGGCTGATGCTACCCCTAACCCTAAACCTAACACTATCCTAGGGCTGATTCTAACCGTAACCCAAACAGTATCCTAGGCCTGATGCTAACCGTAACCCTTACCCTAACACTATCCTAGGGCTGATGCTAAACCTCACCATAACCCTAACACTATCCTAGGGCTGATGCTAACCCTATCCCTAACCCTAACACTATCCTAGGGCGGATGCTAACCCTAACCCTAACCCTAACACTATCCTAGGGCTGATGCTAACCCTAACACTAACACTATCCTAGGGCTGATGCTAACCCTAACCCTATCTCTAACACTATCCTAGGGTTGATGCTAACCCTAACCCTAACACTATCCTACGGCTGATGCTAACCCTAACCCTAACCCTAACACTATCCTAGGGCTGATGCTAACCCTAACCCTAACACTATCCTAGGCCTGATGATAACCCTAACCCTAACCCTAACACTATCCTAGGGCTGATGCTAACCCTAACCCTAACCCTAACACTATCCTAGGGCTGATGCTAACCCTAACGCTAACCCTAACACTATCCTTGAACTGATGCTAACCCTAACCCTAACCCTAACACTATCCTAGGCCTGATGATAACCCTAACCCTAACCCTAACACTATCCTAGGGTTTATGTTAACCCTAACCCTAACACTATCCTAGGGCTGATGCTAACCCTAACCCTAACACTATCCTAGGGCTGATGCTAACCCTAACCCTAACCCTAACACTATCCTAAGTATGATGCTAACCCTAGCCCTCACACTATCCTAGGCCTGATGATAACCCTAACCCTAACCTTAACACTATCCTAGGGCTGATGCTAACCCTAACCCTAACCCTAACACTATCCTGGAGCTGATGCTTACCCTAACCCTAACACTATCCTAGGCCTGATGATAACCCTAACCTTAACCCTAACACTATCCTAGAGCTGATGCTAACCCTAACACTATCCTAGGGCTGATGCTAACCCTAACCCTAACCCTAACACTATCCTAGGGCTGATGCTAACCCTAACGCTAACCCTAACACTATCCTTGAACTGATGCTAACCCTAACCCTAACCCTAACACTATCCTAGGCCTGATGATAACCCTAACCTTAACCCTAACACTATCCTAGGGTTTATGTTAACCCTAACCCTAACACTATCCTAGGGCTGATGCTAACCCTAACACTAACACTATCCTAGGGCTGATGCTAACCCTAACCCTAACCCTAACACTATCCTAGGGCTGATGCTAACCCTAACCCTAACTCTAACACTATCTTAGGGCTGAGGCTAACCCTAACCCAAACACAATCCTACGGCTGATGCTAACCCTAACCCTAACCCTAACACTATCCTAAGGCTGATGCTAACCCTAACACTAACACTATCCTAGGCCTGGTGCTAACCCTAACCCTAACCCTAACACTATCCTAAGGCTGATGCTAACCCTAACACTAACACTATCCTAGGCCTGGTGCTAACCCTAACCCTAACCCTAACACTATCCTAGGTCTGATGCTAACCCTAAACCTAACACTATCCTAGGGCTGATGCTAACCCTAACCCTAACCCTAACACTATCCTAGGGCTGATGCTAACCCTAACCCTAACCCTAACACTCTCCTAGGGCTGATGCTAACACTAACCCTAACACTACCCTAGGCCTGATGCTAACCCTAACCTTAACACTATCCTAGGGCTGATGCTAACCTTAACCCTAACCCTAACACTATCCTAGGGTTGATGCTAACCCTAACCCTAACACTATCCTAGGGCTAATGCTAACCCTAACCCTAACCCTAACACTATCCTAGGGTTGATGTTAACCCTAACCCTAACACTATCCTAGGGCTGATGCTAACCCTAACCCTAACCCTAACACTCTCCTAGGGCTGATGCTAACACTAACCCTAACACTATCCTAAGCCTGATGCTAACCCTAAACTTAACACTATCCTAGGCCTGATGCTAACCCTATCCCTAACCCTAACACTCTCCTAGGGCTGAGGCTAACCCTAACCCTAACACTATCCTAGAGCTGATGCTAACCCTAACCATAACTCTTACACTATCCTAGGGTTGAGGCTAACCCTAACCCTAACACTATCCTACGGCTGATGCTAACCCTAACCCTAACCCTAACACTATCCTAAGGCTGATGCTAACCCTAACACTAACACTATCCTAGGCCTGGTGCTAACCCTAACCCTAACCCTAACACTATCCTAGGGCTGATGCTAACCCTAACCCTAATAATATCCTAGGGCTGATGCTAATCCTAACCCTAAACCTAACACTATCCTAGGGCTGATGCTAACCCTAACCCTAACCCTAACACTATCCTAGGGCTGTTGCTAAACCTAACCCTAACTCTAACACTATCATGGGGCTGATGCTAACCCTAACCCTAACAATATCCTAGGCCTGATGATATCCCTAACCCTGAACCTAACACTATCCTAGGGCTGATGCTAACCCTAACCCTAACCATAACACTATCCTAGGGCTGATTCTAACCGTAACCCTAACACTATCCTAGGCCTGATGCTAACCCTAACCCTAACCCTAACACTATCCTGGGCCTGATGCTAACCCTATCCCTAACCCTAACACTCTCCTAGGGCTGAGGCTAACCCTAACCCTAACACTATCCTAGGGCTGATGCTAACCCTAACCCTAACCCAAACACTATCCTAGGGTTGATGCTAACCCTAACCCTGACACTATCCTAGGGCTGATGCTAACCCTAACACTAACCCTAACACTATCCTAGGGCTGATGCTAACCCTAACCCTAACACTATCCTAGGCCTGATGCTAACCCTAACCCTAACCCTAACACTATCTTAGGGCCGATGTTAACCCTAACCCTAACCCTAACACTGTCCTAGAGCTGATGCTAACCCTAACCCTAACCCTAACGCTAACCCTAACCCTAATACTATCCTAGGGCTGATGCTAACCCTAACCCTAACGCTAACACTATCCTAGGGCTGATGCTAACCCTAACACTAACACTATCCTAGGGCTGATGCTAACCCAAACTCTAACCCTAACACTATCCTAGGGCTGATGCTAACACTAACCCTAACTCTAACACTATCCTAAGGCTGATGCTAACCCTAACACTAACACTATCCTAGGCCTGGTGCTAACCCAACCCTAACCCTAACACTATTCTAGGGCTGATGCTAACCCTAACCCTAATAATATCCTAGGGCTGATGCTAACCCTAACCCTAACCCTAACACTATCCTAGGGCTGATGCTAACCCTAACCCTAACGCTAACACTATCCTAGGGCTGATGCTAACCCTAACCCTAACACTAACACTATCCTAGGGCTGATGCTAACCCTAACACTAACAATATACTAGGCCTGATGATATCCATAACCCTAAACCTAACACTATCCTAGGGCTGATGCTACCCCTAACCCTAAACCTAACACTATCCTAGGGCTGATTCTAACCGTAACCCAAACAGTATCCTAGGCCTGATGCTAACCGTAACCCTTACCCTAACACTATCCTAGGGCTGATGCTAAACCTCACCATAACCCTAACACTATCCTAGGGCTGATGCTAACCCTATCCCTAACCCTAACACTATCCTAGGGCGGATGCTAACCCTAACCCTAACCCTAACACTATCCTAGGGCTGATGCTAACCCTAACACTAACACTATCCTAGGGCTGATGCTAACCCTAACCCTATCTCTAACACTATCCTAGGGTTGATGCTAACCCTAACCCTAACACTATCCTACGGCTGATGCTAACCCTAACCCTAACCCTAACACTATCCTAGGGCTGATGCTAACCCTAACCCTAACACTATCCTAGGCCTGATGATAACCCTAACCCTAACCCTAACACTATCCTAGGGCTGATGCTAACCCTAACCCTAACCCTAACACTATCCTAGGGCTGATGCTAACCCTAACGCTAACCCTAACACTATCCTTGAACTGATGCTAACCCTAACCCTAACCCTAACACTATCCTAGGCCTGATGATAACCCTAACCCTAACCCTAACACTATCCTAGGGTTTATGTTAACCCTAACCCTAACACTATCCTAGGGCTGATGCTAACCCTAACCCTAACACTATCCTAGGGCTGATGCTAACCCTAACCCTAACCCTAACACTATCCTAAGTATGATGCTAACCCTAGCCCTCACACTATCCTAGGCCTGATGATAACCCTAACCCTAACCTTAACACTATCCTAGGGCTGATGCTAACCCTAACCCTAACCCTAACACTATCCTGGAGCTGATGCTTACCCTAACCCTAACACTATCCTAGGCCTGATGATAACCCTAACCTTAACCCTAACACTATCCTAGAGCTGATGCTAACCCTAACACTATCCTAGGGCTGATGCTAACCCTAACCCTAACCCTAACACTATCCTAGGGCTGATGCTAACCCTAACGCTAACCCTAACACTATCCTTGAACTGATGCTAACCCTAACCCTAACCCTAACACTATCCTAGGCCTGATGATAACCCTAACCTTAACCCTAACACTATCCTAGGGTTTATGTTAACCCTAACCCTAACACTATCCTAGGGCTGATGCTAACCCTAACACTAACACTATCCTAGGGCTGATGCTAACCCTAACCCTAACCCTAACACTATCCTAGGGCTGATGCTAACCCTAACCCTAACTCTAACACTATCTTAGGGCTGAGGCTAACCCTAACCCAAACACAATCCTACGGCTGATGCTAACCCTAACCCTAACCCTAACACTATCCTAAGGCTGATGCTAACCCTAACACTAACACTATCCTAGGCCTGGTGCTAACCCTAACCCTAACCCTAACACTATCCTAAGGCTGATGCTAACCCTAACACTAACACTATCCTAGGCCTGGTGCTAACCCTAACCCTAACCCTAACACTATCCTAGGTCTGATGCTAACCCTAAACCTAACACTATCCTAGGGCTGATGCTAACCCTAACCCTAACCCTAACACTATCCTAGGGGTGATGTTAACCCTAACCCTAACACTATCCTAGGGCTGATGCTAACCCTAACCCTAACCCTAACACTCTCCTAGGGCTGATGCTAACACTAACCCTAACACTACCCTAGGCCTGATGCTAACCCTAACCTTAACACTATCCTAGGGCTGATGCTAACCTTAACCCTAACCCTAACACTATCCTAGGGTTGATGCTAACCCTAACCCTAACACTATCCTAGGGCTAATGCTAACCCTAATCCTAACCCTAACACTATCCTAGGGCTGATGCTAACCCTAACACTAACACTATCCTAGGGCTGATGCTAACCCTAACCCTAACCCTAACACTATCCTAGGGCTGATGCTAACCCTAACCCTAACACTATCCGAGGGCTGATGCTAACCCTAACCCTAACCCTAACACTATCCTAGGGCTGATGCTAACCCTAACCCTAACAATATCCTAGGCCTGATGATATCCCTAACCCTAAACCTAAGACTATCCTAGGGCTGATGCTAACCCTAACCCTAACCCTAACACTATCCTAGTGCTGATTCTAACCGTAACCCTTACACTATCCTAGGCCTGATGCAAACCCTAACACTTACCCTAACACTATCCTAGGGCTGATGCTAAACCTAACCATAACCCTAACACTATCCTAGGGCTGATGCTAACCCTAACCATAACACTAACACTATCCTAGGGCTGATGCTAACCCTAACCCTAACACTATCCTAGGCCTGATGCTAACCCTAACACTAACACTCTCCTAGGGCTGATGCTAACCCTAACCCTAACCCTAACACTATCCTAGGGCTGTTGCTAACCCTAACCCTAACACTATCCTAGGCCTGATGCTAACCCTAACACTAACCCTAACACTATCCTAGGGCTGATGCTAACCCTAACCCTAACACTATCCTAGAGCTGATGCTAACCCTATCCCTAACCCTAACCTTAATACTCTCCTAGGGCTGATGCTAACCCTAACCCTAACCCTAACACTATCCTAGGGCTGAGGCTAACCCTAACCCTAACACTATCCTACGGCTGATGCTAACCCTAACCCTAACCCTAACACTATCCTAAGGCTGATGCTAACCCTAACACTAACACTATCCTAGGCCTGGTGCTAACCCTTACCCTCACCCTAACACTATTCTAGGGCTGATGCTAACCCTAACCCTAATAATATCCTAGGGCTGATGCTAACCCTAACCTTAACACTAACACTATCCTAGGGCTGATGCTAACCCTAACCCTAACCCTAACACTATCCTAGGGCTGATGCTAACCCTAACCCTAACAATATGCTAGGCCTGATGATATCCATAACCCTAAACCTAACACTATCCTAGGGCTGATGCTAACCCTAACCCTAACCCTAACACTATCCTAGGGCTGATTCTAACCGTAAACCTAACACTATCCTAGGCATGATGCTAACACTAACCCTTACCCTAACACTATGCTAGGGCTGATGCTAAACCTAACCATAACCCTAACACTATCCTAGGGCTGATGCTAACCCTAACCCTAACCCTAACAATATCCTAGGGATGATGCTAACCCTAACCCTAACACTATCTTAGGCCTGATGCTAACCCTAACCCTAACACTATCCTAGGCCTGATGCTAACCCTAACCCTAACCCTAACACTATCCTAGGCCTGATGCTAACCCTATCCCTAACCCTAACACTCTCCTAGGGCTGAGGCTAACCCTAACCCTAACACTATCCTAGGGCTGATGCTAACCCTAACCCTAACCCAAACACTATCCTAGGGTTGATGCTAACCCTAACCTTAACACTATCCTAGGGCTGAATGCTAACCCTAACCCTATCCTAACACTATCCTAGGGCTGATGCTAACCCTAACCCTAACACTATCCTAGGGCTGATGCTAACCCTAACGCTAACCCTAACACTATCCTTGAACTGATGCTAACCGTAACCCTAACCCTAACACTATCCTAGGCCTGATGATAACCCTAACCCTAACCCTAACACTATCCTAGGGTTTATGTTAACCCTAACCCTAACACTATCCTAGGGCTGATGCTAACCCTAACCCTAACCCTAACACTATCCTAGGGCGGATGCTAACCCTAACCCTAACCCTAACACTATCCTAGGGCTGATGCTAACCCTAACACTAACACTATCCTAGGGCTGATGCTAACCCTAACCCTAACCGTAACACTATCCTAGTGCTGATGCGAACCCTATCCCTAACTCTAACACTATCTTAGGGCTGAGGCTAACCCTAACCCTAACACTATCCTACGGCTGATGCTAACCCTAACCCTAACCCTAACACTATCCTAAGGCTGATGCTAACTCTAACACTAACACTAGCCTAGGCCTGGTGCTAACCCTAACCCTAACCCTAGCACTATCCTAGGGCTGATGCTAACCCTAACCCTAACCCTAACACTATCCTAGGGCTGATGCTAACCCTAACCCTAACACTATCCTAGGCCTGATGCTAACCCTAAACCTAACATTTACACTATCCTAGGGCTGATGCTTACCCTAACCCTTACCCTAACACTATCCTACGTCTGATGCTAACCCTAAACCTAACACTATCCTAGAGCTGATGCTAACCCTAACCCTAACCCTAACACTATCCTTGGGCTGATGTTAACCCTAACCCTAACACTATCCTAGGGCTGATGCTAACCCTAACCTAACCCTAACACTCTCCTAGGGCTGATGCTAACACTAACCATAACACTATCCTAGGCCTGATGCTAACCCTAACCCTAACACTATCCTAGGCCTGATGATAACCCTAACCCTAACCCTAACACTATCCTAGGCCTGATGCTAACCCTATCCCTAACCCTAACACTCTTCTAGGGCTGAGGCTAACCCTTACCCTATCACTATCCTAGGGCTGATGCTAACCGTAACCCTAACCCTAACACTATCCTAGGGTTGATGCTAACCCTAACCCTAACACTATCCTAGGGCTGATTCTAACCCTAACCCTAACACTAACACTATCCTAGGGCTGATGCTAACCCTAAACCTAACACTATCCTAGGGCTGATGCTAACCCTAACCCTAACCCTAACCATAACACTATCCTAGGGCTGATGCTAACCCTAACCCTGACACTATCCTAGGGCTGATGCTAACCCTAACCCTAACCCTAACACTATCCCAGGGCTGATGCTAACCCTAACCCTAACACTATCCTAGGGCTGATGCTAACCCTAACCCTAACCCTAACACTATCCTAGGGTTGATGCTAACCCTAAGCCTAACCCTAACACTATCCTAGAGCTAATGCTAACGCTAACCCTAACCCTAACCCTAACCCTAATACTATCCTAGGGCTGATGCTAACCCTAACCCTAACCCTAACACTATCCTAGGGCTGATGCTAACCCTAACACTAACGCTATCCTAGGGCTGATGCTAACCCTAACCCTAACCCTAACACTATCCTAGGGCTGATGCTAACCCTAACCCTAACTGTAACACTATCCTAGGGCTGAGGCTAACCCTAACCCTAACACTACCGTACGGCTGATGCTAACAATAACCCTAACCCTAACGCTATCCTAAGGCTGATGCTAACCCTAACACTAACACTATCCTAGGCCTGGTGTTAACCCTAACCTTAACACTAACACTATCCTAGGCCTGGTGCTAACCCTAACCCTAACCCTAACACTATCCTAGGGCTGATGCTAACCCTAACCCTATTACTATCCTAGGGCTGATGCTAACCCTAACCATAACCCTAACACTATCCTAGGGCTGATTCTAACCCTAACCCTAACACTATCCTAGGCCTGATGCTAACCCTAACCCTAACACTTACACTATCCTAGGGCTGCTGCTTACCCTAACCCTAACCCTAACACTATCCTAGGTATGATGCTAACCCTAAACCTAACACTATCCTAGAGCTGATGCTAACGATAACCCTAACCCTAACACTATCCTAGGGCTGATGTTAACCCTAACCCTAACAATATCCTAGGGCTGATGCTAACGCTAACCCTAACCCTAACACTCTCCTAGGGCTGATGCTAACCCTAACCATAACACTATCCTAGGCCTGATGCTAACCCTAACCCTAATACTATCCTAGGCCTGATGCTAACCATATCCCTAACCCTAACACTCTCATAGGGCTGAGGCTAACCCTAACCCGAACACTATCCTAGGGCTGATGCTAACCCTAACCCTAACCCTAACACTATCCTAGGGTTGATGCTAATCCTAACGCTAACACTATCCTAGGGCTGATGCTAATCCTAACCCTAACCCTAACACTATCCTAGGGCTGATGCTAACCCTAACCCTAACACTATCCTAGGGCTGATGCTAACCCTAACAGTAACCCTAACCCTAACACTATCCTAGGGCTGATGCTAACCCTAACCCTAACACTATCGTAGGGCTGATGCTAACCCTAACCCTAACCCTAACACTATCCTAGGGCTGATGCTAACCCTAACCCTAACACTATCCTAGGGCTGATGCTAACCCTAACCCTAACCCTAACACTATCCTAGGGCTGATGCTAACCCTAACCCTAACACTATCCTAGGGCTGATGCTAACCCAAACCCTAACCCTAACACTATCCTAGGGTTGATGCTAACCCTAACCCTAACCCTAACACTATCCTAGAGCTGATGCTAACGCTAACCCTAACCCTAACCCTAACCCTAATACTATCCTAGGGCTGATGCTAACCCTAACCCTAACCCTAACACTATCCTAGGGCTGATGCTAACCCTAACACTAACACTATCCTAGGGCTGATGCTAACCCTAACCCTAACCCTAACACTATCCTAGGGCTGATGCTAACCCTAACCCTAACTCTAACTCTATCCTAGGGCTGAGGCTATCCCTAACCCTAACACTATCCTAGGCCTGATGCTAACCCTAACCCTAACACTTACACTATCCTAGGGCTGCTGCTTACCCTAACCCTAACCCTAACACTATCCTAGGTATGATGCTAACCCTAAACCTAACACTATCCTAGAGCTGATGCTAACCATAACCCTAACCCTAACACTATCCTAGGGCTGATGTTAACCCTAACCCTAACAATATCCTAGGGCTGATGCTAACGCTAACCCTAACCCTAACACTCTCCTAGGGCTGATGCTAACCCTAACCATAACACTATCCTAGGCCTGATGCTAACCGTAACCCTAACACTATCCTAGGCCTGATGCTAACCATATCCCTAACCCTAACACTCTACTAGGGCTGAGGCTAACCCTAACCCGAACACTATCCTAGGGCTGATGCTAACCCTAACCCTAACCCTAACACTATCCTAGGGTTGATGCTAACCCTAACGCTAACACTATTCTAGGGCTGATGCTAATCCTAACCCTAACCCTAACACTATCCTAGGGCTGATGCTAACCCTAACCCTAACACTATCCTAGGGCTGATGCTAACCCTAACAGTAACCCTAACCCTAACACTATCCTAGGGCTGATGCTAACCCTAACCCTAACACTATCGTAGGGCTGATGCTAACCCTAACCCTAACCCTAACACTGTCCTAGGGCTGATGCTAACCCTAACCCTAACACTATCCTAGGGCTGATGCTAACCCTAACCCTAACCCTAACACTGTCCTAGGGCTGATGCTAACCCTAACCCTAACACTATCCTAGGGCTGATGCTAACCCTAACCCTAACCCTAACACTATCCTAGGGCTGATGCTAACCCTAACCCTAACACTATCCTAGGGCTGATGCTAACCCTAACCCTAACCCTAACACTATCCTAGGGTTGATGGTAACCCTAACACTAACCCTAACACTATCCTAGAGCTGATGCTAACCCTAACCCTAACCCTAACCTTAATACTCTCCTAGGGCTGATGCTAACCCTAACCCTAACCCTAACACTATCCTAGGGCTGATGCTAACCCTAACACTAACACTATCCTAGGGCTGATGCTAACCCAAACCCTAACCCTAACACTATCCTAGGGCTGATGCTAACCCTAACCCTAACTCTAACACTATCCTAGGGCTGAGGGTAACCCTAACCCTAACACTATCCTACGGCTGATGCTAACCCTAACCCTAACCCTAACACTATCCTAAGGCTGATGCTAACCCTAACACTAACACTATCCTAGGCCTGGTGCTAACCCTTACCCTCACCCTAACACTATTCTAGGGCTGATGCTAACCCTAACCCTAATAATATCCTAGGGCTGATGCTAACCCTAACCTTAACACTAACACTATCCTCGGGCTGATGCTAACCCTAACCCTAACCCTAACACTATCCTAGGGCTGATGCTAACCCTAACCCTAACAATATGCTAGGCCTGATGATATCCATAACCCTAAACCTAACACTATCCTAGGGCTCATGCTAACCCTAACCCTAACCCTAACACTATCCTAGGGCTGATTCTAACCGTAAACCTAACACTATCCTAGGCTGATGCTAACCCTAACCCTTACCCTAACACTATGCTAGGGCTGATGCTAAACCTAACCGTAACCCTAACACTATCCTAGGGCTGATGCTAACCCTAACCCTAACACTATCCTAGGCCTGATGATAACCCTAACCCTAACCCTAACACTATCCTAGGGCTGATTCTAACCGTAAACCTAACACTATCCTAGGCCTGATGCTAACCCTAACCCTTACCCTAACACTATGCTAGGGCTGATGCTAAACCTAACCATAACCCTAACACTATCCTAGGGCTGATGCTAACCCTAACCCTAACCCTAACACTATCCTAGGGCTGATGCTAACCCTAACCCTAACACTATCCTAGGCCTGATGCTAACCCTAACCCTAACACTATCCTAGGGCTGACGCTAACCCTAACCCTAACCCTAACACTATCCTAGGCCTGATGCTAACCCTATCCCTAACCCTAACACTCTCCTAGGGCTGAGGATAACCCTAACCCTAACACTATCCTAGGGCTGATGCTAACCCTAACCCTAACCCAAACACTATCCTAGGGTTGATGCTAACCCTAACCTTAACACTATCCTAGGGCTGAATGCTAACCCTAACCCTAATCCTAACACTATCCTAGGGCTGATTCTAACCCTAAACCTAACACTATCCTAGGGCTGATGCTAACCCTAACGCTAACCCTAACACTATCCTTGAACTGATGCTAACCCTAACACTAACCCTAACACTATCCTAGGCCTGATGATAACCCTAACCCTAACCCTAACACTATCCTAGGGTTTATGTTAACCCTAACCCTAACACTATCCTAGGGCTGATGCTAACCCTAACCCTAACCCTAACACTATCCTAGGTCGGATGCTAACCCTAACCCTAACCCTAACACTATCCTAGGGCTGATGCTAACCCTAACACTAACACTATCCTAGGGCTGATGCTAACCCTAACCCTAACCCTAACACTATCCTAGTGCTGATGCGAACCCTATCCCTAACTCTAACACTCTCTTAGGGCTGAGGGTAACCCTAACACTAACACTATCCTACGGCTGATGCTAACCCTAACCCTAACCCTAACACTATCCTAAGGCTGATGCTAACCCTAACACTAACACTAGCCTAGGCCTGGTGCTAACCCTAACCCTAACCCTAGCACTATCCTAGGGCTGATGCTAACCCTAACCCTAACCCTAACACTATCCTAGGGCTGATGCTAACCCTAACCCTAACACTATCCTAGGCCTGATGCTAACCCTAAACCTAACATTTACACTATCCTAGGGCTGATGCTTACCCTAACCCTAACCCTAACACTATCCTACGTCTGATGCTAACCCTAAACCTAACACTATCCTAGAGCTGATGCTAACCCTAACCATAACCCTAACACTATCCTAGGGCTGATGTTAACCCTAACCCTAAAACTATCCTAGGGCTGATGCTAACCCTAACCTAACCCTAACACTCTCCTAGGGCTGATGCTAACACTAACCATAACACTATCCTAGGCCTGATGCTAACCCTAACCCTAACACTATACTAGGCCTGATGATAACCCTAACCCTAACCCTAACACTATCCTAGGCCTGAAGCTAACCCTATCCCTAACCCTAACACTCTCCTAGGGCTGAGGCTAACCCTTACCCTAACACTATCCTAGGGCTGATGCTAACCCTAACCCTAACCCTAACACTATCCTAGGGTTGATGCTAACCCTAACCCTAACACTATCCTAGGGCTGATGCTAACCCTAACCCTAACACTAACACTATCCTAGGGCTGATGCTAACCCTAAACCTAACACTATCCTAGGGCTGATGCTAACCCTAACCCTAACCCTAACCCTAACACTATCCTAGGGCTGATGCTAACCCTAACCCTGACACTATCCTAGGGCTGATGCTAACCCTAACCCTAACTCTAACACTATCCCAGGGCTGATGCTAACCCTAACCCTATCACTATCCTAGGGCTGATGCTAACCCTAACCCTAACCCTAACACTATCCTAGGGTTGATGCTAACCCTAACCCTAACCCTAACACTATCCTAGAGCTGATGCTAACGCTAACCCTAACCCTAACCCTAACCCTAATACTATCCTAGGGCTGATGCTAACCCTAACCCTAACCCTAACACTATCCTAGGGCTGATGCTAACCCTAACACTAACGCTATCCTAGGGCTGATGCTAACCCTAACCCTAACCCTAACACTATCCTAGGGGTGATGCTAACCCTAAACCTAACTCTAACACTATCCTAGGGCTGAGGCTAACCCTAAACCTAACACTACCCTACGGCTGATGCTAACCCTAACCCTAACCCTAACGCTATCCTAAGGCTGACGCTAACCCTAACACTAACACTATCCTAGGCCTGGTGTTAACCCTAACCTTAACACTAACACTATCCTAGGCCTGGTGCTAACCCTAACCCTAACCCTAACACTATCCTAGGGCTGATGCTAACCCTAACCATATTACTATGCTAGGGCTGATGCTAACCCTAACCATAACCCTAACACTATCCTAGGGCTGATTCTAACCCTAACCCTAACACTATCCTAGGCCTGATTCTAACCCTAACCCTAACACTTACACTATCCTAGGGCTGCTGCTTACCCTAACCCTAACCCTAACACTATCCTAGGTATGATGCTAACCCTAAACCTAACACTATCCTAGAGCTGATGCTAACCATAACCGTAAACCTAACACTATCCTAGGGCTGATGCTAACCCTAACCATAACACTATCCTAGGCCTGATGCTAACCCTAACCCTAACACTATCCTAGGCCTGATGCTAACCATATCCCTAACCCTAACACTCTCCTAGGACTGAGGCTAACCCTAACCCGAACACTATCCTAGGGCTGATGCTAACCCTAACCATAACCCTAACACTATCCTAGGGTTGATGCTAACCCTAACGCTAACACTATCATAGGGCTGATGCTAATCCTAACCCTAACCCTAACACTATCCTAGGGCTGATGCTAACCCTAACCCTAACACTATCCTAGGGCTGATGCTAACCCTAACAGTAACCCTAACCCTAACACTATCCTAGGGCTGATGCTAACCCTAACCCTAACACTATCGTAGGGCTGATGCTAACCCTAACCCTAACCCTAACACTACCCTAGGGCTGATGCTAACCCTAACCCTAACACTATCCTAGGGCTGATGCTAACCCTAACCCTAACCCTAACACTATCCTAGGGCTGATGCTAACCCTAACCCTAACACTATCCTAGGGCTGATGCTAACCCTAACCCTAACCCTAACACTATCCTAGGGTTGATGCTAACCCTAACCCTAACCCTAACACTATCCTAGAGCTGATGCTAACGCTAACCCTAACCCTAACCCTAACCCTAATACTATCCTAGGGCTGATGCTAACCCTAACCCTAACCCTAACACTATCCTAGGGCTGATGCTAACCCTAACACTAACACTATCCTAGGGCTGATGCTAACCCTAACAGTAACCCTAACACTATCCTAGGGCTGATGCTAACCCTAACCCTAACTCTAACTCTATCCTAGGGCTGAGGCTAACCCTAACCCTAACACTATCCTACGGGTGATGCTAACCCTAACCCTAACCCTAACGCTATCCTAAGGCTGATGCTAACCCTAACACTAACACTATCCTAGGCCTGGTGTTAACCCTAACCTTAACCCTAACAGTATCCTAGGGCTGATGCTAACGCTAACCCTAATAATATCCTAGGGCTGATGCTAACCCTAATCCTAACCCTAACACTATCCTAGGGCTGATGCTAACCCTAACCCTAACTCTAACACTATCCTAGGGCTGATGATAACCCTAACCCTAACAATATCCTAGGCCTGATGATATCCCTAACCCTAAACCTAACACTATCCCAGCGCTGATGCTAACCCTAACCCTAACCCTAACACTATCCTAGGGCTGATTCTAACCGTAACCCAGCACTATCCTAGGCCTGATGCTAACCCTAACACTTACCCTAACACTATCCTAGGGCTGATGCTAAACCTAACCATAACCCTAACACTATCCTAGGCCTATGCTAACCCTAACCCTAACCCTAACACTATCCTAGGGCTGATGCTAACCCTAACCCTAACACTATCCTTGGCCTGATGCTAACCCTAACCCTAACACTATCCTAGGCCTGATGCTAACCCTAACCCTAACCCTAACACTATCCTACGCCTGATGCTAACCCGATCGCTAACCCTAACACTCTCCTAGGGCTGTGGCTAACCCTAACCCTAACACTATCCTAGGGCTAATGCTAACCCTAACCCTAACCCAAACACTATCCTAGGCCTGATGCTCACCCTAACCCTAACACTATCCTAGGGCTGATGCTAACCCTAACCCTAATCCTAACACTATCCTAGGGCTGATGCTAACCCTAACCCTAACACTATCCTAGGGCTGATGCTAACCCTAACGCTAACCCTAACACTATCCTTGAACTGATGCTAACCCTAACCCTAACCCTAACACTATCCTAGGCCTGATGATAACCCTAACCCTAACCCTAACACTATCCTAGGGTTTATGTTAACCCTAACACTAACACTATTCTAGGGCAGATGCTAACCCTAACCCTAACCCTAACACTATCCTAGGGCGGATGCTAACTCTAACCCTAACCCTAACACTATCCTAGGGCTGATGCTAACCCTAACAGTAACACTATCCTAGGGCTGATGCTAACCCTAACCCTAACCCTAACACTATCCTAGTGCTGATGCGAACCCTATCCCTAACTCTAACACTATCTTAGGGCTGAGGCTAACCCTAACCCTAACACTATCCTACGGCTGATGCTAACCCTAACCCTAACCCTAACACTATCCTAAGGCTGATGCTAACCCTAGCACTAACACTATCCTAGGCCTGGTGCTAACCCTAACCCTAACCCTAACACTATCCTAGGGCTGATGCTAACCCTAACCCTAACACTATCCTAGGGCTGATGCTAACCCTAACCCTAACCCTAACACTATCCTAGGGCTGATGCTAACCCTAACCCTAACACTATCCTAGGCCTGATGCTAACCCAAACCTAACATTTACACTATCCTAGGGCTGATGCTTACCCTAACCCTAACCCTAACACTATCCTAGGTCTGATGCTAACCCTAAACCTAATACTATCCTAGAGCTCATGCTAACCCTAACCCTAACCCTAACACTCTCCTAGGGCTGATGCTAACCCTAACATTAACACTATCCTAGGCCTGATGCTAACCCTAACCCTAACACTATCCTAGGCCTGATGATAACTCTAACCCTAACCCTAACACTATCCTAGGCCTGATGCTAACCCTATCCCTAACCCTAACACTCTCCTAGGGCTGAGGCTAACCCTAACCCTAACACTATCCTAGGGCTGATGCTAACCCTAACCCTAACCCTAACACTATCCTAGGGTTGATGATAACCCTAACCCTAACACTATCCTAGGGCTGATGCTAACCCTAACCCTAACCCTAACACTCTCCTAGGGCTGATGCTAACCCTAACCCTAAAACTATCCTAGGGCTGATGCTAACCCTAACCCTAACCCTAACACTATCCTAGGGCTGATGCTAACCCTAACCCTAACACTATCCTAGGGCTGATGCTAACCCTAACCCTAACCCTAACACTATCCTAGGGCTGATGCTAACCCTAACCCTAACACTATCCTAGGGCTGATGCTAACCCTAACCCTAATCCTAACATTATCCTAGGGCTGATGCTAACCCTAACCCTAACACTATCCTAGGGCTGATGCTAACCCTAACCCTAACCCTAACACTATCCTAGGGTTGATGCTAACCCTAACCCTAACCCTAACACTATCCTAGAGCTGATGCTAACGCTAACCCTAACCCTAACCCTAACCCTAATACTATCCTAGGGCTGATGATAACCCTAACCCTAACCCTAACACTATCCTAGGGCTGATGCTAACCCTAACACTAACACTATCCTAGGGCTGATGCTAACCCTAACCCTAACCCGAACACTATCCTAGGGCTGATGCTAACCCTAACCCTAACTCTAACACTATCCTAGGGCTGAGGCTAACCCTAACCCTAACACTATCCTTGGGCTGATGCTAACCCTAACCCTAACCCTAACGCTATCCGAACGCTGATGCTAACCCTAACACTAACACTATCCTAGGCCTGGTGTTAACCTTAACCTTAACCCTAACAGTATCCTAGGCCTGGTGCTAACGCTAACCCTAACCCTAACACTATCCTAGGGCTGATGCTAACCCTAAACCTAATACTATCCTAGGGCTGATGCTAACCCTAACCCTAACCCTAACACTATCCTAGGGCTGATTCTAACCCTAACCCTAACACTATCCTAGGCCTGATGCTAACCCTATCCCTAACACTTACACTATCCTAGGGCTGATGCTTACCCTAACCCTAACCCTAACACTATCCTAGGTCTGATGCTAACCCTAAACCTAACACTATCCTAGAGCTGATGCTAACCCTAACCCTAACCCTAACACTATCCTAGGGCTGATGCTAACCCTAACCCTAACCCTAACACTCTCCTAGGGCTGATGCTAACCCTAACCATAACATTATCCTAGGCCTGATGCTAACCCTAACCCTAACACTATCCTAGGCCTGATGATAACCCTAACCCTAACCCTTACACTATCCTAGGCCTGATGCTAACCCTATCCCTAACCCTAACACTCTCCTAGGGCTGAGGCTAACCCTAACCCGAACACTATCCTAGGGCTGATGCTAACCCTAACCCTAACCCTAACACTATCCTAGGGTTGATGCTAACCCTAACCCTAACATTATCCTAGGGCTGATGCTAACCCTAACCCTAACCCTAACACTATCCTAGGGCTCATGCTAACCCTAACCCTAACACTATCCTAGGGCTGATGCTAACCCTAACCCTAACCCTAACCCTATCCTAGGCCTGATGCTAACCCTAACCCTAACACTATCCTAGGGCTGATGCTAACCCTAACCCTAACCCTAACACTATCCTAGGGCTGATGCTAACCCTAACCCTAACACTATCCTAGGGCTGATGCTAACCCTAACCCTATCCCTAACACTATCCTAGGGCTGATGCTAACCCTAACCCTAACACTATCCTAGGGGTGATGCTAACCCTAACCCTAACCCTAACACTATCCTAGGGTTGATGCTAACCCTAACCCTAACCCTAACCCTAACCCTAACACTATCCTAGAGCTGATGCTAACGCTAACCCTAACCCTAACCCTAACCCTAACCCTAATACTATCCTAGGGCTGATGCTAACCCTAACCCTAACCCTAACACTATCCTAGGGCTGATGCTAACCCTAACACTAACACTATCCTAGGGCTGATGGTAACCCTAACCCTAACCCTAACACTATCCTAGGGCTGATGCTAACACTAACCCTAACTCTAACACTATCCTAGGGCTGAGGCTAACCCTAACCCTAACACTATCCTACGCCTGATGCTAACCCTAACCCTAATCCTAACGCTATCCTAAGGCTGATGCTAACCCTAACACTAACACTATCCTGGGCCTGGTGTTAACCCTAACCTTAACCCTAACACTATCCTAGGGCTGATGCTAACCCTAACCCTAATAATATCCTAGAGCTGATGCTAACCCTAACCCTAACCCTAACACTATCCTAGGGCTGATGCCAACCCTAACCCTAACCCTAACACTATCCTAGGGCTGATGCTAACACTAACCCTAACTCTAACACTATCCTAGGGCTGAGGCTAACCCTAACCCTAACACTATCCTACGCCTGATGCTAACCCTAACCCTAACTCTAACACTATCCTAGGGCTGATGATAACCCTAACCCTAACAATATCCTAGGCCTGATGATATCCCTAACCCTAAACCTAACACTATCCTAGGGCTGATGCTAACCCTAACCCTAACCCTAACACTATCCTAGGGCTGATTCTAACCGTAACCCTAACACTATCCTAGGCCTGATGCTAACCCTAACACTTACCCTAACTCTCTCCTAGGACTGATGCTAAACCTAACCATAACCCTAACACTATACTAGGGCTGATGCTAACCCTAACCCTAACACTATCCTAGGCCTGAGGCTAACCCTAACCCTAACACTATCCTAGGGCTGATGCTAACCCTAACCCTAACCCTAACACTATCCTAGTCCTGATGCTAACCCGATCCCTAACCCTAACACTCTCCTAGGGCTGAGGCTAACCCTAACCCTAACACTATCCTAGGGCTAATGATAACCCTAACTCTAACCCAAACACTATCTTAGGCCTGATGCTAACCCTAACCCTAACACTATCCTAGGGCTGATGCTAACCCTAACCCTAATCCTAACACTATCCTAGGGCTGATGCTAACCCTAACCCTAACACTATCCTAGGGCTGATGCTAACCCTAACGCTAACCCTAACACTATCGTTGAACTGATGCTAACCCTAACCCTAACCCTAACACTATCCTAGGCCTGATGATAACCCTAACCCTAACCCTAACACTATCCTAGGGTTTATGTTAACCCTAACCCTAACACTATCCTAGGGCTGATGCTAACCCTAACCCTAACCATAACACTATCCTAGGGCGGATGCTAACCCTAAACCTAACTCTAACACTATCTTAGGGCTGAGGCTAACCCTAACCCTAACACTATCCTACGGCTGATGCTAACCCTAACCCTAACCCTAACACTATCCTAAGGCTGATGCTAACCCTAACACTAACACTATCCTAGGCCTGGTGCTAACCCTAACCCTAACCCTAACACTATCCTAGGGCTGATGCTAACCCTAACCCTAATACTATCCTAGGGCTGATGCTAACCCTAACCCGAACCCTAACACTATCCTAGGGCTGATGCTAACCCTAACCCTAACACTATCCTAGGCCTCATGCTAACCCTAACCCTAACACTTACACTATCCTAGGGCTGATGCTTACCCTAACCCTAACCCTAACACTATCCTAGGTCTGATGCTAACCCTAAACCTAACACTATCCTAGAGCTGATGCTAACCCTAACCCTAACCCTAACACTATCCTAGGGCTGATGTTAACCCTAACCCTAACACTATCCTAGCCCTGATGCTAACCCTAACCCTAACACTAACCTAGGCCTGATGATAACCCTAACCCTAACCCTAACACTATCCTAGGCCTGATGCTAACCCTATCCCTATCCCTAACACTCTCCTAGAACTGAGGCTAACCCTAACCCTAACACTATCCTAGGGCTGATGCTAACCCTAACCCTAACCCTAACACTATCCTAGGGTTGATGCTAACCCTAACCCTAACCCTAACACTATCCTAGAGCTGATGCTAACGCTAACCCTAACCCTAACCCTAACCCTAATACTATCCTAGGGCTGATGCTAACCCTAACCCTAACCCTAACACTATCCTAGGGCTGATGCTAACCCTAACACTAACGCTATCCTAGGGCTGATGCTAACCCTAACCCTAACCCTAACACTATCCTAGGGCTGATGCTAACCCTAAACCTAACTCTAACACTATCCTAGGGCTGAGGCTAACCCTAACCCTAACACTACCCTACGGCTGATGCTAACCCTAACCCTAACCCTAACGCTATCCTAAGGCTGACGCTAACCTTAACACTAACACTATCCTAGGCCTGGTGTTAACCCTAACCTTAACACTAACACTATCCTAGGCCTGGTGCTAACCCTAACCCTAACCCTAACACTATCCTAGGGCTGATGCTAACCCTAACCATATTACTATGCTAGGGCTGATGCTAACCCTAACCATAACCCTAACACTATCCTAGGGCTGATTCTAACCCTAACCCTAACACTATCCTAGGCCTGATTCTAACCCTAACCCTAACACTTACACTATCCTAGGGCTGCTGCTTACCCTAACCCTAACCCTAACACTATCCTAGGTATGATGCTAACCCTAAACCTAACACTATCCTAGAGCTGATGCTAACCATAACCCTAACCCTAACACTATCCTAGGGCTGATGCTAACCCTAACCATAACACTATCCTAGGCCTGATGCTAACCCTAACCCTAACACTATCCTAGGCCTGATGCTAACCATATCCCTAACCCTAACACTCTCCTAGGACTGAGGCTAACCCTAACCCGAACACTATCCTAGGTCTGATGCTAACCCTAACCATAACCCTAACACTATCCTAGGGTTGATGCTAACCCTAACGCTAACACTATCATAGGGCTGATGCTAATCCTAACCCTAACCCTAACACTATCCTAGGGCTGATGCTAACCCTAACCCTAACACTATCCTAGGGCTGATGCTAACCCTAACAGTAACCCTAACCCTAACACTATCCTAGGGCTGATGCTAACCCTAACCCTAACACTATCGTAGGGCTGATGCTAACCCTAACCCTAACCCTAACACTACCCTAGGGCTGATGCTAACCCTAACCCTAACACTATCCTAGGGCTGATGCTAACCCTAACCCTAACCCTAACACTATCCTAGGGCTGATGCTAACCCTAATCCTAACACTATCCTAGGGCTGATGCTTACCCTAACCCTAACCCTAACACTATCCTAGGGTTGATGCTAACCCTAACCCTAACCCTAACACTATCCTAGAGCTGATGCTCACGCTAACCCTAACCCTAACCCTAACCCTAATACTATCCTAGGGCTGATGCTAACCCTAACCCTAACCCTAACACTATCCTAGGGCTGATGCTAACCCTAACAGTAACCCTAACACTATCCTAGGGCTGATGCTAACCCTAACCCTAACTCTAACTCTATCCTAGGGCTGAGGCTAACCCTAACCCTAACACTATCCTACGGGTGATGCTAACCCTAACCCTAACCCTAACGCTATCCTAAGGCTGATGCTAACCCTAACACTAACACTATCCTAGGCCTGGTGTTAACCCTAACCTTAACCCTAACAGTATCCTAGGGCTGATGCTAACGCTAACCCTAATAATATCCTAGGGCTGATGCTAACCCTAATCCTAACCCTAACACTATCCTAGGGCTGATGCTAACCCTAACCCTAACTCTAACACTATCCTAGGGCTGATGATAACCCTAACCCTAACAATATCCTAGGCCTGATGATATCCCTAACCCTAAACCTAACACTATCCCAGGGCTGATGCTAACCCTAACCCTAACCCTAACACTATCCTAGGGCTGATTCTAACCGTAACCCTAACACTATCCTAGGCCTGATGCTAACCCTAACACTTACCCTAACACTATCCTAGGGCTGATGCTAAACCTAACCATAACCCTAACACTATCCTAGGCCTATGCTAACCCTAACCCTAACCCTAACACTATCCTAGGGCTGATGCTAACCCTAACCCTAACACTATCCTTGGCCTGATGCTAACCCTAACCCTAACACTATCCTAGGCCTGATGCTAACCCTAACCCTAACCCTAACACTATCCTACGCCTGATGCTAACCCGATCGCTAACCCTAACACTCTCCTAGGGCTGTGGCTAACCCTAACCCTAACACTATCCTAGGGCTAATGCTAACCCTAACCCTAACCCAAACACTATCCTAGGCCTGATGCTCACCCTAACCCTAACACTATCCTAGGGCTGATGCTAACCCTAACAGTAATCCTAACACTATCCTAGGGCTGATGCTAACCCTAACCCTAACACTATCCTAGGGCTGATGCTAACCCTAACGCTAACCCTAACACTATCCTTGAACTGATGCTAACCCTAACCCTAACCCTAACACTATCCTAGGCCTGATGATAACCCTAACCCTAACCCTAACACTATCCTAGGGTTTATGTTAACCCTAACACTAACACTATTCTAGGGCAGATGCTAACCCTAACCCTAACCCTAACACTATCCTAGGGCGGATGCTAACTCTAACCCTAACCCTAACACTATCCTAGGGCTGATGCTAACCCTAACAGTAACACTATCCTAGGGCTGATGCTAACCCTAACCCTAACCCTAACACTATCCTAGTGCTGATGCGAACCCTATCCCTAACTCTAACACTATCTTAGGGCTGAGGCTAACCCTAACCCTAACCCTAACACTATCCTAGGGCTGATGCTAACCCTAACCCTAACACTATCCTAGGGCTGATGCTAACCCTAACCCTAACCCTAACAGTATCCTAGGGCTGATGCTAACCCTAACCCTAACACTATCCTAGGCCTGATGCTAACCCAAACCTAACATTTACACTATCCTAGGGCTGATGCTTACCCTAACCCTAACCCTAACACTATCCTAGGTCTGATGCTAACCCTAAACCTAATACTATCCTAGAGCTCATGCTAACCCTAACCCTAACCCTAACACTCTCCTAGGGCTGATGCTAACCCTAACCATAACACTATCCTAGGCCTGATGCTAACCCTAACCCTAACACTATCCTAGGCCTGATGATAACTCTAACCCTAACCCTAACACTATCCTAGGCCTGATGCTAACCCTATCCCTAACCCTAACACTCTCCTAGGGCTGAGGCTAACCCTAACCCTAACACTATCCTAGGGCTGATGCTAACCCTAACCCTAACCCTAACACTATCCTAGGGTTGATGATAACCCTAACCCTAACACTATCCTAGGGCTGATGCTAACCCTAACCATAACCGTAACACTCTCCTAGGGCTGATGCTAACCCTAACCCTAAAACTATCCTAGGGCTGATGCTAACCCTAACCCTAACCCTAACACTATCCTAGGGCTGATGCTAACCCTAACCCTAACACTATCCCAGGGCTGATGCTAACCCTAACCCTAACCCTAACACTATCCTAGGGCTGATGCTAACCCTAACCCTAACACTATCCTAGGGCTGATGCTAACCCTAACCCTAACCCTAACACTATCCTAGGGCTGATGCTAACCCTAACCCTAACACTATCCTAGGGCTGATGCTAACCCTAACCCTAACCCTAACACTATCCTAGGGTTGATGCTAACCCTAACCCTAACCCTAACACTATCCTAGAGCTGATGCTAACGCTAACCCTAACCCTAACCCTAACCCTAATACTATCCTAGGGCTGATGATAACCCTAACCCTAACCCTAACACTATCCTAGGGCTGATGCTAACCCTAACACTAACACTATCCTAGGGCTGATGCTAACCCTAACCCTAACCCGAACACTATCCTAGGGCTGATGCTAACCCTAACCCTAACTCTAACACTATCCTAGGGCTGAGGCTAACCCTAACCCTAACACTATCCTTGGGCTGATGCTAACCCTAACCCTAACCCTAACGCTATCCGAACGCTGATGCTAACCCTAACACTAACACTATCCTAGGCCTGGTGTTAACCTTAACCTTAACCCTAACAGTATCCTAGGCCTGGTGCTAACCCTAACCCTAACCCTAACACTATCCTAGGGCTGATGCTAACCCTAACCCTAATACTATCCTAGGGCTGATGCTAACCCTAACCCTAACCCTAACACTATCCTAGGGCTGATGCTAACCCTAACCCTAACACTATCCTTGGCCTGATGCTAACCCTAACCCTAACACTATCCTAGGCCTGATGCTAACCCTAACCCTAACCCTAACACTATCCTATGCCTGATGCTAACCCGATCGCTAACCCTAACACTCTCCTAGGGCTGTGGCTAACCCTAACCCTAACACTATCCTAGGGCTAATGCTAACCCTAACCCTAACCTAAACACTATTCTAGGCCTGATGCTCACCCTAACCCTAACACTATCCTAGGGCTGATGCTAACCCTAACCCTAATCCTAACACTATCCTAGGGCTGATGCTAACCCTAACCCTAACACTATCCTAGGGCTGATGCTAACCCTAACGCTAACCCTAACACTATCCTTGAACTGATGCTAACCCTAACCCTAACCCTAACACTATCCTAGGCCTGATGATAACCCTAACCCTAACCCTAACACTATCCTAGGGTTTATGTTAACCCTAACACTAACACTATTCTAGGGCAGATGCTAACCCTAACCCTAACCCTAACACTATCCTAGGGCGGATGCTAACTCTAACCCTAACCCTAACACTATCCTAGGGCTGATGCTAACCCTAACAGTAACACTATCCTAGGGCTGATGCTAACCCTAACCCTAACCCTAACACTATCCTAGTGCTGATGCGAACCCTATCCCTAACTCTAACACTATCTTAGGGCTGAGGCTAACCCTAACCCTAACACTATCCTACGGCTGATGCTAACCCTAACCCTAACCCTAACACTATCCTAAGGCTGATGCTAACCCTAGCACTAACACTATCCTAGGCCTGGTGCTAACCCTAACCCTAACCCTAACACTATCCTAGGGCTGATGCTAACCCTAACCCTAACACTATCCTAGGGCTGATGCTAACCCTAACCCTAACCCTAACACTATCCTAGGGCTGATGCTAACCCTAACCCTAACACTATCCTAGGCCTGATGCTAACCCAAACCTAACATTTACACTATCCTAGGGCTGATGCTTACCCTAACCCTAACCCTAACACTATCCTAGGTCTGATGCTAACCCTAAACCTAATACTATCCCAGAGCTCATGCTAACCCTAACCCTAACCCTAACACTCTCCTAGGGCTGATGCTAACCCTAACCATAACACTATCCTAGGCCTGATGCTAACCCTAACCCTAACACTATCCTAGGCCTGATGATAACTCTAACCCTAACCCTAACACTATCCTAGGCCTGATGCTAACCCTATCCCTAACCCTAACACTCTCCTAGGGCTGAGGCTAACCCTAACCCTAACACTATCCTAGGGCTGATGCTAACCCTAACCCTAACCCTAACACTATCCTAGGGTTGATGATAACCCTAACCCTAACACTATCCTAGGGCTGATGCTAACCCTAACCCTAACCCTAACACTCTCCTAGGGCTGATGCTAACCCTAACCCTAAAACTATCCTAGGGCTGATGCTAACCCTAACCCTAACCCTAACACTATCCTAGGGCTGATGCTAACCCTAACCCTAACACTATCCTAGGGCTGATGCTAACCCTAACCCTAACCCTAACAGTATCCTAGGGCTGATGCTAACCCTAACCCTAACACTATCCTAGGGCTGATGCTAACCCTAACCCTAACCCTAACACTATCCTAGGGCTGATGCTAACCCTAACCCTAACACTATCCTAGGGCTGATGCTAACCCTAACCCTAACCCTAACACTATCCTAGGGTTGATGCTAACCCTAACCCTAACCCTAACACTATCCTAGAGCTGATGCTAACGCTAACCCTAACCCTAACCCTAACCCTAATACTATCCTAGGGCTGATGATAACCCTAACCCTAACCCTAACACTATCCTAGGGCTGATGCTAACCCTAACACTAACACTATCCTAGGGCTGATGCTAACCCTAACCCTAACCCGAACACTATCCTAGGGCTGATGCTAACCCTAACCCTAACTCTAACACTATCCTAGGGCTGAGGCTAACCCTAACCCTAACACTATCCTTGGGCTGATGCTAACCCTAACCCTAACCCTAACGCTATCCGAACGCTGATGCTAACCCTAACACTAACACTATCCTAGGCCTGGTGTTAACCTTAACCTTAACCCTAACAGTATCCTAGGCCTGGTGCTAACCCTAACCCTAACCCTAACACTATCCTAGGGCTGATGCTAACCCTAACCCTAATACTATCCTAGGGCTGATGCTAACCCTAACCCTAAACCTAACACTATCCTAGGGCTGATTCTAACCCTAACCCTAACACTATCCTAGGCCTGATGCTAACCCTATCCCTAACACTTACACTATCCTAGGGCTGATGCTTACCCTAACCCTAACCCTAACACTATCCTAGGTCTGATGCTAACCCTAAACCTAACACTATCCTAGAGCTGATGCTAACCCTAACCCTAACCCTAACACTATCCTAGGGCTGATGCTAACCCTAACCCTAACCCTAACACTCTCCTAGGGCTGATGCTAACCCTAACCATAACATTATCCTAGTCCTGATGCTAACCCTAACCCTAACACTATCCTAGGCCTGATGATAACCCTAACCCTAACCCTAACACTATCCTAGGCCTGATGCTAACCCTATCCCTAACCCTAACACTCTCCTATGGCTGAGGCTAACCCTAACCCGAACACTATCCTAGGGCTGATGCTAACCCTAACCCTAACCCTAACCCTATCCTAGGCCTGATGCTAACCCTAACCCTAACACTATCCTAGGGCTGATGCTAACCCTAACCCTAACCCTAACACTATCCTAGGGCTGATGCTAACCCTAACCCTAACACTATCCTAGGGCTGATGCTAACCCTAACCCTAACCCTAACACTATCCTAGGGCTGATGCTAACCCTAACCCTAACACTATCCTAGGGGTGATGCTAACCCTAACCCTAACCCTAACACTATCCTAGGGTTGATGCTAACCCTAACCCTAACCCTAACCCTAACCCTAACCCTAACACTATCCTAGAGCTGATGCTAACGCTAACCCTAACCCTAACCCTAACCCTAATACTATCCTAGGGCTTATGCTAACCCTAACCCTAACCCTAACACTATCCTAGGGCTGATGCTAACCCTAACACTAACACTATCCTAGGGCTGATGGTAACCCTAACCCTAACCCTAACACTATCATAGGGCTGATGCTAACACTAACCCTAACTCTAACACTATCCTAGGGCTGAGGCTAACCCTAACCCTAACACTATCCTACGGCTGATGCTAACCCTAACCCTAATCCTAACGCTATCCTAAGGCTGATGCTAACCCTAACACTAACACTATCCTGGGCCTGGTGTTAACCCTAACCTTAACCCTAACACTATCCTAGGGCTGATGCTAACCCTAACCCTAATACTATCCTAGGGCTGATGCTAACCCTAACCCTAACCCTAACACTATCCTAGGGCTGATGCCAACCCTAACCCTAACCCTAACACTATCCTAGGGCTGATGCTAACCCTAACCCTAACTCTAACACTATCCTAGGGCTGATGATAACCCTAACCCTAACAATATCCTAGGCCTGATGATATCCCTAACCCTAAACCTAACACTATCCTAGGGCTGATGCTAACCCTAACCCTAACCCTAACACTATCCTAGGGCTGATTCTAACCGTAACCCTAACACTATCCTAGGCCTGATGCGAACCCTAACACTTACCCTAACTCTATCCTAGGACTGATGCTAAACCTAACCATAACCCTAACACTATCCTAGGGCTGATGCTAACCCTAACCCTAACACTATCCTAGGCCTGAGGCTAACCCTAACCCTAACACTATCCTAGGGCTGATGCTAACCCTAACCCTAACCCTAACACTATCCTAGTCCTGATGCTAACCCGATCCCTATCCCTAACACTCTCCTAGGGCTGAGGCTAACCCTAACCCTAACACTATCCTAGGGCTAATGCTAACCCTAACTCTAACCCAAACACTATCCTAGGCCTGATGCTAACCCTAACCCTAACACTATCCTAGGGCTGATGCTAACCCTAACCCTAATCCTAACACTATCCTAGGGCTGATGCTAACCCTAACCCTAACACTATCCTAGGGCTGATGCTAACCCTAACGCTAACCCTAACACTATCCTTGAACTGATGCTAACCCTAACCCTAACCCTAACACTATCCTAGGCCTGATGATAACCCTAACCCTAACCCTAACACTATCCTAGGGTTTATTTTAACCCTAACCCTAACACTATCCTAGGGCTGATGCTAACCCTAACCATAACCATAACACTATCCTAGGGCGGATGCTAACCCTAAACCTAACTCTAACACTATCTTAGGGCTGAGGCTAACCCTAACCCTAACACTATCCTACGGCTGATGCTAACCCTAACCCTAACCCTAACACTATCCTAAGGCTGATGCTAACCCTAACACTAACACTATCCTAGGCCTGGTGCTAACCCTAACCCTAACCCTAACACTATCCTAGGGCTGATGCTAACCCTAACCCTAATAATATCCTAGGGCTGATGCTAACCCTAACCCGAACCCTAACACTATCCTAGGGCTGATGCTAACCCTAACCCTAACACTATCCTAGGCCTCATGCTAACCCTAACCCTAACACTTACACTATCCGAGGGCTGATGCTTACCCTAACCCTAACCCTAACACTATCCTAGGTCTGATGCTAACCCTAAACCTAACACTATCCTAGAGCTGATGCTAACCCTAACCCTAACCCTAACACTATCCTAGGGCTGATGTTAACCCTAACCCTAACACTATCCTAGGCCTGATGCTAACCCTAACCCTAACACTAACCTAGGCCTGATGATAACCCTAACCCTAACCCTAACACTATCCTAGGCCTGATGCTAACCCTATCCCTATCCCTAACACTCTCCTAGAACTGAGGCTAACCCTAACCCTAACACTATCCTAGGGCTGATGCTAACCCTAACCCTAACCCTAACACTATCCTAGGGTTGATGCTAACCCTAACCCTAACACTATCCTAGGGCTGATGCTAACCCTAACCCTAACCCTAACACTATCCTAGGGCTGATGCTATCCATAACCCTAACACTATCCTAGGGCTGATGCTAACCCTAACCCTAACCCTAACACTATCCTATGGCTGATGCTAACCCTAACGCTAATACTATCCTAGGGCTGATGCTAACCCTAACCCTAACCCTAACACTATCATAGGGCTGATGCTAACCCTAACCCTAACACTATCCTAGGGCTGATGCTAACCCTAACCCTAACCCTAACACTATCCTAGGGCTGATGCTAACCCTAACCCTAACACTATCCTAGGGATGATGCTAACCCTAACCCTAACAATAACACTATCCTGGGGTTGATGCTAACCCTAGCCCTAACCCTAACACTATCCTAGAGCTGATGCTAACGCTAACCCTAACCCTAACCCTAACCCTAATACTATCCTAGGGCTCATGCTAACCCTAACGCTAACCCTAACACTATCCTAGGGCTGATGCTAACCATAACACTAACACTATCCTAGGGCTGATGCTAACCCTAACCCTAACTCTAACACTATCCTAGGGCTGAGGCTAACCCTAACCCTAACACTATTCTACGGCTGATGCTAACCCTAACCCTAACCCTAACGCTATCCTAAGGCTGATGCTAACCCTAACACTAACACTATCCTATGCCTGGTGTTAACCCTAACCTTAACCCTAACACTATCCTAGGGCTGATGCTAACCCTAACCCTAATAATATCCTAGGGCTAATGCTAACCCTAATCCTAACCCTAACACTATCCTAGGGCTGATGCTAACCCTAACCCTAACTCTAACACTATCCTAGGGCTGATGCTAACCCTAACACTAACTCTAACACTATCCTAGGTCTGATGATAACCCTAACCCTAACAATATCCTAGGCCTGATGATATCCCTAACCCTAACCCTAACACTATCCTAGGGTTGATGCTAACCCTAACCCTAACCCTAACCCTAACACTATCCTAGAGCTGATGCTAACGCTAACCCTAACCCTAACCCTAACCCTAATACTATCCTAGGGCTGATGCTAACCCTAACCCTAACCCTAACACTATCCTAGGGCTGATGCTAACCCTAACACTAACACTATCCTAGGGCTGATGGTAACCCTAACCCTAACCCTAACACTATCCTAGGGCTGATGCTAACACTAACCCTAACTCTAACACTATCCTAGGGCTGAGGCTAACCCTAACCCTAACACTATCCTACGGCTGATGCTAACCCTAACCCTAATCCTAACGCTATCCTAAGGCTGATGCTAACCCTAACACTAACACTATCCTGGGCCTGGTGTTAACCCTAACCTTAACCCTAACACTATCCTAGGGCTGATGCTAACCCTAACCCTAATAATATCCTAGGACTGATGCTAACCCTAACCCTAACCCTAACACTATCCTAGGGCTGATGCCAACCCTAACCCTAACCCTAACACTATCCTAGGGCTGATGCTAACCCTAACCCTAACTCTAACACTATCCTAGGGCTGATGATAACCCTAACCCTAACAATATCCTAGGCCTGATGATATCCCTAACCCTAACCCTAACACTATCCTAGGCCTGATGCTAACCCTATCCCTATCCCTAACACTCTCCTAGGGCTGATGCTAACCCTAACCCTAATAATATCCTAGGACTGATGCTAACCCTAACCCTAACCCTAACACTATCCTAGGCCTCATGCTAACCCTAACCCTAACACTTACACTATCCTACGGCTGATGCTTACCCTAACCCTAACCCTAACACTATCCTAGGTCTGATGCTAACCCTAAACCTAACACTATCCTAGAGCTGATGCTAACCCTAACCCTAACCCTAACACTATCCTAGGGCTGATGTTAACCCTAAACCTAACACTATCCTAGGCCTGATGCTAACCCTAACCCTAACACTAACCTAGGCCTGATGATAACCCTAACCCTAACCCTAACACTATCCTAGGCCTGATGCTAACCCTATCCCTATCCCTAACACTCTCCTAGGGCTGAGGCTAACCCTAACCCTAACACTATCCTAGGGCTGATGCTAACCCTAACCCTAACCCTAACACTATCCTAGGGTTGATGCTAACCCTAACCCTAACACTATCCTAGGCCTGATGCTAACCCTATCCCTAACCCTAACACTCTCCTAGGGCTGAGGCTAACCCTAACCCTAACACTATCCTAGGGCTGATGCTAACCCTAACCCTAACCCTAACACTATCCTAGGGTTGATGATAACCCTAACCCTAACACTATCCTAGGGCTGATGCTAACCCTAACCCTAACCCTAACACTATCCTAGGGCTGATGCTAACCCTAACCCTAAAACTATCCTAGGGCTGATGCTAACCCTAACCCTAACCCTAACACTATCCTAGGGCTGATGCTAACCCTAACCCTAACACTATCCTAGGGCTGATGCTAACCCTAACCCTAACCCTAACAGTATCCTAGGGCTGATGCTAACCCTAACCCTAACACTATCCTAGGGCTGATGCTAACCCTAACCCTAACCCTAACACTATCCTAGGGCTGATGCTAACCCTAACCCTAACACTATCCTAGGGCTGATGCTAACCCTAACCCTAACCCTAACACTATCCTAGGGTTGATGCTAACCCTAACCCTAACCCTAACACTATCCTAGAGCTGATGCTAACGCTAACCCTAACCCTAACCCTAACCCTAATACTATCCTAGGGCTGATGATAACCCTAACCCTAACCCTAACAGTATCCTAGGGCTGATGCTAACCCTAACACTAACACTATCCTAGGGCTGATGCTAACCCTAACCCTAACCCGAACACTATCCTAGGGCTGATGCTAACCCTAACCCTAACTCTAACACTATCCTAGGGCTGAGGCTAACCCTAACCCTAACACTATCCTTGGGCTGATGCTAACCCTAACCCTAACCCTAACGCTATCCGAACGCTGATGCTAACCCTAACACTAACACTATCCTAGGCCTGGTGTTAACCTTAACCTTAACCCTAACAGTATCCTAGGCCTGGTGCTAACCCTAACCCTAACCCTAACACTATCCTAGGGCTGATGCTAACCCTAACCCTAATACTATCCTAGGGCTGATGCTAACCCTAACCCTAACCCTAACACTATCCTAGGGCTGATTCTAACCCTAACCCTAACACTATCCTAGGCCTGATGCTAACCCTATCCCTAACACTTACACTATCCTAGGGCTGATGCTTACCCTAACCCTAACCCTAACACTATCCTAGGTCTGATGATAACCCTAAACCTAACACTATCCTAGAGCTGATGCTAACCCTAACCCTAACCCTAACACTATCCTAGGGCTGATGCTAACCCTAACCCTAACCCTAACACTCTCCTAGGGCTGATGCTAACCCTAACCATAACATTATCCTAGGCCTGATGCTAACCCTAACCCTAACACTATCCTAGGCCTGATGATAACCCTAACCCTAACCCTAACACTATCCTAGGCCTGATGCTAACCCTATCCCTAACCCTAACACTCTCCTAGGGCTGAGGCTAACCCTAACCCGAACACTATCCTAGGGCTGATGCTAACCCTAACCCTAACCCTAACACTATCCTAGGGTTGATGCTAACCCTAACCCTAACATTATCCTAGGGCTGATGCTAACCCTAACCCTAACCCTAACACTATCCTAGGGCTCATGCTAACCCTAACCCTAACACTATCCTAGGGCTGATGCTAACCCTAACCCTAACCCTAACCCTATCCTAGGCCTGATGCTAACCCTAACCCTAACACTATCCTAGGGCTGATGCTAACCCTAACCCTAACCCTAACACTATCCTAGGGCTGATGCTAACCCTAACCCTAACACTATCCTAGGGCTGATGCTAACCCTAACCCTATCCCTAACACTATCCTAGGGCTGATGCTAACCCTAACCCTAACACTATCCTAGGGGTGATGCTAACCCTAACCCTAACCCTAACACTATCCTAGGGTTGATGCTAACCCTAACCCTAACCCTAACCCTAACCCTAACACTATCCTAGAGCTGATGCTAACGCTAACCCTAACCCTAACCCTAACCCTAATACTATCCTAGGGCTGATGCTAACCCTAACCCTAACCCTAACACTATCCTAGGGCTGATGCTAACCCTAACACTAACACTATCCTAGGGCTGATGGTAACCCTAACCCTAACCCTAACACTATCATAGGGCTGATGCTAACACTAACCCTAACTCTAACACTATCCTAGGGCTGAGGCTAACCCTAACCCTAACACTATCCTACGGCTGATGCTAACCCTAACCCTAAACCTAACGCTATCCTAAGGCTGATGCTAACCCTAACACTAACACTATCCTGGGCCTGGTGTTAACCCTAACCTTAACCCTAACACTATCCTAGGGCTGATGCTAACCCTAACCCTAATAATATCCTAGGGCTGATGCTAACCCTAACCCTAACCCTAACACTATCCTAGGGCTGATGCCAACCCTAACCCTAACCCTAACACTATCCTAGGGCTGATGCTAACCCTAACCCTAACTCTAACACTATCCTAGGGCTGATGATAACCCTAACCCTAACAATATCCTAGGCCTGATGATATCCCTAACCCTAAACCTAACACTATCCTAGGGCTGATGCTAACCCTAACCCTAACCCTAACACTATCCTAGGGCTGATTCTAACCGTAACCCTAACACTATCCTAGGCCTGATGCGAACCCTAACACTTACCCTAACTCTATCCTAGGACTGATGCTAAACCTAACCATAACACTAACACTATCCTAGGGCTGATGCTAACCCTAACCCTAACACTATCCTAGGCCTGAGGCTAACCCTAACCCTAACACTATCCTAGGGCTGATGCTAACCCTAACCCTAACCCTAACACTATCCTAGTCCTGATGCTAACCCGATCCCTAACCCTAACACTCTCCTAGGGCTGAGGCTAACCCTAACCCTAACACTATCCTAGGGCTAATGCTAACCCTAACTCTAACCCAAACACTATCCTAGGCCTGATGCTAACCCTAACCCTAACACTATCCTAGGGCTGATGCTAACCCTAACCCTAATCCTAACACTATCCTAGGGCTGATGCTAACCCTAACCCTAACACTATCCTAGGGCTGATGCTAACCCTAACGCTAACCCTAACACTATCCTTGAACTGATGCTAACCCTAACCCTAACCCTAACAAAATCCTAGGCCTGATGATAACCCTAACCCTAACCCTAACACTATCCTAGGGTTTATGTTAACCCTAACCCTAACACTATCCTAGGGCTGATGCTAACCCTAACCCTAACCATAACACTATCCTAGGGCGGATGCTAACCCTAAACCTAACTCTAACACTATCTTAGGGCTGAGGCTAACCCTAACCCTAACACTATCCTACGGCTGATGCTAACCCTAACCCTAACCCTAACACTATCCTAAGGCTGATGCTAACCCTAACACTAACACTATCCTAGGCCTGGTGCTAACCCTAACCCTAACCCTAACACTATCCTAGGGCTGATGCTAACCCTAACCCTAATAATATCCTAGGGCTGATGCTAACCCTAACCCGAACCCTAACACTAACCTAGGGCTGATGCTAACCCTAACCCTAACACTATCCTAGGCCTCATGCTAACCCTAACCCTAACACTTACACTATCCTAGGGCTGATGCTTACCCTAACCCTAACCCTAACACTATCCTAGGTCTGATGCTAACCCTAAACCTAACACTATCCTAGAGCTGATGCTAACCCTAACCCTAACCCTAACACTATCCTAGGGCTGATGTTAACCCTAACCCTAACACTATCCTAGGCCTGAGGCTAACCCTAACCCTAACACTAACCTAGGCCTGATGATAACCCTAACCCTAACCCTAACACTATCCTAGGCCTGATGCTAACCCTATCCCTATCCCTAACACTCTCCTAGAACTGAGGCTAACCCTAACCCTAACACTATCCTAGGGCTGATGCTAACCCTAACCCTAACCCTAACACTATCCTAGGGTTGATGCTAACCCTAACCCTAACACTATCCTAGGGCTGATGCTAACCCTAACCCTAACCCTAACACTATCCTAGGGCTGATGCTATCCATAACCCTAACACTATCCTAGGGCTGATGCTAACCCTAACCCTAACCCTAACACTATCCTATGGCTGATGCTAACCCTAACGCTAATACTATTCTAGGGCTGATGCTAACCCTAACCCTAACCCTAACACTATCATAGGGCTGATGCTAACCCTAACCCTAACACTATCCTAGGGCTGATGCTAACCCTAACCCTAACCCTAACACTATCCTACGGCTGATGCTAACCCTAACCCTAACACTATCCTAGGGCTGATGCTAACCCTAACCCTAACAATAACACTATCCTGGGGTTGATGCTAACCCTAGCCCTAACCCTAACACTATCCTAGAGCTGATGCTAACGCTAACCCTAACCCTAACCCTAACCATAATACTATCCTAGGGCTCATGCTAACCCTAACGCTAACCCTAACACTATCCTAGGGCTGATGCTAACCATAACACTAACACTATCCTAGGGCTGATGCTAACCCTAACCCTAACTCTAACACTATCCTAGGGCTGAGGCTAACCCTAACCCTAACACTATTCTACGGCTGATGCTAACCCTAACCCTAACCCTAACGCTATCCTAAGGCTGATGCTAACCCTAACACTAACACTATCCTATGCCTGGTGTTAACCCTAACCTTAACCCTAACACTATCCTAGGGCTGATGCTAACCCTAACCCTAATAATATCCTAGGGCTGATGCTAACCCTAACCCTAACCCTAACACTATCCTAGGGCTGATGCTAACCATAACCCTAACTCTAACACTATCGTAGGGCTGATGCTAACCCTAACACTAACTCTAACACTATCCTAGGTCTGATGATAACCCTAACCCTAACAATATCCTAGGCCTGATGATATCCCTAACCCTAACCCTAACACTATCCTAGGGTTGATGCTAACCCTAACCCTAACCCTAACCCTAACACTATCCTAGAGCTGATGCTAACGCTAACCCTAACCCTAACCCTAACCCTAATACTATCCTAGGGCTGATGCTAACCCTAACCCTAACCCTAACACTATCCTAGGGCTGATGCTAACCCTAACACTAACACTATCCTAGGGCTGATGGTAACCCTAACCCTAACCCTAACACTATCCTAGGGCTGATGCTAACACTAACCCTAACTCTAACACTATCCTAGGGCTGAGGATAACCCTAACCCTAACACTATCCTACGGCTGATGCTAACCCTAACCCTAATCCTAACGCTATCCTAAGGCTGATGCTAACCCTAACACTAACACTATCCTGGGCCTGGTGTTAACCCTAACCTTAACCCTAACACTATCCTAGGGCTGATGCTAACCCTAACCCTAACAATAACACTATCCTGGGGTTGATGCTAACCCTAGCCCTAACCCTAACACTATCCTAGAGCTGATGCTAACGCTAACCCTAACCCTAACCCTAACCATAATACTATCCTAGGGCTCATGCTAACCCTAACGCTAACCCTAACACTATCCTAGGGCTGATGCTAACCATAACACTAACACTATCCTAGGGCTGATGCTAACCCTAACCCTAACTCTAACACTATCCTAGGGCTGAGGCTAACCCTAACCCTAACACTATTCTACGGCTGATGCTAACCCTAACCCTAACCCTAACGCTATCCTAAGGCTGATGCTAACCCTAACACTAACACTATCCTATGCCTGGTGTTAACCCTAACCTTAACCCTAACACTATCCTAGGGCTGATGCTAACCCTAACCCTAATAATATCCTAGGGCTGATGCTAACCCTAACCCTAACCCTAACACTATCCTAGGGCTGATGCTAACCCTAACCCTAACTCTAACACTATCCTAGGGCTGATGCTAACCCTAACACTAACTCTAACACTATCCTAGGTCTGATGATAACCCTAACCCTAACAATATCCTAGGCCTGATGATATCCCTAACCCTAACCCTAACACTATCCTAGGGTTGATGCTAACCCTAACCCTAACCCTAACCCTAACACTATCCTAGAGCTGATGCTAACGCTAACCCTAACCCTAACCCTAACCCTAATACTATCCTAGGGCTGATGCTAACCCTAACCCTAACCCTAACACTATCCTAGGGCTGATGCTAACCCTAACACTAACACTATCCTAGGGCTGATGGTAACCCTAACCCTAACCCTAACACTATCCTAGGGCTGATGCTAACACTAACCCTAACTCTAACACTATCCTAGGGCTGAGGCTAACCCTAACCCTAACACTATCCTACGGCTGATGCTAACCCTAACCCTAATCCTAACGCTATCCTAAGGCTGATGCTAACCCTAACACTAACACTATCCTGGGCCTGGTGTTAACCCTAACCTTAACCCTAACACTATCCTAGGGCTGATGCTAACCCTAACCCTAATAATATCCTAGGGCTGATGCTAACCCTAACCCTAACCCTAACACTATCCTAGGGCTGATGCCAACCCTAACCCTAACCCTAACACTATCCTAGGGCTGATGCTAACCCTAACCCTAACTCTAACACTATCCTAGGGCTGATGATAACCCTAACCCTAACAATATCCTAGGCCTGATGATATCCCTAACCCTAAACCTAACACTATCCTAGGGCTGATGCTAACCCTAACCCTAACCCTAACACTATCCTAGGGCTGATTCTAACCGTAACCCTAACACTATCCTAGGCCTGATGCTAACCCTAACACTTACCCTAACACTATCCTAGGACTGATGCTAAACCTAACCATAACCCTAACACTATCCTAGGGCTGATGCTAACCCTAAACCTAACACTATCCTAGGCCTGAGGCTAACCCTAACCCTAACACTATCCTAGGGCTGATGCTAACCCTAACCCTAACCCTAACACTATCCTAGTCCTGATGCTAACCCGATCCCTAAACCTAACACTCTCCTAGGGCTGAGGCTAACCCTAACCCTAACACTATCCTAGGGCTAATGCTAACCCTAACTCTAACCCAAACACTATCCTAGGCCTGATGCTAACCCTAACCCTAACACTATCCTAGGGCTGATGCTAACCCTAACCCTAATCCTAACACTATCCTAGGGCTGATGCTAACCCTAACCCTAACACTATCCTAGGGCTGATGCTAACCCTAACCCTAACACTATCCTTGAACTGATGCTAACCCTAACCCTAACCTTAACACTATCCTAGGCCTGATGATAACCCTAACCCTAACCCTAACACTATCCTAGGGTTTATGTTAACCCTAACCCTAACACTATCCTAGGGCTGATGCTAACCCTAACCCTAACCATAACAATATCCTAGGGCGGATGCTAACCCTAAACCTAACTCTAACACTGTCTTAGGGCTGAGGCTAACCCTAACCCTAACACTATCCTACGGCTGATGCTAACCCTAACCCTAACCCTAACACTATCCTAAGGCTGATGCTAACCCTAACACTAACACTATCCTAGGCCTGGTGCTAACCCTAACCCTAACCCTAACACTATCCTAGGGCTGATGCTAACCCTAACCCTAATACTATCCTAGGGCTGATGCTAACCCTAACCCGAACCCTAACACTATCCTAGGGCTGATGCTAACCCTAACCCTAACACTATCCTAGGCCTCATGCTAACCCTAACCCTAACACTTACACTATCCTAGGGCTGATGCTTACCCTAACCCTAACCCTAACACTATCCTAGGTCTGATGCTAACCCTAAACCTAACACTATCCTAGAGCTGATGCTAACCCTAACCCTAACCCTAACACTATCCTAGGGCTGATGTTAACCCTAACCCTAACACTATCCTAGGCCTGATGCTAACCCTAACCCTAACACTAACCTAGGCCTGATGATAACCCTAACCCTAACCCTAACACTATCCTAGGCCTGATGCTAACCCTATCCCTATCCCTAACACTCTCCTAGGGCTGAGGCTAACCCTAACCCTAACACTATCCTAGGGCTGATGCTAACCCTAACCCTAACCCTAACACTATCCTAGGGTTGATGCTAACCCTAACCCTAACACTATCCTAGGGCTGATGCTAACCCTAACCCTAACCCTAACACTATCCTAGGGCTGATGCTAACCCTAACCCTAACCCTAACACTATCCTAGGGCTGATGCTATCCCTAACCCTAACACTATCCTAGGGCTGATGCTAACCCTAACCCTAACCCTAACACTATCCTATGGCTGATGATAACCCTAACGCTAATACTATCCTAGGGCTGATGCTAACCCTAACCCTAACCCTAACACTATCATAGGGCTTATGCTAACCCTAACCCTAACACTATCCTAGGGCTGATGCTAACCCTAACCCTAACCCTAACACTATCCTAGGGCTGATGCTAACCCTAACCCTAACACTATCCTAGGGCTGATGCTAACCCTAACCCTAACAATAACACTATCCTGGGGTTGATGCTAACCCTAGCCCTAACCCTAACACTATCCTAGAGCTGATGCTAACGCTAACCCTAACCCTAACCCTAACCCTAATACTATCCTAGGGCTCATGCTAACCCTAACGCTAACCCTAACACTATCCTAGGGCTGATGCTAACCATAACACTAACACTATCCTAGGGCTGATGCTAACCCTAACCCTAACTCTAACACTATCCTAGGGCTGAGGCTAACCCTAACCCTAACACTATTCTACGGCTGATGCTAACCCTAACCCTAACCCTAACGCTATCCTAAGGCTGATGCTAACCCTAACACTAACACTATCCTATGCCTGGTGTTAACCCTAACCTTAACCCTAACACTATCCTAGGGCTGATGCTAACCCTAACCCCAATAATATCCTAGGGCTGATGCTAACCCTAACCCTAACCCTAACACTATCCTAGGGCTGATGCTAACCCTAACCCTAACTCTAACACTATCCTAGGGCTGATGCTAACCCTAACACTAACTCTAACACTATCCTAGGTCTGATGATAACCCTAACCCTAACAATATCCTAGGCCTGATGATATCCCTAACCCTAACCCTAACACTATCCTAGGGTTGATGCTAACCCTAACCCTAACCCTAACCCTAACACTATCCTAGAGCTGATGCTAACGCTAACCCTAACCCTAACCCTAACCCTAATACTATCCTAGGGCTGATGCTAACCCTAACCCTAACCCTAACACTATCCTAGGGCTGATGCTAACCCTAACACTAACACTATCCTAGGGCTGATGGTAACCCTAACCCTAACCCTAACACTATCCTAGGGCTGATGCTAACACTAACCCTAACTCTAACACTATCCTAGGGCTGAGGCTAACCCTAACCCTAACACTATCCTACGGCTGATGCTAACCCTAACCCTAATCCTAACGCTATCCTAAGGCTGATGCTAACCCTAACACTAACACTATCCTGGGCCTGGTGTTAACCCTAACCTTAACCCTAACACTATCCTAGGGCTGATGCTAACCCTAACCCTAACAATAACACTATCCTGGGGTTGATGCTAACCCTAGCCCTAACCCTAACACTATCCTAGAGCTGATGCTAACGCTAACCCTAACCCTAACCCTAACCATAATACTATCCTAGGGCTCATGCTAACCCTAACGCTAACCCTAACACTATCCTAGGGCTGATGCTAACCATAACACTAACACTATCCTAGGGCTGATGCTAACCCTAACCCTAACTCTAACACTATCCTAGGGCTGAGGCTAACCCTAACCCTAACACTATTCTACGGCTGATGCTAACCCTAACCCTAACCCTAACGCTATCCTAAGGCTGATGCTAACCCTAACACTAACACTATCCTATGCCTGGTGTTAACCCTAACCTTAACCCTAACACTATCCTAGGGCTGATGCTAACCCTAACCCTAATAATATCCTAGGGCTGATGCTAACCCTAACCCTAACCCTAACACTATCCTAGGGCTGATGCTAACCCTAACCCTAACTCTAACACTATCCTAGGGCTGATGCTAACCCTAACACTAACTCTAACACTATCCTAGGTCTGATGATAACCCTAACCCTAACAATATCCTAGGCCTGATGATATCCCTAACCCTAACCCTAACACTATCCTAGGGTTGATGCTAACCCTAACCCTAACCCTAACCCTAACACTATCCTAGAGCTGATGCTAACGCTAACCCTAACCCTAACCCTAACCCTAATACTATCCTAGGGCTGATGCTAACCCTAACCCTAACCCTAACACTATCCTAGGGCTGATGTTAACCCTAACACTAACACTATCCTAGGGCTGATGGTAACCCTAACCCTAACCCTAACACTATCCTAGGGCTGATGCTAACACTAACCCTAACTCTAACACTATCCTAGGGCTGAGGCTAACCCTAACCCTAACACTATCCTACGGCTGATGCTAACCCTAACCCTAATCCTAACGCTATCCTAAGGCTGATGCTAACCCTAACACTAACACTATCCTGGGCCTGGTGTTAACCCTAACCTTAACCCTAACACTATCCTAGGGCTGATGCTAACCCTAACCCTAATAATATCCTAGGGCTGATGCTAACCCTAACCCTAACCCTAACACTATCCTAGGGCTGATGCCAACCCTAACCCTAACCCTAACACTATCCTAGGGCTGATGCTAACCCTAACCCTAACTCTAACACTATCCTAGGGCTGATGATAACCCTAACCCTAACAATATCCTAGGCCTGATGATATCCCTAACCCTAAACCTAACACTATCCTAGGGCTGATGCTAACCCTAACCCTAACCCTAACACTATCCTAGGGCTGATTCTAACCGTAACCCTAACACTATCCTAGGCCTGATGCTAACCCTAACACTTACCCTAACACTATCCTAGGACTGATGCTAAACCTAACCATAACCCTAACACTATCCTAGGGCTGATGCTAACCCTAAACCTAACACTATCCTAGGCCTGAGGCTAACCCTAACCCTAACACTATCCTAGGGCTGATGCTAACCCTAACCCTAACCCTAACACTATCCTAGTCCTGATGCTAACCCGATCCCTAAACCTAACACTCTCCTAGGGCTGAGGCTAACCCTAACCCTAACACTATCCTAGGGCTAATGCTAACCCTAACTCTAACCCAAACACTATCCTAGGCCTGATGCTAACCCTAACCCTAACACTATCCTAGGGCTGATGCTAACCCTAACCCTAATCCTAACACTATCCTAGGGCTGATGCTAACCCTAACCCTAACACTATCCTAGGGCTGATGCTAACCCTAACCCTAACACTATCCTTGAACTGATGCTAACCCTAACCCTAACCTTAACACTATCCTAGGCCTGATGATAACCCTAACCCTAACCCTAACACTATCCTAGGGTTTATGTTAACCCTAACCCTAACACTATCCTAGGGCTGATGCTAACCCTAACCCTAACCATAACAATATCCTAGGGCGGATGCTAACCCCAAAGCTAACTCTAACACTGTCTTAGGGCTGAGGCTAACCCTAACCCTAACACTATCCTACGGCTGATGCTAACCCTAACCCTAACCCTAACCCTATCCTAAGGCTGATGCTAACCCTAACACTAACACTATCCTAGGCCTGGTGCTAACCCTAACCCTAACCCTAACACTATCCTAGGGCTGATGCTAACCCTAACCCTAATACTATCCTAGGGCTGATGCTAACCCTAACCCGAACCCTAACACTATCCTAGGGCTGATGCTAACCCTAACCCTAACACTATCCTAGGCCTCATGCTAACCCTAACCCTAACACTTACACTATCCTAGGGCTGATGCTTACCCTAACCCTAACCCTAACACTATCCTAGGTCTGATGCTAACCCTAAACCTAACACTATCCTAGAGCTGATGCTAACCCTAACCCTAACCCTAACACTATCCTAGGGCTGATGTTAACCCTAACCCTAACACTATCCTAGGCCTGATGCTAACCCTAACCCTAACACTAACCTAGGCCTGATGATAACCCTAACCCTAACCCTAACACTATCCTAGGCCTGATGCTAACCCTATCCCTATCCCTAACACTCTCCTAGGGCTGAGGCTAACCCTAACCCTAACACTATCCTAGGGCTGATGCTAACCCTAACCCTAACCCTAACACTATCCTAGGGTTGATGCTAACCCTAACCCTAACAATATCCTAGGGCTGATGCTAACCCTAACCCTAACCCTAACACTATCCTAGGGTTGATGCTATCCCTAACCCTAACACTATCCTAGGGCTGATGCTAACCCTAACCCTAACCCTAACACTATCCTATGGCTGATGCTAACCCTAACGCTAATACTATCCTAGGGCTGATGCTAACCCTAACCCTAACCCTAACACTATCATAGGGCTGATGCTAACCCTAACCCTAACACTATCCTAGGGCTGATGCTAACCCTAACCCTAACCCTAACACTATCCTAGGGCTGATGCTAACCCTAACCCTAACACTATCCTAGGGCTGATGCTAACCCTAACCCTAACAATAACACTATCCTGGGGTTGATGCTAACCCTAGCCATAACCCTAACACTATCCTAGAGCTGATGCTAACGCTAACCCTAACCCTAACCCTAACCCTAATACTATCCTAGGGCTCATGCTAACCCTAACGCTAACCCTAACACTATCCTAGGGCTGATGCTAACCATAACACTAACACTATCCTAGGGCTGATGCTAACCCTAACCCTAACTCTAACACTATCCTAGGGCTGAGGCTAACCCTAACCCTAACACTATTCTACGGCTGATGCTAACCCTAACCCTAACCCTAACGCTATCCTAAGGCTGATGCTAACCCTAACACTAACACTATCCTATGCCTGGTGTTAACCCTAACCTTAACCCTAACACTATCCTAGGGCTGATGCTAACCCTAACCCTAATAATATCCTAGGGCTGATGCTAACCCTAACCCTAACCCTAACACTATCCTAGGGCTGATGCTAACCCTAACCCTAACTCTAACACTATCCTAGGGCTGATGCTAACCCTAACACTAACTCTAACACTATCCTAGGTCTGATGATAACCCTAACCCTAACAATATCCTAGGCCTGATGATATCCCTAACCCTAACCCTAACACAATCCTAGGGTTGATGCTAACCCTAACCCTAACCCTAACCCTAACACTATCCTAGAGCTGATGCTAACGCTAACCCTAACCCTAACCCTAACCCTAATACTATCCTAGGGCTGATGCTAACCCTAACCCTAACCCTAACACTATCCTAGGGCTGATGCTAACCCTAACACTAACACTATCCTAGGGCTGATGGTAACCCTAACCCTAACCCTAACACTATCCTAGGGCTGATGCTAACACTAACCCTAACTCTAACACTATCCTAGGGCTGAGGCTAACCCTAACCCTAACACTATCCTACGGCTGATGCTAACCCTAACCCTAATCCTAACGCTATCCTAAGGCTGATGCTAACCCTAACACTAACACTATCCTGGGCCTGGTGTTAACCCTAACCTTAACCCTAACACTATCCTAGGGCTGATGCTAACCCTAACCCTAATAATATCCTAGGGCTGATGCTAACCCTAACCCTAACCCCAACACTATCCTAGGGCTGATGCCAACCCTAACCCTAACCCTAACACTATCCTAGGGCTGATGCTAACCCTAACCCTAACTCTAACACTATCCTAGGGCTGATGATAACCCTAACCCTAACAATATCCTAGGCCTGATGATATCCCTAACCCTAAACCTAACACTATCCTAGGGCTGATGCTAACCCTAACCCTAACCCTAACACTATCCTAGGGCTGATTCTAACCGTAACCCTAACACTATCCTAGGCCTGATGCTAACCCTAACACTTACCCTAACACTATCCTAGGACTGATGCTAAACCTAAACATATCCCTAACACTATCCTAGGGCTGATGCTAACCCTAAACCTAACACTATCCTAGGCCTGAGGCTAACCCTAACCCTAACACTATCCTAGGGCTGATGCTAACCCTAACCCTAACCCTAACACTATCCTAGTCCTGATGCTAACCCGATCCCTAAACCTAACACTCTCCTAGGGCTGAGGCTAACCCTAACCCTAACACTATCCTAGGGCTAATGCTAACCCTAACTCTAACCCAAACACTATCCTAGGCCTGATGCTAACCCTAACCCTAACACTATTCTAGGGCTGATGCTAACCCTAACCCTAATCCTAACACTATCCTAGGGCTGATGCTAACCCTAACCCTAACACTATCCTAGGGCTAATGCTAACCCTAACTCTAACCCAAACACTATCCTAGGCCTGATGCTAACCCTAACCCTAACCCTAACACTATCCTAGTCCTGATGCTAACCCGATCCCTAAACCTAACACTCTCCTAGGGCTGAGGCTAACCCTAACCCTAACACTATCCTAGGGCTAATGCTAACCCTAACTCTAACCCAAACACTATCCTAGGCCTGATGCTAACCCTAACCCTAACACTATCCTAGGGCTGATGCTAACCCTAACCCTAATCCTAACACTATCCTAGGGCTGATGCTAACCCTAACCCTAACACTATCCTAGGGCTGATGCTAACCCTAACCCTAACACTATCCTTGAACTGATGCTAACCCTAACCCTAACCTTAACACTATCCTAGGCCTGATGATAACCCTAACCCTAACCCTAACACTATCCTAGGGTTTATGTTAACCCTAACCCTAACACTATCCTAGGGCTGATGCTAACCCTAACCCTAACCATAACAATATCCTAGGGCGGATGCTAACCCTAAACCTAACTCTAACACTGTCTTAGGGCTGAGGCTAACCCTAACCCTAACACTATCCTACGGCTGATGCTAACCCTAACCCTAACCCTAACACTATCCTAAGGCTGATGCTAACCCTAACACTAACACTATCCTAGGCCTGGTGCTAACCCTAACCCTAACCCTAACACTATCCTAGGGCTGATGCTAACCCTAACCCTAATACTATCCTAGGGCTGATGCTAACCCTAACCCGAACCCTAACACTATCCTAGGGCTGATGCTAACCCTAACCCTAACACTATCCTAGGCCTCATGCTAACCCTAACCCTAACACTTACACTATCCTAGGGCTGATGCTTACCCTAACCCTAACCCTAACACTATCCTAGGTCTGATGCTAACCCTAAACCTAACACTATCCTAGAGCTGATGCTAACCCTAACCCTAACCCTAACACTATCCTAGGGCTGATGTTAACCCTAACCCTAACACTATCCTAGGCCTGATGCTAACCCTAACCCTAACACTAACCTAGGCCTGATGATAACCCTAACCCTAACCCTAACACTATCCTAGGCCTGATGCTAACCCTATCCCTATCCCTAACACTCTCCTAGGGCTGAGGCTAACCCTAACCCTAACACTATCCTAGGGCTGATGCTAACCCTAACCCTAACCCTAACACTATCCTAGGGTTGATGCTAACCCTAACCCTAACACTATCCTAGGGCTGATGCTAACCCTAACCCTAACCCTAACACTATCCTAGGGCTGATGCTATCCCTAACCCTAACACTATCCTAGGGCTGATGCTAACCCTAACCCTAACCCTAACACTATCCTATGGCTGATGCTAACCCTAACGCTAATACTATCCTAGGGCTGATGCTAACCCTAACCCTAACCCTAACACTATCATAGGGCTGATGCTAACCCTAACCCTAACACTATCCTAGGGCTGATGCTAACCCTAACCCTAACCCTAACACTATCCTAGGGCTGATGCTAACCCTAACCCTAACACTATCCTAGGGCTGATGCTAACCCTAACCCTAACAATAACACTATCCTGGGGTTGATGCTAACCCTAGCCCTAACCCTAACACTATCCTAGAGCTGATGCTAACGCTAACCCTAACCCTAACCCTAACCCTAATACTATCCTAGGGCTCATGCTAACCCTAACGCTAACCCTAACACTATCCTAGGGCTGATGCTAACCATAACACTAACACTATCCTAGGGCTGATGCTAACCCTAACCCTAACTCTAACACTATCCTAGGGCTGAGGCTAACCCTAACCCTAACACTATTCTACGGCTGATGCTAACCCTAACCCTAACCCTAACGCTATCATAAGGCTGATGCTAACCCTAACACTAACACTATCCTATGCCTGGTGTTAACCCTAACCTTAACCCTAACACTATCCTAGGGCTGATGCTAACCCTAACCCTAATAATATCCTAGGGCTGATGCTAACCCTAACCCTAACCCTAACACTATCCTAGGGCTGATGCTAACCCTAACCCTAACTCTAACACTATCCTAGGGCTGATGCTAACCCTAACACTAACTCTAACACTATCCTAGGTCTGATGATAACCCTAACCCTAACAATATCCTAGGCCTGATGATATCCCTAACCCTAACCCTAACACTATCCTAGGGTTGATGCTAACCCTAACCCTAACCCTAACCCTAACACTATCCTAGAGCTGATGCTAACGCTAACCCTAACCCTAACCCTAATACTATCCTAGGGCTGATGCTAACCCTAACCCTAACACTAACACTATCCTAGGGCTGATGCTAACCCTAACACTAACACTATCCTAGGGCTGATGGTAACCCTAACCCTAACCCTAACACTATCCTAGGGCTGATGCTAACACTAACCCTAACTCTAACACTATCCTAGGGCTGAGGCTAACCCTAACCCTAACACTATCCTACGGCTGATGCTAACCCTAACCCTAATCCTAACGCTATCCTAAGGCTGATGCTAACCCTAACACTAACACTATCCTGGGCCTGGTGTTAACCCTAACCTTAACCCTAACACTATCCTAGGGCTGATGCTAACCCTAACCCTAATAATATCCTAGGGCTGATGCTAACCCTAACCCTAACCCTAACACTATCCTAGGGCTGATGCCAACCCTAACCCTAACCCTAACACTATCCTAGGGCTGATGCTAACCCTAACCCTAACTCTAACACTATCCTAGGGCTGATGATAACCCTAACCCTAACAATATCCTAGGCCTGATGATATCCCTAACCCTAAACCTAACACTATCCTAGGGCTGATGCTAACCCTAACCCTAACCCTAACACTATCCTAGGGCTGATTCTAACCGTAACCCTAACACTATCCTAGGCCTGATGCTAACCCTAACACTTACCCTAACACTATCCTAGGACTGATGCTAAACCTAAACATAACCCTAACACTATCCTAGGGCTGATGCTAACCCTAAACCTAACACTATCCTAGGCCTGAGGCTAACCCTAACCCTAACACTATCCTAGGGCTGATGCTAACCCTAACCCTAACCCTAACACTATCCTAGTCCTGATGCTAACCCGATCCCTAAACCTAACACTCTCCTAGGGCTGAGGCTAACCCTAACCCTAACACTATCCTAGGGCTAATGCTAACCCTAACTCTAACCCAAACACTATCCTAGGCCTGATGCTAACCCTAACCCTAACACTATCCTAGGGCTGATGCTAACCCTAACCCTAATCCTAACACTATCCTAGGGCTGATGCTAACCCTAACCCTAACACTATCCTAGGGCTGATGCTAACCCTAACGCTAACCCTAACACTATCCTTGAACTGATGCTAACCCTAACCCTCACCTTAACACTATCCTAGGCCTGATGATAACCCTAACCCTAACCCTAACACTATCCTAGGGTTTATGTTAACCCTAACCCTAACACTATCCTAGGGCTGATGCTAACCCTAACCCTAACCATAACACTATCCTAGGGCGGATGCTAACCCTAAACCTAACTCTAACACTGTCTTAGGGCTGAGGCTAACCCTAACCCTAACACTATCCTACGGCTGATGCTAACCCTAACCCTAACCCTAACACTATCCTAAGGCTGATGCTAACCCTAACACTAACACTATCCTAGGCCTGGTGCTAACCCTAACCCTAACCCTAACACTATCCTAGGGCTGATGCTAACCCTAACCCTAATACTATCCTAGGGCTGATGCTAACCCTAACCCGAACCCTAACACTATCCTAGGGCTGATGCTAACCCTAACCCTAACACTATCCTAGGCCTCATGCTAACCCTAACCCTAACACTTACACTATCCTAGGGCTGATGCTTACCCTAACCCTAACCCTAACACTATCCTAGGTCTGATGCTAACACTAAACCTAACACTATCCTAGAGCTGATGCTAACCCTAACCCTAACCCTAACACTATCCTAGGGCTGATGTTAACCCTAACCCTAACACTATCCTAGGCCTGATGCTAACCCTAACCCTAACACTAACCTAGGCCTGATGATAACCCTAACCCTAACCCTAACACTATCCTAGGCCTGATGCTAACCCTATCCCTATCCCTAACACTCTCCTAGGGCTGAGGCTAACCCTAACCCTAACACTATCCTAGGGCTGATGCTAACCCTAACCCTAACCCTAACACTATCCTAGGGTTGATGCTAACCCTAACCCTAACACTATCCTAGGGCTGATGCTAACCCTAACCCTAACCCTAACACTATCCTAGGGCTGATGCTATCCCTAACCCTAACACTATCCTAGGGCTGATGCTAACCCTAACCCTAACCCTAACACTATCCTATGGCTGATGCTAACCCTAACGCTAATACTATCCTAGGGCTGATGCTAACCCTAACCCTAACCCTAACACTATCATAGGGCTGATGCTAACCCTAACCCTAACACTATCCTAGGGCTGATGCTAACCCTAACCCTAACCCTAACACTATCCTAGGGCTGATGCTAACCCTAACCCTAACACTATCCTAGGGCTGATGCTAACCCTAACCCTAACAATAACACTATCCTGGGGTTGATGCTAACCCTAGCCCTAACCCTAACACTATCCTAGAGCTGATGCTAACGCTAACCCTAACCCTAAACCTAACCCTAATACTATCCTAGGGCTCATGCTAACCCTAACGCTAACCCTAACACTATCCTAGGGCTGATGCTAACCATAACACTAACACTATCCTAGGGCTGATGCTAACCCTAACCCTAACTCTAACACTATCCTAGGGCTGAGGCTAACCCTAACCCTAACCCTATTCTACGGCTGATGCTAACCCTAACCCTAACGCTATCCTAAGGCTGATGCTAACCCTAACACTAACACTATGGTATGCCTGGTGTTAACCCTAACCTTAACCCTAACACTATCCTAGGGCTGATGCTAACCCTAACCCTAATAATATCCTAGGGCTGATGCTAACCCTAACCCTAACCCTAACACTATCCTAGGGCTGATGCTAACCCTAACCCTAACCCTAACACTATCCTAGGGCTGACGCTAACCCTAACACTAACTCTAACACTATCCTAGGTCTGATGATAACCCTAACCCTAACCCTAACACTATCCTAGGCCTGATCCTAACCCTAACACTTACCCTAACACTATCCTAGGGCTGATGCTAAACCTAACGCTAACCCTAACACTATCCTAGGGCTGATGCTAACCCTAACCCTAACTCTAACACTATCCTAGGGCTGAGGCTAACCCTAACCCTAACACTATCTTACGCCTGATGCTAACCCTAACCCTAACCCTAACGCTATCCTAAGGCTGATGCTAACCCTAACACTAACACTATCCTAGGCCTGGTGTTAACCCTAACCTTAACCCTAACACTATCCTAGGGCTGATGCTAACTCTAACCCTAATAATATCCTAGGGCTGATGCTAACCCTAATCCTAACCCTAACACTATCCTAGGGCTGATGCTAACCCTAACCCTAACTCTAACACTATCCTAGGGCTGATGATAACCCTAACCCTAACAATATCCTAGGCCTGATGATATCCCTAACCCTAAACCTAACACTATCCTAGGGCTGATGCTAACCCTAACCCTAACCCTAACACTATCCTAGGGCTGATTCTAACCGTAAACCTAACACTATCCTAGGCCTGATGCTAACCCTAACACTTACCATAACTCTATCCTAGGCCTGATGCTAACCCTAACACTTACCCTAACACTATCCTAGGGCTGGTGCTAAACCTAACCATAACCCTAACATTATGCTAGGGCTGATGCTAACCCTAACCCTAACCCTAACACTATCCTAGGGCTGATGCTGACCCTAACCCTAACACTATCCTAGGCCTGATGCTAACCCTAACCCTAACACTATCCTAGGCCTGATGCTAACCCTAACCCTAACCCTAACACTATCCTAGGCCTGATGCTAACCCGATCCCTAACCCTAACACTCTCCAAGGGCTGAGGCTAACCCTAACCCTAACACTATCCTAGGGCTAATGCTAACCCTAACCCTAACCCAAACACTATCCTAGGCCTGATGCTCACCCTAACCCTAACACTATCCTAGGGCTGATGCTAACCCTAACCCTAACACTATCCTAGGGCTGATGCTAACCCTAACGCTAACCCTAACACTATCCTTGAACTGATGCAAACCCTAACCCTAACCCTAACACTATCCTAGGCCTGATGATAACCCTAACCCTAACCCTAACACTATCCTAGGGTTTATGTTAACCCTAACACTAACACTATTCTAGGGCTGATGCTAACCCTAACCCTAACACTAACACTATCCTAGGGCGGATGCTAACCCTAACCCTAACCCTAACACTATCCTAGGGCTGATGCTAACCCTAACAGTAACACTATCCTAGGGCTGATGCTAACCCTAACCCTAACCCTAACACTATCCTAGTGCTGATGCGAACCCTATCCCTAACTCTAACACTATCTTAGGGCTGAGGCTAACCCTAACCCTAACACTATCCTACGGCTGATGCTAAACCTAACCCTAACCCTAACACTATCCTAAGGCTGATGCTAACCCTAAAACTAACACTATCCTAGGCCTGGTGCTAACCCTAACCCTAACCCTAACACTATCCTAGGGCTGATGCTAACCCTAACCCTAACACTATCCTAGGGCTGATGCTAACCCTAACCATAACCCTAACACTATCCTAGGGCTGATGCTAACCCTAACCCTAACCCTAACACTATCCTAGTCCTGATCCTAACCCTAACACTTACCCTAACACTATCCTAGGGCTGATGATAAACCTAACCCTAACCCTAACACTATCCTATGGCTGATGCTAATCCTAACCTTAACTCTAACACTATCCTAGGGCTGAGGCTAACCCTAACCCTAACACTATCCTACGGCTGATGCTAACCCTAACCCTAACCCTAACGCTATCCTAAGGCTGATGCTAACCCTAACACTAACACTATCCTAACCCGGGGTGTTAACCCTAACCTTAACCCTAACACTATCCTAGGGTTTATGTTAACCCTAACACTAACACTATTCTAGGGCTGATGCTAACCCTAACCCTAACCCTAACACTATCCTAGGGCGGATGCTAACCCTAACCCTAACCCTAACACTATCCTAGGGCTGATGCTAACCCTAACAGTAACACTATCCTAGGGCTGATGCTAACCCTAACCCTAACCCTAACACTATCCTAGTGCTGATGCGAACCCTATCCCTAACTCTAACACTATCTTAGGGCTGAGGCTAACCCTAACCCTAACACTATCCTACGGCTGATGCTAACCCTAACCCTAACCCTAACACTATCCTAAGGCTGATGCTAACCCTAACACTAACACTATCCTAGGCCTGGTGCTAACCCTAACCCTAACCGTAACACTATCCTAGGGCTGATGCTAACCCTAACCCTAACACTATCCTAGGGCTGATGCTAACCCTAACCCTAACCCTAACACTATCCTAGGGCTGATGCTAACCCTAACCCTAACACTATCCTAGGCCTGATGCTAACCCAAACCTAACATTTACACTATCCTAGGGCTGATGCTTACCCTAACCCTAACCCTAACACTATCATAGGTCTGATGCTAACCCTAAACCTAATACTATCCTAGAGCTCATGCTAACCCTAACCCTAAACCTAACACTCTCCTAGGGCTGATGCTAACCCTAACCATAACACTATCCTAGGCCTGATGCTAACCCTAACCCTAACACTATCCTAGGCCTGATGATAACTCTAACCCTAACCCTATCACTATCCTAGGCCTGATGCTAACCCGATCCCTAACCCTAACACTCTCCTAGGGCTGAGGCTAACCCTAACCCTAACACTATCCTAGGGCTGATGCTAACCCTAACCCTAACCCTAACACTATCCTAGGGTTGATGATAACCCTAACCCTAACACTATACTAGGGCTGATGCTAACCCTAACCCTAACCATAACACTATCCTAGGGCTGATGCTAACCCTAACCCTAACACTATCCTAGGGCTGATGTTAACCCTAACCCTAACCCTAACACTATCCTAGGGCTGATGCTAACCCTAACCCTAACACTATCCTAGGGCTGATGCTAACCCTAACCCTAACCCTAACACTATCCTAGGGCTGATGCTAACCCTAACCCTAACACTATCCTAGGGCTGATGCTAACCCTAACCCTAACCCTAACACTATCCTAGGGCTGATGCTAACCCTAACCCTAACACTATCCTAGGGCTGATGCTAACCCTAACCCTAACCCTAACACTATCCTAGGGTTGATGCTAACCCTAACCCTAACCCTAACACTATCCTAGAGCTGATGCTAACGCTAACCCTAACCCTAACCCTAACCCTAATACTATCCTAGGGCTGATGATAACCCTAACCCTAACCCTAACACTATCCTAGGGCTGATGCTAACCCTAACACTAACACTATCCTAGGGCTGATGCTAACCCTAACCCTAACCCTAACACTATCCTAGGGCTGATGCTAACCCTAACCCTAACTCTAACACTATCCTAGGGCTGAGGCTAACCCTAACGCTAACACTATCCTACAGCTGATGCTAACCCTAACCCTAACCCTAACGCTATCCGAAGGCTGATGCTAACCCTAACACTAACAGTATCCTAGGCCTGGTGTTAACCCTAACCTTAACCCTAACACTATCCTAGGCCTGGTGCTAACCCTAACCCTAACCCTAACACTATCCTAGGGCTGATGCTAACCCTAACCCTAATACTATCCTAGGGCTGATGCTAACCCTAACCCTAACCCTAACACTATCCTAGGGCTGATTATAACCCTAACCCTGACACTATCCTAGGCCTGATGCTAACCCTAACCCTAACACTTACACTATCCTAGGGCTGATGCTTACCCTAACCCTAACCCTAACACTATCCTAGGTCTGATGCTAACCCTAAACCTAACACTATCCTAGAGCTGATGCTAACCCTAACCCTAACCCTAACACTATCCTAGGGCTGATGCTAACCCTAACCCTAACCCTAACACTCTCCTAGGGCTGATGCTAACCCGAACCATAACAGTATCCTAGGCCTGATGCTAACCCTAACCCTAACACTATCCTAGGCCTGATGATAACCCTAACCCTAACCCTAACACTATCCTAGGCCTGATGCTAACCCTATCCCTAACCCTAACACTCTCCTAGGGCTGAGGCTAACCCTAACCCGAACACTATCCTAGGGCTGATGCTAACCCTAACCCTAACCCTAACACTATCCTAGGGTTGATGCTAACCCTAACCCTAACATTATCCTAAGCTGATGCTAACCCTAACCCTAACCCTAACACTATCCTAGGGCTCATGCTAACCCTAACCCTAACACTATCCTAGGGCTCATGCTATCCCTAACCCTAACCCTAACACTATCCTAGGCCTGATGCTAACCCTAACCCTAACACTATCCTAGGGCTGATGCTAACCCTAACCCTAACCCTAACACTATCCTAGGGCTGATGCTAACCCTAACCCTAACACTATCCTAGGGCTGATGCTAACCCTAACCCTAACCCTAACACTATCCTAGGGCTGATGCTAACCCTAACCCTAACACTATCGTCGGGTTGATGCTAACCCTAACCCTAACCCTAACCCTAACACTATCCTAGAGCTGATGCTAACGCTAACCCTAACCCTAACCCTAACACTAATACTATCCTAGGGCTGATGCTAACCCTAACCCTAACCCTAACACTATCCTAGGGCTGATGCTAACCCTAACACTAACACTATCCTAGGGCTGATGGTAACCCTAACCCTAACCCTAACACTATCCTAGGGCTGATGCTAACACTAACCCTAACTCTAACACTATCCTAGGGCTGAGGCTAACCCTAACCCTAACACTATCCTACGGCTGATGCTAACCCTAACCCTAACCCTAACACTCTCCTAGGGCTGATGCTAACCCTAAACATAACACTATCCTAGGCCTGATGCTAACCCTAACCCTAACACTATCCTAGGCCTGATGATAACCCTAACCCTAACCCTAACACTATCCTAGGCCTGATGCTAACCCTATCCCTAACCCTAACACTCTCCTAGGGCTGAGGCTAACCCTAACCCGAACACTATCCTAGGGCTGATGCTAACCCTAACCCTAACCCTAACACTATCCTAGGGTTGATGCTAACCCTAACCCTAACATTATCCTAGGGCTGATGCTAACCCTAACCTTAACCCTAACAGTATCCTAGCGCTGATGCTAACCCTAACACTAATAATATCCTAGGGCTGATGCTAACCCTAACCCTAACCCTAACACTATCCTAGGGCTGATGCTAACCCTAACCCTAACCCTAACACTATCCTAGGGCTGATGCTAACCCTAACCCTAACTCTAACACTATCCTAGGGCTGATGATAACCCTAACCCTAACAATATCCTAGGCCTGATGATATCCCTAACCCTAAACCTAACACTATCCTAGGGCTGATGCTAACCCTAACCCTAACCCTAACACTATCCTAGGGCTGATTCTAACCGTAACCCTAACACTATCCTAGGCCTGATGCTAACCCTAACACTTACCCTAACACTGTCCTAGGACTGATGCTAAACCTAACCATAACACTAACACTATCCTAGGGCTGATGCTAACCCTAACCCTAACACTATCCTAGGCCTGAGGCTAACCCTAACCCTAACACTAACACTATCCTAGGGCTGATGCTAACCCTAACCCTAACACTATCCTAGGCCTGATGCTAACCCTAACCCTAACACTATCCTAGGCCTGATGCTAACCCGATCCCTAACCCTAACACTCTCCTAGGGCTGAGGCTAACCCTAACCCTAACACTATCCTAGGGCTAATGCTAACCCTAACCCTAACCCAAACACTATCCTAGGCCTGATGCTCACCCTAACCCTAACACTATCCTAGGGCTGATGCTAACCCTAACCCTAACACTATCCTAGGGCTGATGCTAACCCTAACGCTAACCCTAACACTATCCTTGAACTGATGCTAACCCTAACCCTAACCCTAACACTATCCTAGGCCTGATGATAACCCTAACCCTAACCCTAACACTATCCTAGGGTTTATGTTAACCCTAACACTAACACTATTCTAGGGCTGATGCTAACCCTAACCCTAACCCTAACACTATCCTAGGGCGGATGCTAACCCTAACAGTAACACTATCCTAGGGCTGATGCTAACCCTAACCCTAACCCTAACACTATCCTAGTGCTGATGCGAACCCTATCCCTAACTCTAACACTATCTTAGGGCTGAGGCTAACCCTAACCCTAACACTATCCTACGGCTGATGCTAACCATAACCCTAACCCTAACACTATCCTAAGGCTGATGCTAACCCTAACACTAACACTATCCTAGGCCTGGTGCTAACCCTAACCCTAACCCTAACACTATCCTAGGGCTGATGCTAACCCTAACCCTAACACTATCCTAGGGCTGATGCTAACCCTAACCCTAACCCTAACACTATCCTAGGGCTGATGCTAACCCTAACCCTAACACTATCCTAGGCCTGATGCTAACCCAAACCTAACATTTACACTATCCTAGGGCTGATGCTTACCCTAACCCTAACCCTAACACTATCCTAGGTCTGATGCTAACCCTAAACCTAATACTATCCTAGAGCTCATGCTAACCCTAACCCTAAACCTAACACTCTCCTAGGGCTGACGCTAACCCTAACCATAACACTATCCTAGGCCTGATGCTAACCCTAACCCTAACACTATCCTAGGCCTGATGATAACTCTAACCCTAACCCTAACATTATCCTAGGCCTGATGCTAACCCTATCCCTAACCCTAACACTCTCCTAGGGCTGAGGCTAACCCTAACCCTAACACTATCCTAGGGCTGATGCTAACCCTAACCCTAACCCTAACACTATCCTAGGGTTGATGATAACCCTAACCCTAACACTATCCTAGGGCTGATGCTAACCCTAACCCTAACCCTAACACTATCCTAGGGCTGATGCTAACCCTAACCCTAACACTATCCTAGGGCTGATGCTAACCCTAACCCTAACCCTAACACTATCCTAGGGCTGATGCTAACCCTAACCCTAACACTATCCTAGGGCTGATGCTAACCCTAACCCTAACCCTAACACTATCCTAGGGCTGATGCTAACCCTAACCCTAACACTATCCTAGGGCTGATGCTAACCCTAACCCTAACCCTAACACTATCCTAGGGCTGATGCTAACCCTAACCCTAACACTATCCTAGGGCTGATGCTAACCCTAACCCTAACCCTAACACTATCCTAGGGTTGATGCTAACCCTAACCCTAACCCTAACACTATCCTAGAGCTGATGCTAGCGCTAACCCTAACCCTAACCCTAACCCTAATACTATCCTAGGGCTGATGATAACCCTAACCCTGACCCTAACACTATCCTAGGGCTGATGCTAACCCTAACACTAACACTATCCTAGGGCTGATGCTAACCCTAACCCTAACCCTAACACTATCCTAGGGCTGATGCTAACCCTAACCCTAACTCTAACACTATCCTAGGGCTGAGGCTAACCCTAACCCTAACACTATCCTACAGCTGATGCTAACCCTAACCCTAACCCTAACGCTATCCGAAGGCTGATGCTAACCCTAACACTAACACTATCCTAGGCCTGGTGTTAACCCTAACCTTAACCCTAACACTATCCTAGGCCTGGTGCTAACCCTAACCCTAACCCTAACACTATCCTAGGGCTGATGCTAACCCTAACCCTAACTCTAACACTATCCTAGGGCTGATGATAACCCTAACCCTAACAATATCCTAGGCCTGATGATATCCCTAACCCTAACTCTAACACTATCCTAGGGCTGATGATAACCCTAACCCTAACAATATCCTAGGCCTGATGATATCCCTAACCCTAAACCTAACACTATCCTAGGGCTGATGCTAACCCTAACCCTAACCCTAACACTATCCTAGGGCTGATTCTAACCGTAACCCTAACACTATCCTAGGCCTGATGCTAACCCTAACACTTACCCTAACACTATCCTAGGCCTGATGCTAACCCTAACACTTACCCTAACACTATCCTAGGGCTGATGCTAAACCTAACCATAACCCTAACACTATCCTAGGGCTGATGCTAACCCTAACCCTAACCCTAACACTATCCTAGGGCTGATGCTAACCCTAACCCTAACACTAACCTAGGCCTGCTGCTAACCCTAACCCTAACACTATCCTAGGCCTGATGCTAACACTAACCCTAACCTTAACACTATCCTAGGCCTGATGCTAACCCGATCCCTAACCCTATCACTCTCCTAGGGCTGAAGCTAACCCTAACCCTAACACTATCCTAGAGCTAATGCTAACCCTAACCCTAACCCAAACACTATCCTAGGCCTGATGCTCACCCTAACCCTAACACTATCCTAGGGCTGATGCTAACCCTAACCCTAACACTATCCTAGGGCTGATGCTAACCCTAACGCTAACCCTAACGCTATCCTTGAACTGATGCTAACCCTAACCCTAACCCTAACACTATCCTAGGCCTGATGATAACCCTAACCCTAACCCTAACACTATCCTAGGGTTTATGTTAACCCTAACACTAACACTATTCTAGGGCTGATGCTAACCCTAACCCTAACCCTAACACTATCCTAGGCGGATGCTAACCCTAACCCTAACCCTAACACTATCCTAGGGCTGATGCTAACCCTAACAGTAACACTATCCTAGGGCTGATGCTAACGCTAACCCTAACCCTAACACTATCCTAGTGCTGATGCGAACCCTATCCCTAACTCTAACACTATCTTAGGGCTGAGGCTAACCCTAACCCTAACACTATCCTACGGCTGATGCTAACCCTAACCCTAACCCTAACACTATCCTAAGGCTGATGCTAACCCTAACACTAACACTATCCTAGGCCTGGTGCTAACCCTAACCCTAACCCTAACACTATCCTAGGGCTGATGCTAACCCTAACCCTAACACTATCCTAGGCCTGATGCTAACCCTAACCCTAACCCTAACACTATCCTAGGGCTGATGCTAACCCTAACCCTAACACTATCCTAGGCCTGATGCTAACCCAAACCTAACATTTACACTATCCTAGGGCTGATGCTTACCCTAACCCTAACCCTAACACTATCCTAGGTTTGATGCTAACCCTAAACCTAATACTATCCTAGAGCTCATGCTAACCCTAACCCTAAACCTAACACTCTCCTAGGGCTGATGCTAACCCTAACCATAACACTATCCTAGGCCTGATGCTAACCCTAACCCTAACACTATCCTAGGCCTGATGATAACTCTAACCCTAACCCTATCACTATCCTAGGCCTGATGCTAACCCTATCCCTAACCCTAACACTCTCCTAGGGCTGAGGCTAACCCAAACCCTAACACTATCCTAGGGCTGATGCTAACCCTAACCCTAACCCTAACACTATCCTAGGGTTGATGATAACCCTAACCCTAACACTATACTAGGGCTGATGCTAACCCTAACCCTAACCATAACACTATCCTAGGGCTGATGCTAACCCTAACCCTAACACTATCCTAGGGCTGATGCTAACCCTAACCCTAACCCTAACACTATCCTAGGGCTGATGCTAACCCTAACCCTAACACTATCCTAGGGCTGATGCCAACCCTAACCCTAACCCTAACACTATCCTAGGGTTGATGCTAACCCTAACCCTAACCCTAACACTATCCTAGAGCTGATGCTAAAGCTAACCCTAACCCTAACCCTATCCCTAATACTATCCTAGGGCTGATGATAACCCTAACCCTAACCCTAACACTATCCTAGGGCTGATGCTAACCCTAACACTAACACTATCCTAGGGCTGATGCTAACCCTAACCCTAACCCTAACACTATCCTAGGGCTGATGCTAACCCTAACCCTAACTCTAACACTATCCTAGGGCTGAGGCTAACCCTAACCCTTACAGTATCCTACAGCTGATGCTAACCCTAACCCTAACCCTAACGCTATCCGAAGGCTGATGCTAACCCTAACACTAACACTATCCTAGGCCTGGTGTTAACCCTAACCTTAACCCTAACACTATCCTAGGCCTGGTGCTAACCCTAACCCTAACCCTAACACTATCCTAGGGCTGATGCTAACCCTAACCCTAATACTATCCTAGGGCTGATGCTAACCCTAACCCTAACCCTAACACTATTATAGGGCTGATTCTAACCCTAACCCTGACACTATCCTAGGCCTGATGCTAACCCTAACCCTAACACTTACACTATCCTAGGGCTGATGCTTACCCTAACCCTAACCCTAACACTATCCTAGGTCTGATGCTAACCCTAAACCTAACACTATCCTAGAGCTGATGCTAACCCTAACCCTAACCCTAACACTATCCTAGGGCTGATGCTAACCCTAACCCTAACCCTAACACTCTCCTAGGGCTGATGCTAACCCTAACCATAACACTATCCTAGGCCTGATGCTAACCCTAACCCTAACACTATCCTAGGCCTGATGATAACCCTAACCCTAACCCTAACACTATCCTAGGCCTGATGCTAACCCTATCCCTAACCCTAACACTCTCCTAGGGCTGAGGCTAACCCTAACCCGAACACTATCCTAGGGCTGATGCTAACCATAACCCTAACCCTAACACTATCCTAGGGTTGATGCTAACCCTAACGCTAACATTATCCTAGGGCTGATGCTAACCCTAACCCTAACCCTAACACTATCCTAGGGCTCATGCTAACCCTAACCCTAACACTATCCTAGGGCTGATGCTAACCCTAACCCTAACCCTAACACTATCCTAGGCCTGATGCTAACCCTAACCCTAACACTATCCTAGGGCTGATGCTAACCCTAACCCTAACCCTAACACTATCCTAGGGCTGATGCTAACCCTAACCCTAACACTATCCTAGGGCTGATGCTAACCCTAACCCTAACCCTAACACTATCCTAGGGCTGATGCTAACCCTAACCCTAACACTATCCTAGGGTTGATGCTAACCCTAACCCTAACCCTAACCCTAACACTATCCTAGAGCTGATGCTAACGCTAACCCTAACCCTAACCCTAACCCTAATACTATCCTAGGGATGATGCTAACCCTAACCCTAACCCTAACACTATCCTAGGGCTGATGCTAACCCTAACACTAACACTATCCTAGGGCTGATGGTAACCCTAACCCTAACCCTAACACTATCCTAGGGCTGATGCTAACACTAACCCTAACTCTAACACTATCCTAGGGCTGAGGCTAACCCTAACCCTAACACTATCCTACGGCTCATGCTAACCCTAACCCTAACCCTAACGCTATCCTAAGGCTGATGCTAACCCTAACACTAACACTATCCTGGGCCTGGTGTTAACCCTAACCTTAACCCTAACACTATCCTAGGGCTGATGCTAACCCTAACACTAATAATATCCTAGGGCTGATGCTAACCCTCACCCTAACCCTAACACTATCCTCGGGCTGATGCTAACCCTAACCCTAACCCTAACACTATCCTAGGGCTGATGCTAACCCTAACCCTAACTCTAACACTATCCTAGGGCTGATGATAACCCTAACCCTAACAATATCCTAGGCCTGATGATATCCCTAACCCTAAACCTAACACTATCCTAGGGCTGATGCTAACCCTAACCCTAACCCTAACACTATCCTAGGGCTGATTCTAACCGTAACCCTAACACTATCCTAGGCCTGATGCTAACCCTAACACTTACCCTAACACTATCCTAGGACTGATGCTAAACCTAACCATAACCCTAACACTATCCTAGGGCTGATGCTAACCCTAACCCTAACACTATCCTAGGCCTGAGGCTAACCCTAACCCTAACACTAACACTATCCTAGGGCTGATTCTAACCCTAACCCTAACACTATCCTAGGCCTGATGCTAACCCTAACCCTAACACTATCCTAGGCCTGATGCTAACCCTAACCCTAACCCTATCACTATCCTAGGCCTGATGCTAACCCGATCCCTAACCCTAACACTCTCCTAGGGCTGAGGCTAACCCTAACCCTAACACTATCCTAGGGCTAATGCTAACCCTAACCCTAACCCAAACACTATCCTAGGCCTGATGCTCACCCTAACCCTAACACTATCCTAGGGCTGATGCTAACCCTAACCCTAACACTATCCTAGGGCTGATGCTAACCCTAACGCTAACCCTAACACTATCCTTGAACTGATGCTAACCCTAACCCTAACCCTAACACTATCCTAGGCCTGATGATAACCCTAACCCTAACCCTAACACTATCCTAGGGTTTATGTTAACCCTAACACTAACACTATTCTAGGGCTGATGCTAACCCTAACCCTAACCCTAACACTATCCTAGGGCGGATGCTAACCCTAACAGTAACACTATCCTAGGGCTGATGCTAACCCTAACCCTAACCCTAACACTATCCTAGTGCTGATGCGAACCCTATCCCTAACTCTAACACTATCTTAGGGCTGAGGCTAACCCTAACCCTAACACTATCCTACGGCTGATGCTAACCCTAACCCTAACCCTAAAACTATCCTAAGGCTGATGCTAACCCTAACACTGACACTATCCTAGGCCTGGTGCTAACCCTAACCCTAACCCTAACACTATCCTAGGGCTGATGCTAACCCTAACAGTAACACTATCCTAGGGCTGATGCTAACCCTAACCCTAACCCTAACACTATCCTAGGGCTGATGCTAACCCTAACCCTAACACTATCCTAGGCCTGATGCTAACCCAAACCTAACATTTACACTATCCTAGGGCTGATGCTTACCCTAACCCTAACCCTAACACTATCCTAGGTCTGATGCTAACCCTAAACCTAATACTATCCTAGAGCTCATGCTAACCCTAACCCTAAACCTAACACTCTCCTAGGGCTGATGCTAACCCTAACCATAACACTATCCTAGGCCTGATGCTAACCCTAACCCTAACACTATCCTAGGCCTGATGATAACTCTAACCCTAACCCTAACATTATCCTAGGCCTGATGCTAACCCTATCCCTAAGCCTAACACTCTCCTAGGGCTGAGGCTAACCCTAACCCTAACACTATCCTAGGGCTGATGCTAACCCTAACCCTAACCCTAACACTATCCTAGGGTTGATGATAACCCTAACCCTAACACTATCCTAGGGCTGATGCTAACCCTAACCCTAACCCTAACACTATCCTAGGGCTGATGCTAACCCTAACCCTAACACTATCCTTGGGCTGATGCTAACCCTAACCCTAACCCTAACACTATCCTAGGGCTGATGCTAACCCTAACCCTAACACTATCCTAGGGCTGATGCTAACCCTAACCCTAACCCTAACACTATCCTAGGGCTGATGCTAACCCTAACCCTAACACTATCCTAGGGCTGATGCTAACCCTAACCCTAACCCTAACACTATCCTAGGGCTGATGCTAACCCTAACCCTAACACTATCCTAGGGGTGATGCTAACCCTAACCCTAACCCTAATACTATCCTAGGGCTGATGATAACCCTAACCCTGACCCTAACACTATCCTAGGGCTGATGCATACCCTAACACTAACACTATCCTAGGGCTGATGCTAACCCTAACCCTAACCCTAACACTATCCTAGGGCTGATGCTAACCCTAACCCTAACTCTAACACTATCCTAGGGCTGAGGCTAACCCTAACCCTAACACTATCCTACAGCTGATGCTAACCCTAACCCTAACCCTAACGCTATCCGAAGGCTGATGCTAACCCTAACACTAACACTATCCTAGGCCTGGTGTTAACCCTAACCTTAACCCTAACACTATCCTAGGCCTGGTGCTAACCCTAACCCTAACCCTTACACTATCCTAGGGCTGATGCTAACCCTAACCCTAATACTATCCTAGGGCTGATGCTAACCCTAACCCTAACACTAACACTATCCTAGGGCTGATTCTAACCCTAACCCTAACACTATCCTTGGCCTGATGCTAACCCTAACCCTAACACTTACACTATCCTAGGGCTGATGCTTACCCTAACCCTAACCCTAACACTATCCTAGGTCTGATGCTAACCCTAAACCTAACACTATCCTAGAGCTGATGCTAACCCTAACCCTAACCCTAACACTATCCTAGGGCTGATGCTAACCCTAACCCTAACCCTAACACTCTCCTAGGGCTGATGCTAACCCTAACCCTAACACTATCCTAGGCCTGATGATAACCCTAACCCTAACCCTAACACTATCCTAGGCCTGATGCTAACCCTATACCTAACCCTAACACTCTCCTAGGGCTGAGGCTAACCCTAACCCGAACACTATCCTAGGGCTGATGGTAACCCTAACCCTAACCCTAACACTATCCTAGGGTTGATGCTAACCCTAACCCTAACATTATCCTAGGGCTGATGCTAACCCTAACCCTAACCCTAACACTATCCTAGGGCTGATTCTAACCGTAACCCTAACACTATCCTAGGCCTGATGCTAACCCTAACACTTACCCTAACACTATCCTAGGCCTGATGCTAACCCTAACACTTACCCTAACACTATCCTAGGCCTGATGCTAACCCTAACACTTACCCTAACACTATCCTAGGGCTGATGCTAAACCTAACCATAACCCTAACACTATCCTAGGGCTGATGCTAACCCTAACCCTAACCCTAACACTATCCTAGGGCTGATGCTAACCCAAACCCTAACACTATCCTAGGCCTGATGCTAACCCTAACCCTAACACTATCCTAGGCCTGATGATAATCCTAACCCTAACCCTAACACTATCCTAGGGCTGATGCTAACCCTAACCCTAACCCTAACACTATCCTAGGGCTAATGCTAACCCTAACCCTAACCCAAACACTATCCTAGGCCTGATGCTCACCCTAACCCTAACACTATCCTAGGGCTGATGCTAACCCTAACCCTAACACTATCCTAGGGCTGATGCTAACCCTAACGCTAACCCTAACACTATCCTTGAACTGATGCTAACCCTAACCCTAACCCTAACACTATCCTAGGCCTGATGATAACCCTAACCCTAACCCTAACACTATCCTAGGGTTTATGTTAACCCTAACACTAACACTATTCTAGGGCTGATGCTAACCCTAACGCTAACCCTAACACTATCCTAGGGCGGATGCTAACCCTAACCCTAACCCTAACACTATCCTAGGGCTGATGCTAACCCTAACAGTAACACTATCCTAGGGCTGATGCTAACCCTAACCCTAACCCTAACACTATCCTAGGCCTGGTGCTAACCCTATCCCTAACCCTAACACTATCCTAGGGCTGATGCTAACCCTAACCCTAACACTATCCTAGGGCTGATGCTAACCCTAACCCTAACCCTAACACTATCCTAGGGCTGATGCTAACCCCAACCCTAACACTATCCTAGGCCTGATGCTAACCCAAACCTAACATTTACACTATCCTAGGGCTGATGCTTACCCTAACCCTAACCCTAACACTATCCTAGGTTTGATGCTAACCCTAAACCTAATACTATCCTAGAGCTCATGCTAACCCTAACCCTAAACCTAACACTCTCCTAGGGCTGCTGCTAACCCTAACCATAACACTATCCTACGCCTGATGCTAACCCTAACCCTAACACTATCCTAGGCCTGATGATAACTCTAACCCTAACCCTAACACTATCCTAGGCCTGATGCTAACCCTATCCCTAGCCCTAACACTCTCCTAGGGCTGAGGCTAACCCTAACCCTAACACTATCCTAGGGCTGATGCTAACCCTAACCCTAACCCTAACACTATCCTAGGGTTGATGATAACCCTAACCCTAACACTATCCTAGGGCTGATGCTAACCCTAACCCTAACCCTAACACTATCCTAGGGCTGATGCTAACCCTAACCCTAACACTATCCTAGGGCTGATGCTAACCCTAACCCTAACCCTAACACTATCCTAGGGCTGATGCTAACCCTAACCCTAACACTATCCTAGGGCTGATGCTAACCCTAACCCTAACCCTAACACTATCCTAGGGCTGATGCTAACCCTAACCCTAACACTATCCTAGGGCTGATGCTAACCCTAACCCTAACCCTAACACTATCCTAGGGCTGATGCTAACCCTAACCCTAACACTATCCTAGGGCTGATGCTAACCCTAACCCTAACCCTAACACTATCCTAGGGTTGATGCTAACCCTAACCCTAACCCTAACACTATCCTAGAGCTGATGCTAACGCTAACCCTAACCCTAACCCTAACCCTAATACTATCCTAGGGCTGATGATAACCCTAACCCTAACCCTAACACTATCCTAGGGCTGATGCTAACCCTAACACTAACACTATCCTAGGGCTGATGCTAACCCTAACCCTAACCCTAACACTATCCTAGGGCTGATGCTAACCCTAACCCTAACTCTAACACTATCCTAGGGCTGAGGCTAACCCTAACCCTAACACTATCCTACAGCTGATGCTAACCCTAACCCTAACCCTAACGCTATCCGAAGGCTGATGCTAACCCTAACACTAACACTATCCTAGGCCTGGTGTTAACCCTAACCTTAACCCTAACACTATCCTAGGCCTGGTGCTAACCCTAACCCTAACCCTAACACTATCCTAGGGCTGATGCTAACCCTAACCCTAATACTATCCTAGGGCTGATGCTAACCCTAACCCTAACCCTAACACTATCCTAGGGCTGATTCTAACCCTAACCCTAACACTATCCTAGGCCTGATGCTAACCCTAACCCTAACACTTACACTATCCTAGGGCTGATGCTTACCCTAACCCTAACCCTAACACTATCCTAGGTCTGATGCTAACCCTAAACCTAACACTATCCTAGAGCTGATGCTAACCCTAACCCTAACCCTAACACTATCCTAGGGCTGATGCTAACCCTAACCCTAACCCTAACACTCTCCTAGGGCTGATGCTAACCCTAACCATAACACTATCCTAGGCCTGATGCTAACCCTAACCCTAACACTATCCTAGGCCTGATGATAACCCTAACCCTAACCCTAACACTATCCTAGGCCTGATGCTAACCCTATCCCTAACCCTAACACTCTCCTAGGGCTGAGGCTAACCCTAACCCGAACACTATCCTAGGGCTGCTGCTAACCCTAACCCTAACCCTAACACTATCCTAGGGTTGATGCTAACCCTAACCCTAACATTATCCTAGGGCTGATGCTAACCCTAACCCTAACCCTAACACTATCCTAGGGCTCATGCTAACCCTAACCCTAACACTATCCTAGGGCTGATGCTAACCCTAACCCTAACCCTAACACTATCCTAGGCCTGATGCTAACCCTAACCCTAACACTATCCTAGGGCTGATGCTAACCCTAACCCTAACCCTAACACTATCCTAGGGCTGATGCTAACCCTAACCCTAACACTATCCTAGGGCTGATGCTAACACTAACCCTAACCCTAACACTATCCTAGGGCTGATGCTAACCCTAACCCTAACACTATCCTAGGGGTGATGCTAACCCTAACCCTCACCCTAACACTATCCTAGGGTTGATGCTAACCCTAACCCTAACCCTAACCCTAACCCTAACACTATCCTAGAGCTGATGCTAACGCTAACCCTAACCCTAACCCTAACCCTAACACTATCCTAGGGCTGATGCTAACCCTAACACTAACACTATCCTAGGGCTGATGGTAACCCTAACCCTAACCCTAACACTATCCTAGGGCTGATGCTAACACTAACCCTAACTCTAACACTATCCTAGGGCTGAGGCTAACCCTAACCCTAACACTATCCTACGGCTGATGCTAACCCTAACCCTAACCCTAACGCTATCCTAAGGCTGATGCTAACCCTAACACTAACACTATCCTGGGCCTGGTGTTAACCCTAACCTTAACCCTAACACTATCCTAGGGCTGATGCTAACCCTAACACTAATAATATCCTAGGGCTGATGCTAACCCTAACCCTAACCCTAACACTATCCTAGGGCTGATGCTAACCCTAACCCTAACCCTAACACTATCCTAGGGCTGATGCTAACCCTAACCCTAACTCTAACACTATCCTAGGGCTGATGATAACCCTAACCCTAACAATATCCTAGGCCTGATGATATCCCTAACCCTAAACCTAACACTATCCTAGGGCTGATGCTAACCCTAACCCTAACCCTAACACTATCCTAGGGCTGATTCTAACCGTAACCCTAACACTATCCTAGGCCTGATGCTAACCCTAACACTTACCCTAACACTATCCTAGGACTGATGCTAAACCTAACCATAACCCTAACACTATCCTAGGGCTGATGCTAACCCTAACCCTAACACTATCCTAGGCCTGAGGCTAACCCTAACCCTAACACTAACACTATCCTAGGGCTGATGCTAACCCTAACCCTAACACTATCCTAGGCCTGATGCTAACCCTAACCCTAACACTATCCTAGGCCTGATGCTAACCCTAACCCTAACCCTAACACTATCCTAGGCCTGATGCTAACCCGATCCCTAACCCTAACACTCTCCTAGGGCTGAGGCTAACCCTAACCCTAACACTATCCTAGGGCTAATGCTAACCCTAACCCTAACCCAAACACTACCCTAGGCCTGATGCTCACCCTAACCCTAACACTATCCTAGGGCTGATGCTAACCCTAACCCTAACACTATCCTAGGGCTGATGCTAACCCTAACGCTAACCCTAACACTATCCTTGAACTGATGCTAACCCTAACCCTAACCCTAACACTATCCTAGGCCTGATGATAATCCTAACCCTAACCCTAACACTATCCTAGGGTTTATGTTAACCCTAACACTAACACTATTCTAGGGCTGATGCTAACCCTAACCCTAACCCTAACACTATCCTAGGGCGGATGCTTACCATAACCCTAACGCTAACACTATCCTAGGTCTGATGCTAACCCTAAACCTAATACTATCCTAGAGCTCATGCTAACCCTAACCCTAAACCTAACACTCTCCTAGGGCTGATGCTAACCCTAACCATAACACTATCCTAGGCCTGATGCTAACCCTAACCCTAACACTATCCTAGGCCCGATGATAACTCTAACCCTAACCCTAACATTATCCTAGGCCTGATGCTAACCCTATCCCTAACCCTAACACTCTCCTAGGGCTGAGGCTAACCCTAACCCTAACACTATCCTAGGGCTGATGCTAACCCTAACCCTAACCCAACACTATCCTAGGGTTGATGATAACCCTAACCCTAACACTATCCTAGGGCTGATGCTAACCCTAACCCTAACCCTAACACTATCCTAGGGCTGTTGCTAACCCTAACCCTAACACTATCCTAGGGCTGATGCTAACCCTAACCCTAACCCTAACACTATCCTAGGGCTGATGCTAACCCTAACCCTAACACTATCCTAGGGCTGATGCTAACCCTAACCCTAACCCTAACACTATCCTAGGGCTGATGCTAACCCTAACCCTAACACTATCCTAGGGCTGATGCTAACCCTAACCCTAACGCTAACACTATCCTAGGGCTGATGCTAACAATAGCCCTAACACTATCCTAGGGCTGATGCTAACCCTAACCCTAACCCTAACACTATCCTTGGGTTGATGCTAACCCTAACCCTAACCCTAACACTATCCTAGAGCTGATGCTAACGCTAACCCTAACCCTAACCCTAACCCTAATACTATCCTAGGGCTGATGATAACCCTAACCCTAACCCTAACACTATCCTAGGGCTGATGCTAACCCTAACACTAACACTATCCTAGGGCTGATGCTAACCCTAACCCTAACCCTAACACTATCCTAGGGCTGATGCTAACCCTAACCCTAACTCTAACACTATCCTAGGGCTGAGGCTAACCCTAACCCTAACACTATCCTACAGCTGATGCTAACCCTAACCCTAACCCTAACGCTATCCGAAGGCTGATGCTAACCCTAACACTAACACTATCCTAGGCCTGGTGTTAACCCTAACCTTAACCCTAACACTATCCTAGGCCTGGTGCTAACCCTAACCCTAACCCTAACACTATCCTAGGGCTGATGCTAACCCTAACCCTAATACTATCCTAGGGCTGATGCTAACCCTAACCCTAACCCTAACACTATCCTAGGGCTGATTCTAACCCTAACCCTAACACTATCCTAGGCCTGATGCTAACCCTAACCCTAACACTTACACTATCCTAGGGCTGATGCTTACCCTAACCCAAACCCTAACACTATCCTAGGTCTGATGCTAACCCTAAACCTAACACTATCCTAGAGCTGATGCTAACCCTAACCCTAACCCTAACACTATCCTAGGGCTGATGCTAACCCTAACCCTAACCCTAACACTCTCCTAGGGCTGATGCTAACCCTAACCCTAACACTATCCTAGGCCTGATGATAACCCTAACCCTAACCCTAACACTATCCTAGGCCTGATGCTAACCCTATCCCTAACCCTAACACTCTCCTAGGGCTGAGGCTAACCCTAACCCTAACACTATCCTTTGGTTGATGCTAACCCTAACCCTAACATTATCCTAGGGCTGATGCTAACCCTAACCCTAACCCTAACACTATCCTAGGGCTCATGCTAACCCTAACCCTAACACTATCCTAGGGCTGATGCTAACCCTAACCCTAACCCTAACACTATCCTAGGCCTGATGCTAACCCTAACCCTAACACTATCCTAGGGATGATGCTAACCCTAACCCTAACCCTAACACTATCCTAGGGCTGATGCTAACCCTAACCCTAACACTATCCTAGGGCTGATGCTAACCCTAACCCTAACCCTAACACTATCCTAGGGCTGATGCTAACCCTAACCCTAACACTATCCTAGGGGTGATGCTAACCCTAACCCTAACCCTAACACTATCCTAGGGTTGATGCTAACGCTAACCCTAACCCTAACCCTAACCCTAACCCTAATACTATCCTAGGGCTGATGCTAACCCTAACCCTAACCCTAACACTATCCTAGGGCTGATGCTAACCCTAACACTAGCACTATCCTAGGGCTGATGGTAACCCTAACCCTAACCCTAACACTATCCTAGGGCTGATGCTAACACTAACCCTAACTCTAACACTATCCTAGGGCTGAGGCTAACCCTAACCCTAACACTATCCTACGGCTGATGCTAACCCTAACCCTAACCCTAACGCTATCCTAAGGCTGATGCTAACCCTAACACTAACACTATCCTGGGCCTGGTGTTAACCCTAACCTTAACCCTAACACTATCCTAGGGCTGATGCTAACCCTAACACTAATAATATCCTAGGGCTGATGCTAACCCTAACCCTAACCCTAACACTATCCTAGGGCTGATGCTAACCCTAACCCTAACCCTAACACTATCCTAGGGCTGATGCTAACCCTAACCCTAACTCTAACACTATCCTAGGGCTGATGATAACCCTAACCCTAACAATATCCTAGGCCTGATGATATCCCTAACCCTAAACCTAACCCTATCCTAGGGCTGATGCTAACCCTAACCCTAACCCTAACACTATCCTAGGGCTGATTCTAACCCTAACCCTAACACTATCCTAGGCCTGATGCTAACCCTAACACTTACCCTAACACTATCCTAGGACTGATGCTAAACCTAACCATAACCCTAACACTATCCTAGGGCTGATGCTAACCCTAACCCTAACACTATCCTAGGCCTGAGGCTAACCCTAACCCTAACACTATCCTAGGGCTGATGCTAACCCTAACCCTAACCCTAACACTATCCTAGTCCTGATGCTAACCCGATCCCTAACCCTAACACTCTCCTAGGGCTGAGGCTAACCCTAACCCTAACACTATCCTAGGGCTAATGCTAACCCTAACCCTAACCCAAACACTATCCTAGGCCTGATGATAACCCTAACCCTAACCCTAACACTATCCTAGGGTTTATGTTAACCCTAACCCTAACACTATCCTAGGGCTGATGCTAACCCTAACCCTAACCATAACACTATCCTAGGGCGGATGCTAACCCTAACCCTAACCCTAACACTATCCTAGGGTTTATGTTAACCCTAACCCTAACACTATCCTACGGCTGATGCTAACCCTAACCCTAACCCTAACACTATCCTAAGGCTGATGCTAACCCTAACACTAACACTATCCTAGGCCTGGTGCTAACCCTAACCCTAACCCTAACACTATCCTAGAGCTGATGCTAACCCTAACCCTAATACTATCCTAGGGCTGATGCTAACCCTAACCCGAACCCTAACACTATCCTAGGGCTGATGCTAACCCTAACCCTAACACTATCCTAGGCCTCATGCTAACCCTAACCCTAACGCTTACACTATCCTAGGGCTGATGCTTACCCTAACCCTAACCCTAACACTATCCTAGGTCTGATGCTAACCCTAAACCTAACACTATCCTAGAGCTGATGCTAACCCTAACCCTAACCCTAACACTATCCTAGGGCTGATGTTAACCGTAACCCTAACACTATCCTAGGCCTGATGCTAACCCTAACCCTAACACTAACCTAGGCCTGATGATAACCCTAACCCTAACCCTAACACTATCCTAGGCCTGATGCTAACCCTATCCCTATCCCTAACACTCTCCTAGGGCTGAGGCTAACCCTAACCCTAACACTATCCTAGGGCTGATGCTAACCCTAACCCTAACCCTAACACTATCCTAGGGTTGATGCTAACCTTAACCCTAACACTATCCTAGGGCTGATGCTAACCCTAACCCTAACCCTAACACTATCCTAGGGCTGATGCTATCCCTAACCCTAACACTATCCTAGGGCTGATGCTAACCCTAACCATAACCCTAACACTATCCTATGGCTGATGCTAACCCTAACGCTAACACTATCCTAGGGCTGATGCTAACCCTAACCCTAACCCTAACACTATCATAGGGCTGATGCTAACCCTAACCCTAACACTATCCTAGGGCTGATGCTAACCCTAACCCTAACCCTAACACTATCCTAGGGCTGATGCTAACCCTAACCCTAACACTATCCTAGGGCTGATGCTAACCCTAACCATAACAATAACACTATCCTGGGGTTGATGCTAACCCTAGCCCTAACCCTAACACTATCCTAGAGCTGATGCTAACGCTAACCCCAACCCTAACCCTAACCCTAATACTATCCTAGGGCTCATGCTAACCCTAACGCTAACCCTAACACTATCCTAAGGCTGATGCTAACCATAACACTAACACTATCCTAGGGCTGATGCTAACCCTAACCCTAACTCTAACACTATCCTAGGGCTGAGGCTAACCGTAACCCTAACACTATTCTACGGCTGATGCTAACCCTAACCCTAACCCTAACGCTATCCTAAGGCTGATGCTAACCCTAACACTAACACTATCCTATGCCTGGTGTTAACCCTAACCTTAACCCTAACACTATCCTAGGGCTGATGCTAACCCTAACCCTAATAATATCCTAGGGCTGATGCTAACCCTAACCCTAACCCTAACACTATCCTAGGGCTGATGCTAACCCTAACCCTAACCCTAACACTATCCTAGGGCTGATGCTAACCCTAACACTAACTCTAACACTATCCTAGGTCTGATGATAACCCTAACCCTAACAATATCCTAGGCCTGATGATATCCCTAACCCTAAACCTAACACTATCCTAGGGCTGATGCTAACCCTAACCCTAACCCTAACACTATCCTAGGCCTGATCCTAACCCTAACACTTACCCTAACACTATCCTAGGGCTGATGCTAAACCTAACCATAACCCTAACACTATCCTAGGGCTGAGGCTAACCCTAACCCTAACACTATCCTAGGGCTGATGCTAACCCTAACCCTAACCCTAACACTATCCTAGGGCTGATGCTAACACTAACCCTAACTCTAACACTATCCTAGGGCTGAGGCTAACTCTAACCCTAACACTATCCTACGGCTGATGCTAACCCTAACCCTAACCCTAACGCTATCCTAAGGCTGATGCTAACCCTAACACTAACACTATCCTGGGCCTGGTGTTAACCCTAACCTTAACCCTAACACTATCCTAGGGCTGATGCTAACCCTAACACTAATAATATCCTAGGGCTGATGCTAACCCTAACCCTAACCCTAACACTATCCTAGGGCTGATGCTAACCCTAACCCTAACCCTAACACTATCCTAGGGCTGATGCTAACCCTAACCCTAACTCTAACACTATCCTAGGGCTGATGATAACCCTAACCCTAACAATATCCTAGGCCTGATGATATCCCTAACCCTAAACCTAACCCTATCCTAGGGCTGATGCTAACCCTAACCCTAACCCTAACACTATCCTAGGGCTGATTCTAACCGTAACCTTAACACTATCCTAGGCCTGATGCTAACCCTAACACTTACCCTAACACTATCCTAGGACTGATGCTAAACCTAACCATAACCCTAACACTATCCTAGGGCTGATGCTAACCCTAACCCTAACACTATCCTAGGCCTGAGGCTAACCCTAACCCTAACACTATCCTAGGGCTGATGCTAACCCTAACCCTAACCCTAACACTATCCTAGTCCTGATGCTAACCCGATCCCTAACCCTAACACTCTCCTAGGGCTGAGGCTAACCCTAACCCTAACACTATCCTAGGGCTAATGCTAACCCTAACCCTAACCCAAACACTATCCTAGGCCTGACGCTAACCCTAACCCTAACACTATCCTAGGGCTGATGCTAACCCTAACCCTAATCCTAACACTATCCTAGGGCTGATGCTAACCCTAACCCTAACACTATCCTAGGGCTGATGCTAACCCTAACGCTAACCCTAACACTATCCTTGAACTGATGCTAACCCTAACCCTAACCCTAACACTATCCTAGGCCTGATGATAACCCTAACCCTAACCCTAACACTATCCTAGGGTTTATGTTAACCCTAACCCTAACACTATCCTAGGGCTGATGCTAACCCTAACCCTAACCATAACACTATCCTAGGGCGGATGCTAACCCTAACCCTAACCCTAACACTATCCTAGGGTTTATGTAAACCCTAACCCTAACACTATCCTACGGCTGATGCTAACCCTAACCCTAACCCTAACACTATCCTAAGGCTTATGCTAACCCTAACACTAACACTATCCTAGGCCTGGTGCTAACCCTAACCCTAACCCTAACACTATCCTAGGACTGATGCTAACCCTAACCCGAACCCTAACACTATCCTAGGGCTGATGCTAACCCTAACCCTAACACTATCCTAGGCCTCATGCTAACCCTAACCCTAACACTTACACTATCCTAGGGCTGATGCTTACCCTAACCCTAACCCTAACACTATCCTAGGTCTGATGCTAACCCTAAACCTAACACTATCCTAGAGCTGATGCTAACCCTAACCCTAACCCTAACACTATCCTAGGGCTGATGTTAACCGTAACCCTAACACTATCCTAGGCCTGATGCTAACCCTAACCCTAACACTAACCTAGGCCTGATGATAACCCTAACCCTAACCCTAACACTATCCTAGGCCTGATGCTAACCCTATCCCTATCCCTAACACTCTCCTAGGGCTGAGGCTAACCCTAACCCTAACACTATCCTAGGGCTGATGCTAACCCTAACCCTAACCCTAACACTATCCTAGGGTTGATGCTAACCCTAACCCTAACACTATCCTAGGGCTGATGCTAACCCTAACCCTAACCCTAACACTTTCCTAGGGCTGATGCTATCCCTAACCCTAACACTATCCTAGGGCTGATGCTAACCCTAACCCTAACCCTAACACTATCCTATGGCTGATGCTAACCCTAACGCTAACACTATCCTAGGGCTGATGCTAACCCTAACCCTAACCCTAACACTATCATAGGGCTCATGCTAACCCTAACCCTAACACTATCCTAGGGCTGATGCTAACCCTAACCCTAACCCTAACACAATCCTAGGGCTGATGCTAACCCTAACCCTAACACTATCCTAGGGCTGATGCTAACCCTAACCCTAACAATAACACTATCCTGGGGTTGATGCTAACCCTAGCCCTAACCCTAACACTATCCTAGAGCTGATGCTAACGCTAACCCCAACCCTAACCCTAACCCTAATACTATCCTAGGGCTCATGCTAACCCTAACGCTAACCCTAACACTATCCTAAGGCTGATGCTAACCATAACACTAACACTATCCTAGGGCTGATGGTAACCCTAACCCTAACTCTAACACTATCCTAGGGCTGAGGCTAACCGTAACCCTAACACTATTCTACGGCTGATGCTAACCCTAACCCTAACCCTAACGCTATCCTAAGGCTGATGCTAACCCTAACACTAACACTATCCTATGCCTGGTGTTAACCCTAACCTTAACCCTAACACTATCCTAGGGCTGATGCTAACCCTAACCCTAATAATATCCTAGGGCTGATGCTAACCCTAACCCTAACCCTAACACTATCCTAGGGCTGATGCTAACCCTAACCCTAACCCTAACACTATCCTAGGGCTGATGCTAACCCTAACACTAACTCTAACACTATCCTAGGTCTGATGATAACCCTAACCCTAACAATATCCTAGGCCTGATGATATCCCTAACCCTAAACCTAACACTATCCTAGGGCTGATGCTAACCCTAACCCTAACCCTAACACTATCCTAGGCCTGATCCTAACCCTAACACTTACCCTAACACTATCCTAGGGCTGATGCTAAACCTAACCATAACCCTAACACTATCCTAGGGCTGAGGCTAACCCTAACCCTAACACTATCCTAGGGCTGATGCTAACCCTAACCGTAACCCAAACACTATCCTAGGGTTGATGCTAACCCTAACCCTAACACTATCCTAGGGCTCATGCTAACCCTAACCCTAACCCTAACACTATCCTAGGGCTGATGCTAACCCTAACCCTAACATTGTCCTAGGCCTGATGCTAACCCTATCCCTAACCCTAACACTATCCTAGGGCTGATGCTAACCCTAACCCTAACCCTAACACTATCCTAGAGCTGATGCTAAAACTAACCCTAACCCTAACCCTAACCCTAATACTATCCTAGGGCTGATGCTAACCCTAACACTAACACTATCCTAGGCCTGGTGTTAACCCTAACCTTAACCCTAACACTATCCTAGGCCTGGTGCTAACCCTAACCCTAACCCTAACACTATCCTAGGGCTGATGCTAACCCTAACCCTATTACTATCCTAGGGCTGATGCTAACCCTAACCCTAACCCTAACACTATCCTAGGGCTGATTCTAACCCTAACCCTAACACTATCCTATGCCTGATGCTAACCCTAACCCTAACACTTACACTATCCTAGGGCTGCTGCTTACCCTAACCCTAACCCTAACACTATCCTAGGTCTGATGCTAACCCTAAACCTAACACTATCCTAGAGCTGATGCGAACCCTAACCCTAACCCTAACACTATCCTACGGATGATGTTAACCCTAACCCAAACAATATCCTAGGGCTGATGCTAACCCTAACCCTAACCCTAACACTATCCTAGGGCGGATGCTAACCCTAACCCTAACCCTAACACTATCCTAGGGCTGATGCTAACCCTAACAGTAACACTATCCTAGGGCTGATGCTAACCCTAACCCTAACCCTAACACTATCCTAGTGCTTATGCGAACCCTATCCCTAACTCTAACACTATCTTAGGGCTGAGGCTAACGCTAACCCTAACACTATCCTACGGCTGATGCTAACCCTAACCCTAACCCTAACACTATCCTAAGGCTGATGCTAACCCTAACACTAACACTATCCTAGGCCTGGTGCTAACCCTAACCCTAACCCTAACACTATCCTAGGGCTGATGCTAACCCTAACCCTAACACTATCCTAGGGCTGATGCTATCTCTAACCCTAACCCTAACACTATCCTAGGGCTGATGCCAACCCTAACCCTAACACTATCCTAGGCCTGATGCTAACCCAAACCTAACATTTACACTATCCTAGGGCTGATGCTTACCATAACCCTAACGCTAACACTATCCTAGGTCTGATGCTAACCCTAAACCTAATACTATCCTAGAGCTCATGCTAACCCTAACCCTAAACCTAACACTCTCCTAGGGCTGATGCTAACCCTAACCATAACACTATCCTAGGCCTGATGCTAACCCTAACCCTAACACTATCCTAGGCCTGATGATAACTCTAACCCTAACCCTAACATTATCCTAGGCCTGATGCTAACCCTATCCCTAACCCTAACACTCTCCTAGGGCTGAGGCTAACCCTAACCCTAACACTATCCTAGGGCTGATGCTAACCCTAACCCTAACCCAACACTATCCTAGGGTTGATGATAACCCTAACCCTAACACTATCCTAGGGCTGATGCTAACCCTAACCCTAACCCTAACACTATCCTAGGGCTGTTGCTAACCCTAACCCTAACACTATCCTAGGGCTGATGCTAACCCTAACCCTAACCCTAACACTATCCTAGGGCTGATGCTAACCCTAACCCTAACACTATCCTAGGGCTGATGCTAACCCTAACCCTAACCCTAACACTATCCTAGGGCTGATGCTAACCCTAACCCTAACACTGTCCTAGGGCTGATGCTAACCCTAACCCTAACGCTAACACTATCCTAGGGCTGATGCTAACCCTAGCCCTAACACTATCCTAAGGCTGATGCTAACCCTAACCCTAACCCTAACACTATCCTTGGGTTGATGCTAACCATAACCCTAACCCTAACACTATCCTAGAGCTGATGCTAACGCTAACCCTAACCCTAACCCTAACCCTAATACTATCCTAGGGCTGATGATAACCCTAACCCTAACCCTAACACTATCCTAGGGCTGATGCTAACCCTAACACTAACACTATCCTAGGGCTGATGCTAACCCTAACCCTAACCCTAACACTATCCTAGGGCTGATGCTAACCCTAACCCTAACTCTAACACTATCCTAGGGCTGAGGCTAACCCTAACCCTAACACTATCCTACAGCTGATGCTAACCCTAACCCTAACCCTAACGCTATCCGAAGGCTGATGCTAACCCTAACACTAACACTATCCTAGGCCTGGTGTTAACCCTAACCTTAACCCTAACACTATCCTAGGCCTGGTGCTAACCCTAACCCTAACCCTAACACTATCCTAGGGCTGATTCTAACCCTAACCCTAACACTATCCTAGGCCTGATGCTAACCCTAACCCTAACACATACACTATCCTAGGGCTGATGCTTACCCTAACCCTAACCCTAACACTATCCTAGGTCTGATGCTAACCCTAAACCTAACACTATCCTAGAGCTGATGCTAACCCTAACCCTAACCCTAACACTATCCTAGGGCTGATGCTAACCCTAACCCTAACCCTAACACTCTCCTAGGGCTGATGCTAACCCTAACCCTAACACTATCCTAGGCCTGATGATAACCCTAACCCTAACCCTAACACTATCCTAGGCCTGTTGCTAACCCTATCCCTAACCCTAACACTCTCCTAGGGCTGAGGCTAACCCTAACCCTAACACTATCCTAGGGTTGATGCTAACCCTAACACTAACATTATCCTAGGGCTGATGCTAACCCTAACCCTAACCCTAACACTATCCTAGGGCTCATGCTAACCCTAACCCTAACACTATCCTAGGGCTGATGCTAACCCTAACCCTAACCCTAACACTATCCTAGGCCTGATGCTAACCCTAACCCTAACACTATCCTAGGGCTGATGCTAACCCTAACCCTAACCCTAACACTATCCTAGGGCTGATGCTAACCCTAACCCTAACACTATCCTAGGGCTGATGCTAACCCTAACCCTAACCCTAACACTATCCTAGGGCTGATGCTAACCCTAACCCTAACACTATCCTAGGGGTGATGCTAACCCTAACCCTAACCCTAACACTATCCTAGGGTTGATGCTAACCCTAACCCTAACCCTAACCCTAACACTATCCTGGAGCTGATGCTAACGCTAACCCTAACCCTAACCCTAACCCTAACACTATCCTAGGGCTGATGCTAACCCTAACACTAACACTATCCTAGGGCTGATGGTAACCCTAACCCTAACCCTAACACTATCCTAGTGCTGATGCTAACACTAACCCTAACTCTAACACTATCCTAGGGCTGAGGCTAACCCTAACCCTAACACTATCCTACGGCTGATGCTAACCCTAACCCTAACCCTAACGCTATCCTAAGGCTGATGCTAACCCTAACACTAACACTATCCTGGGCCTGGTGTTAACCCTAACCTTAACCCTAACACTATCTTAGGGCTGATGCTAACCCTAACACTAATAATATCCTAGGGCTGATGCTAACCCTAACCCTAACCCTAACACTATCCTAGGGCTGATGCTAACCCTAACCCTAACCCTAACACTATCCTAGGGCTGATGCTAACCCTAACCCTAACTCTAACACTATCCTAGGGCTGAGGCTAACCCTAACCCTAACACTATCCTACAGCTGATGCTAACCCTAACCCTAACCCTAACGCTATCCGAAGGCTGATGCTAACCCTAACACTAACACTATCCTAGGCCTGGTGTTAACCCTAACCTTAACCCTAACACTATCCTAGGCCTGGTGCTAACCCTAAACCTAACCCTAACACTATCCTAGGGCTGATGCTAACCCTAACCCTAATACTATCCTAGGGCTCATGCTAACCCTAACCCTAACCCTAACACTATCCTAGGGTTGATTCTAACCCTAACCCTAACACTATCCTAGGCCTGATGCTAACCCTAACCCTAACACTTACACTATCCTAGGGCTGATGCTTACCCTAACCCTAACCCTAACACTATCCTAGGTCTGATGCTAACCCTAAACCTAACACTATCCTAGAGCTGATGCTAACCCTAACCCTAACCCTAACACTATCCTAGGGCTGATGCTAACCCTAACCCTAACCCTAACACTCTCCTAGGGCTGATGCTAACCCTAACCCTAACACTATCCTAGGCCTGATGATAACCCTAACCCTAACCCTAACACTATCCTAGGCCTGACGCTAACCCTATCCCTAACCCTAACACTCTCCAAGGGCTGAGGCTAACCCTAACCCTAACACTATCCTAGGGTTGATGCTAACCCTAACCCTAACATTATCCTAGGGCTGATGCTAACCCTAACCCTAACCCTAACACTATCCTAGGGCTCATGCTAACCCTAACCCTAACACTATCCTAGGGCTGATGCTAACCCTAACCCTAACCCTAACACTATCCTAGGCCTGATGCTAACCCTAACCCTAACACTATCCTAGGGCTGATGCTAACCCTAACCCTAACCCTAACACTATCCTAGGGCTGATGCTAACCCTAACCCTAACACTATCCTAGGGCTGATGCTAACCCTAACCCTAACCCTAACACTATCCTAGGGCTGATGCTAACCCTAACCCTAACACTATCCTAGGGGTGATGCTAACCCTAACCCTAACCCTAACACTATCCTAGGGTTGATGCTAACCCTAACCCTAACCCTAACCCTAACACTATCCTAGAGCTGATGCTAACGCTAACCCTAACACTAACCCTAACCCTAATACTATCCTAGGGCTGATGCTAACCCTAACCCTAACCCTAACACTATCCTAGGGCTGATGCTAACCCTAACACTAACACTATCCTAGGGCTGATGGTAACCCTAACCCTAACCCTAACTCTATCCTAGGGCTGATGCTAACACTAACCCTAACTCTAACACTATCCTAGGGCTGAGGCTAACCCTAACCCTAACACTATCCTACGGCTGATGCTAACCCTAACCCTAACCCTAACGCTATCCTAAGGCTGATGATAACCCTAACCCTAACAATATCCTAGGCCTGATGATATCCCTAACCCTAAACCTAACACTATCCTAGGGCTGATGCTAACCCTAACCCTAACCCTAACACTATCCTAGGGCTGATTCTAACCGTAACCCTAACACTATCCTAGGCCTGATGCTAACCCTAACACTTACCCTAACACTATCCTAGGACTGATGCTAAACCTAACCATAACCCTAACACTATCCTAGGGCTGATGCTAACCCTAACCCTAACACTATCCTAGGCCTGAGGCTAACCCTAACCCTAACACTATCCTAGGGCTGATGCTAACCCTAACCCTAACCCTAACACTATCCTAGTCCTGATGCTAACCCGATCCCTAACCCTAACACTCTCCTAGGGCTGAGGCTAACCCTAACCCTAACACTATCCTAGGGCTAATGCTAACCCTAACCCTAACCCAAACACTATCCTAGGCCTGATGCTAACCCTAACCCTAACACTATCCTAGGGCTGATGCTAACCCTAACCCTAATCCTAACACTATCCTAGGGCTGATGCTAACCCTAACCCTAACACTATCCTAGGGCTGATGCTAACCCTAATCCTAACACTATCCTAGGGCTGATGCTAACCCTAACCCTAACCCTAACACTATCCTAGGGCTGATGCTAACCCTAACCCTAACACTATCCTAGGGCTGATGCTAACCCTAACCCTAACAATATCCTAGGACTGATGATAACCCTAACCCTAACCCTAACACTATCCTAGGGTTTAGGTTAACCCTAACCCTAACACTATCCTAGGGCTGATGCTAACCCTAACCCTAACACTATCCTAGGGCTGATGCTAACCCTAACCCTAACCCTAACACTATCCTAGGGCTGATGCTAACCCTAACCCTAACTCTAACACTATCTTAGGGCTGAGGCTAACCCTAACCCAAACACTATCCTACGGCTGATGCTAACCCTAACCCTAACCCTAACACTATCCTAAGTCTGATGCTAACCCTAACACTAACACTATCCTGGGCCTGGTGCTAACCCTAACCCTAACCCTAACACTATCCTAGGGCTGATGGTAACCCTAACCATAATACTATCCTAGGGCTGATGCTAACCATAACCCTAATCCTAACACTATCCTAAGTCTGATGCTAACCTTAGCCCTCACACTATCCTAGGCCTGATGCTAACCCTATCCCTAACCCTAACACTCTTCTAGGGCTGAGGTTAACCCTAACCCTAACACTATCCTAGGGCTGATGCTAACCCTAACCCTAACCCTAACACTATCCTAGGGTTGATGCTAACCCTAACTCTAACACTATCCTAGGGCTGATGCTAACCATAACCCTAACCCTAACACTATCCTAGGGCTGATGCTAACCCTAACCCTAACACTATCCTAGGGCTGATGGTAACCCTAACCCTAACCCTAACACTATCCTAAGGCTGATGCTAACCCTAACCCTAACACTATCCTAGGGCTGATGCTAACCCTAACCCTAACCCTAACACTATCCTAGGGCTGATGCTAACCCTAACCCTAACACTATCCTAGGGCTGATTCTAACCCTAACCCTAACCCTAACACTATCCTAGGGCTGATGCTAACCCTAACCCTAACCCTAACACTATCCTAGGGCTGATGCTAACCCTAACACTAACAATATACTAGGCCTGATGATATCCATAACCCTAAACCTAACACTATCCTAGGGCTGATTCTAACCGTAACCCAAACAGTATCCTAGGCCTGATGCTAACCGTAACCCTTACCCTAACACTATCCTAGGGCTGATGCTAAACCTCACCATAACCCTAACACTATCCTAGGGCTGATGCTAACACTATCCCTAACCCTAACACTATCCTAGGGCGGATGCTAACCCTAACCCTAACCCTAACACTATCCTAGGGCTGATGCTAACCCTAACACTAACACTATGCTAGGGCTGATGCTAATCCGAACCCTAACTCTAACACTATCCTAGGGTTGATGCTAACCCTAACCCTAACACTATCCTACGGATGATGCTAACCCTAACCCTAACCCTAACACTATCCTAGGGCTGATGCTAACCCTAACCCTAACACTATCCTAGGCCTGATGATAACCCTAACCCTAACCCTAACACTATCCTAGGGTTGATGCTAACCCTAACCCTAAGCCTAACACTATCCTAGGGCTGATGCTAACCCTAACGCTAACCCTAACACTATCCTTGAACTGATGCTAACCCTAACCCTAACCCTAACACTATCCTAGGCCTGATGATAACCCTAACCCTAACCCTAACACTATCCTAGGGTTTATGTTAACCCTAACCCTAACACTATCCTAGGGCTGATGCTAACCCTAACACTAACACTATCCTAGGGCTGATGCTAACCCTAACCCTAACCCTAACACTATCCTAAGTCTGATGCTAACCCTAGCCCTCACACTATCCTAGGCCTGATGATAACCCTAACCCTAACCTTAACACTATCCTAGGGCTGATGCTAACCCTAACCCTAACCCTAACACTATCCTGGAGCTGATGCTAACCCTAACCCTAACACTATCCTAGGCCTGATGATAACCCTAACCCTAACCCTAACACTATCCTAGGGCTGATGCTAACCCTAACCCTAACACTATCCTAGGGCTGATGCTAACCCTAACCCTAACCCTAACCCTATCCTAGGGCTGATGCTAAACCTAACCCTAACCCTAATACTATCCTTGGGCTGATGCTAACCCTAACCCTAACCCTAACACTATCCTAGGGTTTATGTTAACCCTAACCCTAACACTATCCTAGGGCTGATGCTAACCCTATCCCTAACCCTAACACTATCCTAGGGCTGATGCTAACCCTAACACTAACACTATCCTAGGGCTGATGCTAACCCTAACCCTATCCCTAACACTATCCTACTGCTGATGCTAACCCTAACCCTAACCCTAACACTATCCTAAGGCTGATGCTAACCCTAACACTAACACTATCCTAGGGCTGATGCTAACCCTAACCCTAACACTAACACTATCCTAAGGCTGATGCTAACCCTAACACTAACACTATCCTAGGCCTGGTGCTAATCCTAACCCTAACCCTAACACTATCCTAGGTCTGATGCTAACCCTAAACCTAACACTATCCTAGGGCTGATGCTAACCCTAACCCTAACCCTAACACTATCCTAGGGGTGATGTTATCCCTAACCCTAACACTATTCTAGGGCTGATGCTAACCCTAACCCTAACCCTAACACTCTCCTAGGACTGATGCTAACACTAACCCTAACCCTAACACTATCCTAGTGTTGATGCTAACCCTACACCTAACACTATCCTAGGGCTAATGCTAACCCTAACCCTAACCCTAATACTATACTAGGGCTGATGCTAACCCTAACACTAACACAATCCTAGGGCTGATGCTAACTCTAACCCTAACCCTAACACTATCCTAGGGCTGATGCTAACCCTAACCCTAACACTATCCTAGGGCTGATGCTAACCCTAACCCTAACACTAACACTATCCTAGGGCTGATGCTAACCCTAATCCTAACAATATCCTAGGCCTGATGATATCCCTAACCCTAAACCTAAGACTATCCTAGGGCTGATGCTAACCCTAACCGTAACCCTAACACTATCCTAGGGCTGATTCTAACCGTAACCCTAACACTATCCTAGGCCTGATGCAAACCCTAACACTTACCCTAACACTATCCTAGGGCTGATGCTAAACCTAACCATAACCCTAACACTATCCTAGGGCTGATGCTAACCCTAACCATAACACTAACACTATCCTAGGGCTGATGCTAACCCTAACCCTAACACTATCATAGGCCTGATGCTAACCCTAACCCTAACACTCTCCTAGGGCTGATGCTAACCCTAACCCTAACCGTAACACTATCCTAGGCCTGATGCTAACCCCATCCCTAACCCTAACACTCTCCTAGGGCTGAGGCTAACCCTAACCCAAACACTATCCTAGGGTTGATACTAACCCTAACCCTAACACTATCCTAGGGCTGATGCTAACCCTAACCCTAAACCTAACACTATCCTAGGGCTGATGTTAACCCTAACACTAACACTATCCTAGGGCTTATGCTAACCCAAACCCTAACCCTAACACTATCCTAGGGCTGATGCTAACCCTAACCCTAACTCTAACACTATCCTAGGGCTGAGGCTAACCCTAACACTAACACTATCCTACGGCTGATGCTAACCCTAACCCTAACCCTAACACTATCCTAAGGCTGATGCTAACCCTAACACTAACACTATCCTAGGCCTGGTGCTAACCCTTACCCTGACCCTAACACTATTCTAGGGCTGATGTTAACCCTAACCCTAATAATATCCTAGGGCTGATGCTAACCCTAACCTTAACACTAACACTATCCTAGGGCTGATGCTAACCCTAACCCTAACCCTAACACTATCCTAGGGCTGATGCTAACCCTAACCCTAACAATATGCTAGGCCTGATGATATCCATAACCCTAAACCTAACACTATCCTAGGGCTGATGCTAACCCTAACCCTAACCCTAACACTATCCTAGGGCTGATTCTAACCGTAAACCTAACACTATCCTAGGCCTGATGCTAACCCTAACCCTTACCCTAACACTATGCTAGGGCTGATGCTGAACCTATCCATAACCCTAACACTATCCTAGGGCTGATGCTAACCCTAACCCTAACACTATCCTAGGCCTGATGATAACCCTAACCCTAACACTAACACTATCCTAGGGCTGATTCTAACCGTAAACCTAACATTATCCTAGGCCTGAGGCTAACCCTAACCCTTACCCTAACACTATGCTAGGGCTGATGCTAAACCTAACCATAACCCTAACACTATCCTAGGGCTGATGCTAACCCTAACCCTAACCCTAACACTATCCTAGGGCTGATGCTAACCCTAACCCTAACACTATCCTAGGCCTGATGCTAACCCTAACCCTAACACTATCCTAGGGCTGATGCTAACCCTAACCCTAACCCTAACACTATCCTAGGCCTGATGCTAACCCTATCCCTAACCCTAACACTCTCCTAGGGCTGAGGATAACCCTAACCCTAACACTATCCTAGGGCTGATGCTAACCCTCACCCTAACCCAAACAATATCCTAGGGTTGATGCTAACCCTAACCTTAACACTATCCTAGGGCTGAATGCTAACCCTAACCCTAATCCTAACACTATCCTAGGGCTGATGCTAACCCTAACACTAACACTATCCTAGGGCTGATGCTAACCCTAACGCTAACCCTAACACTATCCTTGAACTGATGCTAACCCTAACCCTAACCCTAACACTAAACTAGGCCTGATGATAACCCTAACCCTAACCCTAAAACTATCCTAGGGTTTATGTTAACCCTAACCGTAACACTATCCTAGGCCTGATGCTAACCCCATCCCTAACCCTAACACTCTCCTAGGGCTGAGGCTAACCCTAACCCAAACACTATCCTAGGGTTGATACTAACCCTAACCCTAACACTATCCTAGGGCTGATGCTAACCCTAACCCTAAACCTAACACTATCCTAGGGCTGATGCTAACCCTAACACTAACCCTAACACTATCCTAGGGCTGATGCTAACCCTAACCCTAACCCTAACACTATCCTAGAGCTGATGCTAACCCTAACCCTAACCCTAACCTTAATACTATCCTAGGACTGATGCTAATCCTAACCCTAACCCTAACACTATCCTAGGGCTGATGCTAACCCTAACACTAACACTATCCTAGGGCTTATGCTAACCCAAACCCTAACCCTAACACTATCCTAGGGCTGATGCTAACCCTAACCCTAACTCTAACACTATCCTAGGGCTGAGGCTAACCCTAACACTAACACTATCCTACGGCTGATGCTAACCCTAACCCTAACCCTAACACTATCCTAAGGCTGATGCTAACCCTAACACTAACACTATCCTAGGCCTGGTGCTAACCCTTACCCTGAGCCTAACACTATTCTAGGGCTGATGCTAACCCTAACCCTAATAATATCCTAGGGCTGATGCTAACCCTAACCTTAACACTAACACTATCCTAGGGCTGATGCTAACCCTAACCCTAACCCTAACACTATCCTAGTGCTGATGCGAACCCTATCCCTAACTCTAACACTATCTTAGGGCTGAGGCTAACCCTAACCCTAACACTATCCTACGGCTGATGCTAACCCTAAACCTAACCCTAACACTATCCTAAGGCTGATGCTAACCGTAACACTAACACTAGCCTAGGCCTGGTGCTAACCCTAACCCTAACCCTAACACTATCCTAGGGCTCATGCTAACCCTAACCCTAACCCTAACACTATCCTAGGGCTGATGCTAACCCTAACCCTAACACTATCCTAGGCCTGATGCTAACCCTAAACCTAACATTTACACTATCCTAGGGCTGATGCTTACCCTAACCCTAACCCTAACACTATCCTACGTCTGATGCTAACCCTAAACCTAACACTATCCTAGAGCTGATGCTAACCCTAACCCTAACACTATCCTAGGGCTGATGTTAACCCTAACCCTAACACTATCCTAGGGCTGATGCTAACCCTAACCCTAACCCTAACACTCTCCTAGGGCTGATGCTAACACTAACCATAACACTATCCTAGGCCTGATGCTAACCCTAACCCTAACCCTAACACTATCCTAGGGTTGATGCTAACCCTAACGCTAACACTATCCTAGGGCTCATGCTAATCCTAACCCTAACCCTAACACTATCCTAGGGCTGATGCTAACCCTAACCCTAACACTATCCTAGGGCTGATGCTAACCCTAACCCTAACCCTAACCCTAACACTATCCTAGGGCTGATGCTAACCCTAACCCTAACACTATCCTAGGGCTGATGCTAACCCTAACCCTAACCCTAACACTATCCTAGGGCTGATGCTAACCCTAACCCTAACACTATCCTAGGGCTGATGCTAACCCTAACCCTAACCCTAACACTATCCTAGGACTGATGCTAACCCTAACCCTATCACTATCCTAGGGCTGATGCTAACCTTAACCCTAACCCTAACACTATCCTAGGGTTGATGCTAACCCTAACCCTAACCCTAACACTATCCTAGAGCTGATGCTAACGCTAACCCTAACCCTAACCCTAACCCTAATACTATCCTAGGGCTGATGCTAACCCTAACCCTAACCCTAACACTATCCTAGGGCTGATGCTAACCCTAACACTAACACTATCCTAGGGCTGATGCTAACCCTAACCCTAACCCTAACACTATCCTAGGGCTGATGCTAACCCTAACCCTAACTCTAACACTATCCTAGGGCTGAGACTAACCCTAACCCTAACACTATCCTACGGCTGATGCTAACCCTAACCCTAACCCTAACGCTATCCTAAGGCTGATGCTAACCCTAACACTAACACTATCCTAGGCCTGGTGTTAACCCTAACCTTAACCCTAACACTATCCTAGGGCTGATGCTAACCCTAACCCTAATAATATCCTAGGGCTGATGCTAACCCTAATCCTAACCCTAACACTATCCTAGGGCTGATGCTAACCCTAACCCCAACTCTAACACTATCCTAGGGCTGATGATAACCCTAACCCTAACAATATCCCAGGCCTGATGATATCCCTAACCCTAACCCTAACACTATCGTAGGGCTGATGCTAACCCTAACCCTAACCCTAACACTATCCTAGGGCTGATTCTAACCGTAACCCTAACACTATCCTAGGCCTGATGCTAACCCTAACACTTACCCTAACACTATCCTAGGGCTGATGCTAAACCTAACCATAACCCTAACACTATCCTAGGGCTGATGCTAACCCTAACCCTAACCCTAACACTATCCTAGGGCTGATGCTAACCCTAACCCTAACACAATCCTAGGCCTGATGCTAACCCTAACCCTAACACTGTCCTAGGCCTGATGCTAACCCTAACCCTAACCCTAACACTATCCTAGGCCTGATGCTAACCCGATCCCTAACCCTAACACTCTCCTAGGGCTGAGGCTAACCCTAACCCTAACACTATCCTAGGGCTAATGCTAACCCTAACCCTAACCCAAACACTATCCTAGGCCTGATGCTAACCCTAACCCTAACACTATCCTAGGGCTGATGCTAACCCTAACACTAATCCTAACACTATCCTAGGGCTGATGCTAACCCTAACCCTAACACTATCCTAGGGCTGATCCTAACCCTAACGCTAACCCTAACACTATCCTTGAACTGATGCTAACCCTAACCCTAACCCTAACACTATCCTAGGCCTGATGATAACCCTAACCCTAACCCTAACACTATCCTAGGGTTTATGTTAACCCTAACACTAACACTATTCTAGGGCTGAATGCTAACCCTAACACTAACCCTAACACTATCCTAGGGCGGATGCTAACCCTAACCCTAACCCTAACACTATCCTAGGGCTGATGCTAACCCTAACACTAACACTATCCTAGGGCTGATGCTAACGCTAACCCTAACCCTAACACTATCCTAGTGCTGATGCGAACCCTATCCCTAACTCTAACTCTATCTTAGGGCTGAGGCTAACCCTAACCCTGACACTATCCTACGGCTGATGCTAACCCTAACCCTAACCCTAACACTATCCTAAGGCTGATGCTAACCCTAACACTGACACTATCCAAGGCCTGGTGCTAACCATAACCCTAACCCTAACACTATCCTAGGGCTGATGCTAACCCTAACCCTAATACTATCCTAGGGCTGATGCTAACCCCAACCCTAACCGTAACACTATCCTAGGGCTGATGCTAACCCTAACCCTAACACTATCCTAGGCCTGATGCTAACCCAAACCTAACATTTACACTATCCTAGGGCTGATGCTTACCCTAACCCTAACCCTAACACTATCCTAGGCCTGATGCTAACCCTAACCCTAACCCTAACACTATCCTAGGGCTGATGCTAACCCTAACCCTAACACTATCCTAGGGCTGATCCTAACCCTAACCCTAACCCTAACACTATCCTAGGGCTGATGCTAACCCTAACCCTAACACTATCCTAGGCCTGACGATAACCCTAACCGTAACACTAACACTATCCTAGGGCGATGCTAACCCTAACACTAACACTTTCCTAGGCCTGATGATAACCCTAACCCTAACCCTAACACTATACTAGGGCTGATGCTAACCCTAACCCTAACACTATCCTAGGGCTGATGCTAACCCTAACCCTAACCCTAACACTATCCTAGGGCTGATGCTAACCCTAACCCTAACCCTAACACTATCCTAGGGCTGATGCTAAACTTAACCCTAACCCTAACACTATCCTAGGGCTGATTCTAACCGTAACCCTAACACTATCCTAGGCCTGATGGTACCCCTAACCCTAACCCTAACACTATCCTAGGGCAGATGCTAACCCTATCGCTAACCCTAACACTATCCTTGAACTGATGCTAACCCTAACCCTAACCCTAACACTATCCTAGGCCTGATGATAACCCGAACCCTAACCCTAACACTATCCTAGGGTTTATGTTAACCCTAACCCTAACACAATCCTAGGGCTGATGCTAACCCTAACCCTAACCCTAACACTATCCTAGGGCGGATGCTAACCATAACCCTAACCCTAACACTATCCTAGGGCTGATGCTAACCGTAACACTAACACTATCCTAGGGCTGATGCTAACCCTAACCCTAACCCTAACATTATCCTAGGGCTGATGCTAACCCTAACCCTAACTCTAACACTATCTTAGGGCTGAGGTTAACCCTAACCCTAACACTATCCTACAGCTGACGCTAACCCAAACCCTAAACCTAACACTATCCTAGGGCTGATGCTAACCCTAACCCTAACACTATCCTAGGCCTGATGCTAACCCTAACCCTAACCCTAACACTATCCTAGGGCTGATGCTAACCCTAACCCTAACACTATCCTAGGTCTGATGATAACCCTAACGCTAACCCTAACACTATCCTTGAACTGATGCTAACCCTAACCCTAACCCTAACACTATCCTAGGCCTGATGATAACCCTAACACTAACCTTAACACTATCCTAGGGTTTATGTTAACCCTAACCCTAACACTATCCTAGGGCTGATGCTAACCCTAACCCTAACCCTAACACTATCCTAGGGCTGATGCTAACCCTAACCCTAACCCTAACACTCTCCAAGGGCTGATGCTAACCCTAACCCTAACCCTAACACTATCCTAGGGCTGATGCTAACCCTAACCCTAACACTATCCTAGGGCTGATGCTAACCCTAACCCTAACCCTAACACTATATCTAGGGTTGATGCTCACCCTAACCCTAACACTATCCTAGGGCTGATGCTAACCCTAACCCTAAGCCTAACACTATCCTAGGGCTGATGCTAACCCTAACCCTAACACTATACCATTGCTGATGCTAACCCTAACCCTAACCCTAACACTATCCTAGGGCTGATGCTAACCCTAACCCTAACCCTAACACTATATCTAGGGTTGATGCTAACCCTAACCCTAACACTATCCTAGGGCTGATGCTAACCCTAACCCTAACCCTAACACTATCCTAGGGCTGATGCTAACCCTAACCCTAACCCTAACACTATATCTAGGGTTGATGCTAACCTTAACCCTAACACTATCCTAGGCCTGATGCTAACCCAAACCTAACATTTACACTATCCTAGGGCTGATGCTTACCCTAACCCTAACCCTAACACTATCCTAGGCCTGATGCTAACCCTAACCCTAACCCTAACACTATCCTAGGGCTGATGCTAACCCTAACCCTAACACTATCCTAGGGCTGATGCTAACCCTAACCCTAACCCTAACACTATCCTAGGGCTGATGCTAACCCTAACCCTAACACTATCCTAGGCCTGATGATAACCCTAACCCTAACACTAACACTATCCTAGGGCGATGCTAACCCTAACCCTAACCCTAACACTATCCTTGGGCTGATGCTAACCCTAACCTTAACACTATCCTGGGCCTGATGCTAACCCTAACCCTAACCCTAACACTATCCTAGGGCTGATGCTAACCCTAACCCTAACACTATCCTTGGGCTGATGCTAACCCTAACACTAACCCTAACACTATCCTAGGGCAGATGCTAACCCTATCGCTAACCCTAACACTATCCTTGAACTGATGCTAACCCTAACCCTAACCCTAACACTATCCTAGGCCTGATGATAACCCGAACCCTAACCCTAACACTATCCTAGGGTTTATGTTAACCCTAACCCTAACACAATCCTAGGGCTGATGCTAACCCTAACCCTAACCCTAACACTATCCTAGGGCGGATGCTAACCATAACCCTAACCCTAACACTATCCTAGGGCTGATGCTAACCGTAACACTAACACTATCCTAGGGCTGATGCTAACCCTAACCCTAACCCTAACATTATCCTAGGGCTGATGCTAACCCTAACCCTAACTCTAACACTATCTTAGGGCTGAGGTTAACCCTAACCCTAACACTATCCTACGGCTGACGCTAACACTAACCCTAAACCTAACACTATCCTAGGGCTGATGCTAACCCTAACCCTAACACTATCCTAGGCCTGATGCTAACCCTAACCCTAACCCTAACACTATCCTACGGCTGATGCTAACCCTAACCGTAACACTATCCTAGGGCTGATGCTAACCCTAACCCTCACCCTAACACTATCCTAGGGCTGATGCTAACCCTAACCCTAACACTATCCTAGGTCTGATGATAACCCTAACCCTAACCCTAACACTATCCTAGGGCTGATGCTAACCCTAACCCTAACACTATCCTAGGGCTGATGCTAACCCTAACGCTAACCCTAACACTATCCTTGAACTGATGCTAACCCTAACCCTAACCCTAACACTATCCTAGGCCTGATGATAACCCAAACACTAACCTTAACACTATCCTAGGGTTTATGTTAACCCTAACCCTAACACTATCCTAGGGCTGATGCTAACCCTAACCCTAAACCTAACACTATCCTAGGGCGGATGTTAACCCTAACCCTAACCCTAACACTATCCTAGGGCTGATGCTAACCCTAACACTAACACTATCCTAGGGCTGATGCTAACCCTAACCCTAACCCTAACACTCTCCAAGGGCTGATGCTAACCCTAACCCTAACCCTAACACTATCCTAGGGCTGATGCTAACCCTAACCCTAACACTATCCTAGGGCTGATGCTAACCCTAACCCTAACCCTAACACTATATCTAGGGTTGATGCTAACCCTAACCCTAACACTATCCTAGGGCTGATGCTAACCCTAACCCTAACCCTAACACTATCCTAGGGCTGATGCTAACCCTAACCCTAACACTATACCAGGGCTGATGCTAACCCTAACCCTAACCCTAACACTATCCTAGGGCTGATGCTAACCCTAACCCTAACCCTAACACTATATCTAGGGTTGATGCTAACCCTAACCCTAACACTATCCTAGGGCTGATGCTAACCCTAACCCTAACACTATCCTAGGGCTGATGCTAACCCTAACCCTAACCCTAACACTATATCTAGGGTTGATGCTAACCCTAACCCTAACACTATCCTAGGGCTGATGCTAACCCTAACCCTAACCCTAACACTATCCTAGGGCTGACGCTAACCCTAACCCTAACACTATCCTAGGGCTGATGCTAACCCTAACCCTAACCCTAACACTATCCTAAGGCTGATGCTAACCCTAACACTAACACTATCCAAGGCCTGGTGCTAACCCTAACCCTAACCCTAACACTATCCTAGGGCTGATGCTAACCCTAACCCTAATACTATCCTAGGGCTGATGCTAACCCCAACCCTAACCATAACACTATCCTAGGGCTGATGCTAACCCTAACCCTAACACTATCCTAGGCCTGATGCTAAACCAAACCTAACATTTACACTATCCTAGGGCTGATGCTTACCCTAACCCTAACACTAACACTATCCTAGGCCTGATGCTAACCCTAACCCTAACCCTAACACTATCCTAGGGCTGATGCTAACCCTAACACTAACACTATCCTAGGGCTGATGCTAACCCTAACCCTAACCCTAACACTATCCTAGGGCTGATGCTAACCCTAACCCTAACACTATCCTAGGCCTGATGATAACCCTAACCCTAACACTAACACTATCCTAGGGCGATGCTAACCCTAACACTAACACTATCCTAGGCCTGATGATAACCCTAACCCTAACCCTAACACTATACTAGGGCTGATGCTAACCCTAACCCTAACACTATCCTAGGGCTGATGCTCACCCTAACCCTAACCCTAACACTATCCTAGGGATGATGCTAACCCTAACCCTAACCCTAACACTATCCTAGGGCTGATGCTAAACTTAACCCTAACCCTAACACTATCCTAGGGCTGATTCTAACCGTAACCCTAACACTATCCTAGGCCTGATGGTACCCCTAACCCTTACCCTAACACTATCCTAGGGCTGATGCTAAACCTAACCATAACCCTAACACTATCCTAGGGCTGATGCTAACCCTAACCCTAACCCTAACACTATCCTAGGGCTGATGCTAAACCTAACCCTAACCCAAACACTATCCTAGGGTTGATGCTAACCCTAACCCTAACACTATCCTAGGGCTGATGCTAACATTAACCCTAACCCTAACACTATCCTTGGGCTGATGCTAACCCTAACCTTAACACTATCCTGGGCCTGATGCTAACCCTAACCCTAACCCTAACACTATCCTAGGCCTGATGATAACCCGAACCCTAACCCTAACACTATCCTAGGGTTTATGTTAACCCTAACCCTAACACAATCCTAGGGCTGATGCTAACCCTAACCCTAACCCTAACACTATCCTAGGGCGGATGCTAACCCTAACCCTAACCCTAACACTATCCTAGGGCTGATGCTAACCGTAACACTAACACTATCGTAGGGCTGATGCTAACACTAACCCTAACCCTAACATTATCCTAGGGCTGATGCTAACCATAACCCTAACTCTAACACTATCTTAGGGCTGAGGTTAACCCTAACCCTAACACTATCCTACGGCTGACGCTAACCCTAACCCTAAACCTAACACTATCCTAGGGCTGAGGCTAACCCTAACCCTAACACTATCCTAGGCCTGATGCTAACCCTAACCCTAACCCTAACAATATCCTAGGGCTGATGCTAACCCTAACCCTAACACTATCCTAGGGCTGATGCTAACCCTAACCCTAACCCTAACACTATCCTAGGGCTGATGCTAACCCTAACCCTAACACTATCCTAGGTCTGATGATAACCCTAACCCTAACCCTAACACTATCCTAGGGCTGATGCTAACCCTAACCCTAACACTATCCTAGGGCTGATGCTAACCCTAACGCTAACCCTAACACTATCCTTGAACTGATGCTAACCCTAACCCTAACCCTAACACTATCCTAGGCCTGATGATAACCCTAACACTAACCTTAACACTATCCTAGGGTATATGTTAACCCTAACCCTAACACTATCCTAGGGCTGATGCTAACCCTAACCATAACCCTAACACTATCCTAGGGCGGATGCTAACCCTAACCCTAACCCTAACACTATCCTAGGGCTGATGCTAACCGTAACACTAACACTATCGTAGGGCTGATGCTAACACTAACCCTAACCCTAACATTATCCTAGGGCTGATGCTAACCATAACCCTAACTCTAACACTATCTTAGGGCTGAGGTTAACCCTAACCCTAACACTATCCTACGGCTGACGCTAACCCTAACCCTAAACCTAACACTATCCTAGGGCTGAGGCTAACCCTAACCCTAACACTATCCTAGGCCTGATGCTAACCCTAACCCTAACCCTAACAATATCCTAGGGCTGATGCTAACCCTAACCCTAACACTATCCTAGGGCTGATGCTAACCCTAACCCTAACCCTAACACTATCCTAGGGCTGATGCTAACCCTAACCCTAACACTATCCTAGGTCTGATGATAACCCTAACCCTAACCCTAACACTATCCTAGGGCTGATGCTAACCCTAACCCTAACACTATCCTAGGGCTGATGCTAACCCTAACGCTAACCCTAACACTATCCTTGAACTGATGCTAACCCTAACCCTAACCCTAACACTATCCTAGGCCTGATGATAACCCTAACACTAACCTTAACACTATCCTAGGGTATATGTTAACCCTAACCCTAACACTATCCTAGGGCTGATGCTAACCCTAACCCTAAACCTAACACTATCCTAGGGCGGATGTTAACCCTAACCCTAACCCTAACACTATCCTAGGGCTGATGCTAACCCTAACACTAACACTATCCTAGGGCTGATGCTAACCCTAACCCTAACCCTAACACTCTCCAAGGGCTCATGCTAACCCTAACCCTAACCCTAACACTATCCTAGGGCTGATGCTAACCCTAACCCTAACAATATCCTAGGGCTGATGCTAACCCTAACCCTAACCCTAACACTATATCTAGGGTTGATGCTAACCCTAACCCTAACACTATCCTAGGGCTGATGCTAACCCTAACCCTAACCCTAACACTATCCTAGGGCTGATGCTAACCCTAACCCTAACACTATACCAGGGCTGATGCTAACCCTAACCCTAACCCTAACACTATCCCAGGGCTGATGCTAACCCTAACCCTAACCCTAACACTATATCTAGGGTTGATGCTAACCCTAACCCTAACACTATCCTAGGGCTGATGCTAACCCTAACCCTAACCCTAACACTATCCTAGGGCTGATGCTAACCCTAACCCTAACCCTAACACTATATCTAGGGTTGATGCTAACCCTAACCCTAACACTATCCTAGGGCTGATGCTAACCCTAACCCTAACCCTAACACTATCCTAGGGCTGACGCTAACCCTAACCCTAACACTATCCTAGGGCTGATGCTAACCCTAACCCTAACCCTAACACTATCCTAGGGCTGATGCTAACCCTAACCCTAACCCTAACACTATCCTAGGGTTGATGCTAACCCTAACCCTAACACTATCCTAGGGCTGATGCTAATCCTAACCCTAACCCTAACACTATCCTAGGGCTGATGCTAACCCTAACCTTAACACTATCCTAGGGCTGGTGCTAACCCTAACCCTATCCCTAACATTATCCCAGGGCTGATGCTAACCCTAACCCTAACACTATCCTAGGGCTGATGCTAACCCTAACCCTAACCCTAACACTATCCTAGGGCTGATGCTAACCCTAACCCTAACCCTAACACTATCCTAGGGCTGATGCTAACCCTAACCCTAACACTATCCTAGGCCTGATGCTAACCCTAACCCTAACCCTAACACTATCTTAGGGCTGAGGCTAACCCTAACCCTAACACTATCCTACGGCTGATGCTAACCCTAACTTTAACCCTAACACTAACCTAGGGCTGATGCTAACCCTAACCCTAACACTATCCTAGGCCTGATGCTAACCCTAACCCTAACCCTAACACTATCCTAGGGCTGATGCTAACCCTAACCCTAACACTATCCTAGGGCTGATGCTAACCCTAACCCTAACCCTAACACTATCCTAGGGCTGATGCTAACCCTAACCCTAACACTATCCTAGGCCTGATGATAACCCTAACCCGAACACTAACACTATCCTAGGGCGATGCTAACCCTAACACTAACACTATCCTAGGCCTGATGATAACCCTAACACTAACCCTAACACTATACTAGGGCTGATGCTAACCCTAACCCTAACACTATCCTAGGGCTGATGCTAACCCTAACCCTAACCCTAACACTATCCTAGGGCTGATGCTAACCCTAACCCTAACCCTAACACTATCCTAGGGCTGATGCTAAACTTAACCCTAACCCTAACACTATCCTAGGGCTGATTCTAACCGTAACCCTAACACTATCCTAGGCCTGATGCTAACCCTAACCCTTACCCTAACACTATCCTAGGGCTGATGCTAAACCTAACCATAACCCTAACACTATCCTAGGGCTGATGTTAACCCTAACCCTAACACTATCCTAGGGCTGGTGCTAACCCTAACCCTAACCCTAACACTATCCTAGGGCTGATGCTAACCCTAACCCTAACACTATCCTTGGGCTGATGCTAACCCTAACCCTAACCCTAACACTATCCTAGGGCAGATGCTAACCCTATCGCTAACCCTAACACTATCCTTGAACTGATGCTAACCCTAACCCTAACCCTAACACTATCCTAGGCCTGATGATAACCCTAACCCTAACCCTAACACTATCCTACGGTTTATGTTAACCCTAACCCTAACACAATCCTAGGGCTGATGCTAACCCTAACCCTAACCCTAACACTATCCTAGGGCGGATGCTAACCCTAACCCTAACCCTAACACTATCCTAGGGCTGATGCTAACCGTAACACTAACACTATCCTAGGGCTGATGCTAACCCTAACCCTAACACTAACATTATCCTAGGGCTGATGCTAACCCTAACCCTAACTCTAACACTATCTTAGGGCTGAGGCTAACCCTAACCCTAACACTATCCTACGGCTGATGCTAATCCTAACCCTAAACCTAACACTATCCTAGGGCTGATGCTAACCCTAACCCTAACACTATCCTAGGCCTGATGCTAACCCTAACCCTAACCGTAACGCTATCCCAGGGCTGATGCTAACCCTAACCCTAACACTATCCTAGGGCTGATGCTAACCCTAACCCTAACCCTAACACTATCCTAGGGCTGATGCTAACCCTAACCCTAACACTATCCTAGGCCTGATGCTAACCCTAACCCTAACCCTAACCCTAACCCTAAGAATATCCTAGGGCTGATGCTAACCCTAACCCTAACCCTAACACTATCCTAGGGCTGATGCTAACCCTAACACTAACACTATCCTAGGGCTGATGCTAACCCTAACCCTACCCCTAACACTATCCTAGGGCTGATGCTAACCCTAACCCTAACGCTATCACTATCCTAGGGCTGAGGCTAACCCTAACCCTAATACTATCCTACGGCTGATGCTAACCCTAACCCTAACCCTAACACTATCCTAGGGCTGATGCTAACCCTAACCCTAACACTATCCTAGGCCTGATGAAAACCCTAACCCTAACCCTAACACTATCCTAGGGCTGATGCTAACCCTAACCCTAACACTATCCTAGGCCTGATGCTAACCCTAACCATAACCCTAACACTATCGTAGGGCTGATGCTAACCCTAACCCTAACACTATCCTAGGGCTGATGCTAACCCTAACCCTAACCCTAACACTATCCTAGGGATGATGCTAACCCTAACCCTAACACTATCCTAGGCCTGATGATAACCCTAACCCTAACACTAACACTATCCTAGGGCGATGCTAACCCTAACACTAACACTATCCTAGGCCTGATGATAACCCTAACACTAACCCTAACACTATACTAGGGCTGATTCTAACCCTAACCCTAACACTATCCTAGGGCTGATGCTAACCCTAACCCTAACCCTAACACTATCCTAGGGCTCATGCTAACCCTAACCCTAACCCTAACACTATCCTAGGGCTGATGCTAAACTTAACCCTAACCCTAACACTATCCTAGGGCTGATTCTAACCGTAACCCTAACACTATCCTAGGCCTGATGCTAACCCTAACCCTTACCCTAACACTATCCTAGGGCTGATGCTGAACCTAACCATAACCCTAACACTATCCTAGGGCTGATGCTAACCCTAACCCTAACACTATCCTAGGGCTGATGCTAATCCTAACCCTAACCCTAACACTATCCTAGGGCTGGTGCTAACCCTAACCCTAACACTATTCTAGGGCTGGTGCTAACCCTAACCCTATCCCTAACATTATCCCAGGGCTGATGCTAACCCTAACCCTAACACTATCCTAGGGCTGATGCTAACCCTAACCCTAACAATAACACTATCCTAGGGCTGATGCTAACCCTAACCCTAACCCTAACACTATCCTAGGGCTGATGCTAACCCTAACCCTAACACTATCCTAGGCCTGATGCTAACCCTAACCCTAACACTAACACTATCTTAGGGCTGAGGCTAACCCTAACCCTAACACTATCCTACGGCTGAGGCTAACCCTAACCTTAACCCTAACACTATCCTAGGGCTGATGCTAACCCTAACCCTAACACTATGCTAGGCCTGATGCTAACCCTAACCCTAACCCTAACACTATCCTAGGGCTGATGCTAACCCTAACCCTAACACTATCCTAGGGCTGATGCTAACCCTAACCCTAACCCTAACACTATCCTAGGGCTGATGCTAACCCTAACCCTAACACTATCCTAGGAGTGATGCTAACCCTATCCGTAACCCTAACACTCTCCTAGGGCTGAGGCTAACCCTAAGCTAACACTATCGAAGTCTGATGCTAACCCTAACCCTAACCCAAACACTATCCTAGGGTTGATGCTAACCCTAACCCTAACACTATCCTAGGGCTGATGCTAACCCTAACCCTAACCCTAACACTATCCTTGGGCTGATGCTAACCCTAACCCTAACACTATCCTGGGCCTGATGCTAACCCTAACCCTAACCCTAACACTATCCTAGGGCTGATGCTAACCCTAACCCTAACACTATCCTTGGGCTGATGCTAACCCTAACCCTAACCCTAACACTATCCTAGGGCAGATGCTAACCCTATCGCTAACCCTAACACTATCCTTGAACTGATGCTAACCCTAACCCTAACCCTAACACTATCCTAGGCCTGATGATAACCCTAACCCTAACCCTAACACTATCCTACGGTTTATGTTAACCCTAACCCTAACACAATCCTAGGGCTGATGCTAACCCTAACCCTAACCCTAACACTATCCTAGGGCGGATGCTAACCCTAACCCTAACCCTAACACTATCCTAGGGCTGATGCTAACCGTAACACTAACACTATCCTAGGGCTGATGCTAACCCTAACCCTAACCCTAACATTATCCTAGGGCTGATGCTAACCCTAACCCTAACTCTAACACTATCTTAGGGCTGAGGCTAACCCTAACCCTAACACTATCCTACGGCTGATGCTAACCCTAACCCTAAACCTAACACTATCCTAGGGCTGATGCTAACCCTAACCCTAACACTATCCTAGGCCTGATGCTAACCCTAACCCTAACACTATCCTAGGCCTGATGCTAACCCTAACCCTAACCCTAACACTATCCTAGGGCTGATGCTAACCCTAACGCTAACCCTAAAACTATCCTTGAACTGATGCTAACCCTAACCCTAACAATAACACTATCCTAGGCCTGATGATAACCCTAACCCTAACCCTAACACTATACTAGGGTTTATGTTAACCCTAACCCTAACACTATCCTAGGGCTGATGCTAACCCTAACCCTAACACTATCCTGGGCCTGATGCTAACCCTAACCCTAACACTAACACTATCCTAGGGCTGATGCTAACCCTAACCCTAGCACTATCCTAGGGCTGATGCTAACACTAACCCTAACCCTAACACTATCCTAGGGCTGATGCTAACCCCAACGCTAACCCTAACACTATCCTTGAACTAATGCTAACCCTAACCCTAACCCTAACACTATCCTAGGCCTTATGATAACCCTAACCCTAGCCCTAACACTATCCTAGGGTTTATGTTAACCCTGACCCTAACAGTATCCTAGGGCTGATGCTAACCCTAACCCTAACCCTAACACTATCCTAGGGCTGATGCTAACCCTAACCCTAACACTATCCTAGGGCTGATGCTAACCCTAACCCTAACCCTAACACTATCCTAGGGTTGATGCTAACCCTAACCCTAACACTATCCTAGGCCTGATGATAACCCTAACCATAACCCTAACACTATCCTAGGGCTGATGCTAACCCTAACCCTAACACTATCCTAGGGCTGATGCTAACCCTAACCCTAACCCTAACACTATCCTAGGGCTGATGCTAACCCTAACGCTAACCCTAACACTATCCTTGAACTGATGCTAACCCTAACCCTAACCCTAACACTATCCTAGGCCTGATGATAACCCTAACCCTAACCCTAACACTGTCCTAGGGTTTATGTTAACCCTAACCCTAACAGTATCCTAGGGCTGATGATAACCCTAACTCTAACCCTAACACTATCCTAGGGCGGATGCTAACCCTAACCCTAACACTATCCTAGGGCTGATGCTAACCCTAACCCTAACCCTAACACTATCCTAGGGCTGATGCTAACCCTAACCCTAACACTATCCTAGGCCTGATGATAACCCTAACCCTAACCCTAACACTATCCTAGGGCTGATGCTAACCCTAAACCTAACACTATCCTAGGGCTGATGCTAACCCTAACCCTAACCCTAACACTATCCTAGGGCTGATGCTAACCCTAACGCTAACCCTAACACTATCCTTGAACTGATGCTAAACCTAACCCTAACCCTAACACTATCCTAGGCCTGATGATAACCCTAACCCTAACCTTAACACTATCCTAGGGTTTATGTTAACCCTAACCCTAACACTATCCTAGGGCTGATGCTAACCCTAACCCTAACCCTAACACTATCCTAGGGCTGATGCTAACCCTAACCCTAACCCTAACACTATCCTAGGGCTGATGCTAACCCTAACCCTAACACTATCCTAGGCCTGATTCTAACCCTAACCCTAACCCTAACCCTAACCCTAATAATATCCTAGGGCTGATGCTAACCCTAACCCTAACCCTAACACTATCCTAGGGCTGATGCTAACCCTAACCCTAACACTATGCTAGGCCTGATGCTAACCCTAACCCTAACCCTAACACTATCCTAGGGCTGATGCTAACCCTAACCCTAACACTATCCTAGGAGTGATGCTAACCCTATCCGTAACCCTAACACTCTCCTAGGGCTGAGGCTAACCCTAAGCTAACACTATCGAAGTCTGATGCTAACCCTAACCCTAACCCAAACACTATCCTAGGGTTGATGCTAACCCTAACCCTAACACTATCCTAGGGCTGATGCTAACCCTAACCCTAACCCTAACACTATCCTTGGGCTGATGCTAACCCTAACCCTAACACTATCCTGGGCCTGATGCTAACCCTAACCCTAACCCTAACACTATCCTAGGGCTGATGCTAACCCTAACCCTAACACTATCCTTGGGCTGATGCTAACCCTAACCCTAACCCTAACACTATCCTAGGGCAGATGCTAACCCTATCGCTAACCCTAACACTATCCTTGAACTGATGCTAACCCTAACCCTAACCCTAACACTATCCTAGGCCTGATGATAACCCTAACCCTAACCCTAACACTATCCTACGGTTTATGTTAACCCTAACCCTAACACAATCCTAGGGCTGATGCTAACCCTAACCCTAACCCTAACACTATCCTAGGGCGGATGCTAACCCTAACCCTAACCCTAACACTATCCTAGGGCTGATGCTAACCGTAACACTAACACTATCCTAGGGCTGATGCTAACCCTAACCCTAACCCTAACATTATCCTAGGGCTGATGCTAACCCTAACCCTAACTCTAACACTATCTTAGGGCTGAGGCTAACCCTAACCCTAACACTATCCTACGGCTGATGCTAACCCTAACCCTAAACCTAACACTATCCTAGGGCTGATGCTAACCCTAACCCTAACACTATCCTAGGCCTGATGCTAACCCTAACCCTAACCCTAACACTATCCCAGGGCTGATGCTAACCCTAACCCTAACACTATCCTAGGGCTGATGCTAACCCTAACCCTAACCCTAACACTATCCTAGGGCTGATGCTAACCCTAACCCTAACACTATCCTAGGCCTGATGATAACCATAACCCTAACCCTAACACTATCCTAGGGCTGATGCTAACCCTAACCCTAACACTATCCTAGGGCTGATGCTAACCCTAACCCTAACCCTAACACTATCCTAGGGCTGATGCTAACCCTAACGCTAACTCTAACACTATCCTTGAACTGATGCTAACCCTAACCCTAACCCTAACACTATCCTAGGCCTGATGATAACCCTAACCCTGACCTTAACACTATCCTAGGGTTTATGTTAACCCTAACCCTAACACTATCCTAGGGCGGATGCTAACCCTAACCCTAACCCTAACACTATCCTAGGGCTGATGCTAACCCTAACCCTAACCCTAACACTATCCTAGGGCTGATGCTAACCCTAACCCTAACACTATCCTAGGCCTGATGCTAACCCTAACCCTAACCCTAACCCTAACCCTAATAATATCCTAGGGCTGATGCTAACCCTAACCCTAACCCTAACACTATCCTAGGGCTGATGCTAACCCTAACACTAACACTATCCTAGGGCTAATGCTAACCCTAACCCTACCCCTAACACTATCCTAGGGCTGATGCTAACCCTAACCCTAACGCTAACACTATCCTAGGGCTGAGGCTAACCCTAACCCTAACACTATCCTACGGCTGATGCTAACCCTAACCCTAACCCTAACACTATCCTAGGGCTGATGCTAACCCTAACCCTAACACTATCCTAGGCCTGATGATAACCCTAACCCTAACCCTAACACTATCCAAGGGCTGATGCTAACCCTAACCCTAACACTATCCTAGGCCTGATGCTAACCCTAACCATAACCCTAACACTATCGAAGGGCTGATGCTAACCCTAACCCTAACACTATCCTAGGGCTGATGCTAACCCTAACCCTAACCCTAACACTATCCTAGGGCTGATGCTAACCCTAACCCTAACACTATCATAGGCCTGATGATAACCGTAACCCTAACCCTAACACTATCCTAGGGCTGATGCTAACCCTAACCCTAACACTATCCTAGGCCTGATGCTAACCCTAACCCTAACCCTAACACTTTCCTAGGGCTGATGCTAACCCTAACCCTAGCCTTAACCCTATCCTAGGGCTGATGCTAACCCTAACCCTAACACTATCCTAGACCTGATGATAACCCTAACCCTAACACTAACACTATCCTAGGGCTGATGCTAACCCTAACCCTAACACTATCCTAGGGCTGATGCTAACCCTAAGCCTAACACTATCCTAGGCCTGATGCTAACCCTAACCCTAACCCTAACACTATCCTAGGGCTGATGCTAACCCTAACGCTAACCCTAAAACTATCCTTGAACTGATGCTAACCCTAACCCTAACCCTAACACTATCCTAGGCCTGATGATAACCCTAACCCTAACCCTAACACTATACTAGGGTTTATGTTAACCCTAACCCTAACACTATCCTAGGGCTGATGCTAACCCTAACCCTACCACTATCCTGGGCCTGATGCTAACCCTAACCCTAACACTAACACTATCCTAGGGCTGATGCTAACCCTAACCCTAACACTATCCTAGGGCTGATGCTAACACTAACCCTAACCCTAACACTATCCTAGGGCTGATGCTAACCCCAACGCTAAACCTAACACTATCCTTGAACTAATGCTAACCCTAACCCTAACCCTAACACTATCCTAGGCCTTATGATAACCCTAACCCTAACCCTAACACTATCCTAGGGTATATGTTAACCCTAACCCTAACAGTATCCTTGGGCTGATGCTAACCCTAACCCTAACCCTAACACTATCCTTGGGCTGATGCTAACCCTAACCCTAACACTATCCTAGGGCTGATGCTAACCCTAACCCTAACCCTAACACTATCCTAGGGTTGATGCTAACCCTAACCCTAACACTATCCTAGGCCTGATGATAACCCTAACCATAACCCTAACACTATCCTAGGGCTGATGCTAACCCTAACCCTAACACTATCCTAGGGCTGATGCTAACCCTAACCCTAACCCTAACACTATCCTAGGGCTGATGCTAACCCTAACGCTAACCCTAACACTATCCTTGAACTGATGCTAACCCTAACCCTAACCCTAACACTATCCTAGGCCTGATGATAACCCTAACCCTAACCCTAACACTATCCTAGGGTTTATGTTAACCCTAAGCCTAACAGTATCCTAGGGCTGATGATAACCCTAACTCTAACCCTAACACTATCCTAGGGCGGATGCTAACCCTAACCCTAACACTATCCTAGGGCTGATGCTAACCCTAACCCTAACCCTAACACTATCCTAGGGCTGATGCTAACCCTAACCATAACACTATCCTAGGCCTGATGATAACCCTAACCCTAACCCTAACACTATCCTAGGGCTGATGCTAACCCTAAACCTAACACTATCCTAGGGCTGATGCTAACCCTAACCCTAACCCTAACACTATCCTAGGGCTGATGCTAACCCTAACGCTAACCCTAACACTATCCTTGAACTGATGCTAAACCTAACCCTAACCCTAACACTATCCTAGGCCTGATGATAACCCTAACCCTAACCTTAACACTATCCTAGGGTTTATGTTAACCCTAACCCTAACACTATCCTAGGGCTGATGCTAACCCTAACCCTAACCCTAACACTATCCTAGGGCTGATGCTAACCCTAACCCTAACCCTAACACTATCCTAGGGCTGATGCTAACCCTAACCCTAACACTATCCTAGGCCTGATTCTAACCCTAACCCTAACCCTAACCCTAACCCTAATAATTACCTAGGGCTGATGCTAACCCTAACCCTAACCCTAACACTATCCTAGGGCTGATGCTAACCCTAACACTAACACTATCCTAGGGCTGATACTAACCCTAACCCTACCCCTAACACTATCCTAGGGCTGATGCTAACCCTAACCCTAACACTATCCTAGGCCTGATGCTAACCCTAACCCTAACCCTAACACTATCTTAGGGCTGAGGCTAACCCTAACCCTAACACTATCCTACGGCTGATGCTAACCCTAACTTTAACCCTAACACTATCCTAGGGCTGATGCTAACCCTAACCCTAACACTATCCTAGGCCTGATGCTAACCCTAACCCTAACCCTAACACTATCCTAGGGCTGATGCTAACCCTAACCCTAACACTATCCTAGGGCTGATGCTAACCCTAACCCTAACCCTAACACTATCCTAGGGCTGATGCTAACCCTAACCCTAACACTATCCTAGGCCTGATGATAACCCTAACCCTAACCCTAACACTATCCTACGGTTTATGTTAACCCTAACCGTAACACAATCCTAGGGCTGATGCTAATCCTAACCCTAACCCTAACACTATCCTAGGGCGGATGCTAACCCTAACCCTAACCCTAACACTATCCTAGGGCTGATGCTAACCGTAACACTAACACTATCCTAGGGCTGATGCTAACCCTAACCCTAACCCTAACATTATCCTAGGGCTGATGCTAACCCTAACCCTAACTCTAACACTATCTTAGGGCTGAGGCTAACCCTAACCCTAACACTATCCTACGGCTGATGCTAACCCTAACCCTAAACCTAACACTATCCTAGGGCTGATGCTAACCCTAACCCTAACACTATCCTAGGCCTGATGCTAACCCTAACCCTAACCCTAACACTATCCCAGGGCTGATGCTAACCCTAACCCTAACACTATCCTAGGGCTGATGCTAACCCTAACCCTAACCCTAACACTATCCTAGGGCTGATGCTAACCCTAACCCTAACACTATCCTAGGCCTGATGATAACCATAACCCTAACCCTAACACTATCCTAGGGCTGATGCTAACCCTAACCCTAACACTATCCTAGGGCTGATGCTAACCCTAACCCTAACCCTAACACTATCCTAGGGCTGATGCTAACCCTAACGCTAACTCTAACACTATCCTTGAACTGATGCTAACCCTAACCCTAACCCTAACACTATCCTAGGCCTGATGATAACCCTAACCCTGACCTTAACACTATCCTAGGGTTTATGTTAACCCTAACCCTAACACTATCCTAGGGCGGATGCTAACCCTAACCCTAACCCTAACACTATCCTAGGGCTGATGCTAACCCTAACCCTAACCCTAACACTATCCTAGGGCTGATGCTAACCCTAACCCTAACACTATCCTAGGCCTGATGCTAACCCTAACCCTAACCCTAACCCTAACCCTAATAATATCCTAGGGCTGATGCTAACCCTAACCCTAACCCTAACACTATCCTAGGGCTGATGCTAACCCTAACACTAACACTATCCTAGGGCTAATGCTAACCCTAACCCTACCCCTAACACTATCCTAGGGCTGATGCTAACCCTAACCCTAACGCTAACACTATCCTAGGGCTGAGGCTAACCCTAACCCTAACACTATCATACGGCTGATGCTAACCCTAACCCTAACCCTAACACTATCCTAGGGCTGATGCTAACCCTAACCCTAACACTATCCTAGGCCTGATGATAACCCTAACCCTAACCCTAACACTATCCAAGGGCTGATGCTAACCCTAACCCTAACACTATCCTAGGCCTGATGCTAACCCTAACCATAACCCTAACACTATCGTAGGGCTGATGCTAACCCTAACCCTAACACTATCCTAGGGCTGATGCTAACCCTAATCCTAACCCTAACACTATCCTAGGGCTGATGCTAACCCTAACCCTAACACTATCATAGGCCTGATGATAACCGTAACCCTAACCCTAACACTATCCTAGGGCTGATGCTAACCCTAACCCTAACACTATCCTAGGCCTGATGCTAACCCTAACCCTAACCCTAACACTTTCCTAGGGCTGATGCTAACCCTAACCCTAGCCTTAACCCTATCCTAGGGCTGATGCTAACCCTAACCCTAACACTATCCTAGACCTGATGATAACCCTAACCCTAACACTAACACTATCCTAGGGCTGATGCTAACCCTAACCCTAACACTATCCTAGGGCTGATGCTAACCCTAACCCTAACACTATCCTAGGCCTGATGCTAACCCTAACCCTAACCCTAACACTATCCTAGGGCTGATGCTAACCCTAACGCTAACCCTAAAACTATCCTTGAACTGATGCTAACCCTAACCCTAACAATAACACTATCCTAGGCCTGATGATAACCCTAACCCTAACCCTAACACTATACTAGGGTTTATGTTAACCCTAACCCTAACACTATCCTAGGGCTGATGCTAACCCTAACCCTACCACTATCCTGGGCCTGATGCTAACCCTAACCCTAACACTAACACTATCCTAGGGCTGATGCTAACCCTAACCCTAACACTATCCTAGGGCTGATGCTAACACTAACCCTAACCCTAACACTATCCTAGGGCTGATGCTAACCCCAACGCTAACCCTAACACTATCCTTGAACTAATGCTAACCCTAACCCTAACCCTAACACTATCCTAGGCCTTATGATAACCCTAACCCTAGCCCTAACACTATCCTAGGGTTTATGTTAACCCTAACCCTAACAGTATCCTAGGGCTGATGCTAACCCTAACCCTAACCCTAACACTATCCTAGGGCTGATGCTAACCCTAACCCTAACACTATCCTAGGGCTGATGCTAACCCTAACCCTAACCCTAACACTATCCTAGGGTTGATGCTAACCCTAACCCTAACACTATCCTAGGCCTGATGATAACCCTAACCATAACCCTAACACTATCCTAGGGCTGATGCTAACCCTAACCCTAACACTATCCTAGGGCTGATGCTAACCCTAACCCTAACCCTAACACTATCCTAGGGCTGATGCTAACCCTAACGCTAACCCTAACTCTATCCTTGAACTGATGCTAACCCTAACCCTAACCCTAACACTATCCTAGACCTGATGATAACCCTAACCCTAACCCTAACACTATCCTAGGGTTTATGTTAACCCTAACCCTAACAGTATCCTAGGGCTGATGATAACCCTAACTCTAACCCTAACACTATCCTAGGACGGATGCTAACCCTAACCCTAACACTATCCTAGGGCTGATGCTAACCCTAACCCTAACCCTAACACTATCCTAGGGCTGATGCTAACCCTAACCCTAACACTATCCTAGGCCTGATGATAACCCTAACCCTAACCCTAACACTATCCTAGGGCTGATGCTAACCCTAAACCTAACACTATCCTAGGGCTGATGCTAACCCTAACCCTAACCCTAACACTATCCTAGGGCTGATGCTAACCCTAACGCTAACCCTAACACTATCCTTGAACTGATGCTAAACCTAACCCTAACCCTAACACTATCCTAGGCCTGATGATAACCCTAACCCTAACCTTAACACTATCCTAGAGTTTATGTTAACCCTAACCCTAACACTATCCTAGGGCTGATGCTAACCCTAACCCTAACCCTAACACTATCCTAGGGCTGATGCTAACCCTAACCCTAACCCTAACACTATCCTAGGGCTGATGCTAACCCTAACCCTAACACTATCCTAGGCCTGATTCTAACCCTAACCCTAACCCTAACCCTAACCCTAATAATATCCTAGGGCTGATGCTAACCCTAACCCTAACCCTAACACTATCCTAGGGCTGATGCTAACCCTAACCCTAACACTATCCTAGGAGTGATGCTAACCCTATCCGTAACCCTAACACTCTCCTAGGGCTGAGGCTAACCCTAAGCTAACACTATCGAAGTCTGATGCTAACCCTAACCCTAACCCAAACACTATCCTAGGGTTGATGCTAACCCTAACCCTAACACTATCCTAGGGCTGATGCTAACCCTAACCCTAACCCTAACACTATCCTTGGGCTGATGCTAACCCTAACCCTAACACTATCGTGGGCCTGATGCTAACCCTAACCCTAACCCTAACACTTTCCTAGGGCTGATGCTAACCCTAACCCTAACACTATCCATGGGCTGATGCTAACCCTAACCCTAACCCTAACACTATCCTAGGGCAGATGCTAACCCTATCGCTAACCCTAACACTATCCTTGAACTGATGCTAACCCTAACCCTAACCCTAACACTATCCTAGGCCTGATGATAACCCTAACCCTAACCCTAACACTATCCTACGGTTTATGTTAACCCTAACCCTAACACAATCCTAGGGCTGATGCTAACCCTAACCCTAACCCTAACACTATCCTAGGGCGGATGCTAACCCTAACCCTAACCCTAACACTATCCTAGGGCTGATGCTAACCGTAACACTAACACTATCCTAGGGCTGATGCTAACCCTAACCCTAACCCTAACATTATCCTAGGGCTGATGCTAACCCTAACCCTAACTCTAACACTATCTTAGGGCTGAGGCTAACCCTAACCCTAACACTATCCTACGGCTGATGCTAACCCTAACCCTAAACCTAACACTATCCTAGGGCTGATGCTAACCCTAACCATAACACTATCCTAGGCCTGATGCTAACCCTAACCCTAACCCTAACACTATCCCAGGGCTGATGCTAACCCTAACCCTAACACTATCCTAGGGCTGATGCTAACCCTAACCCTAACCCTAACACTATCCTAGGGCTGATGCTAACCCTAACCCTAACACTATCCTAGGCCTGATGATAACCATAACCCTAACCCTAACACTATCCTAGGGCTGATGCTAACCCTAACCCTAACACTATCCTAGGGCTGATGCTAACCCTAACCCTAACCCTAACACTATCCTAGGGCTGATGCTAACCCTAACGCTAACTCTAACACTATCCTTGAACTGATGCTAACCCTAACCCTAACCCTAACACTATCCTAGGCCTGATGATAACCCTAACCCTGACCTTAACACTATCCTAGGGTTTATGTTAACCCTAACCCTAACACTATCCTAGGGCGGATGCTAACCTTAACCCTAACCCTAACACTATCCTAGGGCTGATGCTAACCCTAACCCTAACCCTAACACTATCCTAGGGCTGATGCTAACCCTAACACTAACACTATCCTAGGGCTAATGCTAACCCTAACCCTACCCCTAACACTATCCTAGGGCTGATGCTAACCCTAACCCTAACGCTAACACTATCCTAGGGCTGAGGCTAACCCTAACCCTAACACTATCCTACGGCTGATGCTAACCCTAACCCTAACCCTAACACTATCCTAGGGCTGATGCTAACCCTAACCCTAACACTATCCTAGGCCTGATGATAACCCTAACCCTAACCCTAACACTATCCAAGGGCTGATGCTAACCCTAACCCTAACACTATCCTAGGCCTGATGCTAACCCTAACCATAACCCTAACACTATCGTAGGGCTGATGCTAACCCTAACCCTAACACTATCCTAGGGCTGATGCTAACCCTAACCCTAACCCTAACACTATCCTAGGGCTGATGCTAACCCTAACCCTAACACTATCATAGGCCTGATGATAACCGTAACCCTAACCCTAACACTATCCTAGGGCTGATGCTAACCCTAACCCTAACACTATCCTAGGCCTGATGCTAACCCTAACCCTAACCCTAACACTTTCCTAGGGCTGATGCTAACCCTAACCCTAGCCTTAACCCTATCCTAGGGCTGATGCTAACCCTAACCCTAACACTATCCTAGACCTGATGATAACCCTAACCCTAACACTAACACTATCCTAGGGCTGATGCTAACCCTAACCCTAACACTATCCTAGGGCTGATGCTAACCCTAACCCTAACACTATCCTAGGCCTGATGCTAACCCTAACCCTAACCCTAACACTATCCTAGGGCTGATGCTAACCCTAACGCTAACCCTAAAACTATCCTTGAACTGATGCTAACCCTAACCCTAACCCTAACACTATCCTAGGCCTGATGATAACCCTAACCCTAACCCTAACACTATACTAGGGTTTATGTTAACCCTAACCCTAACACTATCCTAGGGCTGATGCTAACCCTAACCCTACCACTATCCTGTGCCTGATGCTAACCCTAACCCTAACACTAACACTATCCTAGGGCTGATGCTAACCCTAACCCTAACACTATCCTAGGGCTGATGCTAACACTAACCCTAACCCTAACACTATCCTAGGGCTGATGCTAACCCCAACGCTAACCCTAACACTATCCTTGAACTAATGCTAACCCTAACCCTAACCCTAACACTATCCTAGGCCTTATGATAACCCTAACCCTAACCCTAACACTATCCTAGGGTTTATGTTAACCCTAACCCTAACAGTATCCTAGGGCTGATGCTAACCCTAACCCTAACCCTAACACTATCCTAGGGCTGATGCTAACCCTAACCCTAACACTATCCTAGGGCTGATGCTAACCCTAACCCTAACCCTAACACTATCCTAGGGTTGATGCTAACCCTAACCCTAACACTATCCTAGGCCTGATGATAACCCTAACCATAACCCTAACACTATCCTAGGGCTGATGCTAACCCTAACCCTAACACTATCCTAGGGCTGATGCTAACCCTAACCCTAACCCTAACACTATCCTAGGGCTGATGCTAACCCTAACGCTAACCCTAACACTATCCTTGAACTGATGCTAACCCTAACCCTAACCCTAACACTATCCTAGGCCTGATGATAACCCTAACCCTAACCCTAACACTATCCTAGGGTTTATGTTAACCCTAACCCTAACAGTATCCTAGGGCTGATGATAACCCTAACTCTAACCCTAACACTATCCTAGGGCGGATGCTAACCCTAACCCTAACACTATCCTAGGGCTGATGCTAACCCTAACCCTAACCCTAACACTATCCTAGGGCTGATGCTAACCCTAACCCTAACACTATCCTAGGCCTGATGATAACCCTAAACCTAACCCTAACACTATCCTAGGGCTGATGCTAACCCTAAACCTAACACTATCCTAGGGCTGATGCTAACCCTAACCCTAACCCTAACACTATCCTAGGGCTGATGCTAACCCTAACGCTAACCCTAACACTATCCTTGAACTGATGCTAAACCTAACCCTAACCCTAACACTATCCTAGGCCTGATGATAACCCTAACCCTAACCTTGACACTATCCTAGGGTTTATGTTAACCCTAACCCTAACACTATCCTAGGGCTGATGCTAACCCTAACCCTAACCCTAACACTATCCTAGGGCTGATGCTAACCCTAACCCTAACCCTAACACTATCCTAGGGCTGATGCTAACCCTAACCCTAACACTATCCTAGGCCTGATTCTAACCCTAACCCTAACCCTAACCCTAACCCTAATAATATCCTAGGGCTGATGCTAACCCTAACCCTAACCCTAACACTATCCTAGGGCTGATGCTAACCCTAACACTAACACTATCCTAGGGCTGATGCTAACCCTAACCCTACCCCTAACACTATCCTAGGGCTGATGCTAACCCTAACCCTAACACTATCCTAGGCCTGATGCTAACCCTAACCCTAACCCTAACACTATCTTAGGGCTGAGGCTAACCCTAACCCTAACACTATCCTACGGCTGATGCTAACCCTAACTTTATCCCTAACACTATCCTAGGGCTGATGCTAACCCTAACCCTAACACTATCCTAGGCCTGATGCTAACCCTAACCCTAACCCTAACACTATCTTAGGGCTGATGCTAACCCTAACCCTAACACTATCCTAGGGCTGATGCTAACCCTAACCCTAACCCTAACACTATCCTAGGGCTGATGCTAACCCTAACCCTAACACTATCCTAGGCCTGATGATAACCCTAACCCGAACACTTACACTATCCTAGGGCGATGCTAACCCTAACACTAACACTATCCTAGGCCTGATGATAACCCTAACACTAACCCTAACACTATACTAGGGCTGATGCTAACCCTAACCCTAACACTATCCTAGGGCTGATGCTAACCCTAACCCTAACCCTAACACTATCCTAGGCCTGATGCTAACCCCAACCCTAACCCTAACACTATCCTAGGGCTGATGCTAAACTTAACCCTAACCCTAACACTATCCTAGGGCAGATTCTAACCGTAACCCTAACACTATCCTAGGCCTGATGCTAACCCTAACCCTTACCCTAACACTATCCTAGGGCTGATGCTAAACCTAACCATAACCCTAACACTATCCTAGGGCTGATGCTAACCATAACCCTAACACTATCCTAGGGCTGATTCTAATCCTAACCCTAACCCTAACACTATCCTAGGGCTGGTGCTAACCCTAACCCTAACACTATCCTAGGGCTGGTGCTAACCCTAACCCTAACCCTAACACTATCCTAGGGCTGATGCTAACCCTAACCCTAACACTATCCTTGGGCTGATGCTAACCCTAACCCTAACCCTAACACTATCCTAGGGCAGATGCTAACCCTATCGCTAACCCTAACACTATCCTTGAACTGATGCTAACCCTAACCCTAACCCTAACACTATCCTAGGCCTGATGATAACCCTAACCCTAACCCTAACACTATCCTACGGTTTATGTTAACCCTAACCCTAACACAATCCTAGGGCTGATGCTAACCCTAACCCTAACCCTAACACTATCCTAGGGCGGATGCTAACCCTAACCCTAACTCTAACACTATCCTAGGGCTGATGCTAACCGTAACACTAACACTATCCTAGGGCTGATGCTAACCCTAACCCTAACACTAACATTATCCTAGGGCTGATGCTAACCCTAACCCTAACTCTAACACTATCTTAGGGCTGAGGCTAACCCTAACCCTAACACTATCCTACGGCTGATGCTAACCCTAACCCTAAACCTAACACTATCCTAGGGCTGATGCTAACCCTAACCCTAACACTATCCTAGGCCTGATGCTAACCCTAAACCTAACCCTAACGCTATCCCAGGGCTGATGCTAACCCTAACCCTAACACTATCCTAGGGCTGATGCTAACCCTAACCCTAACCCTAACACTATCCTAGGGCTGATGCTAACCCTAACCCTAACACTATCCTAGGCCTGATGATAACCATAACCCTAACCCTAACACTATCCTAGGGCTGATGCTAACCCTAACCCTAACCCTAACACTATCCTAGGGCTGATGCTAACCCTAACGCTAACCCTAACACTATCCTTGAACTGATGCTAACCCTAACCCTAACCCTAACACTATCCTAGGCCTGATGATAACCCTAACCCTGACCTTAACACTATCCTAGGGTTTATGTTAACCCTAACCCTAACACAATCCTAGGGCGGATGCTAACCCTAACCCTAACCCTAATACTATCCTAGGGCTGATGCTAACCCTAACCCTAACCGTAGCACTATCCTAGGGCTGATGCTAACACTAACCCTAACACTATCCTAGGCATGATGCTAACCCTAACCCTAACCCTAACCCTAACCCTAAGAATATCCTAGGGCTGATGCTAACCCTAACCCTAACCCTAACACTATCCTAGGGCTGATGCTAACCCTAACACTAACACTATCCTAGGGCTGATGCTAACCCTAACCCTACCCCTAACACTATCCTAGGGGTGATGCTAACCCTAACCCTAACGCTATCACTATCCTAGGGCTGAGGCTAACCCTAACCCTAATACTATCCTACGGCTGATGCTAACCCTAACCCTAACCCTAACACTATCCTAGGGCTGATGCTAACCCTAACCCTAACACTATCCTAGGCCTGATGAAAACCCTAACCCTAACCCTAACACTATCCTAGGGCTGATGCTAACCCTAACGCTAACCCTAAAACTATCCTTGAACTGATGCTAACCCTAACCCTAACCCTAACACTATCCTAGGCCTGATGATAACCCTAACCCTAACCCTAACACTATACTAGGGTTTATGTTAACCCTAACCCTAACACTATCCTAGGGCTGATGCTAACCCTAACCCTACCACTATCCTGGGCCTGATGCTAACCCTAACCCTAACACTAACACTATCCTAGGGCTGATGCTAACCCTAACCCTAACACTATCCTAGGGCTGATGCTAACACTAACCCTAACCCTAACACTATCCTAGGGCTGATGCTAACCCCAACGCTAACCCTAACACTATCCATGAACTAATGCTAACCCTAACCCTAACGCTAACACTATCCTAGGCCTTATGATAACCCTAACCCTAACCCTAACACTATCCTAGGGTTTATGTTAACCCTAACCCTAACAGTATCCTAGGGCTGATGCTAACCCTAACCCTAACCCTAACACTATCCTAGGGCTGATGCTAACCCTAACCCTAACACTATCCTAGGGCTGATGCTAACCCTAACCCTAACCCTAACACTATCCTAGGGTTGATGCTAACCCTAACCCTAACACTATCCTAGGCCTGATGATAACCCTAACCATAACCCTAACACTATCCTAGGGCTGATGCTAACCCTAACCCTAACACTATCCTAGGGCTGATGCTAACCCTAACCCTAACCCTAACACTATCCTAGGGCTGATGCTAACCCTAACGCTAACCCTAACACTATCCTTGAACTGATGCTAACCCTAACCCTAACCCTAACACTATCCTAGGCCTGATGATAACCCTAACCCTAACCCTAACACTATCCTAGGGTTTATGTTAACCCTAACCCTAACAGTATCCTAGGGCTGATGATAACCCTAACTCTAACCCTAACACTATCCTAGGGCGGATGCTAACCCTAACCCTAACACTATCCTAGGGCTGATGCTAACCCTAACCCTAACCCTAACACTATCCTAGGGCTGATGCTAACCCTAACCCTAACACTATCCTAGGCCTGATGATAACCCTAACCCTAACCCTAACACTATCCTAGGGCTGATGCTAACCCTAAACCTAACACTATCCTAGGGCTGATGCTAACCCTAACCCTAACCTTAACACTATCCTAGGGCTGATGCTAACCCTAACGCTAACCCTAACACTATCCTTGAACTGATGCTAAATCTAACCCTAACCCTAACACTATCCTAGGCCTGATGATAACCCTAACCCTAACCTTAACACTATCCTAGGGTTTATGTTAACCCTAACCCTAACACTATCCTAGGGCTGATGCTAACCCTAACCCTAACCCTAACACTATCCTAGGGCTGATGCTAACCCTAACCCTAACCCTAACACTATCCTAGGGCTGATGCTAACCCTAACCCTAACACTATCCTAGGCCTGATTCTAACCCTAACCCTAACCCTAACCCTAACCCTAATAATATCCTAGGGCTGATGCTAACCCTAACCCTAACCCTAACACTATCCTAGAGCTGATGCTAACCCTAACACTAACACTATCCTAGGGCTGATGCTAACCCTAACCCTACCCCTAACACTATCCTAGGGCTGATGCTAACCCTAACCCTAACACTATCCTAGGCCTGATGCTAACCCTAACCCTAACCCTAACACTATCTTAGGGCTGAGGCTAACCCTAACCCTAACACTATCCTACGGCTGATGCTAACCCTAACTTTAACCCTAACACTATCCTAGGGCTGATGCTAACCCTAACCCTAACACTATCCTAGGCCTGATGCTAACCCTAACCCTAACCCTAACACTATCCTAGGGCTGATGCTAACCCTAAACCTAACACTATCCTAGGGCTGATGCTAACCCTAACCCTAACCCTAACACTATCCTAGGGCTGATGCTAACCCTAACCCTAACACTATCCTAGGCCTGATGATAACCCTAACCCGAACACTTACACTATCCTAGGGCGATGCTAACCCTAACACTAACACTATCCTAGGAATGATGATAACCCTAACACTAACCCTAACACTATACTAGGGCTGATGCTAACCCTAACCCTAACACTATCCTAGGGCTGATGCTAACCCTAACCCTAACCCTAACACTATCCTAGGCCTGATGCTAACCCCAACCCTAACCCTAACACTATCCTAGGGCTGATGCTAAACTTAACCCTAACCCTAACACTATCCTAGGGCTGATTCTAACCGTAACCCTAACACTATCCTAGGCCTGACGCTAACCCTAACCCTTACCCTAACACTATCCTAGGGCTGATGCTAAACCTAACCATAACCCTAACACTATCCTAGGGCTGATGCTAACCATAACCCTAACACTATCCTAGGGCTGATTCTAATCCTAACCCTAACCCTAACACTATCCTAGGGCTGGTGCTAACCCTAACCCTAACACTATCCTAGGGCTGGTGCTAACCCTAACCCTAACCCTAACACTATCCTAGGGCTGATGCTAACCCTAACCCTAACACTATCCTTGGGCTGATGCTAACCCTAACCCTAACCCTAACACTATCCTAGGGCAGATGCTAACCCTATCGCTAACCCTAACACTATCCTTGAACTGATGCTAACCCTAACCCTAACCCTAACACTATCCTAGGCCTGATGATAACCCTAACCCTAACCCTAACACTATCCTACGGTTTATGTTAACCCTAACCCTAACACAATCCTAGGGCTGATGCTAACCCTAACCCTAACCCTAACACTATCCTAGGGCGGATGCTAACCCTAACCCTAACCCTAACACTATCCTAGGGCTGATGCTAACCGTAACACTAACACTATCCTAGGGCTGATGCTAACCCTAACCCTAACACTAACATTATCCTAGGGCTGATGCTAACCCTAACCCTAACTCTAACACTATCTTAGGGCTGAGGCTAACCCTAACCCTAACACTATCCTACGGCTGATGCTAACCCTAACCCTAAACCTAACACTATCCTAGGGCTGATGCTAACCCTAACCCTAACACTATCCTAGGCCTGATGCTAACCCTAACCCTAACCCTAACGCTATCCCAGGGCTGATGCTAACCCTAACCCTAACACTATCCTAGGGCTGATGCTAACCCTAACCCTAACCCTAACACTATCCTAGGGCTGATGCTAACCCTAACCCTAACACTATCCTAGGCCTGATGATAACCATAACCCTAACCCTAACACTATCCTAGGGCTGATGCTAACCCTAACCCTAACCCTAACACTATCCTAGGGCTGATGCTAACCCTAACGCTAACCCTAACACTATCCTTGAACTGATGCTAACCCTAACCCTAACCCTAACACTATCCTAGGCCTGATGATAACCCTAACCCTGACCTTAACACTATCCTAGGGTTTATGTTAACCCTAACCCTAACACAATCCTAGGGCGGATGCTAACCCTAACCCTAACCCTAATACTATCCTAGGGCTGATGCTAACCCTAACCCTAACCGTAGCACTATCCTAGGGCTGATGCTAACCCTAACCCTAACACTATCCTAGGCCTGATGCTAACCCTAACCCTAACCCTAACCCTAACCCTAAGAATATCCTAGGGCTGATGCTAACCCTAACCCTAACCCTAACACTATCCTAGGGCTGATGCTAACCGTAACACTAACACTATCCTAGGGCTGATGCTAACCCTAACCCTAACACTAACATTATCCTAGGGCTGATGCTAACCCTAACCCTAACTCTAACACTATCTTAGGGCTGAGGCTAACCCTAACCCTAACACTATCCTACGGCTGATGCTAACCCTAACCCTAAACCTAACACTATCCTAGGGCTGATGCTAACCCTAACCCTAACACTATCCTAGGCCTGATGCTAACCCTAACCCTAACCCTAACGCTATCCCAGGGCTGATGCTAACCCTAACCCTAACACTATCCTAGGGCTGATGCTAACCCTAACCCTAACCCTAACACTATCCTAGGGCTGATGCTAACCCTAACCCTAACACTATCCTAGGCCTGATGATAACCATAACCCTAACCCTAACACTATCCTAGGGCTGATGCTAACCCTAACCCTAACCCTAACACTATCCTAGGGCTGATGCTAACCCTAACGCTAACCCTAACACTATCCTTGAACTGATGCTAACCCTAACCCTAACCCTAACACTATCCTAGGCCTGATGATAACCCTAACCCTGACCTTAACACTATCCTAGGGTTTATGTTAACCCTAACCCTAACACAATCCTAGGGCGGATGCTAACCCTAACCCTAACCCTAATACTATCCTAGGGCTGATGCTAACCCTAACCCTAACCGTAGCACTATCCTAGGGCTGATGCTAACCCTAACCCTAACACTATCCTAGGCCTGATGCTAACCCTAACCCTAACCCTAACCCTAACCCTAAGAATATCCTAGGGCTGATGCTAACCCTAACCCTAACCCTAACACTATCCTAGCGCTGATGCTAACCCTAACACTAACACTATCCTAGGGCTGATGCTAACCCTAACCCTACCCCTAACACTATCCTAGGGCTGATGCTAACCCTAACCCTAACGCTATCACTATCCTAGGGCTGAGGCTAACCCTAACCCTAATACTATCCTACGGCTGATGCTAACCCTAACCCTAACCCTAACACTATCCTAGGGCTGATGCTAACCCTAACCCTAACACTATCCTAGGCCTGATGAAAACCCTAACCCTAACCCTAACACTATCCTAGGGCTGATGCTAACCCTAACCCTAACACTATCCTAGGCCTGATGCTAACCCTAACCATAACCCTAACACTATCGTAGGGCTGATGCTAACCCTAACCCTAACACTATCCTAGGTCTGATGCTAACCCTAACCCTAACCCTAACACTATCCTAGGGATGATGCTAACCCTAACCCTAACACTATCCTAGGCCTGATGATAACCCTAACCCTAACACTAACACTATCCTAGGGCGATGCTAACCCTAACACTAACACTATCCTAGGCCTGATGATAACCCTAACACTAACCCTAACACTATACTAGGGCTGATTCTAACCCTAACCCTAACACTATCCTAGGGCTGATGCTAACCCTAACCCTAACCCTAACACTATCCTAGGGCTGATGCTAACCCTAACCCTAACCCTAACACTATCCTAGGGCTGATGCTAAACTTAACCCTAACCCTAACACTATCCTAGGGCTGATTATAACCGTAACCCTAACACTATCCTAGGCCTGATGCTAACCCTAACCCTTACCCTAACACTATCCTAGGGCTGATGCTGAACCTAACCATAACCCTAACACTATCCTAGGGCTGATGCTAACCCTAACCCTAACACTATCCTAGGGCTGATGCTAATCCTAACCCTAACCCTAACACTATCCTAGGGCTGGTGCTAACCCTAACCCTAACACTATTCTAGGGCTGGTGCTAACCCTAACCCTATCCCTAACATTATCCCAGGGCTGATGCTAACCCTAACCCTAACAGTATCCTAGGGCTGATGCTAACCCTAACCCTAACCCTAACACTATCCTAGGGCTGATGCTAACCCTAACCCTAACCCTAACACTATCCTAGGGCTGATGCTAACCCTAACCCTAACACTATCTTAGGCCTGATGCTAACCCTAACCCTAACCCTAACACTATCTTAGGGCTGAGGCTAACCCTAACCCTAACACTATCCTACGGCTGAGGCTAACCCTAACCTTAACCCTAACACTATCCTAGGGCTGATGCTAACCCTAACCCTAACACTATGCTAGGCCTGATGCTAACCCTAACCCTAACCCTAACACTATCCTAGGGCTGATGCTAACCCTAACCCTAACACTATCCTAGGGCTGATGCTAACCCTAACCCTAACCCTAACACTATCCTAGGGCTGATGCTAACCCTAACCCTAACACTATCCTAGGAGTGATGCTAACCCTATCCGTAACCCTAACACTCTCCTAGGGCTGAGGCTAACCCTAACCTAACACTATCCAAGTCTGATGCTAACCCTAACCCTAACCCAAACACTATCCTAGGGTTGATGCTAACCCTAAAACTAACACTATCCTAGGGCTGATGCTAACCCTAACCCTAACCCTAACACTATCCTTGGGCTGATGCTAACCCTAACCCTAACACTATCCTGGGCCTGATGCTAACCCTAACCCTAACCCTAACACTATCCTAGGGCTGATGCTAACCCTAACCCTAACACTATCCTTGGGCAGATGCTAACCCTAACCCTAACCCTAACACTATTATAGGGCAGATGCTAACCCTATCGCTAACCCTAACACTATCCTTGAACTGATGCTAACCCTAACCCTAACCCTAACACTATCCTAGGCCTGATGATAACCCTAACCCTAACCCTAACACTATCCTACGGTTTATGTTAACCCTAACCCTAACACAATCCTAGGGCTGATGCTAACCCTAACCCTAACCCTAACACTATCCTAGGGCGGATGCTAACCCTAACCCTAACCCTAACACTATCCTAGGGCTGATGCTAACCGTAACACTAACACTATCCTAGGGCTGATGCTAACCCTAACCCTAACCCTAACATTATCCTAGGGCTGATGCTAACCCTAATCCTAACTCTAACACTATCTTAGGGCTGAGGCTAACCCTAACCCTAACACTATCCTACGGCTGATGCTAACCCTAACCCTAAACCTAACACTATCCTAGGGCTGATGCTAACCCTAACCCTAACACTATCCTAGGCCTGATGCTAACCCTAACCCTAACCCTAACACTATCCCAGGGCTGATGCTAACCCTAACCCTAACACTATCCTAGGGCTGATGCTAACCCTAACCCTAACCCTAACACTATCCTAGGGCTGATGCTAACCCTAACCCTAACACTATCCTAGGCCTGATGATAACCATAACCCTAACCCTAACACTATCCTAGGGCTGATGCTAACCCTAACCCTAACACTATCCTAGGGCTGATGCTAACCCTAACCCTAACCCTAACACTATCCTAGGGCTGATGCTAACCCTAACGCTAACTCTAACACTATCCTTGAACTGATGCTAACCCTAACCCTAACCCTAACACTATCCTAGGCCTGATGATAACCCTAACCCTGACCTTAACACTATCCTAGGGTTTATGTTAACCCTAACCCTAACACTATCCTAGGGCGGATGCTAACCCTAACCCTAACCCTAACACTATCCTAGGGCTGATGCTAACCCTAACCCTAACCCTAACACTATCCTAGGGCTGATGCTAACCCTAACCCTAACACTATCCTAGGCCTGATGCTAACCCTAACCCTAACCCTAACCCTAACCCTAATAATATCCTAGGGCTGATGCTAACCCTAACCCTAACCCTAACACTATCCTAGGGCTGATGCTAACCCTAACACTAACACTATCCTAGGGCTGATGCTAACCCTAACCCTACCCCTAACACTATCCTAGGGCTGATGCTAACCCTAACCCTAACGCTAACACTATCCTAGGGCTGAGGCTAACCCTAACCCTAACACTATCCTACGGCTGATGCTAACCCTAACCCTAACCCTAACACTATCCTAGGGCTGATGCTAACCCTAACCCTAACCCTATCCTAGGCCTGATGATAACCCTAACCCTAACCCTAACACTATCCAAGGGCTGATGCTAACCCTAACCCTAACACTATCCTAGGCCTGATGCTAACCCTAACCATAACCCTAACACTATCGTAGGGCTGATGCTAACCCTAACCCTAACACTATCCTAGGGCTGATGCTAACCCTAACCCTAACCCTAACACTATCCTAGGGCTGATGCTAACCCTAACGCTAACCCTAACACTATCCTTGAACTGATGCTAACCCTAACCCTAACCCTAACACTATCCTAGGCCTGATGATAACCCTAACCCTGACCTTAACACTATCCTAGGGTTTATGTTAACCCTAACCCTAACACAATCCTAGGGCGGATGCTAACCCTAACCCTAACCCTAATACTATCCTAGGGCTGATGCTAACCCTAACCCTAACCGTAGCACTATCCTAGGGCTGATGCTAACCCTAACCCTAACACTATCCTAGGCCTGATGCTAACCCTAACCCTAACCCTAACCCTAACCCTAAGAATATCCTAGGGCTGATGCTAACCCTAACCCTAACCCTAACACTATCCTAGGGCTGATGCTAACCCTAACACTAACACTATCCTAGGGCTGATGCTAACCCTAACCCTACCCCTAACACTATCCTAGGGCTGATGCTAACCCTAACCCTAACGCTATCACTATCCTAGGGCTGAGGCTAACCCTAACCCTAATACTATCCTACGGCTGATGCTAACCCTAACCCTAACCCTAACACTATCCTAGGGCTGATGCTAACCCTAACCCTAACACTATCCTAGGCCTGATGAAAACCCTAACCCTAACCCTAACACTATCCTAGGGCTGATGCTAACCCTAACCCTAACACTATCCTAGGCCTGATGCTAACCCTAACCATAACCCTAACACTATCGTAGGGCTGATGCTAACCCTAACCCTAACACTATCCTAGGTCTGATGCTAACCCTAACCCTAACCCTAACACTATCCTAGGGATGATGCTAACCCTAACCCTAACACTATCCTAGGCCTGATGATAACCCTAACCCTAACACTAACACTATCCTAGGGCGATGCTAACCCTAACACTAACACTATCCTAGGCCTGATGATAACCCTAACACTAACCCTAACACTATACTAGGGCTGATTCTAACCCTAACCCTAACACTATCCTAGGGCTGATGCTAACCCTAACCCTAACCCTAACACTATCCTAGGGCTGATGCTAACCCTAACCCTAACCCTAACACTATCCTAGGGCTGATGCTAAACTTAACCCTAACCCTAACACTATCCTAGGGCTGATTATAACCGTAACCCTAACACTATCCTAGGCCTGATGCTAACCCTAACCCTTACCCTAACACTATCCTAGGGCTGATGCTGAACCTAACCATAACCCTAACACTATCCTAGGGCTGATGCTAACCCTAACCCTAACACTATCCTAGGGCTGATGCTAATCCTAACCCTAACCCTAACACTATCCTAGGGCTGGTGCTAACCCTAACCCTAACACTATTCTAGGGCTGGTGCTAACCCTAACCCTACCCCTAACATTATCCCAGGGCTGATGCTAACCCTAACCCTAACACTATCCTAGGGCTGATGCTAACCCTAACCCTAACCCTAACACTATCCTAGGGCTGATGCTAACCCTAACCCTAACCCTAACACTATCCTAGGGCTGATGCTAACCCTAACCCTAACACTATCTTAGGCCTGATGCTAACCCTAACCCTAACCCTAACACTATCTTAGGGCTGAGGCTAACCCTAACCCTAACACTATCCTACGGCTGAGGCTAACCCTAACCTTAACCCTAACACTATCCTAGGGCTGATGCTAACCCTAACCCTAACACTATGCTAGGCCTGATGCTAACCCTAACCCTAACCCTAACACTATCCTAGGGCTGATGCTAACCCTAACCCTAACACTATCCTAGGGCTGATGCTAACCCTAACCCTAACCCTAACACTATCCTAGGGCTGATGCTAACCCTAACCCTAACACTATCCTAGGAGTGATGCTAACCCTATCCGTAACCCTAACACTCTCCTAGGGCTGAGGCTAACCCTAACCTAACACTATCCAAGTCTGATGCTAACCCTAACCCTAACCCAAACACTATCCTAGGGTTGATGCTAACCCTAAAACTAACACTATCCTAGGGCTGATGCTAACCCTAACCCTAACCCTAACACTATCCTTGGGCTGATGCTAACCCTAACCCTAACACTATCCTGGGCCTGATGCTAACCCTAACCCTAACCCTAACACTATCCTAGGGCTGATGCTAACCCTAACCCTAACACTATCCTTGGGCAGATGCTAACCCTAACCCTAACCCTAACACTATTATAGGGCAGATGCTAACCCTATCGCTAACCCTAACACTATCCTTGAACTGATGCTAACCCTAACCCTAACCCTAACACTATCCTAGGCCTGATGATAACCCTAACCCTAACCCTAACACTATCCTACGGTTTATGTTAACCCTAACCCTAACACAATCCTAGGGCTGATGCTAACCCTAACCCTAACCCTAACACTATCCTAGGGCGGATGCTAACCCTAACCCTAACCCTAACACTATCCTAGGGCTGATGCTAACGGTAACACTAACACTATCCTAGGGCTGATGCTAATCCTAACCCTAACCCTAACATTATCCTAGGGCTGATGCTAACCCTAATCCTAACTCTAACACTATCTTAGGGCTGAGGCTAACCCTAACCCTAACACTATCCTACGGCTGATGCTAACCCTAACCCTAAACCTAACACTATCCTAGGGCTGATGCTAACCCTAACCCTAACACTATCCTAGGCCTGATGCTAACCCTAACCCTAACCCTAACACTATCCCAGGGCTGATGCTAACCCTAACCCTAACACTATCCTAGGGCTGATGCTAACCCTAACCCTAACCCTAACACTATCCTAGGGCTGATGCTAACCCTAACCCTAACACTATCCTAGGCCTGATGATAACCATAACCCTAACCCTAACACTATCCTAGGGCTGATGCTAACCCTAACCCTAACACTATCCTAGGGCTGATGCTAACCCTAACCCTAACCCTAACACTATCCTAGGGCTGATGCTAACCCTAACGCTAACTCTAACACTATCCTTGAACTGATGCTAACCCTAACCCTAACCCTAACACTATCCTAGGCCTGATGATAACCCTAACCCTGACCTTAACACTATCCTAGGGTTTATGTTAACCCTAACCCTAACACTATCCTAGGGCGGATGCTAACCCTAACCCTAACCCTAACACTATCCTAGGGCTGATGCTAACCCTAACCCTAACCCTAACACTATCCTAGGGCTGATGCTAACCCTAACCCTAACACTATCCTAGGCCTGATGCTAACCCTAACCCTAACCCTAACCCTAACCCTAATAATATCCTAGGGCTGATGCTAACCCTAACCCTAACCCTAACACTATCCTAGGGCTGATGCTAACCCTAACACTAACACTATCCTAGGGCTGATGCTAACCCTAACCCTACCCCTAACACTATCCTAGGGCTGATGCTAACCCTAACCCTAACGCTAACACTATCCTAGGGCTGAGGCTAACCCTAACCCTAACACTATCCTACGGCTGATGCTAACCCTAACCCTAACCCTAACACTATCCTAGGGCTGATGCTAACCCTAACCCTAACCCTATCCTAGGCCTGATGATAACCCTAACCCTAACCCTAACACTATCCAAGGGCTGATGCTAACCCTAACCCTAACACTATCCTAGGCCTGATGCTAACCCTAACCATAACCCTAACACTATCGTAGGGCTGATGCTAACCCTAACCCTAACACTATCCTAGGGCTGATGCTAACCCTAACCCTAACCCTAACACTATCCTAGGGCTGATGCTAACCCTAACCCTAACACTATCATAGGCCTGATGATAACCGTAACCCTAACCCTAACACTATCCTAGGGCTGATGCTAACCCTAACCCTAACACTATCCTAGGCCTGATGCTAACCCTAACCCTAACCCTAACACTTTCCTAGGGCTGATGCTAACCCTAACCCTAGCCTTAACCCTATCCTAGGGCTGATGCTAACCCTAACCCTAACACTATCCTAGACCTGATGATAACCCTAACCCTAACACTAACACTATCCTAGGGCTGATGCTAACCCTAACCCTAACACTATCCTAGGGCTGATGCTAACCCTAACCCTAACACTATCCTAGGCCTGATGCTAACCCTAACCCTAACCCTAACACTATCCTAGGGCTGATGCTAACCCTAACGCTAACAGTAAAACTATCCTTGAACTGATGCTAACCCTAACCCTAACCCTAACACTATCCTAGGCCTGATGATAACCCTAACCCTAACCCTAACACTATCCTAGGGTTTATGTTAACCCTAACCCTAACACTATCCTAGGGCTGATGCTAACCCTAACCCTACCACTATCCTGGGCCTGATGCTAACCCTAACCCTAACACTAACACTATCCTAGGGCTGATGCTAACCCTAACCCTAACACTATCCTAGGGCTGATGCTAACACTAACCCTAACCCTAACACTATCCTAGGGCTGATGCTAACCCCAACGCTAACCCTAACACTATCCTTGAACTAATGCTAACCCTAACCCTAACCCTAACACTATCCTAGGCCTTATGATAACCCTAACCCTAACCCTAACACTATCCTAGGGTTTATGTTAACCCTAACCCTAACAGTATCCTAGGGCTGATGCTAACCCTAACCCTAACCCTAACACTATCCTAGGGCTGATGCTAACCCTAACCCTAACACTATCCTAGGGCTGATGCTAACCCTAACCCTAACCCTAACACTATCCTAGGGTTGATGCTAACCCTAACCCTAACACTATCCTAGGCCTGATGATAACCCTAACCATAACCCTAACACTATCCTAGGGCTGATGCTAACCCTAACCCTAACACTATCCTAGGGCTGATGCTAACCCTAACCCTAACCCTAACACTATCCTAGGGCTGATGCTAACCCTAACGCTAACCCTAACACTATCCTTGAACTGATGCTAACCCTAACCCTAACCCTAACACTATCCTAGGCCTGATGATAACCCTAACCCTAACCCTAACCCTAACCCTAACACTATCCTACGGCTGATGCTAACCCTAACTTTAACCCTAACACTATCCTAGGGCTGATGCTAACCCTAACCCTAACACTATCCTAGGCCTGATGCTAACCCTAACCCTAACCCTAACACTATCCTAGGGCTGATGCTAACCCTAAACCTAACACTATCCTAGGGCTGATGCTAACCCTAACCCTAACCCTAACACTATCCTAGGGCTGATGCTAACCCTAACCCTAACACTATCCTAGGCCTGATGATAACCCTAACCCGAACACTTACACTATCCTAGGGCGATGCTAACCCTAACACTAACACTATCCTAGGAATGATGATAACCCTAACACTAACCCTAACACTATACTAGGGCTGATGCTAACCCTAACCCTAACACTATCCTAGGGCTGATGCTAACCCTAACCCTAACCCTAACACTATCCTAGGCCTGATGCTAACCCCAACCCTAACCCTAACACTATCCTAGGGCTGATGCTAAACTTAACCCTAACCCTAACACTATCCTAGGGCTGATTCTAACCGTAACCCTAACACTATCCTAGGCCTGACGCTAACCCTAACCCTTACCCTAACACTATCCTAGGGCTGATGCTAAACCTAACCATAACCCTAACACTATCCTAGGGCTGATGCTAACCATAACCCTAACACTATCCTAGGGCTGATTCTAATCCTAACCCTAACCCTAACACTATCCTAGGGCTGGTGCTAACCCTAACCCTAACACTATCCTAGGGCTGGTGCTAACCCTAACCCTAACCCTAACACTATCCTAGGGCTGATGCTAACCCTAACCCTAACACTATCCTTGGGCTGATGCTAACCCTAACCCTAACCCTAACACTATCCTAGGGCAGATGCTAACCCTATCGCTAACCCTAACACTATCCTTGAACTGATGCTAACCCTAACCCTAACCCTAACACTATCCTAGGCCTGATGATAACCCTAACCCTAACCCTAACACTATCCTACGGTTTATGTTAACCCTAACCCTAACACAATCCTAGGGCTGATGCTAACCCTAACCCTAACCCTAACACTATCCTAGGGCGGATGCTAACCCTAACCCTAACCCTAACACTATCCTAGGGCTGATGCTAACCGTAACACTAACACTATCCTAGGGCTGATGCTAACCCTAACCCTAACACTAACATTATCCTAGGGCTGATGCTAACCCTAACCCTAACTCTAACACTATCTTAGGGCTGAGGCTAACCCTAACCCTAACACTATCCTACGGCTGATGCTAACCCTAACCCTAAACCTAACACTATCCTAGGGCTGATGCTAACCCTAACCCTAACACTATCCTAGGCCTGATGCTAACCCTAACCCTAACCCTAACATTATCCTAGGGCTGATGCTAACCCTAACCCTAACACTATCCTAGGCCTGATGATAACCATACCCCTAACCCTAACACTATCCTAGGGCTGATGCTAACCCTAACCCTAACCCTAACACTATCCTAGGGCTGATGCTAACCCTAACGCTAACCCTAACACTATCCTTGAACTGTTGCTAACCCTAACCCTAACCCTAACACTATCCTAGGCCTGATGATAACACTAACCCTGACCTTAACACTATCCTAGGGTTTATGTTAACCCTAACCCTAACACAATCCTAGGGCGGATGCTAACCCTAACCCTAACCCTAATACTATCCTAGGGCTGATGCTAACCCTAACCCTAACCGTAGCACTATCCTAGGGCTGATGCTAACCCTAACCCTAACACTATCCTAGGCCTGATGCTAACCCTAACCCTAACCCTAACCCTAACCCTAAGAATATCCTAGGGCTGATGCTAACCCTAACCCTAACCCTAACACTATCCTAGGGCTGATGCTAACCCTAACACTAACACTATCCTAGGGCTGATGCTAACCCTAACCCTACCCCTAACACTATCCTAGGGCTGATGCTAACCCTAACCCTAACGCTATCACTATCCTAGGGCTGAGGCTAACCCTAACCCTAATACTATCCTACGGCTGATGCTAACCCTAACCCTAACCCTAACACTATCCTAGGGCTGATGCTAACCCTAACCCTAACACTATCCTAGGCCTGATGAAAACCCTAACCCTAACCCTAACACTATCCTAGGGCTGATGCTAACCCTAACCCTAACACTATCCTAGGCCTGATGCTAACCCTAACCATAACCCTAACACTATCGTAGGGCTGATGCTAACCCTAACCCTAACACTATCCTAGGTCTGATGCTAACCCTAACCCTAACCCTAACACTATCCTAGGGATGATGCTAACCCTAACCCTAACACTATCCTAGGCCTGATGATAACCCTAACCCTAACACTAACACTATCCTAGGGCGATGCTAACCCTAACACTAACACTATCCTAGGCCTGATGATAACCCTAACACTAACCCTAACACTATACTAGGGCTGATTCTAACCCTAACCCTAACACTATCCTAGGGCTGATGCTAACCCTAACCCTAACCCTAACACTATCCTAGGGCTGATGCTAAACTTAACCCTAACCCTAACACTATCCTAGGGCTGATTATAACCGTAACCCTAACACTATCCTAGGCCTGATGCTAACCCTAACCCTTACCCTAACACTATCCTAGGGCTGATGCTGAACCTAACCATAACCCTAACACTATCCTAGGGCTGATGCTAACCCTAACCCTAACACTATCCTAGGGCTGATGCTAATCCTAACCCTAACCCTAACACTATCCTAGGGCTGGTGCTAACCCTAACCCTAACACTATTCTAGGGCTGGTGCTAACCCTAACCCTATCCCTAACATTATCCCAGGGCTGATGCTAACCCTAACCCTAACACTATCCTAGGGCTGATGCTAACCCTAACCATAACCCTAACACTATCCTAGGGCTGATGCTAACCCTAACCCTAACCCTAACACTATCCTAGGGCTGATGCTAACCCTAACCCTAACACTATCTTAGGCCTGATGCTAACCCTAACCCTAACCCTAACACTATCTTAGGGCTGAGGCTAACCCTAACCCTAACACTATCCTACGGCTGAGGCTAACCCTAACCTTAACCCTAACACTATCCTAGGGCTGATGCTAACCCTAACCCTAACACTATGCTAGGCCTGATGCTAACCCTAACCCTAACCCTAACACTATCCTAGGGCTGATGCTAACCCTAACCCTAACACTATCCTAGGGCTGATGCTAACCCTAACCCTAACCCTAACACTATCCTAGGGCTGATGCTAACCCTAACCCTAACACTATCCTAGGAGTGATGCTAACCCTATCCGTAACCCTAACACTCTCCTAGGGCTGAGGCTAACCCTAACCTAACACTATCCAAGTCTGATGCTAACCCTAACCCTAACCCAAACACTATCCTAGGGTTGATGCTAACCCTAAAACTAACACTATCCTAGGGCTGATGCTAACCCTAACCCTAACCCTAACACTATCCTTGGGCTGATGCTAACCCTAACCCTAACACTATCCTGGGCCTGATCCTAACCCTAACCCTAACCCTAACACTATCCTAGGGCTGATGCTAACCCTAACCCTAACACTATCCTTGGGCTGATGCTAACCCTAACCCTAACCCTAACACTATTATAGGGCAGATGCTAACCCTATCGCTAACCCTAACACTATCCTTGAACTGATGCTAACCCTAACCCTAACCCTAACACTATCCTAGGCCTGATGATAACCCTAACCCTAACCCTAACACTATCCTACGGTTTATGTTAACCCTAACCCTAACACAATCCTAGGGCTGATGCTAACCCTAACCCTAACCCTAACACTATCCTAGGGCGGATGCTAACCCTAACCCTAACCCTAACACTATCCTAGGGCTGATGCTAACCGTAACACTAACACTATCCTAGGGCTGATGCTAACCCTAACCCTAACCCTAACATTATCCTAGGGCTGATGCTAACCCTAATCCTAACTCTAACACTATCTTAGGGCTGAGGCTAACCCTAACCCTAACACTATCCTACGGCTGATGCTAACCCTAACCCTAAACCTAACACTATCCTAGGGCTGATGCTAACCCTAACCCTAACACTATCCTAGGCCTGATGCTAACCCTAACCCTAACCCTAACACTATCCCAGGGCTGATGCTAACCCTAACCCTAACACTATCCTAGGGCTGATGCTAACCCTAACCCTAACCCTAACACTATCCTAGGGCTGATGCTAACCCTAACCCTAACACTATCCTAGGCCTGATGATAACCATAACCCTAACCCTAACACTATCCTAGGGCTGATGCTAACCCTAACCCTAACACTATCCTAGGGCTGATGCTAACCCTAACCCTAACCCTAACACTATCCTAGGGCGGATGCTAACCCTAACCCTAACCCTAACACTATCCTAGGGCTGATGCTAACCCTAACCCTAACCCTAACACTATCCTAGGGCTGATGCTAACCCTAACCCTAACACTATCCTAGGCCTGATGCTAACCCTAACCCTAACCCTAACCCTAACCCTAATAATATCCTAGGGCTGATGCTAACCCTAACCCTAACCCTAACACTATCCTAGGGCTGATGCTAACCCTAACACTAACACTATCCTAGGGCTGATGCTAACCCTAACCCTACCCCTAACACTATCCTAGGGCTGATGCTAACCCTAACCCTAACGCTAACACTATCCTAGGGCTGAGGCTAACCCTAACCCTAACACTATCCTACGGCTGATGCTAACCCTAACCCTAACCCTAACACTATCCTAGGGCTGATGCTAACCCTAACCCTAACCCTATCCTAGGCCTGATGATAACCCTAACCCTAACCCTAACACTATCCAAGGGCTGATGCTAACCCTAACCCTAACACTATCCTAGGCCTGATGCTAACCCTAACCATAACCCTAACACTATCGTAGGGCTGATGCTAACCCTAACCCTAACCCTATCCTAGGGCTGATGCTAACCCTAACCCTAACCCTAACACTATCCTAGGGCTGATGCTAACCCTAACCCTAACACTATCATAGGCCTGATGATAACCGTAACCCTAACCCTAACACTGTCCTAGGGCTGATGCTAACCCTAACCCTAACACTATCCTAGGCCTGATGCTAACCCTAACCCTAACCCTAACACTTTCCTAGGGCTGATGCTAACCCTAACCCTAGCCTTAACCCTATCCTAGGGCTGATGCTAACCCTAACCCTAACACTATCCTAGACCTGATGATAACCCTAACCCTAACACTAACACTATCCTAGGGCTGATGCTAACCCTAACCCTAACACTATCCTAGGGCTGATGCTAACCCTAACCCTAACACTATCCTAGGCCTGATGCTAACCCTAACCCTAACCCTAACACTATCCTAGGGCTGATGCTAACCCTAACGCTAACAGTAAAACTATCCTTGAACTGATGCTAACCCTAACCCTAACCCTAACACTATCCTAGGCCTGATGATAACCCTAACCCTAACCCTAACACTATCCTAGGGTTTATGTTAACCCTAACCCTAACACTATCCTAGGGCTGATGCTAACCCTAACCCTACCACTATCCTGGGCCTGATGCTAACCCTAACCCTAACACTAACACTATCCTAGGGCTGATGCTAACCCTAACCCTAACACTATCCTAGGGCTGATGCTAACACTAACCCTAACCCTAACACTATCCTAGGGCTGATGCTAACCCCAACGCTAACCCTAACACTATCCTTGAACTAATGCTAACCCTAACCCTAACCCTAACACTATCCTAGGCCTTATGATAACCCTAACCCTAACCCTAACACTATCCTAGGGTTTATGTTAACCCTAACCCTAACAGTATCCTAGGGCTGATGCTAACCCTAACCCTAACCCTAACACTATCCTAGGGCTGATGCTAACCCTAACCCTAACACTATCCTAGGGCTGATGCTAACCCTAACCCTAACCCTAACACTATCCTAGGGTTGATGCTAACCCTAACCCTAACACTATCCTAGGCCTGATGATAACCCTAACCATAACCCTAACACTATCCTAGGGCTGATGCTAACCCTAACCCTAACACTATCCTAGGGCTGATGCTAACCCTAACCCTAACCCTAACACTATCCTAGGGCTGATGCTAACCCTAACGCTAACCCTAACACTATCCTTGAACTGATGCTAACCCTAACCCTAACCCTAACACTATCCTAGGCCTGATGATAACCCTAACCCTAACCCTAACACTATCCTAGGGTTTATGTTAACCCTAACCCTAACAGTATCCTAGGGCTGATGATAACCCTAACCCTAACCCTAACACTATCCTAGGGCGGATGCTAACCCTAACCCTAACACTATCCTAGGGCTGATGCTAACCCTAACCCTAACCCTAACACTATCCTAGGGCTGATGCTAACCCTAACCCTAACACTATCCTAGGCCTGATGATAACCCTAACCCTAACCCTAACACTATCCTAGGGCTGATGCTAACCCTAAACCTAACACTATCCTAGGGCTGATGCTAACCCTAACCCTAACCCTAACACTATCCTAGGGCTGATGCTAACCCTAACCCTAACCCTAACACTATCCTAGGGCTGATGCTAACCCTAACCCTAACCCTAACACTATCCTAGGGCTGATGCTAACCCTAACCCTAACACTATCCTAGGCCTAATTCTAACCCTAACCCTAACCCTAACCCTAACCCTAATAATATCCTAGGGCTGATGCTAACCCTAACCCTAACCCTAACACTATCCTAGGGCTGATGCTAACCCTAACCCTAACACTATCCTTGGGCTGATGCTAACCCTAACCCTAACCCTAACACTATCCTAGGGCAGATGCTAACCCTATCGCTAACCCTAACACTATCCTTGAACTGATGCTAACCCTAACCCTAACCCTAACACTATCCTAGGCCTGATGATAACCCTAACCCTAACCCTAACACTATCCTACGGTTTATGTTAACCCTAACCCTAACACAATCCTAGGGCTGATGCTAACCCTAACCCTAACCCTAACACTATCCTAGGGCGGATGCTAACCCTAACCCTAACCCTAACACTATCCTAGGGCTGATGCTAACCGTAACACTAACACTATCCTAGGGCTGATGCTAACCCTAACCCTAACACTAACATTATCCTAGGGCTGATGCTAACCCTAACCCTAACTCTAACACTATCTTAGGGCTGAGGCTAACCCTAACCCTAACACTATCCTACGGCTGATGCTAACCCTAACCCTAAACCTAACACTATCCTAGGGCTGATGCTAACCCTAACCCTAACACTATCCTAGGCCTGATGCTAACCCTAACCCTAACCCTAACGCTATCCCAGGGCTGATGCTAACCCTAACCCTAACACTATCCTAGGGCTGATGCTAACCCTAACCCTAACCCTAACACTATCCTAGGGCTGATGCTAACCCTAACCCTAACACTATCCTAGGCCTGATGATAACCATAACCCTAACCCTAACACTATCCTAGGGCTGATGCTAACCCTAACCCTAACCCTAACACTATCCTAGGGCTGATGCTAACCCTAACGCTAACCCTAACACTATCCTTGAACTGATGCTAACCCTAACCCTAACCCTAACACTATCCTAGGCCTGATGATAACCCTAACCCTGACCTTAACACTATCCTAGGGTTTATGTTAACCCTAACCCTAACACAATCCTAGGGCGGATGCTAACCCTAACCCTAACCCTAATACTATCCTAGGGCTGATGCTAACCCTAACCCTAACCGTAGCACTATCCTAGGGCTGATGCTAACCCTAACCCTAACACTATCCTAGGCCTGATGCTAACCCTAACCCTAACCCTAACCCTAACCCTAAGAATATCCTAGGGCTGATGCTAACCCTAACCCTAACCCTAACACTATCCTAGGGCTGATGCTAACCCTAACACTAACACTATCCTAGGGCTGATGCTAACCCTAACCCTACCCCTAACACTATCCTAGGGCTGATGCTAACCCTAACCCTAACGCTATCACTATCCTAGGGCTGAGGCTAACCCTAACCCTAATACTATCCTACGGCTGATGCTAACCCTAACCCTAACCCTAACACTATCCTAGGGCTGATGCTAACCCTAACCCTAACACTATCCTAGGCCTGATGAAAACCCTAACCCTAACCCTAACACTATCCTAGGGCTGATGCTAACCCTAACCCTAACACTATCCTAGGCCTGATGCTAACCCTAACCATAACCCTAACACTATCGTAGGGCTGATGCTAACCCTAACCCTAACACTATCCTAGGTCTGATGCTAACCCTAACGCTAACCCTAACACTATCCTAGGGATGATGCTAACCCTAACCCTAACACTATCCTAGGCCTGATGATAACCCTAACCCTAACACTAACACTATCCTAGGGCGATGCTAACCCTAACACTAACACTATCCTAGGCCTGATGATAACCCTAACACTAACCCTAACACTATACTAGGGCTGATTCTAACCCTAACCCTAACACTATCCTAGGGCTGATGCTAACCCTAACCCTAACCCTAACACTATCCTAGGGCTGATGCTAACCCTAACCCTAACCCTAACACTATCCTAGGGCTGATGCTAAACTTAACCCTAACCCTAACACTATCCTAGGGCTGATTATAACCGTAACCCTAACACTATCCTAGGCCTGATGCTAACCCTAACCCTTACCCTAACACTATCCTAGGGCTGATGCTGAACCTAACCATAACCCTAACACTATCCTAGGGCTGATGCTAACCCTAACCCTAACACTATCCTAGGGCTGATGCTAATCCTAACCCTAACCCTAACACTATCCTAGGGCTGGTGCTAACCCTAACCCTAACACTATTCTAGGGCTGGTGCTAACCCTAACCCTATCCCTAACATTATCCCAGGGCTGATGCTAACCCTAACCCTAACACTATCCTAGGGCTGATGCTAACCCTAACCCTAACCCTAACACTATCCTAGGGCTGATGCTAACCCTAACCCTAACCCTAACACTATCCTAGGGCTGATGCTAACCCTAACCCTAACACTATCTTAGGCCTGATGCTAACCCTAACCCTAACCCTAACACTATCTTAGGGCTGAGGCTAACCCTAACCCTAACACTATCCTACGGCTGAGGCTAACCCTAACCTTAACCCTAACACTATCCTAGGGCTGATGCTAACCCTAACCCTAACACTATGCTAGGCCTGATGCTAACCCTAACCCTAACCCTAACACTATCCTAGGGCTGATGCTAACCCTAACCCTAACACTATCCTAGGGCTGATGCTAACCCTAACCCTAACCCTAACACTATCCTAGGGCTGATGCTAACCCTAACCCTAACACTATCCTAGGAGTGATGCTAACCCTATCCGTAACCCTAACACTCTCCTAGGGCTGAGGCTAACCCTAACCTAACACTATCCAAGTCTGATGCTAACCCTAACCCTAACCCAAACACTATCCTAGGGTTGATGCTAACCCTAAAACTAACACTATCCTAGGGCTGATGCTAACCCTAACCCTAACCCTAACACTATCCTTGGGCTGATGCTAACCCTAACCCTAACACTATCCTGGGCCTGATGCTAACCCTAACCCTAACCCTAACACTATCCTAGGGCTGATGCTAACCCTAACCCTAACACTATCCTTGGGCTGATGCTAACCCTAACCCTAACCCTAACACTATTATAGGGCAGATGCTAACCCTATCGCTAACCCTAACACTATCCTTGAACTGATGCTAACCCTAACCCTAACCCTAACACTATCCTAGGCCTGATGATAACCCTAACCCTAACCCTAACACTATCCTACGGTTTATGTTAACCCTAACCCTAACACAATCCTAGGGCTGATGCTAACCCTAACCCTAACCCTAACACTATCCTAGGGCGGATGCTAACCCTAACCCTAACCCTAACACTATCCTAGGGCTGATGCTAACCGTAACACTAACACTATCCTAGGGCTGATGCTAACCCTAACCCTAACCCTAACATTATCCTAGGGCTGATGCTAACCCTAATCCTAACTCTAACACTATCTTAGGGCTGAGGCTAACCCTAACCCTAACACTATCCTACGGCTGATGCTAACCCTAACCCTAAACCTAACACTATCCTAGGGCTGATGCTAACCCTAACCCTAACACTATCCTAGGCCTGATGCTAACCCTAACCCTAACCCTAACACTATCCCAGGGCTGATGCTAACCCTAACCCTAACACTATCCTAGGGCTGATGCTAACCCTAACCCTAACCCTAACACTATCCTAGGGCTGATGCTAACCCTAACCCTAACACTATCCTAGGCCTGATGATAACCATAACCCTAACCCTAACACTATCCTAGGGCTGATGCTAACCCTAACCCTAACACTATCCTAGGGCTGATGCTAACCCTAACCCTAACCCTAACACTATCCTAGGGCTGATGCTAACCCTAACGCTAACTCTAACACTATCCTTGAACTGATGCTAACCCTAACCCTAACCCTAACACTATCCTAGGCCTGATGATAACCCTAACCCTGACCTTAACACTATCCTAGGGTTTATGTTAACCCTAACCCTAACACTATCCTAGGGCGGATGCTAACCCTAACCCTAACCCTAACACTATCCTAGGGCTGATGCTAACCCTAACCCTAACCCTAACACTATCCTAGGGCTGATGCTAACCCTAACCCTAACACTATCCTAGGCCTGATGCTAACCCTAACCCTAACCCTAACCCTAACCCTAATAATATCCTAGGGCTGATGCTAACCCTAACCCTAACCCTAACACTATCCTAGGGCTGATGCTAACCCTAACACTAACACTATCCTAGGGCTGATGCTAACCCTAACCCTACCCCTAACACTATCCTGGGGCTGATGCTAACCCTAACCCTAACGCTAACACTATCCTAGGGCTGAGGCTAACCCTAACCCTAACACTATCCTACGGCTGATGCTAACCCTAACCCTAACCCTAACACTATCCTAGGGCTGATGCTAACCCTAACCCTAACCCTATCCAAGGCTGATGATAACCCTAACCCTAACCCTAACACTATCCAAGGGCTGATGCTAACCCTAACCCTAACACTATCCTAGGCCTGATGCTAACCCTAACCATAACCCTAACACTATCGTAGGGCTGATGCTAACCCTAACCCTAACACTATCCTAGGGCTGATGCTAACCCTAACCCTAACCCTAACACTATCCTAGGGCTGATGCTAACCCTAACCCTAACACTATCATAGGCCTGATGATAACCGTAACCCTAACCCTAACACTATCCTAGGGCTGATGCTAACCCTAACCCTAACACTATCCTAGGCCTGATGCTAACCCTAACCCTAACCCTAACACTTTCCTAGGGCTGATGCTAACCCTAACCCTAGCCTTAACCCTATCCTAGGGCTGATGCTAACCCTAACCCTAACACTATCCTAGACCTGATGATAACCCTAACCCTAACACTAACACTATCCTAGGGCTGATGCTAACCCTAACCCTAACACTATCCTAGGGCTGATGCTAACCCTAACCCTAACACTATCCTAGGCCTGATGCTAACCCTAACCCTAACCCTAACACTATCCTAGGGCTGATGCTAACCCTAACGCTAACAGTAAAACTATCCTTGAACTGATGCTAACCCTAACCCTAACCCTAACACTATCCTAGGCCTGATGATAACCCTAACCCTAACCCTAACACTATCCTAGGGTTTATGTTAACCCTAACCCTAACACTATCCTAGGGCTGATGCTAACCCTAACCCTACCACTATCCTGGGCCTGATGCTAACCCTAACCCTAACACTAACACTATCCTAGGGCTGATGCTAACCCTAACCCTAACACTATCCTAGGGCTGATGCTAACACTAACCCTAACCCTAACACTATCCTAGGGCTGATGCTAACCCCAACGCTAACCCTAACACTATCCTTGAACTAATGCTAACCCTAACCCTAACCCTAACACTATCCTAGGCCTTATGATAACCCTAACCCTAACCCTAACACTATCCTAGGGTTTATGTTAACCCTAACCCTAACAGTATCCTAGGGCTGATGCTAACCCTAACCCTAACCCTAACACTATCCTAGGGCTGATGCTAACCCTAACCCTAACACTATCCTAGGGCTGATGCTAACCCTAACCCTAACCCTAACACTATCCTAGGGTTGATGCTAACCCTAACCCTAACACTATCCTAGGCCTGATGATAACCCTAACCATAACCCTAACACTATCCTAGGGCTGATGCTAACCCTAACCCTAACACTATCCTAGGGCTGATGCTAACCCTAACCCTAACCCTAACACTATCCTAGGGCTGATGCTAACCCTAACGCTAACCCTAACACTATCCTTGAACTGATGCTAACCCTAACCCTAACCCTAACACTATCCTAGGCCTGATGATAACCCTAACCCTAACCCTAACACTATCCTAGGGTTTATGTTAACCCTAACCCTAACAGTATCCTAGGGCTGATGATAACCCTAACCCTAACCCTAACACTATCCTAGGGCGGATGCTAACCCTAACCCTAACACTATCCTAGGGCTGATGCTAACCCTAACCCTAACCCTAACACTATCCTAGGGCTGATGCTAACCCTAACCCTAACACTATCCTAGGCCTGATGATAACCCTAACCCTAACCCTAACACTATCCTAGGGCTGATGCTAACCCTAAACCTAACACTATCCTAGGGCTGATGCTAACCCTAACCCTAACCCTAACACTATCCTAGGGCTGATGCTAACCCTAACCCTAACCCTAACACTATCCTAGGGCTGATGCTAACCCTAACCCTAACCCTAACACTATCCTAGGGCTGATGCTAACCCTAACCCTAACACTATCCTAGGCCTAATTCTAACCCTAACCCTAACCCTAACCCTAACCCTAATAGTATCCTAGGGCTGATGCTAACCCTAACCCTAACCCTAACACTATCCTAGGGCTGATGCTAACCCTAACACTAACACTATCCTAGGGCTGATGCTAACCCTAACCCTACCCCTAACACTATCCTAGGGCTGATGCTAACCCTAACCCTAACGCTAACACTATCCTAGGGCTGAGGGTAACCCTAACCCTAACACTATCCTAGGGCTTATGCTAACCCTAACCCTAACCCTAACACTATCCTAGGGCTGATGCTAACCCTAACCCTAACACTATCCTAGGCCTGATGATAACCCTAACCCTAACCCTAACACTATCCTGGGGCTGATGCTAACCCTAACCCTAACACTATCCTAGGCCTGATGCTAACCCTAACCCTAACCCTAACACTATCGTAGGGCTAATGCTAACCCTAACCCTAACACTATCCTAGGGCTGATGCTAACACTAACCCTAACCCTAACACTATCCTAGGGCTGATGCTAACCCTACCCCTAACACTATCATAGGCCTGATGATAACCGTAACCCTAACCCTAACACTATCCTAGGGCTGATGCTAACCCTAACCCTAACACTATCCTAGGCCTGATGCTAACCCTAACCATAACCCTAACACTATCCTAGGGCTGATGCTAACCCTAACCCTAACCTTAACCCTATCCTAGGGCTGATGCTAACCCTAACCCTAACACTATCCTAGGCCTGATGATAACCCTAACCCTAACCCTAACACTATCCTAGGGCTGATGCTAACCCTAACCCTAACACTATCCTAGGGCTGATGCTAACCCTAACCCTAACACTATCCTAGGCCTGATGCTAACACTAACCCTAACCCTAACACTATCCTAGGGCTGATGCTAACCCTAACGGTAACCCTAAAACTATCCTTGAACTGATGCTAACACTAACCCTAACCCTAACACTATCCTAGGCCTGATGGTAACCCTAAACCTAACCCTAACACTATCCTAGGGTTTATGTTAACCCTAACCCTAACACTATCCTAGGGCTGATGCTAACCCTAACCCTACCACTATCCTGGGCCTGATGCTAACCCTAACCCTAACCCTAACCCTAACCCTAATAATATCCTAGGGCTGATGCTAACCCTAACCCTAACCCTAACACTATCCTAGGGCTGATGCTAACCCTAACACTAACACTATCCTAGGGCTGATGCTAACCCTAACCCTACCCCTAACACTATCCTGGGGCTGATGCTAACCCTAACCCTAACGCTAACACTATCCTAGGGCTGAGGCTAACCCTAACCCTAACACTATCCTACGGCTGATGCTAACCCTAACCCTAACCCTAACACTATCCTAGGGCTGATGCTAACCCTAACCCTAACCCTATCCAAGGCTGATGATAACCCTAACCCTAACCCTAGCACTATCCAAGGGCTGATGCTAACCCTAACCCTAACACTATCCTAGGCCTGATGCTAACCCTAACCATAACCCTAACACTATCGTAGGGCTGATGCTAACCCTAACCCTAACACTATCCTAGGGCTGATGCTAACCCTAACCCTAACCCTAACACTATCCTAGGGCTGATGCTAACCCTAACCCTAACACTATCATAGGCCTGATGATAACCGTAACCCTAACCCTAACACTATCCTAGGGCTGATGCTAACCCTAACCCTAACACTATCCTAGGCCTGATGCTAACCCTAACCCTAACCCTAACACTTTCCTAGGGCTGATGCTAACCCTAACCCTAGCCTTAACCCTATCCTAGGGCTGATGCTAACCCTAACCCTAACACTATCCTAGACCTGATGATAACCCTAACCCTAACACTAACACTATCCTAGGGCTGATGCTAACCCTAACCCTAACACTATCCTAGGGCTGATGCTAACCCTAACCCTAACACTATCCTAGGCCTGATGCTAACCCTAACCCTAACCCTAACACTATCCTAGGGCTGATGCTAACCCTAACGCTAACAGTAAAACTATCCTTGAACTGATGCTAACCCTAACCCTAACCCTAACACTATCCTAGGCCTGATGATAACCCTAACCCTAACCCTAACACTATCCTAGGGTTTATGTTAACCCTAACCCTAACACTATCCTAGGGCTGATGCTAACCCTAACCCTACCACTATCCTGGGCCTGATGCTAACCCTAACCCTAACACTAACACTATCCTAGGGCTGATGCTAACCCTAACCCTAACACTATCCTAGGGCTGATGCTAACACTAACCCTAACCCTAACACTATCCTAGGGCTGATGCTAACCCCAACGCTAACCCTAACACTATCCTTGAACTAATGCTAACCCTAACCCTAACCCTAACACTATCCTAGGCCTTATGATAACCCTAACCCTAACCCTAACACTATCCTAGGGTTTATGTTAACCCTAACCCTAACAGTATCCTAGGGCTGATGCTAACCCTAACCCTAACCCTAACACTATCCTAGGGCTGATGCTAACCCTAACCCTAACACTATCCTAGGGCTGATGCTAACCCTAACCCTAACCCTAACACTATCCTAGGGTTGATGCTAACCCTAACCCTAACACTATCCTAGGCCTGATGATAACCCTAACCATAACCCTAACACTATCCTAGGGCTGATGCTAACCCTAACCCTAACACTATCCTAGGGCTGATGCTAACCCTAACCCTAACCCTAACACTATCCTAGGGCTGATGCTAACCCTAACGCTAACCCTAACACTATCCTTGAACTGATGCTAACCCTAACCCTAACCCTAACACTATCCTAGGCCTGATGATAACCCTAACCCTAACCCTAACACTATCCTAGGGTTTATGTTAACCCTAACCCTAACAGTATCCTAGGGCTGATGATAACCCTAACCCTAACCCTAACACTATCCTAGGGCGGATGCTAACCCTAACCCTAACACTATCCTAGGGCTGATGCTAACCCTAACCCTAACCCTAACACTATCCTAGGGCTGATGCTAACCCTAACCCTAACCCTAACACTATCCTAGGGCTGATGCTAACCCTAACCCTAACCCTAACACTATCCTAGGGCTGATGCTAACCCTAACCCTAACACTATCCTAGGCCTAATTCTAACCCTAACCCTAACCCTAACCCTAACCCTAATAATATCCTAGGGCTGATGCTAACCCTAACCCTAACCCTAACACTATCCTAGGGCTGATGCTAACCCTAACACTAACACTATCCTAGGGCTGATGCTAACCCTAACCCTACCCCTAACACTATCCTAGGGCTGATGCTAACCCTAACCCTAACGCTAACACTATCCTAGGGCTGAGGGTAACCCTAACCCTAACACTATCCTAGGGCTTATGCTAACCCTAACCCTAACCCTAACACTATCCTAGGGCTGATGCTAACCCTAACCCTAACACTATCCTAGGCCTGATGATAACCCTAACCCTAACCCTAACACTATCCTGGGGCTGATGCTAACCCTAACCCTAACACTATCCTAGGCCTGATGCTAACCCTAACCCTAACCCTAACACTATCGTAGGGCTAATGCTAACCCTAACCCTAACACTATCCTAGGGCTGATGCTAACACTAACCCTAACCCTAACACTATCCTAGGGCTGATGCTAACCCTACCCCTAACACTATCATAGGCCTGATGATAACCGTAACCCTAACCCTAACACTATCCTAGGGCTGATGCTAACCCTAACCCTAACACTATCCTAGGCCTGATGCTAACCCTAACCCTAACCCTAACACTATCCTAGGGCTGATGCTAACCCTAACCCTAACCTTAACCCTATCCTAGGGCTGATGCTAACCCTAACCCTAACACTATCCTAGGCCTGATGATAACCCTAACCCTAACCCTAACACTATCCTAGGGCTGATGCTAACCCTAACCCTAACACTATCCTAGGGCTGATGCTAACCCTAACCCTAACACTATCCTAGGCCTGATGCTAACACTAACCCTAACCCTAACACTATCCTAGGGCTGATGCTAACCCTAACGGTAACCCTAAAACTATCCTTGAACTGATGCTAACACTAACCCTAACCCTAACACTATCCTAGGCCTGATGGTAACCCTAAACCTAACCCTAACACTATCCTAGGGTTTATGTTAACCCTAACCCTAACACTATCCTAGGGCTGATGCTAACCCTAACCCTACCACTATCCTGGGCCTGATGCTAACCCTAACCCTAACACTAACACTATCCTAGGGCTGATGCTAACCCTAACCCTAACACTATCCTATGGCTGATGCTAACACTAACCCTAACCCTAACACTATCCTAGGGCTGATGCTAACCCTAACGCTAACCCTAACACTATCCTAGGGCTGATGCTAACCCTAACCCTAACACTATCCTAGGCCTGATGCTAACCCTAACCCTAACCCTAACACTATCGTAGGGCTGATGCTAACCCTAACCCTAACACTATCCTAGGGCTGATGCTAACACTAACCCTAACCCTAACACTATCCTAGGGCTGATGCTAACCCTACCCCTAACACTATCATAGGCCTGATGATAACCGTAACCCTAACCCTAACACTATCCTAGGGCTGATGCTAACCCTAACCCTAACACTATCCTAGGCCTGATGCTAACCCTAACCCTAACCCTAACACTATCCTAGGGCTGATGCTAACCCTAACCCTAACCTTAACCCTATCCTAGGGCTGATGCTAACCCTAACCCTAACACTATCCTAGGCCTGATGATAACCCTAACCCTAACCCTAACACTATCCTAGGGCTGATGCTAACCCTAACCCTAACACTATCCTAGGGCTGATGCTAACCCTAACCCTAACACTATCCTAGGCCTGATGCTAACACTAACCCTAACCCTAACACTATCCTAGGGCTGATGCTAACCCTAACGGTAACCCTAAAACTATCCTTGAACTGATGCTAACACTAACCCTAACCCTAACACTATCCTAGGCCTGATGGTAACCCTAAACCTAACCCTAACACTATCCTAGGGTTTATGTTAACCCTAACCCTAACACTATCCTAGGGCTGATGCTAACCCTAACCCTACCACTATCCTGGGCCTGATGCTAACCCTAACCCTAACACTAACACTATCCTAGGGCTGATGCTAACCCTAACCCTAACACTATCCTATGGCTGATGCTAACACTAACCCTAACCCTAACACTATCCTAGGGCTGATGCTAACCCTAACGCTAACCCTAACACTATCCTAGGGCTGATGCTAACCCTAACCCTAACACTATCCTAGGCCTGATGCTAACCCTAACCCTAACCCTAACACTATCGTAGGGCTGATGCTAACCCTAACCCTAACACTATCCTAGGGCTGATGCTAACACTAACCCTAACCCTAACACTATCCTAGGGCTGATGCTAACCGTACCCCTAACACTATCATAGGCCTGATGATAACCGTAACCCTAACCCTAACACTATCCTAGGGCTGATGCTAACCCTAACCCTAACACTATCCTAGGCCTGATGCTAACCCTAACCCTAACCCTAACACTATCCTAGGGCTGATGCTAACCCTAACCCTAACCTTAACCCTATCCTAGGGCTGATGCTAACCCTAACCCTAACACTATCCTAGGCCTGATGATAACCCTAACCCTAACCCTAACACTATCCTAGGGCTGATGCTAACCCTAACCCTAACACTATCCTAGGGCTTATGCTAACCCTAACCCTAACACTATCCTAGGCCTGATGCTAACACTAACCCTAACCCTAACACTATCCTAGGGCTGATGCTAACCCTAACGCTAACCCTAAAACTATCCTTGAACTGATGCTAACACTAACCCTAACCCTAACACTATCCTAGGCCTGATGGTAACCCTAACCCTAACCCTAACACTATCCTAGGGTTTATGTTAACCCTAACCCTAACACTATCCTAGGGCTGATGCTAACCCTAACCCTACCACTATCCTGGGCCTGATGCTAACCCTAACCCTAACACTAACACTATCCTAGGGCTGATGCTAACCCTAACCCTAACACTATCCTAGGGCTGATGCTAACACTAACCCTAACCCTAACACTATCCTAGGGCTGATGCTAACCCTAACGCTAACCCTAACACTGTCCTTGAACTAATGCTAACCCTAACCCTAACCCTAACACTATCCTAGGCCTGATGATAACCCTAACCCTAACCCTAACACTATCCTAAGGTTTATGTTAACCCTAACCCTAACAGTATCCTAGGGCGGATGCTAACCTTAACCCTAACCGTAACACTATCCTAGGGCTGATGCTAACCCTAACCCTAACACTATCCTAGGGCTGATGTGAACCCTAACCCTAACCCTAACACTATCCTGGGGCTGATGCTAACCCTAACCCTAACTCTAACACTATCTTACGGCTGAGGCTAACCCTAACCCTAACACCATCCTACGGCTGAGGCTAACCCTAACCTTAACCCTAACACTATCCTAGGGCTGATGCTAACCCTAAGCCTAACACTATCCTAGGCCTGATGCTAACCCTAACCCTAACCCTAACACTATCCTAGGGCTGATGCTAACCCTAACCCAAACACTATCCTAGGGCTGATGCTAACCCTAACCCTAACACTATCCTAGGGCTGATTCTAACCGTAACCCTAACACTATCCTAGGCCTGATGCTAACCCTTACCCTTACCCTAACACTATCCTAGGGCTGATGATAACCCTAACCATAACCCTGACACTATCCTAGGGCTGATGCTAACCCTAACATTAACCCTAAGACTATCCTAGAGCTGATGCTAACCCTAACCCTAACACTATCCTAGGCCTGATGCTAACCCTAACCCTAACACTATTCTACGGCTGATGCTAACCCTAACCCTAACCCTAACACTATCCTAGGGCTGATGCTAACCCTAACCCTAACCCCAACACTATCCTTGGGCTGATGCTAACCCTAACCCTAACACTATCCTGGGCCTGATGCTAACCCTAACCCTAACCCTAACACTATCCTAGGGCTGATGCTAACCCTAACCCTAACACTATCCTTGGGTTGATGCTAACCCTAACCCTAACCCTAACACTATCCTAGGGCAGATGCTAACCCTAACGCTAACCCTAACACTATCCTTGAACTGATGCTAACCCTAACCCTAACCCTAACACTATCCTAGGCCTGATGATAACCCTAACCCTAACCCTAACACTATCCTAGGGTTTATGTTAACCCTAACCCTAACAGTATCCTAGGGCAGATGCTAACCCTAACGCTAACCCTAACACTATCCTTGAACTGATGCTAACCCTAACCCTAACCCTAACACTATCCTAGGCCTGATGATAACCCTAACCCTAACCCTAACACTATCCTAGGGTTTATGTTAACCCTAACCCTAACAGTATCCTAGGGCTGATGCTAACCCTAACCCTAACCCTAACACTATCCTAGGGCTGATGCTAACCCTAACCCTAACACTATCCTAGGGCTGATGCGAACCCTAACCCTAACCCTGACAATATCCTGGGGCTGATGCTAACCCTAACACTAACACTATCCTAGGGCTGATGTTAACCCTAACGCTAACCATTAACATTATCCTAGGGCTGATGCTAACCCTAACCCTAACTCTAACACTATCTTAGGGCTGAGGCTAACCCTAACCCTAACACTATCCTACGGCTGATGCTAACCCTAACCCCAACGCTAACACTATCCTGGGGCTGATGCTAACCCTAACCCTAACACTATCCTAGGCCTGATGCTAACCCTAACCCTAACCCTAACACTATCCTAGGGCTGATGCTAACCCTAACCCTAACAATATCCTAGGGCTGATGCTAACCGTAACCCTAACACTAACACTATCCTATGGCTGATGCTAACCCTAACAGTAACACTATCCTAGGCCTGATGATAACCCTAACCCTAACCCGGACACTATCCTAGGGCTGATGCTAACCCTAATGCTAACACTATCCTAGGGCTGATGCTAACCCTAACCCTAACCCTAACACTATCCTAGGGCTGACGCTAACGCTAACGCTAACCCTAACACTATCCTTGAACTGATGCTAACCCTAACCCTAACCATAACACTATCCTACGCCTGATGATAACCCTAACCCTAACCCTAACACTATCCTAGGGTTTATGTTAACCCTAACCCTATCACTATCCTAGGGATGATGCTAAACCTAACCATAACCCTAACACTATCCTAGGGCTGATGCAAACCCTAACCCTAACCCTAACACTAATCTAGGGCTGATGCTAACCCTAACCCTAACAATATCCTAGGCCTGATGCTAACCCTAACCCTAACACTATCCTAGGGCTGATGCTAACCCTAACCCTAACCCTAACACTATCCTAGGCCTGATGCTAACCCTATCCCTAACACTATCCTGGGCCTGATGCTAACCCTAACCGTAACCCTAACACTATCCTAGGGCTGATGCTAACCCTAACCCTAACACTATCCTTGGGCTGATGCTAACCCTAACCCTAACCCTAACACTATCCTAGGGCAGATGCTAATCGTAACGCTAACCCTAACACTATCCTTGAACTGATGCTAACCCTAACCCTAACCCTAACACTATCCTAGGCCTGATGATAACCCTAACCCTAACCCTAACACTATCCTAGGGCTGATGCTAACCCTAACACTAACACTATCCTAGGGCTGATGCTAACACTAACCCTAACCCTTAACGTTATCCTAGGGCTGATGCTAACCCTAACCCTAACTCTAACACTATCTTAGGCCTGAGGCTAACCCTAACCCTAACACTATCCTACGGCTGATGCTAACCCTAACCCTAACCCTAACACTATCCTAGGGCTGATGCTAACCCTAACCCTAACACTATCCTAGGCCTGATGCTAACCCTAACCCTAACCCTAACACTATCCTAGGGCTGATGCTAAACCTAACCCTAACACTATCCTAGGGCTGAGGCTAACCCTAACCCTAACCCTAACACTATCCTAGGGCTGATGCTAACCCTAACCCTAACACTATCCCAGGACTGATGATAACCCTAACCCTAACCCTGACACTATCCTAGGGCTGATGCTAACCCTAACCCTAACACTATCCTAGGGCTGATGCTAACCCTAACCCTAACCCTAACACTATCCTAGGGCTGAAGCTAACCCTAACCCTAACACTATCCTAGGCCTGATGATAACCCTAACCCTAACCCTAACACTATCCTAGGGCTGATGCTAACCCTAACCCTAACACTATCCTAGAGCTGATGCTAACCCTAACCCTAACCCTAACACTATCCTAAGTCTGATGCTAACCCTAGCCCTCACACTATCCTAGGCCTGATGATAACCCTAACCCTAACCTTAACACTATCCTAGGGCTGATGCTAACCCTAACCCTAACCCTAACACTATCCTAGGGCAGATGCTAACCCTATCGCTAACCCTAACACTATCCTTGAACTGATGCTAACCCTAACCCTAACCCTAACACTATCCTAGGCCTGATGATAAACCTAACCCTAACCCTAACACTATCCTAGGGTTTATGTTAACCCTAACCCTAACACAATCCTAGGGCTGATGCTAACCCTAACCCTAACCCTAACACTATCCTAGGGCGGATGCTAACCCTAACCCTAACCCTAACACTATCCTAGGGCTGATGCTAACCGTAACGCTAACACTATCCTAGGGCTGATGCTAACCCTAACCCTAACCCTAACGTTATCCTAGGGCTGATGTTAACCCTAACGCTAACTCTAACACTATCTTAGGGCCGAGGCTAACCCTAACCCTAACACTATCCTACGGCTGATGCTAACCCTAACCCTAAAACTATCCTAGGCCTGATGCTAACCCTAACACTATCCCTAACACTATCCTAGGGCTGATGCTAACCCTAACCCTAACACTATCCTAGGGCTGATGCTAACCCTAACCCTAACCCTAACACTATCCTAGGGCTGATGCTAACCCTAACCCTAACACTATCCTAGGCCTGATGATAACCCTAACCCTAACCCTAACACTATCCTAGGGCTGATGCTAACCCTAACCCTAACACTATCCTAGGGCTGATGCTAACCCTAACCCTAACCCTAACACTATCCTAGGGCTGATGCTAACCCTAACGCTAACCCTAACACTATCCTTGAACTGATGCTAACCCTAACCCTAACCCTAACACTATCCTAGGCCTGATGATAACCCTAATCCTAACCTTAACACTATCCTAGGGTTTATGTTAACCCTAACCCTAACACTATCCTAGGGCTGATGCTAACCCTAACCCTACCCCTAACACTATCCTAGGGCTGATGCTAACCCTAACCCTAACGCTAACACTATCCTAGGGCTGAGGCTAACCCTAACCCTAACACTATCCTACGGCTTATGCTAACCCTAACCCTAACCCTAACACTATCCTAGGGCTGATGCTAACCCTAACCCTAACACTATCCTAGGCCTGATGATAACCCTAACCCTAACCCTAACACTATCCTAGGGCTGATGCTAACCCTAACCCTAACACTATCCTAGGCCTGATGCTAACCCTAACCCTAACCCTAACACTATCGTAGGGCTGATGCTAACCCTAACCCTAACACTATCCTAGGGCTGATGCTAACACTAACCCTAACCCTAACACTATCCTAGGGCTGATGCTAACCCTACCCCTAACACTATCATAGGCCTGATGATAACCGTAACCCTAACCCTAACACTATCCTAGGGCTGATGCTAACCCTAACCCTAACACTATCCTAGGCCTGATGCTAACCCTAACCCTAACCCTAACACTATCCTAGGGCTGATGCTAACCCTAACCCTAACCTTAACCCTATCCTAGGGCTGATGCTAACCCTAACCCTAACACTATCCTAGGCCTGATGATAACCCTAACCCTAACCCTAACACTATCCTAGGGCTGATGCTAACCCTAACCCTAACACTATCCTAGGGCTGATGCTAACCCTAACCCTAACACTATCCTAGGCCTGATGCTAACACTAACCCTAACCCTAACACTATCCTAGGGCTGATGCTAACCCTAACGGTAACCCTAAAACTATCCTTGAACTGATGCTAACACTAACCCTACCCCTAACACTATCATAGGCCTGATGATAACCGTAACCCTAACCCTAACACTATCCTAGGGCTGATGCTAACCCTAACCCTAACACTATCCTAGGCCTGATGCTAACCCTAACCCTAACCCTAACACTATCCTAGGGCTGATGCTAACCCTAACCCTAACCTTAACCCTATCCTAGGGCTGATGCTAACCCTAACCCTAACACTATCCTAGGCCTGATGATAACCCTAACCCTAACCCTAACACTATCCTAGGGCTGATGCTAACCCTAACCCTAACACTATCCTAGGGCTTATGCTAACCCTAACCCTAACACTATCCTAGGCCTGATGCTAACACTAACCCTAACCCTAACACTATCCTAGGGCTGATGCTAACCCTAACGCTAACCCTAAAACTATCCTTGAACTGATGCTAACACTAACCCTAACCCTAACACTATCCTAGGCCTGATGGTAACCCTAACCCTAACCCTAACACTATCCTAGGGTTTATGTTAACCCTAACCCTAACACTATCCTAGGGCTGATGCTAACCCTAACCCTACCACTATCCTGGGCCTGATGCTAACCCTAACCCTAACACTAACACTATCCTAGGGCTGATGCTAACCCTAACCCTAACACTATCCTAGGGCTGATGCTAACACTAACCCTAACCCTAACACTATCCTAGGGCTGATGCTAACCCTAACGCTAACCCTAACACTGTCTTTGAACTAATGCTAACCCTAACCCTAACCCTAACACTATCCTAGGCCTGATGATAACCCTAACCCTAACCCTAACACTATCCTAAGGTTTATGTTAACCCTAACCCTAACAGTATCCTAGGGCGGATGCTAACCTTAACCCTAACCGTAACACTATCCTAGGGCTGATGCTAACCCTAACCCTAACACTATCCTAGGGCTGATGCGAACCCTAACCCTAACCCTAACACTATCCTGGGGCTGATGCTAACCCTAACCCTAACTCTAACACTATCTTACGGCTGAGGCTAACCCTAACCCTAACACCATCCTACGGCTGAGGCTAACCCTAACCTTAACCCTAACACTATCCTAGGGCTGATGCTAACCCTAAGCCTAACACTATCCTAGGCCTGATGCTAACCCTAACCCTAACCCTAACACTATCCTAGGGCTGATGCTAACCCTAACCCAAACACTATCCTAGGGCTGATGCTAACCCTAACCCTAACCCTAACACTATCCTAGGGCTGATTCTAACCGTAACCCTAACACTATCCTAGGCCTGATGCTAACCCTTACCCTTACCCTAACACTATCCTAGGGCTGATGATAACCCTAACCATAACCCTGACACTATCCTAGGGCTGATGCTAACCCTAACATTAACCCTAAGACTATCCTAGAGCTGATGCTAACCCTAACCCTAACACTATCCTAGGCCTGATGCTAACCCTAACCCTAACACTATTCTACGGCTGATGCTAACCCTAACCCTAACCCTAACACTATCCTAGGGCTGATGCTAACCCTAACCCTAACCCCAACACTATCCTTGGGCTGATGCTAACCCTAACCCTAACACTATCCTGGGCCTGATGCTAACCCTAACCCTAACCCTAACACTATCCTAGGGCTGATGCTAACCCTAACCCTAACACTATCCTTGGGTTGATGCTAACCCTAACCCTAACCCTAACACTATCCTAGGGCAGATGCTAACCCTAACGCTAACCCTAACACTATCCTTGAACTGATGCTAACCCTAACCCTAACCCTAACACTATCCTAGGCCTGATGATAACCCTAACCCTAACCCTAACACTATCCTAGGGTTTATGTTAACCCTAACCCTAACAGTATCCTAGGGCAGATGCTAACCCTAACGCTAACCCTAACACTATCCTTGAACTGATGCTAACCCTAACCCTAACCCTAACACTATCCTAGGCCTGATGATAACCCTAACCCTAACCCTAACACTATCCTAGGGTTTATGTTAACCCTAACCCTAACAGTATCCTAGGGCTGATGCTAACCCTAACCCTAACCCTAACACTATCCTAGGGCTGATGCTAACCCTAACCCTAACACTATCCTAGGGCTGATGCGAACCCTAACCCTAACCCTGACAATATCCTGGGGCTGATGCTAACCCTAACACTAACACTATCCTAGGGCTGATGTTAACCCTAACGCTAACCATTAACATTATCCTAGGCCTGATGCTAACCCTAACCCTAACCCTAACACTATCCTAGGGCTGATGCTAACCCTAACCCTAACAATATCCTAGGGCTGATGCTAACCGTAACCCTAACACTAACACTATCCTATGGCTGATGCTAACCCTAACAGTAACACTATCCTAGGCCTGATGATAACCCTAACCCTAACCCGGACACTATCCTAGGGCTGATGCTAACCCTAATGCTAACACTATCCTAGGGCTGATGCTAACCCTAACCCTAACCCTAACACTATCCTAGGGCTGACGCTAACGCTAACGCTAACCCTAACACTATCCTTGAACTGATGCTAACCCTAACCCTAACCATAACACTATCCTACGCCTGATGATAACCCTAACCCTAACCCTAACACTATCCTAGGGTTTATGTTAACCCTAACCCTATCACTATCCTAGGGATGATGCTAAACCTAACCATAACCCTAACACTATCCTAGGGCTGATGCAAACCCTAACCCTAACCCTAACACTAATCTAGGGCTGATGCTAACCCTAACCCTAACACTATCCTAGGCCTGATGCTAACCCTAACCCTAACACTATCCTAGGGCTGATGCTAACCATAACCCTAACCCTAACACTATCCTAGGCCTGATGCTAACCCTATCCCTAACACTATCCTGGGCCTGATGCTAACCCTAACCGTAACCCTAACACTATCCTAGGGCTGATGCTAACCCTAACCCTAACACTATCCTTGGGCTGATGCTAACCCTAACCCTAACCCTAACACTATCCTAGGGCAGATGCTAATCGTAACGCTAACCCTAACACTATCCTTGAACTGATGCTAACCCTAACCCTAACCCTAACACTATCCTAGGCCTGATGATAACCCTAACCCTAACCCTAACACTATCCTAGGGCTGATGCTAACCCTAACACTAACACTATCCTAGGGCTGATGCTAACACTAACCCTAACCCTTAACGTTATCCTAGGGCTGATGCTAACCCTAACCCTAACTCTAACACTATCTTAGGCCTGAGGCTAACCCTAACCCTAACACTATCCTACGGCTGATGCTAACCCTAACCCTAACCCTAACACTATCCTAGGGCTGATGCTAACCCTAACCCTAACACTATCCTAGGCCTGATGCTAACCCTAACCCTAACCCTAACACTATCCTAGGGCTGATGCTAAACCTAACCCTAACACTATCCTAGGGCTGAGGCTAACCCTAACCCTAACCCTAACACTATCCTAGGGCTGATGCTAACCCTAACCCTAACACTATCCCAGGACTGATGATAACCCTAACCCTAACCCTGACACTATCCTAGGGCTGATGCTAACCCTAACCCTAACACTATCCTAGGGCTGATGCTAACCCTAACCCTAACCCTAACACTATCCTAGGGCTGAAGCTAACCCTAACCCTAACACTATCCTAGGCCTGATGATAACCCTAACCCTAACCCTAACACTATCCTAGGGCTGATGCTAACCCTAACCCTAACACTATCCTAGAGCTGATGCTAACCCTAACCCTAACCCTAACACTATCCTAAGTCTGATGCTAACCCTAGCCCTCACACTATCCTAGGCCTGATGATAACCCTAACCCTAACCTTAACACTATCCTAGGGCTGATGCTAACCCTAACCCTAACCCTAACACTATCCTAGGGCAGATGCTAACCCTATCGCTAACCCTAACACTATCCTTGAACTGATGCTAACCCTAACCCTAACCCTAACACTATCCTAGGCCTGATGATAAACCTAACCCTAACCCTAACACTATCCTAGGGTTTATGTTAACCCTAACCCTAACACAATCCTAGGGCTGATGCTAACCCTAACCCTAACCCTAACACTATCCTAGGGCGGATGCTAACCCTAACACTAACCCTAACACTATCCTAGGGCTGATGCTAACCGTAACGCTAACACTATCCTAGGGCTGATGCTAACCCTAACCCTAACCCTAACGTTATCCTAGGGCTGATGTTAACCCTAACGCTAACTCTAACACTATCTTAGGGCCGAGGCTAACCCTAACCCTAACACTATCCTACGGCTGATGCTAACCCTAACCCTAAAACTATCCTAGGCCTGATGCTAACCCTAACACTAACCCTAACACTATCCTAGGGCTGATGCTAACCCTAACCCTAACACTATCCTAGGGCTGATGCTAACCCTAACCCTAACCCTAACACTATCCTAGGGCTGATGCTAACCCTAACCCTAACACTATCCTAGGCCTGATGATAACCCTAACCCTAACCCTAACACTATCCTAGGGCTGATGCTAACCCTAACCCTAACACTATCCTAGGGCTGATGCTAACCCTAACCCTAACCCTAACACTATCCTAGGGCTGATGCTAACCCTAACGCTAACCCTAACACTATCCTTGAACTGATGCTAACCCTAACCCTAACCCTAACACTATCCTAGGCCTGATGATAACCCTAATCCTAACCTTAACACTATCCTAGGGTTTATGTTAACCCTAACCCTAACACTATCCTAGGGCTGATGCTAACCCTAACCCTACCCCTAACACTATCCTAGGGCTGATGCTAACCCTAACCCTAACGCTAACACTATCCTAGGGCTGAGGCTAACCCTAACCCTAACACTATCCTACGGCTTATGCTAACCCTAACCCTAACCCTAACACTATCCTAGGGCTGATGCTAACCCTAACCCTAACACTATCCTAGGCCTGATGATAACCCTAACCCTAACCCTAACACTATCCTAGGGCTGATGCTAACCCTAACCCTAACACTATCCTAGGCCTGATGCTAACCCTAACCCTAACCCTAACACTATCGTAGGGCTGATGCTAACCCTAACCCTAACACTATCCTAGGGCTGATGCTAACACTAACCCTAACCCTAACACTATCCTAGGGCTGATGCTAACCCTACCCCTAACACTATCATAGGCCTGATGATAACCGTAACCCTAACCCTAACACTATCCTAGGGCTGATGCTAACCCTAACCCTAACACTATCCTAGGCCTGATGCTAACCCTAACCCTAACCCTAACACTATCCTAGGGCTGATGCTAACCCTAACCCTAACCTTAACCCTATCCTAGGGCTGATGCTAACCCTAACCCTAACACTATCCTAGGCCTGATGATAACCCTAACCCTAACCCTAACACTATCCTAGGGCTGATGCTAACCCTAACCCTAACACTATCCTAGGGCTGATGCTAACCCTAACCCTAACACTATCCTAGGCCTGATGCTAACACTAACCCTAACCCTAACACTATCCTAGGGCTGATGCTAACCCTAACGGTAACCCTAAAACTATCCTTGAACTGATGCTAACACTAACCCTAACCCTAACACTATCCTAGGCCTGATGGTAACCCTAACCCTAACCCTAACACTATCCTAGGGTTTATGTTAACCCTAACCCTAACACTATCCTAGGGCTGATGCTAACCCTAACCCTACCACTATCCTGGGCCTGATGCTAACCCTAACCCTAACACTAACACTATCCTAGGGCTGATGCTAACCCTAACCCTAACACTATCCTAGGGCTGATGCTAACACTAACCCTAACCCTAACACTATCCTAGGGCTGATGCTAACCCTAACGCTAACCCTAACACTATCCTAGGGCTGATGCTAACCCTAACCCTAACACTATCCTAGGGCTGATGCTAACCCTAACGCTAACCCTAACACTATCCTAGGGCTGATGCTAACCCTAACCCTAACACTATCCTAGGCCTGATGCTAACCCTAACCCTAACCCTAACACTATCGTAGGGCTGATGCTAACCCTAACCCTAACACTATCCTAGGGCTGATGCTAACACTAACCCTAACCCTAACACTATCCTAGGGCTGATGCTAACCCTACCCCTAACACTATCATAGGCCTGATGATAACCGTAACCCTAACCCTAACACTATCCTAGGGCTGATGCTAACCCTAACCCTAACACTATCCTAGGCCTGATGCTAACCCTAACCCTAACCCTAACACTATCCTAGGGCTGATGCTAACCCTAACCCTAACCTTAACCCTATCCTAGGGCTGATGCTAACCCTAACCCTAACACTATCCTAGGCCTGATGATAACCCTAACCCTAACCCTAACACTATCCTAGGGCTGATGCTAACCCTAACCCTAACACTATCCTAGGGCTGATGCTAACCCTAACCCTAACACTATCCTAGGCCTGATGCTAACACTAACCCTAACCCTAACACTATCCTAGGGCTGATGCTAACCCTAACGGTAACCCTAAAACTATCCTTGAACTGATGCTAACACTAACTCTAACCCTAACACTATCCTAGGCCTGATGGTAACCCTAAACCTAACCCTAACACTATCCTAGGGTTTATGTTAACCCTAACCCTAACACTATCCTAGGGCTGATGCTAACCCTAACCCTACCACTATCCTGGGCCTGATGCTAACCCTAACCCTAACACTAACACTATCCTAGGGCTGATGCTAACCCTAACCCTAACACTATCCTATGGCTGATGCTAACACTAACCCTAACCCTAACACTATCCTAGGGCTGATGCTAACCCTAACGCTAACCCTAACACTATCCTAGGGCTGATGCTAACCCTAACCCTAACCCTAACACTATCCTAGGGCAGATGCTAATCGTAACGCTAACCCTAACACTATCCTTGAACTGATGCTAACCCTAACCCTAACCCTAACACTATCCTAGGCCTGATGATAACCCTAACCCTAACCCTAACACTATCCTAGGGCTGATGCTAACCCTAACACTAACACTATCCTAGGGCTGATGCTAACACTAACCCTAACCCTTAACGTTATCCTAGGGCTGATGCTAACCCTAACCCTAACTCTAACACTATCTTAGGCCTGAGGCTAACCCTAACCCTAACACTATCCTACGGCTGATGCTAACCCTAACCCTAACCCTAACACTATCCTAGGGCTGATGCTAACCCTAACCCTAACACTATCCTAGGCCTGATGCTAACCCTAACCCTAACCCTAACACTATCCTAGGGCTGATGCTAAACCTAACCCTAACACTATCCTAGGGCTGAGGCTAACCCTAACCCTAACCCTAACACTATCCTAGGGCTGATGCTAACCCTAACCCTAACACTATCCCAGGACTGATGATAACCCTAACCCTAACCCTGACACTATCCTAGGGCTGATGCTAACCCTAACCCTAACACTATCCTAGGGCTGATGCTAACCCTAACCCTAACCCTAACACTATCCTAGGGCTGAAGCTAACCCTAACCCTAACACTATCCTAGGCCTGATGATAACCCTAACCCTAACCCTAACACTATCCTAGGGCTGATGCTAACCCTAACCCTAACACTATCCTAGAGCTGATGCTAACCCTAACCCTAACCCTAACACTATCCTAAGTCTGATGCTAACCCTAGCCCTCACACTATCCTAGGCCTGATGATAACCCTAACCCTAACCTTAACACTATCCTAGGGCTGATGCTAACCCTAACCCTAACCCTAACACTATCCTAGGGCAGATGCTAACCCTATCGCTAACCCTAACACTATCCTTGAACTGATGCTAACCCTAACCCTAACCCTAACACTATCCTAGGCCTGATGATAAACCTAACCCTAACCCTAACACTATCCTAGGGTTTATGTTAACCCTAACCCTAACACAATCCTAGGGCTGATGCTAACCCTAACCCTAACCCTAACACTATCCTAGGGCGGATGCTAACCCTAACCCTAACCCTAACACTATCCTAGGGCTGATGCTAACCGTAACGCTAACACTATCCTAGGGCTGATGCTAACCCTAACCCTAACCCTAACGTTATCCTAGGGCTGATGTTAACCCTAACGCTAACTCTAACACTATCTTAGGGCCGAGGCTAACCCTAACCCTAACACTATCCTACGGCTGATGCTAACCCTAACCCTAAAACTATCCTAGGCCTGATGCTAACCCTAACACTAACCCTAACACTATCCTAGGGCTGATGCTAACCCTAACCCTAACACTATCCTAGGGCTGATGCTAACCCTAACCCTAACCCTAACACTATCCTAGGGCTGATGCTAACCCTAACCCTAACACTATCCTAGGCCTGATGATAACCCTAACCCTAACCCTAACACTATCCTAGGGCTGATGCTAACCCTAACCCTAACACTATCCTAGGGCTGATGCTAACCCTAACCCTAACCCTAACACTATCCTAGGGCTGATGCTAACCCTAACGCTAACCCTAACACTATCCTTGAACTGATGCTAACCCTAACCCTAACCCTAACACTATCCTAGGCCTGATGATAACCCTAATCCTAACCTTAACACTATCCTAGGGTTTATGTTAACCCTAACCCTAACACTATCCTAGGGCTGATGCTAACCCTAACCCTACCCCTAACACTATCCTAGGGCTGATGCTAACCCTAACCCTAACGCTAACACTATCCTAGGGCTGAGGCTAACCCTAACCCTAACACTATCCTACGGCTTATGCTAACCCTAACCCTAACCCTAACACTATCCTAGGGCTGATGCTAACCCTAACCCTAACACTATCCTAGGCCTGATGATAACCCTAACCCTAACCCTAACACTATCCTAGGGCTGATGCTAACCCTAACCCTAACACTATCCTAGGCCTGATGCTAACCCTAACCCTAACCCTAACACTATCGTAGGGCTGATGCTAACCCTAACCCTAACACTATCCTAGGGCTGATGCTAACACTAACCCTAACCCTAACACTATCCTAGGGCTGATGCTAACCCTACCCCTAACACTATCATAGGCCTGATGATAACCGTAACCCTAACCCTAACACTATCCTAGGGCTGATGCTAACCCTAACCCTAACACTATCCTAGGCCTGATGCTAACCCTAACCCTAACCCTAACACTATCCTAGGGCTGATGCTAACCCTAACCCTAACCTTAACCCTATCCTAGGGCTGATGCTAACCCTAACCCTAACACTATCCTAGGCCTGATGATAACCCTAACCCTAACCCTAACACTATCCTAGGGCTGATGCTAACCCTAACCCTAACACTATCCTAGGGCTGATGCTAACCCTAACCCTAACACTATCCTAGGCCTGATGCTAACACTAACCCTAACCCTAACACTATCCTAGGGCTGATGCTAACCCTAACGGTAACCCTAAAACTATCCTTGAACTGATGCTAACACTAACCCTAACCCTAACACTATCCTAGGCCTGATGGTAACCCTAACCCTAACCCTAACACTATCCTAGGGTTTATGTTAACCCTAACCCTAACACTATCCTAGGGCTGATGCTAACCCTAACCCTACCACTATCCTGGGCCTGATGCTAACCCTAACCCTAACACTAACACTATCCTAGGGCTGATGCTAACCCTAACCCTAACACTATCCTAGGGCTGATGCTAACACTAACCCTAACCCTAACACTATCCTAGGGCTGATGCTAACCCTAACGCTAACCCTAACACTATCCTAGGGCTGATGCTAACCCTAACCCTAACACTATCCTAGGGCTGATGCTAACCCTAACGCTAACCCTAACACTATCCTAGGGCTGATGCTAACCCTAACCCTAACACTATCCTAGGCCTGATGCTAACCCTAACCCTAACCCTAACACTATCGTAGGGCTGATGCTAACCCTAACCCTAACACTATCCTAGGGCTGATGCTAACACTAACCCTAACCCTAACACTATCCTAGGGCTGATGCTAACCCTACCCCTAACACTATCATAGGCCTGATGATAACCGTAACCCTAACCCTAACACTATCCTAGGGCTGATGCTAACCCTAACCCTAACACTATCCTAGGCCTGATGCTAACCCTAACCCTAACCCTAACACTATCCTAGGGCTGATGCTAACCCTAACCCTAACCTTAACCCTATCCTAGGGCTGATGCTAACCCTAACCCTAACACTATCCTAGGCCTGATGATAACCCTAACCCTAACCCTAACACTATCCTAGGGCTGATGCTAACCCTAACCCTAACACTATCCTAGGGCTGATGCTAACCCTAACCCTAACACTATCCTAGGCCTGATGCTAACACTAACCCTAACCCTAACACTATCCTAGGGCTGATGCTAACCCTAACGGTAACCCTAAAACTATCCTTGAACTGATGCTAACACTAACTCTAACCCTAACACTATCCTAGGCCTGATGGTAACCCTAAACCTAACCCTAACACTATCCTAGGGTTTATGTTAACCCTAACCCTAACACTATCCTAGGGCTGATGCTAACCCTAACCCTACCACTATCCTGGGCCTGATGCTAACCCTAACCCTAACACTAACACTATCCTAGGGCTGATGCTAACCCTAACCCTAACACTATCCTATGGCTGATGCTAACACTAACCCTAACCCTAACACTATCCTAGGGCTGATGCTAACCCTAACGCTAACCCTAACACTATCCTAGGGCTGATGCTAACCCTAACCCTAACACTATCCTAGGCCTGATGCTAACCCTAACCCTAACCCTAACACTATCGTAGGGCTGATGCTAACCCTAACCCTAACACTATCCTAGGGCTGATGCTAACACTAACCCTAACCCTAACACTATCCTAGGGCTGATGCTAACCCTACCCCTAACACTATCATAGGCCTGATGATAACCGTAACCCTAACCCTAACACTATCCTAGGGCTGATGCTAACCCTAACCCTAACACTATCCTAGGCCTGATGCTAACCCTAACCCTAACCCTAACACTATCCTAGGGCTGATGCTAACCCTAACCCTAACCTTAACCCTATCCTAGGGCTGATGCTAACCCTAACCCTAACACTATCCTAGGCCTGATGATAACCCTAACCCTAACCCTAACACTATCCTAGGGCTGATGCTAACCCTAACCCTAACACTATCCTAGGGCTGATGCTAACCCTAACCCTAACACTATCCTAGGCCTGATGCTAACACTAACCCTAACCCTAACACTATCCTAGGGCTGATGCTAACCCTAACGCTAACCCTAAAACTATCCTTGAACTGATGCTAACACTAACCCTAACCCTAACACTATCCTAGGCCTGATGGTAACCCTAACCCTAACCCTAACACTATCCTAGGGTTTATGTTAACCCTAACCCTAACACTATCCTAGGGCTGATGCTAACCCTAACCCTACCACTATCCTGGGCCTGATGCTAACCCTAACCCTAACACTAACACTATCCTAGGGCTGATGCTAACCCTAACCCTAACACTATCCTAGGGCTGATGCTAACACTAACCCTAACCCTAACACTATCCTAGGGCTGATGCTAACCCTAACGCTAACCCTAACACTATCCTTGAACTAATGCTAACCCTAACCCTAACCCTAACACTATCCTAGGCCTGATGATAACCCTAACCCTAACCCTAACACTATCCTAGGGTTTATGTTAACCCTAACCCTAACAGTATCCTAGGGCGGATGCTAACCCTAACCCTAACCCTAACACTATCCTAGGGCTGATGCTAACCCTAACCCTAACACTATCCTAGGGCTGATGCGAACCCTAACCCTAACCCTAACACTATCCTGGGGCTGATGCTAACCCTAACCCTAACTCTAACACTATCTTACGGCTGAGGCTAACCCTAACCCTAACACCATCCTACGGCTGAGGCTAACCCTAACCTTAACCCTAACACTATCCTAGGGCTGATGCTAACCCTAAGCCTAACACTATCCTAGGCCTGATGCTAACCCTAACCCTAACCCTAACACTATCCTAGGGCTGATGCTAACCCTAACCCAAACACTATCCTAGGGCTGATGCTAACCCTAACCCTAACCCTAACACTATCCTAGGGCTGATTCTAACCGTAACCCTAACACTATCCTAGGCCTGATGCTAACCCTTACCCTTACCCTAACACTATCCTCGGGCTGATGATAACCCTAACCATAACCCTGACACTATCCTAGGGCTGATGCTAACCCTAACATTAACCCTAAGACTATCCTAGAGCTGATGCTAACCCTAACCCTAACACTATCCTAGGCCTGATGCTAACCCTAACCCTAACACTATTCTACGGCTGATGCTAACCCTAACCCTAACCCTACCACTATCCTAGGGCTGATGCTAACCCTAACCCTAACCCCAACACTATCCTTGGGCTGATGCTAACCCTAACCATAACACTATCCTGGGCCTGATGCTAACCCTAACCCTAACCCTAACACTATCCTAGGGCTGATGCTAACCCTAACCCTAACACTATCCTTGGGCTGATGCTAACCCTAACCCTAACCCTAACACTATCCTAGGGCAGATGCTAACCCTAACGCTAACCCTAACACTATCCTTGAACTGATGCTAACCCTAACCCTAACCCTAACACTATCCTAGGCCTGATGATAACCCTAACCCTAACCCTAACACTATCCTAGGGTTTATGTTAACCCTAACCCTAACAGTATCCTAGGGCAGATGCTAACCCTAACGCTAACCCTAACACTATCCTTGAACTGATGCTAACCCTAACCCTAACCCTAACACTATCCTAGGCCTGATGATAACCCTAACCCTAACCCTAACACTATCCTAGGGTTTATGTTAACCCTAACCCTAACAGTATCCTAGGGCTGATGCTAACCCTAACCCTAACCCTAACACTATCCTAGGGCTGATGCTAACCCTAACCCTAACACTATCCTAGGGCTGATGCGAACCCTAACCCTAACCCTGACACTATCCTGGGGCTGATGCTAACCCTAACACTAACACTATCCTAGGGCTGATGTTAACCCTAACGCTAACCATTAACATTATCCTAGGGCTGATGCTAACCCTAACCCTAACTCTAACACTATCTTAGGGCTGAGGCTAACCCTAACCCTAACACTATCCTACGGCTGATGCTAACCCTAACCCCAACGCTAACAGTATCCTGGGGCTGATGCTAACCCTAACCCTAACACTATCCTAGGCCTGATGCTAACCCTAACCCTAACCCTAACAGTATCCTAGGGCTGATGCTAACCCTAACCCTAACAATATCCTAGGGCTGATGCTAACCGTAACCCTAACACTAACACTATCCTATGGCTGATGCTAACCCTAACAGTAACACTATCCTAGGCCTGATGATAACCCTAACCCTAACCCGGACACTATCCTAGGGCTGATGCTAACCCTAATGCTAACACTATCCTAGGGCTGATGCTAACCCTAACCCTAACCCTAACACTATCCTAGGGCTGACGCTAACGCTAACGCTAACCCTAACACTATCCTTGAACTGATGCTAACCCTAACCCTAACCATAACACTATCCTACGCCTGATGATAACCCTAACCCTAACCCTAACACTATCCTAGGGTTTATGTTAACCCTAACCCTATCACTATCCTAGGGATGATGCTAAACCTAACCATAACCCTAACACTATCCTAGGGCTGATGCAAACCCTAACCCTAACCCTAACACTAATCTAGGGCTGATGCTAACCCTAACCCTAACACTATCCTAGGCCTGATGCTAACCCTAACCCTAACACTATCCTAGGGCTGATGCTAACCCTAACCCTAACCCTAACACTATCCTAGGCCTGATGCTAACCCTATCCCTAACACTATCCTGGGCCTGATGCTAACCCTAACCGTAACCCTAACACTATCCTAGGGCTGATGCTAACCCTAACCCTAACACTATCCTTGGGCTGATGCTAACCCTAACCCTAACCCTAACACTATCCTAGGGCAGATGCTAACCGTAACGCTAACCCTAACACTATCCTTGAACTGATGCTAACCCTAACCCTAGCCCTAACACTATCCTAGGCCTGATGATAACCCTAACCCTAACCCTAACACTATCCTAGGGCTGATGCTAACCCTAACACTAACACTATCCTAGGGCTGATGCTAACACTAACCCTAACCCTTAACGTTATCCTAGGGCTGATGCTAACCCTAACCCTAACTCTAACACTATCTTAGGCCTGAGGCTAACCCTAACCCTAACACTATCCTACGGCTGATGCTAACCCTAACCCTAACCCTAACACTATCCTAGGGCTGATGCTAACGCTAACCGTAACACTATCCTAGGCCTGATGCTAACCCTAACCCTAACCCTAACACTATCCTAGGGCTGATGCTAAACCTAACCCTAACACTATCCTAGGGCTGAGGCTAACCCTAACCCTAACCCTAACACTATCCTAGGGCTGATGCTAACCCTAACCCAAACACTATCCCAGGACTGATGATAACCCTAACCCTAACCCTGACACTATCCTAGGGCTGATGCTAACCCTAACCCTAACACTATCCTAGGGCTGATGCTAACCCTAACCCTAACCCTAACACTATCCTAGGGCTGATGCTAACCCTAACCCTAACACTATCCTAGGCCTGATGATAACCCTAACCCTAACCCTAACACTATCCTAGGGCTGATGCTAACCCTAACCCTAACACTATCCTAGAGCTGATGCTAACCCTAACCCTAACCCTAACACTATCCTAAGTCTGATGCTAACCCTAGCCCTCACACTATCCTAGGCCTGATGATAACCCTAACCCTAACCTTAACACTATCCTAGGGCTGATGCTAACCCTAACCCTAACCCTAACACTATCCTAGGGCAGATGCTAACCCTATCGCTAACCCTAACACTATCCTTGAACTGATGCTAACCCTAACCCTAACCCTAACACTATCCTAGGCCTGATGATAAACCTAACCCTAACCCTAACACTATCCTAGGGTTTATGTTAACCCTAACCCTAACACAATCCTAGGGCTGATGCTAACCCTAACCCTAACCCTAACACTATCCTAGGGCGGATGCTAACCCTAACCCTAACCCTAACACTATCCTAGGGCTGATGCTAACCGTAACGCTAACACTATCCTAGGGCTGATGCTAACCCTAACCCTAACCCTAACGTTATCCTAGGGCTGATGTTAACCCTAACGCTAACTCTAACACTATCTTAGGGCCGAGGCTAACCCTAACCCTAACACTATCCTACGGCTGATGCTAACCCTAACCCTAAAACTATCCTAGGCCTGATGCTAACCCTAACACTAACCCTAACACTATCCTAGGGCTGATGCTAACCCTAACCCTAACACTATCCTAGGGCTGATGCTAACCCTAACCCTAACCCTAACACTATCCTAGGGCTGATGCTAACCCTAACCCTAACACTATCCTAGGCCTGATGATAACCCTAACCCTAACCCTAACACTATCCTAGGGCTGATGCTAACCCTAACCCTAACACTATCCTAGGGCTGATGCTAACCCTAACCCTAACCCTAACACTATCCTAGGGCTGATGCTAACCCTAACGCTAACCCTAACACTATCCTTGAACTGATGCTAACCCTAACCCTAACCCTAACACTATCCTACCCCTGATGATAACCCTAATCCTAACCTTAACACTATCCTAGGGTTTATGTTAACCCTAACCCTAACACTATCCTAGGGCTGATGCTAACCCTAACCCTACCCCTAACACTATCCTAGGGCTGATGCTAACCCTAACCCTAACGCTAACACTATCCTAGGGCTGAGGCTAACCCTAACCCTAACACTATCCTACGGCTTATGCTAACCCTAACCCTAACCCTAACACTATCCTAGGGCTGATGCTAACCCTAACCCTAACACTATCCTAGGCCTGATGATAAACCTAACCCTAACCCTAACACTATCCTAGGGCTGATGCTAACCCTAACCCTAACACTATCCTAGGCCTGATGCTAACCCTAACCCTAACCCTAACACTATCGTAGGGCTGATGCTAACCCTAACCCTAACACTATCCTAGGGCTGATGCTAACACTAACCCTATCCCTAACACTATCCTAGGGCTGATGCTAACCCTACCCCTAACACTATCATAGGCCTGATGATAACCGTAACCCTAACCCTAACACTATCCTAGGGCTGATGCTAACCCTAAGCCTAACACTATCCTAGGCCTGATGCTAACCCTAACCCTAACCCTAACACTAACCTAGGGCTGATGCTAACCCTAACCCTAACCTTAACCCTATCCTAGGGCTGATGCTAACCCTAACCCTAACACTATCCTAGGCCTGATGATAACCCTAACCCTAACCCTAACACTATCCTAGGGCTGATGCTAACCCTAACCCTAACACTATCCTAGGGCTGATGCTAACCCTAACCCTAACACTATCCTAGGCCTGATGCTAACACTAACCCTAACCCTAACACTATCCTAGGGCTGATGCTAACCCTAACGGTAACCCTAAAACTATCCTTGAACTGATGCTAACACTAACCCTAACCCTAACACTATCCTAGGCCTGATGGTAACCCTAACCCTAACCCTAACACTATCCTAGGGTTTATGTTAACCCTAACCCTAACACTATCCTAGGGCTGATGCTAACCCTAACCCTACCACTATCCTGGGCCTGATGCTAACCCTAACCCTAACACTAACACTATCCTAGGGCTGATGCTAACCCTAACCCTAACACTATCCTAGGGCTGATGCTAACACTAACCCTAACCCTAACACTATCCTAGGGCTGATGCTAACCCTAACGCTAACCCTAACACTATCCTAGGGCTGATGCTAACCCTAACCCTAACACTATCCTAGGCCTGATGCTAACCCTAACCCTAACCCTAACACTATCGTAGGGCTGATGCTAACCCTAACCCTAACACTATCCTAGGGCTGATGCTAACACTAACCCTAACCCTAACACTATCCTAGGGCTGATGCTAACCCTACCCCTAACACTATCATAGGCCTGATGATAACCGTAACCCTAACCCTAACACTATCCTAGGGCTGATGCTAACCCTAACCCTAACACTATCCTAGGCCTGATGCTAACCCTAACCCTAACCCTAACGCTATCCTAGGGCTGATGCTAACCCTAACCCTAACCTTAACCCTATCCTAGGGCTGATGCTAACCCTAACCCTAACACTATCCTAGGCCTGATGATAACCCTAACCCTAACCCTAACACTATCCTAGGGCTGATGCTAACCCTAACCCTAACACTATCCTAGGGCTGATGCTAACCCTAACCCTAACACTATCCTAGGCCTGATGCTAACACTAACCCTAACCCTAACACTATCCTAGGGCTGATGCTAACCCTAACGCTAACCCTAAAACTATCCTTGAACTGATGCTAACACTAACCCTAACCCTAACACTATCCTAGGCCTGATGGTAACCCTAACCCTAACCCTAACACTATCCTAGGGTTTATGTTAACCCTAACCCTAACACTATCCTAGGGCTGATGCTAACCCTAACCCTACCACTATCCTGGGCCTGATGCTAACCCTAACCCTAACACTAACACTATCCTAGGGCTGATGCTAACCCTAACCCTAACACTATCCTAGGGCTGATGCTAACACTAACCCTAACCCTAACACTATCCTAGGGCTGATGCTAACCCTAACGCTAACCCTAACACTATCCTTGAACTAATGCTAACCCTAACCCTAACCCTAACACTATCCTAGGCCTGATGATAACCCTAACCCTAACCCTAACACTATCCTAGGGTTGATGTTAACCCTAACCCTAACAGTATCCTAGGGCGGATGCTAACCCTAACCCTAACCCTAACACTATCCTAGGGCTGATGCTAACCCTAACCCTAACACTATCCTAGGGCTGATGCGAACCCTAACCCTAACCCTAACACTATCCTGGGGCTGATGCTAACCCTAACCCTAACTCTAACACTATCTTACGGCTGAGGCTAACCCTAACCCTAACACCATCCTACGGCTGAGGCTAACCCTAACCTTAACCCTAACACTATCCTAGGGCTGATGCTAACCCTAAGCCTAACACTATCCTAGGCCTGATGCTAACCCTAACCCTAACCCTAACACTATCCTAGGGCTGATGCTAACCCTAACCCAAACACTATCCTAGGGCTGATGCTAACCCTAACCCTAACCCTAACACTATCCTAGGGCTGATTCTAACCGTAACCCTAACACTATCCTAGGCCTGATGCTAACCCTTACCCTTACCATAACACTATCCTAGGGCTGATGATAACCCTAACCATAACCCTGACACTATCCTAGGGCTGATGCTAACCCTAACATTAACCCTAAGACTATCCTAGAGCTGATGCTAACCCTAACCCTAACACTATCCTAGGCCTGATGCTAACCCTAACCCTAACACTATTCTACGGCTGATGCTAACCCTAACCCTAACCCTAACACTATCCTAGGGCTGATGCTAACCCTAACCCTAACCCCAACACTATCCTTGGGCTGATGCTAACCCTAACCCTAACACTATCCTGGGCCTGATGATAACCCTAACCCTAACCCTAACACTATCCTAGGGCTGATGCTAACCCTAACCCTAACACTATCCTTGGGCTGATGCTAACCCTAACCCTAACCCTAACACTATCCTAGGGCAGATGCTAACCCTAACGCTAACCCTAACACTATCCTTGAACTGATGCGAACCCTAACCCTAACCCTAACACTATCCTAGGCCTGATGATAACCCTAACCCTAACCCTAACACTATCCTAGGGTTTATGTTAACCCTAACCCTAACAGTATCCTAGGGCAGATGCTAACCCTAACGCTAACCCTAACACTATCCTTGAACTGATGCTAACCCTAACCCTAACACTAACACTATCCTAGGCCTGATGATAACCCTAACCCTAACCCTAACACTATCCTAGGGTTTATGTTAACCCTAACCCTAACAGTATCCTAGGGCTGATGCTAACCCTAACCCTAACCCTAACACTATCCTAGGGCTGATGCTAACCCTAACCCTAACACTATCCTAGGGCTGATGCGAACCCTAACCCTAACCCTGACACTATCCTGGGGCTGATGCTAACCCTAACACTAACACTATCCTAGGGCTGATGTTAACCCTAACGCTAACCATTAACATTATCCTAGGGCTGATGCTAACCCTAACCCTAACTCTAACACTATCTTAGGGCTGAGGCTAACCCTAACCCTAACACTATCCTACGGCTGATGCTAACCCTAACCCCAACGCTAACACTATCCTGGGGCTGATGCTAACCCTAACCCTAACACTATCCTAGGCCTGATGCTAACCCTAACCCTAACCCTAACACTATCCTAGGGCTGATGCTAACCCTAACCCTAACAATATCCTAGGGCTGATGCTAACCGTAACCCTAACACTAACACTATCCTATGGCTGATGCTAACCCTAACAGTAACACTATCCTAGGCCTGATGATAACCCTAACCCTAACCCAGACACTATCCTAGGGCTGATGCTAACCCTAATGCTAACACTATCCTAGGGCTGATGCTAACCCTAACCCTAACCCTAACACTATCCTAGGGCTGACGCTAACGCTAACGCTAACCCTAACACTATCCTTGAACTGATGCTAACCCTAACCCTAACCATAACACTATCCTACGCCTGATGATAACCCTAACCCTAACCCTAACACTATCCTAGGGTTTATGTTAACCCTAACCCTATCACTATCCTAGGGATGATGCTAAACCTAACCATAACCCTAACACTATCCTAGGGCTGATGCAAACCCTAACCCTAACCCTAACACTAATCTAGGGCTGATGCTAACCCTAACCCTAACACTATCCTAGGCCTGATGCTAACCCTAACCCTAACACTATCCTAGGGCTGATGCTAACCCTAACCCTAACCCTAACACTATCCTAGGCCTGATGCTAACCCTATCCCTAACACTATCCTGGGCCTGATGCTAACCCTAACCGTAACCCTAACACTATCCTAGGGCTGATGCTAACCCTAACCCTAACACTATCCTTGGGCTGATGCTAACCCTAACCCTAACCCTAACACTATCCTAGGGTAGATGCTAACCGTAACGCTAACCCTAACACTATCCTTGAACTGATGCTAACCCTAACCCTAACCCTAACACTATCCTAGGCCTGATGATAACCCTAACCCTAACCCTAACACTATCCTAGGGCTGATGCTAACCCTAACACTAACACTATCCTAGGGCTGATGCTAACACTAACCCTAACCCTTAACGTTATCCTAGGGCTGATGCTAACCCTAACCCTAACTCTAACACTATCTTAGGCCTGAGGCTAACCCTAACCCTAACACTATCCTACGGCTGATGCTAACCCTAACCCTAACCCTAACACTATCCTAGGGCTGATGCTAACCCTAACCCTAACACTATCCTAGGCCTGATGCTAACCCTAACCCTAACCCTAACACTATCCTAGGGCTGATGCTAAACCTAACCCTAACACTATCCTAGGGCTGAGGCTAACCCTAACCCTAACCCTAACACTATCCTAGGGCTGATGCTAACCCTAACCCTAACACTATCCCAGGACTGATGATAACCCTAACCCTAACCCTGACACTATCCTAGGGCTGATGCTAACCCTAACCCTAACACTATCCTAGGGCTGATGCTAACCCTAACCCTAACCCTAACACTATCCTAGGGCTGATGCTAACCCTAACCCTAACACTATCCTAGGCCTGATGATAACCCTAACCATAACCCTAACACTATCCTAGGGCTGATGCTAACCCTAACCCTAACACTATCCTAGAGCTGATGCTAACCCTAACCCTAACCCTAACACTATCCTAAGTCTGATGCTAACCCTAGCCCTCACACTATCCTAGGCCTGATGATAACCCTAACCCTAACCTTAACACTATCCTAGGGCTGATGCTAACCCTAACCCTAACCCTAACACTATCCTAGGGCAGATGCTGACCCTATCGCTAACCCTAACACTATCCTTGAACTGATGCTAACCCTAACCCTAACCCTAACACTATCCTAGGCCTGATGATAAACCTAACCCTAACCCTAACACTATCCTAGGGTTTATGTTAACCCTAACCCTAACACAATCCTAGGGCTGATGCTAACCCTAACCCTAACCCTAACACTATCCTAGGGCGGATGCTAACCCTAACCCTAACCCTAACACTATCCTAGGGCTGATGCTAACCGTAACGCTAACACTATCCTAGGGCTGATGCTAACCCTAACCCTAACCCTAACGTTATCCTAGGGCTGATGCTAACCCTAACGCTAACTCTAACACTATCTTAGGGCCGAGGCTAACCCTAACCCTAACACTATCCTACGGCTGATGCTAACCCTAACCCTAAAACTATCCTAGGCCTGATGCTAACCCTAACACTAACCCTAACACTATCCTAGGGCTGATGCTAACCCTAACCCTAACCCTAACACTATCCTAGGGCTGATGCTAACCCTAACCCTAACACTATCCTAGGCCTGATGATAACCCTAACCCTAACCCTAACACTATCCTAGGGCTGATGCTAACCCTAACCCTAACACTATCCTAGGGCTGATGCTAACCCTAACCCTAACCCTAACACTATCCTAGGGCTGATGCTAAACCTAACGCTAACCCTAACACTATCCTTGAACTGATGCTAACCCTAACCCTAACCCTAACACTATCCTAGGCCTGATGATAACCCTAATCCTAACCTTAACACTATCCTAGGGTTTATGTTAACCCTAACCCTAACACTATCCTAGGGCTGATGCTAACCCTAACCCTAACCCTAACACTATCCTAGGGCTGATGCTAACCCTAACCCTAACCCTAACACTATCCTAGGGCTGATGCTAACCCTAACCCTAACACTATCCTAGGCCTGATGCTAACCCTAACACTAACCCTAACCCTAACCCTAATAATATCCTAGGGATGATGCTAACCCTAACCCTAACCCTAACACTATCCTAGGGCTGATGCTAACCCTAACACTAACACTATCCTAGGGCTGATGCTAACCCTAACCCTACCCCTAACACTATCCTAGGGCTGATGCTAACCCTAACCCTAACGCTAACACTATCCTAGGGCTGAGGCTAACCCTAACCCTAACACTATCCTACGGCTGATGCTAACCCTAACCCTAACCCTAACACTATCCTAGAGCTGATGCTAACCCTAACCCTAACACTATCATAGGCCTGATGATAACCCTAACCCTAACCTAACAATATCCTAGGCCTGATGCTAACCCTAACCCTAACCCTAACACTATCGTAGGGCTGATGCTAACCCTAACCCTAACCCTAACACTATCGTAGGGCTGATGCTAACCCTAACCCTAACACTATCCTAGGGCTGATGCTAACCCTAACCCTAACCCTAACACTATCCTAGGGCTGATGCTAACCCTAACCCTAACACTATCATAGGCCTGATGATAACCGTAACCCTAACCCTAACACTATCCTAGGGCTGATGCTAACCCTAACCCTAACACTATCCTAGGCCTGATGCTAACCCTAACCCTAACCCTAACACTATCCTAGGGCTGATGCTAACCCTAACCCTAACCTTAACCCTATCCTAGGGCTGATGCTAACCCTAACCCTAACACTATCCTAGGCCTGATGATAAACCTAACCCTAACCCTAACACTATCCTAGGGCTGATGCTAACCCTAACCCTAACACTATCCTAGGGCTGATGCTAACCCTAACCCTAACACTATCCTAGACCTGATGCTAACCCTAACCCTAACCCTAACACTATCCTAGGGCTGATGCTAACCCTAACGCTAACCCTAAAACTATCCTTGAACTGATGCTAACCCTAACCCTAACCCTAACACTATCCTAGGCCTGATGATAACCCTAACCCTAACCCTAACACTATCCTAGGGTTTATGTTAACCCTAACCCTAACACTATCCTAGGGCTGATGCTAACCCTAACCCTACCACTATCCTGGGCCTGATGCTAACCCTAACCCTAACACTAACACTATCCTAGGGCTGATGCTAACACTAACCCTAACCCTAACACTATCCTAGGGCTGATGCTAACCCTAACGCTAACCCTAACACTATCCTTGAACTAATGCTAACCCTAACCCTAACCCTAACACTATCCTAGGCCTGATGATAACCCTAACCCTAACCCTAACACTATCCTAGGGTTTATGTTAACCCTAACCCTAACAGTATCCTAGGGCTGATGCTAACCCTAACCCTAACCCTAACACTATACTAGGGCTGATGCTAACCCTAACCCTAACACTATCCTAGGGCTGATGCGAACCCTAACCCTAACCCTAACACTATCCTGGGGCTGATGCTAACCCTAACCCTAACTCTAACACTATCTTAGGGCTGAGGCTAACCCTAACCCTAACACTATCCTACGGCCTAGGCTAACCCTAACCTTAACCCTAACACTATCCTAGGGCTGATGCTAACCCTAAGCCTAACACTATCCTAGGCCTGATGCTAACCCTAACCCTACCCCTAACACTATCCTAGGGCTGATGCTAACCCTAACCCTAACACTATCCTAGGGCTGATGCTAACCCTAACCCTAACCCTAACACTATCCTAGGGCTGATTCTAACCGTAACCCTAACACTATCCTAGGCCTGATGCTAACCCTTACGCTTACCCTAATACTATCCTAGGCCTGATGCTAACCCTAACCCTAACACTATCCTAGGGCTGATGCTAACCCTAACCCTAACCCTAACACTATCCTAGGCCTGATGCTACCCCTATCCCTAACCCTAACACTCTCCTAGGGCTGAGGCTAACCCTAACCCTAACTCTAACACTATCTTAGGGCTGAGGCTAACCCTAACCCTAACACTATCCTACGGCTGATGCTAACCCTAACCCTAACCCTAACACTATCCTGGGGCTGATGCTAACCCTAACCCTAACACTATCCTAGGCCTGATGCTAACCCTAACACTAACCCTAACACTATCCTAGGGCTTATGCTAACCCTAACCCTAACACTATCCTAGGGCTGATGCTAACCCTAACCCTAACCCTAACACTATCCTAGGGCTTATGCTAACCCTAACCCTAACACTATCCTAGGCCTGATGATAACCCTAACGCTAACCCGGACACTATCCTAGGGCTGATGCTAACCCTTACCCTAACACTATCCTAGGGCTGATGCTGACCCTAACCCTAACCCTAACACTATCCTAGGGCTGATGCTAACGCTAACGCTAACCCTAACACTATCCTTGAACTGATGCTAACCCTAACCCTAACCATAACACTATCCTAGGCCTGATGATAACCCTAACCCTAACCCTAACACTATCCTAGGGTTTATGTTAACCCTAACCCTAACACTATCCTAGGGCTGATGCTAAACGTAACCATAACCCTAACACTATCCTAGGGCTGATGCTAACCCTAACCCTAACCATAACACTATCCTAGGGCTGATGCTAACCCTAACCCTAACACTCTCCTAGGCCTGATGCTAACCCTAACCCTAACACTATCCTAGGGCTGATGCTAACCCTAACCCTAAGCCTAACACTATCCTAGGCCTGATGCTAACCCTATCCCTAACCCTAACACTCTCCTAGGGCTGAGGCTAACCCTAACCCTAACCCTAACACTATCCTAGGGTTTATGTTAACCCTAACACTAACACTATCCTAGGGCTGATGCTAACCCTAACACTATCCTAGGGCTGATGCTAACCCTAACCCTAACACTATCCTAGGGCTGATGCTAACACTAACCCTAACCCTAACACTATCCTAGGGCTGATGCTAACCCTAACGCTAATCCTAACACTATCCTTGAACTAATGCTAACCCTAACCCTAACCGTAACACTATCCTAGGCCTGATGATAACCCTAACCCTAACCCTAACACTATCCTAGGGTTTATGTTAACCCTAACCCTAACAGTATCCTAGGGCTGATGCTAACCCTAACCCTAACCCTAACACTATCCTAGGGCTGATGCTAACCCTAACCCTAACACTATCCTAGGGCTGATGCGAACCCTAACCCTAACCCTGACACTATCCTGGGGCTGATGCTAACCCTAACACTAACACTATCCTAGGGCTGATGTTAACCCTAACGCTAACCCTTAACATTATCCTAGGGCTGATGCTAACCCTAACCCTAACTCTAACACTATCTTAGGGCTGAGGCTAACCCTAACCCTAACACTATTCTACGGCTGATGCTAACCCTAACCCTAACCCTAACACTATCCTAGGGCTGATGCTAACCCTAACCCTAACACTATCCTAGGCCTGATGCTAACCCTAACCCTAACCCTAACACTATCCTAGGGCTGATCCTAACCCTAACCCTAACACTATCCTAGGGCTGATGCTAACCGTAACCCTAACCCTAACACTATCCTAGGGCTGATGCTAACCCTAACAGTAACATTATCCTAGGCCTGATGATAACCCTAACCCTAACCCGGACACTATCCTAGGGCTTATGCTAACACTATCCTAGGGCTGATGCTACCCCTAACCCTAACCCTAACACTATCCTAGGGCTGACGCTAACGCTAACGCTAACCCTAACACTATCCTTGAACTGATGCTAACCCTAACCCTAACCATAACACTATCCTAGGCCTGATGATAACCCTAACCCTAACCCTAACACTATCCTAGGGTTTATGTTAACCCTAACCCTAACACTATCCTAGGGCTGATGCTAAACCTAAACATAACCCTAACACTATCCTAGGGCTGATGCAAACCCTAACCCTAACCCTAACACTATCCTAGGGCTGATGCTAACCCTAACCCTAACACTATCATAGGCCTGATGCTAACCCTAACCCTAACACTATCCTAGGGCTGATGCTAACCCTAACCCTAACCCTAACACTATCCTAGGCCTGATGCTAACCCTATCCCTAACCCTAACACTCTCCTAGGGCTGAGGCTAACCCTAACCCTAACACTATCCTACGGCTGATCCTAACCCTAACCCTAACCCAAACACTATCCTAGGGTTGATGCTAACCCTAACCCTAACACTATCCTAGGGCTGATGATAACCCTAACCCTAACCCTAACACTATCCTTGGGCTGAGGCTCACCCTAACCCTAACACTATCCTAGGCCTGATGCTACCCCTATCCCTAACCCTAACACTCTCCTAGGGCTGAGGCTAACCCTAACCCTAACACTATTCTACGGCTGATGCTAACCCTAACCCTAACCCAAACACTATCCTAGGGTTGATGCTAACCCTACCCCTAACACTATCCTAGGGCTGATGCTAACCCTAACCCTAACCCTAACACTATCCTTGGGCTGATGCTAACCTTAACCTTAACACTATCCTGGGCCTGATGCTAACCCTAACCCTAACCCTAACACTATCCTAGGGCTGATGCTAACCGTAACCCTAACACTATCCTTGGGCTGATGCTAACCCTAACCCTAACCCTAACACTATCCTAGGGCAGATGCTAACCCTAACGCTAACCCTAACACTATCCTTGAACTGATGCTATCCCTAACCCTAACCCTAACACTATCCTAGGCCTGATGATAACCCTAACCCTAACCCTAACACTATCCTAGGGTTTATGTTAACCCTAACCCTAACACTATCCTAGGGCTGATGCTAACCCTAACCCTAACTCTAAGACGATCCTAGGGCAGAGGCTAACCCTAACCCTAACCCTAACACTATCCTAGGGCTGATGCTAACCCTAACACTAACACTATCCTAGGGCTGATGTTAACCCTAACGCTAACTCTTAACATTATCCTAGGGCTGATGCTAACCCTAACCCTAACTCTAACACTATCTTAGGGCTGAGGCTAACCCTAACCCTAACACTATCCTACGGCTGATGCTAACCCTAACCCTAACCCTAACACTATCCTGGGGCTGATGCTAACCCTAACCCTAACACTATCCTAGGCCTGATGCTAACCCTAACACTAACCCTAACACTATCCTAGGGCTTATGCTAACCCTAACCCTAACACTCTCCTAGGGCTGATGCTAACCCTAACCCTAACACTAACACTATCCTAGGGCTGATGCTAACCCTAACCCTAACACTATCCTAGGCCTGATGATAACCCTAACGCTAACCCGGACACTATCCTAGGGCTGATGCTAACCCTTACCCTAACACTATCCTAGGGCTGATGCTGACCCTAACCCTAACCCTAACACTATCCTAGGGCTGATGCTAACGCTAACGCTAACCCTAACACTATCCTTGAACTGATGCTAACCCTAACCCTAACCATAACACTATCCTAGGCCTGATGATAACCCTAACCCTAACCCTAACACTATCCTAGGGTTTATGTTAACCCTAAACCTAACACTATCCTAGGGCTGATGCTAAACCTAACCATAACCCTAACACTATCCTAGGGCTGATGCTAACCCTAACCCTAACCCTAACACTATCCTAGGGCTGATGCTAACCCTAACCCTAACACTCTCCTAGGCCTGATGCTAACCCTAACCCTAACACTATCCTAGGGCTGATGCTAACCCTAACCCTAAGCCTAACACTATCCTAGGCCTGATGCTAACCCTATCCCTAACCCTAACACTCTCCTAGGGCTGAGGCTAACCCTAACCCTAACCCTAACACTATCCTAGGGTTTATGTTAACCGTAACACTAACACTATCCTAGGGCTGATTTTAACCCTAACACTATCCTAGGGCTGATGCTAACCCTAACCCTAACACTATCCTAGGGCTGATGCTAACACTAACCCTAACCCTAACACTATCCTAGGGCTGATGTTAACCCTAACGCTAACCCTAACACTATCCTTGAACTAATGATAACCCTAACCCTAACCGTAACACTATCCTAGGCCTGATGATAACCCTAACCCTAACCCTAACACTATCCTAGGGTTTATGTTAACCCTAACCCTAACAGTATCCTAGGGCTGATGCTAACCCTAACCCTAACACTATCCTAGGGCTGATGCGAACCCTAACCCTAACCCTGACACTATCCTGGGGCTTATGCTAACCCTAACACTAACACTATCCTAGGGCTGATGTTAACCCTAACGCTAACCCTTAACATTATCCTAGGGCTGATGCTAACCCTAACCCTAACTCTAACACTATCTTAGGGCTGAGGCTAACCCTAACCCTAACACTATCCTACGGCTGATGCTAACCCTAACCCTAACCCTAACACTATCCTAGGGCTGATGCTAACCCTAACCCTAACACTATCCTAGGCCTGATGCTAACCCTAACACTAACCCTAACAATATCCTAGGGCTGATGCTAACCCTAACCCTAACACTATCCTAGGGCTGATGCTAACCGTAACCCTAACACTAACACTATCCTAGGGCTGATGCTAACCCTAACAGTAACATTATCCTAGGCCTGATGATAACCCTAACCCTAACCCGGACACTATCCTAGGGCTGATGCTAACCCTAATGCTAACACTATCCTAGGGCTGATGCTACCCCTAACCCTAACCCTAACACTATCCTAGGGCTGACGCTAACGCTAACGCTAACCCTAACACTATCCTTGAACTGATGCTAACCCTAACCCTAACCATAACACTATCCTAGGCCTGATGATAACCCTAACCCTAACCCTAACACTATCCTAGGGTTTATGTTAACCCTAACCCTAACACTATCCTAGGGCTGATGCTAAACCTAAACATAACCCTAACACTATCCTAGGGCTGATGCAAACCCTAACCCTAACCCTAACACTATCCTAGGGCTGATGCTAACCCTAACCCTAACACTATCCTAGGCCTGATGCTAACCCTAACCCTAACACTATCCTAGGGCTGATGCTAACCCTAACCCTAACCCTAACACTATCCTAGGCCTGATGCTAACCCTATCCCTATCCCTAACACTCTCCTAGGGCTGAGGCTAACCCTAACCCTAACACTATCCTACGGCTGATCCTAACCCTAACCCTAACCCAAACACTATCCTAGGGTTGATGCTAACCCTAACCCTAACACTATCCTAGGGCTGATGATAACCCTAACCCTAACCCTAACACTATCCTTGGGCTGATGCTCACCCTAACCCTAACACTATCCTGGGCCTGATGCTAACCCTAACCCTAACACTATCCTAGGGCTGATGCTAACCCTAACCCTAACACTATCCTAGGCCTGATGCTAACCCTAACCCTAACCCTAACACTATCCTAGGGCTGATGCTAACCCTAACCCTAACACTATCCTAGGGCTGAGGCTAACCCTATCCCTAACCCTAACACTATCCTAGGGCTGATGCTAACCCTAACCCTAACACTATCCTAGGCCTGATGATAACCCTAACCCTAACCCTGACACTATCCTAGGGCTGATGCTAACCCTAACCCTAACACTATCCTAGGGCTGATGCTAACCCTAACCCTAACCCTAACACTATCCTAGGGCTGATGCTAACCCTAACGCTAACCCTAACACTATCCTTGAACTGATGCTAACCCTAATCCTAACCATAACACTATCCTAGGCCTGATGATAACCCTAACCCTAACCCTAACACTATCCTAGGGTTTATGTTAACCCTAACCCTAACACTATCCTAGCGCTGATGCTAACCCTAACCCTAAACCTAACACTATCCTAGGGCGGATGCTAACCCTAACCCTAACCCTAACACTATCCTAGGGCTGATGCTAACCCTAACACTAACACTATCCTAGGGGGGATGCTAACCCTACCCCTAACCCTAACACTCTCCAAGGGCTGATGCTAACCCTAACCCTAACCCTAACACTATCCTAGGGCTGAAGCTAACCCTAACCCTAACGCTAACACTATCCTCGGGCTGATGCTAACCCTAACCCTAACACTAACCTAGGCCTGATGCTAACCCTAACCCTAACCCTAACACTATCCTAGGGCTGATGCTAACCGTAACCCTAACACTATCCTAGGGCTGATGGTAACCCTAACCCTAACCCTAACACTATCCTAGGGCTGATGCTAACCCTAACCCTAACACTATCCTAGGCCTGATGATAACCCTAACCCTAACCCTAACACTATCCTAGAGCTGATGCTAACCCTAACCCTAACCCTAACACTATCCTAAGTCTGATGCTAACCCTAGCCCTCACACTATCCTAGGCCTGATGATAACCCTAACCCTAACCTTAACACTATCCTAGGGCTGATGCTAATCCTAACCCTAACCCTAACACTATCCTAGAGCTGATGCTAACCCTAACCCTAACACTATCCTAGGCCTGATGATAACCCTAACCCTAACCCTGACACTATCCTAGGGCTGATGCTAACCCTAACACTAACACTATCCTAGGGCTGATGTTAACCCTAACGCTAACCCTGAACATTATCCTAGGGCTGATGCTAACCCTAACCCTAACTCTAACACTATCTTAGGGCTGAGGCTAACCCTAACCCTAACACTCTCCTACGGCTGATGCTAACCCTAACCCTAACCCTGACAGTATCCTAGGGCTGATGCTAACCCTAACCCTAACACTATCCTAGGCCTGATGCTAACCCTAACCCTAACCCTAACACTATCCTAGGGTGATGCTAACCCTAACCCTAACACTATCCTAGGGCTGATGCTAACCCTAACCCTCACCCTAACACTATCCTAGGGTTGATCCTAACCCTAACCCTAACACTATCCTAGGGCTGATGCTAACCCTAACCCTAACACTATCCTAGGGCTGATGTGAACCCTAACCCTAACCCTGACACTATCCTGGGGCTGATGCTAACCCTAACAGTAACACTATCCTAGGGCTGATGTTAACCCTAACGCTAACCCTTAACATTATCCTAGGGCTGATGCTAACCCTAACCCTAATTCTAACACTATCTTAGGGCTGAGGCTAACCCTAACCCTAACACTATCCTACGGCTGATGCTAACCCTAACCCTAACCCTAACACTATCCTAGGGCTGATGCTAACCCTAACCCTAACACTATCCTAGGCCTGATGCTAACCCTAACCCTAACCCTAACACTATCCTAGGGCTGATGCTAACCCTAACCCTAACACTATCCTAGGGCTGATGCTAACCGTAACCCTAACCCTAACACTATCCTAGGGCTGATGCTAACCCTAACAGTAACATTATTCTAGGCCTGATGATAACCCTAACCCTAACCCGGACACTATCCTAGGGCTTATGCTAACACTATCCTAGGGCTGATGCTACCCCTAACCCTAACCCTAACACTATCCTAGGGCTGACGCTAACGCTAACGCTAACCCTAACACTATCCTTGAACTGATGCTAACCCTAACCCTAACCATAACACTATCCTAGGCCTGATGATAACCCTAACCCTAACCCTAACACTATCCTAGGGTTTATGTTAACCCTAACCCTAACACTATCCTAGGGCTGATGCTAAACCTAAACATAACCCTAACACTATCCTAGGGCTGATGCAAACCCTAACCCTAACCCTAACACTATCCTAGGGCTGATGCTAACCCTAACCCTAACACTATCCTAGGCCTGATGCTAACCCTAACCCTAACACTATCCTAGGGATGATGCTAACCCTAACCCTAACCCTAACACTATCCTAGGCCTGATGCTAACCCTATCCCTAACCCTAACACTCTCCTAGGGCTGAGGCTAACCCTAACCCTAACACTATCCTACGGCTGATCCTAACCCTAACCCTAACCCAAACACTATCCTAGGGTTGATGCTAACCCTAACCCTAACACTATCCTAGGGCTGATGATAACCCTAACCCTAACCCTAACACTATCCTTGGGCTGAGGCTCACCCTAACCCTAACACTATCCTAGGCCTGATGCTACCCCTATCCCTAACCCTAACACTCTCCTAGGGCTGAGGCTAACCCTAACCCTAACACTATTCTACGGCTGATGCTAACCCTAACCCTAACCCAAACACTATCCTAGGGTTGATGCTAACCCTACCCCTAACACTATCCTAGGGCTGATGCTAACCCTAACCCTAACCCTAACACTATCCTTGGGCTGATGTTAACCTTAACCTTAACACTATCCTGGGCCTGATGCTAACCCTAACCCTAACCCTAACACTATCCTAGGGCTGATGCTAACCGTAACCCTAACACTATCCTTGGGCTGATGCTAACCCTAACCCTAACCCTAACACTATCCTAGGGCAGATGCTAACCCTAACGCTAACCCTAACACTATCCTTGAACTGATGCTATCCCTAACCCTAACCCTAACACTATCCTAGGCCTGATGATAACCCTAACCCTAACCCTAACACTATCCTAGGGTTTATGTTAACCCTAACCCTAACACTATCCTAGGGCTGATGCTAACCCTAACCCTAACCCTAACACGATCCTAGGGCAGAGGCTAACCCTAACCCTAACCCTAACACTATCCTAGGGCTGATGCTAACCCTAACAATAACACTATCCTAGGGATGATGTTAACCCTAACGCTAACTCTTAACATTATCCTAGGGCTGATGCTAACCCTAACCCTAACTCTAACACTATCTTAGGGCTGAGGCTAACCCTAACCCTAACACTATCCTACGGCTGATGCTAACCCTAACCCTAACCCTAACACTATCCTGGGGCTGATGCTAACCCTAACCCTAACACTATCCTAGGCCTGATGCTAACCCTAACACTAACCCTAACACTATCCTAGGGCTTATGCTAACCCTAACATTAACACTCTCCTAGGGCTGATGCTAACCCTAACCCTAACACTAACACTATCCTAGGGCTGATGCTAACCCTAACCCTAACACTATCCTAGGCCTGATGATAACCCTAACGCTAACCCGGACACTATCCTAGGGCTGATGCTAACCCTTACCCTAACACTATCCTAGGGCTGATGCTGACCCTAACCCTAACCCTAACACTATCCTAGGGCTGATGCTAACGCTAACGCTAACCCTAACACTATCCTTGAACTGATGCTAACCCTAACCCTAACCATAACACTATCCTAGGCCTGATGATAACCCTAACCCTAACCCTAACACTATCCTAGGGTTTATGTTAACCCTAACCCTAACACTATCCTAGGGCTGATGCTAAACCTAACCATAACCCTAACACTATCCTAGGGCTGATGCTAACCCTAACCCTAACCCTAACACTATCCTAGGGCTGATGCTAACCCTAACCCTAACACTCTCCTAGGCCTGATGCTAACCCTAACCCTAACACTATCCTAGGGCTGATGCTAACCCTAACCCTAAGCCTAACACTATCCTAGGCCTGATGCTAACCCTATCCCTAACCCTAACACTCTCCTAGGGCTGAGGCTAACCCTAACCCTAACCCTAACACTATCCTAGGGTTTATGTTAACCGTAACACTAACACTATCCTAGGGCTGATTTTAACCCTAACACTATCCTAGGGCTGATGCTAACCCTAACCCTAACACTATCCTAGGGCTGATGCTAACACTAACCCTAACCCTAACACTATCCTAGGGCTGATGTTAACCCTAACGCTAACCCTAACACTATCCTTGAACTAATGCTAACCCTAACCCTAACCGTAACACTATCCTAGGCCTGATGATAACCCTAACCCTAACCCTAACACTATCCTAGGGTTTATGTTAACCCTAACCCTAACAGTATCCTAGGGCTGATGCTAACCCTAACCCTAACACTATCCTAGGGCTGATGCGAACCCTAACCCTAACCCTGACACTATCCTGGGGCTTATGCTAACCCTAACACTAACACTATCCTAGGGCTGATGTTAACCCTAACGCTAACCCTTAACATTATCCTAGGGCTGATGCTAACCCTAACCCTAACTCTAACACTATCTTAGGGCTGAGGCTAACCCTAACCCTAACACTATCCTACGGCTGATGCTAACCCTAACCCTAACCCTAACACTATCCTAGGGCTGATGCTAACCCTAACCCTAACACTATCCTAGGCCTGATGCTAACCCTAACCCTAACCATAACACTATCCTAGGGCTGATGCTAACCCTAACCCTAACACTATCCTAGGGCTGATGCTAACCGTAACCCTAACACTAACACTATCCTAGGGCTGATGCTAACCCTAACAGTAACATTATCCTAGGCCTGATGATAACCCTAACCCTAACCCGGACACTATCCTAGGGCTGATGCTAACCCTAATGCTAACACTATCCTAGGGCTGATGCTACCCCTAACCCTAACCCTAACACTATCCTAGGGCTGACGCTAACGCTAACGCTAACCCTAACACTATCCTTGAACTGATGCTGACCCTAACCCTAACCATAACACGATCCTAGACCTGATGATAACCCTAACCCTAACCCTAACACTATCCTAGGGTTTATGTTAACCCTAACCCTAACACTATCCTAGGGCTGATGCTAAACCTAAACATAACCCTAACACTATCCTAGGGCTGATGCAAACCCTAACCCTAACCCTAACACTATCCTAGGGCTGATGCTAACCCTAACCCTAACACTATCCTAGGCCTGATGCTAACCCTAACCCTAACACTATCCTAGGGCTGATGCTAACCCTAACCCTAACCCTAACACTATCCTAGGCCTGATGCTAACCCTATCCCTATCCCTAACACTCTCCTAGGGCTGAGGCTAACCCTAACCCTAACACTATCCTACGGCTGATCCTAACCCTAACCCTAACCCAAGCACTATCCTAGGGTTGATGCTAACCCTAACCCTAACACTATCCTAGGGCTGATGATAACCCTAACCCTAACCCTAACACTATCCTTGGGCTGATGCTCACCCTAACCCTAACACTATCCTGGGCCTGATGCTAACCCTAACCCTAACACTATCCTAGGGCTGATGCTAACCCTAACCCTAACACTATCCTAGGCCTGATGCTAACCCTAACCCTAACCCTAACACTATCCTAGGGCTGATGCTAACCCTAACCCTAACACTATCCTAGGGCTGAGGCTAACCCTATCCCTAACCCTAACACTATCCTAGGGCTGATGCTAACCCTAACCCTAACACTATCCTAGGCCTGATGATAACCCTAACCCTAACCCTGACACTATCCTAGGGCTGATGCTAACCCTAACCCTAACACTATCCTAGGGCTGATGCTAACCCTAACCCTAACCCTAACACTATCCTAGGGCTGATGCTAACCGTAACCCTAACACTATCCTTGGGCTGATGCTAACCCTAACCCTAACCCTAACACTATCCTAGGGCTGATGCTAACCGTAACCCTAACACTATCCTTGGGCTGATGCTAACCCTAACCCTAACCCTAACACTATCCTAGGGCAGATGCTAACCCTAACGCTAACCCTAACACTATCCTTGAACTGATGCTATCCCTAACCCTAACCCTAACACTATCCTAGGCCTGATGATAACCCTAACCCTAACCCTAACACTATCCTAGGGTTTATGTTAACCCTAACCCTAACACTATCCTAGGGCTGATGCTAACCCTAACCCTAACCCTAACACGATCCTAGGGCAGAGGCTAACCCTAACCCTAACCCTAACACTATCCTAGGGCTGATGCTAACCCTAACACTAAGACTATCCTAGGGCTGATGTTAACCCTAACGCTAACTCTTAACATTATCCTAGGGCTGATGCTAACCCTAACCCTAACTCTAACACTATCTTAGGGCTGAGGCTAACCCTAACCCTAACACTATCCTACGGCTGATGCTAACCCTAACCCTAACCCTAACACTATCCTGGGGCTGATGCTAACCCTAACCCTAACACTATCCTAGGCCTGATGCTAACCCTAACACTAACCCTAACACTATCCTAGGGCTTATGCTAACCCTAACCCTAACACTCTCCTAGGGCTGATGCTAACCCTAACCCTAACACTAACACTATCCTAGGGCTGATGCTAACCCTAACCCTAACACTATCCTAGGCCTGATGATAACCCTAACGCTAACCCGGACACTATCCTAGGGCTGATGCTAACCCTTACCCTAACACTATCCTAGGGCTGATGCTGACCCTAACCCTAACCCTAACACTATCCTAGGGCTGATGCTAACGCTAACGCTAACCCTAACACTATCCTTGAACTGATGCTAACCCTAACCCTAACCATAACACTATCCTAGGCCTGATGATAACCCTAACCCTAACCCTAACACTATCCTAGGGTTTATGTTAACCCTAACCCTAACACTATCCTAGGGCTGATGCTAAACCTAACCATAACCCTAACACTATCCTAGGGCTGATGCTAACCCTAACCCTAACCCTAACACTATCCTAGGGCTGATGCTAACCCTAACCCTAACACTCTCCTAGGCCTGATGCTAACCCTAACCCTAACACTATCCTAGGGCTGATGCTAACCCTTACCCTAAGCCTAACACTATCCTAGGCCTGATGCTAACCCTATCCCTAACCCTAACACTCTCCTAGGGCTGAGGCTAACCCTAACCCTAACCCTAACACTATCCTAGGGTTTATGTTAACCGTAACACTAACACTATCCTAGGGCTGATTTTAACCCTAACACTATCCTAGGGCTGATGCTAACCCTAACCCTAACACTATCCTAGGGCTGATGCTAACACTAACCCTAACCCTAACACTATCCTAGGGCTGATGTTAACCCTAACGCTAACCCTAACACTATCCTTGAACTAATGCTAACCCTAACCCTAACCGTAACACTATCCTAGGCCTGATGATAACCCTAACCCTAACCCTAACACTATCCTAGGGTTTATGTTAACCCTAACCCTAACAGTATCCTAGGGCTGATGCTAACCCTAACCCTAACACTATCCTAGGGCTGATGCGAACCCTAACCCTAACCCTGACACTATCCTGGGGCTTATGCTAACCCTAACACTAACACTATCCTAGGGCTGATGTTAACCCTAACGCTAACCCTTAACATTATCCTAGGGCTGATGCTAACCCTAACCCTAACTCTAACACTATCTTAGGGCTGAGGCTAACCCTAACCCTAACACTATCCTACGGCTGATGCTAACCCTAACCCTAACCCTAACACTATCCTAGGGCTGATGCTAACCCTAACCCTAACACTATCCTAGGCCTGATGCTAACCCTAACCCTAACCCTAACACTATCCTAGGGCTGATGCTAACCCTAACCCTAACACTATCCTAGGGCTGATGCTAACCGTAACCCTAACACTAACACTATCCTAGGGCTGATGCTAACCCTAACAGTAACATTATCCTAGGCCTGATGATAACCCTAACCCTAACCCGGACACTATCCTAGGGCTGATGCTAACCCTAATGCTAACACTATCCTAGGGCTGATGCTACCCCTAACCCTAACCCTAACACTATCCTAGGGCTGACGCTAACGCTAACGCTAACCCTAACACTATCCTTGAACTGATGCTGACCCTAACCCTAACCATAACACGATCCTAGGCCTGATGATAACCCTAACCCTAACCCTAACACTATCCTAGGGTTTATGTTAACCCTAACCCTAACACTATCCTAGGGCTGATGCTAAACCTAAACATAACCCTAACACTATCCTAGGGCTGATGCAAACCCTAACCCTAACCCTAACACTATCCTAGGGCTGATGCTAACCCTAACCCTAACACTATCCTAGGCCTGATGCTAACCCTAACCCTAACACTATCCTAGGGCTGATGCTAACCCTAACCCTAACCCTAACACTATCCTAGGCCTGATGCTAACCCTATCCCTATCCCTAACACTCTCCTAGGGCTGAGGCTAACCCTAACCCTAACACTATCCTACGGCTGATCCTAACCCTAACCCTAACCCAAGCACTATCCTAGGGTTGATGCTAACCCTAACCCTAACACTATCCTAGGGCTGATGCTAACCCTAACCCTAACACTATCCTAGGCCTGATGCTAACCCTAACCCTAACCCTAACACTATCCTAGGGCTGATGCTAACCCTAACCCTAACACTATCCTAGGGCTGAGGCTAACCCTATCCCTAACCCTAACACTATCCTAGGGCTGATGCTAACCCTAACCCTAACACTATCCTAGGCCTGATGATAACCCTAACCCTAACCCTGACACTATCCTAGGGCTGATGCTAACCCTAACCCTAACACTATCCTAGGGCTGATGCTAACCCTAACCCTAACCCTAACACTATCCTAGGGCTGATGCTAACCCTAACGCTAACCCTAACACTATCCTTGAACTGATGCTAACCCTAATCCTAACCATAACACTATCCTAGGCCTGATGATAACCCTAACCCTAACCCTAACACTATCCTAGGGTTTATGTTAACCCTAACCCTAACACTATCCTAGCGCTGATGCTAACCCTAACCCTAAACCTAACACTATCCTAGGGCGGATGCTAACCCTAACCCTAACCCTAACACTATCCTAGGGCTGATGCTAACCCTAACACTAACACTATCCTAGGGCTGATGCTAACCCTACCCCTAACCCTAACACTCTCCAAGGGCTGATGCTAACCCTAACCCTAACCCTAACACTATCCTAGGGCTGAAGCTAACCCTAACCCTAACGCTAACACTATCCTCGGGCTGATGCTAACCCTAACCCTAACACTAACCTAGGCCTGATGCTAACCCTAACCCTAACCCTAACACTATCCTAGGGCTGATGCTAACCGTAACCCTAACACTATCCTAGGGCTGATGGTAACCCTAACCCTAACCCTAACACTATCCTAGGGCTGATGCTAACCCTAACCCTAACACTATCCTAGGCCTGATGATAACCCTAACCCTAACCCTAACACTATCCTAGAGCTGATGCTAACCCTAACCCTAACCCTAACACTATCCTAAGTCTGATGCTAACCCTAGCCCTCACACTATCCTAGGCCTGATGATAACCCTAACCCTAACCTTAACACTATCCTAGGGCTGATGCTAATCCTAACCCTAACCCTAACACTATCCTAGAGCTGATGCTAACCCTAACCCTAACACTATCCTAGGCCTGATGATAACCCTAACCCTAACCCTGACACTATCCTAGGGCTGATGCTAACCCTAACACTAACACTATCCTAGGGCTGATGTTAACCCTAACGCTAACCCTGAACATTATGCTAGGGCTGATGCTAACCCTAACCCTAACTCTAACACTATCTTAGGGCTGAGGCTAACCCTAACCCTAACACTCTCCTACGGCTGATGCTAACCCTAACCCTAACCCTGACACTATCCTAGGGCTGATGCTAACCCTAACCCTAACACTATCCTAGGCCTGATGCTAACCCTAACCCTAACCCTAACACTATCCTAGGGTGATGCTAACCCTAACCCTAACACTATCCTAGGGCTGATGCTAACACTAACCCTAAACCTAACACTATCCTAGGGCTGATGCTAACCCTAACACTCACCCTAACACTATCCTAGGGTTGATGCTAACCCTAACCCTAACACTATCCTAGGGCTGATGCTAACCCTAACCCTAACACTATCCTAGGGCTGATGCGAACCCTAACCCTAACCCTGACACTATCCTGGGGCTGATGCTAACCCTAACACTAACACTATCCTAGGGCTGATGTTAACCCTAACGCTAACCCTTAACATTATCCTAGGGCTGATGCTAACCCTAACCCTAACTCTAACACTATCTTAGGGCTGAGGCTAACCCTAACCCTAACACTATCCTACGGCTGATGCTAACCCTAACCCTAACCCTAACACTATCCTAGGGCTGATGCTAACCCTAACCCTAACACTATCCTAGGCCTGATGCTAACCCTAACCCTAACCCTAACACTATCCTAGGGCTGATGCTAACCCTAACCCTAACACTATCCTAGGGCTGATGCTAACCGTAACCCTAACCCTAACACTATCCTAGGGCTGATGCTAACCCTAACAGTAACATTATCCTAGGCCTGATGATAACCCTAACCCTAACCCGGACACTATCCTAGGGCTTATGCTAACACTATCCTAGGGCTGATGCTACCCCTAACCCTAACCCTAACACTATCCTAGGGCTGACGCTAACGCTAACGCTAACCCTAACACTATCCTTGAACTGATGCTAACCCTAACCCTAACCATAACACTATCCTAGGCCTGATGATAACCCTAACCCTAACCCTAACACTATCCTAGGGTTTATGTTAACCCTAACCCTAACACTATCCTAGGGCTGATGCTAAACCTAAACATAACCCTAACACTATCCTAGGGCTGATGCAAACCCTAACCCTAACCCTAACACTATCCTAGGGCTGATGCTAACCCTAACCCTAACACTATCCTAGGCCTGATGCTAACCCTAACCCTAACACTATCCTAGGGCTGATGCTAACCCTAACCCTAACCCTAACACTATCCTAGGCCTGATGCTAACCCTATCCCTAACCCTAACACTCTCCTAGGGCTGAGGCTAACCCTAACCCTAACACTATCCTACGGCTGATCCTAACCCTAACCCTAACCCAAACACTATCCTAGGGTTGATGCTAACCCTAACCCTAACACTATCCTAGGGCTGATGATAACCCTAACCCTAACCCTAACACTATCCTTGGGCTGAGGCTCACCCTAACCCTAACACTATCCTAGGCCTGATGCTACCCCTATCCCTAACCCTAACACTATCCTTGGGCTGATGCTAACCTTAACCTTAACACTATCCTGGGCCTGATGCTAACCCTAACCCTAACCCTAACACTATCCTAGGGCTGATGCTAACCGTAACCCTAACACTATCCTTGGGCTGATGCTAACCCTAACCCTAACCCTAACACTATCCTAGGCCTGATGATAACCCTAACCCTAACCCTAACACTATCCTAGAGCTGATGCTAACCCTAACCCTAACCCTAACACTATCCTAAGTCTGATGCTAACCCTAGCCCTCACACTATCCTAGGCCTGATGATAACCCTAACCCTAACCTTAACACTATCCTAGGGCTGATGCTAATCCTAACCCTAACCCTAACACTATCCTAGAGCTGATGCTAACCCTAACCCTAACACTATCCTAGGCCTGATGATAACCCTAACCCTAACCCTGACACTATCCTAGGGCTGATGCTAACCCTAACACTAACACTATCCTAGGGCTGATGTTAACCCTAACGCTAACCCTGAACATTATCCTAGGGCTGATGCTAACCCTAACCCTAACTCTAACACTATCTTAGGGCTGAGGCTAACCCTAACCCTAACACTATCCTACGGCTGATGCTAACCCTAACCCTAACCCTGACACTATCCTAGGGCTGATGCTAACCCTAACCCTAACACTATCCTAGGCCTGATGCTAACCCTAACCCTAACCCTAACACTATCCTAGGGTGATGCTAACCCTAACCCTAACACTATCCTAGGGCTGATGCTAACACTAACCCTAAACCTAACACTATCCTAGGGCTGATGCTAACCCTAACACTCACCCTAACACTATCCTAGGGTTGATGCTAACCCTAACCCTAACACTATCCTAGGGCTGATGCTAACCCTAACCCTAACACTATCCTAGGGCTGATGCGAACCCTAACCCTAACCCTGACACTATCCTGGGGCTGATGCTAACCCTAACACTAACACTATCCTAGGGCTGATGTTAACCCTAACGCTAACCCTTAACATTATCCTAGGGCTGATGCTAACCCTAACCCTAACTCTAACACTATCTTAGGGCTGAGGCTAACCCTAACCCTAACACTATCCTACGGCTGATGCTAACCCTAACCCTAACCCTAACACTATCCTAGGGCTGATGCTAACCCTAACCCTAACACTATCCTAGGCCTGATGCTAACCCTAACCCTAACCCTAACACTATCCTAGGGCTGATGCTAACCCTAACCCTAACACTATCCTAGGGCTGATGCTAACCGTAACCCTAACCCTAACACTATCCTAGGGCTGATGCTAACCCTAACAGTAACATTATCCTAGGCCTGATGATAACCCTAACCCTAACCCGGACACTATCCTAGGGCTTATGCTAACACTATCCTAGGGCTGATGCTACCCCTAACCCTAACCCTAACACTATCCTAGGGCTGACGCTAACGCTAACGCTAACCCTAACACTATCCTTGAACTGATGCTAACCCTAACCCTAACCATAACACTATCCTAGGCCTGATGATAACCCTAACCCTAACCCTAACACTATCCTAGGGTTTATGTTAACCCTAACCCTAACACTATCCTAGGGCTGATGCTAAACCTAAACATAACCCTAACACTATCCTAGGGCTGATGCAAACCCTAACCCTAACCCTAACACTATCCTAGGGCTGATGCTAACCCTAACCCTAACACTATCCTAGGCCTGATGCTAACCCTAACCCTAACACTATCCTAGGGCTGATGCTAACCCTAACCCTAACCCTAACACTATCCTAGGCCTGATGCTAACCCTATCCCTAACCCTAACACTCTCCTAGGGCTGAGGCTAACCCTAACCCTAACACTATCCTACGGCTGATCCTAACCCTAACCCTAACCCAAACACTATCCTAGGGTTGATGCTAACCCTAACCCTAACACTATCCTAGGGCTGATGATAACCCTAACCCTAACCCTAACACTATCCTTGGGCTGAGGCTCACCCTAACCCTAACACTATCCTAGGCCTGATGCTACCCCTATCCCTAACCCTAACACTATCCTTGGGCTGATGCTAACCTTAACCTTAACACTATCCTGGGCCTGATGCTAACCCTAACCCTAACCCTAACACTATCCTAGGGCTGATGCTAACCGTAACCCTAACACTATCCTTGGGCTGATGCTAACCCTAACCCTAACCCTAACACTATCCTAGGGCAGATGCTAACCCTAACGCTAACCCTAACACTATCCTTGAACTGATGCTATCCCTAACCCTAACCCTAACACTATCCTAGGCCTGATGATAACCCTAACCCTAACCCTAACACTATCCTAGGGTTTATGTTAACCCTAACCCTAACACTATCCTAGGGCTGATGCTAACCCTAACACTAACACTATCCTAGGGCTGATGTTAACCCTAACGCTAACTCTTAACATTATCCTAGGGCTGATGCTAACCCTAACCCTAACTCTAACACTATCTTAGGGCTGAGGCTAACCCTAACCCTAACACTATCCTACGGCTGATGCTAACCCTAACCCTAACCCTAACACTATCCTGGGGCTGATGCTAACCCTAACCCTAACACTATCCTAGGCCTGATGCTAACCCTAACACTAACCCTAACACTATCCTAGGGCTTATGCTAACCCTAACCCTAACACTCTCCTAGGGCTGATGCTAACCCTAACCCTAACACTAACACTATCCTAGGGCTGATGCTAACCCTAACCCTAACACTATCCTAGGCCTGATGATAACCCTAACGCTAACCCGGACACTATCCTAGGGCTGATGCTAACCCTTACCCTAACACTATCCTAGGGCTGATGCTGACCCTAACCCTAACCCTAACACTATCCTAGGGCTGATGCTAACGCTAACGCTAACCCTAACACTATCCTTGAACTGATGCTAACCCTAACCCTAACCATAACACTATCCTAGGCCTGATGATAACCCTAACCCTAACCCTAACACTATCCTAGGGTTTATGTTAACCCTAACCCTAACACTATCCTAGGGCTGATGCTAAACCTAACCATAACCCTAACACTATCCTAGGGCTGATGCTAACCCTAACCCTAACCCTAACACTATCCTAGGGCTGATGCTAACCCTAACCCTAACACTCTCCTAGGCCTGATGCTAACCCTAACCCTAACACTATCCTAGGGCTGATGCTAACCCTAACCCTAAGCCTAACACTATCCTAGGCCTGATGCTAACCCTATCCCTAACCCTAACACTCTCCTAGGGCTGAGGCTAACCCTAACCCTAACCCTAACACTATCATAGGGTTTATGTTAACCGTAACACTAACACTATCCTAGGGCTGATTTTAACCCTAACACTATCCTACGGCTGATGCTAACCCTAACCCTAACACTATCCTAGGGCTGATGCTAACACTAACCCTAACCCTAACACTATCCTAGGGCTGATGTTAACCCTAACGCTAACCCTAACACTATCCTTGAACTAATGCTAACCCTAACCCTAACCGTAACACTATCCTAGGCCTGATGATAACCCTAAACCTAACCCTAACACTATCCTAGGGTTTATGTTAACCCTAACCCTAACAGTATCCTAGGGCTGATGCTAACCCTAACCCTAACACTATCCTAGGGCTGATGCGAACCCTAACCCTAACCCTGACACTATCCTGGGGCTTATGCTAACCCTAACACTAACACTATCCTAGGGCTGATGTTAACCCTAACGCTAACCCTTAACATTATCCTAGGGCTGATGCTAACCCTAACCCTAACTCTAACACTATCTTAGGGCTGAGGCTAACCCTAACCCTAACACTATCCTACGGCTGATGCTAACCCTAACCCTAACCCTAACACTATCCTAGGGCTGATGCTAACCCTAACCCTAACACTATCCTAGGGTTTATGTTAACCCTAACCCTAACACTATCCTAGGGCTGATGCTAAACCTAAACATAACCCTAACACTATCCTAGGGCTGATGCAAACCCTAACCCTAACCCTAACACTATCCTAGGGCTGATGCTAACCCTAACCCTAACACTATCCTAGGCCTGATGCTAACCCTAACCCTAACACTATCCTAGGGCTGATGCTAACCCTAACCCTAACCCTAACACTATCCTAGGCCTGATGCTAACCTTATCCCTATCCCTAACATTCTCCTAGGGCTGAGGCTAACCCTAACCCTAACACTATCCTACGGCTGATCCTAACCCTAACCCTAACCCAAACACTATCCTAGGGTTGATGCTAACCCTAACCCTAACACTATCCTAGGGCTGATGATAACCCTAACCCTAACCCTAACACTATCCTTGGGCTGATGCTCACCCTAACCCTAACACTATCCTGGGCCTGATGCTAACCCTAACCCTAACACTATCCTAGGGCTGATGCTAACCCTAACCCTAACACTATCCTAGGCCTGATGCTAACCCTAACCCTAACCCTAACACTATCCTAGGGCTGATGCTAACCCTAACCCTAACACTATCCTAGGGCTGAGGCTAACCCTATCCCTAACCCTAACACTATCCTAGGGCTGATGCTAACCCTAACCCTAACACTATCCTAGGCCTGATGATAACCCTAACCCTAACCCTGACACTATCCTAGGGCTGATGCTAACCCTAACCCTAACACTATCCTAGGGCTGATGCTAACCCTAACCCTAACCCTAACACTATCCTAGGGCTGATGCTAACCCTAACGCTAACCCTAACACTATCCTTGAACTGATGCTAACCCTAATCCTAACCATAACACTATCCTAGGCCTGATGATAACCCTAACCCTAACCCTAACACTATCCTACGGTTTATGTTAACCCTAACCCTAACACTATCCTAGCGCTGATGCTAACCCTAACCCTAAACCTAACACTATCCTAGGGCGGATGCTAACCCTAACCCTAACCCTAACACTATCCTAGGGCTGATGCTAACCCTAACACTAACACTATCCTAGGGCTGATGCTAACCCTACCCCTAACCCTAACACTCTCCAAGGGCTGATGCTAACCCTAACCCTAACCCTAACACTATCCTAGGGCTGAAGCTAACCATAACCCTAACGCTAACACTATCCTCGGGCTGATGCTAACCCTAACCCTAACACTAACCTAGGCCTGATGCTAACCCTAACCCTAACCCTAACACTATCCTAGGGCTGATGCTAACCGTAACCCTAACATTATCCTAGGGCTGATGGTAACCCTAACCCTAACCCTAACACTATCCTAGGGCTGATGCTAACCCTAACCCTAACACTATCCTAGGCCTGATGATAACCCTAACCCTAACCCTAACACTATCCTAGAGCTGATGCTAACCCTAACCTTAACCCTAACACTATCCTAAGTCTGATGCTAACCCTAGCCCTCACACTATCCTAGGCCTGATGATAACCCTAACCCTAACCTTAACACTATCCTAGGGCTGATGCTAATCCTAACCCTAACCCTAACACTATCCTAGAGCTGATGCTAACCCTAACCCTAACACTATCCTAGGCCTGATGATAACCCTAACCCTAACCCTGACACTATCCTAGGGCTGATGCTAACCCTAACACTAACACTATCCTAGGGCTGATGTTAACCCTAACGCTAACCCTGAACATTATCCTAGGGCTGATGCTAACCCTAACCCTAACTCTAACACTATCTTAGGGCTGAGGCTAACCCTAACCCTAACACTCTCCTACGGCTGATGCTAACCCTAACCCTAACCCTGACACTATCCTAGGGCTGATGCTAACCCTAACCCTAACACTATCCTAGGCCTGATGCTAACCCTAACCCTAACCCTAACACTATCCTAGGGTGATGCTAACCCTAACCCTAACACTATCCTAGGGCTGATGCTAACCGTAACCCTAACCCTAACACTATCCTAGGGCTGATGCTAACCCTAACAGTAACACTATCCTAGGCCTGATGATAACCCTAACCCTAACCCGGACACTATCCTAGGGCTGATGCTCACCCTAATCCTAACACTATCCTAGGGCTGATGCTAACCCTAACCCTAACCCTAACACTATCCTAGGTCTGACGCTAACGCTAACGCTAACCCTAACACTATCCTTGAACTGATGCTAACCCTAACCCTAACCATAACACTATCCTAGCCCTGATGATAACCCTAACCCTAACCCTAACACTATCCTAGGGTTTATGTTAACCCTAACCCTAACACTATCCTAGGGCTGATGCTAACCCTAACCCTAACACTATCCTAGGGCTGATGCGAACCCTAACCCTAACCCTGACACTATCCTGGGGCTGATGCTAACCCTAACACTAACACTATCCTAGGGCTGATGTTAACCCTAACGCTAACCCTTAACATTATCCTAGGGCTGATGCTAACCCTAACCCTAACTCTAACACTGTCTTAGGGCTGAGGCTAACCCTAACCCTAACACTATCCTACGGCTGATACTAACCCTAACCCTAACCCTAACACTATCCTAGGGCTGATGCTAACCCTAACCCTAACACTATCCTAGGCCTGATGCTAACCCTAACCCTAACCCTAACACTATCCTAGGGCTGATGCTAACCCTAACCCTAACACTATCCTAGGGCTGATGCTAACCGTAACCCTAACCCTAACACTATCCTAGGGCTGATGCTAACCCTAACAGTAACACTATCCTAGGCCTGATGATAACCCTAACCTTAACCCGGACACTATCCTAGGGCTGATGCTAACCCTAATGCTAACAGTATCCTAGGGCTGATGCTACCCCAAACCCTAACCCTAACACTATCCTAGGGCTGACGCTAACGCTAACGCTAACCCTAACACTATCCTTGAACTGATGCTAACCCTAACCCTAACCATAACACTATCCTAGGCCTGATGATAACCCTAACCCTAACCCTAACACTATCCTAGGGTTTATGTTAACCCTAACCCTAACACTATCCTAGGGCTGATGCTAAACCTAACCATAACCCTAACACTATCCTAGGGCTGATGCAAACCCTAACCCTAACCCTAACACTATCCTAGGGCTGATGCTAACCCTAACCCTAACACTATCCTTGGGCTGATGCTAAACCTAAGCCTAACCCTAACACTATCCTAGGGCAGATTCTAACCCTAACGCTAACCCTAACACTATCCTTGAACTGATGCTAACCCTAACCCTAACCCTAACACTCTCCTAGGCCTGATGATAACCCTAACCCTAACCCTAACACTATCCTAGGGCTGATGCTAACCCTAACACTAACACTATCCTAGGGCTGATGCTAACACTAACCCTAACCCTTAACGTTATCCTAGGGCTGATGCTAACCCTAACCCTAACTCTAACACTATCTTAGGCCTGAGGCTAACCCTAACCCTAACACTATCCTACGGCTGATGCTAACCCTAACCCTAACCCTAACACTATCCTAGGGCTGATGCTAACCCTAACACTAACACTATCCTAGGCCTGATGCTAACCCTAACCCTAACCCTAACACTATCCTAGGGTGATGCTAACCCTAACCCTAACACTATCCTAGGGCTGATGCTAACCGTAACCCTAACCCTAACACTATCCTAGGGCTGATGCTAACCCTAACAGTAACACTATCCTAGGCCTGATGATAACCCTAACCCTAACCCGGACACTATCCTAGGGCTGATGCTCACCCTAATCCTAACACTATCCTAGGGCTGATGCTAACCCTACCCCTAACCCTAACACTCTCCAAGGGTTTATGTTAACCCTAACCCTAACACTATCCTAGGGCTGATGCTAACCCTAACCCTAACCCTAACACTATCCTCGGGCTGATGCTAACCCTAACCCTAACACTATCCTAGGCCTGATGCTAACCCTAACCCTAACCCTAACACTATCCTAGGGCTGATGCTAACCGTAACCCTAACACTATCCTAGGGCTGTTGGTAACCCTAACCCTAACCCTAACACTATCCTAGGGCTGATGCTAACCCTAACCCTAACACTATCCTAGGCCTGATTATAACCCTAACCCTAACCCTAACACTATCCTAGAGCTGATGCTAACCCTAACCCTAACCCTAACACTATCCTAAGTCTGATGCTAACCCTAGCCCTTACACTATCCTAGGCCTGATGATAACCCTAACCCTAACCTTAACACTATCCTAGGGCTGATGCTAATCCTAACCCTAACCCTAACACTATCCTAGAGCTGAAGCTAACCCTAACCCTAACACTATCCTAGGCCTGATGATAACCCTAACCCTAACCCTGACACTATCCTAGGGCTGATGCTAACCCTAACACTAACACTATCCTAGGGCAGATGCTAACCCTAACGCTAACCCTAACACTATCCTTGAAGTGATGCTAACCCTAACCCTAACCCTAACACTATCCTAGGCCTGATGCTAACCGTAACCCTAACCCTAACACTATCCTAGGGCTGATGCTAACTCTAACAGTAACACTATCCTAGGCCTGATGATAACCCTAACCCTAACCCGGACACTATCCTAGGGCTGATGCTAACCCTAATGCTAACACTATCCTAGTTCTGATGCTACCCCTAACCCTAACCCTAACACTATCCTAGGGCTGACGCTAACGCTAACGCTAACCCTAACACTATCCTTGAACTGATGCTAACCCTAACCCTAACCATAACACTATCCTAGGCCTGATGATAACCCTAACCCTAACCCTAACACTATCCTTGGGTTTATGTTAACCCTAACCCTAACACTATCCTAGGGCTGATGCTAAACCTAACCATAACCCTAACACTATCCTAGGGCTGAAGCAAACCCTAACCCTAACCCTAACACTATCCTAGGGCTGATGCTAACCCTAACCCTAACACTATCCTAGGCCTGATGCTAACCCTAACCCTAACAGTATCCTATGGCTGATGCTAACCCTAACCCTAACCCTAACACTATCCTAGGCCTGATGCTAACCGTATCCCTAACCCTAACACTCTCCTAGGGCTGAGGCTAACCCTAACCCTAACACTATCCTACGGCTGATCCTAACCCTAACCCTAACCCAAACACTATCCTAGGGTTGATGCTAACCCTAACCCTAACACTATCCTAGGGCTGATGCTAACCCTAACCATAACCCTAACACTATCCTTGGGCTGATGCTCACCCTAACCCTAACACTATCCTGGGCCTGATGCTAACCCTAACCCTAACACTATCCTTGGGCTGATGCTAAACCTAACCCTAACCCTAACACTATCCTAGGGCAGATGCTAACCCTAACGCTAACCCTAACACTATCCTTGAACTGATGCTAACCCTAACCCTAACCCTAACACTCTCCTAGGCCTGATGATAACCCTAACCCTAACCCTAACACTATCCTAGGGCTGATGCTAACCCTAACACTAACACTATCCTAGGGCTGATGCTAACACTAACCCTAACCCTTAACTTTATCCTAGGGCTGATGCTAACCCTAACCCTAACTCTAACACTATCTTAGGCCTGAGGCTAACCCTAACCCTAACACTATCCTACGGCTGATGCTAACCCTAACCCTAACCCTAACACTATCCTAGGGCTGATGCTAACCCTAACCCTAACACTATCCTAGGCCTGATGCTAACCCTAACCCTAACCCTAACACTATCCTAGGGCTGATGCTAACCCTAACCCTAACACTATCCTGGGGCTGAGGCTAACCCTATCCCTAACCCTAACACTATCCTAGGCCTGATGCTAACCCTATCCCTAACCCTAACACTCTCCTAGGGCTGAGGCTAACCCTAACCCTAACCCTAACACTATCCTAGTGTTTATGTTAACCCTAACCCTAACACTATCCTAGGGCTGATGCTAAACCTAACACTAACCCTAACACTATCCTAGGGCTGATGCTAACCCTAACCCTAACACTATCCTAGGGCTGATGCTAACCCTAACCCTAACACTATCCTAGGGCTGATGCTAACCCTAACCCTAACACTATCCTACGGCTGATCCTAACCCTAACCCTAACCCAAACACTATCCTAGGGTTGATGCTAACCCTAACCCTAACACTATCCTAGGGCTGATGCTAACCCTAACCCTCACCCTAACACTATCCTTGGGCTGATGCTAACCCTAACCCTAACACTATCCTGGGCCTGATGCTAACCCTAACCCTAACACTATCCTAGGGCTGATGCTAACCCTAACCCTAACACTATCCTTGGGCTAATGCTAACCCTAACCCTAACCCTAACACTAACCTAGGGCAGATGCTAACCCTAACGCTAACCCTAACACTATCCTTGAAGTGATGCTAACCCTAACCCTAACCCTAACACGATCCTCGGCCTGATGATAACCCTAACCCTAACCCTAAAACTATCCTAGGGCTGATGCTAACCCTAACACTAACACTATGCTAGGGCTCATGCTAACCGTAACCCTAACCCTAACACTATCCTAGGGCTGATGCTAACCCTAACAGTAACACTATGCTAGGCCTGATGATAACCCTAACCCTAACCCGGACACTATCCTAGGGTTTATGTTAACCCTAACCCTAACAATATCCTAGGGCTGATGCTAAACCTAACCATAACCCTAACACTATCCTAGGGCTGATGCAAACCCTAACCCTAACCCTAACACTATCCTAGGGCTGATGCTAACCCTAACCCTAACACTATCCGGGGCCTGATGCTAACCCTAACCCTAACACTATCCTAGGGCTGATGCTAACCCTAACCCTAACCCTAACACTATCCTAGGCCTGATGCTAACCCTATCCCTAACCCTAACACTCTCCTAGGGCTGAGGCTAACCCTAACCCTAACACTATCCTACGGCTGATCCTAACCATAACCCTAACCCTAACACTATCCTAGGGCTGATGCTAAGCCTAACCCTAACCCTAACACTATCCTTGGGCTGATGCTCACCCTAAACCTAACACTATCCTGGGCCTGATGCTAACCCTAACCCTAACCCTAACACTATCCTAGGGCTGATGCTAACCCTAACCCTAACACTATCCTTGGGCTGATGCTAAACCTAAGCCTAACCCTAACACTATCCTAGGGCAGATGCTAACCCTAACGCTAACCCTAACACTATCCTTGAACTGATGCTAACCCTAACCCTAACCGTAACACTCTCCTAGGCCTGATGATAACCCTAACCCTAACCCTAACACTATCCTAGGGCTGATGCTAACCCTAACACTAACACTATCCTAGGGCTGATGCTAACACCAACCCTAACCCTTAACGTTATCCTAGGGCTGATGCTAACCCTAACCCTAACTCTAACACTATCTTAGGCCTGAGGCTAACCCTAACCCTAACACTATCCTACGGCTGATGCTAACCCTAACCCTAACCCTAACACTATCCTAGGGCTGATGCTAACCCTAACCCTAACACTATCCTAGGCCTGATGCTAACCCTAACCCTAACCCTAACACTATCCTAGGCCTGATGCTAACCGTATCCCTAACCCTAACACTCTCCTAGGGCTGAGGCTAACCCTAACCCTAACACTATCCTACGGCTGATCCTAACCCTAACCCTAACCCAAACACTATCCTAGGGTTGATGCTAACCCTAACCCTAACACTATCCTGGGGCTGATGCTAACCCTAACCCTAACCCTAACACTATCCTTGGGCTGATGCTCACCCTAACCCTAACACTATCCTGGGCCTGATGCTAACCCTAACCCTAACACTATCCTTGGGCTGATGCTAAACCTAACCCTAACCCTAACACTATCCTAGGGCAGATGCTAACCCTAACGCTAACCCTAACACTATCCTTGAACTGATGCTAACCCTAACCCTAACCCTAACACTCTCCTAGGCCTGATGATAACCCTAACCCTAACCCTAACACTATCCTAGGGCTGATGCTAACCCTAACACTAACACTATCCTAGGGCTGATGCTAACCCTAACCCTAACCCTTAACTTTATCCTAGGGCTGATGCTAACCCTAACCCTAACTCTAACACTATCTTAGGCCTGAGGCTAACCCTAACCCTAACACTATCCTACGGCTGATGCTAACCCTAACCCTAACCCTAACACTATCCTAGGGCTGATGCTAACCCTAACCCTAACACTATCCTAGGCCTGATGCTAACCCTAACCCTAACCCTAACACTATCCTAGGGCTGATGCTAACCCTAACCCTAACACTATCCTAGGGCTGAGGCTAACCCTATCCCTAACCCTAACACTATCCTAGGCCTGATGCTAACCCTATCCCTAACCCTAACACTCTCCTAGGGCTGAGGCTAACCCTAACCCTAACCCTAACACTATCCTAGTGTTTATGTTAACCCTAACCCTAACACTATCCTAGGGCTGATGCTAAACCTAACACTAACCCTAACACTATCCTAGGGCTGATGCTAACCCTAACCCTAACACTATCCTAGGGCTGATGCTAACCCTAACCCTAACACTATCCTAGGGCTGATGCTAACCCTAACCCTACCACTAACACTATCCTATGCCTGATGCTAACCCTATCCCTAACCCTAACACTCTCCTAGGGCTGATTCTAACCCTAACCCTAACACTATCCTACGGCTGATCCTAACCCTAACCCTAACCCAAACACTATCCTAGGGTTGATGCTAACCCTAACCCTAACACTATCCTAGGGCTGATGCTAACCCTAACCCTCACCCTAACACTATCCTTGGGCTGATGCTAACCCTAACCCTAACACTATCCTGGGCCTGATGCTAACCCTAACCCTAACACTATCCTAGGGCTGATGCTAACCCTAACCCTAACACTATCCTTGGGCTGATGCTAACCCTAACCCTAACCCTAACACTAACCTAGGGCAGATGCTAACCCTAACGCTAACCCTAACACTATCCTTGAAGTGATGCTAACCCTAACCCTAACCCTAACACTATCCTCGGCCTGATGATAACCCTAACCCTAACCCTAACACTATCCTAGGGCTGATGCTAACCCTAACACTAACACTATGCTAGGGCTCATGCTAACCGTAACCCTAACCCTAACACTATCCTAGGGCTGATGCTAACCCTAACAGTAACACTATGCTAGGCCTGATGATAACCCTAACCCTAACCCGGACACTATCCTAGGGCTGATGCTAACCCTAATGCTAACACTATCCTAGGGCTGATGCTACCCCTAACCCTAACCCTAACACTATCCTAGGGCTGACGCTAACGCTAACGCTAACCCTAACACTATCCTTGAACTGATGCTAACCCTAACCCTAACCATAACACTATCCTAGGCCTGATGATAACCCTAACCCTAACCCTAACACTATCCTAGGGTTTATGTTAACCCTAACCCTAACACTATCCTAGGGCTGATGCTAAACCTAACCATAACCCTAACACTATCCTAGGGCTGATGCAAACCCTAACCCTAACCCTAACACTATCCTAGGGCTGATGCTAACCCTAACCCTAACACTATCCGGGGCCTGATGCTAACCCTAACCCTAACACTATCCTAGGGCTGATGCTAACCCTAACCCTAACCCTAACACTATCCTAGGCCTGATGCTAACCCTATCCCTAACCCTAACACTCTCCTAGGGCTGAGGCTAACCCTAACCCTAACACTATCCTACGGCTGATCCTAACCCTAACCCTAACCCTAACACTATCCTAGGGCTGATGCTAACCCTAACCCTAACCCTAACACTATCCTTGGGCTGATGCTCACCCTAACCCTAACACTATCCTGGGCCTGATGCTAACCCTAACCCTAACCCTAACACTATCCTAGGGCTGATGCTAACCCTAACCCTAACACTATCCTTGGGCTGATGCTAAACCTAAGCCTAACCCTAACACTATCCTAGGGCAGATGCTAACCCTAACGCTAACCCTAACACTATCCTTGAACTGATGCTAACCCTAACCCTAACCATAACACTCTCCTAGGCCTGATGATAACCCTAACCCTAACCCTAACACTATCCTAGGGTTGATGCTAACCCTAACACTAACACTATCCTAGGGCTGATGCTAACACTAACCCTAACCCTTAACGTTATCCTAGGGCTGATGCTAACCCTAACCCTAACTCTAACACTATCTTAGGCCTGAGGCTAACCCTAACCCTAACACTATCCTACGGCTGATGCTAACCCTAACCCTAACCCTAACACTATCCTAGGGCTGATGCTAACCCTAACCCTAACACTATCCTAGGCCTGATGCTAACCCTAACCCTAACCCTAACACTATCCTAGGCCTGATGCTAACCGTATCCCTAACCCTAACACTCTCCTAGGGCTGAGGCTAACCCTAACCCTAACACTATCCTACGGCTGATCCTAACCCTAACCCTAACCCAAACACTATCCTAGTGTTGATGCTAACCCTAACCCTAACACTATCCTTGGGCTGATGCTAACCCTAACCCTAACACTATCCTGAGCCTGATGCTAACCCTAACCCTAACACTATCCTAGGGCTGATGCTAACCCTAACCCTAACACTATCCTTGGGCTGATGCTAACCCTAACCCTAACCCTAACACTAACCTAGGGCAGATGCTAACCCTAACGCTAACCCTAACACTATCCTTGAAGTGATGCTAACCCTAACCCTAACCCTAACACTATCCTCGGCCTGATGATAACCCTAACCCTAACCCTAACACTATCCTAGGGCTGATGCTAACCCTAACACTAACACTATGCTAGGGCTCATGCTAACCGTAACCCTAACCCTAACACTATCCTAGGGCTGATGCTAACCCTAACAGTAACACTATGCTAGGCCTGATGATAACCCTAACCCTAACCCGGACACTATCCTAGGGCTGATGCTAACCCTAATGCTAACACTATCCTAGGGCTGATGCTACCCCTAACCCTAACCCTAACACTATCCTAGGGCTGACGCTAACGCTAACGCTAACCCTAACACTATCCTTGAACTGATGCTAACCCTAACCCTAACCATAACACTATCCTAGGCCTGATGATAACCCTAACCCTAACCCTAACACTATCCTAGGGTTTATGTTAACCCTAACCCTAACACTATCCTAGGGCTGATGCTAAACCTAACCATAACCCTAACACTATCCTAGGGCTGATGCAAACCCTAACCCTAACCCTAACACTATCCTAGGGCTGATGCTAACCCTAACCCTAACACTATCCGGGGCCTGATGCTAACCCTAACCCTAACACTATCCTAGGGCTGATGCTAACCCTAACCCTAACCCTAACACTATCCTAGGCCTGATGCTAACCCTATCCCTAACCCTAACACTCTCCTAGGGCTGAGGCTAACCCTAACCCTAACACTATCCTACGGCTGATCCTAACCCTAACCCTAACCCTAACACTATCCTAGGGCTGATGCTAACCCTAACCCTAACCCTAACACTATCCTTGGGCTGATGCTCACCCTAACCCTAACACTATCCTGGGCCTGATGCTAACCCTAACCCTAACCCTAACACTATCCTAGGGCTGATGCTAACCCTAACCCTAACACTATCCTTGGGCTGATGCTAAACCTAAGCCTAACCCTAACACTATCCTAGGGCAGATGCTAACCCTAACGCTAACCCTAACACTATCCTTGAACTGATGCTAACCCTAACCCTAACCATAACACTCTCCTAGGCCTGATGATAACCCTAACCCTAACCCTAACACTATCCTAGGGTTGATGCTAACCCTAACACTAACACTATCCTAGGGCTGATGCTAACACTAACCCTAACCCTTAACGTTATCCTAGGGCTGATGCTAACCCTAACCCTAACTCTAACACTATCTTAGGCCTGAGGCTAACCCTAACCCTAACACTATCCTACGGCTGATGCTAACCCTAACCCTAACCCTAACACTATCCTAGGGCTGATGCTAACCCTAACCCTAACACTATCCTAGGCCTGATGCTAACCCTAACCCTAACCCTAACACTATCCTAGGCCTGATGCTAACCGTATCCCTAACCCTAACACTCTCCTAGGGCTGAGGCTAACCCTAACCCTAACACTATCCTACGGCTGATCCTAACCCTAACCCTAACCCAAACACTATCCTAGTGTTGATGCTAACCCTAACCCTAACACTATCCTAGGGCTGATGCTAACCCTAACCCTAACCCTAACACTATCCTTGGGCTGATGCTCACCCTAACCCTAACACTATCCTGGGCCTGATGCTAACCCTAACCCTAACACTATCCTTGGGCTGATGCTAAACCTAACCCTAACCCTAACACTATCCTAGGGCAGATGCTAACCCTAACGCTAACCCTAACACTATCCTTGAACTGATGCTAACCCTAACCCTAACCCTAACACTCTCCTAGGCCTGATGATAACCCTAACCCTAACCCTAACACTATCCTAGGGCTGATGCTAACCCTAACACTAACACTATCCTAGGGCTGATGCTAACACTAACCCTAACCCTTAACGTTATCCTAGGGCTGATGCTAACCCTAACCCTAACTCTAACACTATCTTAGGCCTGAGGCTAACCCTAACCCTAACACTATCCTACGGCTGATGCTAACCCTAACCCTAACCCTAACACTATCCTAGGGCTGATGCTAACCCTAACACTAACACTATCCTAGGGCTCATGCTAACCGTAACCCTAACCCTAACACTATCCTAGGGCTGATGCTAACCCTAACAGTAACACTATCCTAGGCCTGATGATAACCCTAACCCTAACCCGGACACTATCCTAGGGCTGATGCTAACCCTAATGCTAACACTATCCTAGGGCTGATGCTACCCCTAACCCTAACCCTAACACTATCCTAGGGCTGACGCTAACGCTAACGCTAACCCTAACACTATCCTTGAACTGATGCTAACCCTAACCCTAACCATAACACTATCCTAGGCCTGATGATAACCCTAACCCTAACCCTAACACTATCCTAGGGTTTATGTTAACCCTAACCCTAACACTATCCTAGGGCTGCTGCTAAACCTAACCATAACCCTAACACTATCCTAGGGCTGATGCAAACCCTAACCCTAACCCTAACACTATCCTAGGGCTGATGCTAACCCTAACCCTAACACTATCCGGGGCCTGATGCTAACCCTAACCCTAACACTATCCTAGGGCTGATGCTAACCCTAACCCTAACCCTAACACTATCCTAGGCCTGATGCTAACCCTATCCCTAACCCTAACACTCTCCTAGGGCTGAGGCTAACCCTAACCCTAACACTATCCTATGGCTGATCCTAACCCTAACCCTAACCCAAACACTATCCTAGGGTTGATGCTAACCCTAACCCTAACACTATCCTAGGGCTGATGCTAACCCTAACCCTAACCCTAACACTATCCTTGGGCTGATGCTCACCCTAACCCTAACACTATCCTGGGCCTGATGCTAACCCTAACCCTAACCCTAACACTATCCTAGGGCTGATGCTAACCCTAACCCTAACACTATCCTTGGGCTGATGCTAAACCTAAGCCTAACCCTAACACTATCCTAGGGCAGATGCTAACCCTAACGCTAACCCTAACACTATCCTTGAACTGATGCTAACCCTAACCCTAACCCTAACACTCTCCTAGGCCTGATGATAACCCTAACCCTAACCCTAACACTATCCTAGGGCTGATGCTAACCCTAACACTAACACTATCCTAGGGCTGATGCTAACACTAACCCTAACCCTTAACGTTATCCTAGGGCTGATGCTAACCCTAACCCTAACTCTAACACTATCTTAGGCCTGAGGCTAACCCTAACCCTAACACTATCCTACGGCTGATGCTAACCCTAACCCTAACCCTAACACTATCCTAGGGCTGATGCTAACCCTAACACTAACACTATCCTAGGCCTGATGCTAACCCTAACCCTAACCCTAACACTATCCTAGGGTGATGCTAACCCTAACCCTAACACTATCCTAGGGCTGATGCTAACCGTAACCCTAACCCTAACACTATCCTAGGGCTGATGCTAACCCTAACAGTAACACTATCCTAGGCCTGATGATAACCCTAACCCTAACCCGGACACTATCCTAGGGCTGATGCTCACCCTAATCCTAACACTATCCTAGGGCTGATGCTAACCCTACCCCTAACCCTAACACTCTCCAAGGGTTTATGTTAACCCTAACCCTAACACTATCCTAGGGCTGATGCTAACCCTAACCCTAACCCTAACACTATCCTCGGGCTGATGCTAACCCTAACCCTAACACTATCCTAGGCCTGATGCTAACCCTAACCCTAACCCTAACACTATCCTAGGGGTGATGCTAACCGTAACCCTAACACTATCCTAGGGCTGATGGTAACCCTAACCCTAACCCTAACACTATCCTAGGGCTGATGCTAACCCTAACCCTAACACTATCCTAGGCCTGATTATAACCCTAACCCTAACCCTAACACTATCCTAGAGCTGATGCTAACCCTAACCCTAACCCTAACACTATCCTAAGTCTGATGCTAACCCTAGCCCTTACACTATCCTAGGCCTGATGATAACCCTAACCCTAACCTTAACACTATCCTAGGGCTGATGCTAATCCTAACCCTAACCCTAACACTATCCTAGAGCTGATGCTAACCCTAACCCTAACACTATCCTAGGCCTGATGATAACCCTAACCCTAACCCTGACACTATCCTAGGGCTGATGCTAACCCTAACACTAACACTATCCTAGGGCTGATGTTAACCCTAACGCTAACCCTGAACATTATCCTAGGGCTGATGCTAACCCTAACCCTAACTCTAACACTATCTTAGGGCTGAGGCTAACCCTAACCCTAACACTCTCCTACGGCTGATGCTAACCCTAACCCTAACCCTAACACTATCCTAGGGCTGATGCTAACCCTAACCCTAACACTATCCTAGGCCTGATGCTAACCCTAACCCTAACCCTAACACTATCCTAGGGCTGATGCTAACCCTAACCCTAACACTATCCTAGGGCTGATGCTAACCGTAACCCTAACCCTAACACTATCCTAGGGCTGATGCTAACCCTAACAGTAACACTATCCTAGGCCTGATGATAACCCTAACCCTAACCCGGACACTATCCTAGGGCTGATGCTCACCCTAATCCTAACACTATCCTAGGGCTGATGCTAACCCTACCCCTAACCCTAACACTCTCCAAGGGTTTATGTTAACCCTAACCCTAACACTATCCTAGGGCTGATGCTAACCCTAACCCTAACCCTAACACTATCCTCGGGCTGATGCTAACCCTAACCCTAACACTATCCTAGGCCTGATGCTAACCCTAACCCTAACCCTAACACTATCCTAGGGCTGATGCTAACCGTAACCCTAACACTATCCTAGGGCTGATGGTAACCCTAACCCTAACCCTAACACTATCCTAGGGCTGACGCTAACGCTAACGCTAACCCTAACACTATCCTTGAACTGATGCTAACCCTAACCCTAACCATAACACTATCCCAGGCCTGATGATAACCCTAACCCTAACCCTAACACTATCCTAGGGTTTATGTTAACCCTAACCCTAACACTATCCTAGGGCTGATGATAACCTAACCATAACCCTAACACTATCCTAGGGCTGATGCAAACCCTAACCCTAACCCTAACACTATCCTAGGGCTGATGCTAACCCTAACCCTAACACTATCCTAGGCCTGATGCTAACCCTAACCCTAACACTATCCTAGGGCTGATGCTAACCCTAACCCTAACCCTAACACTATCCCAGGGCTGATGCTAACCCTAACCCTAACACTATCCTAGGGCTGATGCTAACCCTAACCCTAACCCTAACCCTAACACTATCCTAGGGCTGATGCTAACCCTAACCCTAACACTATCCTAGGCCTGATGATAACCATAACCCTAACCCTAACACTATCCTAGGGCTGATGCTAACCCTAAACCTAACACTATCCTAGGGCTGATGCTAACACTAACCCTAACCCTAACACTATCCTAGGGCTGATGCTAACCCTAACCCTAACACTATCATAGGCCTGACGATAACCGTAACCCTAACCCTAACACTATCCTAGGGCTGATGCTAACCCTAACCCTAACACTATCCTAGGCCAGATGCTAACCCTAACCCTAACCCTAACACTTTCCTAGGGCTGATGCTAACCCTAACCCTAGCCTTAACCCTATCCTAGGGCTGATGCTAACCCTAACCCTAACACTATCCTAGACCTGATGATAACCCTAACCCTAACCCTAACACTATCCTAGGGCTGATGCTAACCCTAACGCTAACCCTAAAACTATCCTTGAACTGATGCTAACCCTAACCCTAACCCTAACACTATCCTAGGCCTGATGATAACCCTAACCCTAACCCTAACACTATCCTAGGGTTTATGTTAACCCTAACCCTAACACTATCCTAGGGCTGATGCTAACCCTAACCCTACCACTATCCTGGGCCTGATGCTAACCCTAACCCTAACACTAACACTATCCTAGGGCTGATGCTAACCCTAACCCTAACACTATCCTAGGGCTGATGCTAACACTAACCCTAACCCTAACACTATCCTAGGGCTGATGCTAACCCCAACGCTAACCCTAACACTATCCTTGAACTAATGCTAACCCTAACCCTAACCCTAACACTATCCTAGGCCTTATGATAACCCTAACCCTAACCCTATCCTAGGGTTTATGTTAACCCTAACCCTAACAGTATCCTAGGGCTGATGCTAACCCTAACCCTAACCCTAACACTATCCTAGGGCTGATGCTAACCCTAACCCTAACACTATCCTAGGGCTGATGCTAACCCTAACCCTAACCCTAACACTATCCTAGGGTTGATGCTAACCCTAACCCTAACACTATCCTAGGCCTGATGATAACCCTAACCATAACCCTAACACTATCCTAGGGCTGATGCTAACCCTAACCCTAACACTATCCTAGGGCTGATGCTAACCCTAACCCTAACCCTAACACTATCCTAGGGCTGATGCTAACCCTAACGCTAACCCTAACACTATCCTTGAACTGATGCTAACCCTAACCCTAACCATAACACTATCCTAGGCCTGATGATAACCCTAACCCTAACCCTAACACTATCCTAGGGTTTATGTTAACCCTAACCCTAACAGTATCCTAGGGCTGATGATAACCCTAACCCTAACCCTAACACTATCCTAGGGCTGATGCTAACCCTAAACATAACACTATCCTAGGGCTGATGCTAACCCTAACCCTAACCCTAACACTATCCTAGGGCTGATGCTAACCCTAACCCTAACACTATCCTAGGCCTGATGATAACCCTAACCCTAACCCTAACACTATCCTAGGGCTGATGCTAACCCTAACGCTAACCCTAACACTATCCTTGAACTGATGCTAAACCTAACCCTAACCCTAACACTATCCTAGGCCTGATGATAACCCTAACCCTAACCTTAACACTATCCTAGGGTTTATGTTAACCCTAACCCTAACACTATCCTAGGACTGATGCTAACCCTAACCCTAACCCTAACACTATCCTAGGGCTGATGCTAACCCTAACCCTAACCCTAACACTATCCTAGGGCTGATGCTAACCCTAACCCTAACACTATCCTAGGCCTGATGCTAACCCTAACCCTAACCCTAACCCTAACCCTAATAATATCCTAGGGCTGATGCTAACCCTAACCCTAACCCTAACACTATCCTAGGGCTGATGCTAACCCTAACACTAACACTATCCTAGGGCTGATGCTAACCCTAACCCTACCCCTAACACTATCCTAGGGCTGATGCTAACCCTAACCCTAACGCTAACACTATCCTAGGGCTGAGGCTAACCCTAACCCTAACACTATCCTACGGCTTATGCTAACCCTAACCCTATCCCTAACACTATCCTAGGGCTGATGCTAACCCTAACCCTAACACTATCCTAGGCCTGATGATAACCCTAACCCTAACCCTAACACTATCCTAGGGCTGATGCTAACCCTAACCCTAACACTATCCTAGGCCGGATGCTAACCCTAACCCTAACCCTAACACTATCGTAGGGCTGATGCTAACCCTAACCCTAACACTATCCTAGGGCTGATGCTAACACTAACCCTAACCCTAACACTATCCTAGGGCTGATGCTAACCCTACCCCTAACACTATCATAGGCCTGATGATAACCGTAACCCTAACCCTAACACTATCCTAGGGCTGATGCTAACCCTAACCCTAACACTATCCTAGGCCTGATGCTAACCCTAACCCTAACCCTAACACTATCCTAGGGCTGATGCTAACCCTAACCCTAACCTTAACCCTATCCTAGGGCTGATGCTAACCCTAACCCTAACACTATCCTAGGCCTGATGCTAACCCTAACCCTAACACAATCCTAGGCCTGATGCTAACACTAACCCTAACCCTAACACTATCCTAGGGCTGATGCTAACCCTAACGGTAACCCTAAAACTATCCTTGAACTGATGCTAACACTAACCCTAACCCTAACACTATCCTAGGCCTGATGGTAACCCTAACCCTAACCCTAACACTATCCTAGGGTTTATGTTAACCCTAACCCTAACACTATCCTAGGGCTGATGCTAACCCTAACCCTACCACTATCCTGGGCCTGATGCTAACCCTAACCCTAACACTAACACTATCCTAGGGCTGATGCTAACCCTAACCCTAACACTATCCTAGGGCTGATGCTAACACTAAACCTAACCCTAACACTATCCTAGGGCTGATGCTAACCCTAACGCTAACCCTAACACTATCCTAGGGCTGATGCTAACCCTAACCCTAACACTATCCTAGGCCTGATGCTAACCCTAACCCTAACCCTAACACTATCGTAGGGCTGATGCTAACCCTAACCCTAACACTATCCTAGGGCTGATGCTAACACTAACCCTAACCCTAACACTATCCTAGGGCTGATGCTAACCCTAACGCTAACCCTAAAACTATCCTTGAACTGATGCTAACACTAACCCTAACCCTAACACTATCCTAGGCCTGATGGTAACCCTAACCCTAACCCTAACACTATCCTAGGGTTTATGTTAACCCTAACCCTAACACTATCCTAGGGCTGATGCTAACCCTAACCCTACCACTATCCTGGGCCTGATGCTAACCCTAACCCTAACACTAACACTATCCTAGGGCTGATGCTAACCCTAACCCTAACACTATCCTAGGGCTGATGCTAACACTAACCCTAACCCTAACACTATCCTAGGGCTGATGCTAACCCTAACGCTAACCCTAACACTATCCTTGAACTAATGCTAACCCTAACCCTAACCCTAACACTATCCTAGGCCTGATGATAACCCTAACCCTAACCCTAACACTATCCTAGGGTTTATGTTAACCCTAACCCTAACAGTATCCTAGGGCGGATGCTAACCCTAACCCTAACCCTAACACTATCCTAGGGCTGATGCTAACCCTAACGCTAACCCTAACACTATCCTTGAACTGATGCTAACCCTAACCCTAACCCTAACACTATCCTAGGCCTGATGATAACCCTAACCCTAACCCTAACACTATCCTAGGGTTTATGTTAACCCTAACCCTAACAGTATCCTAGGGCTGATGATAACCCTAACCCTAACCCTAACACTATCCTAGGGCGGATGCTAACCCTAACCCTAACACTATCCTAGGGCTGATGCTAACCCTAACCCTAACCCTAACACTATCCTAGGGCTGATGCTAACCCTAACCCTAACACTATCCTAGGCCTGATGATAACCCTAACCCTAACCCTAACACTATCCTAGGGCTGATGCTAACCCTAAACCTAACACTATCCTAGGGCTGATGCTAACCCTAACCCTAACCCTAACACTATCCTAGGGCTGATGCTAACCCTAACGCTAACCCTAACACTATCCTTGAACTGATGCTAAACCTAACCCTAACCCTAACACTATCCTAGGCCTGATGATAACCCTAACCCTAACCTTAACACTATCCTAGGGTTTATGTTAACCCTAACCCTAACACTATCCTAGGGCTGATGCTAACCATCACCCTAACCCTAACACTATCCTAGGGCTGATGCTAACCCTAACCCTAACCCTAACACTATCCTAGGCCTGATGCTAACCCTAACCCTAACCCTAACACTATCGTAGGGCTGATGCTAACCCTAACCCTAACACTATCCTAGGGCTGATGCTAACACTAACCCTAACCCTAACACTATCCTAGGGCTGATGCTAACCCTAACGCTAACCCTAAAACTATCCTTGAACTGATGCTAACACTAACCCTAACCCTAACACTATCCTAGGCCTGATGGTAACCCTAACCCTAACCCTAACACTATCCTAGGGTTTATGTTAACCCTAACCCTAACACTATCCTAGGGCTGATGCTAACCCTAACCCTACCACTATCCTGGGCCTGATGCTAACCCTAACCCTAACACTAACACTATCCTAGGGCTGATGCTAACCCTAACCCTAACACTATCCTAGGGCTCATGCTAACACTAACCCTAACCCTAACACTATCCTAGGGCTGATGCTAACCCTAACGCTAACCCTAACACTATCCTTGAACTAATGCTAACCCTAACCCTAACCCTAACACTATCCTAGGCCTGATGATAACCCTAACCCTAACCCTAACACTATCCTAGGGTTTATGTTAACCCTAACCCTAACAGTATCCTAGGGCGGATGCTAACCCTAACCCTAACCCTAACACTATCCTAGGGCTGATGCTAACCCTAACGCTAACCCTAACACTATCCTTGAACTGATGCTAACCCTAACCCTAACCCTAACACTATCCTAGGCCTGATGATAACCCTAACCCTAACCCTAACACTATCCTAGGGTTTATGTTAACCCTAACCCTAACAGTATCCTAGGGCTGATGATAACCCTAACCCTAACCCTAACACTATCCTAGGGCGGATGCTAACCCTAACCCTAACACTATCCTAGGGCTGATGCTAACCCTAACCCTAACCCTAACACTATCCTAGGGCTGATGCTAACCCTAACCCTAACACTATCCTAGGCCTGATGATAACCCTAACCCTAACCCTAACACTATCCTAGGGCTGATGCTAACCCTAAACCTAACACTATCCTAGGGCTGATGCTAACCCTAACCCTAACCCTAACACTATCCTAGGGCTGATGCTAACCCTAACGCTAACCCTAACACTATCCTTGAACTGATGCTAAACCTAACCCTAACCCTAACACTATCCTAGGCCTGATGATAACCCTAACCCTAACCTTAACACTATCCTAGGGTTTATGTTAACCCTAACCCTAACACTATCCTAGGGCTGATGCTAACCATCACCCTAACCCTAACACTATCCTAGGGCTGATGCTAACCCTAACCCTAACCCTAACACTATCCTAGGGCTGATGCTAACCCTAACCCTAACACTATCCTAGGCCTGATGCTAACCCTAACCCTAACCCTAACCCTAACCCTAATAATATCCTAGGGCTGATGCTAACCCTAACCCTAACCCTAACACTATCCTAGTGCTGATGCTAACCCTAACACTAACACTATCCTAGGGCTGATGCTAACCCTAACCCTACCCCTAACACTATCCTAGGGCTGATGCTAACCCTAACCCTAACGCTAACACTATCCTAGGGCTGAGGCTAACCCTAACCCTAACACTATCCTACGGCTTATGCTAACCCTAACCCTATCCCTAACACTATCCTAGGGCTGATGCTAACCCTAACCCTAACACTATCCTAGGCCTGATGATAACCCTAACCCTAACCCTAACACTATCCTAGGGCTGATGCTAACCCTAACCCTAACACTATCCTAGGCCGGATGCTAACCCTAACCCTAACCCTAACACTATCGTAGGGCTGATGCTAACCCTAACCCTAACACTATCCTAGGGCTGATGCTAACACTAACCCTAACCCTAACACTATCCTAGGGCTGATGCTAACCCTACCCCTAACACTATCATAGGCCTGATGATAACCGTAACCCTAACCCTAACACTATCCTAGGGCTGATGCTAACCCTAACCCTAACACTATCCTAGGCCTGATGCTAACCCTAACCCTAACCCTAACACTATCCTAGGGCTGATGCTAACCCTAACCCTAACCTTAACCCTATCCTAGGGCTGATGCTAACCCTAACCCTAACACTATCCTAGGCCTGATGCTAACCCTAACCCTAACACTATCCTAGGCCTGATGCTAACACTAACCCTAACCCTAAGACTATCCTAGGGCTGATGCTAACCCTAACGGTAACCCTAAAACTATCCTTGAACTGATGCTAACACTAACCCTAACCCTAACACTATCCTAGGCCTGATGGTAACCCTAACCCTAACCCTAACACTATCCTAGGGTTTATGTTAACCCTAACCCTAACACTATCCTAGGGCTGATGCTAACCCTAACCCTACCACTATCCTGGGCCTGATGCTAACCCTAACCCTAACACTAACACTATCCTAGGGCTGATGCTAACCCTAACCCTAACACTATCCTAGGGCTGATGCTAACACTAAACCTAACCCTAACACTATCCTAGGGCTGATGCTAACCCTAACGCTAACCCTAACACTATCCTAGGGCTGATGCTAACCATAACCCTAACACTATCCTAGGCCTGATGCTAACCCTAACCCTAACCCTAACACTATCGTAGGGCTGATGCTAACCCTAACCCTAACACTATCCTAGGGCTGATGCTAACACTAACCCTAACCCTAACACTATCCTAGGGCTGATGCTAACCCTACCCCTAGCACTATCATAGGCCTGATGATAACCGTAACCCTAACCCTAACACTATCCTAGGGCTGATGCTAACCCTAACCCTAACACTATCCTAGGCCTGATGCTAACCCTAACCCTAACCCTAACACTATCCTAGGGCTGATGCTAACCCTAACCCTAACCTTAACCCTATCCTAGGGCTGATGCTAACCCTAACCCTAACACTATCCTAGGCCTGATGATAACCCTAACCCTAACCCTAACACTATCCTAGGGCTGATGCTAACCCTAACCCTAACACTATCCTAGGGCTGATTCTAACCCTAACCCTAACACTATCCTAGGCCTGATGCTAACACTAACCCTAACCCTAACACTATCCTAGGGCTGATGCTAACCCTAACGCTAACCCTAACACTATCCTTGAACTAATGCTAACCCTAACCCTAACCCTAACACTATCCTAGGCCTGATGCTAAACCTAACCCTAACCCTAACACTATCCTAGGCCTGATGATAACCCTAACCCTAACCTTAACACTATCCTAGGGTTTATGTTAACCCTAACCCTAACACTATCCTAGGGCTGATGCTAACCATCACCCTAACCCTAACACTATCCTAGGGCTGATGCTAACCCTAACCCTAACCCTAACACTATCCTAGGCCTGATGCTAACCCTAACCCTAACCCTAACACTATCGTAGGGCTGATGCTAACCCTAACCCTAACACTATCCTAGGGCTGATGCTAACACTAACCCTAACCCTAACACTATCCTAGGGCTGATGCTAACCCTAACGCTAACCCTAAAACTATCCTTGAACTGATGCTAACACTAACCCTAACCCTAACACTATCCTAGGCCTGATGGTAACCCTAACCCTAACCCTAACACTATCCTAGGGTTTATGTTAACCCTAACCCTAACACTATCCTAGGGCTGATGCTAACCCTAACCCTACCACTATCCTGGGCCTGATGCTAACCCTAACCCTAACACTAACACTATCCTAGGGCTGATGCTAACCCTAACCCTAACACTATCCTAGGGCTGATGCTAACCCTAACGCTAACCCTAACACTATCCTTGAACTAATGCTAACCCTAACCCTAACCCTAACACTATCCTAGGCCTGATGATAACCCTAACCCTAACCCTAACACTATCCTAGGGTTTATGTTAACCGTAACCCTAACAGTATCCTAGGGCGGATGCTAACCCTAACCCTAACCCTAACACTATCCTAGGGCTGATGCTAACCCTAACGCTAACCCTAACACTATCCTTGAACTGATGCTAACCCTAACCCTAACCCTAACACTATCCTAGGCCTGATGATAACCCTAACCCTAACCCTAACACTATCCTAGGGTTTATGTTAACCCTAACCCTAACAGTATCCTAGGGCTGATGATAACCCTAACCCTAACCCTAACACTATCCTAGGGCGGATGCTAACCCTAACCCTAACACTATCCTAGGGCTGATGCTAACCCTAACCCTAACCCTAACACTATCCTAGGGCTGATGCTAACCCTAACCCTAACACTATCCTAGGCCTGATGATAACCCTAACCCTAACCCTAACACTATCCTAGGGCTGATGCTAACCCTAAACCTAACACTATCCTAGGGCTGATGCTAACCCTAACCCTAACCCTAACACTATCCTAGGGCTGATGCTAACCCTAACGCTAACCCTAACACTATCCTTGAACTGATGCTAAACCTAACCCTAACCCTAACACTATCCTAGGCCTGATGATAACCCTAACCCTAACCTTAACACTATCCTAGGGTTTATGTTAACCCTAACCCTAACACTATCCTAGGGCTGATGCTAACCATCACCCTAACCCTAACACTATCCTAGGGCTGATGCTAACCCTAACCCTAACCCTAACACTATCCTAGGGCTGATGCTAACCCTAACCCTAACACTATCCTAGGCCTGATGCTAACCCTAACCCTAACCCTAACCCTAACCCTAATAATATCCTAGGGCTGATGCTAACCCTAACCCTAACCCTAACACTATCCTAGTGCTGATGCTAACCCTAACACTAACACTATCCTAGGGCTGATGCTAACCCTAACCCTACCCCTAACACTATCCTAGGGCTGATGCTAACCCTAACCCTAACGCTAACACTATCCTAGGGCTGAGGCTAACCCTAACCCTAACACTATCCTACGGCTTATGCTAACCCTAACCCTATCCCTAACACTATCCTAGGGCTGATGCTAACCCTAACCCTAACACTATCCTAGGCCTGATGATAACCCTAACCCTAACCCTAACACTATCCTAGGGCTGATGCTAACCCTAACCCTAACACTATCCTAGGCCGGATGCTAACCCTAACCCTAACCCTAACACTATCCTAGGGCTGATGCTAACCCTAACCCTAACACTATCCTAGGGCTGATGCTAACACTAACCCTAACCCTAACACTATCCTAGGGCTGATGCTAACCCTACCCCTAACACTATCATAGGCCTGATGATAACCGTAACCCTAACCCTAACACTATCCTAGGGCTGATGCTAACCCTAACCCTAACACTATCCTAGGCCTGATGCTAACCCTAACCCTAACCCTAACACTATCCTAGGGCTGATGCTAACCCTAACCCTAACCTTAACCCTATCCTAGGGCTGATGCTAACCCTAACCCTAACACTATCCTAGGCCTGATGCTAACCCTAACCCTAACACTATCCTAGGCCTGATGCTAACACTAACCCTAACCCTAAGACTATCCTAGGGCTGATGCTAACCCTAACGGTAACCCTAAAACTATCCTTGAACTGATGCTAACACTAACCCTAACCCTAACACTATCCTAGGCCTGATGGTAACCCTAACCCTAACCCTAACACTATCCTAGGGTTTATGTTAACCCTAACCCTAACACTATCCTAGGGCTGATGCTAACCCTAACCCTACCACTATCCTGGGCCTGATGCTAACCCTAACCCTAACACTAACACTATCCTAGGGCTGATGCTAACCCTAACCCTAACACTATCCTAGGGCTGATGCTAACACTAAACCTAACCCTAACACTATCCTAGGGCTGATGCTAACCCTAACGCTAACCCTAACACTATCCTAGGGCTGATGCTAACCCTAACCCTAACACTATCCTAGGCCTGATGCTAACCCTAACCCTAACCCTAACACTATCGTAGGGCTGATGCTAACCCTAACCCTAACACTATCCTAGGGCTGATGCTAACACTAACCCTAACCCTAACACTATCCTAGGGCTGATGCTAACCCTACCCCTAACACTATCATAGGCCTGATGATAACCGTAACCCTAACCCTAACACTATCCTAGGGCTGATGCTAACCCTAACCCTAACACTATCCTAGGCCTGATGCTAACCCTAACCCTAACCCTAACACTATCCTAGGGCTGATGCTAACCCTAACCCTAACCTTAACCCTATCCTAGGGCTGATGCTAACCCTAACCCTAACACTATCCTAGGCCTGATGATAACCCTAACCCTAACCCTAACACTATCCTAGGGCTGATGCTAACCCTAGCCCTAACACTATCCTAGGGCTGATTCTAACCCTAACCCTAACACTATCCTAGGCCTGATGCTAACACTAACCCTAACCCTAACACTATCCTAGGGCTGATGCTAACCCTAACGCTAACCCTAACACTATCCTTGAACTAATGCTAACCCTAACCCTAACCCTAACACTATCCTAGGCCTGATGATAACCCTAACCCTAACCCTAACACTATCCTAGGGTTTATGTTAACCCTAACCCTAACAGTATCCTAGGGCGGATGCTAACCCTAACCCTAACCCTAACACTATCCTAGGGCTGATGCTAACCCTAACCCTAACACTATCCTAGGGCTGATGCGAACCCTAACCCTAACCCTGACACTATCCTGGGGCTGATGCTAACCCTAACACTAACACTATCCTAGGGCTGATGTTAACCCTAACGCTAACCATTAACATTATCCTAGGGCTGATGCTAACCCTAACCCTAACTCTAACACTATCTTAGGGCTGAGGCTAACCCTAACCCTAACACTATCCTACGGCTGATGCTAACCCTAACCCCAACGCTAACACTATCCTAGGGCTGATGCTAACCCTAACCCTAACACTATCCTAGGCCTGATGCTAACCCTAACCCTAACCCTAACACTATCCTAGGGCTGATGCTAACCCTAACCCTAACAATATCCTAGGGCTGATGCTAACCGTAACCCTAACACTAACACTATCCTATGGCTGATGCTAACCCTAACAGTAACACTATCCTAGGCCTGATGATAACCCTAACCCTAACCCGGACACTATCCTAGGGCTGATGCTAACCCTAATGCTAACACTATCCTAGGGCTGATGCTAACCCTAACCCTAACCCTAACACTATCCTAGGGCTGACGCTAACGCTAACGCTAACCCTAACACTCTCCTTGAACTGATGCTAACCCTAACCCTAACCATAACACTATCCTACGCCTGATGATAACCCTAACCCTAACCCTAACACTATCCTAGGGTTTATGTTAACCCTAACCCTATCACTATCCTAGGGATGATGCTAAACCTAACCATAACCCTAACACTATCCTAGGGCTGATGCAAACCCTAACCCTAACCCTAACACTAATCTAGGGCTGATGCTAACCCTAACCCTAACACTATCCTAGGCCTGATGCTAACCCTAACCCTAACACTATCCTAGGGCTGATGCTAACCCTAACCCTAACCCTAACACTATCCTAGGCCTGATGCTAACCCTATCCCTAACACTATCCTGGGCCTGATGCTAACCCTAACCCTAACCCTAACACTATCCTAGGGTTGATGCTAACCCTAACCCTAACACTATCCTTGGGCTGATGCTAACCCTAACCCTAACCCTAACACTATCCTAGGGCAGATGCTAACCGTAACGCTAACCCTAACACTATCCTTGAACTGATGCTAACCCTAACCCTAACCCTAACACTATCCTAGGCCTGATGATAACCCTAACCCTAACCCTAACACTATCCTAGGGCTGATGCTAACCCTAACACTAACACTATCCTAGGGCTGATGCTAACACTAACCCTAACCCTTAACGTTATCCTACGGCTGATGCTAACCCTAACCCTAACCCTAACACTATCCTATGGCTGATGCTAACCCTAACCCTAACACTATCCTAGGCCTGATGCTAACCCTAACCCTAACCCTAACACTATCCTTGGGCTGATGCTAAACCTAACCCTAACACTATCCTAGGGCTGAGGCTAACCCTAACCCTAACCCTAACACTATCCTAGGGCTGATGCTAACCCTAACACTAACACTATCCCAGGACTGATGATAACCCTAACCCTAACCCTGACACTATCCTAGGGCTGATGCTAACCCTAACCCTAACACTATCCTAGGGCTGATGCTAACCCTAACCCTAACCCTAACACTATCCTAGGGCTGATGCTAACCCTAACCCTAACACTATCCTTGGGCTGATGCTAACCCTAACCCTATCCCTAACACTATCCTAGGGCAGATGCTAACCGTAACGCTAACCCTAACACTATCCTTGAACTGATGCTAACCCTAACCCTAACCCTAACACTATCCTAGGCCTGATGATAACCCTAACCCTAACCCTAACACTATCCTAGGGCTGATGCTAACCCTAACACTAACACTATCCTAGGGCTGATGCTAACACTAACCCTAACCCTTAACGTTATCCTACGGCTGATGCTAACCCTAACCCTAACCCTAACACTATCCTATGGCTGATGCTAACCCTAACCCTAACACTATCCTAGGCCTGATGCTAACCCTAACCCTAACCCTAACACTATCCTTGGGCTGATGCTAAACCTAACCCTAACACTATCCTAGGGCTGAGGCTAACCCTAACCCTAACCCTAACACTATCCTAGGGCTGATGCTAACCCTAACACTAACACTATCCCAGGACTGATGATAACCCTAACCCTAACCCTGACACTATCCTAGGGCTGATGCTAACCCTAACCCTAACACTATCCTAGGGCTGATGCTAACCCTAACCCTAACCCTAACACTATCCTAGGGCTGATGCTAACCCTAACCCTAACACTATCCTAGGCCTGATGATAACCCTAACCCTAACCCTAACACTATCCTAGGGCTGATGCTAACCCTAACCCTAACACTATCCTAGAGCTGATGCTAACCCTAACCCTAACCCTAACACTATCCTAGGCCTGATGATAAACCTAACCCTAACCCTAACACTATCCTAGGGTTTATGTTAACCCTAACCCTAACACAATCCTAGGGCTGATGCTAACCCTAACCCTAACCCTAACACTATCCTAGGGCGGATGCTAACCCTAACCCTAACCCTAACACTATCCTAGGGCTGATGCTAACCGTAACGCTAACACTATCCTAGGGCTGATGCTAACCCTAACCCTAACCCTAACGTTATCCTAGGGCTGATGCTAACCCTAACCCTAACTCTAACACTATCTTAGGGCCGAGGCTAACCCTAACCCTAACACTATCCTACGGCTGATGCTAACCCTAACCCTAAAACTATCCTAGGCCTGATGCTAACCCTAACACTAACCCTAACACTATCCTAGGGCTGATGCTAACCCTAAACCTAACACTATCCTAGGGCTGATGCTAACCCTAACCCTAACCCTAACACTATCCTAGGGCTGATGCTAACCCTAACCCTAACACTATCCTAGGGCTGATGGTAACCCTAACCCTAACCCTAACACTATCCTAGGGCTGACGCTAACGCTAACGCTAACCCTAACACTATCCTTGAACTGATGCTAACCCTAACCCTAACCATAACACTATCCCAGGCCTGATGATAACCCTAACCCTAACCCTAACACTATCCTAGGGTTTATGTTAACCCTAACCCTAACACTATCCTAGGGCTGATGATAACCTAACCATAACCCTAACACTATCCTAGGGCTGATGCAAACCCTAACCCTAACCCTAACACTATCCTAGGGCTGATGCTAACCCTAACCCTAACACTATCCTAGGCCTGATGCTAACCCTAACCCTAACACTATCCTAGGGCTGATGCTAACCCTAACCCTAACCCTAACACTATCCCAGGGCTGATGCTAACCCTAACCCTAACACTATCCTAGGGCTGATGCTAACCCTAACCCTAACCCTAACCCTAACACTATCCTAGGGCTGATGCTAACCCTAACCCTAACACTATCCTAGGCCTGATGATAACCATAACCCTAACCCTAACACTATCCTAGGGCTGATGCTAACCCTAAACCTAACACTATCCTAGGGCTGATGCTAACACTAACCCTAACCCTAACACTATCCTAGGGCTGATGCTAACCCTAACCCTAACACTATCATAGGCCTGACGATAACCGTAACCCTAACCCTAACACTATCCTAGGGCTGATGCTAACCCTAACCCTAACACTATCCTAGGCCAGATGCTAACCCTAACCCTAACCCTAACACTTTCCTAGGGCTGATGCTAACCCTAACCCTAGCCTTAACCCTATCCTAGGGCTGATGCTAACCCTAACCCTAACACTATCCTAGACCTGATGATAACCCTAACCCTAACACTAACACTATCCTAGGGCTGATGCTAACCCTAACCCTAACACTATCCTAGGGCTGATGCTAACCCTAACCCTAACACTATCCTAGGCCTGATGCTAACCCTAACCCTAACCCTAACACTATCCTAGGGCTGATGCTAACCCTAACGCTAACCCTAAAACTATCCTTGAACTGATGCTAACCCTAACCCTAACCCTAACACTATCCTAGGCCTGATGATAACCCTAACCCTAACCCTAACACTATCCTAGGGTTTATGTTAACCCTAACCCTAACACTATCCTAGGGCTGATGCTAACCCTAACCCTACCACTATCCTGGGCCTGATGCTAACCCTAACCCTAACACTAACACTATCCTAGGGCTGATGCTAACCCTAACCCTAACACTATCCTAGGGCTGATGCTAACACTAACCCTAACCCTAACACTATCCTAGGGCTGATGCTAACCCCAACGCTAACCCTAACACTATCCTTGAACTAATGCTAACCCTAACCCTAACCCTAACACTATCCTAGGCCTTATGATAACCCTAACCCTAACCCTATCCTAGGGTTTATGTTAACCCTAACCCTAACAGTATCCTAGGGCTGATGCTAACCCTAACCCTAACCCTAACACTATCCTAGGGCTGATGCTAACCCTAACCCTAACACTATCCTAGGGCTGATGCTAACCCTAACCCTAACCCTAACACTATCCTAGGGTTGATGCTAACCCTAACCCTAACACTATCCTAGGCCTGATGATAACCCTAACCATAACCCTAACACTATCCTAGGGCTGATGCTAACCCTAACCCTAACACTATCCTAGGGCTGATGCTAACCCTAACCCTAACCCTAACACTATCCTAGGGCTGATGCTAACCCTAACGCTAACCCTAACACTATCCTTGAACTGATGCTAACCCTAACCCTAACCATAACACTATCCTAGGCCTGATGATAACCCTAACCCTAACCCTAACACTATCCTAGGGTTTATGTTAACCCTAACCCTAACAGTATCCTAGGGCTGATGATAACCCTAACCCTAACCCTAACACTATCCTAGGGCTGATGCTAACCCTAAACATAACACTATCCTAGGGCTGATGCTAACCCTAACCCTAACCCTAACACTATCCTAGGGCTGATGCTAACCCTAACCCTAACACTATCCTAGGCCTGATGATAACCCTAACCCTAACCCTAACACTATCCTAGGGCTGATGCTAACCCTAACGCTAACCCTAACACTATCCTTGAACTGATGCTAAACCTAACCCTAACCCTAACACTATCCTAGGCCTGATGATAACCCTAACCCTAACCTTAACACTATCCTAGGGTTTATGTTAACCCTAACCCTAACACTATCCTAGGACTGATGCTAACCCTAACCCTAACCCTAACACTATCCTAGGGCTGATGCTAACCCTAACCCTAACCCTAACACTATCCTAGGGCTGATGCTAACCCTAACCCTAACACTATCCTAGGCCTGATGCTAACCCTAACCCTAACCCTAACCCTAACCCTAATAATATCCTAGGGCTGATGCTAACCCTAACCCTAACCCTAACACTATCCTAGGGCTGATGCTAACCCTAACACTAACACTATCCTAGGGCTGATGCTAACCCTAACCCTACCCCTAACACTATCCTAGGGCTGATGCTAACCCTAACCCTAACGCTAACACTATCCTAGGGCTGAGGCTAACCCTAACCCTAACACTATCCTACGGCTTATGCTAACCCTAACCCTATCCCTAACACTATCCTAGGGCTGATGCTAACCCTAACCCTAACACTATCCTAGGCCTGATGATAACCCTAACCCTAACCCTAACACTATCCTAGGGCTGATGCTAACCCTAACCCTAACACTATCCTAGGCCGGATGCTAACCCTAACCCTAACCCTAACACTATCGTAGGGCTGATGCTAACCCTAACCCTAACACTATCCTAGGGCTGATGCTAACACTAACCCTAACCCTAACACTATCCTAGGGCTGATGCTAACCCTACCCCTAACACTATCATAGGCCTGATGATAACCGTAACCCTAACCCTAACACTATCCTAGGGCTGATGCTAACCCTAACCCTAACACTATCCTAGGCCTGATGCTAACCCTAACCCTAACCCTAACACTATCCTAGGGCTGATGCTAACCCTAACCCTAACCTTAACCCTATCCTAGGGCTGATGCTAACCCTAACCCTAACACTATCCTAGGCCTGATGCTAACCCTAACCCTAACACAATCCTAGGCCTGATGCTAACACTAACCCTAACCCTAACACTATCCTAGGGCTGATGCTAACCCTAACGGTAACCCTAAAACTATCCTTGAACTGATGCTAACACTAACCCTAACCCTAACACTATCCTAGGCCTGATGGTAACCCTAACCCTAACCCTAACACTATCCTAGGGTTTATGTTAACCCTAACCCTAACACTATCCTAGGGCTGATGCTAACCCTAACCCTACCACTATCCTGGGCCTGATGCTAACCCTAACCCTAACACTAACACTATCCTAGGGCTGATGCTAACCCTAACCCTAACACTATCCTAGGGCTGATGCTAACACTAAACCTAACCCTAACACTATCCTAGGGCTGATGCTAACCCTAACGCTAACCCTAACACTATCCTAGGGCTGATGCTAACCCTAACCCTAACACTATCCTAGGCCTGATGCTAACCCTAACCCTAACCCTAACACTATCGTAGGGCTGATGCTAACCCTAACCCTAACACTATCCTAGGGCTGATGCTAACACTAACCCTAACCCTAACACTATCCTAGGGCTGATGCTAACCCTAACGCTAACCCTAAAACTATCCTTGAACTGATGCTAACACTAACCCTAACCCTAACACTATCCTAGGCCTGATGGTAACCCTAACCCTAACCCTAACACTATCCTAGGGTTTATGTTAACCCTAACCCTAACACTATCCTAGGGCTGATGCTAACCCTAACCCTACCACTATCCTGGGCCTGATGCTAACCCTAACCCTAACACTAACACTATCCTAGGGCTGATGCTAACCCTAACCCTAACACTATCCTAGGGCTGATGCTAACACTAACCCTAACCCTAACACTATCCTAGGGCTGATGCTAACCCTAACGCTAACCCTAACACTATCCTTGAACTAATGCTAACCCTAACCCTAACCCTAACACTATCCTAGGCCTGATGATAACCCTAACCCTAACCCTAACACTATCCTAGGGTTTATGTTAACCCTAACCCTAACAGTATCCTAGGGCGGATGCTAACCCTAACCCTAACCCTAACACTATCCTAGGGCTGATGCTAACCCTAACGCTAACCCTAACACTATCCTTGAACTGATGCTAACCCTAACCCTAACCCTAACACTATCCTAGGCCTGATGATAACCCTAACCCTAACCCTAACACTATCCTAGGGTTTATGTTAACCCTAACCCTAACAGTATCCTAGGGCTGATGATAACCCTAACCCTAACCCTAACACTATCCTAGGGCGGATGCTAACCCTAACCCTAACACTATCCTAGGGCTGATGCTAACCCTAACCCTAACCCTAACACTATCCTAGGGCTGATGCTAACCCTAACCCTAACACTATCCTAGGCCTGATGATAACCCTAACCCTAACCCTAACACTATCCTAGGGCTGATGCTAACCCTAAACCTAACACTATCCTAGGGCTGATGCTAACCCTAACCCTAACCCTAACACTATCCTAGGGCTGATGCTAACCCTAACGCTAACCCTAACACTATCCTTGAACTGATGCTAAACCTAACCCTAACCCTAACACTATCCTAGGCCTGATGATAACCCTAACCCTAACCTTAACACTATCCTAGGGTTTATGTTAACCCTAACCCTAACACTATCCTAGGGCTGATGCTAACCATCACCCTAACCCTAACACTATCCTAGGGCTGATGCTAACCCTAACCCTAACCCTAACACTATCCTAGGCCTGATGCTAACCCTAACCCTAACCCTAACACTATCGTAGGGCTGATGCTAACCCTAACCCTAACACTATCCTAGGGCTGATGCTAACACTAACCCTAACCCTAACACTATCCTAGGGCTGATGCTAACCCTAACGCTAACCCTAAAACTATCCTTGAACTGATGCTAACACTAACCCTAACCCTAACACTATCCTAGGCCTGATGGTAACCCTAACCCTAACCCTAACACTATCCTAGGGTTTATGTTAACCCTAACCCTAACACTATCCTAGGGCTGATGCTAACCCTAACCCTACCACTATCCTGGGCCTGATGCTAACCCTAACCCTAACACTAACACTATCCTAGGGCTGATGCTAACCCTAACCCTAACACTATCCTAGGGCTCATGCTAACACTAACCCTAACCCTAACACTATCCTAGGGCTGATGCTAACCCTAACGCTAACCCTAACACTATCCTTGAACTAATGCTAACCCTAACCCTAACCCTAACACTATCCTAGGCCTGATGATAACCCTAACCCTAACCCTAACACTATCCTAGGGTTTATGTTAACCCTAACCCTAACAGTATCCTAGGGCGGATGCTAACCCTAACCCTAACCCTAACACTATCCTAGGGCTGATGCTAACCCTAACGCTAACCCTAACACTATCCTTGAACTGATGCTAACCCTAACCCTAACCCTAACACTATCCTAGGCCTGATGATAACCCTAACCCTAACCCTAACACTATCCTAGGGTTTATGTTAACCCTAACCCTAACAGTATCCTAGGGCTGATGATAACCCTAACCCTAACCCTAACACTATCCTAGGGCGGATGCTAACCCTAACCCTAACACTATCCTAGGGCTGATGCTAACCCTAACCCTAACCCTAACACTATCCTAGGGCTGATGCTAACCCTAACCCTAACACTATCCTAGGCCTGATGATAACCCTAACCCTAACCCTAACACTATCCTAGGGCTGATGCTAACCCTAAACCTAACACTATCCTAGGGCTGATGCTAACCCTAACCCTAACCCTAACACTATCCTAGGGCTGATGCTAACCCTAACGCTAACCCTAACACTATCCTTGAACTGATGCTAAACCTAACCCTAACCCTAACACTATCCTAGGCCTGATGATAACCCTAACCCTAACCTTAACACTATCCTAGGGTTTATGTTAACCCTAACCCTAACACTATCCTAGGGCTGATGCTAACCATCACCCTAACCCTAACACTATCCTAGGGCTGATGCTAACCCTAACCCTAACCCTAACACTATCCTAGGGCTGATGCTAACCCTAACCCTAACACTATCCTAGGCCTGATGCTAACCCTAACCCTAACCCTAACCCTAACCCTAATAATATCCTAGGGCTGATGCTAACCCTAACCCTAACCCTAACACTATCCTAGTGCTGATGCTAACCCTAACACTAACACTATCCTAGGGCTGATGCTAACCCTAACCCTACCCCTAACACTATCCTAGGGCTGATGCTAACCCTAACCCTAACGCTAACACTATCCTAGGGCTGAGGCTAACCCTAACCCTAACACTATCCTACGGCTTATGCTAACCCTAACCCTATCCCTAACACTATCCTAGGGCTGATGCTAACCCTAACCCTAACACTATCCTAGGCCTGATGATAACCCTAACCCTAACCCTAACACTATCCTAGGGCTGATGCTAACCCTAACCCTAACACTATCCTAGGCCGGATGCTAACCCTAACCCTAACCCTAACACTATCGTAGGGCTGATGCTAACCCTAACCCTAACACTATCCTAGGGCTGATGCTAATACTAACCCTAACCCTAACACTATCCTAGGGCTGATGCTAACCCTACCCCTAACACTATCATAGGCCTGATGATAACCGTAACCCTAACCCTAACACTATCCTAGGGCTGATGCTAACCCTAACCCTAACACTATCCTAGGCCTGATGCTAACCCTAACCCTAACCCTAACACTATCCTAGGGCTGATGCTAACCCTAACCCTAACCTTAACCCTATCCTAGGGCTGATGCTAACCCTAACCCTAACACTATCCTAGGCCTGATGCTAACCCTAACCCTAACACTATCCTAGGCCTGATGCTAACACTAACCCTAACCCTAAGACTATCCTAGGGCTGATGCTAACCCTAACGGTAACCCTAAAACTATCCTTGAACTGATGCTAACACTAACCCTAACCCTAACACTATCCTAGGCCTGATGGTAACCCTAACCCTAACCCTAACACTATCCTAGGGTTTATGTTAACCCTAACCCTAACACTATCCTAGGGCTGATGCTAACCCTAACCCTACCACTATCCTGGGCCTGATGCTAACCCTAACCCTAACACTAACACTATCCTAGGGCTGATGCTAACCCTAACCCTAACACTATCCTAGGGCTGATGCTAACACTAAACCTAACCCTAACACTATCCTAGGGCTGATGCTAACCCTAACGCTAACCCTAACACTATCCTAGGGCTGATGCTAACCATAACCCTAACACTATCCTAGGCCTGATGCTAACCCTAACCCTAACCCTAACACTATCGTAGGGCTGATGCTAACCCTAACCCTAACACTATCCTAGGGCTGATGCTAACACTAACCCTAACCCTAACACTATCCTAGGGCTGATGCTAACCCTACCCCTAGCACTATCATAGGCCTGATGATAACCGTAACCCTAACCCTAACACTATCCTAGGGCTGATGCTAACCCTAACCCTAACACTATCCTAGGCCTGATGCTAACCCTAACCCTAACCCTAACACTATCCTAGGGCTGATGCTAACCCTAACCCTAACCTTAACCCTATCCTAGGGCTGATGCTAACCCTAACCCTAACACTATCCTAGGCCTGATGATAACCCTAACCCTAACCCTAACACTATCCTAGGGCTGATGCTAACCCTAACCCTAACACTATCCTAGGGCTGATTCTAACCCTAACCCTAACACTATCCTAGGCCTGATGCTAACACTAACCCTAACCCTAACACTATCCTAGGGCTGATGCTAACCCTAACGCTAACCCTAACACTATCCTTGAACTAATGCTAACCCTAACCCTAACCCTAACACTATCCTAGGCCTGATGCTAAACCTAACCCTAACCCTAACACTATCCTAGGCCTGATGATAACCCTAACCCTAACCTTAACACTATCCTAGGGTTTATGTTAACCCTAACCCTAACACTATCCTAGGGCTGATGCTAACCATCACCCTAACCCTAACACTATCCTAGGGCTGATGCTAACCCTAACCCTAACCCTAACACTATCCTAGGCCTGATGCTAACCCTAACCCTAACCCTAACACTATCGTAGGGCTGATGCTAACCCTAACCCTAACACTATCCTAGGGCTGATGCTAACACTAACCCTAACCCTAACACTATCCTAGGGCTGATGCTAACCCTAACGCTAACCCTAAAACTATCCTTGAACTGATGCTAACACTAACCCTAACCCTAACACTATCCTAGGCCTGATGGTAACCCTAACCCTAACCCTAACACTATCCTAGGGTTTATGTTAACCCTAACCCTAACACTATCCTAGGGCTGATGCTAACCCTAACCCTACCACTATCCTGGGCCTGATGCTAACCCTAACCCTAACACTAACACTATCCTAGGGCTGATGCTAACCCTAACCCTAACACTATCCTAGGGCTGATGCTAACCCTAACGCTAACCCTAACACTATCCTTGAACTAATGCTAACCCTAACCCTAACCCTAACACTATCCTAGGCCTGATGATAACCCTAACCCTAACCCTAACACTATCCTAGGGTTTATGTTAACCGTAACCCTAACAGTATCCTAGGGCGGATGCTAACCCTAACCCTAACCCTAACACTATCCTAGGGCTGATGCTAACCCTAACGCTAACCCTAACACTATCCTTGAACTGATGCTAACCCTAACCCTAACCCTAACACTATCCTAGGCCTGATGATAACCCTAACCCTAACCCTAACACTATCCTAGGGTTTATGTTAACCCTAACCCTAACAGTATCCTAGGGCTGATGATAACCCTAACCCTAACCCTAACACTATCCTAGGGCGGATGCTAACCCTAACCCTAACACTATCCTAGGGCTGATGCTAACCCTAACCCTAACCCTAACACTATCCTAGGGCTGATGCTAACCCTAACCCTAACACTATCCTAGGCCTGATGATAACCCTAACCCTAACCCTAACACTATCCTAGGGCTGATGCTAACCCTAAACCTAACACTATCCTAGGGCTGATGCTAACCCTAACCCTAACCCTAACACTATCCTAGGGCTGATGCTAACCCTAACGCTAACCCTAACACTATCCTTGAACTGATGCTAAACCTAACCCTAACCCTAACACTATCCTAGGCCTGATGATAACCCTAACCCTAACCTTAACACTATCCTAGGGTTTATGTTAACCCTAACCCTAACACTATCCTAGGGCTGATGCTAACCATCACCCTAACCCTAACACTATCCTAGGGCTGATGCTAACCCTAACCCTAACCCTAACACTATCCTAGGGCTGATGCTAACCCTAACCCTAACACTATCCTAGGCCTGATGCTAACCCTAACCCTAACCCTAACCCTAACCCTAATAATATCCTAGGGCTGATGCTAACCCTAACCCTAACCCTAACACTATCCTAGTGCTGATGCTAACCCTAACACTAACACTATCCTAGGGCTGATGCTAACCCTAACCCTACCCCTAACACTATCCTAGGGCTGATGCTAACCCTAACCCTAACGCTAACACTATCCTAGGGCTGAGGCTAACCCTAACCCTAACACTATCCTACGGCTTATGCTAACCCTAACCCTATCCCTAACACTATCCTAGGGCTGATGCTAACCCTAACCCTAACACTATCCTAGGCCTGATGATAACCCTAACCCTAACCCTAACACTATCCTAGGGCTGATGCTAACCCTAACCCTAACACTATCCTAGGCCGGATGCTAACCCTAACCCTAACCCTAACACTATCCTAGGGCTGATGCTAACCCTAACCCTAACACTATCCTAGGGCTGATGCTAACACTAACCCTAACCCTAACACTATCCTAGGGCTGATGCTAACCCTACCCCTAACACTATCATAGGCCTGATGATAACCGTAACCCTAACCCTAACACTATCCTAGGGCTGATGCTAACCCTAACCCTAACACTATCCTAGGCCTGATGCTAACCCTAACCCTAACCCTAACACTATCCTAGGGCTGATGCTAACCCTAACCCTAACCTTAACCCTATCCTAGGGCTGATGCTAACCCTAACCCTAACACTATCCTAGGCCTGATGCTAACCCTAACCCTAACACTATCCTAGGCCTGATGCTAACACTAACCCTAACCCTAAGACTATCCTAGGGCTGATGCTAACCCTAACGGTAACCCTAAAACTATCCTTGAACTGATGCTAACACTAACCCTAACCCTAACACTATCCTAGGCCTGATGGTAACCCTAACCCTAACCCTAACACTATCCTAGGGTTTATGTTAACCCTAACCCTAACACTATCCTAGGGCTGATGCTAACCCTAACCCTACCACTATCCTGGGCCTGATGCTAACCCTAACCCTAACACTAACACTATCCTAGGGCTGATGCTAACCCTAACCCTAACACTATCCTAGGGCTGATGCTAACACTAAACCTAACCCTAACACTATCCTAGGGCTGATGCTAACCCTAACGCTAACCCTAACACTATCCTAGGGCTGATGCTAACCCTAACCCTAACACTATCCTAGGCCTGATGCTAACCCTAACCCTAACCCTAACACTATCGTAGGGCTGATGCTAACCCTAACCCTAACACTATCCTAGGGCTGATGCTAACACTAACCCTAACCCTAACACTATCCTAGGGCTGATGCTAACCCTACCCCTAACACTATCATAGGCCTGATGATAACCGTAACCCTAACCCTAACACTATCCTAGGGCTGATGCTAACCCTAACCCTAACACTATCCTAGGCCTGATGCTAACCCTAACCCTAACCCTAACACTATCCTAGGGCTGATGCTAACCCTAACCCTAACCTTAACCCTATCCTAGGGCTGATGCTAACCCTAACCCTAACACTATCCTAGGCCTGATGATAACCCTAACCCTAACCCTAACACTATCCTAGGGCTGATGCTAACCCTAGCCCTAACACTATCCTAGGGCTGATTCTAACCCTAACCCTAACACTATCCTAGGCCTGATGCTAACACTAACCCTAACCCTAACACTATCCTAGGGCTGATGCTAACCCTAACGCTAACCCTAACACTATCCTTGAACTAATGCTAACCCTAACCCTAACCCTAACACTATCCTAGGCCTGATGATAACCCTAACCCTAACCCTAACACTATCCTAGGGTTTATGTTAACCCTAACCCTAACAGTATCCTAGGGCGGATGCTAACCCTAACCCTAACCCTAACACTATCCTAGGGCTGATGCTAACCCTAACCCTAACACTATCCTAGGGCTGATGCGAACCCTAACCCTAACCCTGACACTATCCTGGGGCTGATGCTAACCCTAACACTAACACTATCCTAGGGCTGATGTTAACCCTAACGCTAACCATTAACATTATCCTAGGGCTGATGCTAACCCTAACCCTAACTCTAACACTATCTTAGGGCTGAGGCTAACCCTAACCCTAACACTATCCTACGGCTGATGCTAACCCTAACCCCAACGCTAACACTATCCTAGGGCTGATGCTAACCCTAACCCTAACACTATCCTAGGCCTGATGCTAACCCTAACCCTAACCCTAACACTATCCTAGGGCTGATGCTAACCCTAACCCTAACAATATCCTAGGGCTGATGCTAACCGTAACCCTAACACTAACACTATCCTATGGCTGATGCTAACCCTAACAGTAACACTATCCTAGGCCTGATGATAACCCTAACCCTAACCCGGACACTATCCTAGGGCTGATGCTAACCCTAATGCTAACACTATCCTAGGGCTGATGCTAACCCTAACCCTAACCCTAACACTATCCTAGGGCTGACGCTAACGCTAACGCTAACCCTAACACTCTCCTTGAACTGATGCTAACCCTAACCCTAACCATAACACTATCCTACGCCTGATGATAACCCTAACCCTAACCCTAACACTATCCTAGGGTTTATGTTAACCCTAACCCTATCACTATCCTAGGGATGATGCTAAACCTAACCATAACCCTAACACTATCCTAGGGCTGATGCAAACCCTAACCCTAACCCTAACACTAATCTAGGGCTGATGCTAACCCTAACCCTAACACTATCCTAGGCCTGATGCTAACCCTAACCCTAACACTATCCTAGGGCTGATGCTAACCCTAACCCTAACCCTAACACTATCCTAGGCCTGATGCTAACCCTATCCCTAACACTATCCTGGGCCTGATGCTAACCCTAACCCTAACCCTAACACTATCCTAGGGTTGATGCTAACCCTAACCCTAACACTATCCTTGGGCTGATGCTAACCCTAACCCTAACCCTAACACTATCCTAGGGCAGATGCTAACCGTAACGCTAACCCTAACACTATCCTTGAACTGATGCTAACCCTAACCCTAACCCTAACACTATCCTAGGCCTGATGATAACCCTAACCCTAACCCTAACACTATCCTAGGGCTGATGCTAACCCTAACACTAACACTATCCTAGGGCTGATGCTAACACTAACCCTAACCCTTAACGTTATCCTACGGCTGATGCTAACCCTAACCCTAACCCTAACACTATCCTATGGCTGATGCTAACCCTAACCCTAACACTATCCTAGGCCTGATGCTAACCCTAACCCTAACCCTAACACTATCCTTGGGCTGATGCTAAACCTAACCCTAACACTATCCTAGGGCTGAGGCTAACCCTAACCCTAACCCTAACACTATCCTAGGGCTGATGCTAACCCTAACACTAACACTATCCCAGGACTGATGATAACCCTAACCCTAACCCTGACACTATCCTAGGGCTGATGCTAACCCTAACCCTAACACTATCCTAGGGCTGATGCTAACCCTAACCCTAACCCTAACACTATCCTAGGGCTGATGCTAACCCTAACCCTAACACTATCCTTGGGCTGATGCTAACCCTAACCCTATCCCTAACACTATCCTAGGGCAGATGCTAACCGTAACGCTAACCCTAACACTATCCTTGAACTGATGCTAACCCTAACCCTAACCCTAACACTATCCTAGGCCTGATGATAACCCTAACCCTAACCCTAACACTATCCTAGGGCTGATGCTAACCCTAACACTAACACTATCCTAGGGCTGATGCTAACACTAACCCTAACCCTTAACGTTATCCTACGGCTGATGCTAACCCTAACCCTAACCCTAACACTATCCTATGGCTGATGCTAACCCTAACCCTAACACTATCCTAGGCCTGATGCTAACCCTAACCCTAACCCTAACACTATCCTTGGGCTGATGCTAAACCTAACCCTAACACTATCCTAGGGCTGAGGCTAACCCTAACCCTAACCCTAACACTATCCTAGGGCTGATGCTAACCCTAACACTAACACTATCCCAGGACTGATGATAACCCTAACCCTAACCCTGACACTATCCTAGGGCTGATGCTAACCCTAACCCTAACACTATCCTAGGGCTGATGCTAACCCTAACCCTAACCCTAACACTATCCTAGGGCTGATGCTAACCCTAACCCTAACACTATCCTAGGCCTGATGATAACCCTAACCCTAACCCTAACACTATCCTAGGGCTGATGCTAACCCTAACCCTAACACTATCCTAGAGCTGATGCTAACCCTAACCCTAACCCTAACACTATCCTAGGCCTGATGATAAACCTAACCCTAACCCTAACACTATCCTAGGGTTTATGTTAACCCTAACCCTAACACAATCCTAGGGCTGATGCTAACCCTAACCCTAACCCTAACACTATCCTAGGGCGGATGCTAACCCTAACCCTAACCCTAACACTATCCTAGGGCTGATGCTAACCGTAACGCTAACACTATCCTAGGGCTGATGCTAACCCTAACCCTAACCCTAACGTTATCCTAGGGCTGATGCTAACCCTAACCCTAACTCTAACACTATCTTAGGGCCGAGGCTAACCCTAACCCTAACACTATCCTACGGCTGATGCTAACCCTAACCCTAAAACTATCCTAGGCCTGATGCTAACCCTAACACTAACCCTAACACTATCCTAGGGCTGATGCTAACCCTAAACCTAACACTATCCTAGGGCTGATGCTAACCCTAACCCTAACCCTAACACTATCCTAGGGCTGATGCTAACCCTAACCCTAACACTATCCTAGGCCTGATGATAACCCTAACCCTAACCCTAACACTATCCTAGGGCTGATGCTAACCCTAACCCTAACACTATCCTAGGGCTGATGCTAACCCTAACCCTAACCCTAACACTATCCTAGGGCTGATGCTAACCCTAACGCTAACCCTAACACTATCCTTGAACTGATGCTAACCCTAACCCTAACCCTAACACTATCCTAGGCCTGATGATAACCCTAATCCTAACCTTAACACTATCCTAGGGTTTATGTTAACCCTAACCCTAACACTATCCTAGGGCTGATGCTAACCCTAACCCTAACCCTAACACTATCCTAGGGCTGATGCTAACCCTAACCCTAACCCTAACACTATCCTAGGGCTGATGCTAACCCTAACCCTAACACTATCCTAGGCCTGATGCTAACCCTAACCCTAACCCTAACCCTAACCCTAATAATATCCTAGGGATGATGCTAACCCTAACCCTAACCCTAACACTATCCTAGGGCTGATGCTAACCCTAACACTAACACTATCCTAGGGCTGATGCTAACCCTAACCCTACCCCTAACACTATCCTAGGGCTGATGCTAACCCTAACCCTAACGCTAACACTATCCTAGGGCTGAGGCTAACCCTAACCCTAACACTATCCTACGGCTGATGCTAACCCTAACCCTAACCCTAACACTATCCTAGAGCTGATGCTAACCCTAACCCTAACACTATCATAGGCCTGATGATAACCCTAACCCTAACCTAACACTATCGTAGGGCTGATGCTAACCCTAACCCTAACCCTAACACTATCGTAGGGCTGATGCTAACCCTAACCCTAACACTATCCTAGGGCTGATGCTAACCCTAACCCTAACCCTAACACTATCCTAGGGCTGATGCTAACCCTAACCCTAACACTATCATAGGCCTGATGATAACCGTAACCCTAACCCTAACACTATCCTAGGGCTGATGCTAACCCTAACCCTAACACTATCCTAGGCCTGATGCTAACCCTAACCCTAACCCTAACACTATCCTAGGGCTGATGCTAACCCTAACCCTAACCTTAACCCTATCCTAGGGCTGATGCTAACCCTAACCCTAACACTATCCTAGGCCTGATGATAAACCTAACCCTAACCCTAACACTATCCTAGGGCTGATGCTAACCCTAACCCTAACACTATCCTAGGGCTGATGCTAACCCTAACCCTAACACTATCCTAGACCTGATGCTAACCCTAACCCTAACCCTAACACTATCCTAGGGCTGATGCTAACCCTAACGCTAACCCTAAAACTATCCTTGAACTGATGCTAACCCTAACCCTAACCCTAACACTATCCTAGGCCTGATGATAACCCTAACCCTAACACTATCCTAGGGTTTATGTTAACCCTAACCCTAACACTATCCTAGGGCTGATGCTAACCCTAACCCTACCACTATCCTGGGCCTGATGCTAACCCTAACCCTAACACTAACACTATCCTAGGGCTGATGCTAACACTAACCCTAACCCTAACACTATCCTAGGGCTGATGCTAACCCTAACGCTAACCCTAACACTATCCTTGAACTAATGCTAACCCTAACCCTAACCCTAACACTATCCTAGGCCTGATGATAACCCTAACCCTAACCCTAACACTATCCTAGGGTTTATGTTAACCCTAACCCTAACAGTATCCTAGGGCTGATGCTAACCCTAACCCTAACCCTAACACTATCCTAGGGCTGATGCTAACCCTAACCCTAACACTATCCTAGGGCTGATGCGAACCCTAACCCTAACCCTAACACTATCCTGGGGCTGATGCTAACCCTAACCCTAACTCTAACACTATCTTAGGGCTGAGGCTAACCCTAACCCTAACACTATCCTACGGCCTAGGCTAACCCTAACCTTAACCCTAACACTATCCTAGGGCTGATGCTAACCCTAAGCCTAACACTATCCTAGGCCTGATGCTAACCCTAACCCTAACCCTAACACTATCCTAGGGCTGATGCTAACCCTAACCCTAACACTATCCTAGGGCTGATGCTAACCCTAACCCTAACCCTAACACTATCCTAGGGCTGATTCTAACCGTAACCCTAACACTATCCTAGGCCTGATGCTAACCCTTACGCTTACCCTAACACTATCCTAGGCCTGATGCTAACCCTAACCCTAACACTATCCTAGGGCTGATGCTAACCCTAACCCTAACCCTAACACTATCCTAGGCCTGATGCTACCCCTATCCCTAACCCTAACACTCTCCTAGGGCTGAGGCTAACCCTAACCCTAACTCTAACACTATCTTAGGGCTGAGGCTAACCCTAACCCTAACACTATCCTACGGCTGATGCTAACCCTAACCCTAACCCTAACACTATCCTGGGGCTGATGCTAACCCTAACCCTAACACTATCCTAGGCCTGATGCTAACCCTAACACTAACCCTAACACTATCCTAGGGCTTATGCTAACCCTAACCCTAACACTATCCTAGGGCTGATGCTAACCCTAACCCTAACCCTAACACTATCCTAGGGCTGATGCTAACCCTAACCCTAACACTATCCTAGGCCTGATGATAACCCTAACGCTAACCCGGACACTATCCTAGGGCTGATGCTAACCCTTACCCTAACACTATCCTAGGGCTGATGCTGACCCTAACCCTAACCCTAACACTATCCTAGGGCTGATGCTAACGCTAACGCTAACCCTAACACTATCCTTGAACTGATGCTAACCCTAACCCTAACCATAACACTATCCTAGGCCTGATGATAACCCTAACCCTAACCCTAACACTATCCTAGGGTTTATGTTAACCCTAACCCTAACACTATCCTAGGGCTGATGCTAAACCTAACCATAACCCTAACACTATCCTAGGGCTGATGCTAACCCTAACCCTAACCATAACACTATCCTAGGGCTGATGCTAACCCTAACCCTAACACTCTCCTAGGCCTGATGCTAACCCTAACCCTAACACTATCCTAGGGCTGATGCTAACCCTAACCCTAAGCCTAACACTATCCTAGGCCTGATGCTAACCCTATCCCTAACCCTAACACTCTCCTAGGGCTGAGGCTAACCCTAACCCTAACCCTAACACTATCCTAGGGTTTATGTTAACCCTAACACTAACACTATCCTAGGGCTGATGCTAACCCTAACACTATCCTAGGGCTGATGCTAACCCTAACCCTAACACTATCCTAGGGCTGATGCTAACACTAACCCTAACCTTAACACTATCCTAGGGCTGATGCTAACCCTAACGCTAACCCTAACACTATCCTTGAACTAATGCTAACCCTAACCCTAACCGTAACACTATCCTAGGCCTGATGATAACCCTAACCCTAACCCTAACACTATCCTAGGGTTTATGTTAACCCTAACCCTAACAGTATCCTAGGGCTGATGCTAACCCTAACCCTAACCCTAACACTATCCTAGGCCTGATGATAACCCTAACCCTAACACTATCCTAGGGTTTATGTTAACCCTAACCCTAACACTATCCTAGGGCTGATGCTAACCCTAACCCTACCACTATCCTGGGCCTGATGCTAACCCTAACCCTAACACTAACACTATCCTAGGGCTGATGCTAACACTAACCCTAACCCTAACACTATCCTAGGGCTGATGCTAACCCTAACGCTAACCCTAACACTATCCTTGAACTAATGCTAACCCTAACCCTAACCCTAACACTATCCTAGGCCTGATGATAACCCTAACCCTAACCCTAACACTATCCTAGGGTTTATGTTAACCCTAACCCTAACAGTATCCTAGGGCTGATGCTAACCCTAACCCTAACCCTAACACTATCCTAGGGCTGATGCTAACCCTAACCCTAACACTATCCTAGGGCTGATGCGAACCCTAACCCTAACCCTAACACTATCCTGGGGCTGATGCTAACCCTAACCCTAACTCTAACACTATCTTAGGGCTGAGGCTAACCCTAACCCTAACACTATCCTACGGCCTAGGCTAACCCTAACCTTAACCCTAACACTATCCTAGGGCTGATGCTAACCCTAAGCCTAACACTATCCTAGGCCTGATGCTAACCCTAACCCTAACCCTAACACTATCCTAGGGCTGATGCTAACCCTAACCCTAACACTATCCTAGGGCTGATGCTAACCCTAACCCTAACCCTAACACTATCCTAGGGCTGATTCTAACCGTAACCCTAACACTATCCTAGGCCTGATGCTAACCCTTACGCTTACCCTAACACTATCCTAGGCCTGATGCTAACCCTAACCCTAACACTATCCTAGGGCTGATGCTAACCCTAACCCTAACCCTAACACTATCCTAGGCCTGATGCTACCCCTATCCCTAACCCTAACACTCTCCTAGGGCTGAGGCTAACCCTAACCCTAACTCTAACACTATCTTAGGGCTGAGGCTAACCCTAACCCTAACACTATCCTACGGCTGATGCTAACCCTAACCCTAACCCTAACACTATCCTGGGGCTGATGCTAACCCTAACCCTAACACTATCCTAGGCCTGATGCTAACCCTAACACTAACCCTAACACTATCCTAGGGCTTATGCTAACCCTAACCCTAACACTATCCTAGGGCTGATGCTAACCCTAACCCTAACCCTAACACTATCCTAGGGCTGATGCTAACCCTAACCCTAACACTATCCTAGGCCTGATGATAACCCTAACGCTAACCCGGACACTATCCTAGGGCTGATGCTAACCCTTACCCTAACACTATCCTAGGGCTGATGCTGACCCTAACCCTAACCCTAACACTATCCTAGGGCTGATGCTAACGCTAACGCTAACCCTAACACTATCCTTGAACTGATGCTAACCCTAACCCTAACCATAACACTATCCTAGGCCTGATGATAACCCTAACCCTAACCCTAACACTATCCTAGGGTTTATGTTAACCCTAACCCTAACACTATCCTAGGGCTGATGCTAACCCTAACCCTAACCATAACACTATCCTAGGGCTGATGCTAACCCTAACCCTAACACTCTCCTAGGCCTGATGCTAACCCTAACCCTAACACTATCCTAGGGCTGATGCTAACCCTAACCCTAAGCCTAACACTATCCTAGGCCTGATGCTAACCCTATCCCTAACCCTAACACTCTCCTAGGGCTGAGGCTAACCCTAACCCTAACCCTAACACTATCCTAGGGTTTATGTTAACCCTAACACTAACACTATCCTAGGGCTGATGCTAACCCTAACACTATCCTAGGGCTGATGCTAACCCTAACCCTAACACTATCCTAGGGCTGATGCTAACACTAACCCTAACCTTAACACTATCCTAGGGCTGATGCTAACCCTAACGCTAACCCTAACACTATCCTTGAACTAATGCTAACCCTAACCCTAACCGTAACACTATCCTAGGCCTGATGATAACCCTAACCCTAACCCTAACACTATCCTAGGGTTTATGTTAACCCTAACCCTAACAGTATCCTAGGGCTGATGCTAACCCTAACCCTAACCCTAACACTATCCTAGGCCTGATGATAACCCTAACCCTAACACTATCCTAGGGTTTATGTTAACCCTAACCCTAACACTATCCTAGGGCTGATGCTAACCCTAACCCTACCACTATCCTGGGCCTGATGCTAACCCTAACCCTAACACTAACACTATCCTAGGGCTGATGCTAACACTAACCCTAACCCTAACACTATCCTAGGGCTGATGCTAACCCTAACGCTAACCCTAACACTATCCTTGAACTAATGCTAACCCTAACCCTAACCCTAACACTATCCTAGGCCTGATGATAACCCTAACCCTAACCCTAACACTATCCTAGGGTTTATGTTAACCCTAACCCTAACAGTATCCTAGGGCTGATGCTAACCCTAACCCTAACCCTAACACTATCCTAGGGCTGATGCTAACCCTAACCCTAACACTATCCTAGGGCTGATGCGAACCCTAACCCTAACCCTAACACTATCCTGGGGCTGATGCTAACCCTAACCCTAACTCTAACACTATCTTAGGGCTGAGGCTAACCCTAACCCTAACACTATCCTACGGCCTAGGCTAACCCTAACCTTAACCCTAACACTATCCTAGGGCTGATGCTAACCCTAAGCCTAACACTATCCTAGGCCTGATGCTAACCCTAACCCTAACCCTAACACTATCCTAGGGCTGATGCTAACCCTAACCCTAACACTATCCTAGGGCTGATGCTAACCCTAACCCTAACCCTAACACTATCCTAGGGCTGATTCTAACCGTAACCCTAACACTATCCTAGGCCTGATGCTAACCCTTACGCTTACCCTAACACTATCCTAGGCCTGATGCTAACCCTAACCCTAACACTATCCTAGGGCTGATGCTAACCCTAACCCTAACCCTAACACTATCCTAGGCCTGATGCTACCCCTATCCCTAACCCTAACACTCTCCTAGGGCTGAGGCTAACCCTAACCCTAACTCTAACACTATCTTAGGGCTGAGGCTAACCCTAACCCTAACACTATCCTACGGCTGATGCTAACCCTAACCCTAACCCTAACACTATCCTGGGGCTGATGCTAACCCTATCCCTAACACTATCCTAGGCCTGATGCTAACCCTAACACTAACCCTAACACTATCCTAGGGCTTATGCTAACCCTAACCCTAACACTATCCTAGGGCTGATGCTAACCCTAACCCTAACACTAACACTATCCTAGGGCTGATGCTAACCCTAACCCTAACACTATCCTAGGCCTGATGATAACCCTAACGCTAACCCGGACACTATCCTAGGGCTGATGCTAACCCTTACCCTAACACTATCCTAGGGCTGATGCTGACCCTAACCCTAACCCTAACACTATCCTAGGGCTGATGCTAACGCTAACGCTAACCCTAACACTATCCTTGAACTGATGCTAACCCTAACCCTAACCATAACACTATCCTAGGCCTGATGATAACCCTAACCCTAACCCTAACACTATCCTAGGGTTTATGTTAACCCTAACCCTAACACTATCCTAGGGCTGATGCTAAACCTAACCATAACCCTAACACTATCCTAGGGCTGATGCTAACCCTAACCCTAACCATAACACTATCCTAGGGCTGATGCTAACCCTAACCCTAACACTCTCCTAGGCCTGATGCTAACCCTAACCCTAACACTATCCTAGGGCTGATGCTAACCCTAACCCTAAGCCTAACACTATCCTAGGCCTGATGCTAACCCTATCCCTAACCCTAACACTCTCCTAGGTCGAGGCTAACCCTAACCCTAACCCTAACACTATCCTAGGGTTTATGTTAACCCTAACACTAACACTATCCTAGGGCTGATGCTAACCCTAACACTATCCTAGGGCTGATGCTAACCCTAACCCTAACACTATCCTAGGGCTGATGCTAACACTAACCCTAACCTTAACACTATCCTAGGGCTGATGCTAACCCTAACGCTAACCCTAACACTATCCTTGAACTAATGCTAACCCTAACCCTAACCGTAACACTATCCTAGGCCTGATGATAACCCTAACCCTAACCCTAACACTATCCTAGGGTTTATGTTAACCCTAACCCTAACAGTATCCTAGGGCTGATGCTAACCCTAACCCTAACCCTAACACTATCCTAGGGCTGATGCTAACCCTAACCCTAACACTATCCTAGGGCTGATGCGAACCCTAACCCTAACCCTGACACTATCCTGGGGCTGATGCTAACCCTAACACTAACACTATCCTAGGGCTGATGTTAACCCTAACGCTAACCCTTAACATTATCCTAGGGCTGATGCTAACCCTAACCCTAACTCTAACACTATCTTAGGGCTGAGGCTAACCCTAACCCTAACACTATCCTACGGCGGATGCTAACCCTAACCCTAACCCTAACACTATCCTAGGGCTGATGCTAACCCTAACCCTAACACTATCCTAGGCCTGATGCTAACCCTAACCCTAACCCTAACACTATCCTAGGGCTGATGCTAACCCTAACCCTAACACTATCCTAGGGCTGATGCTAACCGTAACCCTAACCCTAACACTATCCTAGGGCTGATGCTAACCCTAACAGTAACATTATCCTAGGCCTGATGATAACCCTAACCCTAACCCGGACACTATCCTAGGGCTTATGCTAACCCTAATGCTAACACTATGCTAGGGCTGATGCTACCCCTAACCCTAACCCTAACACTATCCTAGGGCTGACGCTAACGCTAACGCTAACCCTAACACTATCCTTGAACTGATGCTAACCCTAACCCTAACCATAACACTATCCTAGGCCTGATGATAACCCTAACCCTAACCCTAACACTATCCTAGGGTTTATGTTAACCCTAACCCTAACACTATCCTAGGGCTGATGCTAAACCTAAACATAACCCTAACACTATCCTAGGGCTGATGCAAACCCTAACCCTAACCCTAACACTATCCTAGGGCTGATGCTAACCCTAACCCTAACACTATCCTAGGCCTGATGCTAACCCTAACCCTAACACTATCCTAGGGCTGATGCTAACCCTAACCCTAACCCTAACACTATCCTAGGCCTGATGCTAACCCTATCCCTAACCCTAACACTCTCCTAGGGCTGAGGCTAACCCTAACCCTAACACTGTCCTACGGCTGATCCTAACCCTAACCCTAACCCAAACACTATCCTAGGGTTGATGCTAACCCTAACCCTAACACTATCCTAGGGCTGATGATAACCCTAACCCTAACCCTAACACTATCCTTGGGCTGATGCTCACCCTAACCCTAACACTATCCTAGGCCTGATGCTACCCCTATCCCTAACCCTAACACTCTCCTAGGGCTGAGGCTAACCCTAACCCTAACACTATTCTACGGCTGATGCTAACCCTAACCCTAACCCAAACACTATCCTAGGGTTGATGCTAACCCTACCCCTAACACTATCCTAGGGCTGATGCTAACCCTAACCCTAACCCTAACACTATCCTTGGGCTGATGCTAACCTTAACCTTAACACTATCCTGGGCCTGATGCTAACCCTAACCCTAACCCTAACACTATCCTAGGGCTGATGCTAACCGTAACCCTAACACTATCCTTGGGCTGATGCTAACCCTAACCCTAACCCTAACACTATCCTAGGGCAGATGCTAACCCTAACGCTAACCCTAACACTATCCTTGAACTGATGCTATCCCTAACCCTAACCCTAACACTATCCTAGGCCTGATGATAACCCTAACCCTAACCCTAACACTATCCTAGGGTTTATGTTAACCCTAACCCTAACACTATCCTAGGGCTGATGCTAACCCTAACCCTAACCCTAACACGATCCTAGGGCAGAGGCTAACCCTAACCCTAACCCTAACACTATCCTAGGGCTGATGCTAACCCTAACACTAACACTATCCTAGGGCTGATGTTAACCCTAACGCTAACTCTTAACATTATCCTAGGGCTGATGCTAACCCTAACCCTAACTCTAACACTATCTTAGGGCTGAGGCTAACCCTAACCCTAACACTATCCTACGGCTGATGCTAACCCTAACCCTAACCCTAACACTATCCTGGGGCTGATGCTAACCCTAACCCTAACACTATCCTAGGCCTGATGCTAACCCTAACACTAACCCTAACACTATCCTAGGGCTTATGCTAACCCTAACCCTAACACTATCCTAGGGCTGATGCTAACCCTAACCCTAACCCTAACACTATCCTAGGGCTGATGCTAACCCTAACCCTAACACTATCCTAGGCCTGATGATAACCCTAACGCTAACCCGGACACTATCCTAGGGCTGATGCTAACCCTTACCCTAACACTATCCTAGGGCTGATGCTAACCCTAACCCTAAGCCTAACACTATCCTAGGCCTGATGCTAACCCTATCCCTAACCCTAACACTCTCCTAGGGCTGAGGCTAACCCTAACCCTAACCCTAACACTATCCTAGGGTTTATGTTAACCCTAACACTAACACTATCCTAGGGCTGATGCTAACCCTAACACTATCCTAGGGCTGATGCTAACCCTAACCCTAACACTATCCTAGGGCTGATGCTAACACTAACCCTAACCTTAACACTATCCTAGGGCTGATGCTAACCCTAACGCTAACCCTAACACTATCCTGGAACTAATGCTAACCTTAACCCTAACCGTAACACTATCCTAGGCCTGATGATAACCCTAACCCTAACCCTAACACTATCCTAGGGTTTATGTTAACCCTAACCCTAACAGTATCCTAGGGCTGATGCTAACCCTAACCCTAACCCTAACACTATCCTAGGGCTGATGCTAACCCTAACCCTAACACTATCCTAGGGCTGATGCGAACCCTAACCCTAACCCTGACACTATCCTGGGGCTGATGCTAACCCTAACACTAACACTATCCTAGGGCTGATGTTAACCCTAACGCTAACCCTTAACATTATCCTAGGGCTGATGCTAACCCTAACCCTAACTCTAACACTATCTTAGGGCTGAGGCTAACCCAAACCCTAACACTATCCTACGGCTGATGCTAACCCTAACCCTAACCCTAACACTATCCTAGGGCTGATGCTAACCCTAACCCTAACACTATCCTAGGCCTGATGCTAACCCTAACCCTAACCCTAACACTATCCTAGGGCTGATGCTAACCCTAACCCTAACACTATCCTAGGGCTGATGCTAACCGTAACCCTAACCCTAACACTATCCTAGGGCTGATGCTAACCCTAACAGTAACATTATCCTAGGCCTGATGATAACCCTAACCCTAACCCGGACACTATCTTAGGGCTTATGCTAACCCTAATGCTAACACTATCCTAGGGCTGATGCTACCCCTAACCCTAACCCTAACACTATCCTAGGGCTGACGCTAACGCTAACGCTAACCCTAACACTATCCTTGAACTGATGCTAACCCTAACCCTAACCATAACACTATCCTAGGCCTGATGATAACCCTAACCCTAACCCTAACACTATCCTAGGGTTTATGTTAACCCTAACCCTAACACTATCCTAGGGCTGATGCTAAACCTAAACATAACCCTAACACTATCCTAGGGCTGATGCAAACCCTAACCCTAACCCTAACACTATCCTAGGGCTGATGCTAACCCTAACCCTAACACTATCCTAGGCCTGATGCTAACCCTAACCCTAACACTATCCTAGGGCTGATGCTAACCCTAACCCTAACCCTAACACTATCCTAGGCCTGATGCTAACCCTATCCCTAACCCTAACACTCTCCTAGGGCTGAGGCTAACCCTAACCCTAACACTATCCTACGGCTGATCCTAACCCTAACCCTAACCCAAACACTATCCTAGGGTTGATGCTAACCCTAACCCTAACACTATCCTAGGGCTGATGATAACCCTAACCCTAACCCTAACACTATCCTTGGGCTGATGCTCACCCTAACCCTAACACTATCCTAGGCCTGATGCTACCCCTATCCCTAACCCTAACACTCTCCTAGGGCTGAGGCTAACCCTAACCCTAACACTATTCTACGGCTGATGCTAACCCTAACCCTAACCCAAACACTATCCTAGGGTTGATGCTAACCCTACCACTAACACTATCCTAGGGCTGATGCTAACCCTAACCCTAACCCTAACACTATCCTTGGGCTGATGCTAACCTTAACCTTAACACTATCCTGGGCCTGATGCTAACCCTAACCCTAACCCTAACACTATCCTAGGGCTGATGCTAACCGTAACCCTAACACTATCCTTGGGCTGATGCTAACCCTAACCCTAACCCTAACAGTATCCTAGGGCAGATGCTAACCCTAACGCTAACCCTAACACTATCCTTGAACTGATGCTATCCCTAACCCTAACCCTAACACTATCCTAGGCCTGATGATAACCCTAACCCTAACCCTAACACTATCCTAGGGTTTATGTTAACCCTAACCCTAACACTATCCTAGGGCTGATGCTAACCCTAACCCTAACCCTAACACGATCCTAGGGCAGAGGCTAACCCTAACCCTAACCCTAACACTATCCTAGGGCTGATGCTAACCCTAACACTAACACTATCCTAGGGCTGATGTTAACCCTAACGCTAACTCTTAACATTATCCTAGGGCTGATGCTAACCCTAACCCTAACTCTAACACTATCTTAGGGCTGAGGCTAACCCTAACCCTAACACTATCCTACGGCTGATGCTAACCCTAACCCTAACCCTAACACTATCCTGGGGCTGATGCTAACCCTAACCCTAACACTATCCTAGGCCTGATGCTAACCCTAACACTAACCCTAACACTATCCTAGGGCTTATGCTAACCCTAACCCTAACACTATCCTAGGGCTGATGCTAACCCTAACCCTAACACTAACACTATCCTAGGGCTGATGCTAACCCTAACCCTAACACTATCCTAGGCCTGATGATAACCCTAACGCTAACCCGGACACTATCCTAGGGCTGATGCTAACCCTTACCCTAACACTATCCTAGGGCTGATGCTGACCCTAACCCTAACCCTAACACTATCCTAGGGCTGATGCTAACGCTAACGCTAACCCTAACACTATCCTTGAACTGATGCTAACCCTAACCCTAACCATAACACTATCCTAGGCCTGATGATAACCCTAACCCTAACCCTAACACTATCCTAGGGTTTATGTTAACCCTAACCCTAACACTATCCTAGGGCTGATGCTAAACCTAACCATAACCCTAACACTATCCTAGGGCTGATGCTAACCCTAACCCTAACCCTAACACTATCCTAGGGCTGATGCTAACCCTAACCCTAACACTCTCCTAGGCCTGATGCTAACCCTAACCCTAACACTATCCTAGGGCTGATGCTAACCCTAACCCTAAGCCTAACACTATCCTAGGCCTGATGCTAACCCTATCCCTAACCCTAACACTCTCCTAGGGCTGAGGCTAACCCTAACCCTAACCCTAACACTATCCTAGGGTTTATGTTAACCCTAACACTAACACTATCCTAGGGCTGATGCTAACCCTAACACTATCCTAGGGCTGATGCTAACCCTAACCCTAACACTATCCTAGGGCTGATGCTAACACTAACCCTAACCCTAACACTATCCTAGGGCTGATGCTAACCCTAACGCTAACCCTAACACTATCCTTGAACTAATGCTAACCCTAACCCTAACCGTAACACTATCCTAGGCCTGATGATAACCCTAACCCTAACCCTAACACTATCCTAGGGTTTATGTTAACCCTAACCCTAACAGTATCCTAGGGCTGATGCTAACCCTAACCCTAACCCTAACACTATCCTAGGGCTGATGCTAACCCTAACCCTAACCCTAACACTATCCTAGGTCTGATGCTAACCCTAACCCTAACACTCTCCTAGGCCTGATGCTAACCCTAACCCTAACACTATCCTAGGGCTGATGCTAACCCTAACCCTAAGCCTAACACTATCCTAGGCCTGATGCTAACCCTATCCCTAACCCTAACACTCTCCTAGGGCTGATGCTAACCCTAACCCTAACCCTAACACTATCATAGGGCTGATGCTAACCCTAACCCTAATAATATCCTAGGGCTGATGCTAACCCTAATCCTAACCCTAACACTATCCTAGGGCTGATGCTAACCCTAACCCTAACTCTAACACTATCCTAGGGCTGATGATAACCCTAACCCTAACAATATCCCAGGCCTGATGATATCCCTAACCCTAACCCTAACACTATCGTAGGGCTGATGCTAACCCTAACCCTAACCCTAACACTATCCTAGGGCTGATTCTAACCGTAACCCTAACACTATCCTAGGCCTGATGCTAACCCTAACACTTACCCTAACACTATCCTAGGGCTGATGCTAACCCTAACCCTAACCCTAACACTATCCTAAGGCTGATGCTAACCCTAACCCTAACCCTAACACTATCCTAGGGCTGATGCTAACCCTAACCCTAACACTATCCTAGGGCTGATGCTAACCGTAACCCTAACACTATCCTTGAACTGATGCTAACCCTAACCCTAACCCTAACACTATCCTAGGCCTGATGATAACCCTAACCCTAACCCTAACACTATCCTAGGTTTTATGTTAACCCTAACACTAACACTATTCTAGGGCTGAATGCTAACCCTAACACTAACCCTAACACTATCCTAGGGCGGATGCTAACCCTAACCCTAACCCTAACACTATCCTAGGGCTGATGCTAACCCTAACACTAACACTATCCTAGGGCTGATGCTAACGCTAACCCTAACCCTAACACTATCCTAGTGCTGATGCGAACCCTATCCCTAACTCTAACTCTATCTTAGGGCTGAGGCTAACCCTAACCCTGACACTATCCTACGGCTGATGCTAACCCTAACCCTAACCCTAACACTATCCTAAGGCTGATGCTAACCCTAACACTAACACTATCCTAGGCCTGATGCTAACCCAAACCTAACATTTACACTATCCTAGGGCTGATGCTTACCCTAACCCTAACCCTAACACTATCCTAGGCCTGATGCTAACCCTAACCCTAACCCTAACACAATCCTAGGGCTGATGCTAACCCTAACCCTAACACAATCCTAGGGCTGATGCTAACCCTAACCCTAACACTAACACTATCCTAGGGCTGATGCTAACCCTAACCCTAACACTATCCTAGGCCTGATGATAACCCTAACCCTAACACTAACACTATCCTAGGGCGATGCTAACCCTAACACTAACACTTTCCTAGGCCTGATGATAACCCTAACCCTAACCCTAACACTATACTATGGCTGATGCTAACCCTAACCCTAACACTATCCTAGGGCTGATGCTAACCCTAACCCTAACCCTAACACTATCCTAGGGCTGATGCTAACCCTAACCCTAACCCTAACACTATCCTAGGGCTGATGCTAAACTTAACACTAACCCTAACACTATCCTAGGGCTGATTCTAACCGTAACCCTAACACTATCCTAGGCCTGATGGTACCCCTAACCCTTACCCTAACACTGTCCTAGGGCTGATGCTAAATCTAACCATAACCCTAACACTATCCTAGGGCTGATGCTAACCCTAACCCTAACCCTAACACTATCCTAGGGCTGATGCTAAACCTAACCCTAACCCAAACACTATCCTAGGGTTGATGCTAACCCTAACCCTAACACTATCCTAGGGCTGATGCTAACCCTAACCCTAACCCTAACACTATCCTTGGGCTGATGCTAACCCTAACCTTAACACTATCCTGGGCCTGATGCTAACCCTAACCCTAACCCTAACACTATCCTAGGGCTGATGCTAACCCTAACCCTAACACTCTCCTAGGCCTGATGCTAACCCTAACCCTAACACTATCCTAGGGCTGATGCTAACCCTAACCCTAAGCCTAACACTATCCTAGGCCTGATGCTAACCCTATCCCTAACCCTAACACTCTCCTAGGGCTGAGGCTAACCCTAACCCTAACCCTAACACTATCCTAGGGTTTATGTTAACCCTAACACTAACACTATCCTAGGGCTGATGCTAACCCTAACACTATCCTAGGGCTGATGCTAACCCTAACCCTAACACTATCCTAGGGCTGATGCTAACACTAACCCTAACCCTAACACTATCCTAGGGCTGATGCTAACCCTAACGCTAACCCTAACACTATCCTTGAACTAATGCTAACCCTAACCCTAACCGTAACACTATCCTAGGCCTGATGATAACCCTAACCCTAACCCTAACACTATCCTAGGGTTTATGTTAACCCTAACCCTAACAGTATCCTAGGGCTGATGCTAACCCTAACCCTAACCCTAACACTATCCTAGGGCTGATGCTAACCCTAACCCTAACACTATCCTAGGGCTGATGCGAACCCTAACCCTAACCCTGACACTATCCTGGGGCTGATGCTAACCCTAACACTAACACTATCCTAGGGCTGATGTTAACCCTAACGCTAACCCTTAACATTATCCTAGGGCTGATGCTAACCCTAACCCTAACTCTAACACTATCTTAGGGCTGAGGCTAACCCTAACCCTAACACTATCCTACGGCTGATGCTAACCCTAACCCTAACCCTAACACTATCCTAGGGCTGATGCTAACCCTAACCCTAACACTATCCTAGGCCTGATGCTAACCCTAACCCTAACCCTAACACTATCCTAGGGCTGATGCTAACCCTAACCCTAACACTATCCTAGGGCTGATGCTAACCGTAACCCTAACCCTAACACTATCCTAGGGCTGATGCTAACCCTAACAGTAACATTATCCTAGGCCTGATGATAACCCTAACCCTAACCCGGACACTATCCTAGGGCTTATGCTAACCCTAATGCTAACACTATCCTAGGGCTGATGCTACCCCTAACCCTAACCCTAACACTATCCTAGGGCTGACGCTAACGCTAACGCTAACCCTAACACTATCCTTGAACTGATGCTAACCCTAACCCTAACCATAACACTATCCTAGGCCTGATGATAACCCTAACCCTAACCCTAACACTATCCTAGGGTTTATGTTAACCCTAACCCTAACACTATCCTAGGGCTGATGCTAAACCTAAACATAACCCTAACACTATCCTAGGGCTGATGCAAACCCTAACCCTAACCCTAACACTATCCTAGGGCTGATGCTAACCCTAACCCTAACACTATCCTAGGCCTGATGCTAACCCTAACCCTAACACTATCCTAGGGCTGATGCTAACCCTAACCCTAACCCTAACACTATCCTAGGCCTGATGCTAACCCTATCCCTAACCCTAACACTCTCCTAGGGCTGAGGCTAACCCTAACCCTAACACTATCCTACGGCTGATCCTAACCCTAACCCTAACCCAAACACTATCCTAGGGTTGATGCTAACCCTACCCCTAACACTATCCTAGGGCTGATGCTAACCCTAACCCTAACCCTAACACTATCCTTGGGCTGATGCTAACCTTAACCTTAACACTATCCTGGGCCTGATGCTAACCCTAACCCTAACCCTAACACTATCCTAGGGCTGATGCTAACCGTAACCCTAACACTATCCTTGGGCTGATGCTAACCCTAACCCTAACCCTAACACTATCCTAGGGCAGATGCTAACCCTAACGCTAACCCTAACACTATCCTTGAACTGATGCTATCCCTAACCCTAACCCTAACACTATCCTAGGCCTGATGATAACCCTAACCCTAACCCTAACACTATCCTAGGGTTTATGTTAACCCTAACCCTAACACTATCCTAGGGCTGATGCTAACCCTAACCCTAACCCTAACACGATCCTAGGGCAGAGGCTAACCCTAACCCTAACCCTAACACTATCCTAGGGCTGATGCTAACCCTAACACTAACACTATCCTAGGGCTGATGTTAACCCTAACGCTAACTCTTAACATTATCCTAGGGCTGATGCTAACCCTAACCCTAACTCTAACACTATCTTAGGGCTGAGGCTAACCCTAACCCTAACACTATCCTACGGCTGATGCTAACCCTAACCCTAACCCTAACACTATCCTGGGGCTGATGCTAACCCTAACCCTAACACTATCCTAGGCCTGATGCTAACCCTAACACTAACCCTAACACTATCCTAGGGCTTATGCTAACCCTAACCCTAACACTATCCTAGGGCTGATGCTAACCCTAACCCTAACACTAACACTATCCTAGGGCTGATGCTAACCCTAACCCTAACACTATCCTAGGCCTGATTATAACCCTAACGCTAACCCGGACACTATCCTAGGGCTGATGCTAACCCTTACCCTAACACTATCCTAGGGCTGATGCTGACCCTAACCCTAACCCTAACACTATCCTAGGGCTGATGCTAACGCTAACGCTAACCCTAACACTATCCTTGAACTGATGCTAACCCTAACCCTAACCATAACACTATCCTAGGCCTGATGATAACCCTAACCCTAACCCTAACACTATCCTAGGGTTTATGTTAACCCTAACCCTAACACTATCCTAGGGCTGATGCTAAACCTAACCATAACCCTAACACTATCCTAGGGCTGATGCTAACCCTAACCCTAACCCTAACACTATCCTAGGGCTGATGCTAACCCTAACCCTAACACTCTCCTAGGCCTGATGCTAACCCTAACCCTAACACTATCCTAGGGCTGATGCTAACCCTAACCCTAAGCCTAACACTATCCTAGGCCTGATGCTAACCCTATCCCTAACCCTAACACTCTCCTAGGGCTGAGGCTAACCCTAACCCTAACCCTAACACTATCCTAGGGTTTATGTTAACCCTAACACTAACACTATCCTAGGGCTGATGCTAACCCTAACACTATCCTAGGGCTGATGCTAACCCTAACCCTAACACTATCCTAGGGCTGATGCTAACACTAACCCTAACCCTAACACTATCCTAGGGCTGATGCTAACCCTAACGCTAACCCTAACACTATCCTTGAACTAATGCTAACCCTAACCCTAACCGTAACACTATCCTAGGCCTGATGATAACCCTAACCCTAACCCTAACACTATCCTAGGGTTTATGTTAACCCTAACCCTAACAGTATCCTAGGGCTGATGCTAACCCTAACCCTAACCCTAACACTATCCTAGGGCTGATGCTAACCCTAACCCTAACCCTAACACTATCCTAGGGCTGATGCTAACCCTAACCCTAACACTCTCCTAGGCCTGATGCTAACCCTAACCCTAACACTATCCTAGGGCTGATGCTAACCCTAACCCTAAGCCTAACACTATCCTAGGCCTGATGCTAACCCTATCCCTAACCCTAACACTCTCCTAGGGCTGATGCTAACCCTAACCCTAACCCTAACACTATCATAGGGCTGATGCTAACCCTAACCCTAATAATATCCTAGGGCTGATGCTAACCCTAATCCTAACCCTAACACTATCCTAGGGCTGATGCTAACCCTAACCCTAACTCTAACACTATCCTAGGGCTGATGATAACCCTAACCCTAACAATATCCCAGGCCTGATGATATCCTTAACCCTAACCCTAACACTATCGTAGGGCTGATGCTAACCCTAACCCTAACCCTAACACTATCCTAGGGCTGATTCTAACCGTAACCCTAACACTATCCTAGGCCTGATGCTAACCCTAACACTTACCCTAACACTATCCTAGGGCTGATGCTAACCCTAACCCTAACCCTAACACTATCCTAAGGCTGATGCTAACCCTAACCCTAACCCTAACACTATCCTAGGGCTGATGCTAACCCTAACCCTAACACTATCCTAGGCCTGATGCTAACCCTATCCCTAACCCTAACACTCTCCTAGGGCTGAGGCTAACCCTAACCCTAACCCTAACACTATCCTAGGGTTTATGTTAACCCTAACACTAACACTATCCTAGGGCTGATGCTAACCCTAACACTATCCTAGGGCTGATGCTAACCCTAACCCTAACACTATCCTAGGGCTGATGCTAACACTAACCCTAACCTTAACACTATCCTAGGGCTGATGCTAACCCTAACGCTAACCCTAACACTATCCTTGAACTAATGCTAACCTTAACCCTAACCGTAACACTATCCTAGGCCTGATGATAACCCTAACCCTAACCCTAACACTATCCTAGGGTTTATGTTAACCCTAACCCTAACAGTATCCTAGGGCTGATGCTAACCCTAACCCTAACCCTAACACTATCCTAGGGCTGATGCTAACCCTAACCCTAACACTATCCTAGGGCTGATGCGAACCCTAACCCTAACCCTGACACTATCCTGGGGCTGATGCTAACCCTAACACTAACACTATCCTAGGGCTGATGTTAACCCTAACGCTAACCCTTAACATTATCCTAGGGCTGATGCTAACCCTAACCCTAACTCTAACACTATCTTAGGGCTGAGGCTAACCCTAACCCTAACACTATCCTACGGCTGATGCTAACCCTAACCCTAACCCTAACACTATCCTAGTGCTGATGCTAACCCTAACCCTAACACTATCCTAGGCCTGATGCTAACCCTAACCCTAACCCTAACACTATCCTACTGCTGATGCTAACCCTAACCCTAACACTATCCTAGGGCTGATGCTAACCGTAACCCTAACCCTAACACTATCCTAGGGCTGATGCTAACCCTAACAGTAACATTATCCTAGGCCTGATGATAACCCTAACCCTAACCCGGACACTATCTTAGGGCTTATGCTAACCCTAATGCTAACACTATCCTAGGGCTGATGCTACCCCTAACCCTAACCCTAACACTATCCTAGGGCTGACGCTAACGCTAACGCTAACCCTAACACTATCCTTGAACTGATGCTAACCCTAACCCTAACCATAACACTATCCTAGGCCTGATGATAACCCTAACCCTAACCCTAACACTATCCTAGGGTTTATGTTAACCCTAACCCTAACACTATCCTAGGGCTGATGCTAAACCTAAACATAACCCTAACACTATCCTAGGGCTGATGCAAACCCTAACCCTAACCCTAACACTATCCTAGGGCTGATGCTAACCCTAACCCTAACACTATCCTAGGCCTGATGCTAACCCTAACCCTAACACTATCCTAGGGCTGATGCTAACCCTAACCCTAACCCTAACACTATCCTAGGCCTGATGCTAACCCTATCCCTAACCCTAACACTCTCCTAGGGCTGAGGCTAACCCTAACCCTAACACTATCCTACGGCTGATCCTAACCCTAACCCTAACCCAAACACTATCCTAGGGTTGATGCTAACCCTAACCCTAACACTATCCTAGGGCTGATGATAACCCTAACCCTAACCCTAACACTATCCTTGGGCTGATGCTCACCCTAACCCTAACACTATCCTAGGCCTGATGCTACCCCTATCCCTAACCCTAACACTCTCCTAGGGCTGAGGCTAACCCTAACCCTAACACTATTCTACGGCTGATGCTAACCCTAACCCTAACCCAAACACTATCCTAGGGTTGATGCTAACCCTACCACTAACACTATCCTAGGGCTGATGCTAACCCTAACCCTAACCCTAACACTATCCTTGGGCTGATGCTAACCTTAACCTTAACACTATCCTGGGCCTGATGCTAACCCTAACCCTAACCCTAACACTATCCTAGGGCTGATGCTAACCGTAACCCTAACACTATCCTTGGGCTGATGCTAACCCTAACCCTAACCCTAACAGTATCCTAGGGCAGATGCTAACCCTAACGCTAACCCTAACACTATCCTTGAACTGATGCTATCCCTAACCCTAACCCTAACACTATCCTAGGCCTGATGATAACCCTAACCCTAACCCTAACACTATCCTAGGGTTTATGTTAACCCTAACCCTAACACTATCCTAGGGCTGATGCTAACCCTAACCCTAACCCTAACACGATCCTAGGGCAGAGGCTAACCCTAACCCTAACCCTAACACTATCCTAGGGCTGATGCTAACCCTAACACTAACACTATCCTAGGGCTGATGTTAACCCTAACGCTAACTCTTAACATTATCCTAGGGCTGATGCTAACCCTAACCCTAACTCTAACACTATCTTAGGGCTGAGGCTAACCCTAACCCTAACACTATCCTACGGCTGATGCTAACCCTAACCCTAACCCTAACACTATCCTGGGGCTGATGCTAACCCTAACCCTAACACTATCCTAGGCCTGATGCTAACCCTAACACTAACCCTAACACTATCCTAGGGCTTATGCTAACCCTAACCCTAACACTATCCTAGGGCTGATGCTAACCCTAACCCTAACACTAACACTATCCTAGGGCTGATGCTAACCCTAACCCTAACACTATCCTAGGCCTGATGATAACCCTAACGCTAACCCGGACACTATCCTAGGGCTGATGCTAACCCTTACCCTAACACTATCCTAGGGCTGATGCTGACCCTAACCCTAACCCTAACACTATCCTAGGGCTGATGCTAACGCTAACGCTAACCCTAACACTATCCTTGAACTGATGCTAACCCTAACCCTAACCATAACACTATCCTAGGCCTGATGATAACCCTAACCCTAACCCTAACACTATCCTAGGGTTTATGTTAACCCTAACCCTAACACTATCCTAGGGCTGATGCTAAACCTAACCATAACCCTAACACTATCCTAGGGCTGATGCTAACCCTAACCCTAACCCTAACACTATCCTAGGGCTGATGCTAACCCTAACCCTAACACTCTCCTAGGCCTGATGCTAACCCTAACCCTAACACTATCCTAGGGCTGATGCTAACCCTAACCCTAAGCCTAACACTATCCTAGGCCTGATGCTAACCCTATCCCTAACCCTAACACTCTCCTAGGGCTGAGGCTAACCCTAACCCTAACCCTAACACTATCCTAGGGTTTATGTTAACCCTAACACTAACACTATCCTAGGGCTGATGCTAACCCTAACACTATCCTAGGGCTGATGCTAACCCTAACCCTAACACTATCCTAGGGCTGATGCTAACACTAACCCTAACCCTAACACTATCCTAGGGCTGATGCTAACCCTAACGCTAACCCTAACACTATCCTTGAACTAATGCTAACCCTAACCCTAACCGTAACACTATCCTAGGCCTGATGATAACCCTAACCCTAACCCTAACACTATCCTAGGGTTTATGTTAACCCTAACCCTAACAGTATCCTAGGGCTGATGCTAACCCTAACCCTAACCCTAACACTATCCTAGGGCTGATGCTAACCCTAACCCTAACCCTAACACTATCCTAGGTCTGATGCTAACCCTAACCCTAACACTCTCCTAGGCCTGATGCTAACCCTAACCCTAACACTATCCTAGGGCTGATGCTAACCCTAACCCTAAGCCTAACACTATCCTAGGCCTGATGCTAACCCTATCCCTAACCCTAACACTCTCCTAGGGCTGATGCTAACCCTAACCCTAACCCTAACACTATCATAGGGCTGATGCTAACCCTAACCCTAATAATATCCTAGGGCTGATGCTAACCCTAATCCTAACCCTAACACTATCCTAGGGCTGATGCTAACCCTAACCCTAACTCTAACACTATCCTAGGGCTGATGATAACCCTAACCCTAACAATATCCCAGGCCTGATGATATCCCTAACCCTAACCCTAACACTATCGTAGGGCTGATGCTAACCCTAACCCTAACCCTAACACTATCCTAGGGCTGATTCTAACCGTAACCCTAACACTATCCTAGGCCTGATGCTAACCCTAACACTTACCCTAACACTATCCTAGGGCTGATGCTAACCCTAACCCTAACCCTAACACTATCCTAAGGCTGATGCTAACCCTAACCCTAACCCTAACACTATCCTAGGGCTGATGCTAACCCTAACCCTAACACTATCCTAGGCCTGATGCTAACCCTAACCCTAACACTGTCCTAGGCCTGATGCTAACCCTAACCCTAACCCTAACACTATCCTAGGCCTGATGCTAACCCGATCCCTAACCCTAACACTCTCCTAGGGCTGAGGCTAACCCTAACCCTAACACTATCCTAGGGCTAATGCTAACCCTAACCCTAACCCAAACACTATCCTAGGCCTGATGCTAACCCTAACCCTAACACTATCCTAGGGCTGATGCTAACCCTAACACTAATCCTAACACTATCCTAGGGCTGATGCTAACCCTAACCCTAACACTATCCTAGGGCTGATCCTAACCCTAACGCTAACCCTAACACTATCCTTGAACTGATGCTAACCCTAACCCTAACCCTAACACTATCCTAGGCCTGATGATAACCCTAACCCTAACCCTAACACTATCCTAGGTTTTATGTTAACCCTAACACTAACACTATTCTAGGGCTGAATGCTAACCCTAACACTAACCCTAACACTATCCTAGGGCGGATGCTAACCCTAACCCTAACCCTAACACTATCCTAGGGCTGATGCTAACCCTAACACTAACACTATCCTAGGGCTGATGCTAACGCTAACCCTAACCCTAACACTATCCTAGTGCTGATGCGAACCCTATCCCTAACTCTAACTCTATCTTAGGGCTGAGGCTAACCCTAACCCTGACCATATCCTACGGCTGATGCTAACCCTAACCCTAACCCTAACACTATCCTAAGGCTGATGCTAACCCTAACACTAACACTATCCTAGGCCTGATGCTAACCCAAACCTAACATTTACACTATCCTAGGGCTGATGCTTACCCTAACCCTAACCCTAACACTATCCTAGGCCTGATGCTAACCCTAACCCTAACCCTAACACAATCCTAGGGCTGATGCTAACCCTAACCCTAACACAATCCTAGGGCTGATGCTAACCCTAACCCTAACACTAACACTATCCTAGGGCTGATGCTAACCCTAACCCTAACACTATCCTAGGCCTGATGATAACCCTAACCCTAACACTAACACTATCCTAGGGCGATGCTAACCCTAACACTAACACTTTCCTAGGCCTGATGATAACCCTAACCCTAACCCTAACACTATACTATGGCTGATGCTAACCCTAACCCTAACACTATCCTAGGGCTGATGGTAACCCTAACCCTAACCCTAACACTATCCTAGGGCTGATGCTAACCCTAACCCTAACCCTAACACTATCCTAGGGCTGATGCTAAACTTAACACTAACCCTAACACTATCCTAGGGCTGATTCTAACCGTAACCCTAACACTATCCTAGGCCTGATGGTACCCCTAACCCTTACCCTAACACTGTCCTAGGGCTGATGCTAAATCTAACCATAACCCTAACACTATCCTAGGGCTGATGCTAACCCTAACCCTAACCCTAACACTATCCTAGGGCTGATGCTAAACCTAACCCTAACCCAAACACTATCCTAGGGTTGATGCTAACCCTAACCCTAACACTATCCTAGGGCTGATGCTAACCCTAACCCTAACCCTAACACTATCCTTGGGCTGATGCTAACCCTAACCTTAACACTATCCTGGGCCTGATGCTAACCCTAACCCTAACCCTAACACTATCCTAGGGCTGATGCTAACCCTAACCCTAACACTCTCCTAGGCCTGATGCTAACCCTAACCCTAACACTATCCTAGGGCTGATGCTAACCCTAACCCTAAGCCTAACACTATCCTAGGCCTGATGCTAACCCTATCCCTAACCCTAACACTCTCCTAGGGCTGAGGCTAACCCTAACCCTAACCCTAACACTATCCTAGGGTTTATGTTAACCCTAACACTAACACTATCCTAGGGCTGATGCTAACCCTAACACTATCCTAGGGCTGATGCTAACCCTAACCCTAACACTATCCTAGGGCTGATGCTAACACTAACCCTAACCCTAACACTATCCTAGGGCTGATGCTAACCCTAACGCTAACCCTAACACTATCCTTGAACTAATGCTAACCCTAACCCTAACCGTAACAATATCCTAGGCCTGATGATAACCCTAACCCTAACCCTAACACTATCCTAGGGTTTATGTTAACCCTAACCCTAACAGTATCCTAGGGCTGATGCTAACCCTAACCCTAACCCTAACACTATCCTAGGGCTGATGCTAACCCTAACCCTAACACTATCCTAGGGCTGATGCGAACCCTAACCCTAACCCTGACACTATCCTGGGGCTGATGCTAACCCTAACACTAACACTATCCTAGGGCTGATGTTAACCCTAACGCTAACCCTTAACATTATCCTAGGGCTGATGCTAACCCTAACCCTAACTCTAACACTATCTTAGGGCTGAGGCTAACCCTAACCCTAACACTATCCTACGGCTGATGCTAACCCTAACCCTAACCCTAACACTATCCTAGGGCTGATGCTAACCCTAACCCTAACACTATCCTAGGCCTGATGCTAACCCTAACCCTAACCCTAACACTATCCTAGGGCTGATGCTAACCCTAACCCTAACACTATCCTAGGGCTGATGCTAACCGTAACCCTAACCCTAACACTATCCTAGGGCTGATGCTAACCCTAACAGTAACATTATCCTAGGCCTGATGATAACCCTAACCCTAACCCGGACACTATCCTAGGGCTTATGCTAACCCTAATGCTAACACTATCCTAGGGCTGATGCTACCCCTAACCCTAACCCTAACACTATCCTAGGGCTGACGCTAACGCTAACGCTAACCCTAACACTATCCTTGAACTGATGCTAACCCTAACCCTAACCATAACACTATCCTAGGCCTGATGATAACCCTAACCCTAACCCTAACACTATCCTAGGGTTTATGTTAACCCTAACCCTAACACTATCCTAGGGCTGATGCTAAACCTAAACATAACCCTAACACTATCCTAGGGCTGATGCAAACCCTAACCCTAACCCTAACACTATCCTAGGGCTGATGCTAACCCTAACCCTAACACTATCCTAGGCCTGATGCTAACCCTAACCCTAACACTATCCTAGGGCTGATGCTAACCCTAACCCTAACCCTAACACTATCCTAGGCCTGATGCTAACCCTATCCCTAACCCTAACACTCTCCTAGGGCTGAGGCTAACCCTAACCCTAACACTATCCTACGGCTGATCCTAACCCTAACCCTAACCCAAACACTATCCTAGGGTTGATGCTAACCCTACCCCTAACACTATCCTAGGGCTGATGCTAACCCTAACCCTAACCCTAACACTATCCTTGGGCTGATGCTAACCTTAACCTTAACACTATCCTGGGCCTGATGCTAACCCTAACCCTAACCCTAACACTATCCTAGGGCTGATGCTAACCGTAACCCTAACACTATCCTTGGGCTGATGCTAACCCTAACCCTAACCCTAACACTATCCTAGGGCAGATGCTAACCCTAACGCTAACCCTAACACTATCCTTGAACTGATGCTATCCCTAACCCTAACCCTAACACTATCCTAGGCCTGATGATAACCCTAACCCTAACCCTAACACTATCCTAGGGTTTATGTTAACCCTAACCCTAACACTATCCTAGGGCTGATGCTAACCCTAACCCTAACCCTAACACGATCCTAGGGCAGAGGCTAACCCTAACCCTAACCCTAACACTATCCTAGGGCTGATGCTAACCCTAACACTAACACTATCCTAGGGCTGATGTTAACCCTAACGCTAACTCTTAACATTATCCTAGGGCTGATGCTAACCCTAACCCTAACTCTAACACTATCTTAGGGCTGAGGCTAACCCTAACCCTAACACTATCCTACGGCTGATGCTAACCCTAACCCTAACCCTAACACTATCCTGGGGCTGATGCTAACCCTAACCCTAACACTATCCTAGGCCTGATGCTAACCCTAACACTAACCCTAACACTATCCTAGGGCTTATGCTAACCCTAACCCTAACACTATCCTAGGGCTGATGCTAACCCTAACCCTAACACTAACACTATCCTAGGGCTGATGCTAACCCTAACCCTAACACTATCCTAGGCCTGATGATAACCCTAACGCTAACCCGGACACTATCCTAGGGCTGATGCTAACCCTTACCCTAACACTATCCTAGGGCTGATGCTGACCCTAACCCTAACCCTAACACTATCCTAGGGCTGATGCTAACGCTAACGCTAACCCTAACACTATCCTTGAACTGATGCTAACCCTAACCCTAACCATAACACTATCCTAGGCCTGATGATAACCCTAACCCTAACCCTAACACTATCCTAGGGTTTATGTTAACCCTAACCCTAACACTATCCTAGGGCTGATGCTAAACCTAACCATAACCCTAACACTATCCTAGGGCTGATGCTAACCCTAACCCTAACCCTAACACTATCCTAGGGCTGATGCTAACCCTAACCCTAACACTCTCCTAGGCCTGATGCTAACCCTAACCCTAACACTATCCTAGGGCTGATGCTAACCCTAACCCTAAGCCTAACACTATCCTAGGCCTGATGCTAACCCTATCCCTAACCCTAACACTCTCCTAGGGCTGAGGCTAACCCTAACCCTAACCCTAACACTATCCTAGGGTTTATGTTAACCCTAACACTAACACTATCCTAGGGCTGATGCTAACCCTAACACTATCCTAGGGCTGATGCTAACCCTAACCCTAACACTATCCTAGGGCTGATGCTAACACTAACCCTAACCCTAACACTATCCTAGGGCTGATGCTAACCCTAACGCTAACCCTAACACTATCCTTGAACTAATGCTAACCCTAACCCTAACCGTAACACTATCCTAGGCCTGATGATAACCCTAACCCTAACCCTAACACTATCCTAGGGTTTATGTTAACCCTAACCCTAACAGTATCCTAGGGCTGATGCTAACCCTAACCCTAACCCTAACACTATCCTAGGGCTGATGCTAACCCTAACCCTAACCCTAACACTATCCTAGGGCTGATGCTAACCCTAACCCTAACACTCTCCTAGGCCTGATGCTAACCCTAACCCTAACACTATCCTAGGGCTGATGCTAACCCTAACCCTAAGCCTAACACTATCCTAGGCCTGATGCTAACCCTATCCCTAACCCTAACACTCTCCTAGGGCTGATGCTAACCCTAACCCTAACCCTAACACTATCATAGGGCTGATGCTAACCCTAACCCTAATAATATCCTAGGGCTGATGCTAACCCTAATCCTAACCCTAACACTATCCTAGGGCTGATGCTAACCCTAACCCTAACTCTAACACTATCCTAGGGCTGATGATAACCCTAACCCTAACAATATCCCAGGCCTGATGATATCCTTAACCCTAACCCTAACACTATCGTAGGGCTGATGCTAACCCTAACCCTAACCCTAACACTATCCTAGGGCTGATTCTAACCGTAACCCTAACACTATCCTATGCCTGATGCTAACCCTAACACTTACCCTAACACTATCCTAGGGCTGATGCTAACCCTAACCCTAACCCTAACACTATCCTAAGGCTGATGCTAACCCTAACCCTAACCCTAACACTATCCTAGGGCTGATGCTAACCCTAACCCTAACACTATCCTAGGCCTGATGCTAACCCTAACCCTAACACTGTCCTAGGCCTGATGCTAACCCTAACCCTAACCCTAACACTATCCTAGGCCTGATGCTAACCCGATCCCTAACCCTAACACTCTCCTAGGGCTGAGGCTAACCCTAACCCTAACACTATCCTAGGGCTAATGCTAACCCTAACCCTAACCCAAACACTATCCTAGGCCTGAGGCTAACCCTAACCCTAACACTATCCTAGGGCTGATGCTAACCCTAACACTAATCCTAACACTATCCTAGGGCTGATGCTAACCCTAACCCTAAAACTATCCTAGGGCTGATCCTAACCCTAACGCTAACCCTAACACTATCCTTGAACTGATGCTAACCCTAACCCTAACCCTAACACTATCCTAGGCCTGATGATAACCCTAACCCTAACCCTAACACTATCCTAGGTTTTATGTTAACCCTAACACTAACACTATTCTAGGGCTGAATGCTAACCCTAACACTAACCCTAACACTATCCTAGGGCGGATGCTAACCCTAACCCTAACCCTAACACTATCCTAGGGCTGATGCTAACCCTAACACTAACACTATCCTAGGGCTGATTCTAACGCTAACCCTAACCCTAACACTATCCTAGTGCTGATGCGAACCCTATCCCTAACTCTAACTCTATCTTAGGGCTGAGGCTAACCCTAACCCTGACACTATCCTACGGCTGATGCTAACCCTAACCCTAACCCTAACACTATCCTAAGGCTGATGCTAACCCTAACACTAACACTATCCTAGGCCTGATGCTAACCCAAACCTAACATTTACACTATCCTAGGGCTGATGCTTACCCTAACCCTAACCCTAACACTATCCTAGGCCTGATGCTAACCCTAACCCTAACCCTAACACTATCCTAGGGCTGATGCTAACCCTAACCCTAACACTATCCTAGGGCTGATGCTAACCCTAACCCTAACACTAACACTATCCTAGGGCTGATGCTAACCCTAACCCTAACACTATCCTAGGCCTGATGATAACCCTAACCCTAACACTAACACTATCCTAGGGCGATGCTAACCCTAACACTAACACTTTCCTAGGCCTGATGATAACCCTAACCCTAACCCTAACACTATACTATGGCTGATGCTAACCCTAACCCTAACACTATCCTAGGGCTGATGCTAACCCTAACCCTAACCCTAACACTATCCTAGGGCTGATGCTAACCCTAACCCTAACCCTAACACTATCCTAGGGCTGATGCTAAACTTAACCCTAACCCTAACACTATCCTAGGGCTGATTCTAACCGTAACCCTAACACTATCCTAGGCCTGATGGTACCCCTAACCCTTACCCTAACACTGTCCTAGGGCTGATGCTAAATCTAACCATAACCCTAACACTATCCTAGGGCTGATGCTAACCCTAACCCTAACCCTAACACTATCCTAGGGCTGATGCTAAACCTAACCCTAACCCAAACACTATCCTAGGGTTGATGCTAACCCTAACCCTAACACTATCCTAGGGCTGATGCTAACCCTAACCCTAACCCTAACACTATCCTTGGGCTGATGCTAACCCTAACCTTAACACTATCCTGGGCCTGATGCTAACCCTAACCCTAACCCTAACACTATCCTAGGGCTGATGCTAACCCTAACCCTAACACTATCCTTGGGCTGATGCTAACCCTAACCCTAACCCTAACACTATCCTAGGGCAGATGCTAACCCTATCGCTAACCCTAACACTATCCTTGAACTGATGCTAACCCTAACCCTAACCCTAACACTATCCTAGGCCTGATGATTACCCGAACCCTAACCCTAACACTATCCTAGGGTTTATGTTAACCCTAACCCTAACACAATGCTAGGGCTGATGCTAACCCTAACCCTAACCCTAACACTATCCTAGGGCGGATGCTAACCCTAACCCTAACACTATCCTAGGCCTGATGCTAACCCTAACCCTAACCCTAACACTATCGTAGGGCTGATGCTAACCCTAACCCTAACCCTAACACTATCGTAGGGCTGATGCTAACCCTAACCCTAACACTATCCTAGGGCTGATGCTAACCCTAACCCTAACCCTAACACTATCCTACGGCTGATGCTAACCCTAACCCCAACACTATCATAGGCCTGATGATAACCGTAACCCTAACCCTAACACTATCCTAGGGATGATGCTAACCCTAACCCTAACACTATCCTAGGCCTGATGCTAACCCTAACCCTAACCCTAACACTATCCTAAGGCTGATGCTAACCCTAACCCTAACCTTAACCCTATCCTAGGGCTGATGCTAACCCTAACCCTAACACTATCCTAGGCCTGATGATAAACCTAACCCTAACCCTAACACTATCCTAGGGCTGATGCTAACCCTAACCCTAACACTATCCTAGGGCTGATGCTAACCCTAACCCTAACACTATCCTAGACCTGATGCTAACCCTAACCCTAACCCTAACACTATCCTAGGGCTGATGCTAACCCTAACGCTAACCCTAAAACTATTGTTGAACTGATGCTAACCCTAACCCTAACCCTAACACTATCCTAGGCCTGATGATAACCCTAACCCTAACCCTAACACTATCCTAGGGTTTATGTTAACCCTAACCCTAATACTATCCTAGGGCTGATGCTAACCCTAACCCTACCACTATCCTGGGCCTGATGCTAACCCTAACCCTAACACTAACACTATCCTAGGGCTGATGCTAACACTAACCCTAACCCTAACACTATCCTAGGGCTGATGCTAACCCTAACGCTAACCCTAACACTATCCTTGAACTAATGCTAACCCTAACCCTAACCCTAACACTATCCTAGGCCTGATGATAACCCTAACCCTAACCCTAACACTATCCTAGGGTTTATGTTAACCCTAACCCTAACAGTATCCTAGGGCTGATGCTAACCCTAACCCTAACCCTAACACTATCCTAGGGCTGATGCTAACCCTAACCCTAACACTATCCTAGGGCTGATGCGAACCCTAACCCTAACCCTAACACTATCCTGGGGCTGATGCTAACCCTAACCCTAACTCTAACACTATCTTAGGGCTGAGGCTAACCCTAACCCTAACACTATCCTACGGCCTAGGCTAACCCTAACCTTAACCCTAACACTATCCTAGGGCTGATGCTAACCCTAAGCCTAACACTATCCTACGCCTGATGCTAACCCTAACCCTAACCCTAACACTATCCTAGGGCTGATGCTAACCCTAACCCTAACACTATCCTAGGGCTGATGCTAACCCTAACCCTAACCCTAGCACTATCCTAGGGCTGATTCTAACCGTAACCCTAACACTATCCTAGGCCTGATGCTAACCCTTACGCTTACCCTAACACTATCCTAGGCCTGATGCTAACCCTAACCCTAACACTATCCTAGGGCTGATGCTAACCCTAACCCTAACCCTAACACTATCCTAGGCCTGATGCTACCCCTATCCCTAACACTAACACTCTCCTAGGGCTGAGGCTAACCCTAACCCTAACTCTAACACTATCTTAGGGCTGAGGCTAACCCTAACCCTAACACTATCCTACGGCTGATGCTAACCCTAACCCTAACCCTAACACTATCCTGGGGCTGATGCTAACCCTAACCCTAACACTATCCTAGGCCTGATGCTAACCCTAACACTAACCCTAACACTATCCTAGGGCTTATGCTAACCCTAACCCTAACACTATCCTAGGGCTGATGCTAACCCTAACCCTAACCCTAACACTATCCTAGGGCTGATGCTAACCCTAACCCTAACACTATCCTAGGCCTGATGATAACCCTAACGCTAACCCGGACACTATCCTAGGGCTGATGCTAACCCTTACCCTAACACTATCCTAGGGCTGATGCTGACCCTAACCCTAACCCTAACACTATCCTAGGGCTGATGCTAACGCTAACGCTAACCCTAACACTATCCTTGAACTGATGCTAACCCTAACCCTAACCATAACACTATCCTAGGCCTGATGATAACCCTAACCCTAACCCTAACACTATCCTAGGGTTTATGTTAACCCTAACCCTAACACTATCCTAGGGCTGATGCTAAACCTAACCATAACCCTAACACTATCCTAGGGCTGATGCTAACCCTAACCCTAACCATAACACTATCCTAGGGCTGATGCTAACCCTAACCCTAACACTCTCCTAGGCCTGATGCTAACCATAACCCTAACACTATCCTAGGGCTGATGCTAACCCTAACCCTAAGCCTAACGCTATCCTAGGCCTGATGCTAACCCTATCCCTAACCCTAACACTCTCCTAGGGCTGAGGCTAACCCTAACCCTAACCCTAACACTATCCTAGGGTTTATGTTAACCCTAACACTAACACTATCCTAGGGCTGATGCTAACCCTAACACTATCCTAGGGCTGATGCTAACCCTAACCCTAACACTATCCTAGGGCTGATGCTAACACTAACCCTAACCCTAACACTATCCTAGGGCTGATGCTAACCCTAACGCTAACCCTAACACTATCCTTGAACTAATGCTAACCCTAACCCTAACCGTAACACTATCCTAGGCCTGATGATAACCCTAACCCTAACCCTAACACTATCCTAGGGTTTATGTTAACCCTAACCCTAACAGTATCCTAGGGCTGATGCTAACCCTAACCCTAACCCTAACACTATCCTAGGGCTGATGCTAACCCTAACCCTAACACTATCCTAGGGCTGATGCGAACCCTAACCCTAACCCTGACACTATCCTGGGGCTGATGCTAACCCTAACACTAACACTATCCTAGGGCTGATGTTAACCCTAACGCTAACCCTTAACATTATCCTAGGGCTGATGCTAACCCTAACCCTAACTCTAACACTATCTTAGGGCTGAGGCTAACCCTAACCCTAACACTATCCTACGGCTGATGCTAACCCTAACCCTAACCCTAACACTATCCTAGGGCTGATGCTAACCCTAACCCTAACACTATCCTAGGCCTGATGCTAACCCTAACCCTAACCCTAACACTATCCTAGGGCTGATGCTAACCCTAACCCTAACACTATCCTAGGGCTGATGCTAACCGTAACCCTAACCCTAACACTATCCTAGGGCTGATGCTAACCCTAACAGTAACATTATCCTAGGCCTGATGATAACCCTAACCCTAACCCGGACACTATCCTAGGGCTTATGCTAACCCTAATGCTAACACTATCCTAGGGCTGATGCTACCCCTAACCCTAACCCTAACACTATCCTAGGGCTGACGCTAACGCTAACGCTAACCCTAACACTATCCTTGAACTGATGCTAACCCTAACCCTAACCATAACACTATCCTAGGCCTGATGATAACCCTAACCCTAACCCTAACACTATCCTAGGGTTTATGTTAACCCTAACCCTAACACTATCCTAGGGCTGATGCTAAACCTAAACATAACCCTAACACTATCCTAGGGCTGATGCAAACCCTAACCCTAACCCTAACACTATCCTAGGGCTGATGCTAACCCTAACCCTAACACTATCCTAGGCCTGATGCTAACCCTAACCCTAACACTATCCTAGGGCTGATGCTAACCCTAACCCTAACCCTAACACTATCCTAGGCCTGATGCTAACCCTATCCCTAACCCTAACACTCTCCTAGGGCTGAGGCTAACCCTAACCCTAACACTATCCTACGGCTGATCCTAACCCTAACCCTAACCCAAACACTATCCTAGGGTTGATGCTAACCCTAACCCTAACACTATCCTAGGGCTGATGATAACCCTAACCCTAACCCTAACACTATCCTTCGGCTGATGCTCACCCTAACCCTAACACTATCCTAGGCCTGATGCTACCCCTATCCCTAACCCTAACACTCTCCTAGGGCTGAGGCTAACCCTAACCCTAACACTATTCTACGGCTGATGCTAACCCTAACCCTAACCCAAACACTATCCTAGGGTTGATGCTAACCCTACCCCTAACACTATCCTAGGGCTGATGCTAACCCTAACCCTAACCCTAACACTATCCTTGGGCTGATGCTAACCTTAACCTTAACACTATCCTGGGCCTGATGCTAACCCTAACCCTAACCCTAACACTATCCTAGGGCTGATGCTAACCGTAAACCTAACACTATCCTTGGGCTGATGCTAACCCTAACCCTAACCCTAACACTATCCTAGGGCAGATGCTAACCCTAACGCTAACCCTAACACTATTCTTGAACTGATGCTATCCCTAACCCTAACCCTAACACTATCCTAGGCCTGATGATAACCCTAACCCTAACCCTAACACTATCCTAGGGTTTATGTTAACCCTACCCCTAACACTATCCTAGGGCTGATGCTAACCCTAACCCTAACCCTAACACGATCCTAGGGCAGAGGCTAACCCTAACCCTAACCCTAACACTATCCTAGGGCTGATGCTAACCCTAACACTAACACTATCCTAGGGCTGATGTTAACCCTAACGCTAACTCTTAACATTATCCTAGGGCTGATGCTAACCCTAACCCTAACTCTAACACTATCTTAGGGCTGAGGCTAACCCTAACCCTAACACTATCCTACGGCTGATGCTAACCCTAACCCTAACCCTAACACTATCCTGGGGCTGATGCTAACCCTAACCCTAACACTATCCTAGGCCTGATGCTAACCCTAACACTAACCCTAACACTATCCTAGGGCTTATGCTAACCCTAACCCTAACACTATCCTAGGGCTGATGCTAACCCTAACCCTAACACTAACACTATCCTAGTGCTGATGCTAACCCTAACCCTAACACTATCCTAGGCCTGATGATAACCCTAACGCTAACCCGGACACTATCCTAGGGCTGATGCTAACCCTTACCCTAACACTATCCTAGGGCTGATGCTGACCCTAACCCTAACCCTAACACTATCCTAGGGCTGATGCTAACGCTAACGCTAACCCTAACACTATCCTTGAACTGATGCTAACCCTATCCCTAACCCTAACACTCTCCTAGGGCTGAGGCTAACCCTAACCCTAACCCTAACACTATCCTAGGGTTTATGTTAACCCTAACACTAACACTATCCTAGGGCTGATGCTAATCCTAACACTATCCTAGGGCTGATGCTAACCCTAACCCTAACACTATCCTAGGGCTGATGCTAACACTAACCCTAACCCTAACACTATCCTAGGGCTGATGCTATCCCTAACGCTAACCCTAACACTATCCTTGAACTAATGCTAACCCTAACCCTAACCGTAACACTATCCTAGGCCTGATGATAACCCTAACCCTAACCCTAACACTATCCTAGGGTTTATGTTAACCCTAACCCTAACAGTATCCTAGGGCTGATGCTAACCCTAACCCTAACCCTAACACTATCCTAGGGCTGATGCTAACCCTAACCCTAACACTATCCTAGGGCTGATGCGAACCCTAACCCTAACCCTGACACTATCCTGGGGCTTATGCTAACCCTAACACTAACACTATCCTAGGGCTGATGTTAACCCTAACGCTAACCCTTAACATTATCCTAGGGCTGATGCTAACCCTAACCCTAACTCTAACACTATCTTAGGGCTGAGGCTAACCCTAACCCTAACACTATCCTACGGCTGATGCTAACCCTAACCCTAACCCTAACACTATCCTAGGGCTGATGCTAACCCAAACCCTAACACTATCCTAGGCCTGATGCTAACCCTAACCCTAACCCTAACACTATCCTAGGGCTGATGCTAACCCTAACCCTAACACTATCCTAGGGCTGATGCTAACCGTAACCCTAACACTAACACTATCCTAGGGCTGATGCTAACCCTAACACTAACATTATCCTAGGCCTGATGATAACCCTAACCCTAACCCGGACACTATCCTAGGGCTGATGCTAACCCTAATGCTAACACTATCCTAGGGTTGATGCTACCCCTAACCCTAACCCTAACACTATACTAGGGCTGACGCTAACGCTAACGCTAACCCTAACACTATCCTTGAACTGATGCTAACCCTAACCCTAACCATAACACTATCCTAGGCCTGATGATGACCCTAACCCTAACGTAACACTATCCTAGGGTTTATGTTAACCCTAACCCTAACACTATCCTAGGGCTGATGCTAAACCTAAACATAACCCTAACACTATCCTAGGGCTGATGCAAACCCTAACCCTAACCCTAACACTATCCTAGGGCTGATGCTAACCCTAACCCTAACACTATCCTAGGCCTGATGCTAACCCTAACCCTAACACTATCCTAGGGCTGATGCTAACCCTAACCCTAACCCTAACACTATCCTAGGCCTGATGCTAACCCTATCCCTATCCCTAACACTCTCCTAGGGCTGAGGCTAACCCTAACCCTAACACTATCCTACGGCTGATCCTAACCCTAACTCTAACCCAAACACTATCCTAGGGTTGATGCTAACCCTAACCCTAACACTATCCTAGGGCTGATGATAACCCTAACCCTAACCCTAACACTATCCTTGGGCTGATGCTCACCCTAACCCTAACACTATCCTGGGCCTGATGCTAACCCTACCCCTAACACTATCCTAGGGCTGATGCTAACCCTAACCCTAACACTATCCTAGGCCTGATGCTAACCCTAACCCTAACCCTAACACTATCCTAGGGCTGATGCTAACCCTAACCCTAACACTATCCTAGGGCTGAGGCTAACCCTATCCCTAACCCTAACACTATCCTAGGGCTGATGCTAACCCTAACCCTAACACTATCCTAGGCCTGATGATAACCCTAACCCTAACCCTGACACTATCCTAGGGCTGATGCTAACCCTAACCCTAACACTATCCTAGGGCTGATGCTAACCCTAACCCTAACCCTAACACTATCCTAGGGCTGATGCTAACCCTAACGCTAACCCTAACACTATCCTTGAACTGATGCTAACCCTAATCCTAACCATAACACTATCCTAGGCCTGATGATAACCCTAACCCTAACCCTAACACTATCCTAGGGTTTATGTTAACCCTAACCCTAACACTATCCTAGCGCTGATGCTAACCCTAACCCTAAACCTAACACTATCCTAGGGCGGATGCTAACCCTAACCCTAACCCTAACACTATCCTAGGGCTGATGCTAACCCTAACACTAACACTATCCTAGGGCTGATGCTAACCCTACCCCTAACCCTAACACTCTCCAAGGGCTGATGCTAACCCTAACCCTAACCCTAACACTATCCTAGGGCTGAAGCTAACCCTAACCCTAACCCTAACACTATCCTAGGGCTGATGCTAACCGTAACCCTAACACTATCCTAGGGCTGATGGTAACCCTAACCCTAACCCTAACACTATCCTAGGGCTGATACTAACCCTAACCCTAACACTATCCTAGGCCTGATGATAACCCTAACCCTAACCCTAACACTATCCTAGAGCTGATGCTAACCCTAACCCTAACCCTAACACTATCCTAAGTCTGATGCTAACCCTAGCCCTCACACTATCCTAGGCCTGATGATAACCCTAACCCTAACCTTAACACTATCCTAGGGCTGATGCTAATCCTAACCCTAACCCTAACACTATCCTAGAGCTGATGCTAACCCTAACCCTAACACTATCCTAGGCCTGATGATAACCCTAACCCTAACCCTGACACTATCCTAGGGCTGATGCTAACCCTAACACTAACACTATCCTAGGGCTGATGTTAACCCTAACGCTAACCCTGAACATTATCCTAGGGCTGATGCTAACCCTAACCCTAACTCTAACACTATCTTAGGGCTGAGGCTAACCCTAACCCTAACACTCTCCTACGGCTGATGCTAACCCTAACCCTAACCCTGACACTATCCTAGGGCTGATGCTAACCCTAACCCTAACACTATCCTAGGCCTGATGCTAACCCTAACCCTAACCCTAACACTATCCTAGGGTGATGCTAACCCTAACCCTAACACTATCCTAGGGCTGATGCTAACCGTAACCCTAACCCTAACACTATCCTAGGGCTGATGCTAACCCTAACAGTAACACTATCCTATGCCTGATGATAACCCTAACCCTAACCCGGACACTATCCTAGGGCTGATGCTCACCCTAATCCTAACACTATCCTAGGGCTGATGCTAACCCTAACCCTAACCCTAACACTATCCTAGGGCTGACGCTAACGCTAACGCTAACCCTAACACTATCCTTGAACTGATGCTAACCCTAACCCTAACCATAACACTATCCTAGGCCTGATGATAACCCTAACCCTAACCCTAACACTATCCTATGGTTTATGTTAACCCTAACCCTAACACTATCCTAGGGCTGATGCTAACCCTAACCCTAACACTATCCTAGGGCTGATGTGAACCCTAAACCTAACCCTGACACTATCCTGGGGCTGATGCTAACCCTAACACTAACACTATCCTAGGGCTGATGTTAACCCTAACGCTAACCCTTAACATTATCCTAGGGCTGATGCTAACCCTAACCCTAACTCTAACACTATCTTAGGGCGGAGGCTAACCCTAACCCTAACACTATCCTACGGCTGATGCTAACCCTAACCCTAACCCTAACACTATCCTAGGGCTGATGCTAACCCTAACCCTAACACTATCCTAGGCCTGATGCTAACCCTAACCCTAACCCTAACACTATCCTAGGGCTGATGCTAACCCTAACCCTAACACTATCCTAGGGCTGATGCTAACCGTAACCCTAACCCTAACACTATCCTAGGGCTGATGCTAACCCTAACAGTAACACTATCCTAGGCCTGATGATAACCCTAACCCTAACCCGGACACTATCCTAGGGCTGATGCTAACCCTAATGCTAACAGTATCCTAGGGCTGATGCTACCCCTAACCCTAACCCTAACACTATCCTAGGGCTGACGCTAACGCTAACGCTAACCCTAACACTATCCTTGAACTGATGCTAACCCTAACCCTAACCATAACACTATCCTAGGCCTGATGATAACCCTAACCCTAACCCTAACACTATCCTAGGGTTTATGTTAACCCTAACCCTAACACTATCCTAGGGCTGATGCTAAACCTAACCATAACCCTAACACTATCCTAGGGCTGATGCAAACCCTAACCCTAACCCTAACACTATCCTAGGGCTGATGCTAACCCTAACCCTAACACTATCCTAGGGCTGATGCTAACCCTAACCCTAACACTATCCTAGGCCTGATGCTAACCCTAACCCTAACCCTAACACTATCCTAGGGTGATGCTAACCCTAACCCTAACACTATCCTAGGGCTGATGCTAACTCTAACCCTAACCCTAACACTATCCTAGGGCTGATGCTAACCCTATCCCTAACCCTAACACTCTCCTAGGGCTGAGGCTAACCCTAACCCTAACACTATCCTACGACTGATCCTAACCCTAACCCTAACCCAAACACTATCCTAGGGTTGATGCTAACCCTAACCCTAACACTATCCTAGGGCTGATGCTAACCCTAACCCTAACCCTAACACTATCCTTGGGCTGATGCTCACCCTAACCCTAACACTATCCTGGGCCAGATGCTAACCCTAACCCTAACCCTAACACTGTCCTAGGGCTGATGCTAACCCTAACCCTAACACTATCCTTGGGCTGATGCTAACCCTAACCCTAACCGTAACACTATCCTAGGGCAGATGCTAACCCTAACGCTAACCCTAACACTATCCTTGAACTGATGCTAACCCTAACCCTAACCCTAACACTCTCCTAGGCCTGATGATAACCCTAACCCTTACCCTAACACTATCCTAGGGCTGATGCTAACCCTAACACTAACACTATCCTAGGGCTGATGCTAACACTAACCCTAACCCTTAACGTTATCCTAGGGCTGATGCTAACCCTAACCCTAACTCTAACACTATCTTAGGCCTGATGCTAACCCTAACCCTAACCCTAACACTATCCTAGGCCTGATGCTAACCCTAACCCTAACCCTAACACTATCCTAGGGCTGATGCTAACCCTAACCCTAACACTATCTAGGGCTGATGCTAACCGTAACCCTAACCCTAACACTATCCTAGGGCTGATGCTAACCCTAACAGTAACACTATCCTAGGCCTGATGATAACCCTAACCCTAACCCGGACACTATCCTACGGCTGATGCTAACCCTAATGCTAACACTATCCTAGGGCTGATGCTACCCCTAACCCTAACCCTAACACTATCCTAGGGCTGACGCTAACGCTAACGCTAATCCTAACACTATCCTTGAACTGATGCTAACCCTAACCCTAACCATAACACTATCCTAGGCCTGATGATAACCCTAACCCTAACCCTAACACTATCCTAGGGTTTATGTTAACCCTAACCCTAACACTATCCTAGGGCTGATGCTAAACCTAACCATAACCCTAACACTATCCTAGGGCTGAAGCAAACCCTAACCCTAACACTAACACTATCCTAGGGCTGATGCTAACCCTAACCCTAACACTATCCTAGGCCTGATGCTAACCCTAACCCTAACAGTATCCTATGGCTGATGCTAACCCTAACCCTAACCCTAACACTATCCTAGGCCTGATGCTAACCGTATCCCTAACCCTAACACTCTCCTAGGGCTGAGGCTAACCCTAACCCTAACACTATCCTACGGCTGATCCTAACCCTAACCCTAACCCAAACACTATCCTAGGGTTGATGCTAACCCTAACCCTAACACTATCCTAGGGCTGATGCTAACCCTAACCCTAACCCTAACACTATCCTTGGGCTGATGCTCACCCTAACCCTAACACTATCCTGGGCCTGATGCTAACCCTAACCCTAACACTATCCTTGGGCTGATGCTAAACCTAACCCTAACCCTAACACTATCCTAGGGCAGATGCTAACCCTAACGCTAACCCTAACACTATCCTTGAACTGATGCTAACCCTAACCCTAACCCTAACACTCTCCTAGGCCTGATGATAACCCTAACCCTAACCCTAACACTATCCTAGGGCTGATGCTAACGCTAACACTAACACTATCCTAGGGCTGATGCTAACACTAACCCTAACCCTTAACGTTATCCTAGGGCTGATGCTAACCCTAACCCTAACTCTAACACTATCTTAGGCCTGAGGCTAACCCTAACCCTAACACTATCCTACGGCTGATGCTAACCCTAACCCTAACCCTAACACTATCCTAGGGCTGATGCTAACCCTAACCCTAACACTATCCTAGGCCTGATGCTAACCCTAACCCTAACCCTAACACTATCCTAGGGCTGATGCTAACCCTAACCCTAACACTATCCTAGGGCTGAGGCTAACCCTATCCCTAACCCTAACACTATCCTAGGCCTGATGCTAACCCTATCCCTAACCCTAACACTCTCCTAGGGCTGAGGCTAACCCTAACCCTAACCCTAACACTATCCTAGTGTTTATGTTAACCCTAACCCTAACACTATCCTAGGGCTGATGCTAAACCTAACACTAACCCTAACACTATCCTAGGGCTGATGCTAACCCTAACCCTAACACTATCCTAGGGCTGATGCTAACCCTAACCCTAACACTATCCTAGGGCTGATGCTAACCCTAACCCTAACACTAACACTATCCTAGGCCTGATGCTAACCCTATCCCTAACCCTAACACTCTCCTAGGGCTGAGGCTAACCCTAACCCTAACACTATCCTACGGCTGATCCTAACCCTAACCCTAACCCAAACACTATCCTAGGGTTGATGCTAACCCTAACCCTAACACTATCCTAGGGCTGATGCTAACCCTAACCCTCACCCTAACACTATCCTTGGGCTGATGCTAACCCTAACCCTAACACTCTCCTGGGCCTGATGCTAACCCTAACCCTAACACTATCCTAGGGCTGATGCTAACCCTAACCCTAACACTATCCTTGGGCTGATGCTAACCCTAACCCTAACCCTAACACTATCCTAGGGCAGATGCTAACCCTAACGCTAACCCTAACACTATCCTTGAAGTGATGCTAACCCTAACCCTAAACCTAACACTATCCTCGGCCTGATGATAACCCTAACCCTAACCCTAACACTATCCTAGGGCTGATGCTAACCCTAACCCTAACACTATCCTAGGGCTCATGCTAACCGTAACCCTAACCCTAACACTATCCTAGGGCTGATGCTAACCCTAACAGTAACACTATCCTAGGCCTGATGATAACCCTAACCCTAACCCGGACACTATCCTAGGGCTGATGCTAACCCTAATGCTAACAGTATCCTAGGGCTGCTGCTACCCCTAACCCTAACCCTAACACTATCCTAGGGCTGACGCTAACGCTAACGCTAACCCTAACACTATCCTTGAACTGATGCTAACCCTAACCCTAACCATAACACTATCCTAGGCCTGATGATAACCCTAACCCTAACCCTAACACTATCCTAGGGTTTATGTTAACCCTAACCCTAACACTATCCTAGGGCTGATGCTAAACCTAACCATAACCCTAACACTATCCTAGGGCTGATGCAAACCCTAACCCTAACCCTAACACTATCCTAGGGCTGATGCTAACCCTAACCCTAACACTATCCTAGGGCTGATGCTAACCCTAACCCTAACACTATCCTAGGCCTGATGCTAACCCTAACCCTAACCCTAACACTATCCTAGGGTGATGCTAACCCTAACCCTAACACTATCCTAGGGCTGATGCTAACCGTAACCCTAACCCTAACACTATCCTAGGGCTGATGCTAACTCTAACCCTAACCCTAACACTATCCTAGGGCTGATGCTAACCCTATCCCTAACCCTAACACTCTCCTAGGGCTGAGGCTAACCCTAACCCTAACACTAACCTACGACTGATCCTAACCCTAACCCTAACCCAAACACTATCCTAGGGTTGATGCTAACCCTAACCCTAACACTATCCTAGGGCTGATGCTAACCCTAACCCTAACCCTAACACTATCCTTGGGCTGATGCTCACCCTAACCCTAACACTATCCTGGGCCTGATGCTAACCCTAACCCTAACCCTAACACTGTCCTAGGGCTGATGCTAACCCTAACCCTAACACTATCCTTGGGCTGATGCTAACCCTAACCCTAACCGTAACACTATCCTAGGGCAGATGCTAACCCTAACGCTAACCCTAACACTATCCTTGAACTGATGCTAACCCTAACCCTAACCCTAACACTCTCCTAGGCCTGATGATAACCCTAACCCTTACCCTAACACTATCCTAGGGCTGATGCTAACCCTAACACTAACACTATCCTAGGGCTGATGCTAACACTAACCCTAACCCTTAACGTTATCCTAGGGCTGATGCTAACCCTAACCCTAACTCTAACACTATCTTAGGCCTGATGCTAACCCTAACCCTAACCCTAACACTATCCTAGGCCTGATGCTAACCCTAACCCTAACCCTAACACTATCCTAGGGCTGATGCTAACCCTAACCCTAACACTACCTAGGGCTGATGCTAACCGTAACCCTAACCCTAACACTATCCTAGGGCTGATGCTAACCCTAACAGTAACACTATCCTAGGCCTGATGATAACCCTAACCCTAACCCGGACACTATCCTACGGCTGATGCTAACCCTAATGCTAACACTATCCTAGGGCTGATGCTACCCCTAACCCTAACCCTAACACTATCCTAGGGCTGACGCTAACGCTAACGCTAATCCTAACACTATCCTTGAACTGATGCTAACCCTAACCCTAACCATAACACTATCCTAGGCCTGATGATAACCCTAACCCTAACCCTAACACTATCCTAGGGTTTATGTTAACCCTAACCCTAACACTATCCTAGGGCTGATGCTAAACCTAACCATAACCCTAACACTATCCTAGGGCTGAAGCAAACCCTAACCCTAACACTAACACTATCCTAGGGCTGATGCTAACCCTAACCCTAACACTATCCTAGGCCTGATGCTAACCCTAACCCTAACAGTATCCTATGGCTGATGCTAACCCTAACCCTAACCCTAACACTATCCTAGGCCTGATGCTAACCGTATCCCTAACCCTAACACTCTCCTAGGGCTGAGGCTAACCCTAACCCTAACACTATCCTACGGCTGATCCTAACCCTAACCCTAACCCAAACACTATCCTAGGGTTGATGCTAACCCTAACCCTAACACTATCCTAGGGCTGATGCTAACCCTAACACTAACCCTAACACTATCCTTGGGCTGATGCTCACCCTAACCCTAACACTATCCTGGGCCTGATGCTAACCCTAACCCTAACACTATCCTTGGGCTGATGCTAAACCTAACCCTAACCCTAACACTATCCTAGGGCAGATGCTAACCCTAACGCTAACCCTAACACTATCCTTGAACTGATGCTAACCCTAACCCTAACCCTAACACTCTCCTAGGCCTGATGATAACCCTAACCCTAACCCTAACACTATCCTAGGGCTGATGCTAACGCTAACACTAACACTATCCTAGGGCTGATGCTAACACTAACCCTAACCCTTAACGTTATCCTAGGGCTGATGCTAACCCTAACCCTAACTCTAACACTATCTTAGGCCTGAGGCTAACCCTAACCCTAACACTATCCTACGGCTGATGCTAACCCTAACCCTAACCCTAACACTATCCTAGGGCTGATGCTAACCCTAACCCTAACACTATCCTAGGCCTGATGCTAACCCTAACCCTAACCCTAACACTATCCTAGGGCTGATGCTAACCCTAACCCTAACACTATCCTAGGGCTGAGGCTAACCCTATCCCTAACCCTAACACTATCCTAGGCCTGATGCTAACCCTAACCCTAACACTATCCTAGGGCTGATGCTAACCGTAACCCTAACACTAACACTATCCTAGGCCTGATGCTAACCCTATCCCTAACCCTAACACTCTCCTAGGGCTGAGGCTAACCCTAACCCTAACACTATCCTACGGCTGATCCTAACCCTAACCCTAACCCAAACACTATCCTAGGGTTGATGCTAACCCTAACCCTAACACTATCCTAGGGCTGATGCTAACCCTAACCCTCACCCTAACACTATCCTTGGGCTGATGCTAACCCTAACCCTAACACTATCCTGGGCCTGATGCTAACCCTAACCCTAACACTATCCTACGGCTGATGCTAACCCTAACCCTAACACTATCCTTGGGCTGATGCTAACCCTAACCCTAAACCTAACACTATCCTAGGGCAGATGCTAACCCTAACGCTAACCCTAACACTATCCTTGAAGTGATGCTAACCCTAACCCTAACCCTAACACTATCCTCGGCCTGATGATAACCCTAACCCTAACCCTAACACTATCCTAGGGCTGATGCTAACCCTAACACTAACACTATCCTAGGGCTCATGCTAACCGTAACCCTAACCCTAACACTATCCTAGGGCTGATGCTAACCCTAACAGTAACACTATCCGAGGCCTGATGATAACCCTAACCCTAACCCGGACACTATCCTAGGGCTGATGCTAACCCTAATGCTAACACTATCCTAGGGCTGATGCTACCCCTAACCCTAACCCTAACACTATCCTAGGGCTGACGCTAACGCTAACGCTAACCCTAACACTATCCTTGAACTGATGCTAACCCTAACCCTAACCATAACACTATCCTAGGCCTGATGATAACCCTAACCATAACCCTAACACTATCCTAGGGTTTATGTTAACCCTAACCCTAACAATATCCTAGGGCTGATGCTAAACCTAACCATAACCCTAACACTATCCTAGGGCTGATGCAAACCCTAACCCTAACCCTAACACTATCCTAGGGCTGATGCTAACCCTAACCCTAACACTATCCGGGGCCTGATGCTAACCCTAACCCTAACACTATCCTAGGGCTGATGCTAACCCTAACCCTAACCCTAACACTATCCTAGGCCTGATGCTAACCCTATCCCTAACCCTAACACTCTCCTAGGGCTGAGGCTAACCCTAACCCTAATACTATCCTACGGCTGATCCTAACCCTAACCCTAACCCAAACACTATCCTAGGGTTGATGCTAACCCTAACCCTAACACTATCCTAGGGCTGATGCTAACCCTAACCCTAACCCTAACACTATCCTTGGGCTGATGCTCACCCTAACCCTAACACTATCCTGGGCCTGATGCTAACCCTAACCCTAACCCTAACACTATCCTAGGGCTGATGCTAACCCTAACCCTAACACTATCCTTGGGCTGATGCTAAACCTAAGCCTAACCCTAACACTATCCTAGGGCAGATGCTAACCCTAACGCTAACCCTAACACTATCCTTGAACTGATGCTAACCCTAACCCTAACCGTAACACTCTCCTAGGCCTGATGATAACCCTAACCCTAACCCTAACACTATCCTAGGGCTGATGCTAACCCTAACACTAACACTATCCTAGGGCTGATGCTAACACTAACCCTAACCCTTAACGTTATCCTAGGGCTGATGCTAACCCTAACCCTAACTCTAACACTATCTTAGGCCTGAGGCTAACCCTAACCCTAACACTATCCTACGGCTGATGCTAACCCTAACCCTAACCCTAACACTATCCTAGGGCTGATGCTAACCCTAACCCTAACACTATCCTAGGCCTGATGCTAACCCTAACCCTAACCCTAACACTATCCTAGGCCTGATGCTAACCGTATCCCTAACCCTAACACTCTCCTAGGGCTGAGGCTAACCCTAACCCTAACACTATCCTACGGCTGATCCTAACCCTAACCCTAACGCAAACACTATCCTAGGGTTGATGCTAACCCTAACCCTAACACTATCCTAGGGCTGATGCTACCCCTAACCCTAACCCTAACACTATCCTTGGGCTGATGCTCACCCTAACCCTAACACTATCCTGGGCCTGATGCTAACCCTAACCCTAACACTATCCTTGGGCTGATGCTAAACCTAACCCTAACCCTAACACTATCCTAGGGCAGATGCTAACCCTAACGCTAACCCTAACACTATCCTTGAACTGATGCTAACCCTAACCCTAACCCTAACACTCTCCTAGGCCTGATGATAACCCTAACCCTAACCCTAACACTATCCTAGGGCTGATGCTAACCCTAACACTAACACTATCCTAGGGCTGATGCTAACACTAACCCTAACCCTTAAAGTTATCCTAGGGCTGATGCTAACCCTAACCCTAACTCTAACACTATCTTAGGCCTGAGGCTAACCCTAACCCTAACACTATCCTACGGCTGATGCTAACCCTAACCCTAACCCTAACACTATCCTAGGGCTGATGCTAACCCTAACCCTAACACTATCCCAGGCCTGATGCTAACCCTAACCCTAACCCTAACACTATCCTAGGGCTGATGCTAACCCTAACCCTAACACTATCCTAGGGCTGAGGCTAACCCTATCCCTAACCCTAACACTATCCTAGGCCTGATGCTAACCCTATCCCTCACCCTAACACTCTCCTAGGGCTGAGGCTAACCCTAACCCTAACCCTAACACTATCCTAGTGTTTATGTTAACCCTAACCCTAACACTATCCTAGGGCTGATGCTAAACGTAACACTAACCCTAACACTATCCTAGGCCTGATGCTAACCCTAACCCTAACACTATCCTAGGGCTGATGCTAACCCTAACCCTAACACTATCCTAGGGCTGATGCTAACCCTAACCCTAACACTAACACTATCCTAGGCCTGATGCTAACCCTATCCCTAACCCTAACACTCTCCTAGGGCTGAGGCTAACCCTAACCCTAACACTATCCTACGGCTGATCCTAACCCTAACCCTAACCCAAACACTATCCCTGGGTTGATGCTAACCCTAACCCTAACACTATCCTAGGGCTGATGCTAACCCTAACCCTCACCCTAACACTATCCTTGGGCTGACGCTAACCCTAACCCTAACACTATCCTGGGCCTGATGCTAACCCTAACCCTAACACTATCCTAGGGCTGATGCTAACCCTAACCCTAACACTATCCTTGGGCTGATGCTAACCCTAATCCTAACCCTAACACTATCCTAGGGCAGATGCTAACCCTAACGCTAACCCTAACACTATCCTTGAAGTGATGCTAACCCTAACCCTAACCCTAACACTATCCTCGGCCTGATGATAACCCTAACCCTAACCCTAACACTATCCTAGGGCTGATGCTAACCCTAACACTAACACTATCCTAGGGCTCATGCTAACCGTAACCCTAACCCTAACACTATCCTAGGGCTGATGCTAACCCTAACAGTAACACTATCCTAGGCCTGATGATAACCCTAACCCTAACCCGGACACTATCCTAGGGCTGATGCTAACACTAATGCTAACACTATCCTAGGGCTGATGCTACCCCTAACCCTAACCCTAACACTATCCTAGGGCTGACGCTAACGCTAACGCTAACCCTAACACTATCCTTGAACTGATGCTAACCCTAACCCTAACCATAACACTATCCTAGGCCTGATGATAACCCTAACCCTAACCCTAACACTATCCTAGGGTTTATGTTAACCCTAACCCTAACACTATCCTAGGGCTGCTGCTAAACCTAACCATAACCCTAACACTATCCTAGGGCTGATGCAAACCCTAACCCTAACCCTAACACTATCCTAGGGCTGATGCTAACCCTAACCCTAACACTATCCGGGGCCTGATGCTAACCCTAACCCTAACACTATCCTAGGGCTGATGCTAACCCTAACCCTAACCCTAACACTATCCTAGGCCTGATGCTAACCCTATCCCTAACCCTAACACTCTCCTAGGGCTGAGGCTAACCCTAACCCTAACACTATCCTATGGCTGATCCTAACCCTAACCCTAACCCAAACACTATCCTAGGGTTGATGCTAACCCTAACCCTAACACTATCCTATGGCTGATCCTAACCCTAACCCTAACCCAAACACTATCCTAGGGTTGATGCTAACCCTAACCCTAACACTATCCTAGGGCTGATGCTAACCCTAACCCTAACCCTAACACTATCCTTGGGCTAATGCTAACCCTAACCCTAACACTATCCTAGGCCTGATGCTAACCCTAACCCTAACCCTAACACTATCCTAGGGCTGATGCTAACCGTAACCCTAACACTATCCTAGGGCTGATGGTAACCCTAACCCTAACCCTAACACTATCCTAGGGCTGATGCTAACCCTAACCCTAACACTATCCTAGGCCTGATGATAACCCTAACCCTAACCCTAACACTATCCTAGAGCTGATGCTAACCCTAACCCTAACCCTAACACTATCCTAAGTCTGATGCTAACCCTAGCCCTCACACTATCCTAGGCCTGATGATAACCCTAACCGTAACCTTAACACTATCCTAGGGCTGATGCTAATCCTAACCCTAACCCTAACACTATCCTAGAGCTGATGCTAACCCTAACCCTAACACTATCCTAGGCCTGATGATAACCCTAACCCTAACCCTGACACTATCCTAGGGCTGATGCTAACCCTAACACTAACACTATCCTAGGGCTGATGTTAACCCTAACGCTAACCCTGAACATTATCCTAGGGCTGATGCTAACCCTAACCCTAACTCTAACACTATCTTAGGGCTGAGGCTAACCCTAACCCTAACACTCTCCTACGGCTGATGCTAACCCTAACCCTAACCCTGACACTATCCTAGGGCTGATGCTAACCCTAACCCTAACACTATCCTAGGCCTGATGCTAACCCTAACCCTAACCCTAACACTATCCTAGGGTGATGCTAACCCTAACCCTAACACTATCCTAGGGCTGATGCTAACCGTAACCCTAACCCTAACACTATCCTAGGGCTGATGCTAACCCTAACAGTAACACTATCCTAGGCCTGATGATAACCCTAACCCTAACCCGGACACTATCCTAGGGCTGATGCTCACCCTAATCCTAACACTATCCTAGGGCTGATGCTAACCCTAACCCTAACCCTAACACTGTCCTAGGGCTGATGCTAACCCTAACCCTAACACTATCCTTGGGCTGATGCTAACCCTAACCCTAACCCTAACACTATCCTAGGGCAGATGCTAACCCTAACGCTAACCCTAACACTATCCTTGAACTGATGCTAACCCTAACCCTAACCCTAACACTCTCCTAGGCCTGATGATAACCCTAACCCTTACCCTAACACTATCCTAGGGCTGATGCTAACCCTCACACTAACACTATCCTAGGGCTGATGCTAACACTAACCCTAACCCTTAACGTTATCCTAGGGCTGATGCTAACCCTAACCCTAACTCTAACACTATCTTAGGCCTGATGCTAACCCTAACCCTAACCCTAACACTATCCTAGGCCTGATGCTAACCCTAACCCTAACCCTAACACTATCCTAGGGCTGATGCTAACCCTAACCCTAACACTACCTAGGGCTGATGCTAACCGTAACCCTAACCCTAACACTATCCTAGGGCTGATGCTAACCCTAACAGTAACACTATCCTAGGCCTGATGATAACCCTAACCCTAACCCGGACACTATCCTAGGGCTGATGCTAACCCTAATGCTAACACTATCCTAGGGCTGATGCTACCCCTAACCCTAACCCTAACACTATCCTAGGGCTGACGCTAACGCTAACGCTAACCCTAACACTATCCTTGAACTGATGCTAACCCTAACCCTAACCATAACACTATCCTAGGCCTGATGATAACCCTAACCCTAACCCTAACACTATCCTAGGGTTTATGTTAACCCTAACCCTAACACTATCCTAGGGCTGATGCTAAACCTAACCATAACCCTAACACTATCCTAGGGCTGAAGCAAACCCTAACCCTAACCCTAACACTATCCTAGGGCTGATGCTAACCCTAACCCTAACACTATCCTAGGCCTGATGCTAACCCTAACCCTAACAGTATCCTATGGCTGATGCTAACCCTAACCCTAACCCTAACACTATCCTAGGCCTGATGCTAACCGTATCCCTAACCCTAACACTCTCCTAGGGCTGAGGCTAACCCTAACCCTAACACTATCCTACGGCTGATCCTAACCCTAACCCTAACCCAAACACTATCCTAGGGTTGATGCTAACCCTAACCCTAACACTATCCTAGGGCTGATGCTAACCCTAACCCTAACCCTAACACTATCCTTGGGCTGATGCTCACCCTAACCCTAACACTATCCTGGGCCTGATGCTAACCCTAACCCTAACACTATCCTTGGGCTGATGCTAAACCTAACCCTAACCCTAACACTATCCTAGGGCAGATGCTAACCCTAACGCTAACCCTAACACTATCCTTGAACTGATGCTAACCCTAACCCTAACCCTAACACTCTCCTAGGCCTGATGATAACCCTAACCCTAACCCTAACACTATCCTAGGGCTGATGCTAACGCTAACACTAACACTATCCTAGGGCTGATGCTAACACTAACCCTAACCCTTAACGTTATCCTAGGGCTGATGCTAACCCTAACCCTAACTCTAACACTATCTTAGGCCTGAGGCTAACCCTAACCCTAACACTATCCTACGGCTGATGCTAACCCTAACCCTAACCCTAACACTATCCTAGGGCTGATGCTAACCCTAACCCTAACACTATCCTAGGCCTGATGCTAACCCTAACCCTAACCCTAACACTATCCTAGGGCTGATGCTAACCCTAACCCTAACACTATCCTAGGGCTGAGGCTAACCCTATCCCTAACCCTAACACTATCCTAGGCCTGATGCTAACCCTATCCCTAACCCTAACACTCTCCTAGGGCTGAGGCTAACCCTAACCCTAACCCTAACACTATCCTAGTGTTTATGTTAACCCTAACCCTAACACTATCCTAGGGCTGATGCTAAACCTAACACTAACCCTAACACTATCCTAGGGCTGATGCTAACCCTAACCCTAACACTATCCTAGGGCTGATGCTAACCCTAACACTAACACTATCCTAGGGCTGATGCTAACCCTAACCCTAACACTAACACTATCCTAGGCCTGATGCTAACCCTATCCCTAACCCTAACACTCTCCTAGGGCTGAGGCTAACCCTAACCCTAACACTATCCTACGGCTGATCCTAACCCTAACCCTAACCCAAACACTATCCTAGGGTTGATGCTAACCCTAACCCTAACACTATCCTAGGGCTGATGCTAACCCTAACCCTCACCCTAACACTATCCTTGGGCTGATGCTAACCCTAACCCTAACACTATCCTGGGCCTGATGCTAACCCTAACCCTAACACTATCCTAGGGCTGATGCTAACCCTAACCCTAACACTATCCTTGGGCTGATGCTAACCCTAACCCTAACCCTAACACTATCCTAGGGCAGATGCTAACCCTAACGCTAACCCTAACACTATCCTTGAAGTGATGCTAACCCTAACCCTAACCCTAACACTATCCTCGGCCTGATGATAACCCTAACCCTAACCCTAAGAGTATCCTAGGGCTGATGCTATCCCTAACACTAACACTATCCTAGGGCTCATGCTAACCGTAACCCTAACCCTAACACTATCCTAGGGCTGATGCTAACCCTAACAGTAACACTATCCTAGGCCTGATGATAACCCTAACCCTAACCCGGACACTATCCTAGGGCTGATGCTAACCCTAATGCTAACACTATCCTAGGGCTGATGCTACCCCTAACCCTAACCCTAACACTATCCTAGGGCTGACGCTAACGCTAACGCTAACCCTAACACTATCCTTGAACTGATGCTAACCCTAACCCTAACCATAACACTATCCTAGGCCTGATGATAACCCTAACCATAACCCTAACACTATCCTAGGGTTTATGTTAACCCTAACCCTAACAATATCCTAGGGCTGATGCTAAACCTAACCATAACACTAACACTATCCTAGGGCTGATGCAAACCCTAACCCTAACCCTAACACTATCCTAGGGCTGATGCTAACCCTAACCCTAACACTATCCGGGGCCTGATGCTAACCCTAACCCTAACACTATCCTAGGGCTGATGCTAACCCTAACCCTAACCCTAACACTATCCTAGGCCTGATGCTAACCCTATCCCTAACCCTAACACTCTCCTAGGGCTGAGGCTAACCCTAACCCTAACACTATCCTACGGCTGATCCTAACCCTAACCCTAACCCAAACACTATCCTAGGGTTGATGCTAACCCTAACCCTAACACTATCCTAGGGCTGATGCTAACCCTAACCCTAACCCTAACACTATCCTTGGGCTGATGCTCACCCTAACCCTAACACTATCCTGGGCCTGATGCTAACCCTAACCCTAACCCTAACACTATCCTAGGGCTGATGCTAACCCTAACCCTAACACTATCCTTGGGCTGATGCTAAACCTAAGCCTAACCCTAACACTATCCTAGGGCAGATGCTAACCCTAACGCTAACCCTAACACTATCCTTGAACTGATGCTAACCCTAACCCTAACCTTAACACTCTCCTAGGCCTGATGATAACCCTAACCCTAACCCTAACACTATCCTAGGCCTGATGCTAACCGTATCCCTAACCCTAACACTATCCTAGGGCTGAGGCTAACCCTAACCCTAACACTATCCTACGGCTGATCCTAACCCTAACCCTAACCCAAACACTATCCTAGGGTTGATGCTAACCCTAACCCTAACACTATCCTAGGGCTGATGCTAACCCTAACCCTAACCCTAACACTATCCTTGAACTGATGCTAACCCTAACCCTAACCCTAACACTCTCCTAGGCCTCATGATAACCCTAACCCTAACCCTAACACTATCCTAGGGCTGATGCTAACCCTAACACTAACACTATCCTAGGGCTGATGCTAACACTAACTCTAACCCTTAAAGTTATCCTAGGGCTGATGCTAACCCTAACCCTAACTCTAACACTATCTTAGGCCTGAGGCTAACCCTAACCCTAACACTATCCTACGGCTGATGCTAACCCTAACCCTAACCCTAACACTATCCTAGGGCTGATGCTAACCCTAACCCTAACACTATCCCAGGCCTGATGCTAACCCTAACCCTAACCCTAACACTATCCTAGGGCTGATGCTAACCCTAACCCTAACACTATCCTAGGGCTGAGGCTAACCCTATCCCTAACCCTAACACTATCCTAGGCCTGATGCTAACCCTATCCCTAACCCTAACACTCTCCTAGGGCTGAGGCTAACCCTAACCCTAACCCTAACACTATCCTAGTGTTTATGTTAACCCTAACCCTAACACTATCCTAGGGCTGATGCTAAACCTAACACTAACCCTAACACTATCCTAGGGCTGATGCTAACCCTAACCCTAACACTATCCTAGGGCTGATGCTAACCCTAACCCTAACACTATCCTAGGGCTGATGCTAACCCTAACCCTAACACTAACACTATCCTAGGCCTGATGCTAACCCTATCCCTAACCCTAACACTCTCCTAGGGCTGAGGCTAACCCTAACCCTAACACTATCCTACGGCTGATCCTAACCCTAACCCTAACCCAAACACTATCCCTGGGTTGATGCTAACCCTAACCCTAACACTATCCTAGGGCTGATGCTAACCCTAACCCTCACCCTAACACTATCCTTGGGCTGACGCTAACCCTAACCCTAACACTATCCTGGGCCTGATGCTAACCCTAACCCTAACACTATCCTAGGGCTGATGCTAACCCTAACCCTAACACTATCCTTGGGCTGATGCTAACCCTAACCCTAACCCTAACACTATCCTAGGGCAGATGCTAACCCTAACGCTAACCCTAACACTATCCTTGAAGTGATGCTAACCCTAACCCTAACCCTAACACTATCCTCGGCCTGATGATAACCCTAACCCTAACCCTAACACTATCCTAGGGCTGATGATATCCCTAACACTAACACTATCCTAGGGCTCATGCTAACCGTAACCCTAACCCTAACACTATCCTAGGGCTGATGCTAACCCTAACAGTAACACTATCCTAGGCCTGATGATAACCCTAACCCTAACCCGGACACTATCCTAGGGCTGATGCTAACACTAATGCTAACACTATCCTAGGGCTGATGCTACCCCTAACCCTAACCCTAACACTATCCTAGGGCTGACGCTAACGCTAACGCTAACCCTAACACTATCCTTGAACTGATGCTAACCCTAACCCTAACCATAACACTATCCTAGGCCTGATGATAACCCTAACCCTAACCCTAACACTATCCTAGGGTTTATGTTAACCCTAACCCTAACACTATCCTAGGGCTGCTGCTAAACCTAACCATAACCCTAACACTATCCTAGGGCTGATGCAAACCCTAACCCTAACCCTAACACTATCCTAGGGCTGATGCTAACCCTAACCCTAACACTATCCGGGGCCTGATGCTAACCCTAACCCTAACACTATCCTAGGGCTGATGCTAACCCTAACCCTAACCCTAACACTATCCTAGGCCTGATGCTAACCCTATCCCTAACCCTAACACTCTCCTAGGGCTGAGGCTAACCCTAACCCTAACACTATCCTATGGCTGATCCTAACCCTAACCCTAACCCAAACACTATCCTAGGGTTGATGCTAACCCTAACCCTAACACTATCCTAGGGCTGATGCTAACCCTAACCCTAACCCTAACACTATCCTTGGGCTGATGCTCACCCTAACCCTAACACTATCCTGGGCCTGATGCTAACCCTAACCCTAACCCTAACACTATCCTAGGGCTGATGCTAACCCTAACCCTAACACTATCCTTGGGCTGATGCTAAACCTAAGCCTAACCCTAACACTATCCTAGGGCAGATGCTAACCCTAACGCTAACCCTAACACTATCCTTGAACTGATGCTAACCCTAACCCTAACCCTAACACTCTCCTAGGCCTGATGATAACCCTAACCCTAACCCTAACACTATCCTAGGGCTGATGCTAACCCTAACACTAACACTATCCTAGGGCTGATGCTAACACTAACCCTAAAACTTAACGTTATCCTAGGGCTGATGCTAACCCTAACCCTAACTCTAACACTATCTTAGGCCTGAGGCTAACCCTAACCCTAACACTATCCTACGGCTGATGCTAACCCTAACCCTAACCCTAACACTATCCTAGGGCTGATGCTAACCCTAACACTAACACTATCCAAGGCCTGATGCTAACCCTAACCCTAACCCTAATACTATCCTAGGGTGATGCTAACCCTAACCCTAACACTATCCTAGGGCTGATGCTAACCGTAACCCTAACCCTAACACTATCCTAGGGCTGATGCTAACCCTAACAGTAACACTATCCTAGGCCTGATGATAACCCTAACCCTAACCCGGACACTATCCTAGGGCTGATGCTCACCCTAATCCTAACACTATCCTAGGGCTGATGCTAACCCTACCCCTAACCCTAACACTCTCCAAGGGTTTATGTTAACCCTAACCCTAACACTATCCTAGGGCTGATGCTAACCCTAACCCTAACCCTAACACTATCCTCGGGCTGATGCTAACCCTAACCCTAACACTATCCTAGGCCTGATGCTAACCCTAACCCTAACCCTAACACTATCCTAGGGCTGATGCTAACCGTAACCCTAACACTATCCTAGGGCTGATGGTAACCCTAACCCTAACCCTAACACTATCCTAGGGCTGATGCTAACCCTAACCCTAACACTATCCTAGGCCTGATTATAACCCTAACCCTAACCCTAACACTATCCTAGAGCTGATGCTAACCCTAACCCTAACCCTAACACTATCCTAAGTCTGATGCTAACCCTAGCCCTTACACTATCCTAGACCTGATGATAACCCTAACCCTAACCTTAACACTATCCTAGGGCTGATGCTAATCCTAACCCTAACCCTAACACTACCCTAGAGCTGATGCTAACCCTAACCCTAACACTATCCTAGGCCTGATGATAACCCTAACCCTAACCCTGACACTATCCTAGGGCTGATGCTAACCCTAACACTAACACTATCCTAGGGCTGATGTTAACCCTAACGCTAACCCTGAACATTATCCTAGGGCTGATGCTAACCCTAACCCTAACTCTAACACTATCTTAGGGCTGAGGCTAACCCTAACCCTAACACTCTCCTACGGCTGATGCTAACCCTAACCCTAACCCTAACACTATCCTAGGGCTGATGCTAACCCTAACCCTAACACTATCCTAGGCCTGATGCTAACCCTAACCCTAACCCTAACACTATCCTAGGGCTGATGCTAACCCTAACCCTAACACTATCCTAGGGCTGATGCTAACCGTAACCCTAACCCTAACACTATCCTAGGGCTGATGCTAACCCTAACAGTAACACTATCCTAGGCCTGATGATAACCCTAACCCTAACGCGGACACTATCCTAGGGCTGATGCTAACCCTAACCCTAACCCTAACACTATCCTAGGGCTGACGCTAACGCTAACGCTAACCCTAACACTATCCTTGAACTGATGCTAACCCTAACCCTAACCATAACACTATCCTAGGCCTGATGATAACCCTAACCCTAACCCTAACACTATCCTAGGGTTTATGTTAACCCTAACCCTAACACTATCCTAGGGCTGATGATAACCTAACCATAACCCTAACACTATCCTAGGGCTGATGCAAACCCTAACCCTAACCATAACACTATCCTAGGGCTGATGCTAACCCTAACCCTAACACTATCCTAGGCCTGATGCTAACCCTAACCCTAACACTATCCTAGGGCTGATGCTAACCCTAACCCTAACCCTAACACTATCCTAGGCCTGATGCTAACCCTATCCCTAACCCTAACACTCTCCTAGGGCTGAGGCTAACCCTAACCCTAACCCTAACTCTATCCTAGAGTTTATGTTAACCCTAACCCTAACACTATCCTAGGGCTGATGCTAACCCTAACACTAACACTATCCTAGGGCTGATGCTAACGCTAACCCTAACCCTAACACTATCCTAGTGCTGATGCGAACCCTATCCCTAACTCTAACTCTATCTTAGGGCTGAGGCTAACCCTAACCCTGACACTATCCTACGGCTGATGCTAACCCTAACCCTAACCCTAACACTATCCTAAGGCTGATGCTAACCCTAACACTAACACTATCCTAGGCCTGATGCTAACCCAAACCTAACATTTACACTATCCTAGGGCTGATGCTTACCCTAACCCTAACCCTAACACTATCCTAGGCCTGATGCTAACCCTAACCCTAACCCTAACACAATCCTAGGGCTGATGCTAACCCTAACCCTAACACTATCCTAGGGCTGATGCTAACCCTAACCCTAACACTAACACTATCCTAGGGCTGATGCTAACCCTAACCCTAACACTATCCTAGGCCTGATGATAACCCTAACCCTAACACTAACACTATCCTAGGGCGATGCTAACCCTAACACTAACACTTTCCTAGGCCTGATGATAACCCTAACCCTAACCCTAACACTATACTATGGCTGATGCTAACCCTAACCCTAACACTATCCTAGGGCTGATGCTAACCCTAACCCTAACCCTAACACTATCCTAGGGCTGATGCTAACCCTAACCCTAACCCTAACACTATCCTAGGGCTGATGCTAAACTTAACCCTAACCCTAACACTATCCTAGGGCTGATTCTAACCGTAACCCTAACACTATCCTAGGCCTGATGGTACCCCTAACCCTTACCCTAACACTGTCCTAGGGCTGATGCTAAATCTAACCATAACCCTAACACTATCCTAGGGCTGATGCTAACCCTAACCCTAACCCTAACACTATCCTAGGGCTGATGCTAAACCTAACCCTAACCCAAACACTATCCTAGGGTTGATGCTAACCCTAACCCTAACACTATCCTAGGGCTGATGCTAACCATAACCCTAACCCTAACACTATCCTTGGGCTGATGCTAACCCTAACCTTAACACTATCCTGGGCCTGATGCTAACCCTAACCCTAACCCTAACACTATCCTAGGGCTGATGCTAACCCTAACCCTAACACTCTCCTAGGCCTGATGCTAACCCTAACCCTAACACTATCCTAGGGCTGATGCTAACCCTAACCCTAAGCCTAACACTATCCTAGGCCTGATGCTAACCCTATCCCTAACCCTAACACTCTCCTAGGGCTGAGGCTAACCCTAACCCTAACCCTAACACTATCCTAGGGTTTATGTTAACCCTAACACTAACACTATCCTAGGGCTGATGCTAACCCTAACACTATCCTAGGGCTGATGCTAACCCTAACCCTAACACTATCCTAGGGCTGATGCTAACACTAACCCTAACCCTAACACTATCCTAGGGCTGATGCTAACCCTAACGCTAACCCTAACACTATCCTTGAACTAATGCTAACCCTAACCCTAACCGTAACACTATCCTAGGCCTGATGATAACCCTAACCCTAACCCTAACACTATCCTAGGGTTTATGTTAACCCTAACCCTAACAGTATCCTAGGGCTGATGCTAACCCTAACCCTAACCCTAACACTATCCTAGGGCTGATGCTAACCCTAACCCTAACACTATCCTAGGGCTGATGCGAACCCTAACCCTAACCCTGACACTATCCTGGGGCTGATGCTAACCCTAACACTAACACTATCCTAGGGCTGATGTTAACCCTAACGCTAACCCTTAACATTATCCTAGGGCTGATGCTAACCCTAACCCTAACTCTAACACTATCTTAGGGCTGAGGCTAACCCTAACCCTAACACTATCCTACGGCTGATGCTAACCCTAACCCTAACCCTAACACTATCCTAGGGCTGATGCAAACCCTAACCCTAACACTATCCTAGGCCTGATGCTAACCCTAACCCTAACCCTAACACTATCCTAGGGCTGATGCTAACCCTAACCCTAACACTATCCTAGGGCTGATGCTAACCGTAACCCTAACCCTAACACTATCCTAGGGCTGATGCTAACCCTAACAGTAACATTATCCTAGGCCTGATGATAACCCTAACCCTAACCCGGACACTATCCTAGGGCTTATGCTAACCCTAATGCTAACACTATCCTAGGGCTGATGCTACCCCTAACCCTAACCCTAACACTATCCTAGGGCTGACGCTAACGCTAACGCTAACCCTAACACTATCCTTGAACTGATGCTAACCCTAACCCTAACCATAACACTATCCTAGGCCTGATGATAACCCTAACCCTAACCCTAACACTATCCTAGGGTTTATGTTAACCCTAACCCTAACACTATCCTAGGGCTGATGCTAAACCTAAACATAACCCTAACACTATCCTAGGGCTGATGCAAACCCTAACCCTAACCCTAACACTATCCTAGGGCTGATGCTAACCCTAACCCTAACACTATCCTAGGGCTGATGCTAACCCTAACCCTAACCCTAACACTATCCTAGGCCTGATGCTAACCCTATCCCTAACCCTAACACTCTCCTAGGGCTGAGGCTAACCCTAACCCTAACACTATTCTACGGCTGATGCTAACCCTAACCCTAACCCAAACACTATCCTAGGGTTGATGCTAACCCTACCCCTAACACTATCCTAGGGCTGATGCTAACCCTAACCCTAACCCTAACACTATCCTTGGGCTGATGCTAACCTTAACCTTAACACTATCCTGGGCCTGATGCTAACCCTAACCCTAACCCTAACACTATCCTAGGGCTGATGCTAACCGTAACCCTAACACTATCCTTGGGCTGATGCTAACCCTAACCCTAACCCTAACACTATCCTAGGGCAGATGCTAACCCTAACGCTAACCCTAACACTATCCTTGAACTGATGCTATCCCTAACCGTAACCCTAACACTATCCTAGGCCTGATGATAACCCTAACCCTAACCCTAACACTATCCTAGGGTTTATGTTAACCCTAACCCTAACACTATCCTAGGGCTGATGCTAACCCTAACCCTAACCCTAACACGATCCTAGGGCAGAGGCTAACCCTAACCCTAACCCTAACACTATCCTAGGGCTGATGCTAACCCTAACACTAACACTATCCTAGGGCTGATGTTAACCCTAACGCTAACTCTTAACATTATCCTAGGGCTGATGCTAACCCTAACCCTAACTCTAACACTATCTTAGGGCTGAGGCTAACCCTAACCCTAACACTATCCTACGGCTGATGCTAACCCTAACCCTAACCCTAACACTATCCTGGGGCTGATGCTAACCCTAACCCTAACACTATCCTAGGCCTGATGCTAACCCTAACACTAACCCTAACACTATCCTAGGGCTTATGCTAACCCTAACCCTAACACTATCCTAGGGCTGATGCTAACCCTAACCCTAACACTAACACTATCCTAGGGCTGATGCTAACCCTAACCCTAACACTATCCTAGGCCTGATGATAACCCTAACGCTAACCCGGACACTATCCTAGGGCTGATGCTAACCCTTACCCTAACACTATCCTAGGGCTGATGCTGACCCTAACCCTAACCCTAACACTATCCTAGGGCTGATGCTAACGCTAACGCTAACCCTAACACTATCCTTGAACTGATGCTAACCCTAACCCTAACCATAACACTATCCTAGGCCTGATGATAACCCTAACCCTAACCCTAACACTATCCTAGGGTTTATGTTAACCCTAACCCTAACACTATCCTAGGGCTGATGCTAAACCTAACCATAACCCTAACACTATCCTAGGGCTGATGCTAACCCTAACCCTAACCCTAACACTATCCTAGGGCTGATGCTAACCCTAACCCTAACACTCTCCTAGGCCTGATGCTAACCCTAACCCTAACACTATCCTAGGGCTGATGCTAACCCTAACCCTAAGCCTAACACTATCCTAGGCCTGATGCTAACCCTATCCCTAACCCTAACACTCTCCTAGGGCTGAGGCTAACCCTAACCCTAACCCTAACACTATCCTAGGGTTTATGTTAACCCTAACACTAACACTATCCTAGGGCTGATGCTAACCCTAACACTATCCTAGGGCTGATGCTAACCCTAACCCTAACACTATCCTAGGGCTGATGCTAACACTAACCCTAACCCTAACACTATCCTAGGGCTGATGCTAACCCTAACGCTAACCCTAACACTATCCTTGAACTAATGCTAACCCTTACCCTAACCGTAACACTATCCTAGGCCTGATGATAACCCTAACCCTAACCCTAACACTATCCTAGGGTTTATGTTAACCCTAACCCTAACAGTATCCTAGGGCTGATGCTAACCCTAACCCTAACCCTAACACTATCCTAGGGCTGATGCTAACCCTAACCCTAAGCCTAACACTATCCTAGGGCTGATGCTAACCCTAACCCTAACACTCTCCTAGGCCTGATGCTAACCCTAACCCTAACACTATCCTAGGGCTGATGCTAACCCTAACCCTAAGCCTAACACTATCCTAGGCCTGATGCTAACCCTATCCCTAACCCTAACACTCTCCTAGGGCTGATGCTAACCCTAACCCTAACCCTAACACTATCATAGGGCTGATGCTAACCCTAACCCTAATAATATCCTAGGGCTGATGCTAACCCTAATCCTAACCCTAACACTATCCTAGGGCTGATGCTAACCCTAACCCTAACTCTAACACTATCCTAGGGCTGATGATAACCCTAACCCTAACAATATCCCAGGCCTGATGATATCCCTAACCCTAACCCTAACACTATCGTAGGGCTGATGCTAACCCTAACCCTAACCCTAACACTATCCTAGGGCTGATTCTAACCGTAACCCTAACACTATCCTAGGCCTGATGCTAACCCTAACACTTACCCTAACACTATCCTAGGGCTGATGCTAACCCTAACCCTAACCCTAACACTATCCTAAGGCTGATGCTAACCCTAACCCTAACCCTAACACTATCCTAGGGCTGATGCTAACCCTAACCCTAACACTATCCTAGGCCTGATGCTAACCCTAACCCTAACACTGTCCTAGGCCTGATGCTAACCATAACCCTAAACCTAACACTATCCTAGGCCTGATGCTAACCCGATCCCTAACCCTAACACTCTCCTAGGGCTGAGGCTAACCCTAACCCTAACACTATCCTAGGGCTAATGCTAACCCTAACCCTAACCCAAACACTATCCTAGGCCTGATGCTAACCCTAACCCTAACACTATCCTAGGGCTGATGCTAACCCTAACACTAATCCTAACACTATCCTAGGGCTGATCCTAAGCCTAACGCTAACCCTAACACTATCCTTGAACTGATGCTAACCCTAACCCTAACCCTAACACTATCCTAGGCCTGATGATAACCCTAACCCTAACCCTAACACTATCCTAGGTTTTATGTTAACCCTAACACTAACACTATTCTAGGGCTGAATGCTAACCCTAACACTAACCCTAACACTATCCTAGGGCGGATGCTAACCCTAACCCTAACCCTAACACTATCCTAGGGCTGATGCTAACCCTAACACTAACACTATCCTAGGGCTGATGCTAACGCTAACCCTAACCCTAACACTATCCTAGTGCTGATGCGAACCCTATCCCTAACTCTAACTCTATCTTAGGGCTGAGGCTAACCCTAACCCTGACACTATCCTACGGCTGATGCTAACCCTAACCCTAACCCTAACACTATCCTAAGGCTGATGCTAACCCTAACACTAACACTATCCTAGGCCTGATGCTAACCCAAACCTAACATTTACACTATCCTAAGGCTGATGCTTACCCTAACCCTAACCCTAACACTATCCTAGGCCTGATGCTAACCCTAACCCTAACCCTAACACTATCCTAGGGCTGATGCTAACCCTAACCCTAACACTATCCTAGGGCTGATGCTAACCCTAACCCTAACACTAACACTATCCTAGGGCTGATGCTAACCCTAACCCTAACACTATCCTAGGCCTGATGATAACCCTAACCCTAACACTAACACTATCCTAGGGCGATGCTAACCCTAACACTAACACTTTCCTAGGCCTGATGATAACCCTAACCCTAACCCTAACACTATACTATGGCTGATGCTAACCCTAACCCTAACACTATCCTAGGGCTGATGCTAACCCTAACCCTAACCCTAACACTATCCTAGGGCTGATGCTAACCCTAACCCTAACCCTAACACTATCCTAGGGCTGATGCTAAACTTAACCCTAACCCTAACACTATCCTAGGGCTGATTCTAACCGTAACCCTAACACTATCCTAGGCCTGATGGTACCCCTAACCCTTACCCTAACACTGTCCTAGGGCTGATGCTAAATCTAACCATAACCCTAACACTATCCTAGGGCTGATGCTAACCCTAACCCTAACCCTAACACTATCCTAGGGCTGATGCTAAACCTAACCCTAACCCAAACACTATCCTAGGGTTGATGCTAACCCTAACCCTAACACTATCCTAGGGCTGATGCTAACCCTAACCCTAACCCTAACACTATCCTTGGGCTGATGCTAACCCTAACCTTAACACTATCCTGGGCCTGATGCTAACCCTAACCCTAACCCTAACACTATCCTAGGGCTGATGCTAACCCTAACCCTAACACTATCCTTGGGCTGATGCTAACCCTAACCCTAACCCTAACACTATCCTAGGGCAGATGCTAACCCTATCGCTAACCCTAACACTATCCTTGAACTGATGCTAACCCTAACCCTAACCCTAACACTATCCTAGGCCTGATGATTACCCGAACCCTAACCCTAACACTATCCTAGGGTTTATGTTAACCCTAACCCTAACACAATGCTAGGGCTGATGCTAACCCTAACCCTAACCCTAACACTATCCTAGGGCGGATGCTAACCCTAACCCTAACCCTAACACTATCCTAGGGCTGATGCTAACCGTAACACTAACACTATCCTAGGGCTGATGCTAACCCTAACCCTAACCCTAACATTATCCTAGGGCTGATGCTAACCCTAACCCTAACTCTAACACTATCTTAGGGCTGAGGTTAACCCTAACCCTAACACTATCCTACGGCTGACGCTAACCCTAACCCTAAACCTAACACTATCCTAGGGCTGATGCTAACCCTAACCCTAACACTATCCTACGGCTGACGCTAACCCTAACCCTAAACCTAACACTATCCTAGGGCTGATGCTAACCCTAACCCTAACACTATCCTAGGCCTGATGCTAACCCTAACCCTAACCCTAACACTATCGTAGGGCTGATGCTAACCCTAACCCTAACCCTAACACTATCGTAGGGCTGATGCTAACCCTAACCCTAACACTATCCTAGGGCTGATGCTAACCCTAACCCTAACCCTAACACTATCCTAGGGCTGATGCTAACCCTAACCCCAACACTATCATAGGCCTGATGATAACCGTAACCCTAACCCTAACACTATCCTAGGGATGATGCTAACCCTAACCCTAACACTATCCTAGGCCTGATGCTAACCCTAACCCTAACCCTAACACTATCCTAAGGCTGATGCTAACCCTAACCCTAACCTTAACCCTATCCTAGGGCTGATGCTAACCCTAACCCTAACACTATCCTAGGCCTGATGATAAACCTAACCCTAACCCTAACACTATCCTAGGGCTGATGCTAACCCTAACCCTAACACTATCCTAGGGCTGATGCTAACCCTAACCCTAACACTATCCTAGACCTGATGCTAACCCTAACCCTAACCCTAACACTATCCTAGGGCTGATGCTAACCCTAACGCTAACCCTAAAACTATCCTTGAACTGATGCTAACCCTAACCCTAACCCTAACACTATCCTAGGCCTGATGATAACCCTAACCCTAACCCTAACACTATCCTAGGGTTTATGTTAACCCTAACCCTAACACTATCCTAGGGCTGATGCTAACCCTAACCCTACCACTATCCTGGGCCTGATGCTAACCCTAACCCTAACACTAACACTATCCTAGGGCTGATGCTAACACTAACCCTAACCCTAACACTATCCTAGGGCTGATGCTAACCCTAACGCTAACCCTAACACTATCCTTGAACTAATGCTAACCCTAACCCTAACCCTAACACTATCCTAGGCCTGATGATAACCCTAACCCTAACCCTAACACTATCCTAGGGTTTATGTTAACCCTAACCCTAACAGTATCCTAGGGCTGATGCTAACCCTAACCCTAACCCTAACACTATCCTAGGGCTGATGCTAACCCTAACCCTAACACTATCCTAGGGCTGATGCGAACCCTAACCCTAACCCTAACACTATCCTGGGGCTGATGCTAACCCTAACCCTAACTCTAACACTATCTTAGGGCTGAGGCTAACCCTAACCCTAACACTATCCTACGGCCTAGGCTAACCCTAACCTTAACCCTAACACTATCCTAGGGCTGATGCTAACCCTAAGCCTAACACTATCCTACGCCTGATGCTAACCCTAACCCCAACCCTAACACTATCCTAGGGCTGATGCTAACCCTAACCCTAACACTATCCTAGGGCTGATGCTAACCCTAACCCTAACCCTAACACTATCCTAGGGCTGATTCTAACCGTAACCCTAACACTATCCTAGGCCTGATGCTAACCCTTACGCTTACCCTAACACTATCCTAGGCCTGATGCTAACCCTAACCCTAACACTATCCTAGGGCTGATGCTAACCCTAACCCTAACCCTAACACTATCCTAGGCCTGATGCTACCCCTATCCCTAACCCTAACACTCTCCTAGGGCTGAGGCTAACCCTAACCCTAACTCTAACACTATCTTAGGGCTGAGGCTAACCCTAACCCTAACACTATCCTACGGCTGATGCTAACCCTAACCCTAACCCTAACACTATCCTGGGGCTGATGCTAACCCTAACCCTAACACTATCCTAGGCCTGATGCTAACCCTAACACTAACCGTAACACTATCCTAGGGCTTATGCTAACCCTAACCCTAACACTATCCTAGGGCTGATGCTAACCCTAACCCTAACCCTAACACTATCCTAGGGCTGATGCTAACCCTAACCCTAACACTATCCTAGGGCTGATGCTAACGCTAACGCTAACCCTAACACTATCCTTGAACTGATGCTAACCTTAACCCTAACCATAACACTTTCCTAGGCCTGATGATAACCCTAACCCTAACCCTAACACTATCCTAGGGTTTATGTTAACCCTAACCCTAACACTATCCTAGGGCTGATGCTAAACCTAACCATAACCCTAACACTATCCTAGGGCTGATGCTAACCCTAACCCTAACCATAACACTATCCTAGGGCTGATGCTAACCCTAACCCTAACACTCTCCTAGGCCTGATGCTAACCCTAACCCTAACACTATCCTAGGGCTGATGCTAACCCTAACCCTAAGCCTAACACTATCCTAGGCCTGATGCTAACCCTATCCCTAACCCTATCACTCTCCTAGGGCTGAGGCTAACCCTAACCCTAACCCTAACACTATCCTAGGGTTTATGTTAACCCTAACACTAACACTATCCTAGGGCTGATGCTAACCCTAACACTATCCTAGGGCTGATGCTAACCCTATCCCTAACACTATCCTAGGGCTGATGCTAACACTAACCCTAACCCTAACACTATCCTAGGGCTGATGCTAACCCTAACGCTAACCCTAACACTATGCTTGAACTAATGCTAACCCTAACCCTAACCGTAACACTATCCTAGGCCTGATGATAACCCTAACCCTAACCCTAACACTATCCTAGGGTTTATGTTAACCCTAACCCTAACAGTATCCTAGGGCTGATGCTAACCCTAACCCTAACCCTAACACTATCCTAGGGCTGATGCTAACCCTAACCCGAACACTATCCTAGGGCTGATGCGAACCCTAACCCTAACCCTGACACTATCCTGGGGCTGATGCTAACCCTAACACTAACACTATCCTAGGGCTGATGTTAACCCTAACGCTAACCCTTAACATTATCCTAGGGCTGATGCTAACCCTAACCCTAACTCTAACACTATCTTAGGGCTGAGGCTAACCCTAACCCTAACACTATCCTACGGCTGATGCTAACCCTAACCCTAACCCTAACACTATCCTAGGGCTGATGCTAACCCTAACCCTAACACTATCCTAGGCCTGATGCTAACCCTAACCCTAACCCTAACACTATCCTAGGGCTGATGCTAACCCTAACCCTAACACTATCCTAGGGCTGATGCTAACCGTAACCCTAACCCTAACACTATCCTAGGGCTGATGCTAACCCTAACAGTAACATTATCCTAGGCCTGATGATAACCCTAACCCTAACCCGGACACTATCCTAGGGCTTATGCTAACCCTAATGCTAACACTATCCTAGGGCTGATGCTACCCCAAACCCTAACCCTAACACTATCCTAGGGCTGACGCTAACGCTAACGCTAACCCTAACACTATCCTTGAACTGATGCTAACCCTAACCCTAACCATAACACTATCCTAGGCCTGATGATAACCCTAACCCTAACCCTAACACTATCCTAGGGTTTATGTTAACCCTAACCCTAACACTATCCTACGGCTGATGCTAAACCTAAACATAACCCTAACACTATCCTAGGGCTGATGCAAACCCTAACCCTAACCCTAACACTATCCTAGGGCTGATGCTAACCCTAACCCTAACACTATCCTAGGCCTGATGCTAACCCTAACCCTAACACTATCCTAGGGCTGATGCTAAACCTAACCCTAACCCTAACACTATCCTAGGCCTGATGCTAACCCTATCCCTAACCCTAACACTCTCCTAGGGCTGAGGCTAACCCTAACCCTAACACTATCCTACGGCTGATCCTAACCCTAACCCTAACCCAAACACTATCCTAGGGTTGATGCTAACCCTAACCCTAACACTATCCTAGGGCTGATGATAACCCTAACCCTAACCCTAACACTATCCTTGGGCTGATGCTCACCCTAACCCTAACACTATCCTAGGCCTGATGCTACCCCTATCCCTAACCCTAACACTCTCCTAGGGCTGAGGCTAACCCTAACCCTAACACTATTCTACGGCTGATGCTAACCCTAACCCTAACCCAAACACTATCCTAGGGTTGATGCTAACCCTACCCCTAACACTATCCTAGGGCTGATGCTAACCCTAACCCTAACCCTAACACTATCCTTGGGCTGATGCTAACCTTAACCTTAACACTATCCTGGGCCTGATGCTAACCCTAACCCTAACCCTAACACTATCCTAGGGCTGATGCTAACCGTAAACCTAACACTATCCTTGGGCTGATGCTAACCCTAACCCTAACCCTAACACTATCCTAGGGCAGATGCTAACCCTAACGCTAACCCTAACACTATTCTTGAACTGATGCTATCCCTAACCCTAACCCTAACACTATCCTAGGCCTGATGATAACCCTAACCCTAACCCTAACACTATCCTAGGGTTTATGTTAACCCTAACCCTAACACTATCCTAGGGCTGATGCTAACCCTAACCCTAACCCTAACACGATCCTAGGGCAGAGGCTAACCCTAACCCTAACCCTAACACTATCCTAGGGCTGATGCTAACCCTAACACTAACACTATCCTAGGGCTGATGTTAACCCTAACGCTAACTCTTAACATTATCCTAGGGCTGATGCTAACCCTAACCCTAACTCTAACACTATCTTAGGGCTGAGGCTAACCCTAACCCTAACACTATCCTACGGCTGATGCTAACCCTAACCCTAACCCTAACACTATCCTGGGGCTGATGCTAACCCTAACCCTAACACTATCCTAGGCCTGATGCTAACCCTAACACTAACCCTAACACTATCCTAGGGCTTATGCTAACCCTAACCCTAACACTATCCTAGGGCTGATGCTAACCCTAACCCTAACACTAACACTATCCTAGGGCTGATGCTAACCCTAACCCTAACACTATCCTAGGCCTGATGATAACCCTAACGCTAACCCGGACACTATCCTAGGGCTGATGCTAACCCTTACCCTAACACTATCCTAGGGCTGATGCTGACCCTAACCCTAACCCTAACACTATCCTAGGGCTGATGCTAACGCTAACGCTAAACCTAACACTATCCTTGAACTGATGCTAACCCTATCCCTAACCCTAACACTCTCCTAGGGCTGAGGCTAACCCTAACCCTAACCCTAACACTATCCTAGGGTTTATGTTAACCCTAACACTAACACTATCCTAGGGCTGATGCTAATCCTAACACTATCCTAGGGCTGATGCTAACCCTAACCCTAACACTATCCTAGGGCTGATGCTAACACTAACCCTAACCCTAACACTATCCTAGGGCTGATGCTATCCCTAACGCTAACCCTAACACTATCCTTGAACTAATGCTAACCCTAACCCTAACCGTAACACTATCCTAGGCCTGATGATAACCCTAACCCTAACCCTAACACTATCCTAGGGTTTATGTTAACCCTAACCCTAACAGTATCCTAGGGCTGATGCTAACCCTAACCCTAACCCTAACACTATCCTAGGGCTGATGCTAACCCTAACCCTAACACTATCCTAGGGCTGATGCGAACCCTAACCCTAACCCTGACACTATCCTGGGGCTTATGCTAACCCTAACACTAACACTATCCTAGGGCTGATGTTAACCCTAACGCAAACCCTTAACATTATCCTAGGGCTGATGCTAACCCTAACCCTAACTCTAACACTATCTTAGGGCTGAGGCTAACCCTAACCCTAACACTATCCTACGGCTGATGCTATCCCTAACCCTAACCCTAACACTATCCTAGGGCTGATGCTAACCCAAACCCTAACACTATCCTAGGCCTGATGCTAACCCTAACCCTAACCCTAACACTATCCTAGGGCTGATGCTAACCCTAACCCTAACACTATACTAGGGCTGATGCTAACCGTAACCCTAACACTAACACTATCCTAGGGCTGATGCTAACCCTAACAGTAACATTATCCTAGGCCTGATGATAACCCTAACCCTAACCCGGACACTATCCTAGGGCTGATGCTAACCCTAATGCTAACACTATCCTAGGGCTGATGCTACCCCTAACCCTAACCCTAACACTATCCTAGGGCTGACGCTAACGCTAACGCTAACCCTAACACTATCCTTGAACTGATGCTAACCCTAACCCTAACCATAACACTATCCTAGGCCTGATGATAACCCTAACCCTAACCCTAACACTATCCTAGGGTTTATGTTAACCCTAACCCTAACACTATCCTAGGGCTGATGCTAAACCTAAACATAACCCTAACACTATCCTAGGGCTGATGCAAACCCTAACCCTAACCCTAACACTATCCTAGGGCTGATGCTAACCCTAACCCTAACACTATCCTAGGCCTGATGCTAACCCTAACCCTAACACTATCCTAGGGCTGATGCTAACCCTAACCCTAACCCTAACACTATCCTAGGCCTGATGCTAACCCTATCCCTATCCCTAACACTCTCCTAGGGCTGAGGCTAACCCTAACCCTAACACTATCCTACGGCTGATCCTAACCCTAACTCTAACCCAAACACTATCCTAGGGTTGATGCTAACCCTAACCCTAACACTATCCTAGGGCTGATGATAACCCTAACCCTAACCCTAACACTATCCTTGGGCTGATGCTCACCCTAACCCTAACACTATCCTGGGCCTGATGCTAACCCTAACCCTAACACTATCCTAGGGCTGATGCTAACCCTAACCCTAACACTATCCTAGGCCTGATGCTAACCCTAACCCTAACCCTAACACTATCCTAGGGCTGATGCTAACCCTAACCCTAACACTATCCTAGGGCTGAGGCTAACCCTATCCCTAACCCTAACACTATCCTAGGGCTGATGCTAACCCTAACCCTAACACTATCCTAGGCCTGATGATAACCCTAACCCTAACCCTGACACTATCCTAGGGCTGATGCTAACCCTATCCCTAACAATATCCTAGGGCTGATGCTAACCCTAACCCTAACCCTAACACTATCCTAGGGCTGATGCTAACCCTAACGCTAACCCTAACACTATCCTTGAACTGATGCTAACCCTAATCCTAACCATAACACTATCCTAGGCCTGATGATAACCCTAACCCTAACCCTAACACTATCCTAGGGTTTATGTTAACCCTAACCCTAACACTATCCTAGCGCTGATGCTAACCCTAACCCTAAACCTAACACTATCCTAGGGCGGATGCTAACCCTAACCCTAACCCTAACACTATCCTAGGGCTGATGCTAACCCTAACACTAACACTATCCTAGGGCTGATGCTAACCCTACCCCTAAACCTAACACTCTCCAAGGGCTGATGCTAACCCTAACCCTAACCCTAACACTATCCTAGGGCTGAAGCTAACCCTAACCCTAACCCTAACACTATCCTCGGGCTGATGCTAACCCTAACCCTAACACTATCCTAGGCCTGATGCTAACCCTAACCCTAACCCTAACACTATCCTAGGGCTGATGCTAACCGTAACCCTAACACTATCCTAGGGCTGATGGTAACCCTAACCCTAACCCTAACACTATCCTAGGGCTGATGCTAACCCTAACCCTAACACTATCCTAGGCCTGATGATAACCCTAACCCTAACCCTAACACTATCCTAGAGCTGATGCTAACCCTAACCCTAACCCTAACACTATCCTAAGTCTGATGCTAACCCTAGCCCTCACACTATCCTAGGCCTGATGATAACCCTAACCCTAACCTTAACACTATCCTAGGGCTGATGCTAATCCTAACCCTAACCCTAACACTATCCTAGAGCTGATGCTAACCCTAACCCTAACACTATCCTAGGCCTGATGATAACCCTAACCCTAACCCTGACACTATCCTAGGGCTGATGCTAACCCTAACACTAACACTATCCTAGGGCTGATGTTAACCCTAACGCTAACCCTGAACATTATCCTAGGGCTGATGCTAACCCTAACCCTAACTCTAACACTATCTTAGGGCTGAGGCTAACCCTAACCCTAACACTCTCCTACGGCTGATGCTAACCCTAACCCTAACCCTGACACTATCCTAGGGCTGATGCTAACCCTAACCCTAACACTATCCTAGGCCTGATGCTAACCCTAACCCTAACCCTAACACTATCCTAGGGTGATGCTAACCCTAACCCTAACACTATCCTAGGGCTGATGCTAACCGTAACCCTAACCCTAACACTATCCTAGGGTGATGCTAACCCTAACAGTAACACTATCCTAGGCCTGATGATAACCCTAACCCTAACCCGGACACTATCCTAGGGCTGATGCTCACCCTAATCCTAACACTATCCTAGGGCTGATGCTAACCCTAACCCTAACCCTAACACTATCCTAGGGCTGACGCTAACGCTAACGCTACCCCTAACACTATCCTTGAACTGATGCTAACCCTAACCCTAACCATAACACTATCCTAGGCCTGATGATAACCCTAACCCTAACCCTAACACTATCCTATGGTTTATGTTAACCCTAACCCTAACACTATCCTAGGGCTGATGCTAACCCTAACCCTAACACTATCCTAGGGCTGATGTGAACCCTAACCCTAACCCTGACACTATCCTGGGGCTGATGCTAACCCTAACACTAACACTATCCTAGGGCTGATGTTAACCCTAACGCTAACCCTTAACATTATCCTAGGGCTGATGCTAACCCTAACCCTAACTCTAACACTATCTTAGGGCGGAGGCTAACCCTAACCCTAACACTATCCTACGGCTGATGCTAACCCTAACCCTAACCCTAACACTATCCTAGGGCTGATGCTAACCCTAACCCTAACACTATCCTAGGCCTGATGCTAACCCTAACCCTAACCCTAACACTATCCTAGGCCTGATGATAACCCTAACCCTAACCCTAACACTATCCTAGGGTTTATGTTAACCCTAACCCTAACACTATCCTAGGGCTGATGCTAAACCTAACCATAACCCTAACACTATCCTAGGGCTGATGCAAACCCTAACCCTAACCCTAACACTATCCTAGGGCTGATGCTAACCCTAACCCTAACACTATCCTAGGGCTGATGCTAACCCTAACCCTAACACTATACTAGGGCTGATGCTAACCGTAACCCTAACACTAACACTATCCTAGGGCTGATGCTAACCCTAACAGTAACATTATCCTAGGCCTGATGATAACCCTAACCCTAACCCGGACACTATCCGAGGGCTGATGCTAACCCTAATGCTAACACTATCCTAGGGCTGATGCTACCCCTAACCCTAACCCTAACACTATCCTAGGGCTGACGCTAACGCTAACGCTAACCCTAACACTATCCTTGAACTGATGCTAACCCTAACCCTAACCATAACACTATCCTAGGCCTGATGATAACCCTAACCCTAACCCTAACACTATCCTAGGGTTTATGTTAACCCTAACCCTAACACTATCCTAGGGCTGATGCTAAACCTAAACATAACCCTAACACTATCCTAGGGCTGATGCAAACCCTAACCCTAACCCTAACACTATCCTAGGGCTGATGCTAACCCTAACCCTAACACTATCCTAGGCCTGATGCTAACCCTAACCCTAACACTATCCTAGGGCTGATGCTAACCCTAACCCTAACCCTAACACTATCCTAGGCCTGATGCTAACCCTATCCCTATCCCTAACACTCTCCTAGGGCTGAGGCTAACCCTAACCCTAACACTATCCTACGGCTGATCCTAACCCTAACTCTAACCCAAACACTATCCTAGGGTTGATGCTAACCCTAACCCTAACACTATCCTAGGGTTGATGATAACCCTAACCCTAACCCTAACACTATCCTTGGGCTGATGCTCACCCTAACCCTAACACTATCCTGGGCCTGATGCTAACCCTAACCCTAACACTATCCTAGGGCTGATGCTAACCCTAACCCTAACACTATCCTAGGCCTGATGCTAACCCTAACCCTAACCCTAACACTATCCTAGGGCTGATGCTAACCCTAACCCTAACACTATCCTAGGGCTGAGGCTAACCCTATCCCTAACCCTAACACTATCCTAGGGCTGATGCTAACCCTAACCCTAACACTATCCTAGGCCTGATGATAACCCTAACCCTAACCCTGACACTATCCTAGGGCTGATGCTAACCCTAACCCTAACACTATCCTAGGGCTGATGCTAACCCTAACCCTAACCCTAACACTATCCTAGGGCTGATGCTAACCCTAACGCTAACCCTAACACTATCCTTGAACTGATGCTAACCCTAATCCTAACCATAACACTATCCTAGGCCTGATGATAACCCTAACCCTAACCCTAACACTATCCTAGGGTTTATGTTAACCCTAACCCTAACACTATCCTAGCGCTGATGCTAACCCTAACCCTAAACCTAACACTATCCTAGGGCGGATGCTAACCCTAACCCTAACCCTAACACTATCCTAGGGCTGATGCTAACCCTAACACTAACACTATCCTAGGGCTGATGCTAACCCTACCCCTAAACCTAACACTCTCCAAGGGCTGATGCTAACCCTTACCCTAACCCTAACACTATCCTAGGGCTGAAGCTAACCCTAACCCTAACCCTAACACTATCCTCGGGCTGATGCTAACCCTAACCCTAACACTATCCTAGGCCTGATGCTAACCCTAACCCTAACCCTAACACTATCCTAGGGCTGATGCTAACCGTAACCCTAACACTATCCTAGGGCTGATGGTAACCCTAACCCTAACCCTAACACTATCCTAGGGCTGATGCTAACCCTAACCCTAACACTATCCTAGGCCTGATGATAACCCTAACCCTAACCCTAACACTATCCTAGAGCTGATGCTAACCCTAACCCTAACCCTAACACTATCCTAAGTCTGATGCTAACCCTAGCCCTCACACTATCCTAGGCCTGATGATAACCCTAACCCTAACCTTAACACTATCCTAGGGCTGATGCTAATCCTAACCCTAACCCTAACACTATCCTAGAGCTGATGCTAACCCTAACCCTAACACTATCCTAGGCCTGATGATAACCCTAACCCTAACCCTGACACTATCCTAGGGCTGATGCTAACCCTAACACTAACACTATCCTAGGGCTGATGTTAACCCTAACGCTAACCCTGAACATTATCCTAGGGCTGATGCTAACCCTAACCCTAACTCTAACACTATCTTAGGGCTGAGGCTAACCCTAACCCTAACACTCTCCTACGGCTGATGCTAACCCTAACCCTAACCCTGACACTATCCTAGGGCTGATGCTAACCCTAACCCTAACACTATCCTAGGCCTGATGCTAACCCTAACCCTAACCCTAACACTATCCTAGGGTGATGCTAACCCTAACCCTAACACTATCCTAGGGCTGATGCTAACCGTAACCCTAACCCTAACACTATCCTAGGGTGATGCTAACCCTAACAGTAACACTATCCTAGGCCTGATGATAACCCTAACCCTAACCCGGACACTATCCTAGGGCTGATGCTCACCCTAATCCTAACACTATCCTAGGGCTGATGCTAACCCTAACCCTAACCCTAACACTATCCTAGGGCTGACGCTAACGCTAACGCTACCCCTAACACTATCCTTGAACTGATGCTAACCCTAACCCTAACCATAACACTATCCTAGGCCTGATGATAACCCTAACCCTAACCCTAACACTATCCTATGGTTTATGTTAACCCTAACCCTAACACTATCCTAGGGCTGATGCTAACCCTAACCCTAACACTATCCTAGGGCTGATGTGAACCCTAACCCTAACCCTGACACTATCCTGGGGCTGATGCTAACCCTAACACTAACACTATCCTAGGGCTGATGTTAACCCTAACGCTAACCCTTAACATTATCCTAGGGCTGATGCTAACCCTAACCCTAACTCTAACACTATCTTAGGGCGGAGGCTAACCCTAACCCTAACACTATCCTACGGCTGATGCTAACCCTAACCCTAACCCTAACACTATCCTAGGGCTGATGCTAACCCTAACCCTAACACTATCCTAGGCCTGATGCTAACCCTAACCCTAACCCTAACACTATCCTAGGGCTGATGCTAACCCTAACCCTAACACTATCCTAGGGCTGATGCTAACCGTAACCCTAACCCTAACACTATCCTAGGGCTGATGCTAACCCTAACAGTAACACTATCCTAGGCCTGATGATAACCCTAACCCTAACCCGGACACTATCCTAGGGCTGATGCTAACCCTAATGCTAACAGTATCCTAGGGCTGATGCTACCCCTAACCCTAACCCTAACACTATCCTAGGGCTGACGCTAACGCTAACGCTAACCCTAACACTATCCTTGAACTGATGCTAACCCTAACCCTAACCATAACACTATCCTAGGCCTGATGATAACCCTAACCCTAACCCTAACACTATCCTAGGGTTTATGTTAACCCTAACCCTAACACTATCCTAGGGCTGATGCTAAACCTAACCATAACCCTAACACTATCCTAGGGCTGATGCAAACCCTAACCCTAACCCTAACACTATCCTAGGGCTGATGCTAACCCTAACCCTAACACTATCCTAGGGCTGATGCTAACCCTAACCCTAACACTATCCTAGGCCTGATGCTAACCCTAACCCTAACCCTAACACTATCCTAGGGTGATGCTAACCCTAACCCTAACACTATCCTAGGGCTGATGCTAACCGTAACCCTAACCCTAACACTATCCTAGGGCTGATGCTAACTCTAACCCTAACCCTAACACTATCCTAGGGCTGATGCTAACCCTATCCCTAACCCTAACACTCTCCTAGGGCTGAGGCTAACCCTAACCCTAACACTATCCTACGACTGATCCTAACCCTAACCCTAACCCAAACACTATCCTAGGGTTGATGCTAACCCTAACCCTAACACTATCCTAGGGCTGATGCTAACCCTAACCCTAACCCTAACACTATCCTTGGGCTGATGCTCACCCTAACCCTAACACTATCCTGGGCCTGATGCTAACCCTAACCCTAACCCTAACACTGTCCTAGGGCTGATGCTAACCCTAACCCTAACACTATCCTTGGGCTGATGCTAACCCTAACCCTAACCGTAACACTATCCTAGGGCAGATGCTAACCCTAACGCTAACCCTAACACTATCCTTGAACTGATGCTAACCCTAACCCTAACCCTAACACTCTCCTAGGCCTGATGATAACCCTAACCCTTACCCTAACACTATCCTAGGGCTGATGCTAACCCTAACACTAACACTATCCTAGGGCTGATGCTAACACTAACCCTAACCCTTAACGTTATCCTAGGGCTGATGCTAACCCTAACCCTAACTCTAACACTATCTTAGGCCTGATGCTAACCCTAACCCTAACCCTAACACTATCCTAGGCCTGATGCTAACCCTAACCCTAACCCTAACACTATCCTAGGGCTGATGCTAACCCTAACCCTAACACTACCTAGGGCTGATGCTAACCGTGACCCTAACCCTAACACTATCCTAGGGCTGATGCTAACCCTAACAGTAACACTATCCTAGGCCTGATGATAACCCTAACCCTAACCCGGACACTATCCTACGGCTGATGCTAACCCTAATGCTAACACTATCCTAGGGCTGATGCTACCCCTAACCCTAACCCTAACACTATCCTAGGGCTGACGCTAACGCTAACGCTAATCCTAACACTATCCTTGAACTGATGCTAACCCTAACCCTAACCATAACACTATCCTAGGCCTGATGATAACCCTAACCCTAACCCTAACACTATCCTAGGATTTATGTTAACCCTAACCCTAACACTATCCTAGGGCTGATGCTAAACCTAACACTAACCCTAACACTATCCTAGGGCTGAAGCAAACCCTAACCCTAACACTAACACTATCCTAGGGCTGATGCTAACCCTAACCCTAACACTATCCTAGGCCTGATGCTAACCCTAACCCTAACAGTATCCTATGGCTGATGCTAACCCTAACCCTAACCCTAACACTATCCTAGGCCTGATGCTAACCGTATCCCTAACCCTAACACTCTCCTAGGGCTGAGGCTAACCCTAACCCTAACACTATCCTACGGCTGATCCTAACCCTAACCCTAACCCAAACACTATCCTAGGGTTGATGCTAACCCTAACCCTAACACTATCCTAGGGCTGATGCTAACCCTAACCCTAACCCTAACACTATCCTTGGGCTGATGCTCACCCTAACCCTAACACTATCCTGGGCCTGATGCTAACCCTAACCCTAACACTATCCTTGGGCTGATGCTAAACCTAACCCTAACCCTAACACTATCCTAGGGCAGATGCTAACCCTAACGCTAACCCTAACACTATCCTTGAACTGATGCTAACCCTAACCCTAACCCTAACACTCTCCTAGGCCTGATGATAACCCTAACCCTAACCCTAACACTATCCTAGGGCTGATGCTAACGCTAACACTAACACTATCCTAGGGCTGATGCTAACACTAACCCTAACCCTTAACGTTATCCTAGGGCTGATGCTAACCCTAACCCTAACTCTAACACTATCTTAGGCCTGAGGCTAACCCTAACCCTAACACTATCCTACGGCTGATGCTAACCCTAACCCTAACCCTAACACTATCCTAGGGCTGATGCTAACCCTAACCCTAACACTATCCTAGGCCTGATGCTAACCCTAACCCTAACCCTAACACTATCCTAGGGCTGATGCTAACCCTAACCCTAACACTATCCTAGGGCTGAGGCTAACCCTATCCCTAACCCTAACACTATCCTAGGCCTGATGCTAACCCTATCCCTAACCCTAACACTCTCCTAGGGCTGAGGCTAACCCTAACCCTAACCCTAACACTATCCTAGTGTTTATGTTAACCCTAACCCTAACACTATCCTAGGGCTGATGCTAAACCTAACACTAACCCTAACACTATCCTAGGGCTGATGCTAACCCTAACCCTAACACTATCCTAGGGCTGATGCTAACCCTAACCCTAACACTATCCTAGGGCTGATGCTAACCCTAACCCTAACACTAACACTATCCTAGGCCTGATGCTAACCCTATCCCTAACCCTAACACTCTCCTAGGGCTGAGGCTAACCCTAACCCTAACACTATCCTACGGCTGATCCTAACCCTAACCCTAACCCAAACACTATCCTAGGGTTGATGCTAACCCTAACCCTAACACTATCCTAGGGCTGATGCTAACCCTAACCCTCACCCTAACACTATCCTTGGGCTGATGCTAACCCTAACCCTAACACTATCCTGGGCCTGATGCTAACCCTAACCCTAACACTATCCTAGGGCTGATGCTAACCCTAACCCTAACACTATCCTTGGGCTGATGCTAACCCTAACCCTAACCCTAACACTATCCTAGGGCAGATGCTAACCCTAACGCTAACCCTAACACTATCCTTGAAGTGATGCTAACCCTAACCCTAACCCTAACACTATCCTCGGCCTGATGATAACCCTAACCCTAACCCTAACACTATCCTAGGGCTGATGCTAACCCTAACACTAACACTATCCTAGGGCTCATGCTAACCGTAACCCTAACCCTAACACTATCCTAGGGCTGATGCTAACCCTAACAGTAACACTATCCTAGGCCTGATGATAACCCTAACCCTAACCCGGACACTATCCTAGGGCTGATGCTAACCCTAATGCTAACACTATCCTAGGGCTGATGCTACCCCTAACCCTAACCCTAACACTATCCTAGGGCTGACGCTAACGCTAACGCTAACCCTAACACTATCCTTGAACTGATGCTAACCCTAACCCTAACCATAACACTATCCTAGGCCTGATGATAACCCTAACCCTAACCCTAACACTATCCTAGGGTTTATGTTAACCCTAACCCTAACACTATCCTAGGGCTGATGCTAAACCTAAACATAACCCTAACACTATCCTAGGGCTGATGCAAACCCTAACCCTAACCCTAACACTATCCTAGGGCTGATGCTAACCCTAACCCTAACACTATCCTAGGCCTGATGCTAACCCTAACCCTAACACTATCCTAGGGCTGATGCTAACCCTAACCCTAACCCTAACACTATCCTAGGCCTGATGCTAACCCTATCCCTATCCCTAACACTCTCCTAGGGCTGAGGCTAACCCTAACCCTAACACTATCCTACGGCTGATCCTAACCCTAACTCTAACCCAAACACTATCCTAGGGTTGATGCTAACCCTAACCCTAACACTATCCTAGGGTTGATGATAACCCTAACCCTAACCCTAACACTATCCTTGGGCTGATGCTCACCCTAACCCTAACACTATCCTGGGCCTGATGCTAACCCTAACCCTAACACTATCCTAGGGCTGATGCTAACCCTAACCCTAACACTATCCTAGGCCTGATGCTAACCCTAACCCTAACCCTAACACTATCCTAGGGCTGATGCTAACCCTAACCCTAACACTATCCTAGGGCTGAGGCTAACCCTATCCCTAACCCTAACACTATCCTAGGGCTGATGCTAACCCTAACCCTAACACTATCCTAGGCCTGATGATAACCCTAACCCTAACCCTGACACTATCCTAGGGCTGATGCTAACCCTAACCCTAACACTATCCTAGGGCTGATGCTAACCCTAACCCTAACCCTAACACTATCCTAGGGCTGATGCTAACCCTAACGCTAACCCTAACACTATCCTTGAACTGATGCTAACCCTAATCCTAACCATAACACTATCCTAGGCCTGATGATAACCCTAACCCTAACCCTAACACTATCCTAGGGTTTATGTTAACCCTAACCCTAACACTATCCTAGCGCTGATGCTAACCCTAACCCTAAACCTAACACTATCCTAGGGCGGATGCTAACCCTAACCCTAACCCTAACACTATCCTAGGGCTGATGCTAACCCTAACACTAACACTATCCTAGGGCTGATGCTAACCCTACCCCTAAACCTAACACTCTCCAAGGGCTGATGCTAACCCTTACCCTAACCCTAACACTATCCTAGGGCTGAAGCTAACCCTAACCCTAACCCTAACACTATCCTCGGGCTGATGCTAACCCTAACCCTAACACTATCCTAGGCCTGATGCTAACCCTAACCCTAACCCTAACACTATCCTAGGGCTGATGCTAACCGTAACCCTAACACTATCCTAGGGCTGATGGTAACCCTAACCCTAACCCTAACACTATCCTAGGGCTGATGCTAACCCTAACCCTAACACTATCCTAGGCCTGATGATAACCCTAACCCTAACCCTAACACTATCCTAGAGCTGATGCTAACCCTAACCCTAACCCTAACACTATCCTAAGTCTGATGCTAACCCTAGCCCTCACACTATCCTAGGCCTGATGATAACCCTAACCCTAACCTTAACACTATCCTAGGGCTGATGCTAATCCTAACCCTAACCCTAACACTATCCTAGAGCTGATGCTAACCCTAACCCTAACACTATCCTAGGCCTGATGATAACCCTAACCCTAACCCTGACACTATCCTAGGGCTGATGCTAACCCTAACACTAACACTATCCTAGGGCTGATGTTAACCCTAACGCTAACCCTGAACATTATCCTAGGGCTGATGCTAACCCTAACCCTAACTCTAACACTATCTTAGGGCTGAGGCTAACCCTAACCCTAACACTCTCCTACGGCTGATGCTAACCCTAACCCTAACCCTGACACTATCCTAGGGCTGATGCTAACCCTAACCCTAACACTATCCTAGGCCTGATGCTAACCCTAACCCTAACCCTAACACTATCCTAGGGTGATGCTAACCCTAACCCTAACACTATCCTAGGGCTGATGCTAACCGTAACCCTAACCCTAACACTATCCTAGGGTGATGCTAACCCTAACAGTAACACTATCCTAGGCCTGATGATAACCCTAACCCTAACCCGGACACTATCCTAGGGCTGATGCTCACCCTAATCCTAACACTATCCTAGGGCTGATGCTAACCCTAACCCTAACCCTAACACTATCCTAGGGCTGACGCTAACGCTAACGCTACCCCTAACACTATCCTTGAACTGATGCTAACCCTAACCCTAACCATAACACTATCCTAGGCCTGATGATAACCCTAACCCTAACCCTAACACTATCCTATGGTTTATGTTAACCCTAACCCTAACACTATCCTAGGGCTGATGCTAACCCTAACCCTAACACTATCCTAGGGCTGATGTGAACCCTAACCCTAACCCTGACACTATCCTGGGGCTGATGCTAACCCTAACACTAACACTATCCTAGGGCTGATGTTAACCCTAACGCTAACCCTTAACATTATCCTAGGGCTGATGCTAACCCTAACCCTAACTCTAACACTATCTTAGGGCGGAGGCTAACCCTAACCCTAACACTATCCTACGGCTGATGCTAACCCTAACCCTAACCCTAACACTATCCTAGGGCTGATGCTAACCCTAACCCTAACACTATCCTAGGCCTGATGCTAACCCTAACCCTAACCCTAACACTATCCTAGGGCTGATGCTAACCCTAACCCTAACACTATCCTAGGGCTGATGCTAACCGTAACCCTAACCCTAACACTATCCTAGGGCTGATGCTAACCCTAACAGTAACACTATCCTAGGCCTGATGATAACCCTAACCCTAACCCGGACACTATCCTAGGGCTGATGCTAACCCTAATGCTAACAGTATCCTAGGGCTGATGCTACCCCTAACCCTAACCCTAACACTATCCTAGGGCTGACGCTAACGCTAACGCTAACCCTAACACTATCCTTGAACTGATGCTAACCCTAACCCTAACCATAACACTATCCTAGGCCTGATGATAACCCTAACCCTAACCCTAACACTATCCTAGGGTTTATGTTAACCCTAACCCTAACACTATCCTAGGGCTGATGCTAAACCTAACCATAACCCTAACACTATCCTAGGGCTGATGCAAACCCTAACCCTAACCCTAACACTATCCTAGGGCTGATGCTAACCCTAACCCTAACACTATCCTAGGGCTGATGCTAACCCTAACCCTAACACTATCCTAGGCCTGATGCTAACCCTAACCCTAACCCTAACACTATCCTAGGGTGATGCTAACCCTAACCCTAACACTATCCTAGGGCTGATGCTAACCGTAACCCTAACCCTAACACTATCCTAGGGCTGATGCTAACTCTAACCCTAACCCTAACACTATCCTAGGGCTGATGCTAACCCTATCCCTAACCCTAACACTCTCCTAGGGCTGAGGCTAACCCTAACCCTAACACTATCCTACGACTGATCCTAACCCTAACCCTAACCCAAACACTATCCTAGGGTTGATGCTAACCCTAACCCTAACACTATCCTAGGGCTGATGCTAACCCTAACCCTAACCCTAACACTATCCTTGGGCTGATGCTCACCCTAACCCTAACACTATCCTGGGCCTGATGCTAACCCTAACCCTAACCCTAACACTGTCCTAGGGCTGATGCTAACCCTAACCCTAACACTATCCTTGGGCTGATGCTAACCCTAACCCTAACCGTAACACTATCCTAGGGCAGATGCTAACCCTAACGCTAACCCTAACACTATCCTTGAACTGATGCTAACCCTAACCCTAACCCTAACACTCTCCTAGGCCTGATGATAACCCTAACCCTTACCCTAACACTATCCTAGGGCTGATGCTAACCCTAACACTAACACTATCCTAGGGCTGATGCTAACACTAACCCTAACCCTTAACGTTATCCTAGGGCTGATGCTAACCCTAACCCTAACTCTAACACTATCTTAGGCCTGATGCTAACCCTAACCCTAACCCTAACACTATCCTAGGCCTGATGCTAACCCTAACCCTAACCCTAACACTATCCTAGGGCTGATGCTAACCCTAACCCTAACACTACCTAGGGCTGATGCTAACCGTGACCCTAACCCTAACACTATCCTAGGGCTGATGCTAACCCTAACAGTAACACTATCCTAGGCCTGATGATAACCCTAACCCTAACCCGGACACTATCCTACGGCTGATGCTAACCCTAATGCTAACACTATCCTAGGGCTGATGCTACCCCTAACCCTAACCCTAACACTATCCTAGGGCTGACGCTAACGCTAACGCTAATCCTAACACTATCCTTGAACTGATGCTAACCCTAACCCTAACCATAACACTATCCTAGGCCTGATGATAACCCTAACCCTAACCCTAACACTATCCTAGGATTTATGTTAACCCTAACCCTAACACTATCCTAGGGCTGATGCTAAACCTAACACTAACCCTAACACTATCCTAGGGCTGAAGCAAACCCTAACCCTAACACTAACACTATCCTAGGGCTGATGCTAACCCTAACCCTAACACTATCCTAGGCCTGATGCTAACCCTAACCCTAACAGTATCCTATGGCTGATGCTAACCCTAACCCTAACCCTAACACTATCCTAGGCCTGATGCTAACCGTATCCCTAACCCTAACACTCTCCTAGGGCTGAGGCTAACCCTAACCCTAACACTATCCTACGGCTGATCCTAACCCTAACCCTAACCCAAACACTATCCTAGGGTTGATGCTAACCCTAACCCTAACACTATCCTAGGGCTGATGCTAACCCTAACCCTAACCCTAACACTATCCTTGGGCTGATGCTCACCCTAACCCTAACACTATCCTGGGCCTGATGCTAACCCTAACCCTAACACTATCCTTGGGCTGATGCTAAACCTAACCCTAACCCTAACACTATCCTAGGGCAGATGCTAACCCTAACGCTAACCCTAACACTATCCTTGAACTGATGCTAACCCTAACCCTAACCCTAACACTCTCCTAGGCCTGATGATAACCCTAACCCTAACCCTAACACTATCCTAGGGCTGATGCTAACGCTAACACTAACACTATCCTAGGGCTGATGCTAACACTAACCCTAACCCTTAACGTTATCCTAGGGCTGATGCTAACCCTAACCCTAACTCTAACACTATCTTAGGCCTGAGGCTAACCCTAACCCTAACACTATCCTACGGCTGATGCTAACCCTAACCCTAACCCTAACACTATCCTAGGGCTGATGCTAACCCTAACCCTAACACTATCCTAGGCCTGATGCTAACCCTAACCCTAACCCTAACACTATCCTAGGGCTGATGCTAACCCTAACCCTAACACTATCCTAGGGCTGAGGCTAACCCTATCCCTAACCCTAACACTATCCTAGGCCTGATGCTAACCCTATCCCTAACCCTAACACTCTCCTAGGGCTGAGGCTAACCCTAACCCTAACCCTAACACTATCCTAGTGTTTATGTTAACCCTAACCCTAACACTATCCTAGGGCTGATGCTAAACCTAACACTAACCCTAACACTATCCTAGGGCTGATGCTAACCCTAACCCTAACACTATCCTAGGGCTGATGCTAACCCTAACCCTAACACTATCCTAGGGCTGATGCTAACCCTAACCCTAACACTAACACTATCCTAGGCCTGATGCTAACCCTATCCCTAACCCTAACACTCTCCTAGGGCTGAGGCTAACCCTAACCCTAACACTATCCTACGGCTGATCCTAACCCTAACCCTAACCCAAACACTATCCTAGGGTTGATGCTAACCCTAACCCTAACACTATCCTAGGGCTGATGCTAACCCTAACCCTCACCCTAACACTATCCTTGGGCTGATGCTAACCCTAACCCTAACACTATCCTGGGCCTGATGCTAACCCTAACCCTAACACTATCCTAGGGCTGATGCTAACCCTAACCCTAACACTATCCTTGGGCTGATGCTAACCCTAACCCTAACCCTAACACTATCCTAGGGCAGATGCTAACCCTAACGCTAACCCTAACACTATCCTTGAAGTGATGCTAACCCTAACCCTAACCCTAACACTATCCTCGGCCTGATGATAACCCTAACCCTAACCCTAACACTATCCTAGGGCTGATGCTAACCCTAACACTAACACTATCCTAGGGCTCATGCTAACCGTAACCCTAACCCTAACACTATCCTAGGGCTGATGCTAACCCTAACAGTAACACTATCCTAGGCCTGATGATAACCCTAACCCTAACCCGGACACTATCCTAGGGCTGATGCTAACCCTAATGCTAACACTATCCTAGGGCTGATGCTACCCCTAACCCTAACCCTAACACTATCCTAGGGCTGACGCTAACGCTAACGCTAACCCTAACACTATCCTTGAACTGATGCTAACCCTAACCCTAACCATAACACTATCCTAGGCCTGATGATAACCCTAACCATAACCCTAACACTATCCTAGGGTTTATGTTAACCCTAACCCTAACAATATCCTAGGGCTGATGCTAAACCTAACCATAACCCTAACACTATCCTAGGGCTGATGCAAACCCTAACACTAACCCTAACACTATCCTAGGGCTGATGCTAACCCTAACCCTAACACTATCCGGGGCCTGATGCTAACCCTAACCCTAACACTATCCTAGGGCTGATGCTAACCCTAACCCTAACCCTAACACTATCCTAGGCCTGATGCTAACCCTATCCCTAACCCTAACACTCTCCTAGGGCTGAGGCTAACCCTAACCCTAATACTATCCTACGGCTGATCCTAACCCTAACCCTAACCCAAACACTATCCTAGGGTTGATGCTAACCCTAACCCTAACACTATCCTAGGGCTGATGCTAACCCTAACCCTAACCCTAACACTATCCTTGGGCTGATGCTCACCCTAACCCTAACACTATCCTGGGCCTGATGCTAACCCTAACCCTAACCCTAACACTATCCTAGGGCTGATGCTAACCCTAACCCTAACACTATCCTTGGGCTGATGCTAAACCTAAGCCTAACCCTAACACTATCCTAGGGCAGATGCTAACCCTAACGCTAACCCTAACACTATCCTTGAACTGATGCTAACCCTAACCCTAACCGTAACACTCTCCTAGGCCTGATGATAACCCTAACCCTAACCCTAACACTATCCTAGGGCTGATGCTAACCCTAACACTAACACTATCCTAGGGCTGATGCTAACACTAACCCTAACCCTTAACGTTATCCTAGGGCTGATGCTAACCCTAACCCTAACTCTAACACTATCTTAGGGCTGAGGCTAACCCTAACCCTAACACTATCCTACGGCTGATGCTAACCCTAACCCTAACCCTAACACTATCCTAGGGCTGATGCTAACCCTAACCCTAACACTATCCTAGGCCTGATGCTAACCCTAACCCTAACCCTAACACTATCCTAGGCCTGATGCTAACCGTATCCCTAACCCTAACACTCTCCTAGGGCTGAGGCTAACCCTAACCCTAACACTATCCTACGGCTGATCCTAACCCTAACCCTAACCCAAACACTATCCTAGGGTTGATGCTAACCCTAACCCTAACACTATCCTAGGGCTGATGCTACCCCTAACCCTAACCCTAACACTATCCTTGGGCTGATGCTCACCCTAACCCTAACACTATCCTGGGCCTGATGCTAACCCTAACCCTAACACTATCCTTGGGCTGATGCTAAACCTAACCCTAACCCTAACACTATCCTAGGGCAGATGCTAACCCTAACGCTAACCCTAACACTATCCTTGAACTGATGCTAACCCTAACCCTAACCCTAACACTCTCCTAGGCCTGATGATAACCCTAACCCTAACCCTAACACTATCCTAGGGCTGATGCTAACCCTAACACTAACACTATCCTAGGGCTGATGCTAACACTAACCCTAACCCTTAAAGTTATCCTAGGGCTGATGCTAACCCTAACCCTAACTCTAACACTATCTTAGGCCTGAGGCTAACCCTAACCCTAACACTATCCTACGGCTGATGCTAACCCTAACCCTAACCCTAACACTATCCTAGGGCTGATGCTAACCCTAACCCTAACACTATCCCAGGCCTGATGCTAACCCTAACCCTAACCCTAACACTATCCTAGGGCTGATGCTAACCCTAACCCTAACACTATCCTAGGGCTGAGGCTAACCCTATCCCTAACCCTAACACTATCCTAGGCCTGATGCTAACCCTATCCCTAACCCTAACACTCTCCTAGGGCTGAGGCTAACCCTAACCCTAACCCTAACACTATCCTAGTGTTTATGTTAACCCTAACCCTAACACTATCCTAGGGCTGATGCTAAACGTAACACTAACCCTAACACTATCCTAGGCCTGATGCTAACCCTAACCCTAACACTATCCTAGGGCTGATGCTAACCCTAACCCTAACACTATCCTAGGGCTGATGCTAACCCTAACCCTAACACTAACACTATCCTAGGCCTGATGCTAACCCTATCCCTAACCCTAACACTCTCCTAGGGCTGAGGCTAACCCTAACCCTAACACTATCCTACGGCTGATCCTAACCCTAACCCTAACCCAAACACTATCCCTGGGTTGATGCTAACCCTAACCCTAACACTATCCTAGGGCTGATGCTAACCCTAACCCTCACCCTAACACTATCCTTGGGCTGACGCTAACCCTAACCCTAACACTATCCTGGGCCTGATGCTAACCCTAACCCTAACACTATCCTAGGGCTGATGCTAACCCTAACCCTAACACTATCCTTGGGCTGATGCTAACCCTAACCCTAACCCTAACACTATCCTAGGGCAGATGCTAACCCTAACGCTAACCCTAACACTATCCTTGAAGTGATGCTAACCCTAACGCTAACCCTAACACTATCCTCGGCCTGATGATAACCCTAACCCTAACCCTAACACTATCCTAGGGCTGATGCTAACCCTAACACTAACACTATCCTAGGGCTCATGCTAACCGTAACCCTAACCCTAACACTATCCTAGGGCTGATGCTAACCCTAACAGTAACACTATCCTAGGCCTGATGATAACCCTAACCCTAACCCGGACACTATCCTAGGGCTGATGCTAACACTAATGCTAACACTATCCTAGGGCTGATGCTACCCCTAACCCTAACCCTAACACTATCCTAGGGCTGACGCTAACGCTAACGCTAACCCTAACACTATCCTTGAACTGATGCTAACCCTAACCCTAACCATAACACTATCCTAGGCCTGATGATAACCCTAACCATAACCCTAACACTATCCTAGGGTTTATGTTAACCCTAACCCTAACAATATCCTAGGGCTGATGCTAAACCTAACCATAACCCTAACACTATCCTAGGGCTGATGCAAACCCTAACACTAACCCTAACACTATCCTAGGGCTGATGCTAACCCTAACCCTAACACTATCCGGGGCCTGATGCTAACCCTAACCCTAACACTATCCTAGGGCTGATGCTAACCCTAACCCTAACCCTAACACTATCCTAGGCCTGATGCTAACCCTATCCCTAACCCTAACACTCTCCTAGGGCTGAGGCTAACCCTAACCCTAATACTATCCTACGGCTGATCCTAACCCTAACCCTAACCCAAACACTATCCTAGGGTTGATGCTAACCCTAACCCTAACACTATCCTAGGGCTGATGCTAACCCTAACCCTAACCCTAACACTATCCTTGGGCTGATGCTCACCCTAACCCTAACACTATCCTGGGCCTGATGCTAACCCTAACCCTAACCCTAACACTATCCTAGGGCTGATGCTAACCCTAACCCTAACACTATCCTAGGGCTGATGCTAAACCTAAGCCTAACCCTAACACTATCCTAGGGCAGATGCTAACCCTAACGCTAACCCTAACACTATCCTTGAACTGATGCTAACCCTAACCCTAACCGTAACACTCTCCTAGGCCTGATGATAACCCTAACCCTAACCCTAACACTATCCTAGGGCTGATGCTAACCCTAACACTAACACTATCCTAGGGCTGATGCTAACACTAACCCTAACCCTTAACGTTATCCTAGGGCTGATGCTAACCCTAACCCTAACTCTAACACTATCTTAGGCCTGAGGCTAACCCTAACCCTAACACTATCCTACGGCTGATGCTAACCCTAACCCTAACCCTAACACTATCCTAGGGCTGATGCTAACCCTAACCCTAACACTATCCTAGGCCTGATGCTAACCCTAACCCTAACCCTAACACTATCCTAGGCCTGATGCTAACCGTATCCCTAACCCTAACACTCTCCTAGGGCTGAGGCTAACCCTAACCCTAACACTATCCTACGGCTGATCCTAACCCTAACCCTAACCCAAACACTATCCTAGGGTTGATGCTAACCCTAACCCTAACACTATCCTAGGGCTGATGCTACCCCTAACCCTAACCCTAACACTATCCTTGGGCTGATGCTCACCCTAACCCTAACACTATCCTGGGCCTGATGCTAACCCTAACCCTAACACTATCCTTGGGCTGATGCTAAACCTAACCCTAACCCTAACACTATCCTAGGGCAGATGCTAACCCTAACGCTAACCCTAACACTATCCTTGAACTGATGCTAACCCTAACCCTAACCCTAACACTCTCCTAGGCCTGATGATAACCCTAACCCTAACCCTAACACTATCCTAGGGCTGATGCTAACCCTAACACTAACACTATCCTAGGGCTGATGCTAACACTAACCCTAACCCTTAAAGTTATCCTAGGGCTGATGCTAACCCTAACCCTAACTCTAACACTATCTTAGGCCTGAGGCTAACCCTAACCCTAACACTATCCTACGGCTGATGCTAACCCTAACCCTAACCCTAACACTATCCTAGGGCTGATGCTAACCCTAACCCTAACACTATCCCAGGCCTGATGCTAACCCTAACCCTAACCCTAACACTATCCTAGGGCTGATGCTAACCCTAACCCTAACACTATCCTAGGGCTGAGGCTAACCCTATCCCTAACCCTAACACTATCCTAGGCCTGATGCTAACCCTATCCCTAACCCTAACACTCTCCTAGGGCTGAGGCTAACCCTAACCCTAACCCTAACACTATCCTAGTGTTTATGTTAACCCTAACCCTAACACTATCCTAGGGCTGATGCTAAACGTAACACTAACCCTAACACTATCCTAGGCCTGATGCTAACCCTAACCCTAACACTATCCTAGGGCTGATGCTAACCCTAACCCTAACACTATCCTAGGGCTGATGCTAACCCTAACCCTAACACTAACACTATCCTAGGCCTGATGCTAACCCTATCCCTAACCCTAACACTCTCCTAGGGCTGAGGCTAACCCTAACCCTAACACTATCCTACGGCTGATCCTAACCCTAACCCTAACCCAAACACTATCCCTGGGTTGATGCTAACCCTAACCCTAACACTATCCTAGGGCTGATGCTAACCCTAACCCTCACCCTAACACTATCCTTGGGCTGACGCTAACCCTAACCCTAACACTATCCTGGGCCTGATGCTAACCCTAACCCTAACACTATCCTAGGGCTGATGCTAACCCTAACCCTAACACTATCCTTGGGCTGATGCTAACCCTAACCCTAACCCTAACACTATCCTAGGGCAGATGCTAACCCTAACGCTAACCCTAACACTATCCTTGAAGTGATGCTAACCCTAACGCTAACCCTAACACTATCCTCGGCCTGATGATAACCCTAACCCTAACCCTAACACTATCCTAGGGCTGATGCTAACCCTAACACTAACACTATCCTAGGGCTCATGCTAACCGTAACCCTAACCCTAACACTATCCTAGGGCTGATGCTAACCCTAACAGTAACACTATCCTAGGCCTGATGATAACCCTAACCCTAACCCGGACACTATCCTAGGGCTGATGCTAACACTAATGCTAACACTATCCTAGGGCTGATGCTACCCCTAACCCTAACCCTAACACTATCCTAGGGCTGACGCTAACGCTAACGCTAACCCTAACACTATCCTTGAACTGATGCTAACCCTAACCCTAACCATAACACTATCCTAGGCCTGATGATAACCCTAACCCTAACCCTAACACTATCCTAGGGTTTATGTTAACCCTAACCCTAACACTATCCTAGGGCTGCTGCTAAACCTAACCATAACCCTAACACTATCCTAGGGCTGATGCAAACCGTAACCCTAACCCTAACACTATCCTAGGGCTGATGCTAACCCTAACCCTAACACTATCCGGGGCCTGATGCTAACCCTAACCCTAACACTATCCTAGGGCTGATGCTAACCCTAACCCTAACCCTAACACTATCCTAGGCCTGATGCTAACCCTATCCCTAACCCTAACACTCTCCTAGGGCTGAGGCTAACCCTAACCCTAACACTATCTTATGGCTGATCCTAACCCTAACCCTAACCCAAACACTATCCTAGGGTTGATGCTAACCCTAACCCTAACACTATCCTATGGCTGATCCTAACCCTAACCCTAACCCAAACACTATCCTAGGGTTGATGCTAACCCTAACCCTAACACTATCCTAGGGCTGATGCTAACCCTAACCCTAACCCTAACACTATCCTTGGGCTGATGCTAACCCTAACCCTAACACTATCCTAGGCCTGACGCTAACCCTAACCCTAACCCTAACACTATCCTAGGGCTGATGCTAACCGTAACCCTAACACTATCCTAGGGCTGATGGTAACCCTAACCCTAACCCTAACACTATCCTAGGGCTGATGCTAACCCTAACCCTAACACTATCCTAGGCCTGATGATAACCCTAACCCTAACCCTAACACTATCCTAGAGCTGATGCTAACCCTAACCCTAACCCTAACACTATCCTAAGTCTGATGCTAACCCTAGCCCTCACACTATCCTAGGCCTGATGATAACCCTAACCGTAACCTTAACACTATCCTAGGGCTGATGCTAATCCTAACCCTAACCCTAACACTATCCTAGAGCTGATGCTAACCCTAACCCTAACACTATCCTAGGCCTGATGATAACCCTAACCCTAACCCTGACACTATCCTAGGGCTGATGCTAACCCTAACACTAACACTATCCTAGGGCTGATGTTAACCCTAACGCTAACCCTGAACATTATCCTAGGGCTGATGCTAACCCTAACCCTAACTCTAACACTATCTTAGGGCTGAGGCTAACCCTAACCCTAACACTCTCCTACGGCTGATGCTAACCCTAACCCTAACCCTGACACTATCCTAGGGCTGATGCTAACCCTAACCCTAACACTATCCTAGGCCTGATGCTAACCCTAACCCTAACCCTAACACTATCCTAGGGTGATGCTAACCCTAACCCTAACACTATCCTAGGGCTGATGCTAACCGTAACCCTAACCCTAACACTATCCTAGGGCTGATGCTAACCCTAACAGTAACACTATCCTAGGCCTGATGATAACCCTAACCCTAACCCGGACACTATCCTAGGGCTGATGCTCACCCTAATCCTAACACTATCCTAGGGCTGATGCTAACCCTAACCCTAACCCTAACACTGTCCTAGGGCTGATGCTAACCCTAACCCTAACACTATCCTTGGGCTGATGCTAACCCTAACCCTAACCCTAACACTATCCTAGGGCAGATGCTAACCCTAACGCTAACCCTAACACTATCCTTGAACTGATGCTAACCCTAACCCTAACCCTAACACTCTCCTAGGCCTGATGATAACCCTAACCCTTACCCTAACACTATCCTAGGGCTGATGCTAACCCTCACACTAACACTATCCTAGGGCTGATGCTAACACTAACCCTAACCCTTAACGTTATCCTAGGGCTGATGCTAACCCTAACCCTAACTCTAACACTATCTTAGGCCTGATGCTAACCCTAACCCTAACCCTAACACTATCCTAGGCCTGATGCTAACCCTAACCCTAACCCTAACACTATCCTAGGGCTGATGCTAACCCTAACCCTAACACTACCTAGGGCTGATGCTAACCGTAACCCTAACCCTAACACTATCCTAGGGCTGATGCTAACCCTAACAGTAACACTATCCTAGGCCTGATGATAACCCTAACCCTAACCCGGACACTATCCTAGGGCTGATGCTAACCCTAATGCTAACACTATCCTAGGGCTGATGCTACCCCTAACCCTAACCCTAACACTATCCTAGGGCTGACGCTAACGCTAACGCTAACCCTAACACTATCCTTGAACTGATGCTAACCCTAACCCTAACCATAACACTATCCTAGGCCTGATGATAACCCTAACCCTAACCCTAACACTATCCTAGGGTTTATGTTAACCCTAACCCTAACACTATCCTAGGGCTGATGCTAAACCTAACCATAACCCTAACACTATCCTAGGGCTGAAGCAAACCCTAACCCTAACCCTAACACTATCCTAGGGCTGATGCTAACCCTAACCCTAACACTATCCTAGGCCTGATGCTAACCCTAACCCTAACAGTATCCTATGGCTGATGCTAACCCTAACCCTAACCCTAACACTATCCTAGGCCTGATGCTAACCGTATCCCTAACCCTAACACTCTCCTAGGGCTGAGGCTAACCCTAACCCTAACACTATCCTAGGGCTGATGCTAACCCTAACCCTAACACTATCCTAGGCCTGATGCTAACCCTAACCCTAACCCTAACACTATCCTAGGGCTGATGCTAACCCTAACCCTAACACTATCCTAGGGCTGAGGCTAACCCTATCCCTAACCCTAACACTATCCTAGGCCTGATGCTAACCCTATCCCTAACCCTAACACTCTCCTAGGGCTGAGGCTAACCCTAACCCTAACCCTAACACTATCCTAGTGTTTTATGTTAACCCTAACCCTAACACTATCCTAGGCCTGATGCTAAACCTAACACTAACCCTAACACTATCCTAGGGCTGATGCTAACCCTAACCCTAACACTATCCTAGGGCTGATGCTAACCCTAACACTAACACTATCCTAGGGCTGATGCTAACCCTAACCCTAACACTAACACTATCCTAGGCCTGATGCTAACCCTATCCCTAACCCTAACACTCTCCTAGGGCTGAGGCTAACCCTAACCCTAACACTATCCTACGGCTGATCCTAACCCTAACCCTAACCCAAACACTATCCTAGGGTTGATGCTAACCCTAACCCTAACACTATCCTAGGGCTGATGCTAACCCTAACCCTCACCCTAACACTATCCTTGGGCTGATGCTAACCCTAACCCTAACACTATCCTGGGCCTGATGCTAACCCTAACCCTAACACTATCCTAGGGCTGATGCTAACCCTAACCCTAACACTATCCTTGGGCTGATGCTAACCCTAACCCTAACCCTAACACTATCCTAGGGCAGATGCTAACCCTAACGCTAACCCTAACACTATCCTTGAAGTGATGCTAACCCTAACCCTAACCCTAACACTATCCTCGGCCTGATGATAACCCTAACCCTAACCCTAACAGTATCCTAGGGCTGATGCTATCCCTAACACTAACACTATCCTAGGGCTCATGCTAACCGTAACCCTAACCCTAACACTATCCTAGGGCTGATGCTAACCCTAACAGTAACACTATCCTAGGCCTGATGATAACCCTAACCCTAACCCGGACACTATCCTAGGGCTGATGCTAACCCTAATGCTAACACTATCCTAGGGCTGATGCTACCCCTAACCCTAACCCTAACACTATCCTAGGGCTGACGCTAACGCTAACGCTAACCCTAACACTATCCTTGAACTGATGCTAACCCTAACCCTAACCATAACACTATCCTAGGCCTGATGATAACCCTAACCATAACCCTAACACTATCCTAGGGTTTATGTTAACCCTAACCCTAACAATATCCTAGGGCTGATGCTAAACCTAACCATAACCCTAACACTATCCTAGGGCTGATGCAAACCCTAACCCTAACCCTAACACTATCCTAGGGCTGATGCTAACCCTAACCCTAACACTATCCGGGGCCTGATGCTAACCCTAACCCTAACACTATCCTAGGGCTGATGCTAACCCTAACCCTAACCCTAACACTATCCTAGGCCTGATGCTAACCCTATCCCTAACCCTAACACTCTCCTAGGGCTGAGGCTAACCCTAACCCTAACACTATCCTACGGCTGATCCTAACCCTAACCCTAACCCAAACACTATCCTAGGGTTGATGCTAACCCTAACCCTAACACTATCCTAGGGCTGATGCTAACCCTAACCCTAACCCTAACACTATCCTTGGGCTGATGCTCACCCTAACCCTAACACTATCCTGGGCCTGATGCTAACCCTAACCCTAACCCTAACACTATCCTAGGGCTGATGCTAACCCTAACCCTAACACTATCCTTGGGCTGATGCTAAACCTAAGCCTAACCCTAACACTATCCTAGGGCAGATGCTAACCCTAACGCTAACCCTAACACTATCCTTGAACTGATGCTAACCCTAACCAGAACCGTAACACTCTCCTAGGCCTGATGATAACCCTAACCCTAACCCTAACACTATCCTAGGGCTGATGCTAACCCTAACACTAACACTATCCTAGGGCTGATGCTAACACTAACCCTAACCCTTAACGTTATCCTAGGGCTGATGCTAACCCTAACCCTAACTCTAACACTATCTTAGGCCTGAGGCTAACCCTAACCCTAACACTATCCTACGGCTGATGCTAACCCTAACCCTAACCCTAACACTATCCTAGGGCTGATGCTAACCCTAACCCTAACACTATCCTAGGCCTGATGCTAACCCTAACCCTAACCCTAACACTATCCTAGGCCTGATGCTAACCGTATCCCTAACCCTAACACTATCCTAGGGCTGAGGCTAACCCTAACCCTAACACTATCCTACGGCTGATCCTAACCCTAACCCTAACCCAAACACTATCCTAGGGTTGATGCTAACCCTAACCCTAACACTATCCTAGGGCTGATGCTAACCCTAACCCTAACCCTAACACTATCCTTGGGCTGATGCTCACCCTAACCCTAACACTATCCTGGGCCTGATGCTAACCCTAACCCTAACACTATCCTTGGGCTGATGCTAAACCTAACCCTAACCCTAACACTATCCTAGGGCAGATGCTAACCCTAACGCTAACCCTAACACTATCCTTGAACTGATGCTAACCCTAACCCTAACCCTAACACTCTCCTAGGCCTGATGATAACCCTAACCCTAACCCTAACACTATCCTAGGGCTGATGCTAACCCTAACACTAACACTATCCTAGGGCTGATGCTAACACTAACTCTAACCCTTAAAGTTATCCTAGGGCTGATGCTAACCCTAACCCTAACACTAACACTATCTTAGGCCTGAGGCTAACCCTAACCCTAACACTATCCTACGGCTGATGCTAACCCTAACCCTAACCCTAACACTATCCTAGGGCTGATGCTAACCCTAACCCTAACACTATCCCAGGCCTGATGCTAACCCTAACCCTAACCCTAACACTATCCTAGGGCTGATGCTAACCCTAACCCTAACACTATCCTAGGGCTGAGGCTAACCCTATCCCTAACCCTAACACTATCCTAGGCCTGATGCTAACCCTATCCCTAACCCTAACACTCTCCTAGGGCTGAGGCTAACCCTAACCCTAACCCTAACACTATCCTAGTGTTTATGTTAACCCTAACCCTAACACTATCCTAGGGCTGATGCTAAACCTAACACTAACCCTAACACTATCCTAGGGCTGATGCTAACCCTAACCCTAACACTATCCTAGGGCTGATGCTAACCCTAACCCTAACACTATCCTAGGGCTGATGCTAACCCTAACCCTAACACTAACACTATCCTAGGCCTGATGCTAACCCTATCCCTAACCCTAACAATCTCCTAGGGCTGAGGCTAACCCTAACCCTAACACTATCCTACGGCTGATCCTAACCCTAACCCTAACCCAAACACTATCCCTGGGTTGATGCTAACCCTAACCCTAACACTATCCTAGGGCTGATGCTAACCCTAACCCTCACCCTAACACTATCCTTGGGCTGACGCTAACCCTAACCCTAACACTATCCTGGGCCTGATGCTAACCCTAACCCTAACACTATCCTAGGGCTGATGCTAACCCTAACCCTAACACTATCCTTGGGCTGATGCTAACCCTAACACTAACCCTAACACTATCCTAGGGCAGATGCTAACCCTAACGCTAACCCTAACACTATCCTTGAAGTGATGCTAACCCTAACCCTAACCCTAAAACTATCCTCGGCCTGATGATAACCCTAACCCTAACCCTAACACTATCCTAGGGCTGATGCTAACCCTAACACTAACACTATCCTAGGGCTCATGCTAACCGTAACCCTAACCCTAACACTATCCTAGGGCTGATGCTAACCCTAACAGTAACACTATTCTAGGCCTGATGATAACGCTAACCCTAACCCGGACACTATCCTAGGGCTGATGCTAACACTAATGCTAACACTATCCTAGGGCTGATGCTACCCCTAACCCTAACCCTAACACTATCCTAGGGCTGACGCTAACGCTAACGCTAACCCTAACACTATCCTTGAACTGATGCTAACCCTAACCCTAACCATAACACTATCCTAGGCCTGATGATAACCCTAACCCTAACCCTAACACTATCCTAGGGTTTATGTTAACCCTAACCCTAACACTATCCTAGGGCTGCTGCTAAACCTAACCATAACCCTAACACTATCCTAGGGCTGATGCAAACCCTAACCCTAACCCTAACACTATCCTAGGGCTGATGCTAACCCTAACCCTAACACTATCCGGGGCCTGATGCTAACCCTAACCCTAACACTATCCTAGGGCTGATGCTAACCCTAACCCTAACCCTAACACTATCCTAGGCCTGATGCTAACCCTATCCCTAACCCTAACACTCTCCTAGGGCTGAGGCTAACCCTAACCCTAACACTATCCTATGGCTGATCCTAACCCTAACCCTAACCCAAACACTATCCTAGGGTTGATGCTAACCCTAACCCTAACACTATCCTAGGGCTGATGCTAACCCTAACCCTAACCCTAACACTATCCTTGGGCTGATGCTCACCCTAACCCTAACATTATCCTGGGCCTGATGCTAACCCTAACCCTAACCCTAACACTATCCTAGGGCTGATGCTAACCCTAACCCTAACACTATCCTTGGGCTGATGCTAAACCTAAGCCTAACCCTAACACTATCCTAGGGCAGATGCTAACCCTAACGCTAACCCTAACACTATCCTTGAACTGATGCTAACCCTAACCCTAACCCTAACACTCTCCTAGGCCTGATGATAACCCTAACCCTAACCCTAACACTATCCTAGGGCTGATGCTAACCCTAACACTAACACTATCCTAGGGCTGATGCTAACACTAACCCTAACCCTTAACGTTATCCTAGGGCTGATGCTAACCCTAACCCTAACTCTAACACTATCTTAGGCCTGAGGCTAACCCTAACCCTAACACTATCCTACGGCTGATGCTAACCCTAACCCTAACCCTAACACTATCCTAGGGCTGATGCTAACCCTAACACTAACACTATCCTAGGCCTGATGCTAACCCTAACCCTAACCCTAACACTATCCTAGGGTGATGCTAACCCTAACCCTAACACTATCCTAGGGCTGATGCTAACCGTAACCCTAACCCTAACACTATCCTAGGGCTGATGCTAACCCTAACAGTAACACTATCCTAGGCCTGATGATAACCCTAACCCTAACCCGGACACTATCCTAGGGCTGATGCTCACCCTAATCCTAACACTATCCTAGGGCTGATGCTAACCCTACCCCTAACCCTAACACTCTCCAAGGGTTTATGTTAACCCTAACCCTAACACTATCCTAGGGCTGATGCTAACCCTAACCCTAACCCTAACACTATCCTCGGGCTGATGCTAACCCTAACCCTAACACTATCCTAGGCCTGATGCTAACCCTAACCCTAACCCTAACACTATCCTAGGGCTGATGCTAACCGTAACCCTAACACTATCCTAGGGCTGATGGTAACCCTAACCCTAACCCTAACACTATCCTAGGGCTGATGCTAACCCTAACCCTAACACTATCCTAGGCCTGATTATAACCCTAACCCTAACCCTAACACTATCCTAGAGCTGATGCTAACCCTAACCCTAACCCTAACACTATCCTAAGTCTGATGCTAACCCTAGCCCTTACACTATCCTAGGCCTGATGATAACCCTAACCCTAACCTTAACACTATCCTAGGGCTGATGCTAATCCTAACCCTAACCCTAACACTATCCTAGAGCTGATGCTAACCCTAACCCTAACACTATCCTAGGCCTGATGATAACCCTAACCCTAACCCTGACACTATCCTAGGGCTGATGCTAACCCTAACACTAACACTATCCTAGGGCTGATGTTAACCCTAACGCTAACCCTGAACATTATCCTAGGGCTGATGCTAACCCTAACCCTAACTCTAACACTATCTTAGGGCTGAGGCTAACCCTAACCCTAACACTCTCCTACGGCTGATGCTAACCCTAACCCTAACCCTAACACTATCCTAGGGCTGATGCTAACCCTAACCCTAACACTATCCTAGGCCTGATGCTAACCCTAACCCTAACCCTAACACTATCCTAGGGCTGATGCTAACCCTAACCCTAACACTATCCTAGGGCTGATGCTAACCGTAACCCTAACCCTAACACTATCCTAGGGCTGATGCTAACCCTAACAGTAACACTATCCTAGGCCTGATGATAACCCTAACCCTAACGCGGACACTATCCTAGGGCTGATGCTAACCCTAACCCTAACCCTAACACTATCCTAGGGCTGACGCTAACGCTAACGCTAACCCTAACACTATCCTTGAACTGATGCTAACCCTAACCCTAACCATAACACTATCCTAGGCCTGATGATAACCCTAACCCTAACCCTAACACTATCCTAGGGTTTATGTTAACCCTAACCCTAACACTATCCTAGGGCTGATGATAACCTATCCATAACCCTAACACTATCCTAGGGCTGATGCAAACCCTAACCCTAACCATAACACTATCCTAGGGCTGATGCTAACCCTAACCCTAACACTATCCTAGGCCTGATGCTAACCCTAACCCTAACACTATCCTAGGGCTGATGCTAACCCTAACCCTAACCCTAACACTATCCTAGGCCTGATGCTAACCCTATCCCTAACCCTAACACTCTCCTAGGGCTGAGGCTAACCCTAACCCTAACCCTAACTCTATCCTAGAGTTTATGTTAACCCTAACCCTAACACTATCCTAGGGCTGATGCTAACCATAACACTAACACTTTCCTAGGGCTGATGCTGACCCTAACCCTAACACTATCCTAGGACTGATGCTAACACTAACCCTAACCCTAACACTATCCTTGAACTGATGCTAACCCTAACCCTAACCCTAACACTATCCTAGGCCTGATGCTAACCCTATCCCTAACCCTAACACTCTCCTAGGGCTGAGGCTAACCCTAACCTTAACCCTAACACTATCCTAGGGTTTATGTTAACCCTAACCCTAACACTATCCTAGGGCTGATGCTAAACCTAACACTAACCCTAACACTATCCTAGGGCTGATGCTAACCCTAACCCTAACACTATCCTAGGGCTGATGCTAACCCTAACCCTAACACTATCCTAGGGCTGATGCTAACCCTAACCCTAACACTAACACTATCCTAGGCCTGATGCTAACCCTATCCCTAACCCTAACACTCTCCTAGGGCTGAGGCTAACCCTAACCCTAACACTATCCTACGGCTGATCCTAACCCTAACCCTAACCCAAACACTATCCTAGGGTTGATGCTAACCCTAACCCTAACACTATCCTAGGGCTGATGCTAACCCTAACCCTCACCCTAACACTATCCTTGGGCTGATGCTAACCCTAACCCTAACACTATCCTGGGCCTGATGCTAACCCTAACCCTAACCCTAACACTATCCTAGGGCTGATGCTAACCCTAACCCTAACACTATCCTTGGGCTGATGCTAACCCTAACCCTAACCCTAACACTATCCTAGGGCAGATGCTAACCCTAACGGTAACCCTAACACTATCCTTGAAGTGATGCTAACCCTAACCCTAACCCTAACACTATCCTAGGCCTGATGATAACCCTAACCCTAACCCTAACACTATCCTAGGGCTGATGCTAACCCTAACACTAACACTATCCTAGGGCTGATGCTAACCCTAACCCTAACCCTTAACGTTATCCTAGGGCTGATGCTAACCCTAACCCTAACTCTAACACTATCTTAGGCCTGAGGGTAACCCTAACCCTAACACTATCCTACGGCTGATGCTAACCCTAACCCTAACCCTAACACTATCCTAGGGCTGATGCTAACCCTAACCCTAACACTATCCTAGGCCTGATGCTAACCCTAACCCTATCCCTAACACTATCCTAGGGCTGATGCTAACCCTAACCCTAACACTATCCTAGGGCTGATGCTAACCCTAACCCTAACACTATCCTAGGCCTGATGATAACCCTAACCCTAACCCTGACACTATCCTAGGGCTGATGCTAACCCTAACCCTAACACTATCCTAGGGCTGATGCTAACCCTAACCCTAACCCTAACACTATCCTTGAACTGATGCTAACCCTAACCCTAACCATAACACTATCCTAGGCCTGATGATAACCCTAACCCTAACCCTAACACTATCCTAGGGTTTATGTTAACCCTAACCCTAACACTATCCTAGGGGTGATGCTAACCCTAACCCTAAACCTAACACTATCCTAGGGCGGATGCTAACCCTAACCCTAACCCTAACACTATCCTAGGGCTGATGCTAACCCTAAACCTAACACTATCCTAGGGCTGATGCTAACGCTAACCCTAACCCTAACACTCCCCAAGGGCTGATGCTAACCCTAACCCTAACCCTAACACTATCCTAGGGCTGATGCTAACCCTAACCCTAACCCTAACACTATCCTCGGGCTGATGCTAACCCTAACCCTAACACTATCCTAGGCCTGATGCTAACCCTAACCCTAACCCTAACACTATCCTAGGGCTGATGCTAACCGTAACCCTAACACTATCCTAGGACTGATGGTAACCCTAACCCTAACCCTAACACTATCCTAGGGCTGATGCTAACCCTAACCCTAACACTATCCTAGGCCTGATGATAACCCTAACCCTAACCCTAACACTATCCTAGGGCTGATGCTAACCCTAACCCTAACACTATCCTAGAGCTGATGCTAACCCTAACCCTAACCCTAACACTATCCTAAGTCTGATGCTAACCCTAGCCCTCACACTATCCTAGGCCTGATGATAACCCTAACCCTAACCTTAACACTATCCTAGGGCTGATGCTAACCCTAACCCTAACCCTAACACTATCGTAGAGCTGATGCTAACCCTAACCCTAACACTATCCTAGGCCTGATGATAACCCTAACCCTAACCATGACACTACCCTAGGGCTCATGCTAACCCTAACCCTAACACTATCCTAGCGCTGATGCTAACCCTAACCCTAACACTAACACTATCCTAGGCCTGATGCTAACCCTATCACTAACCCTAACACTCTCCTAGGGCTGAGGCTAACCCTAACCCTAACACTATCCTAGGGAAGATGCTAACCCTAACGCTAACCCTAACAGTATACTAAAACTGATGCTAACCCTAACCCTAACCCTAACACTATCCTAGGCCTGATGATAACCCTAACCCTGACCCTAACACTATCCTAGGGTTTATGTTAACCCTAACCCTAACACTATCCTAGGGCTGATGCTAACCCTAACCCTAACCCTAACACTATCCTAGGGCGGATGCTAACCCTAACCCTAACCCTAAAACTATCCTAGGGCTCATGCTAACCCTAACACTAACACTATCCTAGGCCTGATGCTAACCCCAACCCTAACCCTAACACTATCCTAGGGCTGATGCTAACCCTAACCCTAACACTATCCTAGGGCTGATGCTAACCCTAACACTAACACTATCCTAGGGCTGATGCTAACCCTAACCATAACCCTAACACTCTCCAAGGGCTGATGCTAACCCTAACGTAACCCTAACACTATCCTAGGGCTGATGCTAACCCTAACCATAACCCTAACACTCTCCAAGGGCTGATGCTAACCCTAACCCTAACACTATCCTAGGGCTGATGCTAACCCTAACCCTAACCCTAACACTATCCTAGGGCTGATGCTAACCCTAACCCTAACAGTATCCTAGGGCTGATGCTAACCGTAACCCTAACCCTAATACTATCCTAAGTCTGATGCTAACCCTAGCCCTCACACTATACTAAGCCTGATGATAACCCTAACCCTAACCTTAACACTATCCTAGGGCTGATGCTAACCCTAACCCTAACACTAACACTATCCTAGAGCTGATGCTAACCCTAACGCTAACACTATCCTAGGCCTGATGATAACCCTAACCCTAACCCTGTCACTATCCTAGGGCTGATGCTAACCCTAACCTAACACTATCCTAGGGCTGATGCTATCCCTAACCCTAACCCTAACACTATCCTAGGCCTGATGTTAACCCTATCCCTAACCCTAACACTCTCCTAGGGCTGAGGCTAACCCTAACCCTAACACTATCCTAGGGCTGATGCTAACCCTAACCCTAACCCAAACACTATCCTAGGGTTGATGCTAACCCTAACCCTAACACTATCCTAGGGCTGATGCTAACCCTAACCCTAACCCTAACACTATCCTTGGGCTGATGCTAACCCTAACCCTAACACTATCCTGGGCCTGATGCTAACCCTAACCCTAACCCTAACACTATCCTAGGGCTGATGCTAACCCTAACCCTAACACTATCCTTGGGCTGATGCTAACCCTAACCCTAACCCTAACAATATCCTAGGGCAGATGCTAACCCTAACGCTAACCCTAACACTATCCTTGAACTGATGCTAACCCTAACCCTAACCCTAACACTATCCTAGGCCTGATGATAACCCTAACCCTAACCCTAACACTATCCTAGGGTTTATGTTAACCCTAACCCTAACACTATCCTAGGGCTGATGCTAACCCTAACCCTAACCCTAACACTATCCTAGGGCGGATGCTAACCCTAACCCAAACCCTAACAGTATCCTAGGGCTGATGCTAACCCTAACACTAACACTATCCTAGGGCTGATGCTAACCCTAACCCTAACCCTAACATTATCCTAGGGCTGATGCTAACCCTAACCCTAACTCTAACACTATCTTAGGGCTGAGGCTAACCCTAAACCTAACACTATCCTACGGCTGATGCTAACCCTAACCCTAACCCAAACACTATCCTAGGGTTGATGCTAACCCTAACCCTAACACTATCCTAGGCCTGATGCTAACCCTAACCCTAACCCTAACACTATCCTCGGGCTGATGCTAACCCTAACCCTAACACTATCCTAGGTCTGATGCTAACCCTAAACCTAACACTATCCTAGGGCTGATGCTAACCCTAACCCTAACCCTAACACTATCCTAGGGCTGATGTTAACCCTAACCCCAACACTATCCTAGGGCTGATGCTAACCCTAACTCTAACCCTAACACTCTCCTAGGGCTGATGCTAACCCTAACCCTAACACTGTTCTAGGCCTGATGCTAACCCTAACCCTAACCCTAACACTATCCTAGGCCTGATGCTAAACCTATCCCTAACCATAACACTCTCCTAGGGCTGATGCTAACCCTAACCCTAACACTATCCTAGGGCTGATGCTAACCCTAACCCTAACCCTAACACTATCCTAAGTCTGATGCTAACCCTAGCCCTCACACTATCCTAGGCCTGATGATAACCCTAACCCTAACCTTAACACTATCCTAGGGCTGATGCTAACCCTAACCCTATCCCTAACACTATCCTAAGTCTGATGCTAACCCTAGCCCTCACACTATCCTAGGCCTGATGATAACCCTAACCCTAACCCTAACACTATCCTAGGGCTGATGCTAACCCTAACCCTAACACTATCCTAGGGCTGATGCTAACCCTAACGCTAACCATAACACTATCCTTGAACTGATGCTAACCCTAACCCTAACCCTAACACTAACACTATCCTAGGCCTGATGATAACCCTAACCCTAACCCTAACACTATCCTAGGGTTTATGTTAACCCTAAGCCTAACACTATCCTAGGGCTGATGCTAACCCTAACCTTAACCCTAACACTATCCTAGGGCGGATGCTAACCCTAACCCTAACCCTAACACTATCCTAGGGCTGATGCTAACCCTATCCCTAACCCTAACACTATCCTAGGGCTGATGCTAACCCTAACCCTAACACTATCCTAGGCCTGATGCTAACCCTAACCCTAACACATACACTATCCTAGGGCTGATGCTAACCCTAACCCTAACCCTAACACTATCCTAGGGCTGATGCTAACCCTAACCCTAACAATATCGTAGGGCTGATGCTAACCCTAACCCTAACCCTAACACTATCCTAGGCCTGATGCTAACCCTAACCCTAACACTTACAGTATCCTAGGGCTGATGCTAACCCTAACCCTAACCCTAACACTATGCTAGGTCTGATGCTAACCCTAAACCTAACACTATCCTAGGGCTGCTGCTAACCCTAACCCTAACCCTAACACTCTCCTAGGGCTGATGCTAACCCTAACCCTAACACTATCCTAGGCCTGATGATAACCCTAACCCTAACACTATCCTGGGGATGATGCTAACCCTAACCCTAACCCTAACACTATCCTAGGCCTGATGCTAAACCTATCCCTAACCATAACACTCTCCTAGGGCTGATGCTAACCCTAACCCTAACACTATCCTAGGGCTGATGCTAACCCTAACCCTAACCCTAACACTATCCTAAGTCTGATGCTAACCCTAGCCCTCACACTATCCTAGGCCTGAGGATAACCCTAACCTTAACCTTAACACTATCCTAGGGCTGATGCTAACCCTAACCCTATCCCTAACACTATCCTAGAGCTGATGCTAACCCTAACCCTAACACTATCCTAGGCCTGATGATAACCCTAACCCTAACCCTAACACTATCCTAGGGCTGATGATAACCCTAACCCTAACACTATCCTAGGGCTGATGCTAACCCTAACGCTAACCGTAACACTATCCTTGAACTGATGCTAACCCTAACCCTAACCCTAACACTATCCTAGGCCTGATGATAACTCTAACCCTAACCCTAACACTATCCTAGGGCGGATGCTAACCCTAACCCTAACCCTAACACTATCCTAGGGCTGATGCTAACCCTAACACTAACACTATCCTATGGCTGATGCTAACCCTAACCCTAACCCTAACACTATCCTAGGGCTGATGCTAACCCTAACCCTAACCCTAACACTATCCTAAGGCTGATGCTAACCCTAACACTAACACTATCCTGGGCCTGGTGCTAACCCTAACCCTAACCCTAACACTATCCTAGGGCTGATGCTAACCCTAACCCTAATACTATCCTAGGGCTGATGCTTACCCTAACCCTAACCCTAACACTATCCTAGGGCTGATGCTAACCCTAACCCTAACCCTAACACTATCCTAGGGCTGATGCTAACCCTAACCCTAACACTATCCTAGTTCTGATGCTAACGCTAACCCTAACACTTACACTATCCTAGGGCTGATGCTAACCCTAACCCTAACCCTAACACTATCCTAGGTCTGATGGTAACCCTAAACCTAACAGTATCCTAGGGCTTATGCTAAACCTAACCCTAACACTAACACTATCCTAGGGCTGATGTTAACCCTAACCCTAACACTATCCTAGGGCTGATGCTAACCCTAACCCTAACCCTAACACTCTCCTAGGGCTGATGCTAACCCTAACCCTAACACTATCCTAGGCCTGATGCTAACCCTAACCCTAACACTATCCTAGGGCTGATGCTAACCCTAACCCTAACCCTAACACTATCCTAGGGTTGATGCTAACCCTAACCCTAACACTATCCTACGGCTGATGCTAACCCTAACCCTAACCCTAACACTATCCTAGGGCTGATGCTAACCCTAACCCTAACACTATCCTAGGCCTGATGCTAACCCTAACCCTAACCCTAACACTATCCTAGGGCTGATGCTAACCCTAACCCTAACACTATCCTAGGGCTGATGCTAACCCTAACCCTAACACTATCCTAGGCCTGATGATAACCCTAACCCTAACCCTGACACTATCCTAGGGCTGATGCTAACCCTAACCCTAACACTATCCTAGGGCTGATGCTAACCCTAACCCTAAGCCTAACACTATCCTAGGGCTGATGCTAAACCTAACGCTAACCCTAACACTATCCTTGAACTGATGCTAACCCTAACCCTAACCATAACACTATCCTAGGCCTGATGATAACCCTAACCCTAACCCTAACACTATCCTAGGGTTTATGTTAACCCTAACCCTAACACTATCCTAGGGCTGATGCTAACCCTAACCCTAAACCTAACACTATCCTAGGGCGGATGCTAACCCTAACCCTAACCCTAACACTATCCTAGGGCTGATGCTAACCCTAACCCTAAACCTAACACTATCCTAGGGCGGATGCTAACCCTAACCCTAACCCTAACACTCCCCAAGGGCTGATGCTAACCCTAACCCTAACCCTAACACTATCCTAGGGCTGATGCTAACCCTAACCCTAACCCTAACACTATCCTCGGGCTGATGCTAACCCTAACCCTAACACTATCCTAGGCCTGATGCTAACCCTAACCCTAACCCTAACACTATCCTAGGGCTGATGCTAACCCTAACCCTAAGTCTATCAATATCTTAGGGCTGAGGCTAACCCTAAACCAAACACTATCCTACGGCTGATGCTAACCCGAACCCTAACCCTAACACTATCCTAGGGCTGATGCTAACACTAACCCTAACACTATCCTAGGGCTGATGCTAACCCTAACCCTAATACTATCCTAGGGCTGATGCTAACCCTAACCCTAACCCTAACACTATCCTAGGGCTGATGCTAACCCTATCCCTAACCCTAACACTATCCTAGGGCTGATGCTAACCCTAACCCTAACACTATCCTAGGCCTGATGCTAACCCTAACCCTACCACATACACTATCCTAGGGCTGATGTTAACCCTAACCCTAACCCTAACACTATCCTAGGGCTGATGCTAACCCTAACCCTAACAATATCGTAGGGCTGATGCTAACCCTAACCCTAACCCTAACACTATCCTAGGCCTGATGCTAACCCTAACCCTAACACTTACAGTATCCTAGGGCTGATGCTAACCCTAACCCTAACCCTAACACTATGCTAGGTCTGATGCTAACCCTAAACCTAACACTATCCTAGGGCTGCTGCTAACCCTAACCCTAACCCTAACACTCTCCTAGGGCTGATGCTAACCCTAACCCTAACACTATCCTAGGCCTGATGATAACCCTAACCCTAACACTATCCTGGGGATGATGCTAACCCTAACCCTAACCCTAACACTATCCTAGGCCTGATGCTAAACCTATCCCTAACCATAACACTCTCCTAGAGCTGATGCTAACCCTAACCCTAACACTATCCTAGGGCTGATGCTAACCCTAACCCTAACCCTAACACTATCCTAAGTCTGATGCTAACCCTAGCCCTCACACTATCCTAGGCCTGAGGATAACCCTAACCCTAACCTTAACACTATCCTAGGGCTGATGCTAACCCTAACCCTATCCCTAACACTATCCTAGAGCTGATGCTAACCCTAACCCTAACACTATCCTAGGCCTGATGATAACCCTAACCCTAACCCTAACACTATCCTAGGGCTGATGATAACCCTAACCCTAACACTATCCTAGGGCTGATGCTAACCCTAACGCTAACCCTAACACTATCCTTGAACTGATGCTAACCCTAACCCTAACCCTAACACTATCCTAGGCCTGATGATAACTCTAACCCTAACCCTAACACTATCCTAGGGCGGATGCTAACCCTAACCCTAACCCTAACACTATCCTAGGGCTGATGCTAACCCTAACACTAACACTATCCTATGGCTGATGCTAACCCTAACCCTAACCCTAACACTATCCTAGGGCTGATGCTAACCCTAACCCTAACCCTAACACTATCCTAAGGCTGATGCTAACCCTAACACTAACACTATCCTGGGCCTGGTGCTAACCCTAACCCTAACCCTAACACTATCCTAGGGCTGATGCTAACCCTAACCCTAATACTATCCTAGGGCTGATGCTTACCCTAACCCTAACCCTAACACTATCCTAGGGCTGATGCTAACCCTAACCCTAACCCTAACACTATCCTAGGGCTGATGCTAACCCTAACCCTAACACTATCCTAGTTCTGATGCTAACGCTAACCCTAACACTTACACTATCCTAGGGCTGATGCTAACCCTAACCCTAACCCTAACACTATCCTAGGGCTGATGTTAACCCTAACCCTAACACTATCCTAGGGCTGATGCTAACCCTAACCCTAACCCTAACACCCTCCTAGGGCTGATGCTAACCCTAACCCTAACACTATCCTAGGCCTGATGCTAACCCTAACCCTAACACTATCCTAGGGCTGATGCTAACCCTAACCCTAACCCTAACACTATCCTAGGGTTGATGCTAACCCTAACCCTAACACTATCCTACGGCTGATGCTAACCCTAACCCTAACCCTAACACTATCCTAGGGCTGATGCTAACCCTAACCCTAACACTATCCTAGGCCTGATGCTAACCCTAACCCTAACCCTAACACTATCCTAGGGCTGATGCTAACCCTAACCCTAACACTATCCTAGGGCTGATGCTAACCCTAACCCTAACACTATCCTAGGCCTGATGATAACCCTAACCCTAACCCTGACACTATCCTAGGGCTGATGCTAACCCTAACCCTAAACCTAACACTATCCTAGGGCGGATGCTAACCCTAACCCTAACCCTAACACTATCCTAGGGCTGATGCTAACCCTAAACCTAACACTATCCTAGGGCTGATGCTAACCCTAACCCTAACCCTAACACTCCCCAAGGGCTGATGCTAACCCTAACCCTAACCCTAACACTATCCTAGGGCTGATGCTAACCCTAACCCTAACCCTAACACTATCCTCGGGCTGATGCTAACCCTAACCCTAACACTATCCTAGGCCTGATGCTAACCCTAACCCTAACCCTAACACTATCCTAGGGCTGATGGTAACCGTAACCCTAACACTATCCTAGGGCTGATGGTAACCCTAACCCTAACCCTAACACTATCCTAGGGCTGATGCTAACCCTAACCCTAACACTATCCTAGGCCTGATGATAACCCTAACCCTAACCCTAACACTATCCTAGGGCTGATGCTAACCCTAACCCTAACACTATCCTAGAGCTGATGCTAACCCTAACCCTAACCCTAAGACTATCCTAAGTCTGATGCTAACCCTAGCCCTCACACTATCCTAGGCCTGATGATAACCCTAACCCTAACCTTAACACTATCCTAGGGCTGATGCTAACCCTAACCCTAACCCTAACACTATCGTAGAGCTGATGCTAACCCTAACCCTAACACTATCCTAGGCCTGATGATAACCCTAACCCTAACCATGACACTACCCTAGGGCTCATGCTAACCCTAACCCTAACACTATCCTAGCGCTGATGCTAACCCTAACCCTAACACTAACACTATCCTAGGCCTGATGCTAACCCTATCACTAACCCTAACACTCTCCTAGGGCTGAGGCTAACCCTAACCCTAACACTATCCTAGGGCAGATGCGAACCCTAACGCTAACCCTAACAGTATACTAAAACTGATGCTAACCCTAACCCTAACCCTAACACTATCCTAGGCCTGATGATAACCCTAACCCTGACCCTAACACTATCCTAGGGTTTATGTTAACCCTAAACCTAACACTATCCTAGGGCTGATGCTAACCCTAACCCTAACCCTAACACTATCCTAGGGCGGATGCTAACCCTAACCCTAACCCTAAAACTATCCTAGGGCTCATGCTAACCCTAACACTAACACTATCCTAGGCCTGATGCTAACCCTAACCCTAACCCTAACACTATCCTAGGGCTGATGCTAACCCTAACCCTAACACTATCCTAGGGCTGATGCTAACCCTAACACTAACACTATCCTAGGGCTGATGCTAACCCTAACCATAACCCTAACACTCTCCAAGGGCTGATGCTAACCCTAACCTAACCCTAACACTATCCTAGGGCTGATGCTAACCCTAACCATAACCCTAACACTCTCCAAGGGCTGATGATAACCCTAACCCTAACACTATCCTAGGGCTGATGCTAACCCTAACCCTAACCCTAACACTATCCTAGGGCTGATGCTAACCCTAACCATAACACTATCCTAGGCCTGATGATAACCCTAACCCTAACCCTAACAGTATCCTAGGCCTTATGCTAACCCTAACCCTAACACTAACACTATCCTAGGGCTGATGTTAACCCTAACCCTAACACTATCCTAGGGCTGATGCTAACCCTAACCCTAACCCTAACACCCTCCTAGGGCTGATGCTAACCCTAACCCTAACACTATCCTAGGCCTGATGCTAACCCTAACCCTAACACTATCCTAGGGCTGATGCTAACCCTAACCCTAACCCTAACACTATCCTAGGGCTGATGCTAACCCTAACCCTAACCCTAACACTATCCTAGGGCTGATGCTAACCCTAACCCTAACACTATCCTAGTTCTGATGCTAACGCTAACCCTAACACTTACACTATCCTAGGGCTGATGCTAACCCTAACCCTAACCCTAACACTATCCTAGGTCTGATGGTAACCCTAAACCTAACAGTATCCTAGGGCTTATGCTAACCCTAACCCTAACACTAACACTATCCTAGGGCTGATGTTAACCCTAACCCTAACACTATCCTAGGGCTGATGCTAACCCTAACCCTAACCCTAACACTCTCCTAGGGCTGATGCTAACCCTAACCCTAACACTATCCTAGGCCTGATGCTAACCCTAACCCTAACACTATCCTAGGGCTGATGCTAACCCTAACCCTAACCCTAACACTATCCTAGGGTTGATGCTAACCCTAACCCTAACACTATCCTACGGCTGATGCTAACCCTAACCCTAACCCTAACACTATCCTAGGGCTGATGCTAACCCTAACCCTAACACTATCCTAGGCCTGATGCTAACCCTAACCCTAACCCTAACACTATCCTAGGGCTGATGCTAACCCTAACCCTAACACTATCCTAGGGCTGATGCTAACCCTAACCCTAACACTATCCTAGGCCTGATGATAACCCTAACCCTAACCCTGACACTATCCTAGGGCTGATGCTAACCCTAACCCTAACACTATCCTAGGGCTGATGCTAACCCTAACCCTAACCCTAACACTATCCTAGGGCTGATGCTAAACCTAACGCTAACCCTAACACTATCCTTGAACTGATGCTAACCCTAACCCTAACCATAACACTATCCTAGGCCTGATGATAACCCTAACCCTAACCCTAACACTATCCTAGGGTTTATGTTAACCCTAACCCTAACACTATCCTAGGGCTGATGCTAACCCTAACCCTAAACCTAACACTATCCTAGGGCGGATGCTAACCCTAACCCTAACCCTAACACTATCCTAGGGCTGATGCTAACCCTAAACCTAACACTATCCTAGGGCTGATGCTAACCCTAACCCTAACCCTAACACTCCCCAAGGGCTGATGCTAACCCTAACCCTAACCCTAACACTATCCTAGGGCTGATGCTAACCCTAACCCTAACCCTAACACTATCCTCGGGCTGATGCTAACCCTAACCTAACACTATCCTAGGCCTGATGCTAACCCTAACCCTAACCCTAACACTATCCTAGGGCTGATGGTAACCGTAACCCTAACACTATCCTAGGGCTGATGGTAACCCTAACCCTAACACTAACACTATCCTAGGGCTGATGCTAACCCTAACACTAACACTATCCTAGGCCTGATGATAACCCTAACCCTAACCCTAACACTATCCTAGGGCTGATGCTAACCCTAACCCTAACACTATCCTAGAGCTGATGCTAACCCTAACCCTAACCCTAACACTATCCTAAGTCTGATGCTAACCCTAGCCCTCACACTATCCTAGGCCTGATGATAACCCTAACCCTAACCTTAACACTATCCTAGGGCTGATGCTAACCCTAACCCTAACCGTAACACTATCGTAGAGCTGATGCTAACCCTAACCCTAACACTATCCTAGGCCTGATGATAACCCTAACCCTAACCATGACACTACCCTAGGGCTCATGCTAACCCTAACCCTAACACTATCCTAGCGCTGATGCTAACCCTAACCCTAACACTAACACTATCCTAGGCCTGATGCTAACCCTATCACTAACCCTAACACTCTCCTAGGGCTGAGGCTAACCCTAACCCTAACACTATCCTAGGGCAGATGCTAACCCTAACGCTAACCCTAACAGTATACTAAAACTGATGCTAACCCTAACCCTAACCCTAACACTATCCTAGGCCTGATGATAACCCTAACCCTGACCCTAACACTATCCTAGGGTTTATGTTAACCCTAACCCTAACACTATCCTAGGGCTGATGCTAACCCTAACCCTAACCCTAACACTATCCTAGGGCGGATGCTAACCCTAACCCTAACCCTAAAACTATCCTAGGGCTCATGCTAACCCTAACACTAACACTATCCTAGGCCTGATGCTAACCCTAACCCTAACCCTAACACTATCCTAGGGCTGATGCTAACCCTAACCCTAACACTATCCTAGGGCTGATGCTAACCCTAACACTAACACTATCCTAGGGCTGATGCTAACCCTAACCATAACCCTTACACTCTCCAAGGGCTGATGCTAACCCTAACCTAACCCTAACACTATCCTAGGGCTGATGCTAACCCTAACCATAACCCTAACACTCTCCAAGGGCTGATGCTAACCCTAACCCTAACACTATCCTAGGGCTGATGCTAACCCTAACCCTAACCCTAACACTATCCTAGGGCTGATGCTAACCCTAACCATAACACTATCCTAGGCCTGATGATAACCCTAACCCTAACCTTAACACTATCCTAGGGCTGATGCTAACCCTAACCCTAACACTAACACTATCTTAGAGCTGATGCTAACCCTAACCATAACACTATCCTAGGCCTGATGATAACCCTAACCCTAACCCTGTCACTATCCTTGGGCTGATGCTAACCCTAACCCTAACACTATCCTGGGCCTCATGCTAACCCTAACCCTAACCCTAACACTATCCTAGGGCTGATGCTAACCCTAACCCTAACACTATCCTTGGGCTGATGCTAACCCTAACCCTAACCCTAACAATATCCTAGGGCAGATGCTAACCCTAACGCTAACCCTAACACTATCCTTGAACTGATGCTAACCCTAACCCTAACACTAACACTATCCTAGGCCTGATGATAACCCTAACCCTAACCCTAACACTATCCTAGGGTTTATGTTAACCCTAACCCTAACACTATCCTAGGGCTGATGCTAACCCTAACCCTAACCCTAACACTATCCTAGGGCGGATGCTAACCCTAACCCAAACCCTAACACTATCCTAGGTCTGATGCTAACCCTAACACTAACACTATCCTAGGGCTGATGCTAACCCTAACCCTAACCCTAACATTATCCTAGGGCTGATGCTAACCCTAACCCTAACTCTAACACTATCTTAGGGCTGAGGCTAACCCTAAACCTAACACTATCCTACGGCTGATGCTAACCCTAACCCTAACCCAAACACTATCCTAGGGTTGATGCTAACCCTAACCCTAACTCTATCCTAGGCCTGATGCTAACCCTAACCCTAACCCTAACACTATCCTAGGGCTGATGCTAACCCTAACCCTAACACTATCCTAGATCTGATGCTAACCCTAAACCTAACACTATCCTAGGGCTGATGCTAACCCTAACCCTAACCCTAACACTATCCTAGGGCTGATGTTAACCCTAACCCCAACACTATCCTAGGGCTGATGCTAACCCTAACTCTAACCCTAACACTCTCCTAGGGCTGATGCTAACCCTAACCCTAACACTGTTCTAGGCCTGATGCTAACCCTAACCCTAACACTATCCTAGGGCTGATGCTAACCCTAACCCTAACCCTAACACTATCCTAGGCCTGATGCTAAACCTATCCCTAACCATAACACTCTCCTAGGGCTGATGCTAACCCTAACCCTAACACTATCCTAGGGCTGATGCTAACCCTAACCCTAACCCTAACACTATCCTAAGTCTGATGCTAACCCTAGCCCTCACACTATCCTAGGCCTGATGATAACCCTAACCCTAACCTTAACACTATCCTAGGGCTGATGCTAACCCTAACCCTATCCCTAACACTATCCTAAGTCTGATGCTAACCCTAGCCCTCACACTATCCTAGGCCTGATGATAACCCTAACCCTAACCCTAACACTATCCTAGGGCTGATGCTAACCCTAACCCTAACACTATCCTAGGGCTGATGCTAACCCTAACGCTAACCATAACACTATCCTTGAACTGATGCTAACCCTAACCCTAACCCTAACACTAACACTATCCTAGGCCTGATGATAACCCTAACCCTAACCCTAACACTATCCTAGGGTTTATGTTAATCCTAACCCTAACACTATCCTAGGGCTGATGCTAACCCTAACCCTAACCCTAACACTATCCTAGGGCGGATGCTAACCCTAACCCTAACACTAACACTATCCTAGGGCTGAAGCTAACCCTAACACTAACACTATCCTAGGGCTGATGCTAACCCTAACCCTAACCCTAACACTATCCTAGGGCTGATGCTAACCCTAACCCTAAGTCTATCAATATCTTAGGGCTGAGGCTAACCCTAAACCAAACACTATCCTACGGCTGATGCTAACCCGAACCCTAACCCTAACACTATCCTAGGGCTGATGCTAACCCTAACCCTAACACTATCCTAGGGCTGATGCTAACCCTAACCCTAATACTATCCTAGGGCTGATGCTAACCCTAACCCTAACCCTAACACTATCCTAGGGCTGATGCTAACCCTATCCCTAACCCTAACACTATCCTAGGGCTGATGCTAACCCTAACCCTAACAATATCGTAGGGCTGATGCTAACCCTAACCCTAACCCTAACACTATCCTAGGACTGATGCTAACCCTAACCCTAACACTTACACTATCCTAGGGCTGATGCTAACCCTAACCCTAACCCTAACACTATCCTAGGTCTGATGCTAACCCTAAACCTAACACTATCCTAGGGCTGATGCTAACCCTAACCCTAAACCTAACTCTCTCCTAGGGCTGATGCTAACCCTAACCCTAACACTATCCTAGGCCTGATGCTAACCCTAACCCTAACACTATCCTAGGGATGATTCTAACCCTAACCCTAACACTAACACTATCCTAGGCCTGATGCTAAACCTATCCCTAACCATAACACTCTCCTAGGGCTGATGCTAACCCTAACCCTAACACTATCCTAGGGCTGCTGCTAACCCTAACCCTAACCCTAACACTATCCTAAGTCTGATGCTAACCCTAGCCCTCACACTATCCTAGGCCTGAGGATAACCCTAACCCTAACCTTAACACTATCCTAGGGCTGATGCTAACCCTAACCCTATCCCTAACACTATCCTAGAGCTGATGCTAACCCTAACCCTAACACTATCCTAGGCCTGATGATAACCCTAACCCTAACCCTAACACTATCCTAGGGCTGATGATAACCCTAACCCTAACACTATCCTAGGGCTGATGCTAACCCTAACGCTAACCCTAACACTATCCTTGAACTGATGCTAACCCTAACCCTACCCCTAACACTATCCTAGGCCTGATGATAACTCTAACCCTAACCCTAACACTATCCTAGGGCGGATGCTAACCCTAACCCTAACCCTAACACTATCCTAGGGCTGATGCTAACCCTAACACTAACACTATCCTATGGCTGATGCTAACCCTAACCCTAACCCTAACACTATCCTAGGGCTGATGCTAACCCTAACCCTAACCCTAACACTATCCTAAGGCTGATGCTAACCCTAACACTAACACTATCCTGGGCCTGGTGCTAACCCTAACCCTAACCCTAACACTATCCTAGGGCTGATGCTAACCCTAACCCTAATACTATCCTAGGGCTGATGCTAACCCTAACCCTAACCCTAACACTATCCTAGGGCTGATGCTAACCCTAACCCTAACCCTAACACTATCCTAGGGCTGATGCTAACCCTAACCCTAACACTATCCTAGTTCTGATGCTAACGCTAACCCTAACACTTACACGATCCTAGGGCTGATGCTAACCCTAACCCTAACCCTAACACTATCCTAGGTCTGATGGTAACCCTAAACCTAACAGTATCCTAGGGCTGATGCTAACCCTAACCCTAACACTATCCTAGGCCTGATGCTAACCCTGACCCTAACACTATCCTAGGGCTGATGCTAACCCTAACCCTAACCCTAACACTATCCTAGGGTTGATGCTAACCCTAACCCTAACACTATCTTAGGGCTGATGCTAACCCTAACCCTAACCCTAACACTATCCTAGGGCTGATGCTAACCCTAACCCTAACACTATCCTAGGTCTGATGCTAACCCTAACCCTAACCCTAACACTATCCTAGGGCTGATGCTAACCCTAACCCTAACACTATCCTAGGGCTGATGCTAACGCTAACCCTAACCCTAACACTATCCTAGGGCTGATGCTAACCCTAACCCTAACACTATCTTAGGGCTGATGCTAACCCTAACCATAACACTATCCTAGGGCTGATGCTAACCCTAACCCTAACCCTAACACTATCCTAGGGCTGATGCTAACCCTAACCCTAACACTGTCCTAGGCCTGATGCTAACCCTAACCCTAACACTATCCTAGGGCTGATGCTAACCCTAACCCTAACCCTAACACTATCCTAGGCCTGATGCTAAACCTATCCCTAACCATAACACTCTCCTAGGGCTGATGCTAACCCTAACGCTAACACTATCCTAAGTCTGATGCTAACCCTAGCCCTCACACTATTCTAGGCCTGATGATAACCCTAACCCTAACCTTAACAGTATCCTAGGGCTGATGCTAACCCTAACCCTTTCCCTAACACTATCCTAAGTCTGATGCTAACCATAGCCCTCACACTATCCTAGGCCTGATGATAACCCTAACCCTAACCCTAACACTATCCTAGGGCTGATGCTAACCCTAACCCTCACACTATCCTAGGGCTGATGCTAACCCTAACGCTAACCATAACACTATCCTTGAACTGATGCTAACCCTAACCCTAACCCTAACACTAACACTATCCTAGGCCTGATGATAACCCTAACCCTAACCCTAACACTATCCTAGGGTTTATGTTAACCCTAACCCTAACACTATCCTAGGGCTGATGCTAACCCTAACCCTAACCCTAACACTATCCTAGGGCTGATGCTAACCCTAACCCTAACCCTAACACTATCCTAGGGCTGATGCTAACCCTAACCCTAAGTCTATCACTCTCTTAGGACTGAGGCTAACCCTAAACCAAACACTATCCTACGGCTGATGCTAACCCTAACCCTAACCCTAACACTATCCTAGGGCTGATGCTAACCCTAACCCTAACACTATCCTAGGGCTGATGCTAACCCTAACCCTAATACTATCCTAGGGCTGATGCCAACCCAAACCCTAACCCTAACACTATCCTAGGGCTGATGCTAACCCTATCCCTAACCCTAACACTATCCTAGGGCTGATGCTAACCCTAACCCTAACACTATCCTAGGCCTGATGCTAACCCTAACCCTAACACTTACACTATCCTATGGCTGATGCTAACCCTAACCCTAACACTAACACTATCCTAGGTCTGATGATAACCCTAAACCTAACACTATCCTAGGGCTGATGCTAACCCTAACCCGAACCCTAACACTATCCTAGGGCTGATGTTAACCCTAACCCTAACACTATCCTAGGGCTGATGCTAACCCTAACCCTAAACCTAACACTCTCCTAGGGCTGATGCTAACCGTAACCCTAACACTATCCTAGGCCTGATGCTAACCCTAACCCTAATACTATCATAGGGCTGATGCTAACCCTAACCCTAACCCTAACAATATCCTAGGCCTGATGCTAACCCTATCCCTAACCCTAACACTCTCCTAGGGCTGAGGCTAACCCTAACCCTAACACTATCCTAGGGCTGATGCTAACCCTAACCCTAACCCTAACACTATCCTAGGGTTGGTGCTAACACTAAACCTAACACTATCCTAGGGCTGATGCTAACCCTAACCCTAACCCTAACACTATCCTAGGGCTGATGCTAACCTTAACCCTAACACTATCCTAGGGCTGATGCTAACCCTAACCCTAACCCTAACACTATCCTAGGGCTGATGCTAACCCTAACCCTAACACTATCCTAGGGCTGATGCTAACCCTAACCCTAACCCTAACACTATCCTAAGTCTGATGCTAACCCTAGCCCTCACACTATCCTAGGCCTGATGATAACCCTAACCCTAACCTTAACACTATCCTAGGGATGATGTTAACCCTAACCCTAACACTAACACTATCCTAGAGCTGATGCTAACCCTAACCATAGCACTATCCTAGGCCTGATGATAACCCTAACCCTAACCCTAACACTATCCTAGGGCTGATGCTAACCCTAACCCTAACCCTAACACTATCCTAGGGATGATGCTAAACCTAACGCTAAGCCTAACACTATCCTTGAACTGATGCTAACGCTAACCCTAACCCTAACACTATCCTAGGCCTGATGATAACCCTAACCCTAACCCTAACACTATCCTAGTGTTTATGTTAACCCTAACCCTAACACTATCCTAAGGCTGATGCTAACCCTAACCCTAACCCTAACACTATCCTAGGGCTGACGCCAACCCTAACACTAACACTATCCTAGGGCTGATGCTAACCCTACCCCTAACCCTAACACTATCCTAGGGCTGATGCTAACCCTAACCCTAACTCTAACACTATCTTGGGGCTGAGGCTAACCCTAACCCAAACACTATCCTACGGCTGATGCTAACCCTAACCCTAACCCTAACACTATCCTAAGGCTGATGCTAACCCTAACACTAACACTATCCTGGGCCTGGTGCTAACCCTAACCCTAACCCTAACACTATCCTAGGGCTGATGCTAACCCTAACCCTAATACTATCCTAGGGCTGATGCTAACCCTAACCCTAACCCTAACACTATCCGAGGGCTGATGCTAACCCTAACCCTAACCCTAACACTATACTAGGGCTGATGCTAACCCTAACCCTAACACTTACACTATCCTAGGGCTGATGCTAACCCTAACCCTAACCCTAGCACTATCCTAGGTCTGATGCTAACCCTAACCCTATCCCTAACACTATCCTAAGTCTGATGCTAACCCTAGAACTCACACTATCCTAGGCCTGATGATAACCCTAACCCTAACCCTAACACTATCCTAGGGCAGATGCTAACCCTTACCCTAACACTATCCTAGGGCTGATGCTAACCCTAACGCTAACCCTAACACTATCCTTGAACTGATGCTAACCCTAACCCTAACCCTAACACTATCCTAGGGCTGATGCTAACCCTAACCCTAACACTATCCTAGAGCTGATGCTAACCCTAACCCTAACCCTAACACTATCCTAAGTCTGATGCTAACCCTAGCCCTCACACTATCCTAGGCCTGATGATAACCCTAACCCTAACCTTAACACTATCCTAGGGCTGATGCTAACCCTAACCCTAACCCTAACACTATCGTAGAGCTGATGCTAACCCTAACCCTAACACTATCCTAGGCCTGATGATAACCCTAACCCTAACCATGACACTACCCTAGGTCTCATGCTAACCCTAACCCTAACACTATCCTAGCGCTGATGCTAACCCTAACCCTAACACTAACACTATCCTAGGCCTGATGCTAACCCTATCCCTAACCCTAACACTCTCCTAGGGCTGAGGCTAACCCTAACCCTAACACTATCCTAGGGCAGATGCTAACCCTAACGCTAATCCTAACAGTATACTAAAACTGATGCTAACCCTAACCCTAACCCTAACACTATCCTAGGCCTGATGATAACCCTAACCCTGACCCTAACACTATGCTAGGGTTTATGTTAACCCTAACCCTAACACTATCCTAGGGCTGATGCTAACCCTAACCCTAACCCTAACACTATCCTAGGGCTGATGCTAACCCTAACCCTAACACTATCCTAGGTCTGATGCTAACCCTAACCCTAACCCTAACACTATCCTAGGGCTGATGCTAACCCTAACCCTAACACTATCCTAGGGCTGATGCTAACGCTAACCCTAACCCTAACACTATCCTAGGGCTGATGCTAACCCTAACCCTAACACTATCTTAGGGCTGATGCTAACCCTAACCATAACACTATCCTAGGGCTGATGCTAACCCTAACCCTAACCCTAACACTATCCTAGGGCTGATGCTAACCCTAACCCTAACACTGTCCTAGGCCTGATGCTAACCCTAACCCTAACACTATCCTAGGGCTGATGCTAACCCTAACCCTAAACCTAACACTATCCTAGGCCTGATGCTAAACCTATCCCTAACCATAACACTCTCCTAGGGCTGATGCTAACCCTAACGCTAACACTATCCTAAGTCTGATGCTAACCCTAGCCCTCACACTATCCTAGGCCTGATGATAACCCTAACCCTAACCTTAACACTATCCTAGGGCTGATGCTAACCCTAACCCTTTCCCTAACACTATCCTAAGTCTGATGCTAACCATAGCCCTCACACTATCCTAGGCCTGATGATAACCCTAACCCTAACCCTAACACTATCCTAGGGCTGATGCTAACCCTAACCCTCACACTATCCTAGGGCTGATGCTAACCCTAACGCTAACCATAACACTATCCTTGAACTGATGCTAACCCTAACCCTAACCCTAACACTAACACTATCCTAGGCCTGATGATAACCCTAACCCTAACCCTAACACTATCCTAGGGTTTATGTTAACCCTAACCCTAACACTATCCTAGGGCTGATGCTAACCCTAACCCTAACCCTAACACTATCCTAGGGCTGATGCTAACCCTAACCCTAACCCTAACACTATCCTAGGGCTGATGCTAACCCTAACCCTAAGTCTATCACTATCTTAGGACTGAGGCTAACCCTAAACCAAACACTATCCTACGGCTGATGCTAACCCTAACCCTAACCCTAACACTATCCTAGGGCTGATGCTAACCCTAACCCTAACACTATCCTAGGGCTGATGCTAACCCTAACCCTAATACTATCCTAGGGCTGATGCCAACCCTAACCCTAACCCTAACACTATCCTAGGGCTGATGCTAACCCTATCCCTAACCCTAACACTATCCTAGGGCTGATGCTAACCCTAACCCTAACACTATCCTAGGCCTGATGCTAACCCTAACCCTAACACTTACACTATCCTATGGCTGATGCTAACCCTAACCCTAACACTAACACTATCCTAGGTCTGATGATAACCCTAAACCTAACACTATCCTAGGGCTGATGCTAACCCTAACCCGAACCCTAACACTATCCTAGGGCTGATGTTAACCCTAACCCTAACACTATCCTAGGGCTGATGCTAACCCTAACCCTAAACCTAACACTCTCCTAGGGCTGATGCTAACCGTAACCCTAACACTATCCTAGGCCTGATGCTAACCCTAACCCTAATACTATCATAGGGCTGATGCTAACCCTAACCCTAACCCTAACACTATCCTAGGCCTGATGCTAACCCTATCCCTAACCCTAACACTCTCCTAGGGCTGAGGCTAACCCTAACCCTAACACTATCCTAGGGCTGATGCTAACCGTAACCCTAACCCTAACACTATCCTAGGGTTGATGCTAACACTAAACCTAACACTATCCTAGGCCTGATGATAACCCTAACCCTAACCCTAACACTATCCTAGGGCTGATGCTAACCTTAACCCTAACACTATCCTAGGGCTGATGCTAACCCTAACCCTAACCCTAACACTATCCTAGGGCTGATGCTAACCCTAACCCTAACACTATACTAGGGCTGATGCTAACCCTAACCCTAACCCTAACACTATCCTAAGTCTGATGCTAACCCTAGCCCTCACACTATCCTAGGCCTGATGATAACCCTAACCCTAACCTTAACACTATCCTAGGGATGATGCTAACCCTAACCCTAACACTAACACTATCCTAGAGCTGATGCTAACCCTAACCATAGCACTATCCTAGGCCTGATGATAACCCTAACACTAACCCTAACACTATCCTAGGGCTGATGCTAACCCTAACCCTAACCCTAACACTATCCTAGGGATGATGCTAAACCTAACGCTAAGCCTAACACTATCCTTGAACTGATGCTAACGCTAACCCTAACCCTAACACTATCCTAGGCCTGATGATAACCCTAACCCTAACCCTAACACTATCCTAGTGTTTATGTTAACCCTAACCCTAACACTATCCTAAGGCTGATGCTAACCCTAACCCTAACCCTAACACTATCCTAGGGCTGACGCCAACCCTAACACTAACACTATCCTAGGGCTGATGCTAACCCTACCCCTAACCCTAACACTATCCTAGGGCTGATGCTAACCCTAACCCTAACTCTAACACTATCTTGGGGCTGAGGCTAACCCTAACCCAAACACTATCCTACGGCTGATGCTAACCCTAACCCTAACCCTAACACTATCCTAAGGCTGATGCTAACCCTAACACTAACACTATCCTGGGCCTGGTGCTAACCCTAACCCTAACCCTAACACTATCCTAGGGCTGATGCTAACCCTAACCCTAATACTATCCTAGGGCTGATGCTAACCCTAACCCTAACCCTAACACTATCCGAGGGCTGATGCTAACCCTAACCCTAACCCTAACACTATACTAGGGCTGATGCTAACCCTAACCCTAGCACTATCCTAGGCCTGATGCTAACCCTAACCCTAACACTTACACTATCCTAGGGCTGATGCTAACCCTAACCCTAACCCTAGCACTATCCTAGGTCTGATGCTAACCCTAACCCTATCCCTAACACTATCCTAAGTCTGATGCTAACCCTAGAACTCACACTATCCTAGGCCTGATGATAACCCTAACCCTAACCCTAACACTATCCTAGGGCAGATGCTAACCCTTACCCTAACACTATCCTAGGGCTGATGCTAACCCTAACGCTAACCCTAACACTATCCTTGAACTGATGCTAACCCTAACCCTAACCCTAACACTATACTAGGGCTGATGCTAACCCTAACCCTAACACTATCCTAGAGCTGATGCTAACCCTAACCCTAACCCTAACACTATCCTAAGTCTGATGCTAACCCTAGCCCTCACACTATCCTAGGCCTGATGATAACCCTAACCCTAACCTTAACACTATCCTAGGGCTGATGCTAACCCTAACCATAACACTATCCTAGGGCTGATGCTAACCCTAACCCTAACCCTAACACTATCCTAGGGCTGATGCTAACCCTAACCCTAACACTGTCCTAGGCCTGATGCTAACCCTAACCCTAACACTATCCTAGGGCTGATGCTAACCCTAACCCTAACCCTAACACTATCCTAGGCCTGATGCTAAACCTATCCCTAACCATAACACTCTCCTAGGGCTGATGCTAACCCTAACGCTAACACTATCCTAAGTCTGATGCTAACCCTAGCCCTCACACTATCCTAGGCCTGATGATAACCCTAACCCTAACCTTAACACTATCCTAGGGCTGATGCTAACCCTAACCCTTTCCCTAACACTATCCTAAGTCTGATGCTAACCATAGCCCTCACACTATCCTAGGCCTGATGATAACCCTAACCCTAACCCTAACACTATCCTAGGGCTGATGCTAACCCTAACCCTCACACTATCCTAGGGCTGATGCTAACCCTAACGCTAACCATAACACTATCCTTGAACTGATGCTAACCCTAACCCTAACCCTAACACTAACACTATCCTAGGCCTGATGATAACCCTAACCCTAACCCTAACACTATCCTAGGGTTTATGTTAACCCTAACCCTAACACTATCCTAGGGCTGATGCTAACCCTAACCCTAACCCTAACACTATCCTAGGGCTGATGCTAACCCTAACCCTAACCCTAACACTATCCTAGGGCTGATGCTAACCCTAACCCTAAGTCTATCACTATCTTAGGACTGAGGCTAACCCTAAACCAAACACTATCCTACGGCTGATGCTAACCCTAACCCTAACCCTAACACTATCCTAGGGCTGATGCTAACCCTAACCCTAACACTATCCTAGGGCTGATGCTAACCCTAACCCTAATACTATCCTAGGGCTGATGCCAACCCTAACCCTAACCCTAACACTATCCTAGGGCTGATGCTAACCCTATCCCTAACCCTAACACTATCCTAGGGCTGATGCTAACCCTAACCCTAACACTATCCTAGGCCTGATGCTAACCCTAACCCTAACACTTACACTATCCTATGGCTGATGCTAACCCTAACCCTAACACTAACACTATCCTAGGTCTGATGATAACCCTAAACCTAACACTATCCTAGGGCTGATGCTAACCCTAACCCGAACCCTAACACTATCCTAGGGCTGATGTTAACCCTAACCCTAACACTATCCTAGGGCTGATGCTAACCCTAACCCTAAACCTAACACTCTCCTAGGGCTGATGCTAACCGTAACCCTAACACTATCCTAGGCCTGATGCTAACCCTAACCCTAATACTATCATAGGGCTGATGCTAACCCTAACCCTAACCCTAACACTATCCTAGGCCTGATGCTAACCCTATCCCTAACCCTAACACTCTCCTAGGGCTGAGGCTAACCCTAACCCTAACACTATCCTAGGGCTGATGCTAACCGTAACCCTAACCCTAACACTATCGTAGGGTTGATGCTAACACTAAACCTAACACTATCCTAGGGCTGATGATAACCCTAACCCTAACCCTAACACTATCCTAGGGCTGATGCTAACCTTAACCCTAACACTATCCTAGGGCTGATGCTAACCCTAACCCTAACCCTAACACTATCCTAGGGCTGATGCTAACCCTAACCCTAACACTATCCTAGGGCTGATGCTAACCCTAACCCTAACCCTAACACTATCCTAAGTCTGATGCTAACCCTAGCCCTCACACTATCCTAGGCCTGATGATAACCCTAACCCTAACCTTAACACTATCCTAGGGATGATGCTAACCCTAACCCTAACACTAACACTATCCTAGAGCTGATGCTAACCCTAACCATAGCACTATCCTAGGCCTGATGATAACCCTAACCCTAACCCTAACACTATCCTAGGGCTGATGGTAACCCTAACCCTAACCCTAACACTATCCTAGGGATGATGCTAAACCTAACGCTAAGCCTAACACTATCCTTGAACTGATGCTAACGCTAACCCTAACCCTAACACTATCCTAGGCCTGATGATAACCCTAACCCTAACCCTAACACTATCCTAGTGTTTATGTTAACCCTAACCCTAACACTATCCTAAGGCTGATGCTAACCCTAACCCTAACCCTAACACTATCCTAGGGCTGACGCCAACCCTAACACTAACACTATCCTAGGGCTGATGCTAACCCTACCCCTAACCCTAACACTATCCTAGGGCTGATGCTAACCCTAACCCTAACTCTAACACTATCTTGGGGCTGAGGCTAACCCTAACCCAAACACTATCCTACGGCTGATGCTAACCCTAACCCTAACCCTAACACTATCCTAAGGCTGATGCTAACCCTAACACTAACACTATCCTGGGCCTGGTGCTAACCCTAACCCTAACCCTAACACTATCCTAGGGCTGATGCTAACCCTAACCCTAATACTATCCTAGGGCTGATGCTAACCCTAACCCTAACCCTAACACTATCCGAGGGCTGATGCTAACCCTAACCCTAACCCTAACACTATACTAGGGCTGATGCTAACCCTAACCCTAGCACTATCCTAGGCCTGATGCTAACCCTAACCCTAACACTTACACTATCCTAGGGCTGATGCTAACCCTAACCCTAACCCTAGCACTATCCTAGGTCTGATGCTAACCCTAACCCTATCCCTAACACTATCCTAAGTCTGATGCTAACCCTAGAACTCACACTATCCTAGGCCTGATGATAACCCTAACCCTAACCCTAACACTATCCTAGGGCAGATGCTAACCCTTACCCTAACACTATCCTAGGGCTGATGCTAACCCTAACGCTAACCCTAACACTATCCTTGAACTGATGCTAACCCTAACCCTAACCCTAACACTATCCTAGGGCTGATGCTAACCCTAACCCTAACACTATCCTAGAGCTGATGCTAACCCTAACCCTAACCCTAACACTATCCTAAGTCTGATGCTAACCCTAGCCCTCACACTATCCTAGGCCTGATGATAACCCTAACCCTAACCTTAACACTATCCTAGGGCTGATGCTAACCCTAACCCTAACCCTAACACTATCGTAGAGCTGATGCTAACCCTAACCCTAACACTATCCTAGGCCTGATGATAACCCTAACCCTAACCATGACACTACCCTAGGTCTCATGCTAACCCTAACCCTAACACTATCCTAGCGCTGATGCTAACCCTAACCCTAACACTAACACTATCCTAGGCCTGATGCTAACCCTATCCCTAACCCTAACACTCTCCTAGGGCTGAGGCTAACCCTAACCCTAACACTATCCTAGGGCAGATGCTAACCCTAACGCTAATCCTAACAGTATACTAAAACTGATGCTAACCCTAACCCTAACCCTAACACTATCCTAGGCCTGATGATAACCCTAACCCTGACCCTAACACTATGCTAGGGTTTATGTTAACCCTAACCCTAACACTATCCTAGGGCTGATGCTAACCCTAACCCTAACCCTAACACTATCCTAGGGCGGATGCTAACCCTAACCCTAACCCTAAAACTATCCTAGGGCTCATGCTAACCCTAACACTAACACTATCCTAGGCCTGATGCTAACCCTAACCCTAACCCTAACACTATCCTAGGGCTGATGCTAACCCTAACCCTAACACTATCCTAGGGCTGATGCTAACCCTAACCATAACCCTAACACTCTCCAACGGCTGATGCTAACCCTAACCCTAAAACTAACACTCTCCAAGGCCTAATGCTAACCCTAACCCTAACCCTAACACTATCCTAGGGCTGATGCTAACCCTAACCCTAACACTATCCTAGGGCTGATGCTAACCCTAACCCTAACCCTAACACTATCCTAGGGCTGATGCTAACCCTAACCATAACACTATCCTAGGCCTGATGATAACCCTAACCCTAACCCTAACAATATCCTAGGGCTGATGCTAACCCTAACCCTAACAGTATCCTAGGGCTGATGATAACCGTAACCCTAACCCTAACACTATCCTAAGTCTGATGCTAACCCTAGCCCTCACACTATACTAAGCCTGATGATAACCCTAACCCTAACCTTAACACTATCCTAGGGCTGATGCTAACCCTAACCCTAACACTAACACTATCCTAGAGCTGATGCTAACCCTAACCCTAACACTATCCTAGGCCTGATGATAACCCTAACCCTAACCCTGTCACTATCCTAGGGCTGATGCTAACCCTAACCTAACACTATCCTAGGGCTGATGCTATCCCTAACCCTAACCCTAACACTATCCTAGGCCTGATGTTAACCCTATCCCTAACCCTAACACTCTCCTAGGGATGAGGCTAACCCTAACCCTAACACTATCCTAGGGCTGATGCTAACCCTAACCCTAACCCAAACACTATCCTAGGGTTGATGCTAACGCTAACCCTAACACTATCCTAGGGCTGATGCTAACCCTAACCCTAACCCTAACACTATCCTTGGGCTGATGCTAACCCTAACCCTAACACTATCCTGGGACTGATGCTATCCCTAACCCTAACCCTAACACTATCCTAGGGCTGATGCTAACCCTAACCCTAACACTATGCTAGGGCTGATGCTAACCTTAACCCTAACACTATCCTTGAACTGATGCTAACCCTAACCCTAACCCTAACACTATCCTAGGCCTGATGATAACCCTAACCCTAACCCTAACACTATCCTAGGGTTTATGTTAACCCTAACCCTAACACTATCCTAGGGCTGATGCTAATCCTAACCCTAACCCTAACACTATCCTAGGGCGGATGCTAACCCTAACCCAAACCCTAACACTATCCTAGGGCTGATGCTAACCCTAACACTAACACTATCCTAGGGCTGATGCTAACCCTAACCCTAACCCTAACATTATCCTAGGGCTGATGCTAACCCTAACCCTAACTCTAACACTATCTTAGGGCTGAGGCTAACCCTAAACCTAACACTATCCTACGGCTGATGCTAACCCTAACCCTAACCCAAACACTATCCTAGGGTTGATGCTAACCCTAACCCTAACACTATCCTAGGCCTGATGCTAACCCTAACACTAACACTATCCTAGGGCTGATGCTAACCCTCACCCTACCCCTATCACTATCCTAGGGCTGATGCTAACCGTAACCCTAACCCTAACACTATCCTAAGGCTGATGGTAACCCTAACACTAACACTATCCTAAGCCTGGTGAGAACCCTAACTCTAACCCTAACAGTATCCTAGGGCTGATGCTAACCCTAACCCTAATAATATCCTAGGGCTGATGCTAACACTAACCCTAACCCTAACACTATCCCAGGGCTGATACTAACCCTAACCCTAACCCTAACACTATCCTAGGGCGGATGCTAACCCTAACCCTAACCCTAACACTACCCTAGGGCTGATGCTAACCCTAACCCTAACTCTAACACTATCTTAGGGCTGAGGCTAACCCTAACCCTAACACTATCCTAGGGCTGATGCTAACCCTAAGCCTAATCCTAACACTATCCTAGGGCTGATGCTAACCCTAACCCTAACACTATCCTAGGGCTGATGCTAACCCTAACCCTAACCCTAACACTATCCTAGGGCTGATGCTAACCCTAACCCTAACACTATCCTAGGGCTGATGCTAACCCTAACCCTAACCCTAACACTATCCTAGGGCTGATGCTAACCCTAACCCTAACAATATCCTAGGGCTGATGCTAACCCTAACCCTAACATTATCCCGGGGCTGATGCTAACCCTAACCCTAACACTATCCTAGGGCTGATGCTAACCCTAACCCTAACACTATCCTAGGGCTGATGCTAACCCTAACCCTAACCCTAACATTATCCTAGGGCTGATGCTAACCCTAACCCTAACACTATCCTAGGGTTGATGCTAACCCTAACCCTAACCCTAACACTATTCTAGGGCTGATGCTAACCCTAACCCTAAAGCTATCCTAGGGTTGATGCTAACCCTAACCCTAACACTATCCTAGGGCTGATGCTAACCCTAACCCTAACCCTAACACTATCCTAGGGCTGATGCTAACCCTAACCCTAACACTATCCTAGGGCTGATGCTAACCCTAACCCTAACCCTAACACTATCCTAGGGCTGATGCTAACCCTAACCCTAACACTATCCTAGGGCTGATGCTAACCCTAACCCTAACATTATCCCAGGGCTGATGCTAACCCTAACCCTAACACTATCCTAGGGCTGATGCTAACCCTAACCCTAACCCTAACACTATCCTAGGGCTGATGCTAACCCTAACCCTAACCCTAACACTATCCTAGGGCTGATGCTAACCCTAACACTAACACTATCCTAGGGCTGATGCTAACCCTCACCCTACCCGTATCACTATCCTAGGGCTGATGCTAACCGTAACCCTAACCCTAACACTATCCTAAGGCTGATGGTAACCCTAACACTAACACTATCCTAAGCCTGGTGAGAACCCTAACTCTAACCCTAACAGTATCCTAGGGCTGATGCTAACCCTAACCCTAATAATATCCTAGGGCTGATGCTAACACTAACCTTAACCCTAACACTATCCTAGGGCTGATACTAACCCTAACCCTAACCCTAACACTATCCTAGGGCGGATGCTAACCCTAACCCTAACCCTTACACTACCCTAGTGCTGATGCTAACCCTAACCCTAACTCTAACACTATCTTAGGGCTCAGGCTAACCCTAACCCTAACACTATCCTAGGGCTGATGCTAACCCTAAGCCTAACCCTAACACTATCCTAGGGCTGATGCTAACACTAACTCTAACCCTTAAAGTTATCCTAGGGCTGATGCTAACCCTAACCCTAACACTAACACTATCTTAGGCCTGAGGCTAACCCTAACCCTAACACTATCCTACGGCTGATGCTAACCCTAACCCTAACCCTAACACTATCCTAGGGCTGATGCTAACCCTAACCCTAACACTATCCCAGGCCTGATGCTAACCCTAACCCTAACCCTAACACTATCCTAGGGCTGATGCTAACCCTAACCCTAACACTATCCTAGGGCTGAGGCTAACCCTATCCCTAACCCTAACACTATCCTAGGCCTGATGCTAACCCTATCCCTAACCCTAACACTCTCCTAGGGCTGAGGCTAACCCTAACCCTAACCCTAACACTATCCTAGTGTTTATGTTAACCCTAACCCTAACACTATCCTAGGGCTGATGCTAAACGTAACACTAACCCTAACACTATCCTAGGGCTGATGCTAACCCTAACCCTAACACTATCCTAGGGCTGATGCTAACCCTAACCCTAACACTATCCTAGGGCTGATGCTAACCCTAACCCTAACACTAACACTATCCTAGGCCTGATGCTAACCCTATCCCTAACCCTAACACTCTCCTAGGGCTGAGGCTAACCCTAACCCTAACACTATCCTACGGCTGATCCTAACCCTAACCCTAACCCAAACACTATCCCTGGGTTGATGCTAACCCTAACCCTAACACTATCCTAGGGCTGATGCTAACCCTAACCCTCACCCTAACACTATCCTTGGGCTGACGCTAACCCTAACCCTAACACTATCCTGGGCCTGATGCTAACCCTAACCCTAACACTATCCTAGGGCTGATGCTAACCCTAACCCTAACACTATCCTTGGGCTGATGCTAACCCTAACACTAACCCTAACACTATCCTAGGGCAGATGCTAACCCTAACGCTAACCCTAACACTATCCTTGAAGTGATGCTAACCCTAACCCTAACCCTAAAACTATCCTCGGCCTGATGATAACCCTAACCCTAACCCTAACACTATCCTAGGGCTGATGCTAACCCTAACACTAACACTATCCTAGGGCTCATGCTAACCGTAACCCTAACCCTAACACTATCCTAGGGCTGATGCTAACCCTAACAGTAACACTATTCTAGGCCTGATGATAACCCTAACCCTAACCCGGACACTATCCTAGGGCTGATGCTAACACTAATGCTAACACTATCCTAGGGCTGATGCTACCCCTAACCCTAACCCTAACACTATCCTAGGGCTGACGCTAACGCTAACGCTAACCCTAACACTATCCTTGAACTGATGCTAACCCTAACCCTAACCATAACACTATCCTAGGCCTGATGATAACCCTAACCCTAACCCTAACACTATCCTAGGGTTTATGTTAACCCTAACCCTAACACTATCCTAGGGCTGCTGCTAAACCTAACCATAACCCTAACACTATCCTAGGGCTGATGCAAACCCTAACCCTAACCCTAACACTATCCTAGGGCTGATGCTAACCCTAACCCTAACACTATCCGGGGCCTGATGCTAACCCTAACCCTAACACTATCCTAGGGCTGATGCTAACCCTAACCCTAACCCTAACACTATCCTAGGCCTGATGCTAACCCTATCCCTAACCCTAACACTCTCCTAGGGCTGAGGCTAACCCTAACCCTAACACTATCCTATGGCTGATCCTAACCCTAACCCTAACCCAAACACTATCCTAGGGTTGATGCTAACCCTAACCCTAACACTATCCTAGGGCTGATGCTAACCCTAACCCTAACCCTAACACTATCCTTGGGCTGATGCTCACCCTAACCCTAACATTATCCTGGGCCTGATGCTAACCCTAACCCTAACCCTAACACTATCCTAGGGCTGATGCTAACCCTAACCCTAACACTATCCTTGGGCTGATGCTAAACCTAAGCCTAACCCTAACACTATCCTAGGGCAGATGCTAACCCTAACGCTAACCCTAACACTATCCTTGAACTGATGCTAACCCTAACCCTAACCCTAACACTCTCCTAGGCCTGATGATAACCCTAACCCTAACCCTAACACTATCCTAAGGCTGATGCTAACCCTAACACTAACACTATCCTAGGGCTGATGCTAACACTAACCCTAACCCTTAACGTTATCCTAGGGCTGATGCTAACCCTAACCCTAACTCTAACACTATCTTAGGCCTGAGGCTAACCCTAACCCTAACACTATCCTACGGCTGATGCTAACCCTAACCCTAACCCTAACACTATCCTAGGGCTGATGCTAACCCTAACACTAACACTATCCTAGGCCTGATGCTAACCCTAACCCTAACCCTAACACTATCCTAGGGTGATGCTAACCCTAACCCTAACACTATCCTAGGGCTGATGCTAACCGTAACCCTAACCCTAACACTATCCTAGGGCAGATGCTAACCCTAACAGTAACACTATCCTAGGCCTGATGATAACCCTAACCCTAACCCGGACACTATCCTAGGGCTGATGCTCACCCTAATCCTAACACTATCCTAGGGCTGATGCTAACCCTACCCCTAACCCTAACACTCTCCAAGGGTTTATGTTAACCCTAACCCTAACACTATCCTAGGGCTGATGCTAACCCTAACCCTAACCCTAACACTATCCTCGGGCTGATGCTAACCCTAACCCTAACACTATCCTAGGCCTGATGCTAACCCTAACCCTAACCCTAACACTATCCTAGGGCTGATGCTAACCGTAACCCTAACACTATCCTAGGGCTGATGGTAACCATAACCCTAACCCTAACACTATCCTAGGGCTGATGCTAACCCTAACCCTAACACTATCCTAGGCCTGATTATAACCCTAACCCTAACCCTAACACTATCCTAGAGCTGATGCTAACCCTAACCCTAACCCTAACACTATCCTAAGTCTGATGCTAACCCTAGCCCTTACACTATCCTAGGCCTGATGATAACCCTAACCCTAACCTTAACACTATCCTAGGGCTGATGCTAATCCTAACCCTAACCCTAACACTATCCTAGAGCTGATGCTAACCCTAACCCTAACACTATCCTAGGCCTGATGATAACCCTAACCCTAACCCTGACACTATCCTAGGGCTGATGCTAACCCTAACACTAACACTATCCTAGGGCTAATGTTAACCCTAACGCTAACCCTGAACATTATCCTAGGGCTGATGCTAACCCTAACCCTAACTCTAACACTATCTTAGGGCTGAGGCTAACCCTAACCCTAACACTCTCCTACGGCTGATGCTAACCCTAACCCTAACCCTAACACTATCCTAGGGCTGATGCTAACCCTAACCCTAACACTATCCTAGGCCTGATGCTAACCCTGACCCTAACCCTAACACTATCCTAGGGCTGATGCTAACCCTAACCCTAACACTATCCTAGGGCTGATGCTAACCGTAACCCTAACCCTAACACTATCCTAGGGCTGATGCTAACCCTAACAGTAACACTATCCTAGGCCTGATGATAACCCTAACCCTAACGCGGACACTATCCTAGGGCTGATGCTAACCCTAACCCTAACCCTAACACTATCCTAGGGCTGACGCTAACGCTAACGCTAACCCTAACACTATCCTTGAACTGATGCTAACCCTAACCCTAACCATAACACTATCCTAGGCCTGATGATAACCCTAACCCTAACCCTAACACTATCCTAGGGTTTATGTTAACCCTAACCCTAACACTATCCTAGGGCTGATGATAACCTATCCATAACCCTAACACTATCCTAGGGCTGATGCAAACCCTAACCCTAACCATAACACTATCCTAGGGCTGATGCTAACCCTAACCCTAACACTATCCTAGGCCTGATGCTAACCCTAACCCTAACACTATCCTAGGGCTGATGCTAACCCTAACCCTAACCCTAACACTATCCTAGGCCTGATGCTAACCCTATCCCTAACCCTAACACTCTCCTAGGGCTGAGGCTAACCCTAACCCTAACCCTAACTCTATCCTAGAGTTTATGTTAACCCTAACCCTAACACTATCCTAGGGCTGATGCTAACCATAACACTAACACTTTCCTAGGGCTGATGCTGACCCTAACCCTAACACTATCCTAGGACTGATGCTAACACTAACCCTAACCCTAACACTATCCTTGAACTGATGCTAACCCTAACCCTAACCCTAACACTATCCTAGGCCTGATGCTAACCCTATCCCTAACCCTAACACTCTCCTAGGGCTGAGGCTAACCCTAACCTTAACCCTAACACTATCCTAGGGTTTATGTTAACCCTAACCCTAACACTATCCTAGGGCTGATGCTAAACCTAACACTAACCCTAACACTATCCTAGGGCTGATGCTAACCCTAACCCTAACACTATCCTAGGGCTGATGCTAACCCTAACCCTAACACTATCCTAGGGCTGATGCTAACCCTAACCCTAACACTAACACTATCCTAGGCCTGATGCTAACCCTATCCCTAACCCTAACACTCTCCTAGGGCTGAGGCTAACCCTAACCCTAACACTATCCTACGGCTGATCCTAACCCTAACCCTAACCCAAACACTATCCTAGGGTTGATGCTAACCCTAACCCTAACACTATCCTAGGGCTGATGCTAACCCTAACCCTCACCCTAACACTATCCTTGGGCTGATGCTAACCCTAACCCTAACACTATCCTGGGCCTGATGCTAACCCTAACCCTAACCCTAACACTATCCTAGGGCTGATGCTAACCCTAACCCTAACACTATCCTTGGGCTGATGCTAACCCTAACCCTAACCCTAACACTATCCTAGGGCAGATGCTAACCCTAACGGTAACCCTAACACTATCCTTGAAGTGATGCTAACCCTAACCCTAACCCTAACACTATCCTAGGCCTGATGATAACCCTAACCCTAACCCTAACACTATCCTAGGGCTGATGCTAACCCTAACACTAACACTATCCTAGGGCTGATGCTAACCCTAACCCTAACCCTTAACGTTATCCTAGGGCTGATGCTAACCCTAACCCTAACTCTAACACTATCTTAGGCCTGAGGCTAACCCTAACCCTAACACTATCCTACGGCTGATGCTAACCCTAACCCTAACCCTAACACTATCCTAGGGCTGATGCTAACCCTAACCCTAACACTATCCTAGGCCTGATGCTAACCCTAACCCTATCCCTAACACTATCCTAGGGCTGATGCTAACCCTAACCCTAACACTATCCTAGGGCTGATGCTAACCCTAACCCTAACACTATCCTAGGCCTGATGATAACCCTAACCCTAACCCTGACACTATCCTAGGGCTGATGCTAACCCTAACCCTAACACTATCCTAGGGCTGATGCTAACCCTAACCCTAACCCTAACACTATCCTAGGGCTGATGCTAAACCTAACGCTAACCCTAACACTATCCTTGAACTGATGCTAACCCTAACCCTAACCATAACACTATCCTAGGCCTGATGATAACCCTAACCCTAACCCTAACACTATCCTAGGGTTTATGTTAACCCTAACCCTAACACTATCCTAGGGCTGATGCTAACCCTAACCCTAAACCTAACACTATCCTAGGGCGGATGCTAACCCTAACCCTAACCCTAACACTATCCTAGGGCTGATGCTAACCCTAAACCTAACACTATCCTAGGGCTGATGCTAACGCTAACCCTAACCCTAACACTCCCCAAGGGCTGATGCTAACCCTAACCCTAACCCTAACACTATCCTAGGGCTGATGCTAACCCTAACCCTAACCCTAACACTATCCTCGGGCTGATGCTAACCCTAACCCTAACACTATCCTAGGCCTGATGCTAACCCTAACCCTAACCCTAACACTATCCTAGGGCTGATGCTAACCGTAACCCTAACACTATCCTAGGACTGATGGTAACCCTAACCCTAACCCTAACACTATCCTAGGGCTGATGCTAACCCTAACCCTAACACTATCCTAGGCCTGATGATAACCCTAACCCTAACCCTAACACTATCCTAGGGCTGATGCTAACCCTAACCCTAACACTATCCTAGAGCTGATGCTAACCCTAACCCTAACCCTAACACTATCCTAAGTCTGATGCTAACCCTAGCCCTCACACTATCCTAGGCCTGATGATAACCCTAACCCTAACCTTAACACTATCCTAGGGCTGATGCTAACCCTAACCCTAACCCTAACACTATCGTAGAGCTGATGCTAACCCTAACCCTAACACTATCCTAGGCCTGATGATAACCCTAACCCTAACCATGACACTACCCTAGGGCTCATGCTAACCCTAACCCTAACACTATCCTAGCGCTGATGCTAACCCTAACCCTAACACTAACACTATCCTAGGCCTGATGCTAACCCTATCACTAACCCTAACACTCTCCTAGGGCTGAGGCTAACCCTAACCCTAACACTATCCTAGGGAAGATGCTAACCCTAACGCTAACCCTAACAGTATACTAAAACTGATGCTAACCCTAACCCTAACCCTAACACTATCCTAGGCCTGATGATAACCCTAACCCTGACCCTAACACTATCCTAGGGTTTATGTTAACCCTAACCCTAACACTATCCTAGGGCTGATGCTAACCCTAACCCTAACCCTAACACTATCCTAGGGCGGATGCTAACCCTAACCCTAACCCTAAAACTATCCTAGGGCTCATGCTAACCCTAACACTAACACTATCCTAGGCCTGATGCTAACCCCAACCCTAACCCTAACACTATCCTAGGGATGATGCTAACCCTAACCCTAACACTATCCTAGGGCTGATGCTAACCCTAACACTAACACTATCCTAGGGCTGATGCTAACCCTAACCATAACCCTAACACTCTCCAAGGGCTGATGCTAACCCTAACGTAACCCTAACACTATCCTAGGGCTGATGCTAACCCTAACCATAACCCTAACACTCTCCAAGGGCTGATGCTAACCCTAACCCTAACACTATCCTAGGGCTGATGCTAACCCTAACCCTAACCCTAACACTATCCTAGGGCTGATGCTAACCCTAACCCTAACAGTATCCTAGGGCTGATGCTAACCGTAACCCTAACCCTAATACTATCCTAAGTCTGATGCTAACCCTAGCCCTCACACTATACTAAGCCTGATGATAACCCTAACCCTAACCTTAACACTATCCTAGGGCTGATGCTAACCCTAACCCTAACACTAACACTATCCTAGAGCTGATGCTAACCCTAACGCTAACACTATCCTAGGCCTGATGATAACCCTAACCCTAACCCTGTCACTATCCTAGGGCTGATGCTAACCCTAACCTAACACTATCCTAGGGCTGATGCTATCCCTAACCCTAACCCTAACACTATCCTAGGCCTGATGTTAACCCTATCCCTAACCCTAACACTCTCCTAGGGCTGAGGCTAACCCTAACCCTAACACTATCCTAGGGCTGATGCTAACCCTAACCCTAACCCAAACACTATCCTAGGGTTGATGCTAACCCTAACCCTAACACTATCCTAGGGCTGATGCTAACCCTAACCCTAACCCTAACACTATCCTTGGGCTGATGCTAACCCTAACCCTAACACTATCCTGGGCCTGATGCTAACCCTAACCCTAACCCTAACACTATCCTAGGGCTGATGCTAACCCTAACCCTAACATTATCCTTGGGCTGATGCTAACCCTAACCCTAACCCTAACAATATCCTAGGGCAGATGCTAACCCTAACGCTAACCCTAACACTATCCTTGAACTGATGCTAACCCTAACCCTAACCCTAACACTATCCTAGGCCTGATGATAACCCTAACCCTAACCCTAACACTATCCTAGGGTTTATGTTAACCCTAACCCTAACACTATCCTAGGGCTGATGCTAACCCTAACCCTAACCCTAACACTATCCTAGGGCGGATGCTAACCCTAACCCAAACCCTAACAGTATCCTAGGGCTGATGCTAACCCTAACACTAACACTATCCTAGGGCTGATGCTAACCCTAACCCTAACCCTAACATTATCCTAGGGCTGATGCTAACCCTAACCCTAACTCTAACACTATCTTAGGGCTGAGGCTAACCCTAAACCTAACACTATCCTACGGCTGATGCTAACCCTAACCCTAACCCAAACACTATCCTAGGGTTGATGCTAACCCTAACCCTAACACTATCCTAGGCCTGATGCTAACCCTAACCCTAACCCTAACACTATCCTCGGGCTGATGGTAACCCTAACCCTAACACTATCCTAGGTCTGATGCTAACCCTAAACCTAACACTATCCTAGGGCTGATGCTAACCCTAACCCTAACCCTAACACTATCCTAGGGCTGATGTTAACCCTAACCCCAACACTATCCTAGGGCTGATGCTAACCCTAACTCTAACCCTAACACTCTCCTAGGGCTGATGCTAACCCTAACCCTAACACTGTTCTAGGCCTGATGCTAACCCTAACCCTAACCCTAACACTATCCTAGGCCTGATGCTAAACCTATCCCTAACCATAACACTCTCCTAGGGCTGATGCTAACCCTAACCCTAACACTATCCTAGGGCTGATGCTAACCCTAACCCTAACCCTAACACTATCCTAAGTCTGATGCTAACCCTAGCCCTCACACTATCCTAGGCCTGATGATAACCCTAACCCTAACCTTAACACTATCCTAGGGCTGATGCTAACCCTAACCCTATCCCTAACACTATCCTAAGTCTGATGCTAACCCTAGCCCTCACACTATCCTAGGCCTGATGATAACCCTAACCCTAACCCTAACACTATCCTAGGGCTGATGCTAACCCTAACCCTAACACTATCCTAGGGCTGATGCTAACCCTAACGCTAACCATAACACTATCCTTGAACTGATGCTAACCCTAACCCTAACCCTAACACTAACACTATCCTAGGCCTGATGATAACCCTAACCCTAACCCTAACACTATCCTAGGGTTTATGTTAACCCTAAGCCTAACACTATCCTAGGGCTGATGCTAACCCTAACCTTAACCCTAACACTATCCTAGGGCGGATGCTAACCCTAACCCTAACCCTAACACTATCCTAGGGCTGAAGCTAACCCTAACACTAACACTATCCTTCGGCTGATGCTAACCCTAACCCTAACCCTAACACTATCCTAGGGCTGATGCTAACCCTAACCCTAAGTCTATCAATATCTTAGGGCTGAGGCTAACCCTAAACCAAACACTATCCTACGGCTGATGCTAACCCGAACCCTAACCCTAACACTATCCTAGGGCTGATGCTAACCCTAACCCTAACACTATCCTAGGGCTGATGCTAACCCTAACCCTAATACTATCCTAGGGCTGATGCTAACCCTAACCCTAACCCTAACACTATCCTAGGGCTGATGCTAACCCTATCCCTAACCCTAACACTATCCTAGGGCTGATGCTAACCCTAACCCTAACACTATCCTAGGCCTGATGCTAACCCTAACCCTAACACATACACTATCCTAGGGCTGATGCTAACCCTAACCCTAACCCTAACACTATCCTAGGGCTGATGCTAACCCTAACCCTAACAATATCGTAGGGCTGATGCTAACCCTAACCCTAACCCTAACACTATCCTAGGCCTGATGCTAACCCTAACCCTAACACTTACAGTATCCTAGGGCTGATGCTAACCCTAACCCTAACCCTAACACTATGCTAGGTCTGATGCTAACCCTAAACCTAACACTATCCTAGGGCTGCTGCTAACCCTAACCCTAACCCTAACACTCTCCTAGGGCTGATGCTAACCCTAACCCTAACACTATCCTAGGCCTGATGATAACCCTAACCCTAACACTATCCTGGGGATGATGCTAACCCTAACCCTAACCCTAACACTATCCTAGGCCTGATGCTAAACCTATCCCTAACCATAACACTCTCCTAGGGCTGATGCTAACCCTAACCCTAACACTATCCTAGGGCTGATGCTAACCCTAACCCTAACCCTAACACTATCCTAAGTCTGATGCTAACCCTAGCCCTCACACTATCCTAGGCCTGAGGATAACCCTAACCTTAACCTTAACACTATCCTAGGGCTGATGCTAACCCTAACCCTATCCCTAACACTATCCTAGAGCTGATGCTAACCCTAACCCTAACACTATCCTAGGCCTGATGATAACCCTAACCCTAACCCTAACACTATCCTAGGGCTGATGATAACCCTAACCCTAACACTATCCTAGGGCTGATGCTAACCCTAACGCTAACCGTAACACTATCCTTGAACTGATGCTAACCCTAACCCTAACCCTAACACTATCCTAGGCCTGATGATAACTCTAACCCTAACCCTAACACTATCCTAGGGCGGATGCTAACCCTAACCCTAACCCTAACACTATCCTAGGGCTGATGCTAACCCTAACACTAACACTATCCTATGGCTGATGCTAACCCTAACCCTAACCCTAACACTATCCTAGGGCTGATGCTAACCCTAACCCTAACCCTAACACTATCCTAAGGCTGATGCTAACCCTAACACTAACACTATCCTGGGCCTGGTGCTAACCCTAACCCTAACCCTAACACTATCCTAGGGCTGATGCTAACCCTAACCCTAATACTATCCTAGGGCTGATGCTTACCCTAACCCTAACCCTAACACTATCCTAGGGCTGATGCTAACCCTAACCCTAACCCTAACACTATCCTAGGGCTGATGCTAACCCTAACCCTAACACTATCCTAGTTCTGATGCTGACGCTAACCCTAACACTTACACTATCCTAGGGCTGATGCTAACCCTAACCCTAACCCTAACACTATCCTAGGTCTGATGGTAACCCTAAACCTAACAGTATCCTAGGGCTTATGCTAAACCTAACCCTAACACTAACACTATCCTAGGGCTGATGTTAACCCTAACCCTAACACTATCCTAGGGCTGATGCTAACCCTAACCCTAACCCTAACACTCTCCTAGGGCTGATGCTAACCCTAACCCTAACACTATCCTAGGCCTGATGCTAACCCTAACCCTAACACTATCCTAGGGCTGATGCTAACCCTAACCCTAACCCTAACACTATCCTAGGGTTGATGCTAACCCTAACCCTAACACTATCCTACGGCTGATGCTAACCCTAACCCTAACCCTAACACTATCCTAGGGCTGATGCTAACCCTAACCCTAACACTATCCTAGGCCTGATGCTAACCCTAACCCTAACCCTAACACTATCCTAGGGCTGATGCTAACCCTAACCCTAACACTATCCTAGGGCTGATGCTAACCCTAACCCTAACACTATCCTAGGCCTGATGATAACCCTAACCCTAACCCTGACACTATCCTAGGGCTGATGCTAACCCTAACCCTAACACTATCCTAGGGCTGATGCTAACCCTAACCCTAAGCCTAACACTATCCTAGGGCTGATGCTAAACCTAACGCTAACACTAACACTATCCTTGAACTGATGCTAACCCTAACCCTAACCATAACACTATCCTAGGCCTGATGATAACCCTAACCCTAACCCTAACACTATCCTAGGGTTTATGTTAACCCTAACCCTAACACTATCCTAGGGCTGATGCTAACCCTAACCCTAAACCTAACACTATCCTAGGGCGGATGCTAACCCTAACCCTAACCCTAACACTATCCTAGGGCTGATGCTAACCCTAAACCTAACACTATCCTAGGGCTGATGCTAACCCTAACCCTAACCCTAACACTCCCCAAGGGCTGATGCTAACCCTAACCCTAACCCTAACACTATCCTAGGGCTGATGCTAACCCTAACCCTAACCCTAACACTATCCTCGGGCTGATGCTAACCCTAACCCTAACACTATCCTAGGCCTGATGCTAACCCTAACCCTAACCCTAACACTATCCTAGGGCTGATGCTAACCCTAACCCTAAGTCTATCAATATCTTAGGGCTGAGGCTAACCCTAAACCAAACACTATCCTACGGCTGATGCTAACCCGAACCCTAACCCTAACACTATCCTAGGGCTGATGCTAACACTAACCCTAACACTATCCTAGGGCTGATGCTAACCCTAACCCTAATACTATCCTAGGGCTGATGCTAACCCTAACCCTAACCCTAACACTATCCTAGGGCTGATGCTAACCCTATCCCTAACCCTAACACTATCCTAGGGCTGATGCTAACCCTAACCCTAACACTATCCTAGGCCTGATGCTAACCCTAACCCTACCACATACACTATCCTAGGGCTGATGCTAACCCTAACCCTAACCCTAACACTATCCTAGGGCTGATGCTAACCCTAACCCTAACAATATCGTAGGGCTGATGCTAACCCTAACCCTAACCCTAACACTATCCTAGGCCTGATGCTAACCCTAACCCTAACACTTACAGTATCCTAGGGCTGATGCTAACCCTAACCCTAACCCTAACACTATGCTAGGTCTGATGCTAACCCTAAACCTAACACTATCCTAGGGCTGCTGCTAACCCTAACCCTAACCCTAACACTCTCCTAGGGCTGATGCTAACCCTAACCCTAACACTATCCTAGGCCTGATGATAACCCTAGCCCTAACACTATCCTGGGGATGATGCTAACCCTAACCCTAACCCTAACACTATCCTAGGCCTGATGCTAAACCTATCCCTAACCATAACACTCTCCTAGAGCTGATGCTAACCCTAACCCTAACACTATCCTAGGGCTGATGCTAACCATAACCCTAACCCTAACACTATCCTAAGTCTGATGCTAACCCTAGCCCTCACACTATCCTAGGCCTGAGGATAACCCTAACCCTAACCTTAACACTATCCTAGGGCTGATGCTAACCCTAACCCTATCCCTAACACTATCCTAGAGCTGATGCTAACCCTAACCCTAACACTATCCTAGGCCTGATGATAACCCTAACCCTAACCCTAACACTATCCTAGGGCTGATGATAACCCTAACCCTAACACTATCCTAGGGCTGATGCTAACCCTAACGCTAACCCTAACACTATCCTTGAACTGATGCTAACCCTAACCCTAACCCTAACACTATCCTAGGCCTGATGATAACTCTAACCCTAACCCTAACACTATCCTAGGGCGGATGCTAACCCTAACCCTAACCCTAACACTATCCTAGGGCTGATGCTAACCCTAACACTAACACTATCCTATGGCTGATGCTAACCCTAACCCTAACCCTAACACTATCCTAGGGCTGATGCTAACCCTAACCCTAACCCTAACACTATCCTAAGGCTGATGCTAACCCTAACACTAACACTATCCTGGGCCTGGTGCTAACCCTAACCCTAACCCTAACACTATCCTAGGGCTGATGCTAACCCTAACCCTAATACTATCCTAGGGCTGATGCTTACCCTAACCCTAACCCTAACACTATCCTAGGGCTGATGCTAACCCTAACCCTAACCCTAACACTATCCTAGGGCTGATGCTAACCCTAACCCTAACACTATCCTAGTTCTGATGCTAACGCTAACCCTAACACTTACACTATCCTAGGGCTGATGCTAACCCTAACCCTAACCCTAACACTATCCTAGGTCTGATGGTAACCCTAAACCTAACAGTATCCTAGGCCTTATGCTAACCCTAACCCTAACACTAACACTATCCTAGGGCTGATGTTAACCCTAACCCTAACACTATCCTAGGGCTGATGCTAACCCTAACCCTAACCCTAACACCCTCCTAGGGCTGATGCTAACCCTAACCCTAACACTATCCTAGGCCTGATGCTAACCCTAACCGTAACACTATCCTAGGGCTGATGCTAACCCTAACCCTAACCCTAACACTATCCTAGGGTTGATGCTAACCCTAACCCTAACACTATCCTACGGCTGATGCTAACCCTAACCCTAACCCTAACACTATCCTAGGGCTGATGCTAACCCTAACCCTAACACTATCCTAGGCCTGATGCTAACCCTAACCCTAACCCTAACACTATCCTAGGGCTGATGCTAACCCTAACCCTAACACTATCCTAGGGCTGATGCTAACCCTAACCCTAACACTATCCTAGGCCTGATGATAACCCTAACCCTAACCCTGACACTATCCTAGGGCTGATGCTAACCCTAACCCTAAACCTAACACTATCCTAGGGCGGATGCTAACCCTAACCCTAACCCTAACACTATCCTAGGGCTGATGCTAACCCTAAACCTAACACTATCCTAGGGCTGATGCTAACCCTAACCCTAACCCTAACACTCCCCAAGGGCTGATGCTAACCCTAACCCTAACCCTAACACTATCCTAGGGCTGATGCTAACCCTAACCCTAACCCTAACACTATCCTCGGGCTGATGCTAACCCTAACCCTAACACTATCCTAGGCCTGATGCTAACCCTAACCCTAACCCTAACACTATCCTAGGGCTGATGGTAACCGTAACCCTAACACTATCCTAGGGCTGATGGTAACCCTAACCCTAACCCTAACACTATCCTAGGGCTGATGCTAACCCTAACCCTAACACTATCCTAGGCCTGATGATAACCCTAACCCTAACCCTAACACTATCCTAGGGCTGATGCTAACCCTAACCCTAACACTATCCTAGAGCTGATGCTAACCCTAACCCTAACCCTAAGACTATCCTAAGTCTGATGCTAACCCTAGCCCTCACACTATCCTAGGCCTGATGATAACCCTAACCCTAACCTTAACACTATCCTAGGGCTGATGCTAACCCTAACCCTAACCCTAACACTATCGTAGAGCTGATGCTAACCCTAACCCTAACACTATCCTAGGCCTGATGATAACCCTAACCCTAACCATGACACTACCCTAGGGCTCATGCTAACCCTAACCCTAACACTATCCTAGCGCTGATGCTAACCCTAACCCTAACACTAACACTATCCTAGGCCTGATGCTAACCCTATCACTAACCCTAACACTCTCCTAGGGCTGAGGCTAACCCTAACCCTAACACTATCCTAGGGCAGATGCGAACCCTAACGCTAACCCTAACAGTATACTAAAACTGATGCTAACCCTAACCCTAACCCTAACACTATCCTAGGCCTGATGATAACCCTAACCCTGACCCTAACACTATCCTAGGGTTTATGTTAACCCTAACCCTAACACTATCCTAGGGCTGATGCTAACCCTAACCCTAACCCTAACACTATCCTAGGGCGGATGCTAACCCTAACCCTAACCCTAAAACTATCCTAGGGCTCATGCTAACCCTAACACTAACACTATCCTAGGCCTGATGCTAACCCTAACCCTAACCCTAACACTATCCTAGGGCTGATGCTAACCCTAACCCTAACACTATCCTAGGGCTGATGCTAACCCTAACACTAACACTATCCTAGGGCTGATGCTAACCCTAACCATAACCCTAACACTCTCCAAGGGCTGATGCTAACCCTAACCTAACCCTAACACTATCCTAGGGCTGATGCTAACCCTAACCATAACCCTAACACTCTCCAAGGGCTGATGCTAACCCTAACCCTAACACTATCCTAGGGCTGATGCTAACCCTAACCCTAACCCTAACACTATCCTAGGGCTGATGCTAACCCTAACCATAACACTATCCTAGGCCTGATGATAACCCTTACCCTAACCCTAACAGTATCCTAGGCCTTATGCTAACCCTAACCCTAACACTAACACTATCCTAGGGCTGATGTTAACCCTAACCCTAACACTATCCTAGGGCTGATGCTAACCCTAACCCTAACCCTAACACCCTCCTAGGGCTGATGCTAACCCTAACCCTAACACTATCCTAGGCCTGATGCTAACCCTAACCCTAACACTATCCTAGGGCTGATGCTAACCCTAACCCTAACCCTAACACTATCCTAGGGCTGATGCTAACCCTAACCCTAACCCTAACACTATCCTAGGGCTGATGCTAACCCTAACCCTAACACTATCCTAGTTCTGATGCTAACCCTAACCCTAACCCTAACACTATCCTAGGTCTGATGGTAACCCTAAACCTAACAGTATCCTAGGGCTTATGCTAACCCTAACCCTAACACTAACACTATCCTAGGGCTGATGTTAACCCTAACCCTAACACTATCCTAGGGCTGATGCTAACCCTAACCCTAACCCTAACACTCTCCTAGGGCTGATGCTAACCCTAACCCTAACACTATCCTAGGCCTGATGCTAACCCTAACCCTAACACTATCCTAGGGCTGATGCTAACCCTAACCCTAACCCTAACACTATCCTAGGGTTGATGCTAACCCTAACCCTAACACTATCCTACGGCTGATGCTAACCCTAACCCTAACCCTAACACTATCCTAGGGCTGATGCTAACCCTAACCCTAACACTATCCTAGGCCTGATGCTAACCCTAACCCTAACCCTAACACTATCCTAGGGCTGATGCTAACCCTAACCCTAACACTATCCTAGGGCTGATGCTAACCCTAACCCTAACACTATCCTAGGCCTGATGATAACCCTAACCCTAACCCTGACACTATCCTAGGGCTGATGCTAACCCTAACCCTAACACTATCCTAGGGCTGATGCTAACCCTAACCCTAACCCTAACACTATCCTAGGGCTGACGCTAAACCTAACGCTAACCCTAACACTATCCTTGAACTGATGCTAACCCTAACCCTAACCATAACACTATCCTAGGCCTGATGATAACCCTAACCCTAACCCTAACACTATCCTAGGGTTTATGTTAACCCTAACCCTAACACTATCCTAGGGCTGATGCTAACCCTAACCCTAAACCTAACACTATCCTAGGGCGGATGCTAACCCTAACCCTAACCCTAACACTATCCTAGGGCTGATGCTAACCCTAAACCTAACACTATCCTAGGGCTGATGCTAACCCTAACCCTAACCCTAACACTCCCCAAGGGCTGATGCTAACCCTAACCCTAACCCTAACACTATCCTAGGGCTGATGCTAACCCTAACCCTAACCCTAACACTATCCTCGGGCTGATGCTAACCCTAACCCTAACACTATCCTAGGCCTGATGCTAACCCTAACCCTAACCCTAACACTATCCTAGGGCTGATGGTAACCGTAACCCTAACACTATCCTAGGGCTGATGGTAACCCTAACCCTAACACTAACACTATCCTAGGGCTGATGCTAACCCTAACACTAACACTATCCTAGGCCTGATGATAACCCTAACCCTAACCCTAACACTATCCTAGGGCTGATGCTAACCCTAACCCTAACACTATCCTAGAGCTGATGCTAACCCTAACCCTAACCCTAACACTATCCTAAGTCTGATGCTAACCCTAGCCCTCACACTATCCTAGGCCTGATGATAACCCTAACCCTAACCTTAACACTATCCTAGGGCTGATGCTAACCCTAACCCTAACCCTAACACTATCGTAGAGCTGATGCTAACCCTAACCCTAACACTATCCTAGGCCTGATGATAACCCTAACCCTAACCATGACACTACCCTAGGGCTCATGCTAACCCTAACCCTAACACTATCCTAGCGCTGATGCTAACCCTAACCCTAACACTAACACTATCCTAGGCCTGATGCTAACCCTATCACTAACCCTAACACTCTCCTAGGGCTGAGGCTAACCCTAACCCTAACACTATCCTAGGGCAGATGCTAACCCTAACGCTAACCCTAACAGTATACTAAAACTGATGCTAACCCTAACCCTAACCCTAACACTATCCTAGGCCTGATGATAACCCTAACCCTGACCCTAACACTATCCTAGGGTTTATGTTAACCCTAACCCTAACACTATCCTAGGGCTGATGCTAACCCTAACCCTAACCCTAACACTATCCTAGGGCGGATGCTAACCCTAACCCTAACCCTAAAACTATCCTAGGGCTCATGCTAACCCTAACACTAACACTATCCTAGGCCTGATGCTAACCCTAACCCTAACCCTAACACTATCCTAGGGCTGATGCTAACCCTAACCCTAACACTATCCTAGGGCTGATGCTAACCCTAACACTAACACTATCCTAGGGCTGATGCTAACCCTAACCATAACCCTTACACTCTCCAAGGGCTGATGCTAACCCTAACCTAACCCTAACACTATCCTAGGGCTGATGCTAACCCTAACCATAACCCTAACACTCTCCAAGGGCTGATGCTAACCCTAACCCTAACACTATCCTAGGGCTGATGCTAACCCTAACCCTAACCCTAACACTATCCTAGGGCTGATGCTAACCCTAACCATAACACTATCCTAGGCCTGATGATAACCCTAACCCTAACCTTAACACTATCCTAGGGCTGATGCTAACCCTAACCCTAACACTAACACTATCTTAGAGCTGATGCTAACCCTAACCATAACACTATCCTAGGCCTGATGATAACCCTAACCCTAACCCTGTCACTATCCTTGGGCTGATGCTAACCCTAACCCTAACACTATCCTGGGCCTCATGCTAACCCTAACCCTAACCCTAACACTATCCTAGGGCTGATGCTAACCCTAACCCTAACACTATCCTTGGGCTGATGCTAACCCTAACCCTAACCCTAACAATATCCTAGGGCAGATGCTAACCCTAACGCTAACCCTAACACTATCCTTGAACTGATGCTAACCCTAACCCTAACACTAACACTATCCTAGGCCTGATGATAACCCTAACCCTAACCCTAACACTATCCTAGGGTTTATGTTAACCCTAACCCTAACACTATCCTAGGGCTGATGCTAACCCTAACCCTAACCCTAACACTATCCTAGGGCGGATGCTAACCCTAACCCAAACCCTAACACTATCCTAGGTCTGATGCTAACCCTAACACTAACACTATCCTAGGGCTGATGCTAACCCTAACCCTAACCCTAACATTATCCTAGGGCTGATGCTAACCCTAACCCTAACTCTAACACTATCTTAGGGCTGAGGCTAACCCTAAACCTAACACTATCCTACGGCTGATGCTAACCCTAACCCTAACCCAAACACTATCCTAGGGTTGATGCTAACCCTAACCCTAACACTATCCTAGGCCTGATGCTAACCCTAACCCTAACCCTAACACTATCCTAGGGCTGATGCTAACCCTAACCCTAACACTATCCTAGATCTGATGCTAACCCTAAACCTAACACTATCCTAGGGCTGATGCTAACCCTAACCCTAACCCTAACACTATCCTAGGGCTGATGTTAACCCTAACCCCAACACTATCCTAGGGCTGATGCTAACCCTAACTCTAACCCTAACACTCTCCTAGGGCTGATGCTAACCCTAACCCTAACACTGTTCTAGGCCTGATGCTAACCCTAACCCTAACACTATCCTAGGGCTGATGCTAACCCTAACCCTAACCCTAACACTATCCTAGGCCTGATGCTAAACCTATCCCTAACCATAACACTCTCCTAGGGCTGATGCTAACCCTAACCCTAACACTATCCTAGGGCTGATGCTAACCCTAACCCTAACCCTAACACTATCCTAAGTCTGATGCTAACCCTAGCCCTCACACTATCCTAGGCCTGATGATAACCCTAACCCTAACCTTAACACTATCCTAGGGCTGATGCTAACCCTAACCCTATCCCTAACACTATCCTAAGTCTGATGCTAACCCTAGCCCTCACACTATCCTAGGCCTGATGATAACCCTAACCCTAACCCTAACACTATCCTAGGGCTGATGCTAACCCTAACCCTAACACTATCCTAGGGCTGATGCTAACCCTAACGCTAACCATAACACTATCCTTGAACTGATGCTAACCCTAACCCTAACCCTAACACTAACACTATCCTAGGCCTGATGATAACCCTAACCCTAACCCTAACACTATCCTAGGGTTTATGTTAATCCTAACCCTAACACTATCCTAGGGCTGATGCTAACCCTAACCCTAACCCTAACACTATCCTAGGGCGGATGCTAACCCTAACCCTAACACTAACACTATCCTAGGGCTGAAGCTAACCCTAACACTAACACTATCCTAGGGCTGATGCTAACCCTAACCCTAACCCTAACACTATCCTAGGGCTGATGCTAACCCTAACCCTAAGTCTATCAATATCTTAGGGCTGAGGCTAACCCTAAACCAAACACTATCCTACGGCTGATGCTAACCCGAACCCTAACCCTAACACTATCCTAGGGCTGATGCTAACCCTAACCCTAACACTATCCTAGGGCTGATGCTAACCCTAACCCTAATACTATCCTAGGGCTGATGCTAACCCTAAAACTAACCCTAACACTATCCTAGGGCTGATGCTAACCCTATCCCTAACCCTAACACTATCCTAGGGCTGATGCTAACCCTAACCCTAACAATATCGTAGGGCTGATGCTAACCCTAACCCTAACCCTAACACTATCCTAGGACTGATGCTAACCCTAACCCTAACACTTACACTATCCTAGGGCTGATGCTAACCCTAACCCTAACCCTAACACTATCCTAGGTCTGATGCTAACCCTAAACCTAACACTATCCTAGGGCTGATGCTAACCCTAACCCTAAACCTAACTCTCTCCTAGGGCTGATGCTAGCCCTAACCCTAACACTATCCTAGGCCTGATGCTAACCCTAACCCTAACACTATCCTAGGGATGATGCTAACCCTAACCCTAACATTAACACTATCCTAGGCCTGATGCTAAACCTATCCCTAACCATAACACTCTCCTAGGGCTGATGCTAACCCTAACCCTAACACTATCCTAGGGCTGATGCTAACCCTAACCCTAACCCTAACACTATCCTAAGTCTGATGCTAACCCTAGCCCTCACACTATCCTAGGCCTGAGGATAACCCTAACCCTAACCTTAACACTATCCTAGGGCTGATGCTAACCCTAACCCTATCCCTAACACTATCCTAGAGCTGATGCTAACCCTAACCCTAACACTATCCTAGGCCTGATGATAACCCTAACCCTAACCCTAACACTATCCTAGGGCTGATGATAACCCTAACCCTAACACTATCCTAGGGCTGATGCTAACCCTAACGCTAACCCTAACACTATCCTTGAACTGATGCTAACCCTAACCCTACCCCTAACACTATCCTAGGCCTGATGATAACTCTAACCCTAACCCTAACACTATCCTAGGGCGGATGCTAACCCTAACCCTAACCCTAACACTATCCTAGGGCTGATGCTAACCCTAACACTAACACTATCCTATGGCTGATGCTAACCCTAACCCTAACCCTAACACTATCCTAGGGCTGATGCTAACCCTAACCCTAACCCTAACACTATCCTAAGGCTGATGCTAACCCTAACACTAACACTATCCTGGGCCTGGTGCTAACCCTAACCCTAACCCTAACACTATCCTAGGGCTGATGCTAACCCTAACCCTAATACTATCCTAGGGCTGATGCTAACCCTAACCCTAACCCTAACACTATCCTAGGGCTGATGCTAACCCTAACCCTAACCCTAACACTATCCTAGGGCTGATGCTAACCCTAACCCTAACACTATCCTAGTTCTGATGCTAACGCTAACCCTAACACTTACACGATCCTAGGGCTGATGCTAACCCTAACCCTAACCCTAACACTATCCTAGGTCTGATGGTAACCCTAAACCTAACAGTATCCTAGGGCTGATGCTAACCCTAACCCTAACACTATCCTAGGCCTGATGCTAACCCTGACCCTAACACTATCCTAGGGCTGATGCTAACCCTAACCCTAACCCTAACACTATCCTAGGGTTGATGCTAACCCTAACCCTAACACTATCTTAGGGCTGATGCTAACCCTAACCCTAACCCTAACACTATCCTAGGGCTGATGCTAACCCTAACCCTAACACTATCCTAGGTCTGATGCTAACCCTAACCCTAACCCTAACACTATCCTAGGGCTGATGCTAACCCTAACCCTAACACTATCCTAGGGCTGATGCTAACGCTAACCCTAACCCTAACACTATCCTAGGGCTGATGCTAACCCTAACCCTAACACTATCTTAGGGCTGATGCTAACCCTAACCATAACACTATCCTAGGGCTGATGCTAACCCTAACCCTAACCCTAACACTATCCTAGGGCTGATGCTAACCCTAACCCTAACACTGTCCTAGGCCTGATGCTAACCCTAACCCTAACACTATCCTAGGGCTGATGCTAACCCTAACCCTAACCCTAACACTATCCTAGGCCTGATGCTAAACCTATCCCTAACCATAACACTCTCCTAGGGCTGATGCTAACCCTAACGCTAACACTATCCTAAGTCTGATGCTAACCCTAGCCCTCACACTATCCTAGGCCTGATGATAACCCTAACCCTAACCTTAACACTATCCTAGGGCTGATGCTAACCCTAACCCTTTCCCTAACACTATCCTAAGTCTGATGCTAACCATAGCCCTCACACTATCCTAGGCCTGATGATAACCCTAACCCTAACCCTAACACTATCCTAGGGCTGATGCTAACCCTAACCCTCACACTATCCTAGGGCTGATGCTAACCCTAACGCTAACCATAACACTATCCTTGAACTGATGCTAACCCTAACCCTAACCCTAACACTAACACTATCCTAGGCCTGATGATAACCCTAACCCTAACCCTAACACTATCCTAGGGTTTATGTTAACCCTAACCCTAACACTATCCTAGGGCTGATGCTAACCCTAACCCTAACCCTAACACTATCCTAGGGCTGATGCTAACCCTAACCCTAACCCTAACACTATCCTAGGGCTGATGCTAACCCTAACCCTAAGTCTATCACTCTCTTAGGACTGAGGCTAACCCTAAACCAAACACTATCCTACGGCTGATGCTAACCCTAACCCTAACCCTAACACTATCCTAGGGCTGATGCTAACCCTAACCCTAACACTATCCTAGGCCTGATGCTAACCCTAACCCTAATACTATCCTAGGGCTGATGCCAACCCTAACCCTAACCCTAACACTATCCTAGGGCTGATGCTAACCCTATCCCTAACCCTAACACTATCCTAGGGCTGATGCTAACCCTAACCCTAACACTATCCTAGGCCTGATGCTAACCCTAACCCTAACACTTACACTATCCTATGGCTGATGCTAACCCTAACCCTAACACTAACACTATCCTAGGTCTGATGATAACCCTAAACCTAACACTATCCTAGGGCTGATGCTAACCCTAACCCGAACCCTAACACTATCCTAGGGCTGATGTTAACCCTAACCCTAACACTATCCTAGGGCTGATGCTAACCCTAACCCTAAACCTAACACTCTCCTAGGGCTGATGCTAACCGTAACCCTAACACTATCCTAGGCCTGATGCTAACCCTAACCCTAATACTATCATAGGGCTGATGCTAACCCTAACCCTAACCCTAACACTATCCTAGGCCTGATGCTAACCCTATCCCTAACCCTAACACTCTCCTAGGGCTGAGGCTAACCCTAACCCTAACACTATCCTAGGGCTGATGCTAACCCTAACCCTAACCCTAACACTATCCTAGGGTTGGTGCTAACACTAAACCTAACACTATCCTAGGGCTGATGCTAACCCTAACCCTAACCCTAACACTATCCTAGGGCTGATGCTAACCTTAACACTAACACTATCCTAGGGCTGATGCTAACCCTAACCCTAACCCTAACACTATCCTAGGGCTGATGCTAACCCTAACCCTAACACTATCCTAGGGCTGATGCTAACCCTAACCCTAACCCTAACACTATCCTAAGTCTGATGCTAACCCTAGCCCTCACACTATCCTAGGCCTGATGATAACCCTAACCCTAACCTTAACACTATCCTAGGGATGATGTTAACCCTAACCCTAACACTAACACTATCCTAGAGCTGATGCTAACCCTAACCATAGCACTATCCTAGGCCTGATGATAACCCTAACCCTAACCCTAACACTATCCTAGGGCTGATGCTAACCCTAACCCTAACCCTAACACTATCCTAGGGATGATGCTAAACCTAACGCTAAGCCTAACACTATCCTTGAACTGATGCTAACGCTAACCCTAACCCTAACACTATCCTAGGCCTGATGATAACCCTAACCCTAACCCTAACACTATCCTAGTGTTTATGTTAACCCTAACCCTAACACTATCCTAAGGCTGATGCTAACCCTAACCCTAACCCTAACACTATCCTAGGGCTGACGCCAACCCTAACACTAACACTATCCTAGGGCTGATGCTAACCCTACCCCTAACCCTAACACTATCCTAGGGCTGATGCTAACCCTAACCCTAACTCTAACACTATCTTGGGGCTGAGGCTAACCCTAACCCAAACACTATCCTACGGCTGATGCTAACCCTAACCCTAACCCTAACACTATCCTAAGGCTGATGCTAACCCTAACACTAACACTATCCTGGGCCTGGTGCTAACCCTAACCCTAACCCTAACACTATCCTAGGGCTGATGCTAACCCTAACCCTAATACTATCCTAGGGCTGATGCTAACCCTAACCCTAACCCTAACACTATCCGAGGGCTGATGCTAACCCTAACCCTAACCCTAACACTATACTAGGGCTGATGCTAACCCTAACCCTAGCACTATCCTAGGCCTGATGCTAACCCTAACCCTAACACTTACACTATCCTAGGGCTGATGCTAACCCTAACCCTAACCCTAGCACTATCCTAGGTCTGATGCTAACCCTAACCCTATCCCTAACACTATCCTAAGTCTGATGCTAACCCTAGAACTCACACTATCCTAGGCCTGATGATAACCCTAACCCTAACCCTAACACTATCCTAGGGCAGATGCTAACCCTTACCCTAACACTATCCTAGGGCTGATGCTAACCCTAACGCTAACCCTAACACTATCCTTGAACTGATGCTAACCCTAACCCTAACCCTAACACTATCCTAGGGCTGATGCTAACCCTAACCCTAACACTATCCTAGAGCTGATGCTAACCCTAACCCTAACCCTAACACTATCCTAAGTCTGATGCTAACCCTAGCCCTCACACTATCCTAGGCCTGATGATAACCCTAACCCTAACCTTAACACTATCCTAGGGCTGATGCTAACCCTAACCCTAACCCTAACACTATCGTAGAGCTGATGCTAACCCTAACCCTAACACTATCCTAGGCCTGATGATAACCCTAACCCTAACCATGACACTACCCTAGGTCTCATGCTAACCCTAACCCTAACACTATCCTAGCGCTGATGCTAACCCTAACCCTAACACTAACACTATCCTAGGCCTGATGCTAACCCTATCCCTAACCCTAACACTCTCCTAGGGCTGAGGCTAACCCTAACCCTAACACTATCCTAGGGCAGATGCTAACCCTAACGCTAATCCTAACAGTATACTAAAACTGATGCTAACCCTAACCCTAACCCTAACACTATCCTAGGCCTGATGATAACCCTAACCCTGACCCTAACACTATGCTAGGGTTTATGTTAACCCTAACCCTAACACTATCCTAGGGCTGATGCTAACCCTAACCCTAACCCTAACACTATCCTAGGGCGGATGCTAACCCTAACCCTAACCCTAAAACTATCCTAGGGCTCATGCTAACCCTAACACTAACACTATCCTAGGCCTGATGCTAACCCTAACCCTAACCCTAACACTATCCTAGGGCTGATGCTAACCCTAACCCTAACACTATCCTAGGGCTGATGCTAACCCTAACCATAACCCTAACACTCTCCAACGGCTGATGCTAACCCTAACCCTAAAACTAACACTCTCCAAGGCCTAATGCTAACCCTAACCCTAACCCTAACACTATCCTAGGGCTGATGCTAACCCTAACCCTAACACTATCCTAGGGCTGATGCTAACCCTAACCCTAACCCTAACACTATCCTAGGGCTGATGCTAACCCTAACCATAACACTATCCTAGGCCTGATGATAACCCTAACCCTAACCCTAACACTATCCTAGGGCTGATGCTAACCCTAACCCTAACAGTATCCTAGGGCTGATGCTAACCGTAACCCTAACCCTAACACTATCCTAAGTCTGATGCTAACCCTAGCCCTCACACTATACTAAGCCTGATGATAACCCTAACCCTAACCTTAACACTATCCTAGGGCTGATGCTAACCCTAACCCTAACACTAACACTATCCTAGAGCTGATGCTAACCCTAACCCTAACACTATCCTAGGCCTGATGATAACCCTAACCCTAACCCTGTCACTATCCTAGGGCTGATGCTAACCCTAACCTAACACTATCCTAGGGCTGATGCTAACCCTAACCCTAACCCTAACACTATCCTAGGGTTGATGCTAACCCTAACCCTAACACTATCTTAGGGCTGATGCTAACCCTAACCCTAACCCTAACACTATCCTAGGGCTGATGCTAACCCTAACCCTAACACTATCCTAGGTCTGATGCTAACCCTAACCCTAACCCTAACACTATCCTAGGGCTGATGCTAACCCTAACCCTAACACTATCCTAGGGCTGATGCTAACGCTAACCCTAACCCTAACACTATCCTAGGGCTGATGCTAACCCTAACCCTAACACTATCTTAGGGCTGATGCTAACCCTAACCATAACACTATCCTAGGGCTGATGCTAACCCTAACCCTAACCCTAACACTATCCTAGGGCTGATGCTAACCCTAACCCTAACACTGTCCTAGGCCTGATGCTAACCCTAACCCTAACACTATCCTAGGGCTGATGCTAACCCTAACCCTAACCCTAACACTATCCTAGGCCTGATGCTAAACCTATCCCTAACCATAACACTCTCCTAGGGCTGATGCTAACCCTAACGCTAACACTATCCTAAGTCTGATGCTAACCCTAGCCCTCACACTATCCTAGGCCTGATGATAACCCTAACCCTAACCTTAACACTATCCTAGGGCTGATGCTAACCCTAACCCTTTCCCTAACACTATCCTAAGTCTGATGCTAACCATAGCCCTCACACTATCCTAGGCCTGATGATAACCCTAACCCTAACCCTAACACTATCCTAGGGCTGATGCTAACCCTAACCCTCACACTATCCTAGGGCTGATGCTAACCCTAACGCTAACCATAACACTATCCTTGAACTGATGCTAACCCTAACCCTAACCCTAACACTAACACTATCCTAGGCCTGATGATAACCCTAACCCTAACCCTAACACTATCCTAGGGTTTATGTTAACCCTAACCCTAACACTATCCTAGGGCTGATGCTAACCCTAACCCTAACCCTAACACTATCCTAGGGCTGATGCTAACCCTAACCCTAACCCTAACACTATCCTAGGGCTGATGCTAACCCTAACCCTAAGTCTATCACTATCTTAGGACTGAGGCTAACCCTAAACCAAACACTATCCTACGGCTGATGCTAACCCTAACCCTAACCCTAACACTATCCTAGGGCTGATGCTAACCCTAACCCTAACACTATCCTAGGGCTGATGCTAACCCTAACCCTAATACTATCCTAGGGCTGATGCCAACCCTAACCCTAACCCTAACACTATCCTAGGGCTGATGCTAACCCTATCCCTAACCCTAACACTATCCTAGGGCTGATGCTAACCCTAACCCTAACACTATCCTAGGCCTGATGCTAACCCTAACCCTAACACTTACACTATCCTATGGCTGATGCTAACCCTAACCCTAACACTAACACTATCCTAGGTCTGATGATAACCCTAAACCTAACACTATCCTAGGGCTGATGCTAACCCTAACCCGAACCCTAACACTATCCTAGGGCTGATGTTAACCCTAACCCTAACACTATCCTAGGGCTGATGCTAACCCTAACCCTAAACCTAACACTCTCCTAGGGCTGATGCTAACCGTAACCCTAACACTATCCTAGGCCTGATGCTAACCCTAACCCTAATACTATCATAGGGCTGATGCTAACCCTAACCCTAACCCTAACACTATCCTAGGCCTGATGCTAACCCTATCCCTAACCCTAACACTCTCCTAGGGCTGAGGCTAACCCTAACCCTAACACTATCCTAGGGCTGATGCTAACCGTAACCCTAACCCTAACACTATCCTAGGGTTGATGCTAACACTAAACCTAACACTATCCTAGGGCTGATGATAACCCTAACCCTAACCCTAACACTATCCTAGGGCTGATGCTAACCTTAACCCTAACACTATCCTAGGGCTGATGCTAACCCTAACCCTAACCCTAACACTATCCTAGGGCTGATGCTAACCCTAACCCTAACACTATACTAGGGCTGATGCTAACCCTAACCCTAACCCTAACACTATCCTAAGTCTGATGCTAACCCTAGCCCTCACACTATCCTAGGCCTGATGATAACCCTAACCCTAACCTTAACACTATCCTAGGGATGATGCTAACCCTAACCCTAACACTAACACTATCCTAGAGCTGATGCTAACCCTAACCATAGCACTATCCTAGGCCTGATGATAACCCTAACCCTAACCCTAACACTATCCTAGGGCTGATGCTAACCCTAACCCTAACCCTAACACTATCCTAGGGATGATGCTAAACCTAACGCTAAGCCTAACACTATCCTTGAACTGATGCTAACGCTAACCCTAACCCTAACACTATCCTAGGCCTGATGATAACCCTAACCCTAACCCTAACACTATCCTAGTGTTTATGTTAACCCTAACCCTAACACTATCCTAAGGCTGATGCTAACCCTAACCCTAACCCTAACACTATCCTAGGGCTGACGCCAACCCTAACACTAACACTATCCTAGGGCTGATGCTAACCCTACCCCTAACCCTAACACTATCCTAGGGCTGATGCTAACCCTAACCCTAACTCTAACACTATCTTGGGGCTGAGGCTAACCCTAACCCAAACACTATCCTACGGCTGATGCTAACCCTAACCCTAACCCTAACACTATCCTAAGGCTGATGCTAACCCTAACACTAACACTATCCTGGGCCTGGTGCTAACCCTAACCCTAACCCTAACACTATCCTAGGGCTGATGCTAACCCTAACCCTAATACTATCCTAGGGCTGATGCTAACCCTAACCCTAACCCTAACACTATCCGAGGGCTGATGCTAACCCTAACCCTAACCCTAACACTATACTAGGGCTGATGCTAACCCTAACCCTAGCACTATCCTAGGCCTGATGCTAACCCTAACCCTAACACTTACACTATCCTAGGGCTGATGCTAACCCTAACCCTAACCCTAGCACTATCCTAGGTCTGATGCTAACCCTAACCCTATCCCTAACACTATCCTAAGTCTGATGCTAACCCTAGAACTCACACTATCCTAGGCCTGATGATAACCCTAACCCTAACCCTAACACTATCCTAGGGCAGATGCTAACCCTTACCCTAACACTATCCTAGGGCTGATGCTAACCCTAACGCTAACCCTAACACTATCCTTGAACTGATGCTAACCCTAACCCTAACCCTAACACTATCCTAGGGCTGATGCTAACCCTAACCCTAACACTATCCTAGAGCTGATGCTAACCCTAACCCTAACCCTAACACTATCCTAAGTCTGATGCTAACCCTAGCCCTCACACTATCCTAGGCCTGATGATAACCCTAACCCTAACCTTAACACTATCCTAGGGCTGATGCTAACCCTAACCATAACACTATCCTAGGGCTGATGCTAACCCTAACCCTAACCCTAACACTATCCTAGGGCTGATGCTAACCCTAACCCTAACACTGTCCTAGGCCTGATGCTAACCCTAACCCTAACACTATCCTAGGGCTGATGCTAACCCTAACCCTAACCCTAACACTATCCTAGGCCTGATGCTAAACCTATCCCTAACCATAACACTCTCCTAGGGCTGATGCTAACCCTAACGCTAACACTATCCTAAGTCTGATGCTAACCCTAGCCCTCACACTATCCTAGGCCTGATGATAACCCTAACCCTAACCTTAACACTATCCTAGGGCTGATGCTAACCCTAACCCTTTCCCTAACACTATCCTAAGTCTGATGCTAACCATAGCCCTCACACTATCCTAGGCCTGATGATAACCCTAACCCTAACCCTAACACTATCCTAGGGCTGATGCTAACCCTAACCCTCACACTATCCTAGGGCTGATGCTAACCCTAACGCTAACCATAACACTATCCTTGAACTGATGCTAACCCTAACCCTAACCCTAACACTAACACTATCCTAGGCCTGATGATAACCCTAACCCTAACCCTAACACTATCCTAGGGTTTATGTTAACCCTAACCCTAACACTATCCTAGGGCTGATGCTAACCCTAACCCTAACCCTAACACTATCCTAGGGCTGATGCTAACCCTAACCCTAACCCTAACACTATCCTAGGGCTGATGCTAACCCTAACCCTAAGTCTATCACTATCTTAGGACTGAGGCTAACCCTAAACCAAACACTATCCTACGGCTGATGCTAACCCTAACCCTAACCCTAACACTATCCTAGGGCTGATGCTAACCCTAACCCTAACACTATCCTAGGGCTGATGCTAACCCTAACCCTAATACTATCCTAGGGCTGATGCCAACCCTAACCCTAACCCTAACACTATCCTAGGGCTGATGCTAACCCTATCCCTAACCCTAACACTATCCTAGGGCTGATGCTAACCCTAACCCTAACACTATCCTAGGCCTGATGCTAACCCTAACCCTAACACTTACACTATCCTATGGCTGATGCTAACCCTAACCCTAACACTAACACTATCCTAGGTCTGATGATAACCCTAAACCTAACACTATCCTAGGGCTGATGCTAACCCTAACCCGAACCCTAACACTATCCTAGGGCTGATGTTAACCCTAACCCTAACACTATCCTAGGGCTGATGCTAACCCTAACCCTAAACCTAACACTCTCCTAGGGCTGATGCTAACCGTAACCCTAACACTATCCTAGGCCTGATGCTAACCCTAACCCTAATACTATCATAGGGCTGATGCTAACCCTAACCCTAACCCTAACACTATCCTAGGCCTGATGCTAACCCTATCCCTAACCCTAACACTCTCCTAGGGCTGAGGCTAACCCTAACCCTAACACTATCCTAGGGCTGATGCTAACCGTAACCCTAACCCTAACACTATCCTAGGGTTGATGCTAACACTAAACCTAACACTATCCTAGGGCTGATGATAACCCTAACCCTAACCCTAACACTATCCTAGGGCTGATGCTAACCTTAACCCTAACACTATCCTAGGGCTGATGCTAACCCTAACCCTAACCCTAACACTATCCTAGGGCTGATGCTAACCCTAACCCTAACACTATCCTAGGGCTGATGCTAACCCTAACCCTAACCCTAACACTATCCTAAGTCTGATGCTAACCCTAGCCCTCACACTATCCTAGGCCTGATGATAACCCTAACCCTAACCTTAACACTATCCTAGGGATGATGCTAACCCTAACCCTAACACTAACACTATCCTAGAGCTGATGCTAACCCTAACCATAGCACTATCCTAGGCCTGATGATAACCCTAACCCTAACCCTAACACTATCCTAGGGCTGATGCTAACCCTAACCCTAACCCTAACACTATCCTAGGGATGATGCTAAACCTAACGCTAAGCCTAACACTATCCTTGAACTGATGCTAACGCTAACCCTAACCCTAACACTATCCTAGGCCTGATGATAACCCTAACCCTAACCCTAACACTATCCTAGTGTTTATGTTAACCCTAACCCTAACACTATCCTAAGGCTGATGCTAACCCTAACCCTAACCCTAACACTATCCTAGGGCTGACGCCAACCCTAACACTAACACTATCCTAGGGCTGATGCTAACCCTACCCCTAACCCTAACACTATCCTAGGGCTGATGCTAACCCTAACCCTAACTCTAACACTATCTTGGGGCTGAGGCTAACCCTAACCCAAACACTATCCTACGGCTGATGCTAACCCTAACCCTAACCCTAACACTATCCTAAGGCTGATGCTAACCCTAACACTAACACTATCCTGGGCCTGGTGCTAACCCTAACCCTAACCCTAACACTATCCTAGGGCTGATGCTAACCCTAACCCTAATACTATCCTAGGGCTGATGCTAACCCTAACCCTAACCCTAACACTATCCGAGGGCTGATGCTAACCCTAACCCTAACCCTAACACTATACTAGGGCTGATGCTAACCCTAACCCTAGCACTATCCTAGGCCTGATGCTAACCCTAACCCTAACACTTACACTATCCTAGGGCTGATGCTAACCCTAACCCTAACCCTAGCACTATCCTAGGTCTGATGCTAACCCTAACCCTATCCCTAACACTATCCTAAGTCTGATGCTAACCCTAGAACTCACACTATCCTAGGCCTGATGATAACCCTAACCCTAACCCTAACACTATCCTAGGGCAGATGCTAACCCTTACCCTAACACTATCCTAGGGCTGATGCTAACCCTAACGCTAACCCTAACACTATCCTTGAACTGATGCTAACCCTAACCCTAACCCTAACACTATCCTAGGGCTGATGCTAACCCTAACCCTACCACTATCCTAGAGCTGATGCTAACCCTAACCCTAACCCTAACCCTAACACTATCCTAAGTCTGATGCTAACCCTAGCCCTCACACTATCCTAGGCCTGATGATAACCCTAACCCTAACCTTAACACTATCCTAGGGCTGATGCTAACCCTAACCCTAACCCTAACACTATCGTAGAGCTGATGCTAACCCTAACCCTAACACTATCCTAGGCCTGATGATAACCCTAACCCTAACCATGACACTACCCTAGGTCTCATGCTAACCCTAACCCTAACACTATCCTAGCGCTGATGCTAACCCTAACCCTAACACTAACACTATCCTAGGCCTGATGCTAACCCTATCCCTAACCCTAACACTCTCCTAGGGCTGAGGCTAACCCTAACCCTAACACTATCCTAGGGCAGATGCTAACCCTAACGCTAATCCTAACAGTATACTAAAACTGATGCTAACCCTAACCCTAACCCTAACACTATCCTAGGCCTGATGATAACCCTAACCCTGACCCTAACACTATGCTAGGGTTTATGTTAACCCTAACCCTAACACTATCCTAGGGCTGATGCTAACCCTAACCCTAACCCTAACACTATCCTAGGGCGGATGCTAACCCTAACCCTAACCCTAAAACTATCCTAGGGCTCATGCTAACCCTAACACTAACACTATCCTAGGCCTGATGCTAACCCTAACCCTAACCCTAACACTATCCTAGGGCTGATGCTAACCCTAACCCTAACACTATCCTAGGGCTGATGCTAACCCTAACCATAACCCTAACACTCTCCAACGGCTGATGCTAACCCTAACCCTAAAACTAACACTCTCCAAGGCCTAATGCTAACCCTAACCCTAACCCTAACACTATCCTAGGGCTGATGCTAACCCTAACCCTAACACTATCCTAGGGCTGATGCTAACCCTAACCCTAACCCTAACACTATCCTAGGGCTGATGCTAACCCTAACCATAACACTATCCTAGGCCTGATGATAACCCTAACCCTAACCCTAACACTATCCTAGGGCTGATGCTAACCCTAACCCTAACAGTATCCTAGGGCTGATGCTAACCGTAACCCTAACCCTAACACTATCCTAAGTCTGATGCTAACCCTAGCCCTCACACTATACTAAGCCTGATGATAACCCTAACCCTAACCTTAACACTATCCTAGGGCTGATGCTAACCCTAACCCTAACACTAACACTATCCTAGAGCTGATGCTAACCCTAACCCTAACACTATCCTAGGCCTGATGATAACCCTAACCCTAACCCTGTCACTATCCTAGGGCTGATGCTAACCCTAACCTAACACTATCCTAGGGCTGATGCTATCCCTAACCCTAACCCTAACACTATCCTAGGCCTGATGTTAACCCTATCCCTAACCCTAACACTCTCCTAGGGATGAGGCTAACCCTAACCCTAACACTATCCTAGGGCTGATGCTAACCCTAACCCTAACCCAAACACTATCCTAGGGTTGATGCTAACGCTAACCCTAACACTATCCTAGGGCTGATGCTAACCCTAACCCTAACCCTAACACTATCCTTGGGCTGATGCTAACCCTAACCCTAACACTATCCTGGGACTGATGCTAACCCTAACCCTAACCCTAACACTATCCTAGGGCTGATGCTAACCCTAACCCTAACACTATGCTAGGGCTGATGCTAACCTTAACCCTAACACTATCCTTGAACTGATGCTAACCCTAACCCTAACCCTAACACTATCCTAGGCCTGATGATAACCCTAACCCTAACCCTAACACTATCCTAGGGTTTATGTTAACCCTAACCCTAACACTATCCTAGGGCTGATGCTAATCCTAACCCTAACCCTAACACTATCCTAGGGCGGATGCTAACCCTAACCCAAACCCTAACACTATCCTAGGGCTGATGCTAACCCTAACACTAACACTATCCTAGGGCTGATGCTAACCCTAACCCTAACCCTAACATTATCCTAGGGCTGATGCTAACCCTAACCCTAACTCTAACACTATCTTAGGGCTGAGGCTAACCCTAAACCTAACACTATCCTACGGCTGATGCTAACCCTAACCCTAACCCAAACACTATCCTAGGGTTGATGCTAACCCTAACCCTAACACTATCCTAGGCCTGATGCTAACCCTAACACTAACACTATCCTAGGGCTGATGCTAACCCTCACCCTACCCCTATCACTATCCTAGGGCTGATGCTAACCGTAACCCTAACCCTAACACTATCCTAAGGCTGATGGTAACCCTAACACTAACACTATCCTAAGCCTGGTGAGAACCCTAACTCTAACCCTAACAGTATCCTAGGGCTGATGCTAACCCTAACCCTAATAATATCCTAGGGCTGATGCTAACACTAACCCTAACCCTAACACTATCCCAGGGCTGATACTAACCCTAACCCTAACCCTAACACTATCCTAGGGCGGATGCTAACCCTAACCCTAACCCTAACACTACCCTAGGGCTGATGCTAACCCTAACCCTAACTCTAACACTATCTTAGGGCTGAGGCTAACCCTAACCCTAACACTATCCTAGGGCTGATGCTAACCCTAAGCCTAATCCTAACACTATCCTAGGGCTGATGCTAACCCTAACCCTAACACTATCCTAGGGCTGATGCTAACCCTAACCCTAACCCTAACACTATCCTAGGGCTGATGCTAACCCTAACCCTAACACTATCCTAGGGCTGATGCTAACCCTAACCCTAACCCTAACACTATCCTAGGGCTGATGCTAACCCTAACCCTAACAATATCCTAGGGCTGATGCTAACCCTAACCCTAACATTATCCCGGGGCTGATGCTAACCCTAACCCTAACACTATCCTAGGGCTGATGCTAACCCTAACCCTAACACTATCCTAGGGCTGATGCTAACCCTAACCCTAACCCTAACATTATCCTAGGGCTGATGCTAACCCTAACCCTAACACTATCCTAGGGTTGATGCTAACCCTAACCCTAACCCTAACACTATTCTAGGGCTGATGCTAACCCTAACCCTAAAGCTATCCTAGGGTTGATGCTAACCCTAACCCTAACACTATCCTAGGGCTGATGCTAACCCTAACCCTAACCCTAACACTATCCTAGGGCTGATGCTAACCCTAACCCTAACACTATCCTAGGGCTGATGCTAACCCTAACCCTAACCCTAACACTATCCTAGGGCTGATGCTAACCCTAACCCTAACCCTAACACTATCCTAGGGCTGATGCTAACCCTAACCCTAAAACTATCCTAGGGTTGATGCTAACCCTAACCCTAACACTATCCTAGGGCTGATGCTAACCCTAACCCTAACCCTAACACTATCCTAGGGCTGATGCTAACCCTAACCCTAACACTATCCTAGGGCTGATGCTAACCCTAACCCTAACCCTAACACTATCCTAGGGCTGATGCTAACCCTAACCCTAACACTATCCTAGGACTGATGCTAACCCTAACCCTAACCCTAACACTATCCTAGGGCTGATGGTAACCCTAACCCTAACACTATCCTAGGGCTGATGCTAACCCTAACCCTAACATTATCCCAGGGCTGATGCTAACCCTAACCCTAACACTATCCTAGGGCTGATGCTAACCCTAACCCTAACCCTAACACTATCCAAGGGCTGATGCTAACCCTAACCCTAACCCTAACACTATCCTAGGGCTGATGCTAACCCTAACACTAACACTATCCTAGGGCTGATGCTAACCCTCACCCTACCCCTATCACTATCCGAGGGCTGATGCTAACCCTAACCCTAACCCTAACACTATCCTAAGGCTCATGGTAACCCTAACACTAACACTATCCTAAGCCTGGTGAGAACCCTAACTCTAACCCTAACAGTATCCTAGGGCTGATGCTAACCCTAACCCTAATAATATCCTAGGGCCGATGCTAACACTAACCCTAACCCTAACACTATCCTAGGGCTGATGCTAACCCTAACCCTAACCCTAACACTATCCTAGGGCGGATGCTAACCCTAACCCTAACCCTAACACTACCCTAGGGCTGATGCTAACCCTAACCCTATCTCTAACACTATCTTAGGGCTGAGGCTAACCCTAACCCTAACACTATCCTAGGGCTGATGCTAACCCTAACACTATCCTAGGCCTGATGCTAACCCTAACCCTAACCCTAACACTATCCTAGGGCTGATGCTAACCCTAGCCCTAACACTATCCTAGGGCTGATGCTAACCCTAACCCTAACCCTAACACTATCCTAGGGCTGATGCTAACCCTAACCCTAACACTATCCTAGGCCTGATGATAACCCTAACCCTAACCCTAACACTCTCCTAGGGCTGATGCTAACCCTAACCCTAACACTATCCTACGGCTGATGCTAACCCTAACCCTAACCCTAACACTATCCTAGGCCTGATGCTAACCCTATCCCTAACCATAACACTCTCCTAGGGCTGAGGCTAACCCTAATCCTAACACTATCCTATGGCTGATGCTAACCCTAACCCTAACCCTAAAACTATCCTAGGGTTGATGCTAACCCTAACACTAACACTATCGTAGGGCTGATGCTAACCCTAACCCTAACCCTAACACTATCCTAGGGCTGATGCTAACCCTAACCCTAACATTATCCCAGGGCTGATGCTAACCCTAACCCTAACACTATCCTAGGGCTGACGCTAACACTAACCCTAACCCTAACACTATCCTAGGCCTGATGCTAACCCTATCCCTAACCATAACACTCTCCTAGGGCTGAGGCTAACCCTAACCCTAACACTATCCTATGGTGACGCTAACCCTAACCCTAACCCTAAAACTATCCTAGGGTTGATGCTAACCCTAACCCTAACACTATCCTAGGGCTGATGCTAACCCTAACCCTAACACTAACACTATCCTAGGGCTGATGCTAACCCTAACCCTAACACTATCCTAGGGCTGATGCTAACCCTAACCCTAACCCTAACACTATCCTAGGGCTGATGCTAACCCTAACCCTAACCCTAACACTATCCTAGGGCTGATGCTAACCCTAACCCTAAAACTATCCTAGGGTTGATGCTAACCCTAACCCTAACACTATCCTAGGGCTGATGCTAACCCTAACCCTAACCCTAACACTATCCTAGGGCTGATGCTAACCCTAACTCTAACACTATCCTAGGGCTGATGCTAACCCTAACCCTAACCCTAACACTATCCTAGGGCTGATGCTAACCCTAACCCTAACACTATCCTAGGGCTGATGCTAACCCTAACCCTAACCCTAACACTATCCTAGGGCTGATGCTAACCCTAACCCTAACACTATCCTAGGGCTGATGCTAACCCTAACCCTAACCCTAACACTATCCTAGGGCTGATGCTAACCCTAACCCTAACACTATCCTAGGTCTGATGCTAACCCTAACCCTAACATTATCCCAGGGCTGATGCTAACCCTAACCCTAACACTATCCTAGGGCTGATGCTAACCCTAACCCTAACCCTAACACTATCCTAGGGCTGATGCTAACCCTAACCCTAACCCTAACACTATCCTAGGGCTGATGCTAACCCTAACACTAACACTATCCTAGGGCTGATGCTAACCCTCACCCTACCCCTATCACTATCCGAGGGCTGATGCTAACCCTAACCCTAACCCTAACACTATCCTAAGGCTGATGGTAACCCTAACACTAACACTATCCTAAGCCTGGTGAGAACCCTAACTCTAACCCTAACAGTATCCTAGGGCTGATGCTAACCCTAACCCTAATAATATCCTAGGGCTGATGCTAACACTAACCCTAACCCTAACACTATCCTAGGGCTGATGCTAACCCTAACCCTAACCCTAACACTATCCTAGGGCGGATGCTAACCCTAACCCTAACCCTAACACTACCCTAGGGCTGATGCTAACCCTAACCCTAACTCTAACACTATCTTAGGGCTGAGGCTAACCCTAACCCTAACACTATCCTAGGGCTGATGCTAACCCTAAGCCTAACCCTAACACTATCCTAGGCCTGATGCTAACCCTAACCCTAACCCTAACACTATCCTAGGGCTGATGCTAACCCTAGCCCTAACACTATCCTAGGGCTGATGCTAACCCTAACCCTAACCCTAACACTATCCTAGGGCTGATGCTAACCCTAACCCTAACACTATCCTAGGCCTGATGATAACCCTAACCCTAACCCTAACACTCTCCTAGGGCTGATGCTAACCCTAACCCTAACACTATCCTACGGCTGATGCTAACCCTAACCCTAACCCTAACACTATCCTAAGGCTGATGCTAACCCTAACACTAACACTATCCTAGGCCTGGTGCTAACCCTAACCCTAACCCTAACACTATCCTAGGGCTGATGCTAACCCTAACCCTAACACTATCCTAGGGCTGATGCTAACCCTAACCCTAACACTATCCTAGGGCTGATGCTAACCCTAACCCTAACCCTAACACTATCCTAGGGCTGATGCTAACCCTAACCCTAACACTATCCTAGGGCTGATGCTAACCCTAACCCTAATAATATCCTAGGGCTGATGCTAACCCTAACCCTAACCCTAACAATATCCTAGGGCTGATGCTAACCCTAACCCTAACCCTAACACTATCCTAGGCCTGATGCTAACCCTATCCCTAACCATAACACTCTCCTAGGGCTGAGGCTAACCCTAACCCTAACACTATCCTATGGCTGACGCTAACCCTAACCCTAACCCTAAAACTATCCTAGGGTTGATGCTAACCCTAACCCTAACACTATCCTAGGGCTGATGCTAACCCTAACCCTAACACTATCCTAGGGCTGATGCTAACCCTAACCCTCACCCTAACACTATCCTAGGGCTGATGCTAACCCTAACCCTAACACTATCCTAGGGCTGATGCTAACCCTAACCCTAACCCTAACACTATCCTAGGGCTGATGCTAACCCTAACCCTAACACTATCCTAGGGCTGATGCTAACCCTAACCCTAACCCTAACACTATCCTAGGGCTGATGCTAACCCTAACCCTAACACTATCCTAGGGCTGATGCTAACCCTAACCCTAACATTATCCCAGGGCTGATGCTAACCCTAACCCTAACACTATCCTAGGGCTGATGCTAACCCTAACCCTAACCCTAACACTATCCTAGGGCTGATGCTAACCCTAACCCTAACCCTAACACTATCCTAGGGCTGATGCTAACCCTAACACTAACACTATCCTAGGGCTGATGCTAACCCTCACCCTACCCGTATCACTATCCTAGGGCTGATGCTAACCGTAACCCTAACCCTAACACTATCCTAAGGCTGATGGTAACCCTAACACTAACACTATCCTAAGCCTGGTGAGAACCCTAACTCTAACCCTAACAGTATCCTAGGGCTGATGCTAACCCTAACCCTAATAATATCCTAGGGCTGATGCTAACACTAACCTTAACCCTAACACTATCCTAGGGCTGATACTAACCCTAACCCTAACCCTAACACTATCCTAGGGCGGATGCTAACCCTAACCCTAACCCTTACACTACCCTAGGGCTGATGCTAACCCTAACCCTAACTCTAACACTATCTTAGGGCTCAGGCTAACCCTAACCCTAACACTATCCTAGGGCTGATGCTAACCCTAAGCCTAACCCTAACACTATCCTAGGGCAGATGCTAACCCTAACCCTAACACTATCCTAGGGCTGATGCTAACCCTAACCTTAACCCTAACACTATCCTAGGGCTGATGCTAACCCTAACCCTAACACTATCCTAGGTCTGATGCTAACCCTAACCCTAACCCTAACACTATCCTAGGGCTGATGCTAACCCTAACCCTAACACTATCCTAGGGCTGATGCTAACCCTAACCCTAACCCTAACCCTAACATTATCCTAGGGCTGATGCTAACCCTAACCCTAACACTATCCTAGGGCTGATGCTAACCCTAACCCTAACCCTAACACTATCCTAGGGCTGATGCTAACCCTAACCCTAACACTATCCTAGGGCTGATGCTAACCCTAACCCTAACATTATAACAGGGCTGATGCTAACCCTAACCCTAACACTATCCTAGGGCTGATGCTAACCCTAACCCTAACCCTAACACTATCCTAGGGCTGATGCTAACCCTAACTCTAACACTATCCTAGGGCTAATGCTAACCCTAACCCTAACCCTAACACTATCCTAGGGCTGATGCTAACCCTAACCCTAACACTATCCTAGGGCTGATGCTAACCCTAACCCTAACCCTAACACTATCCTAGGGCTGATGCTAACCCTAACCCTAACACTATCCTAGGGCTGATGCTAACCCTAACCCTAACATTATCCCAGGGCTGATGCTAACCCTAACCCTAACCCTAACACTATCCTATGGCTGATGCTAACCCTAACCCTAACACTATCCTAGGGCTGATGATAACCCTAACCCTAACACTATCATAGGCCTGATGATAACGCTAACCCTAACCCTAACACTATCCTAGGGCTGATGCTAACCCTAACCCTAACACTATCCTAGGCCTGATGCTAACCCTAACCCTAAACCTAACACTATCCTAGGGTTTATGTTAACCCTAACCCTAACACTATCCTAGGGCTGATGCTAACCCTAACCCTAACCCTAACACTATCCTAGGGCTGATTCTAACCCTAACGCTAACCCTAACACTATCCTTGAGCTTATGCTAACCCTAACCCTAACCCTAACACTATCATAGGCCTGATGATAACCCTAACCCTAACCCTAACACTATCCTAGGGTTTATGTTAACCCTAACCCTAACACTATTCTAGGGCTGATGCTAACCCTAACCCTAACCCTAACACTATCCTAGGGCGGATGCTAACCCTAACCCTAACCCTAACACTATCCTAGGCCTGATGATAACCCTAACCCTAACCCTAACACTATCCTAGGATTTATGTTAACCCTAACTCTAACACTATCTTAGGGCTGAGGCTAACCCTAACCCTATCACTATCCTAGGGCTGATGCTAACCCTAACCCTAACACTATCCTAGGGCTGATGCTAACCCTAACCCCAGCACTATCCTAGGGCTGATGCTAACCCTAACCCTAACCCTAACACTATCCTAGGGCTGATGCTAACCCTAACCCTAACACTATCCTAGGGCTGATGCTAACCCTAACCCTAACATTATCCCAGGGCTGATGCTAACCCTAACCCTAACACTATCCTAGGGCTGATGATAACCCTAACCCTAACTCTAACACTATCCTAGGGCTGATCCTAACCCTAACCCTAACCCTAACACTATCCTAGGGCTGATGCTAACCCTAACACTAACACTATCCTAGGGCTGATGCTAACCCTAACCCTACCCCTATCACTATCCTAGGGCTGATGCTAACCCTAACCCTAACCCTAACACTATGCTAAGGCTGATGGTAACCCTAACACTAACACTATCCTAAGCCTGGTGAGAACCCTAACTCTAACCCTAACAGTATCCTAGGGCTGATGCTAACCGTAACCCTAATAATATCCTAGGGCTGATGCTAACACTAACCCTAACCCTAACACTATCCTAGGGCTGATGCTAACCCTAACCCTAACCCTAACACTATCCTAGGGCTGATGTTAACCCTAACCCTAACACTATCCTAGGCCTGATGATAACCCTAACCCTAACCCTAACACTATCCTAGGGCTGATGCTAACCCTAACCCTAACACTATCCTAGGGCTGATGCTAACCCTAACCCTAACATTATCCCAGGGCTGATGCTAACCCTAACCCTAACACTATCCTAGGGCTGATGCTAACCCTAACCCTAACCCTAACACTATCCTAGGCCTGATGCTAACCCTATCCCTAACCATAACACTCTCCTAGGGCTGAGGCTAACCCTAACCCTAACACTATCCTATGGCTGACGCTAACCCTAACCCTAACCCTAAAACTATCCTAGGGTTGATGCTAACCCTAACCCTAACACTATCCTAGGGCTGATGCTAACCCTAACCCTAACACTATCCTAGGGCTGATGCTAACCCTAACCCTCACCCTAACACTATCCTAGGGCTGATGCTAACCCTAACCCTAACACTATCCTAGGGCTGATGCTAACCCTAACCCTAACCCTAACACTATCCTAGGGCTGATGCTAACCCTAACCCTAACACTATCCTAGGGCTGATGCTAACCCTAACCCTAACCCTAACACTATCCTAGGGCTGATGCTAACCCTAACCCTAACACTATCCTAGGGCTGATGCTAACCCTAACCCTAACATTATCCCAGGGCTGATGCTAACCCTAACCCTAACACTATCCTAGGGCTGATGCTAACCCTAACCCTAACCCTAACACTATCCTAGGGCTGATGCTAACCCTAACCCTAACCCTAACACTATCCTAGGGCTGATGCTAAACCTAACACTAACACTATCCTAGGGCTGATGCTAACCCTCACCCTACCCGTATCACTATCCTAGGGCTGATGCTAACCGTAACCCTAACCCTAACACTATCCTAAGGCTGATGGTAACCCTAACACTAACACTATCCTAAGCCTGGTGAGAACCCTAACTCTAACCCTAACAGTATCCTAGGGCTGATGCTAACCCTAACCCTAATAATATCCTAGGGCTGATGCTAACACTAACCTTAACCCTAACACTATCCTAGGGCTGATACTAACCCTAACCCTAACCCTAACACTATCCTAGGGCGGATGCTAACCCTAACCCTAACCCTTACACTACCCTAGGGCTGATGCTAACCCTAACCCTAACTCTAACACTATCTTAGGGCTGAGGCTAACCCTAACCCTAACACTATCCTAGGGCTGATGCTAACCCTAAGCCTAACCCTAACACTATCCTAGGGCTGATGCTAACCCTAACCCTAACACTATCCTAGGGCTGATGCTAACCCTAACCTTAACCCTAACACTATCCTAGGGCTGATGCTAACCCTAACCCTAACACTATCCTAGGTCTGATGCTAACCCTAACCCTAACCCTAACACTATCCTAGGGCTGATGCTAACCCTAACCCTAACACTATCCTAGGGCTGATGCTAACCCTAACCCTAACCCTAACATTATCCTAGGGCTGATGCTAACCCTAACACTAACACTATCCTAGGGCTGATGCTAACCCTAACCCTAACCCTAACACTATCCTAGGGCTGATGCTAACCCTAACCCTAACACTATCCTAGGGCTGATGCTAACCCTAACCCTAACATTATAACAGGGCTGATGCTAACCCTAACCCTAACACTATCCTAGGGCTGATGCTAACCCTAACCCTAACCCTAACACTATCCTAGGGCTGATGCTAACCCTAACTCTAACACTATCCTAGGGCTGATGCTAACCCTAACCCTAACCCTAACACTATCCTAGGGCTGATGCTAACCCTAACCCTAACACTATCCTAGGGCTGATGCTAACCCTAACCCTAACCCTAACACTATCCTAGGGCTGATGCTAACCCTAACCCTAACACTATCCTAGGGCTGATGCTAACCCTAACCCTAACATTATCCCAGGGCTGATGCTAACCCTAACCCTAACCCTAACACTATCCTATGGCTGATGCTAACCCTAACCCTAACACTATCCTAGGGCTGATGATAACCCTAACCCTAACACTATCATAGGCCTGATGATAACGCTAACCCTAACCCTAACACTATCCTAGGGCTGATGCTAACCCTAACCCTAACACTATCCTAGGCCTGATGCTAACCCTAACCCTAAACCTAACACTATCCTAGGGTTTATGTTAACCCTAACCCTAACACTATCCTAGGGCTGATGCTAACCCTAACCCTAACCCTAACACTATCCTAGGGCTGATTCTAACCCTAACGCTAACCCTAACACTATCCTTGAGCTTATGCTAACCCTAACCCTAACCCTAACACTATCATAGGCCTGATGATAACCCTAACCCTAACCCTAACACTATCCTAGGGTTTATGTTAACCCTAACCCTAACAGTATTCTAGGGCTGATGCTAACCCTAACCCTAACCCTAACACTATCCTAGGGCGGATGCTAACCCTAACCCTAACCCTAACACTATCCTAGGCCTGATGATAACCCTAACCCTAACCCTAACACTATCCTAGGATTTATGTTAACCCTAACTCTAACACTATCTTAGGGCTGAGGCTAACCCTAACCCTAACACTATCCTAGGGCTGATGCTAACCCTAACCCTAACCCTAACACTATCCTAGGGCTGATGCTAACCCTAACCCCAGCACTATCCTAGGGCTGATGCTAACCCTAACCCTAACCCTAACACTATCCTAGGGCTGATGCTAACCCTAACCCTAACACTATCCTAGGGCTGATGCTAACCCTAACCCTAACATTATCCCAGGGCTGATGCTAACCCTAACCCTAACACTATCCTAGGGCTGATGATAACCCTAACCCTAACCCTAACACTATCCTAGGGCTGATCCTAACCCTAACCCTAACCCTAACACTATCCTAGGGCTGATGCTAACCCTAACACTAACACTATCCTAGGGCTGATGCTAACCCTAACCCTACCCCTATCACTATCCTAGGGCTGATGCTAACCCTAACCCTAACCCTAACACTATGCTAAGGCTGATGGTAACCCTAACACTAACACTATCCTAAGCCTGGTGAGAACCCTAACTCTAACCCTAACACTATCCTAGGGCTGATGCTAACCGTAACCCTAATAATATCCTAGGGCTGATGCTAACACTAACCCTAACCCTAACACTATCCTAGGGCTGATGCTAACCCTAACCCTAACCCTAACACTATCCTAGGGCTGATGTTAACCCTAACCCTAACACTATCCTAGGCCTGATGATAACCCTAACCCTAACCCTAACACTATCCTAGGGCTGATGCTAACCCTAACCCTAACACTATCCTAGGCCTGATGCTAACCCTAACCCTAACCCTAACACTATCCTATGGCTGATGCTAACCCTAACCCTAACACTATCCTAGGGCTGATGATAACCCTAACCCTAACACTATCATAGGCCTGATGCTAACCCTAACCCTAACCCTAACACTATCCTAGGGCTGATGCTAACCCTAACCCTAACACTATCCTAGGCCTGATGCTAACCCTAACCCTAAACCTAACACTATCCTAGGGTTTATGTTAACCCTAACCCTAACACTATCCTAGGGCTGATGCTAACCCTAACCCTAACCCTAACACTATCCTAGGGCTGATTCTAACCCTAACGCTAACCCTAACACTATCCTTGAGTTATGCTAACCCTAACCCTAAACCTAACACTATCCTAGGCCTGATGATAACCCTAACCCTAACCCTTATACTATCCTAGGGTTTATGTTAACCCTAACCCTAACACTATTCTAGGGCTGATGCTAACCCTAACCCTAACCCTAACACTATCCTAGGACGGATGCTAACCCTAACCCTAACCCTAACACTATCCTAGGCCTGATGATAACCCTAACCCTAACCCTAACACTATCCTAGGGTTTATGTTAACCCTAACTCTAACACTATCTTATGGCTGATGCTAACCCTAACCCTAACACTATCCTAGGGCTGATGCTAACCCTAACCCTAACCCTAACACTATCCTAGGGCTGATGCTAACCCTAACCCTAACACTATCCTAGGGCTGATGCTAACCCTAACCCTAACCCTAACACTATCCTAGGGCTGATGCTAACCCTAACCCCAGCACTATCCTAGGGCTGATGCTAACCCTAACCCTAACCCTAACACTATCCTAGGTCTGATGCTAACCCTAACCCTAACACTATCCTAGGGCTGATGCTAACCCTAACCCTAACATTATCCCAGGGCTGATGCTAACCCTAACCCTAACACTATCCTAGGGCTGATGCTAACCCTAACCCTAACCCTAACACTATCCTAGGGCTGATGCTAACCCTAACCCTAACCCTAACACTATCCTAGGGCTGATGCTAACCCTAACACTAACACTATCCTAGGGCTGATGCTAACCCTAACCCTACCCCTATCACTATCCTAGGGCTGATGCTAAACCTAACCCTAACCCTAACACTATCCTAAGGCTGATGGTAACCCTAACACTAACACTATCCTAAGCCTGGTGAGAACCCTAACTCTAACCCTAACAGTATCCTAGGGCTGATGCTAACCCTAACCCTAATAATATCCTAGGGCTGATGCTAACACTAACCCTAACCCTAACACTATCCTAGGGCTGATGCTAACCCTAACCCTAACCCTAACACTATCCTAGGGCTGATGCTAACCCTAACCCTAACACTATCCTAGGCCTGATGATAACCCTAACCCTAACCCTAACACTATCCTAGGGCTGATGCTAACCCTAACCCTAACACAATCCTTGAACTGATGCTAACCCTAACCCTAACCCTAACACTATCCTAGGCCTGATGATAACCCTAACACTAACCTTAACACTGTCCTAGGGTTTATGTTAACCCTAACCCTAACACTATCCTAGGGCTGATGCTAACCCTAACCGTAATCCTAACACTATCCTAGGGCTGATGCTAACCCTAACACTAACACTATCCTAGGGCTGATGCTAACCCTATCCCTAAACCTAACACTATCCTAGGGCGGATGCTAACCCTAACCCTAACCATAACACTATCCTAGGGCTCATGCTAACCCTAACCCTAACTCTAACACTATCTTAGGGCTGAGGCTAACCCTAACCCTAACACTATCCTACGGCTGATGCTAACCCTAACCCTAACCCTAACACTATCCTAGCGCTGATGCTAACCCTAACCCTAACACTATCCTAGGCCTGATGCTAACCCTAACCCTAACCCTAACACTATCCTAGGGCTGATGGTAACCCTAGCCCTAACACTATCCTAGGGCTGATGCTAACCCTAACCCTAACCCTAACACTATCCTAGGGCTGATGTTAACCCTAACACTAACACTATCCTAGGCCTGATGATAACCCTAACCCTAACCCTAACACTATCCTAGGGCTGATGCTAACCCTAAACCTAACACTATCCTTGGGCTGATGCTAACCCTAACCCTAACCCTAACACTATCCTGGGGCTGATGCTAACCCTAACCCTAACACTATCCTAGGGCTGATGCTAACCCTAACCCTAACCCTAACATTATCTCAGGGCTGATGCTAACCCTAACCCTAACACTATCCTAGGGCTGATGCTAACCCTAACAATAACCCTAACATTATCCTAGGGCTGATGCTAACCCTAACAGTAACCCTAACACTATCCTAGAGCTGATGCTAACCCTAACCCTAACCCTAATACTATCCTAGGGCTGATGCTAACCCTATCCCTAACCCTAACACTATCCTAGGGCTGATGCAAACCCTAACACTAACACTATCCTAGGGCTGATGCTATCCCTCACCCTACCCCTAACACTATCCTAGGGCTGATGCTAACCCTAACCCTAACGCTAACACTATCCTAGGGCTGAGGCTAACCCTAACCCTAACACTATCCTACGGCTGATGCTAACCCTAACCCTAACCCTAACACTATCCTAAGCCTGATGGTAACCCTAACACTAACACTATCCTAAGCCTGGTGCTAACCCTAACTCTAACCCTAACAGTATCCTAGGGCTGATTCTAATCCTAACCCTAATAATATCCTAGGGCTGATGCTAACACTAACCCTAACCCTAACACTATCCTAGGGCTGATGCTAACCCGAACCCTAACCCTAACACTATCCTAGGGTTGATGCTAACCCTAACCCTAACACTATCCTAGGCCTGATGAGAACCCTAACCCTAACCCTAACACTATCCTAGGGCTGATGCTAACCCTAACCCTAACACTATCCTAGGCCTGATGCTAACCCTAACCCTAACCCTAACACTATCCTAGGGCTGATGCTAACCCTAAACCTAACACTATCCTAGGGCTGATGCTAACCCTAACCCTAACCCTAACACTATCCTAGGGCTGATGCTAAGCCTAACCCTAACACTATCGTAGGCCTGATGATAACCCTAACCCTAACCCTAACACTATCCTAGGCCTGATGCTAACCCTAACCCTAACCCTAACACTATCCTAGGGCTGATGCTAACCTTAACCCTAACCCTAACACTATCCTAGGGCTGATTCTAACCCTAACGTTAACCCTAACACTATCCTTGAACTTATGCTAACCCTAACCCTAACCCTAACACTATCCTAGGCCTGATGATAACCCTAACCCTAACCCTAACACTACCCTAGGGCTGATGCTAACCCTAACCCTAACACTATCTTAGGGCTGATGCTAACACTAACCCTAACCCTAACACTATCCTAGGGATGATTCTAACCCTAACGCTAAACCTAACACTATCCTTGAACTTATGCTAACCCTAACCCTAACCCTAACACTATCCTAGGCCTGATGATAACCCTAACCCTGACCCCAACACTATCCTAGGGTTTATGTTAACCCTAACCCTAACACTATCCTAGGGCTGATGCTAACCCTAACCCTAACCCTAACACTATCCTAGGCCGGATGCTAACCCTAACCCTAACCCTAACACTACCCTAGGGCTGATGCTAACCCTAACCCTAACTCTAACACTATCTTAGGGCTGAGGCTAACCCTAACCCTAACACTATCCTACGGCTGATGCTAACCCTAACCTTAACCCTAACACTATCCTAGGGCTGGTGCTAACCCTAACCCTGACACTATCCTAGGCCTGATGCTAACCCTAACCCTAACCCTAACAATATCCTAGGGCTGATGCTAACCCTAACCCTAACCCTAACACTATCCTAGGGCTGATGCTAACCCTAACCCTAACACTATCCTAGGGCTGATGCTAACACTAACCCTAACCCTAACACTATCCTAGGGCTGATGCTAACCCTAACGCTAACCCTAACACTATCCTTGAACTGATGCTAACCCTAACCCTAACCCTAACACTATCCTAGGCCTGATGATAACCCTAACCCTAACCCTAACACTATCCTAGGGTTTATGTTAACCCTAACCCTAACACTATCCTAGGGCTGATGCTAACCCTTACGCTAACCCTAACACTATCCTTGAACTGATGCTAACCCTAACCCTAACCCTAACACTATCCTACGCCTGATGATAACCCTAACCCTAACCCTAACACTATCCTAGGGTTTATGTTAACCCTAACCCTAACACTATCCTAGGGCTGATGCTAACCTTAACCCTAAACCTAACACTATCCTAGGGCGGACGCTAACCCTAACCCTAACCCTAACACTATCCTAGGGCTCATGCTAACCCTAACCCTAACTCTAACACTATCTTAGGGCTGAGGCTAACCCTAACCCTAACACTATCCTACGGCTGATGCTAACCCTAACTCTAACCCTAACTCTATCCTGGGGCTGATGCTAACCCTAACCCTAACACTATCCTAGGGCTGATGCTAACCCTAACCCTAACCCTAACACTATCCTAGGGCTGGTGCTAACCCTAACCCTAACACTATCCTAGGGCTGATGCTAACCCTAACCCTAACCCTAACATTATCCCAGGGCTGATGCTAACCCTAACCCTAACACTAATCTAGGGCTGATGCTAACCCTAACCCTAAACCTAACACTATCCTAGGGCTGATGCTAACCCTAACACTAACCCTAACACTATCCTAGAGCTGATGCTAACCCTAACCCTAACCCTAATACTATCCTAGGGCTGATGCTAACCCTAACCCTAACCCTAACACTATCCTAGGGCTGATGCAAACCCTAACACTAACACTATCCTAGGGCTGATGCTAACCCTCACCCTACCCCTAAAACTATCCTAGGGCTGATGCTAACCCTAACCCTAACGCTAACACTATCCTAGGGCTGAGGCTAACCCTAACCCTAACACTATCCTACGGCTGATGCTAACCCTAACCCTAACCCTAACACTATCCTAAGCCTGATGGTAACCCTAACAGTAACACTATCCTAAGCCTGGTGCTAACCCTAACTCTAACCCTAACAGTATCCTAGGGCTGATGCTAACACTAACCCTAATAATATCCTAGGGCTGATGCTAACACTAAACCTAACCCTAACACTATCCTAGGGCTGATGCTAACCCTAACCCTAACACTATCCTAGGGTTGATGCTAACCCTAACCCTAACCCTAACACTATCCTAGGCCTGATTATAACCCTAACCCTAACACTATCCTAGGCCTGATGATAACCCTAACCCTAAACCTAACACTATCCTAGGGCTGATGCTAACCCTAACCCTAACCCTAACACTATCCTAGGGCTGATGCTAACCCTAACCCTAACCCTAATACTATCCTAGGTCTGATGCTAACCCTAACCCTAACCCTAACACTATCCTAGGGCTGATGCTAACCCTAACACTAACACTATCCTAGGGCTGATGCTAACCCTCACCCTACGCCTAACACTATCCTAGGGCTGATGCTAACCCTAACTCTAACGCTAACACTATACTAGGGCTGAGGCTAACCCTAACCCTAACACTATCCTACGGCTGATGCTAACCCTAACCCTAACCCTAACACTATCCTAAGGCTGATGGTAACCCTAACACTAACAATATCCTAAGCCTGGTGCTAACCCTAACTCTAACCCTAACAGTATCCTAGGGCTGATGCTAACCCTAACCCTAATAATATCCTAGGGCTGATGCTAACACTAACCCTAACCCTAACACTATCCTAGGGCTGATGCTAACCCTAACCCTAACACTATCCTAGGCCTGATGCTAACCCTAACCATAACCCTAACACTATCCTAGGGCTGATGCTAACCCTAACCCTAACACTATCCTAGGGCTGATGCTAACCCTAACCCTAACACTATCCTAGGGCTGATGCTAAACCTAACCCTAACCCTAACACTATCCTAGGGCTGATGGTAACCCTAACCCTAACCCTAACACTATCCTAGGGCTGATGCAAAACTTAACCCTAACCCTAACACTATCCTTGGTCTTATTCTAACCGTAACCCTAACACTATCCTAGGCCTGATGCTAACCCTAACCCTTACCCTAACACTATCCTAGGGCTGATGCTAAACCTAACCATAACCCTAACACTATCCTAGGGCTGATGCTAACCCTAACCCTAACCTATCCTAGGCCTGATGCTAACCCTAACCCTAACACTATCCTTGGGCTGATGCTAACCCTAACCCTAACCCTAACACTATCCTAGGCCTGATGCTAACCCGATCCCTAACACTAACACTCTCCTAGGGCTGAGGCTAACCCTAACCCTAACCCTAAAACTATCCTAGGCCTGATGCTAAGCCTATCCCTAACCATAACACTCTCCTAGGGCTGAGGCTAACCCTAACCCTAACACGATCCTAGGGCTGATGCTAACCCTAACCCTAACCCTAACACTCTCCTAGGGCTGAGGCTAACCCTAACCCTAACACTATCCTAGGGATTATGCTAACCCTAACCCTAACCCTAAAACTATCCTAGGCCTGATGCTAAGCCTATCCCTAACCATAACACTCTCCTAGGGCTGATGCTAACCCTAACCCTAATAATATCCTAGGGCTGATGCTAACACTAACCCTAACCCTAACACTATCCTAGGGCTGATGCTAACCCTAACCCTAACACTATCCTAGGCCTGATGATAACCCTAACCCTAACCCTAACACTATCCTAGGGCTGATGCTAACCCTAACCCTAACACTATCCTAGGCCTGATGCTAACCCTAACCCTAACCCTAACACTATCCTAGGGCTGATGCTAACCCTAACCCTAACACTATCCTAGGGCTGAAGCTAACCCTAACCCTAACCCTAACACTATCCTAGGGTTTATGTTAACCCTAACCCTAACACTATCTTAGGGCTGATGCTAACCCTAACCCTAACCCTAACAGTATCCTAGGGCTGATTCTAACCCTAACGCTAAACCTAACACTATCCTTGAACTTATGCTAACCCTAACCCTAACCCTAACACTATCCTAGGCCTGATGATAACCCTATCGCTGACCCTAACACTATCCTAGGGTTTATGTTAACCCTAACCCTTACACTATCCTAGGGCTGATGCTAACCGTAACCCTAACCCTAACACTATCCTAGGGCGGATGCTAACCCTAACCCTAACCCTAACACTACCCTAGGGCTGATGCTAACTCTAACCCTAACTCTAACACTATCTTAGGGCTGAGGCTAACCCTAACCCTAACACTATCCTACGGCTGATGCTAACCCTAACCTTAACCCTAACACTATCCTAGGGCTGATGCTAACCCTAACCCTGACACTATCCTAGGCCTGATGCTAACCCTAACCCTAACCCTAACACTATCATAGGGCTGATGCTAACCCTAACCCTAACACTATCCTAGGGCTGATGCTAACCCTAACCCTAACCCTAACACTATCCTTGGGCTGATGGTAACCCTAACCCTAACCCTAACACTATCCTAGGGCTGATGCTAAACTTAACCCTAACCCTAACTCTATCCTTGGGCTGATTCTAACTGTAACCCTAACACTATCCTAGGCCTGATGCTAACCCTAACCCTTACCCTAACACTATCCTAGGGCTGATGCTAAACCTAACCATAACCCTAAAACAATCCTAGGGCGGATGCTAACCCTAACCCTAACCCTAACACTATCCTAGGGGTGATGCTAACCCTAACCCTAACACTATCCTAGGCCTGATGCTAACCCTAACCCTAACACTATCCTAGGCCTGATGCTAACCCTATCCATAACCCTAACACTCTCCTAGGGCTGAGGCTAACTCTAACCCTAACACTATCCTAGGGCTGATGCTAACCCTAACCCTAACCCAAACACTATCCTAGGGTTGATGCTAACCCTAACCCTAACACTATCCTAGGGCTGATGCTAACCCTAACCCTAACACTATCCTGGGCCTGATGCTAACCCTAACCCTAACCCTAACACTATCCTAGGGCTGATGCTAACCCTAACCCTAACACTATCCTTGGGCTGATGCTAACCCTAACCCTAACCCTAACACTATCCTAGGGCAGATGCTAACCCTAACGCTAACCCTAACACTATCCTTGAACTGATGCTAACCCTAACCCTAACCCTAACACTATCCTAGGCCTGATGATAACCCTAACCCTAACCCTAACACTATCCTAGGGCTGATGCTAACCGTAACCCTAACACTATCCTAGGGCTGATGCTAACCCTAACACTAACACTATCCTAGGGCTGATGCTAACCCTATCCCTAAACATAACACTATCCTAGGGCGGATGCTAACCCTAACCCTAACCGTAACACTTTCCTAGGGCTCATGCTAACCGTAACCCTAACTCTAACACTATCTTAGGGCTGAGGCTAACCCTAACCCTAACACTATCCTACGGCTGATGCTAACCCTAACCCTAACCCTAACACTATCCTAGGGCTGATGCTAACCCTAACCCTAACACTATCCTAGGCCTGATGCTAACCCTAACCCTAACCCTAACACTATCCTAGGGCTGATTCCTACCCTAACCCTAACACTATCCTAGGCCTGATGCTAACCCTAACCCTAACACTATCCTAGGCCTGATGCTAACCCTATCCATAACCCTAACACTCTCCTAGGGCTGAGGCTAACTCTAACCCTAACACTATCCTAGGGCTGATGCTAACCCTAACCCTAACCCAAACACTATCCCAGGGTTGATGCTAACCCTAACCCTAACACTATCCTAGGGCTGATGCTAACCCTAACCCTAACCCTAACACTATCCTAGGGCTGATGCTAACCCTAACCCTAACACTATCCTGGGCCTGATGCTAACCCTAACCCTAACCCTAACACTATCCTAGGGCTGATGCTAACCCTAACCCTAACACTATCCTTGGGCTGATGCTAACCCTAACCCTAACCCTAACACTATCCTAGGGCAGATGCTAACCCTAACGCTAACCCTAACACTATCCTTGAACTGATGCTAACCCTAACCCTAACCCTAACACTATCCTAGGCCTGATGATAACCCTAACCCTAACCCTAACACTATCCTAGGGCTGATGCTAACCCTAACCCTAACACTATCCTAGGGCTGATGCTAACCCTAACACTAACACTATCCTAGGGCTGATGCTAACCCTAACCGTAACCCTAACACTATCCTAGGGCTGATGCTAACCCTAACACTAACACTATCCTAGGGCTGATGCTAACCCTATCCCTAAACCTAACACTATCCTAGGGCGGATGCTAACCCTAACCCTAACCATAACACTTTCCTAGGGCTCATGCTAACCGTAACCCTAACTCTAACACTATCTTAGGGCTGAGGCTAACCCTAACCCTAACACTATCCTACGGCTGATGCTAACCCTAACCCTAACCCTAACACTATCCTAGGGCTGATGCTAACCCTAACCCTAACACTATCCTAGGCCTGATGCTAACCCTAACCCTAACCCTAACACTATCCTAGGGCTGATTCCTACCCTAGCCCTAACACTATCCTAGGGCTGATGCTAACCCTAACCCTAACCCTAACACTATCCTAGGGCTGATGCTAACCCTAACCCTAACACTATCCTAGGCCTGATGATAACCCTAACCCTAACCCTAACACTATCCTAGGGCTGATGCTAACCCTAACCCTAACACTATCCTAGGCCTGATGATAACCCTAACCCTAACCCTAACACTATCCTAGGCCTGATGATAACCCTAACCCTAACCCTAACACTATCCTAGGGCTGATGCTAACCCTAACCCTAACACTATCCTAGGGCTGATGCTAACCCTAACACTAACACTATCCTAGGGCTGATGCTAACCCTCACCCTACGCCTAACACTATCCTAGGGCTGATGCTAACCCTAACCCTAACGCTAACACTATCCTAGGGCTGAGGCTAACCCTAACCCTAACACTATCCTACGGCTGATGCTAACCCTAACCCTAACCCTAACACTATCCTAAGGCTGATGGTAACCCTAACACTAACACTATCCTAAGCCTGGTGCTAACCCTAACTCTAACCCTAACAGTATCCTAGGGCTGATGCTAACCCTAACCCTAATGATATCCTAGGGCTGATGCTAACTCTAACCCTAACACTATCCTAGGGCTGATGCTAACCCTAACCCTAGCACTATCCTAGGCCTGATGATAACCCTAACCGTAACCCTAACACTATCCTAGGGCTGATGCTAACCCTAACACTAACACTATCCTAGGGCTGATGCTAACCCTATCCCTAAACCTAACACTATCCTAGGGCGGATGCTAACCCTAACCCTAACCATAACACTTTCCTAGGGCTCATGCTAACCCTAACCCTAACTCTAACACTATCTTAGGGCTGAGGCTAACCCTAACCCTAACACTATCCTACGGCTGATGCTAACCCTAACCCTAACCCTAACACTATCCTAGGGCTGATGCTAACCCTAACCCTAACACTATCCTAGGCCTGAGGCTAACCCTAACCCTAACCCTAACACTATCCTAGGGCTGATGCTAACCCTAGCCCTAACACTATCCTAGGGCTGATGCTAACCCTAACCCTAACCCTAACACTATCCTAGGGCTGATGCTAACCCTAACCCTAACACTATCCTAGGCTTGATGATAACCCTAACCCTAACCCTAACACTATCGTAGGGCTGATGCTAACCCTAACCCTAACACTATCCTAGGCTTGATGATAACCCTAACCCTAACCCTAACACTATCCTAGGCCTGATGATAACCCTAACCCTAACCCTAACACTATCCTAGGGCTGATGCTAACCCTAACCCTAACACTATCCTAGGCCTGATGATAACCCTAACCCTAACCCTAATACTATCCTAGGGCTGATGCTAACCCTAACCCTAACACTATCCTAGGGCTGATGCTAACCCTAACACTAACACTATCCTAGGGCTGATGCTAACCCTCACCCTACGCCTAACACTATCCTAGGGCTGATGCTAACCCTAACCCTAACGCTAACACTATCCTAGGGCTGAGGCTAACCCTAACCCTAACACTATCCTCCGGCTGATGCTAACCCTAACCCTAACCCTAACACTATCCTAAGGCTGATGGTAACCCTAACACTAACACTATCCTAAGCCTGGTGCTAACCCTAACTCTAACCCTAACAGTATCCTAGGGCTGATGCTAACCCTAACCCTAATGATATCCTAGGGCTGATGCTAACCCTAACCCTAACACTATCCTAGGGCTGATGCTAACCCTAACCCTAGCACTATCCTAGGCCTGATGATAACCCTAACCCTAACCCTAACACTATCCTAGGGCTGATGCTAACCGTAACCCTAACACTATCCTAGGGCTGATGCTAACCCTAACCCTAACACTATCATAGGCCTGATGATAACCCAAACCCTAACCCTAACACTATCCTAGGGCTGATGCTAACCCTAACCCTGACACTATCCTAGGCCTGATGCTAACCCTAACACTAACCCTAACACTATCCTAGGGCTGATGCTAACCCTAACCCTAAACCTAACACTATCCTAGGGCTGATGCTAACCCTAACCCTAGCACTATCCTAGGCCTGATGATAACCCTAACCCTAACCCTAACACTATCCTAGGGCTGATGCTAACCCTAACCCTAACACTATCCTAGGCCTGATGCTAACCCTAACCCTAACCCTAACACTATCCTAGGGCTGATGCTAACCCTAACCCTAACACTATCCTAGGGCTGATGCTAACCCTAACCCTAACACTATCATAGGCCTGATGATAACCCTAACCCTAACCCTAACACTATCCTAGGGCTGATGCTAACCCTAACCCTAACACTATCCTAGGCCTGATGCTAACCCTAACCCTAACCCTAACACTATCCTAGGGTTTATGTTAACCCTAACCCTAACACTATCCTAGGGCTGATGCTAACCCTAACCCTAACCCTAACACTATCCTAGGGCTGATTCTAACCCTAACGCTAACCCTAACACTATCCTTGAACTTATGCTAACCCTAACCCTAACCCTAACACTATCCTAGGACTGATGATAACCCTAACCCTAACCCTAACACTATCCAAGGGTTTATGTTAACCCTAACCCTAACACTATCCTAGGGCTGATGCTTACCCTAACCCTAACCCTAACACTATCCTAGGGCTGATGCTAACCATAACACTAACACTATCCTAGGGCTGATGCTAACACTAACCCTAACCCTAACAGTATCCTAGGGCTGATGCTAACCCTAACCCTAACTCTAACACTATCTTAGTGCTGAGGCTAACCCTAACCCTAACACTATCCTACGGCTGATGCTAACCCTAACCTTAACCCTAACACTATCCTAGGGCTGATGCGAACCCTAACCCTGACACTATCCTAGGGCTGATGCTAACCCTAACCCTAACCCTAACACTATCCTAGGGCTGATGCTAACCCTAACCCTAACACTATCCTAGGGCTGATGCTAACCCTAACACTAACCCTAACACTATCCTAGGGCTGATGCTAACCCTCACCCTAACACTATCCTAGGCCTGATGATAACCCTAACCCTAACCCTAACACTATCCCAGGGCTGATGCTAACCCTAACCCTAACACTATCCTAGGGCTGATGCTAACCCTAACCCTAACCCTAACACTATCCTAGGGCTGATGGTAACCCTAACCCTAACCCTAACACTGTCCTTGGGCTGATTCTAACCGTAACCCTAACACTATCCTAGGACTGATGCTAACCCTAAGCCTTACCCTAACACTATCCTAGGGCTGATGCTAAACCTAACCCTAACACTATCCTAGGCCTGATGCTAACCCTAACCCTAACACTATCCTAGGGCTGATGCTAACCCTAACCCTAACACTCAGACTATCCTAGGCCTGATGCTAACCCAATCTCTAATCCTAACACTCTCCTAGGGCTGAGGCTAACTCTAACCCTAACACTATCCTAGGGCTGATGATAACCCTAACCCTAACCCAAACACTATCCTAGGGTTGATGCTAACCCTAACCCTAACACTATCCTAGGGCTGATGCTAACCCTAACCCTAACCCTAACACTATCCTAGGGCTGATGCTAACCCTAACTTTAACACTATCCTTGGGCTGATGCTAACCCTAACCCTAACCCTAACACTATCCTAGGGCAGATGCTAACCCTAACGCTAACCCTAACACTATCCTTTAACTGATGCTAACACTAACCCTAACCCTAACACTATCCTAGGCCTGACGGTAACACTAACCCTAACAATATGCTAGGGCTGATGCTAACCCTAACCCTAACCCTAACACTATCCTAGGGCTGATGCTAACCCTAACCCTAACACTATCCTAGGGCTGATGCTAACCCTAACCCTAACCCTAACACTATCCTAGGGCTGATGCTAACCCTAACGCTAACCCTAACACTATCCTTGAACTAATGCTAACCCTAACCCTGACCCTAACACTATCCTAGGCTTGATGATAACCCTAACCCTAACCCTAACACTATCCTAGGGTTTATGTTAACCCTAACCCTAACACTATCCTAGGGCTGATGCTAACCCTAACGCTAACCCTAACACTATCCTAGAACTGATGCTAACCCTAACCCTAACCCTAACACTATCCTAGGCCTGATGATAACCCTAACCCTAACCCTAACACTATCCTAGGGTTTATGTTAACCCTAACCCTAACACTACCCTAGGGCTGATGCTAACCTTAACCCTAAACCTAACAGTATCCTAGGGCGGATGCTAACCCTAACCCTAAACCTAACACTATCCTAGGGCTCATGCTAACCCTAACCCTAACTCTAACACTATCTTAGGGCTGAGGCTAACCCTAACCCTAACACTATCCTACGGCTGATGCTAACCCTAACCCTAACCCTAACACTATCGTAGGGCTGATGCTAACCCTAACCCTAACACTATCCTAGGGCTGATGCTAACCCTAACCCTAACCCTAACACTATCCTGGGGCTGATGCTAACCCTAACCCTAACACTATCCTAGGGCTAATGCTAACCCTAACCCTAACCCTAACACTATCGTAGGGCTGATGCTAACCCTAACCCTAACACTATCCTAGGGCTGATGCTAACCCTAACCCTAACCCTAACATTATCCCAGGGCTAATGCTAACCCTAACCCTAACACTATCCTAGGGCTGATGCTAACCCTAACCCTAAACCTAACACTATCCTAGGGCTGATGCTAACCCTAACACTAACCCTAACACTATCCTAGAGCTGATGCTAACCCTAACCCTAACCCTAATACTATCCTAGGGCTGATGCTAACCCTAACCCTAACCCTAACACTATCCTAGGGCTGATGCAAACCCTAACACTAACACTATCCTAGGGCTGATTCTATCCCTCACCCTACCCCTAACACTATCCTAGGGCTGATGCTAACCCTAACCCTAACGCTAACACTATCCTAGGGCTGAGGCTAACCCTAACCCTAACACTATCCTACGGCTGATGCTAACCCTAACCCTAACCCTAACACTATCCTAAGCCTGATGGTAACCCTAACACTAACACTATCCTAAGCCTGGTGCTAACCCTAACTCTAACCCTAACAGTATCCTAGGGCTGATTCTAACCCTAACCCTAATAATATCCTAGGGCTGATGCTAACACTAACCCTAACCCTAACACTATCCTAGGGCTGATGCTAACCCGAACCCTAACCCTAACACTATCCTAGGGCTGATGCTAACCCTAACCCTAACACTATCCTAGGCCTGATGAGAACCCTAACCCTAACCCTAACACTATCCTAGGGCTGATGCTAACCCTAACCCTAACACTATCCTAGGCCTGATGCTAACCCTAACCCTAACCCTAACACTATCCTAGGGCTGATGCTAACCCTAACCCTAACACTATCCTAGGGCTGAGGCTAACCCTAACCCTAACACTATCCTACGGCTGATGCTAACCCTAACCCTAACCCTAACACTATCCTAAGGCTGATGGTAACCCTAACACTAACACTATCCTAAGCTTGGTGCTAACCCTAACTCTAACCCTAACAGTATCCTAGGGCTGATGCTAACCCTAACCCTAATGATATCCTAGGGCTGATGCTAACCCTAACCCTAACACTATCCTAGGGCTGATGCTAACCCTAACCCTAGCACTATCCTAGGCCTGATGATAACCCTAACCCTAACCCTAACACTATCCTAGGGCTGATGCTAACCGTAACCCTAACACTATCCTAGGGCTGATGCTAACCCTAACCCTAACACTATCATAGGCCTGATGATAACCCAAACCCTAACCCTAACACTATCCTAGGGCTGATGCTAACCCTAACCCTGACACTATCCTAGGCCTGATGCTAACCCTAACACTAACCCTAACACTATCCTAGGGCTGATGCTAACCCTAACCCTAAACCTAACACTATCCTAGGGCTGATGCTAACCCTAACCCTAGCACTATCCTAGGCCTGATGATAACCCTAACCCTAACCCTAACACTATCCTAGGGCTGATGCTAACCCTAACCCTAACACTATCCTAGGCCTGATGCTAACCCTAACCCTAACCCTAACACTATCCTAGGGCTGATGCTAACCCTAACCCTAACACTATCCTAGGGCTGATGCTAACCCTAACCCTAACACTATCATAGGCCTGATGATAACCCTAACCCTAACCCTAACACTATCCTAGGGCTGATGCTAACCCTAACCCTAACACTATCCTAGGCCTGATGCTAACCCTAACCCTAACCCTAACACTATCCTAGGGTTTATGTTAACCCTAACCCTAACACTATCCTAGGGCTGATGCTAACCCTAACCCTAACCCTAACACTATCCTAGGGCTGATTCTAACCCTAACGCTAACCCTAACACTATCCTTGAACTTATGCTAACCCTAACCCTAACCCTAACACTATCCTAGGACTGATGATAACCCTAACCCTAACCCTAACACTATCCAAGGGTTTATGTTAACCCTAACCCTAACACTATCCTAGGGCTGATGCTTACCCTAACCCTAACCCTAACACTATCCTAGGGCGGATGCTAACCCTAACCCTAACCCTAACACTATCCTAGGGCTGATGCTAACCATAACACTAACACTATCCTAGGGCTGATGCTAACACTAACCCTAACCCTAACAGTATCCTAGGGCTGATGCTAACCCTAACCCTAACTCTAACACTATCTTAGTGCTGAGGCTAACCCTAACCCTAACACTATCCTACGGCTGATGCTAACCCTAACCTTAACCCTAACACTATCCTAGGGCTGATGCTAACCCTAACCCTGACACTATCCTAGGCCTGATGCTAACCCTAACCCTAACCCTAACACTATCCTAGGGCTGATGCTAACCCTAACCCTAACACTATCCTAGGGCTGATGCTAACCCTAACACTAACCCTAACACTATCCTAGGGCTGATGCTAACCCTCACCCTAACACTATCCTAGGCGTGATGATAACCCTAACCCTAACCCTAACACTATCCCAGGGCTGATGCTAACCCTAACCCTAACACTATCCTAGGGCTGATGATAACCCTAACCCTAACCCTAACACTATCCTAGGGCTGATGGTAACCCTAACCCTAACCCTAACACTATCCTAGGGCTGATGATAAACTTAACCCTAACCCTAACACTGTCCTTGGGCTGATTCTAACCGTAACCCTAACACTATCCTAGGACTGATGCTAACCCTAAGCCTTACCCTAACACTATCCTAGGGCTGATGCTAAACCTAACCCTAACACTATCCTAGGCCTGATGCTAACCCTAACCCTAACACTATCCTAGGGCTGATGCTAACCCTAACCCTAACACTCAGACTATCCTAGGCCTGATGCTAACCCAATCTCTAATCCTAACACTCTCCTAGGGCTGAGGCTAACTCTAACCCTAACACTATCCTAGGGCTGATGATAACCCTAACCCTAACCCAAACACTATCCTAGGGTTGATGCTAACCCTAACCCTAACACTATCCTAGGGCTGATGCTAACCCTAACCCTAACCCTAACACTATCCTAGGGCTGATGCTAACCCTAACTTTAACACTATCCTTGGGCTGATGCTAACCCTAACCCTAACCCTAACACTATCCTATGGCAGATGCTAACCCTAACGCTAACCCTAACACTATCCTTTAACTGATGCTAACACTAACCCTAACCCTAACACTATCCTAGGCCTGACGCTAACACTAACCCTAACAATATCCTAGGGCTGATGCTAACCCTAACCCTAACCCTAACACTATCCTAGGGCTGATGCTAACCCTAACCCTAACACTATCCTAGGGCTGATGCTAACCCTAACCCTAACCCTAACACTATCCTAGGGCTGATGCTAACCCTAACGCTAACCCTAACACTATCCTTGAACTAATGCTAACCCTAACCCTAACCCTAAAACTATCCTAGGCCTGATGATAACCCTAACCCTAACCCTAACACTATCCTAGGGTTTATGTTAACCCTAACCCTAACACTATCCTAGGGCTGATGCTAACCCTAACGCTAACCCTAACACTATCCTTGAACTGATGCTAACCCTAACCCTAACCCTAACACTATCCTAGGCCTGATGATAACCCTAACCCTAACCCTAACACTATCCTAGGGTTTATGTTAACCCTAACCCTAACACTACCCTAGGGCTGATGCTAACCTTAACCCTAAACCTAACAGTATCCTAGGGCGGATGCTAACCCTAACCCTAAACCTAACACTATCCTAGGGCTCATGCTAACCCTAACCCTAACTCTAACACTATCTTAGGGCTGAGGCTAACCCTAACCCTAACACTATCCTACGGCTGATGCTAACCCTAACCCTAACCCTAACACTATCGTAGGGCTGATGCTAACCCTAACCCTAACACTATCCTAGGGCTGATGCTAACCCTAACCCTAACCCTAACACTATCCTGGGGTTGATGCTAACCCTAACCCTAACACTATCCTAGGGCTAATGCTAACCCTAACCCTAACCCTAACACTATCGTAGGGCTGATGCTAACCCTAACCCTAACACTATCCTAGGGCTGATGCTAACCCTAACCCTAACCCTAACATTATCCCAGGGCTGATGCTAACCCTAACCCTAACACTATCCTAGGGCTGAGGCTAACCCTAACCCTAACACTATCCTACGGCTGATGCTAACCCTAACCCTAACCCTAACACTATCCTAAGGCTGATGGTAACCCTAACACTAACACTATCCTAAGCCTGGTGCTAACCCTAACTCTAACCCTAACAGTATCCTAGGGCTGATGCTAACCCTAACCCTAATGATATCCTAGGGCTGATGCTAACTCTAACCCTAACACTATCCTAGGGCTGATGCTAACCCTAACCCTAGCACTATCCTAGGCCTGATGATAACCCTAACCGTAACCCTAACACTATCCTAGGGCTGATGCTAACCCTAACACTAACACTATCCTAGGGCTGATGCTAACCCTATCCCTAAACCTAACACTATCCTAGGGCGGATGCTAACCCTAACCCTAACCATAACACTTTCCTAGGGCTCATGCTAACCCTAACCCTAACTCTAACACTATCTTAGGGCTGAGGCTAACCCTAACCCTAACACTATCCTACGGCTGATGCTAACCCTAACCCTAACCCTAACACTATCCTAGGGCTGATGCTAACCCTAACCCTAACACTATCCTAGGCCTGAGGCTAACCCTAACCCTAACCCTAACACTATCCTAGGGCTGATGCTAACCCTAGCCCTAACACTATCCTAGGGCTGATGCTAACCCTAACCCTAACCCTAACACTATCCTAGGGCTGATGCTAACCCTAACCCTAACACTATCCTAGGCTTGATGATAACCCTAACCCTAACCCTAACACTATCGTAGGGCTGATGCTAACCCTAACCCTAACACTATCCTAGGCTTGATGATAACCCTAACCCTAACCCTAACACTATCCTAGGCCTGATGATAACCCTAACCCTAACCCTAACACTATCCTAGGGCTGATGCTAACCCTAACCCTAACACTATCCTAGGCCTGATGATAACCCTAACCCTAACCCTAATACTATCCTAGGGCTGATGCTAACCCTAACCCTAACACTATCCTAGGGCTGATGCTAACCCTAACACTAACACTATCCTAGGGCTGATGCTAACCCTCACCCTACGCCTAACACTATCCTAGGGCTGATGCTAACCCTAACCCTAACGCTAACACTATCCTAGGGCTGAGGCTAACCCTAACCCTAACACTATCCTCCGGCTGATGCTAACCCTAACCCTAACCCTAACACTATCCTAAGGCTGATGGTAACCCTAACACTAACACTATCCTAAGCCTGGTGCTAACCCTAACTCTAACCCTAACAGTATCCTAGGGCTGATGCTAACCCTAACCCTAATGATATCCTAGGGCTGATGCTAACCCTAACCCTAACACTATCCTAGGGCTGATGCTAACCCTAACCCTAGCACTATCCTAGGCCTGATGATAACCCTAACCCTAACCCTAACACTATCCTAGGGCTGATGCTAACCGTAACCCTAACACTATCCTAGGGCTGATGCTAACCCTAACCCTAACACTATCATAGGCCTGATGATAACCCAAACCCTAACCCTAACACTATCCTAGGGCTGATGCTAACCCTAACCCTGACACTATCCTAGGCCTGATGCTAACCCTAACACTAACCCTAACACTATCCTAGGGCTGATGCTAACCCTAACCCTAAACCTAACACTATCCTAGGGCTGATGCTAACCCTAACCCTAGCACTATCCTAGGGCTGATGCTAACCCTAACCCTAACACTATCCTAGGCCTGATGCTAACCCTAACCCTAACCCTAACACTATCCTAGGGCTGATGCTAACCCTAACCCTAACACTATCCTAGGGCTGATGCTAACCCTAACCCTAACACTATCATAGGCCTGATGATAACCCTAACCCTAACCCTAACACTATCCTAGGGCTGATGCTAACCCTAACCCTAACACTATCCTAGGCCTGATGCTAACCCTAACCCTAACCCTAACACTATCCTAGGGTTTATGTTAACCCTAACCCTAACACTATCCTAGGGCTGATGCTAACCCTAACCCTAACCCTAACACTATCCTAGGGCTGATTCTAACCCTAACGCTAACCCTAACACTATCCTTGAACTTATGCTAACCCTAACCCTAACCCTAACACTATCCTAGGACTGATGATAACCCTAACCCTAACCCTAACACTATCCAAGGGTTTATGTTAACCCTAACCCTAACACTATCCTAGGGCTGATGCTTACCCTAACCCTAACCCTAACACTATCCTAGGGCTGATGCTAACCATAACACTAACACTATCCTAGGGCTGATGCTAACACTAACCCTAACCCTAACAGTATCCTAGGGCTGATGCTAACCCTAACCCTAACTCTAACACTATCTTAGTGCTGAGGCTAACCCTAACCCTAACACTATCCTACGGCTGATGCTAACCCTAACCTTAACCCTAACACTATCCTAGGGCTGATGCGAACCCTAACCCTGACACTATCCTAGGGCTGATGCTAACCCTAACCCTAACCCTAACACTATCCTAGGGCTGATGCTAACCCTAACCCTAACACTATCCTAGGGCTGATGCTAACCCTAACACTAACCCTAACACTATCCTAGGGCTGATGCTAACCCTCACCCTAACACTATCCTAGGCCTGATGATAACCCTAACCCTAACCCTAACACTATCCCAGGGCTGATGCTAACCCTAACCCTAACACTATCCTAGGGCTGATGCTAACCCTAACCCTAACCCTAACACTATCCTAGGGCTGATGGTAACCCTAACCCTAACCCTAACACTGTCCTTGGGCTGATTCTAACCGTAACCCTAACACTATCCTAGGACTGATGCTAACCCTAAGCCTTACCCTAACACTATCCTAGGGCTGATGCTAAACCTAACCCTAACACTATCCTAGGCCTGATGCTAACCCTAACCCTAACACTATCCTAGGGCTGATGCTAACCCTAACCCTAACACTCAGACTATCCTAGGCCTGATGCTAACCCAATCTCTAATCCTAACACTCTCCTAGGGCTGAGGCTAACTCTAACCCTAACACTATCCTAGGGCTGATGATAACCCTAACCCTAACCCAAACACTATCCTAGGGTTGATGCTAACCCTAACCCTAACACTATCCTAGGGCTGATGCTAACCCTAACCCTAACCCTAACACTATCCTAGGGCTGATGCTAACCCTAACTTTAACACTATCCTTGGGCTGATGCTAACCCTAACCCTAACCCTAACACTATCCTAGGGCAGATGCTAACCCTAACGCTAACCCTAACACTATCCTTTAACTGATGCTAACACTAACCCTAACCCTAACACTATCCTAGGCCTGACGGTAACACTAACCCTAACAATATGCTAGGGCTGATGCTAACCCTAACCCTAACCCTAACACTATCCTAGGGCTGATGCTAACCCTAACCCTAACACTATCCTAGGGCTGATGCTAACCCTAACCCTAACCCTAACACTATCCTAGGGCTGATGCTAACCCTAACGCTAACCCTAACACTATCCTTGAACTAATGCTAACCCTAACCCTGACCCTAACACTATCCTAGGCTTGATGATAACCCTAACCCTAACCCTAACACTATCCTAGGGTTTATGTTAACCCTAACCCTAACACTATCCTAGGGCTGATGCTAACCCTAACGCTAACCCTAACACTATCCTAGAACTGATGCTAACCCTAACCCTAACCCTAACACTATCCTAGGCCTGATGATAACCCTAACCCTAACCCTAACACTATCCTAGGGTTTATGTTAACCCTAACCCTAACACTACCCTAGGGCTGATGCTAACCTTAACCCTAAACCTAACAGTATCCTAGGGCGGATGCTAACCCTAACCCTAAACCTAACACTATCCTAGGGCTCATGCTAACCCTAACCCTAACTCTAACACTATCTTAGGGCTGAGGCTAACCCTAACCCTAACACTATCCTACGGCTGATGCTAACCCTAACCCTAACCCTAACACTATCGTAGGGCTGATGCTAACCCTAACCCTAACACTATCCTAGGGCTGATGCTAACCCTAACCCTAACCCTAACACTATCCTGGGGCTGATGCTAACCCTAACCCTAACACTATCCTAGGGCTAATGCTAACCCTAACCCTAACCCTAACACTATCGTAGGGCTGATGCTAACCCTAACCCTAACACTATCCTAGGGCTGATGCTAACCCTAACCCTAACCCTAACATTATCCCAGGGCTGATGCTAACCCTAACCCTAACACTATCCTAGGGCTGATGCTAACCCTAACCCTAAACCTAACACTATCCTAGGGCTGATGCTAACCCTAACACTAACCCTAACACTATCCTAGAGCTGATGCTAACCCTAACCCTAACCCTAATACTATCCTAGGGCTGATGCTAACCCTAACCCTAACCCTAACACTATCCTAGGGCTGATGCAAACCCTAACACTAACACTATCCTAGGGCTGATTCTATCCCTCACCCTACCCCTAACACTATCCTAGGGCTGATGCTAACCCTAACCCTAACGCTAACACTATCCTAGGGCTGAGGCTAACCCTAACCCTAACACTATCCTACGGCTGATGCTAACCCTAACCCTAACCCTAACACTATCCTAAGCCTGATGGTAACCCTAACACTAACACTATCCTAAGCCTGGTGCTAACCCTAACTCTAACCCTAACAGTATCCTAGGGCTGATTCTAACCCTAACCCTAATAATATCCTAGGGCTGATGCTAACACTAACCCTAACCCTAACACTATCCTAGGGCTGATGCTAACCCGAACCCTAACCCTAACACTATCCTAGGGCTGATGCTAACCCTAACCCTAACACTATCCTAGGCCTGATGAGAACCCTAACCCTAACCCTAACACTATCCTAGGGCTGATGCTAACCCTAACCCTAACACTATCCTAGGCCTGATGCTAACCCTAACCCTAACCCTAACACTATCCTAGGGCTGATGCTAACCCTAACCCTAACACTATCCTAGGGCTGAGGCTAACCCTAACCCTAACACTATCCTACGGCTGATGCTAACCCTAACCCTAACCCTAACACTATCCTAAGGCTGATGGTAACCCTAACACTAACACTATCCTAAGCTTGGTGCTAACCCTAACTCTAACCCTAACAGTATCCTAGGGCTGATGCTAACCCTAACCCTAATGATATCCTAGGGCTGATGCTAACCCTAACCCTAACACTATCCTAGGGCTGATGCTAACCCTAACCCTAGCACTATCCTAGGCCTGATGATAACCCTAACCCTAACCCTAACACTATCCTAGGGCTGATGCTAACCGTAACCCTAACACTATCCTAGGGCTGATGCTAACCCTAACCCTAACACTATCATAGGCCTGATGATAACCCAAACCCTAACCCTAACACTATCCTAGGGCTGATGCTAACCCTAACCCTGACACTATCCTAGGCCTGATGCTAACCCTAACACTAACCCTAACACTATCCTAGGGCTGATGCTAACCCTAACCCTAAACCTAACACTATCCTAGGGCTGATGCTAACCCTAACCCTAGCACTATCCTAGGCCTGATGATAACCCTAACCCTAACCCTAACACTATCCTAGGGCTGATGCTAACCCTAACCCTAACACTATCCTAGGCCTGATGCTAACCCTAACCCTAACCCTAACACTATCCTAGGGCTGATGCTAACCCTAACCCTAACACTATCCTAGGGCTGATGCTAACCCTAACCCTAACACTATCATAGGCCTGATGATAACCCTAACCCTAACCCTAACACTATCCTAGGGCTGATGCTAACCCTAACCCTAACACTATCCTAGGCCTGATGCTAACCCTAACCCTAACCCTAACACTATCCTAGGGTTTATGTTAACCCTAACCCTAACACTATCCTAGGGCTGATGCTAACCCTAACCCTAACCCTAACACTATCCTAGGGCTGATTCTAACCCTAACGCTAACCCTAACACTATCCTTGAACTTATGCTAACCCTAACCCTAACCCTAACACTATCCTAGGACTGATGATAACCCTAACCCTAACCCTAACACTATCCAAGGGTTTATGTTAACCCTAACCCTAACACTATCCTAGGGCTGATGCTTACCCTAACCCTAACCCTAACACTATCCTAGGGCGGATGCTAACCCTAACCCTAACCCTAACACTATCCTAGGGCTGATGCTAACCATAACACTAACACTATCCTAGGGCTGATGCTAACACTAACCCTAACCCTAACAGTATCCTAGGGCTGATGCTAACCCTAACCCTAACTCTAACACTATCTTAGTGCTGAGGCTAACCCTAACCCTAACACTATCCTACGGCTGATGCTAACCCTAACCTTAACCCTAACACTATCCTAGGGCTGATGCTAACCCTAACCCTGACACTATCCTAGGCCTGATGCTAACCCTAACCCTAACCCTAACACTATCCTAGGGCTGATGCTAACCCTAACCCTAACACTATCCTAGGGCTGATGCTAACCCTAACACTAACCCTAACACTATCCTAGGGCTGATGCTAACCCTCACCCTAACACTATCCTAGGCGTGATGATAACCCTAACCCTAACCCTAACACTATCCCAGGGCTGATGCTAACCCTAACCCTAACACTATCCTAGGGCTGATGATAACCCTAACCCTAACCCTAACACTATCCTAGGGCTGATGGTAACCCTAACCCTAACCCTAACACTATCCTAGGGCTGATGATAAACTTAACCCTAACCCTAACACTGTCCTTGGGCTGATTCTAACCGTAACCCTAACACTATCCTAGGACTGATGCTAACCCTAAGCCTTACCCTAACACTATCCTAGGGCTGATGCTAAACCTAACCCTAACACTATCCTAGGCCTGATGCTAACCCTAACCCTAACACTATCCTAGGGCTGATGCTAACCCTAACCCTAACACTCAGACTATCCTAGGCCTGATGCTAACCCAATCTCTAATCCTAACACTCTCCTAGGGCTGAGGCTAACTCTAACCCTAACACTATCCTAGGGCTGATGATAACCCTAACCCTAACCCAAACACTATCCTAGGGTTGATGCTAACCCTAACCCTAACACTATCCTAGGGCTGATGCTAACCCTAACCCTAACCCTAACACTATCCTAGGGCTGATGCTAACCCTAACTTTAACACTATCCTTGGGCTGATGCTAACCCTAACCCTAACCCTAACACTATCCTATGGCAGATGCTAACCCTAACGCTAACCCTAACACTATCCTTTAACTGATGCTAACACTAACCCTAACCCTAACACTATCCTAGGCCTGACGCTAACACTAACCCTAACAATATCCTAGGGCTGATGCTAACCCTAACCCTAACCCTAACACTATCCTAGGGCTGATGCTAACCCTAACCCTAACACTATCCTAGGGCTGATGCTAACCCTAACCCTAACCCTAACACTATCCTAGGGCTGATGCTAACCCTAACGCTAACCCTAACACTATCCTTGAACTAATGCTAACCCTAACCCTAACCCTAAAACTATCCTAGGCCTGATGATAACCCTAACCCTAACCCTAACACTATCCTAGGGTTTATGTTAACCCTAACCCTAACACTATCCTAGGGCTGATGCTAACCCTAACGCTAACCCTAACACTATCCTTGAACTGATGCTAACCCTAACCCTAACCCTAACACTATCCTAGGCCTGATGATAACCCTAACCCTAACCCTAACACTATCCTAGGGTTTATGTTAACCCTAACCCTAACACTACCCTAGGGCTGATGCTAACCTTAACCCTAAACCTAACAGTATCCTAGGGCGGATGCTAACCCTAACCCTAAACCTAACACTATCCTAGGGCTCATGCTAACCCTAACCCTAACTCTAACACTATCTTAGGGCTGAGGCTAACCCTAACCCTAACACTATCCTACGGCTGATGCTAACCCTAACCCTAACCCTAACACTATCGTAGGGCTGATGCTAACCCTAACCCTAACACTATCCTAGGGCTGATGCTAACCCTAACCCTAACCCTAACACTATCCTGGGGTTGATGCTAACCCTAACCCTAACACTATCCTAGGGCTAATGCTAACCCTAACCCTAACCCTAACACTATCGTAGGGCTGATGCTAACCCTAACCCTAACACTATCCTAGGGCTGATGCTAACCCTAACCCTAACCCTAACATTATCCCAGGGCTGATGCTAACCCTAACCCTAACACTATCCTAGGGCTGATGCTAACCCTAACCCTAAACCTAACACTATCCTAGGGCTGATGCTAACCCTAACACTAACCCTAACACTATCCTAGAGCTGATGCTAACCCTAACCCTAACCCTAATACTATCCTAGGGCTGATGCTAACCCTAACCCTACCCCTAACACTATCCTAGGGCTGATTCTAACCCTAACCCTAACGCTAACACTATCCTAGGGCTGAGGCTAACCCTAACCCTAACACTATCCTACGGCTGATGCTAACCCTAACCCTAACCCTAACACTATCCTAAGCCTGATGGTAACCCTAACACTAACACTATCCTAAGCCTGGTGCTAACCCTAACTCTAACCCTAACAGTATCCTAGGGCTGATTCTAACCCTAACCCTAATAGTATCCTAGGGCTGATGCTAACACTAACCCTAACCCTAACACTATCCTAGGGCTGATGCTAACCCGAACCCTAACCCTAACACTATCCTAGGGCTGATGCTAACCCTAACCCTAACACTATCCTAGGCCTGATGAGAACCCTAACCCTAACCTTAACACTATCCTAGGGCTGATGCTAACCCTAACCCTAACACTATCCTAGGCCTGATGCTAACCCTAACCCTAACCCTCACACTATCCTAGGGCTGATGCTAACCCTAAACCTAACACTATCCTAGGGCTGATGCTAACCCTAACCCTAACCCTAACACTATCCTAGGGCTGATGCTAAGCCTAACCCTAACACTATCATAGGCCTGATGATAACCCTAACCCTAACCCTAACACTATCCTAGGCCTGATGCTAACCCTAACCCTAACCCTAACACTATCCTAGGGCTGATGCTAAACTTAACCCTAACCCTAACACTATCCTAGGGCTGATTCTAACCCTAACGTTAACCCTAACACTATCCTTGAACTTATGCTAACCCTAACCCTAACCCTAACACTATCCTAGGGCTGATGCTAACCCGAACCCTAACCCTAACACTATCCTAGGGCTGATGCTAACCCTAACCCTAACACTATCCTAGGCCTGATGAGAACCCTAACCCTAACCTTAACACTATCCTAGGGCTGATGCTAACCCTAACCCTACCTCTAACACTATCTTAGGGCTGATGCTAACCCTAAGCCTAACACTATCCTAGGGCTGATGATAACCCTAACCCTAACACTATCATAGGCCTGATGATAACCCTAACCCTAACCCTAACACTATCCTAGGGCTGATGCTAACCCTAACCCTAACACTATCCTAGGCCTGATGCTAACCCTAACCCTAACCCTAACACTATCCTAGGGTTTATGTTAACCCTAACCCTAACACTATCTTAGGGCTGATGCTAACCCTAACCCTAACCCTAACACTATCCTAGGGCTGATTCTAACCCTAACGCTAAACCTAACACTATCCTTGAACTTATGCTAACCCTAACCCTAACCCTAACACTATCCTAGGCCTGATGATAACCCTATCCCTGACCCTAACACTATCCTAGGGTTTATGTTAACCCTAACCCTTACACTATCCTAGGGCTGATGCTAACCCTAACCCTAACCCTAACACTATCCTAGGGCGGATGCTAACCCTAACCCTAACCCTAACACTACCCTAGGGCTGATGCTAACCCTAACCCTAACTCTAACACTATCTTAGGGCTGAGGCTAACCCTAACCCTAACACTATCCTACGGCTGATGCTAACCCTAACCTTAACCCTAACACTATCCTAGGGCTGATGCTAACCCTAACCCTGACACTATCCTAGGCCTGATGCTAACCCTAACCCTAACCCTAACACTATCCTAGGGCTGATGCTAACCCTAACCCTAACACTATCCTAGGGCTGATGCTAACCCTAACCCTAACCCTAACACTATCCTTGGGCTGATGGTAACCCTAACCCTAACCCTAACACTGTCCTAGGGCTGATGCTAAACTTAACCCTAACCCTAACACTATCCTTGGGCTGATTCTAACTGTAACCCTAACACTATCCTAGGCCTGATGCTAACCCTAACCCTTACCCTAACACTATCCTAGGGCTGATGCTAAACCTAACCATAACCCTAACACAATCCTAGGGCGGATGCTAACCCTAACCCTAACCCTAACACTATCCTAGGGGTGATGCTAACCCTACCCCTAACACTATCCTAGGCCTGATGCTAACCCTAACCCTAACACTATCCTAGGGCTGATGCTAACCCTAACCCTAACCCTCACACTATCCTAGGCCTGATGCTAACCCTATCCATAACCCTAACACTCTCCTAGGGCTGAGGCTAACTCTAACCCTAACACTATCCTAGGGCTGATGCTAACCCTAACCCTAACCCAAACACTATCCTAGGGTTGATGCTAACCCTAACCCTAACACTATCCTAGGGCTGATGCTAACCCTAACCCTAACCCTAACACTATCCTAGGGCTGATGCTAACCCTAACCCTAACACTATCCTGGGCCTGATGCTAACCCTAACCCTAACCCTAACACTATCCTAGGGCTGATGCTAACCCTAACCCTAACACTATCCTTGGGCTGATGCTAACCCTAACCCTAACCCTAACACTATCCTAGGGCAGATGCTAACCCTAACGCTAACCATAACACTATCCTTGAACTGATGCTAACAATAACCCTAACCCTAACACTATCCTAGGCCTGATGATAACCCTAACCCTAACCCTAACACTATCCTAGGCCTGATGATAACCCTAACCCTAACCCTAACACTATCCTAGGGCTGATGCTAACCCTAACCCTAACACTATCCTAGGGCTGATGCTAACCCTAACACTAACACTATCCTAGGGCTGATGCTAACCCTCACCCTACGCCTAACACTATCCTAGGGCTGATGCTAACCCTAACCCTAACGCTAACACTATCCTAGGGCTGAGGCTAACCCTAACCCTAACACTATCCTACGGCTGATGCTAACCCTATCCCTAACCCTAACACTATCCTAAGGCTGATGGTAACCCTAACACTAACACTATCCTAAGCCTGGTGCCAACCCTAACTCTAACCCTAACAGTATCCTAGGGCTGATGCTAACCCTAACCCTAATGATATCCTAGGGCTGATGCTAACCCTAACCCTAACACTATCCTAGGGCTGATGCTAACCCTAACCCTAGCACTATCCTAGGCCTGATGATAACCCTAACCGTAACCCTAACACTATCCTAGGGCTGATGCTAACCCTAACACTAACACTATCCTAGGGCTGATGCTAACCCTATCCCTAAACCTAACACTATCCTAGGGAGGATGCTAACCCTAACCCTAACCATAACACTTTCCTAGGGCTCATGGTAACCCTAAACCTAACTCTAACACTATCTTAGGGCTGAGGCTAACCCTAACCCTAACACTATCCTACGGCTGATGCTAACCCTAACCCTCACCCTAACACTATCCTAGGGCTGATGCTAACCCTAACCCTAACACTATCCTAGGCCTGAGGCTAACCCTAACCCTAACCCTAACACTATCCTAGGGCTGATGCTAACCCTAGCCCTAACACTATCCTAGGGCTGATGCTAACCCTAACCCTAACCCTAACACTATCCTAGGGCTGATGCTAACCCTAACCCTAACACTATCCTAGGCCTGATGATAACCCTAACCCTAACCCTAACACTATCCTAGGGCTGATGCTAACCCTAACCCTAACACTATCCTAGGCCTGATGATAACCCTAACCCTAACCCTAACACTATCCTAGGCCTGATGATAACCCTAACCCTAACCCTAACACTATCCTAGGGCTGATGCTAACCCTAACCCTAACACTATCCTAGGGCATGATGCTAACCCTAACACTAACACTATCCTAGGGCTGATGCTAACCCTCACCCTACGCCTAACACTATCCTAGGGCTGATGCTAACCCTAACCCTAACGCTAACACTATCCTAGGGCTGAGGCTAACCCTAACCCTAACACTATCCTACGGCTGATGCTAACCCTAACCCTAACCCTAACACTATCCTAAGGCTGATGGTATCCCTAACACTAACACTATCCTAAGCCTGGTGCTAACCCTAACTCTAACCCTACCAGTATCCTAGGGCTGATGCTAACCCTAACCCTAATGATATCCTAGGGATGATGCTAACCCTAACCCTAACACTATCCTAGGGCTGATGCTAACCCTAACCCTAGCACTATCCTAGGCCTGATGATAACCCTAACCCTAACCCTAACACTATCCTAGGGCTGATGCTAACCGTAACCCTAACACTATCCTAGGGCTGATGCTAACCCTAACCCTAACACTATCATAGGCCTGATGATAACCCTAACCCTAACCCTAACACTATCCTAGGGCTGATGCTAACCCTAACCCTGACACTATCCTAGGCCTGATGCTAACCCTAACCCTAACCCTAACACTATCCTAGGGCTGATGCTAACCCTAACCCTAGCACTATCCTAGGCCTGATGATAACCCTAACCCTAACCCTAACACTATCCTAGGGCTGATGCTAACCCTAACCCTAACACTATCCTAGGCCTGATGCTAACCCTAACCCTAACCCCAACACTATCCTAGGGCTGATGCTAACCCTAAACCTAACACTATCATAGGCCTGATGATAACCCTAACCCTAACCCTAACACTATCCTAGGGCTGATGCTAACCCTAACCCTAACACTATCCTAGGCCTGATGCTAACCCTAACCCTAACCCTAACACTATCCTAGGGTTTATGTTAACCCTAACCCTAACACTATCCTAGAGCTGATGCTAACCCTAACCCTAACCCTAACACTATCCTAGGGCTGATTCTAACCCTAACGCTAACCCTAACACTATCCTTGAACTTATGCTAACCCTAACCCTAACCCTAACACTATCCTAGGACTGATGATAACCCTAACCCTAACCCTAACACTATCCTAGGGTTTATGTTAACCCTAACCCTAACACTATCCTAGGGCTGATGCTTACCCTAACCCTAACCCTAACACTATCCTAGGGCGGATGCTAACCCTAACTCTAACCCTAACACTATCCTAGGGCTGATGCTAACCATAACACTAACACTATCCTAGGGCTGATGCTAACCCTAACCCTAACCCTAACAGTATCCTAGGGCTGATGATAACCCTAACCCTAACTCTAACACTATCTTAGTGCTGAGGCTAACCCTAAACCTAACACTATCCTACGGCTGATGCTAACCCTAACCTTAACCCTAACACTATCCTAGGGCTGATGCTAACCCTAACCCTGACACTATCCTAGGCCTGATGCTAACCCTAACCCTAACCCTAACACTATCCTAGGGCTGATGCTAACCCTAACCCTAACACTATCCTAGGGCTGATGCTAACCCTAACACTAACCCTAACACTATCCTAGGGCTGATGCTAACCCTATCCCTAACACTATCCTAGGCCTGATGATAACCCTAACCCTAACCCTAACACTATCCCAGGGCTGATGCTAACCCTAACCCTAACACTATCCTAGGGCTGATGCTAACCCTAACCCTAACCCTAACACTATCCTAGGGCTGATGGTAACCCTAACCCTAACCCTAACACTATCCTAGGGCTGATGCTAAACTTAACCCTAACCCTAACACTGTCCTTGGGCTGATTCTAACCGTAACCCTAACACTATCCTAGGACTGATGCTAACCCTAAGCCTTACCCTAACACTATCCTAGGGCTGATGCTAAACCTAACCCTAACACTATCCTAGGCCTGATGCTAACCCTAACCCTAACACTATCCTAGGGCTGATGCTAACCCTAACACTAACACTATCCTAGGGCTGATGCTAACCCTCACCCTACGCCTAACACTATCCTAGGGCTGATGCTAACCCTAACCCTAACGCTAACACTATCCTACGGCTGATGCTAACCCTAACCCTAACCCTAACACTATCCTAAGGCTGATGGTAACCCTAACACTAACACTATCCTAAGCCTGGTGCTAACCCTAACTCTAACCCTAACAGTATCCTAGGGCTGATGCTAACCCTAACCCTAATGATATCCTAGGGCTGATGCTAACCCTAACCCTAACACTATCCTAGGGCTGATGCTAACCCTAACCCTAGCACTATCCTAGGCCTGATGATAACCCTACCCCTAACCCTAACACTATCCTAGGGCTGATGCTAACCGTAACCCTAACACTATCCTAGGGCTCATGCTAACCCTAACCGTAACACTATCATAGGCCTGATGATAACCCTAACCCTAACCCTAACACTATCCTAGGGCTGATGCTAACCCTAACCCTAACACTATCCTAGGCCTGATGCTAACCCTAACCCTAACCCTAACACTATCCTAGGGCTGATGCTAACCCTAACCCTAACCCTAACACTATCCTAGGGCTGATGCTAACCCTAACCCTAGCACTATCCTAGGCCTGATGATAACCCTAACCCTAACCCTAACACTATCCTAGGGCTGATGCTAACCCTAACCCTAACACTATCGTAGGCCTGATGCTAACCCTAACCCTAACCCTAACACTATCCTAGGGCTGATGCTAACCGTAACCCTAACACTATCCTAGGGCTGATGCTAACCCTAACCCTAACACTATCATAGGCCTGATGATAACCCTAACCCTAACCCTAACACTATCCTAGGGCTGATGCTAACCCTAACCCTAACACTATCCTAGGCCTGATGCTAACCCTAACCCTAACCCTAACACTATCCTAGGGTTTATGTTAACCCTAACCCTAACACTATCCTAGGGCTGATGCTAACCCTAACCCTAACCCTAACACAATCCTAGGGCTGATTCTAACCCTAACGCTAACCCTAACACTATCCTTGAACTTATGCTAACCCTAACCCTAACCCTAACACTATCCTAGGACTGATGATAACCCTAACCCTAACCCTAACACTATCCTAGGGTTTATGTTAACCCTAACCCTAACACTATCCTAGGGCTGATGCTTACCCTAACCCTAACCCTAACACTATCCTAGGGCGGATGCTAACCCTAACCCTAACCCTAACACTATCCTAGGGCTGATGCTAACCATAACATTAACACTATCCTAGGGCTGATGCTAACCCTAACCCTAACCCTAACAGTATCCTAGGGCTGATGCTAACCCTAACCCTAACTCTAACACTATCTTAGTGCTGAGGCTAACCCTAACCCTAACACTATCCTACGGCTGATGCTAACCCTAACCTTAACCCTAACACTATCCTAGGGCTGATGCTAACCCTAACCCTAACACTATCCTAGGGCTGATGCTAACCGTAACCCTAACCCTAACAGTATCCTGGGGCTGATGCTAACCCTAACCCTAACACTATCCTAGGGCTGATGCTAACCCTAACCCTAACCCTAACACTATCGTAGGGCTGATGCTAACCCTAACCCTAACACTATCCTAGTGCTGATGCTAACCCTAACCCTAATCCTAACATTATCCCAGGGCTGATGCTAACCCTAACCCTAACACTATCCTAAGGCTGATGCTAACCCTAACCCTAAACCTAACACTATCCTAGGGCTGATATTAACCCTAACACTAACCCTAACACTATCCTAGAGCTGATGCTAACCCTAACCCTAACCATAATACTATCCTAGGGCTGATGCTAACCCTATCCCTAACCCTAACACTATCCTAGGGCTGATGCAAACCCTAACACTAACACTATCCTAGGGCTGATGCTATCCCTCACCCTACCCCTAACACTATCCTAGGGCTGATGCTAACCCTAACCCTAACGCTAACACTATCCTAGGGCTGAGGCTAACCCTAACCCTAACACTATCCTACGGCTGATGCTAACCCTAACCCTAACCCTAACACTATCCTAAGCCTGATGGTAACCCTAACACTAACACTATCCTAAGCCTGGTGCTAACCCTAACTCTAACCCTAACAGTATCCTAGGGCTGATTCTAACCCTAACCCTAATAATATCCTAGGGCTGATGCTAACACTAACCCTAACCCTAACACTATCCTAGGGCTGATGCTAACCCGAACCCTAACCCTAACACTATCCTAGGGTTGATGCTAACCCTAACCCTAACACTATCCTAGGCCTGATGAGAACCCTAACCCTAACCCTAACACTATCCTAGGGCTGATGCTAACCCTAACCCTAACACTATCCTAGGCCTGATGCTAACCCTAACCCTAACCCTAACACTATCCTAGGGCTGATGCTAACCCTAAACCTAACACTATCCTAGGGCTGATGCTAACCCTAACCCTAACCCTAACACTATCCTAGGGCTGATGCTAACCCTAACCCTAACACTATCTTAGGGCTGATGCTAACACTAACCCTAACCCTAACACTATCCTAGGGCTGATTCTAACCCTAACGCTAAACCTAACACTATCCTTGAACTTATGCTAACCCTAACCCTAACCCTAACACTATCCTAGGCCTGATGATAACCCTAACCCTGACCCCAACACTATCCTAGGGTTTATGTTAACCCTAACCCTAACACTATCCTAGGGCTGTTGCTAACCCTAACCCTAACTCTAACACTATCTTAGGGCTGAGGCTAACCCTAACCCTAACACTATCCTACGGCTGATGCTAACCCTAACCTTAACCCTAACACTATCCTAGGGCTGATGCTAACCCTAACCCTAACCCTAACACTATCCTAGGGCTGATGCTAACCCTAACCCTAACACTATCCTAGGGCTGATGCTAACACTAACCCTAACCCTAACACTATCCTAGGGCTGATTCTAACCCTAACGCTAACCCTAACACTATCCTTGAACTTATGCTAACCCTAACCCTAACCCTAACACTATCCTAGGACTGATGATAACCCTAACCCTAACCCTAACACTATCCTAGGGTTTATGTTAACCCTAACCCTAACACTATCCTAGGGCTGATGCTTACCCTAACCCTAACCCTAACACTATCCTAGGGCGGATGCTAACCCTAACTCTAACCCTAACACTATCCTAGGGCTGATGCTAACCATAACACTAACACTATCCTAGGGCTGATGCTAACCCTAACCCTAACCCTAACAGTATCCTAGGGCTGATGATAACCCTAACCCTAACTCTAACACTATCTTAGTGCTGAGGCTAACCCTAACCCTAACACTATCCTACGGCTGATGCTAACCCTAACCTTAACCCTAACACTATCCTAGGGCTGATGCTAACCCTAACCCTGACACTATCCTAGGCCTGATGCTAACCCTAACCCTAACCCTAACACTATCCTAGGGCTGATGCTAACCCTAACCCTAACACTATCCTAGGGCTGATGCTAACCCTAACACTAACCCTAACACTATCCTAGGGCTGATGCTAACCCTATCCCTAACACTATCCTAGGCCTGATGATAACCCTAACCCTAACCCTAACACTATCCCAGGGCTGATGCTAACCCTAACCCTAACACTATCCTAGGGCTGATGCTAACCCTAACCCTAACCCTAACACTATCCTAGGGCTGATGGTAACCCTAACCCTAACCCTAACACTATCCTAGGGCTGATGCTAAACTTAACCCTAACCCTAACACTGTCCTTGGGCTGATTCTAACCGTAAACCTAACACTATCGTAGGACTGATGCTAACCCTAAGCCTTACCCTAACACTATCCTAGGGCTGATGCTAAACCTAACCCTAACACTATCCTAGGCCTGATGCTAACCCTAACCCTAACACTATCCTAGGGCTGATGCTAACCCTAACACTAACACTATCCTAGGGCTGATGCTAACCCTCACCCTACGCCTAACACTATCCTAGGGCTGATGCTAACCCTAACCCTAACGCTAACACTATCCTACGGCTGATGCTAACCCTAACCCTAACCCTAACACTATCCTAAGGCTGATGGTAACCCTAACACTAACACTATCCTAAGCCTGGTGCTAACCCTAACTCTAACCCTAACAGTATCCTAGGGCTGATGCTAACCCTAACCCTAATGATATCCTAGGGCTGATGCTAACCCTAACCCTAACACTATCCTAGGGCTGATGCTAACCCTAACCCTAGCACTATCCTAGGCCTGATGATAACCCTACCCCTAACCCTAACACTATCCTAGGGCTGATGCTAACCGTAACCCTAACACTATCCTAGGGCTCATGCTAACCCTAACCGTAACACTATCATAGGCCTGATGATAACCCTAACCCTAACCCTAACACTATCCTAGGGCTGATGCTAACCCTAACCCTAACACTATCCTAGGCCTGATGCTAACCCTAACCCTAACCCTAACACTATCCTAGGGCTGATGCTAACCCTAACCCTAACCCTAACACTATCCTAGGGCTGATGCTAACCCTAACCCTAGCACTATCCTAGGCCTGATGATAACCCTAACCCTAACCCTAACACTATCCTAGGGCTGATGCTAACCCTAACCCTAACACTATCGTAGGCCTGATGCTAACCCTAACCCTAACCCTAACACTATCCTAGGGCTGATGCTAACCGTAACCCTAACACTATCCTAGGGCTGATGCTAACCCTAACCCTAACACTATCATAGGCCTGATGATAACCCTAACCCTAACCCTAACACTATCCTAGGGCTGATGCTAACCCTAACCCTAACACTATCCTAGGCCTGATGCTAACCCTAACCCTAACCCTAACACTATCCTAGGGTTTATGTTAACCCTAACCCTAACACTATCCTAGGGCTGATGCTAACCCTAACCCTAACCCTAACACAATCCTAGGGCTGATTCTAACCCTAACGCTAACCCTAACACTATCCTTGAACTTATGCTAACCCTAACCCTAACCCTAACACTATCCTAGGACTGATGATAACCCTAACCCTAACCCTAACACTATCGTAGGGTTTATGTTAACCCTAACCCTAACACTATCCTAGGGCTGATGCTTACCCTAACCCTAACCCTAACACTATCCTAGGGCGGATGCTAACCCTAACCCTAACCCTAACACTATCCTAGGGCTGATGCTAACCATAACACTAACACTATCCTAGGGCTGATGCTAACCCTAACCCTAACCCTAACAGTATCCTAGGGCTGATGCTAACCCTAACCCTAACTCTAACACTATCTTAGTGCTGAGGCTAACCCTAACCCTAACACTATCCTACGGCTGATGCTAACCCTAACCTTAACCCTAACACTATCCTAGGGCTGATGCTAACCCTAACCCTAACACTATCCTAGGGCTGATGCTAACCGTAACCCTAACCCTAACAGTATCCTGGGGCTGATGCTAACCCTAACCCTAACACTAACCTAGGGCTGATGCTAACCCTAACCCTAACCCTAACACTATCGTAGGGCTGATGCTAACCCTAACCCTAACACTATCCTAGTGCTGATGCTAACCCTAACCCTAACCCTAACATTATCCCAGGGCTGATGCTAACCCTAACCCTAACACTATCCTAAGGCTGATGCTAACCCTAACCCTAAACCTAACACTATCCTAGGGCTGATGCTAACCCTAACACTAACCCTAACACTATCCTAGAGCTGATGCTAACCCTAACCCTAACCCTAATACTATCCTAGGGCTGATGCTAACCCTATCCCTAACCCTAACACTATCCTAGGGCTGATGCAAACCCTAACACTAACACTATCCTAGGGCTGATGCTATCCCTCACCCTACCCCTAACACTATCCTAGGGCTGATGCTAACCCTAACCCTAACGCTAACACTATCCTAGGGCTGAGGCTAACCCTAACCCTAACACTATCCTACGGCTGATGCTAACCCTAACCCTAACCCTAACACTATCCTAAGCCTGATGGTAACCCTAACACTAACACTATCCTAAGCCTGGTGCTAACCCTAACTCTAACCCTAACAGTATCCTAGGGCTGATTCTAACCCTAACCCTAATAATATCCTAGGGCTGATGCTAACACTAACCCTAACCCTAACACTATCCTAGGGCTGATGCTAACCCGAACCCTAACCCTAACACTATCCTAGGGTTGATGCTAACCCTAACCCTAACACTATCCTAGGCCTGATGAGAACCCTAACCCTAACCCTAACACTATCCTAGGGCTGATGCTAACCCTAACCCTAACACTATCCTAGGCCTGATGCTAACCCTAACCCTAACCCTAACACTATCCTAGGGCTGATGCTAACCCTAAACCTAACACTATCCTAGGGCTGATGCTAACCCTAACCCTAACCCTAACACTATCCTAGGGCTGATGCTAACCCTAACCCTAACACTATCTTAGGGCTGATGCTAACACTAACCCTAACCCTAACACTATCCTAGGGCTGATTCTAACCCTAACGCTAAACCTAACACTATCCTTGAACTTATGCTAACCCTAACCCTAACCCTAACACTATCCTAGGCCTGATGATAACCCTAACCCTGACCCCAACACTATCCTAGGGTTTATGTTAACCCTAACCCTAACACTATCCTAGGGCTGATGCTAACCCTAACCCTAACTCTAACACTATCTTAGGGCTGAGGCTAACCCTAACCCTAACACTATCCTACGGCTGATGCTAACCCTAACCTTAACCCTAACACTATCCTAGGGCTGATGCTAACCCTAACCCTAACCCTAACACTATCCTAGGGCTGATGCTAACCCTAACCCTAACACTATCCTAGGGCTGATGCTAACACTAACCCTAACCCTAACACTATCCTAGGGCTGATTCTAACCCTAACGCTAACCCTAACACTATCCTTGAACTTATGCTAACCCTAACCCTAACCCTAACACTATCCTAGGACTGATGATAACCCTAACCCTAACCCTAACACTATCCTAGGGTTTATGTTAACCCTAACCCTAACACTATCCTAGGGCTGATGCTTACCCTAACCCTAACCCTAACACTATCCTAGGGCGGATGCTAACCCTAACTCTAACCCTAACACTATCCTAGGGCTGATGCTAACCATAACACTAACACTATCCTAGGGCTGATGCTAACCCTAACCCTAACCCTAACAGTATCCTAGGGCTGATGATAACCCTAACCCTAACTCTAACACTATCTTAGTGCTGAGGCTAACCCTAACCCTAACACTATCCTACGGCTGATGCTAACCCTAACCTTAACCCTAACACTATCCTAGGGCTGATGCTAACCCTAACCCTGACACTATCCTAGGCCTGATGCTAACCCTAACCCTAACCCTAACACTATCCTAGGGCTGATGCTAACCCTAACCCTAACACTATCCTAGGGCTGATGCTAACCCTAACACTAACACTAACACTATCCTAGGGCTGATGCTAACCCTATCCCTAACACTATCCTAGGCCTGATGATAACCCTAACCCTAACCCTAACACTATCCCAGGGCTGATGCTAACCCTAACCCTAACACTATCTTGGGCTGATGCTAACCCTAACCCTAACCCTAACACTATCCTAGGGCTGATGGTAACCCTAACCCTAACCCTAACACTATCCTAGGGCTGATGCTAAACTTAACCCTAACCCTAACACTGTCCTTGGGCTGATTCTAACCGTAAACCTAACACTATCGTAGGACTGATGCTAACCCTAAGCCTTACCCTAACACTATCCTAGGGCTGATGCTAAACCTAACCCTAACACTATCCTAGGCCTGATGCTAACCCTAACCCTAACACTATCCTAGGGCTGATGCTAACCCTAACACTAACACTATCCTAGGGCTGATGCTAACCCTCACCCTACGCCTAACACTATCCTAGGGCTGATGCTAACCCTAACCCTAACGCTAACACTATCCTACGGCTGATGCTAACCCTAACCCTAACCCTAACACTATCCTAAGGCTGATGGTAACCCTAACACTAACACTATCCTAAGCCTGGTGCTAACCCTAACTCTAACCCTAACAGTATCCTAGGGCTGATGCTAACCCTAACCCTAATGATATCCTAGGGCTGATGCTAACCCTAACCCTAACACTATCCTAGGGCTGATGCTAACCCTAACCCTAGCACTATCCTAGGCCTGATGATAACCCTACCCCTAACCCTAACACTATCCTAGGGCTGATGCTAACCGTAACCCTAACACTATCCTAGGGCTCATGCTAACCCTAACCGTAACACTATCATAGGCCTGATGATAACCCTAACCCTAACCCTAACACTATCCTAGGGCTGATGCTAACCCTAACCCTAACACTATCCTAGGCCTGATGCTAACCCTAACCCTAACCCTAACACTATCCTAGGGCTGATGCTAACCCTAACCCTAACCCTAACACTATCCTAGGGCTGATGCTAACCCTAACCCTAGCACTATCCTAGGCCTGATGATAACCCTAACCCTAACCCTAACACTATCCTAGGGCTGATGCTAACCCTAACCCTAACACTATCGTAGGCCTGATGCTAACCCTAACCCTAACCCTAACACTATCCTAGGGCTGATGCTAACCGTAACCCTAACACTATCCTAGGGCTGATGCTAACCCTAACCCTAACACTATCATAGGCCTGATGATAACCCTAACCCTAACCCTAACACTATCCTAGGGCTGATGCTAACCCTAACCCTAACACTATCCTAGGCCTGATGCTAACCCTAACCCTAACCCTAACACTATCCTAGGGTTTATGTTAACCCTAACCCTAACACTATCCTAGGGCTGATGCTAACCCTAACCCTAACCCTAACACAATCCTAGGGCTGATTCTAACCCTAACGCTAACCCTAACACTATCCTTGAACTTATGCTAACCCTAACCCTAATCCTAACACTATCCTAGGACTGATGATAACCCTAACCCTAACCCTAACACTATCCTAGGGTTTATGTTAACCCTAACCCTAACACTATCCTAGGGCTGATGCTTACCCTAACCCTAACCCTAACACTATCCTAGGGCGGATGCTAACCCTAACCCTAACCCTAACACTATCCTAGGGCTGATGCTAACCATAACACTAACACTATCCTAGGGCTGATGCTAACCCTAACCCTAACCCTAACAGTATCCTAGGGCTGATGCTAACCCTAACCCTAACTCTAACACTATCTTAGTGCTGAGGCTAACCCTAACCCTAACACTATCCTACGGCTGATGCTAACCCTAACCTTAACCCTAACACTATCCTAGGGCTGATGCTAACCCTAACCCTAACACTATCCTAGGGCTGATGCTAACCCTAACCCTAACCCTAACAGTATCCTGGGGCTGATGCTAACCCTAACCCTAACACTATCCTAGGGCTGATGCTAACCCTAACCCTAACCCTAACACTATCGTAGGGCTGATGCTAACCCTAACCCTAACACTATCCTAGTGCTGATGCTAACCCTAACCCTAACCCTAACATTATCCCAGGGCTGATGCAAACCCTAACCCTAACACTATCCTAAGGCTGATGCTAACCCTAACCCTAAACCTAACACTATCCTAGGGCTGATGCTAACCCTAACACTAACCCTAACACTATCCTAGAGCTGATGCTAACCCTAACCCTAACCCTAATACTATCCTAGGGCTGATGCTAACCCTATCCCTAACCCTAACACTATCCTAGGGCTGATGCAAACCCTAACACTAACACTATCCTAGGGCTGATGCTATCCCTCACCCTACCCCTAACACTATCCTAGGGCTGATGCTAACCCTAACCCTAACGCTAACACTATCCTAGGGCTGAGGCTAACCCTAACCCTAACACTATCCTACGGCTGATGCTAACCCTAACCCTAACCCTAACACTATCCTAAGCCTGATGGTAACCCTAACACTAACACTATCCTAAGCCTGGTGCTAACCCTAACTCTAACCCTAACAGTATCCTAGGGCTGATTCTAACCCTAACCCTAATAATATCCTAGGGCTGATGCTAACACTAACCCTAACCCTAACACTATCCTAGGGCTGATGCTAACCCGAACCCTAACCCTAACACTATCCTAGGGTTGATGCTAACCCTAACCCTAACACTATCCTAGGCCTGATGAGAACCCTAACCCTAACCCTAACACTATCCTAGGGCTGATGCTAACCCTAACCCTAACACTATCCTAGGCCGGATGCTAACCCTAACCCTAACCCTAACACTATCCTAGGGCTGATGCTAACCCTAAACCTAACACTATCCTAGGGCTGATGCTAACCCTAACCCTAACCCTAACACTATCCTAGGGCTGATGCTAAGCCTAACCCTAACACTATCGTAGGCCTGATGATAACCCTAACCCTAACCCTAACACTATCCTAGGGCTGATTCTAACCCTAACGTTAACCCTAACACTATCCTTGAACTTATGCTAACCCTAACCCTAACCCTAACACTATCCTAGGCCTGATGATAACCCTAACCCTAACCCTAACACTATCCTAGGGCTGATGCTAACCCTAACCCTAACACTATCGTAGGCCTGATGATAACCCTAACCCTAACCCTAACACTATCCTAGGGCTGATTCTTACCCTAACGTTAACCCTAACACTATCCTTGAACTTATGCTAACCCTAACCCTAACCCTAACACTATCCTAGGCCTGATGATAACCCTAACCCTGACCCCAACACTATCCTAGGGTTTATGTTAACCCTAACCCTAACACTATCCTAGGGCTGATGCTAACCCTAACCCTAACCCTAACACTACCCTAGGGCTGATGCTAACCCTAACCCTAACTCTAACACTATCTTAGGGCTGAGGCTAACCCTAACCCTAACACTATCCTACGGCTGATGCTAACCCTAACCTTAACCCTAACACTATCCTAGGGCTGATGCTAACCCTAACCCTAACCCTAACACTATCCTAGGGCTGATGCTAACCCTAACCCTAACACTATCCTAGGGCTGATGCTAACACTAACCCTAACCCTAACACTATCCTAGGGCTGATGCTAACCCTAACGCTAACCCTAACACTATCCTTGAACTGATGCTAACCCTAACCCTAACCCTAACACTATCCTAGGCCTGATGATAACCCTAACCCTAACCCTAACACTATCCTAGGGTTTATGTTAACCCTAACCCTAACACTATCCTAGGGCTGATGCTAACCCTAACGCTAACCATAACACTATCCTTGAACTGATGCTAACCCTAACCCTAACCCTAACACTATCCTACGCCTGATGATAACCCTAACCGTAACCCTAACACTATCCTAGGGTTTATGTTAACCCTAACCCTAACACTATCCTAGGGCTGATGCTAACCTTAACCCTAAACCTAACACTATCCTAGGGCGGATGCTAACCCTAACCCTAACCCTAACACTACCCTAGGGCTGATGCTAACCCTAACCCTAACTCTAACACTATCTTAGGGCTGAGGCTAACCCTAACCCTAACACTATCCTACGGCTGATGCTAACCCTAACCTTAACCCTAACACTATCCTAGGGCTGATGCTAACCCTAACCCTGACACTATCCTAGGCCTGATGCTAACCCTAACACTAACCCTAACACTATCCTAGGGCTGATGCTAACCCTAACCCTAACACTATCCTAGGGCTGATGCTAACCCTAACCCTAACCCTAACACTATCCTTGGGCTGATGGTAACCCTAACCCTAACCCTAACACTATCCTAGGGCTGATGCTAAACTTAACCCTAACCCTAACTCTATCCTTGGGCTGATTCTAACTGTAACCCTAACACTATCCTAGGCCTGATGCTAACCCTAACCCTTACCCTAACACTATCCTAGGGCTGATGCTAAACCTAACCATAACCCTAACACAATCCTAGGGCGGATGCTAACCCTAACCCTAACCCTAACACTATCCTAGGGGTGATGCTAACCCTAACCCTAACACTATCCTAGGCCTGATGCTAACCCTAACCCTAAAACTATCCTAGGCCTGATGCTAACCCTATCCATAACCCTAACACTCTCCTAGGGCTGAGGCTAACTCTAACCCTAACACTATCCTAGGGCTGATGCTAACCCTAACCCTAACCCAAACACTATCCTAGGGTTAATGCTAACCCTAACCCTAACACTATCCTAGGGCTGATGCTAACCCTAACCCTAACCCTAACACTATCCTAGGGCTGATGCTAACCCTAACCCTAACACTATCCTGGGCCTCATGCTAACCCTAACCCTAACCCTAACACTATCCTAGGGCTGATGCTAACCCTAACCCTAACACTATCCTTGGGCTGATGCTAACCCTAACCCTAACCCTAACACTATCCTAGGGCAGATGCTAACCCTAACGCTAACCCTAACACTATCCTTGAACTGATGCTAACCATAACCCTAACCCTAACACTATCCTAGGCCTGATGATAACCCTAACCCTAACCCTAACACTATCCTAGGGCTGATGCTAACCCTAACCCTAACACTATCCTAGGGCTGATGCTAACCCTAACACTAACACTATCCTAGGGCTGTTGCTAACCCTAACCGTAACCCTAACACTATCCTAGGGCTGATGCTAACCCTAACACTAACACTATCCTAGGGCTGATGCTAACCCTATCCCTAAACCTAACACTATCCTAGGGCGGATGCTAACCCTAACCCTAACCATAACACTTTCCTAGGGCTCATGCTAACCGTAACCCTAACTCTAACACTATCTTAGGGCTGAGGCTAACCCTAACCCTAACACTATCCTACGGCTGATGCTAACCCTAACCCTAACCCTAACACTATCCTAGGGCTGATGCTAACCCTAACCCTAACACTATCCTAGGCCTGATGCTAACCCTAACCCTAACCCTAACACTATCCTAGGGCTGATTCCTACCCTAGCCCTAACACTATCCTAGGGCTGATGCTAACCCTAACCCTAACCCTAACACTATCCTAGGGTTTATGTTAACCCTAACCCTAACACTATCCTAGGGCTGATGCTAACCTTAACCCTAAACCTAACACTATCCTAGGGCGGATGCTAACCCTAACCCTAACCCTAACACTACCCTAGGGCTGATGCTAACCCTAACCCTAACTCTAACACTATCTTAGGGCTGAGGCTAACCCTAACCCTAACACTATCCTACGGCTGATGCTAACCCTAACCTTAACCCAAACACTATCCTAGGGCTGATGCTAACCCTAACCCTGACACTATCCTAGGCCTGATGCTAACCCTATCCATAACCCTAACACTCTCCTAGGGCTGAGGCTAACTCTAACCCTAACACTATCCTAGGGCTGATGCTAACCCTAACCCTAACCCAAACACTATCCTAGGGTTGATGCTAACCCTAACCCTAACACTATCCTAGGGCTGATGCTAACCCTAACCCTAACCCTAACACTATCCTAGGGCTGATGCTAACCCTAACCCTAACACTATCCTGGGCCTGATGCTAACCCTAACCCTAACCCTAACACTATCCTAGGGCTGATGCTAACCCTAACCCTAACACTATCCTTGGGCTGATGCTAACCCTAACCCTAACCCTAACACTATCCTAGGGCAGATGCTAACCCTAACGCTAACCCTAACACTATCCTTGAACTGATGCTAACCCTAACCCTAACCCTAACACTATCCTAGGCCTGATGATAACCCTAACCCTAACCCTAACACTATCCTAGGGCTGATGCTAACCCTAACCCTAACACTATCCTAGGGCTGATGCTAACCCTAACACTAACACTATCCTAGGGCTGATGCTAACCCTAACCGTAACCCTAACACTATCCTAGGGCTGATGCTAACCCTAACACTAACACTATCCTAGGGCTGATGCTAACCCTATCCCTAAACCTAACACTATCCTAGGGCTGATGCTAACCCTAACCCTAACACTATCCTAGGGCTGATGCTAACCCTAACACTAACACTATCCTAGGGCTGATTCCTACCCTAGCCCTAACACTATCCTAGGGCTGATGCTAACCCTAACCCTAACCCTAACACTATCCTAGGGCTGATGCTAACCCTAACCCTAACACTATCCTAGGCCTGATGATAACCCTAACCCTAACCCTAACACTATCCTAGGGCTGATGCTAACCCTAACCCTAACACTATCCTAGGCCTGATGATAACCCTAACCCTAACCCTAACACTATCCTAGGCCTGATGATAACCCTAACCCTAACCCTAACACTATCCTAGGGCTGATGCTAACCCTAACCCTAACACTATCCTAGGGCTGATGCTAACCCTAACACTAACACTATCCTAGGGCTGATGCTAACCCTCACCCTATGCCTAACACTATCCTAGGGCTGATGCTAACCCTAACCCTAACGCTAACACTATCCTAGGGCTGAGGCTAACCCTAACCCTAACACTATCCTACGGCTGATGCTAACCCTAACCCTAACCCTAACACTATCCTAAGGCTGATGGTAACCCTAACACTAACACTATCCTAAGCCTGGTGCTAACCCTAACTCTAACCCTAACAGTATCCTAGGGCTGATGCTAACCCTAACCCTAATGATATCCTAGGGCTGATGCTAACTCTAACCCTAACACTATCCTAGGGCTGATGCTAACCCTAACCCTAGCACTATCCTAGGCCTGATGATAACCCTAACCGTAACTCTAACACTATCCTAGGGCTGATGCTAACCCTAACACTAATACTATCCTAGGGCTGATGCTAACCCTATCCCTAAACCTAACACTATCCTAGGGCGGATGCTAACCCTAACCCTAACCATAACACTTTCCTAGGGCTCATGCTAACCCTAACCCTAACTCTAACACTATCTTAGGGCTGAGGCTAACCCTAACCCTAACACTATCCTACGGCTGATGCTAACCCTAACCCGAACCCTAACACTATCCTAGGGCTGATGCTAACCCTAACCCTAAGACTATCCTAGGCCTGAGGCTAACCCTAACCCTAACCCTAACACTATCCTAGGGCTGATGCTAACCCTAGCCCTAACACTATCCTAGGGCTGATGCTAACCCTAACCCTAACCCTAACACTATCCTAGGGCTGATGCTAACCCTAACCCTAACACTATCCTAGGCCTGATGATAACCCTAACCCTAACGCTAACACTATCCTAGGGCTGATGCTAACCCTAACCCTAACACTATCCTAGGCTTGATGATAACCCTAACCCTAACCCTAACACTATCCTAGGCCTGATGATAACCCTAACCCTAACCCTAACACTATCCTAGGGCTGATGCTAACCCTAACCCTAACACTATCCTAGGCCTGATGATAACCCTAACCCTAACCCTAATACTATCCTAGGGCTGATGCTAACCCTAACCCTAACACTATCCTAGGGCTGATGCTAACCCTAACCCTAATGATATCCTAGGGCTGATGCTAACCCTAACCCTAACACTATCCTAGGGCTGATGCTAACCCTAACCCTAGCACTATCCTAGGCCTGATGATAACCCTAACCCTAACCCTAACACTATCCTAGGGCTGATGCTAACCGTAACCCTAACACTATCCTAGGGCTGATGCTAACCCTAACCCTAACACTATCATAGGCCTGATGATAACCCAAACCCTAACCCTAACACTATCCTAGGGCTCATGCTAACCCTAACCCTGACACTATCCTAGGCCTGATGCTAACCCTAACACTAACCCTAACACTATCCTAGGGCTGATGCTAACCCTAACCCTAACCCTAACACTATCCTAGGGCTGATGCTAACCCTAACCCTAGCACTATCCTAGGCCTGATGATAACCCTAACCCTAACCCTAACACTATCCTAGGGCTGATGCTAACCCTAACCCTAACACTATCCTAGGCCTGATGCTAACCCTAACCCTAACCCTAACACTATCCTAGGGCTGATGCTAACCCTAACCCTAACACTATCCTAGGGCTGATGCTAACCCTAACCCTACACTATCATAGGCCTGATGATAACCCTAACCCTAACCCTAACACTATCCTAGGGCTGATGCTAACCCTAACCCTAACACTATCCTAGGCCTGATGCTAACCCTAACCCTAACCCTAACACTATCCTAGGGTTTATGTTAACCCTAACCCTAACACTATCCTAGGGCTGATGCTAACCCTAACCCTAACCCTAACACTATCCTAGGGCTGATTCTAACCCTAACGCTAACGCTAACACTATCCTTGAACTTATGCTAACCCTAACCCTAACCCTAACACTATCCTAGGACTGATGATAACCCTAACCCTAACCCTAACACTATCCTAGGGTTTATGTTAACCCTAACCCTAACACTATCCTAGGGCTGATGCTTACCCTAACCCTAACCCTAACACTATCCTAGGGCGGATGCTAACCCTAACCCTAACCCTAACACTATCCTAGGGCTGATGCTAACCATAACACTAACACTATCCTAGGGCTGATGCTAACACTAACCCTAACCCTAACAGTATCCTAGGGCTGATGCTAACCCTAACCCTAACTCTAACACTATCTTAGTGCTGAGGCTAACCCTAACCCTAACACTATCCTACGGCTGATGCTAACCCTAACCTTAACCCTAACACTATCCTAGGGCTGATGCTAACCCTAACCCTGACACTATACTAGGCCTGATGCTAACCCTAACCCTAACCCTAACACTATCCTAGGGCTGATGCTAACCCTAACCCTAACACTATCCTAGGGCTGATGCTAACCCTAACACTAACCCTAACACTATCCTAGGGCTGATGCTAACCCTCACCCTAACACTATCCTAGGCCTGATGATAACCCTAACCCTAACCCTAACACTATCCCAGGGCTGATGCTAACCCTAACCCTAACACTATCCTAGGGCTGATGCTAACCCTAACCCTAACCCTAACACTATCCTAGGGCTGATGGTAACCCTAACCCTAACCCTAACACTATCCTAGGGCTGATGCTAAACTTAACCCTAACCCTAACACTGTCCTTGGGCTGATTCTAACCGTAACCCTAACACTATCCTAGGACTGATGCTAACCCTAAGCCTTACCCTAACACTATCCTAGGGCTGATGCTAAACCTAACCCTAACACTATCCTAGGCCTGATGCTAACCCTAACCCTAACACTATCCTAGGGCTGATGCTAACCCTAACCCTAACACTCACACTATCCTAGGCCTGATGCTAACCCAATCTCTAATCCTAATACTCTCCTAGGGCTGAGGCTAACTCTAACCCTAACACTATCCTAGGGCTGATGCTAACCCTAACCCTAACCCAAACACTATCCTAGGGTTGATGCTAACCCTAACCCTAACACTATCCTAGGGCTGATGCTAACCCTAACCCTAACCCTAACACTATCCTAGGGCTGATGCTAACCCTAACTTTAACACTATCCTTGGGCTGATGCTAACCCTAACCCTAACCCTAACACTATCCTAGGGCAGATGCTAACCCTAACGCTAACCCTAACACTATCCTTTAACTGATGCTAACACTAACCCTAACCCTAACACTATCCTAGGCCTGACGCTAACACTAACCCTAACAATATCCTAGGGCTGATGCTAACCCTAACCCTAACCCTAACACTATCCTAGGGCTGATGCTAACCCTAACCCTAACACTATCCTAGGGCTGATGATAACCCTAACCCTAACCCTAACACTATCCTAGGGTTTATGTTAACCCTAACCCTAACACTATCCTAGGGCTGATGCTAACCCTAACGCTAACCCTAACACTATCCTTGAACTGATGCTAACCCTAACCCTAACCCTAACACTATCCTAGGCCTGATGATAACCCTAACCCTAACCCTAACACTATCCTAGGGTTTATGTTAACCCTAACCCTAACACTACCCTAGGGCTGATGCTAACCTTAACCCTAAACCTAACAGTATCCTAGGGCTGATGCTAACCCTAACCCTAAACCTAACACTATCCTAGGGCTCATGCTAACCCTAACCCTAACTCTAACACTATCATAGGGCTGAGGCTAACCCTAACCCTAACACTATCCTACGGCTGATGCTAACCCTAACCCTAACCCTAACACTATCGTAGGGCTGATGCTAACCCTAACCCTAACACTATCCTAGGGCTGATGCTAACCCTAACCCTAACCCTAACACTATCCTGGGGCTGATGCTAACCCTAACCCTAACACTATCCTAGGGCTGATGCTAACCCTAACCCTAACCCTAACACTATCGTAGGGCTGATGCTAACCCTAACCTTAACACTATCCTAGGGCTGATGCTAACCCTAACCCTAACCATAACATTATCCCAGGGCTGATGCTAACCCTAACCCTAACACTATCCTAGGGCTGATGCTAACCCTAACCCTAAACCTAACACTATCCTAGGGCTGATGCTAACCCTAACACTAACCCAAACACTATCCTAGAGCTGATGCTAACCCTAACCCTAACCCTAATACTATCCTAGGGCTGATGCTAACCCTAACCCTAACCCTAACACTATCCTAGGGCTGATGCAAACCCTAACACTAACACTATCCTAGGGCTGATGCTATCCCTCACCCTACCCCTAACACTATCCTAGGGCTGATGCTAACCCTAACCCTAACGCTAACAGTATCCTAGGGCTGAGGCTAACCCTAACCCTAACACTATCCTACGGCTGATGCTAACCCTAACCCTAACCCTAACACTATCCTAAGCCTGATGGTAACCCTAACACTAACACTATCCTAAGCCTGGTGCTAACCCTAACTCTAACCCTAACAGTATCCTAGGGCTGATTCTAACCCTAACCCTAATAATATCCTAGCGCTGATGCTAACACTAACCCTAACCCTAACACTATCCTAGGGCTGATGCTAACCCGAACCCTAACCCTAACACTATCCTAGGGCTGATGCTAACCCTAACCCTAACACTATCCTAGGCCTGATGAGAACCCTAACCCTAACCCTAACACTATCCTAGGGCTGATGCTAACCCTAACCCTAACACTATCCTAGGCCTGATGCTAACCCTAACCCTAACCCTCACACTATCCTAGGGCTGATGCTAACCCTAAACCTAACACTATCCTAGGGCTGATGCTAACCCTAACCCTAACCCTAACACTATCCTAGGGCTGATGCTAAGCCTAACCCTAACATTATCATAGGCCTGATGATAACCCTAACCCTAACCCTAACACTATCCTAGGCCTGATGCTAACCCTAACCCTAACCCTAACACTATCCTAGGGCTGATGCTAAACTTAACCCTAACCCTAACACTATCCTAGGGCTGATTCTAACCCTAACGTTAACCCTAACACTATCCTTGAACTTATGCTAACCCTAACCCTAACCCTAACACTATCCTAGGCCTGATGATAACCCTAACCCTAACCCTAACACTATCCTAGGGCTGATGCTAACCCTAACCCTAACACTATCTTAGGGCTGATGCTAACACTAACCCTAACCCTAACACTATCCTAGGGCTGATTCTAACCCTAACGCTAAACCTAACACTATCCTTGAACTTATGCTAACCCTAACCCTAACCCTAACACTATCCTAGGCCTGATGATAACCCTAACCCTGACCCCAACACTATCCTAGGGTTTATGTTAACCCTAACCCTAACACTATCCTAGGGCTGATGCTAACCCTAACCCTAACCCTAACACTATCCTAGGCCGGATGCTAACCCTAACCCTAACCCTAACACTACCCTAGGGCTGATGCTAACCCTAACCCTAACTCTAACACTATCTTAGGGCTGAGGCTAACCCTAACCCTAACACTATCCTACGGCTGATGCTAACCCTAACCTTAACCCTAACACTATCCTAGGGCTGGTGCTAACCCTAACCCTGACACTATCCTAGGCCTGATGCTAACCCTAACCCTAACCCTAACACTATCCTAGGGCTGATGCTAACCCTAACCCTTACCCTAACACTATCCTAGGGCTGATGCTAACCCTAACCCTAACACTATCCTAGGGCTGATGCTAACCCTAACCTTAACCCTAGCACTACCCTAGGGCTGATGCTAACCCTAACGCTAACCCTAACACTATCCTTGAACTGATGCTAACCCTAACCCTAACCCTAACACTATCCTAGGCCTGATGATAACCCTAACCCTAACCCTAACACTATCCTAGGGTTTATGTTAACCCTAACCCTAACACTATCCTAGGGCTGATGCTAACCCTAACGCTAACCCTAACACTATCCTTGAACTGATGCTAACCCTAACCCTAACCCTAACACTATCCTAGGCCTGATGATAACCCTAACCCTAACCCTAACACTATCCTAGGGTTTATGTTAACCCTAACCCTAACACTATCCTAGGGCTGATGCTAACCTTAACCCTAAACCTAACACTATCCTAGGGCGGATGCTAACCCTAACCCTAACCCTATCACTATCCTAGGGCTCATGCTAACCCTAACCCTAACTCTAACACTATCTTAGGGCTGAGGCTAACCCTAACACTAACACTGTCCTACGGCTGATGCTAACCCTAACCTTAACCCAAACACTATCCTAGGGCTGATGCTAACCCTAACCCTGACACTATCCTAGGCCTGATGCTAACCCTAACACTAACCCTAACACTATCCTAGGGCTGATGCTAACCCTAACCCTAACACTATCCTAGGGCTGATGGTAACCCTAACCCTAACCCTAACACTATCCTTGGGCTGATGGTAACCCTAACCCTAACCGTAACACTATCCTAGGCCTGATGCTAAACTTAACCCTAACCCTAACTCTATCCTTGGGCTGATTCTAACTGTAACCCTAACACTATCCTAGGCCTGATGCTAACCCTAACCCTTACCCTAACACTATCCTAGGGCTGATGCTAAACCTAACCATAACCCTAACACAATCCTAGGGCGGATGCTAACCCTAACCCTAACCCTAACACTATCCTAGGGGTGATGCTAACCCTAACCCTAACACTATCCTAGGCCTGATGCTAACCCTAACCCTAACACTATCCTAGGCCTGATGCTAACCCTATCCATAACCCTAACACTCTCCTAGGGCTGAGGCTAACTCTAACCCTAACACTATCCTAGGGCTGATGCTAACCCTAACCCTAACCCAAACACTATCCTAGGGTTGATGCTAACCCTAACCCTAACACTATCCTAGGGCTGATGCTAACCCTAACCCTAACCCTAACACTATCCTAGGGCTGATGCTAACCCTAACCCTAACACTATCCTGGGCCTGATGCTAACCCTAACCCTAACCCTAACACTATCCTAGGGCTGATGCTAACCCTAACCCTAACACTATCCTTGGGCTGATGCTAACCCTAACCCTAACCCTAACACTATCCTAGGGCAGATGCTAACCCTAACGCTAACCCTAACACTATCCTTGAACTGATGCTAACCCTAACCCTAACCCTAACACTATCCTAGGCCTGATGATAACCCTAACCCTAACCCTAACACTATCCTAGGGCTGATGCTAACCCTAACCCTAACACTATCCTAGGGCTGATGCTAACCCTAACACTAACACTATCCTAGGGCTGTTGCTAACCCTAACCCTAACCCTAACACTATCCTAGGGCTGATGCTAACCCTAACACTAACACTATCCTAGGGCTGATGCTAACCCTATCCCTAAACCTAACACTATCCTAGGGCGGATGCTAACCCTAACCCTAACCATAACACTTTCCTAGGGCTCATGCTAACCCTAACCCTAACTCTAACACTATCTTAGGGCTGAGGCTAACCCTAACCCTAACACTATCCTACGGCTGATGCTAACCCTAACCCTAACCCTAACACTATCCTAGGGCTGATGCTAACCCTAACCCTAACACTATCCTAGGCCTGATGCTAACCCTAACCCTAACCCTAACACTATCCTAGGGCTGATTCCTACCCTAGCCCTAACACTATCCTAGGGCTGATGCTAACCCTAACCCTAACCCTAACACTATCCTAGGGCTGATGCTAACCCTAACCCTAACACTATCCTAGGCCTGATGATAACCCTAACCCTAACCCTAACACTATCCTAGGGCTGATGCTAACCCTAACCCTAACACTATCCTAGGCCTGATGATAACCCTAACCCTAACCCTAACACTATCCTAGGCCTGATGATAACCCTAACCCTAACCCTAACACTATCCTAGGGCTGATGCTAACCCTAACCCTAACACTATCCTAGGGCTGATGCTAACCCTAACACTAACACTATCCTAGGGCTGATGCTAACCCTCACCCTACGCCTAACACTATCCTAGGGCTGATGCTAACCCTAACCCTAACGCTAACACTATCCTAGGGCTGAGGCTAACCCTAACCCTAACACTATCCTACGGCTGATGCTAACCCTAACCCTAACCCTAACACTATCCTAAGGCTGATGGTAACCCTAACACTAACACTATCCTAAGCCTGGTGCTAACCCTAACTCTAACCCTAACAGTATCCTAGGGCTGATGCTAACCCTAACCCTAATGATATCCTAGGGCTGATGCTAACTCTAACCCTAACACTATCCTAGGGCTGATGCTAACCCTAACCCAAGCACTATCCTAGGCCTGATGATAACCCTAACCGTAACCCTAACACTATCCTAGGGCTGATGCTAACCCTAACACTAACACTATCCTAGGGCTGATGCTAACCCTATCCCTAAACCTAACACTATCCTAGGGCGGATGCTAACCCTAACCCTAACCATAACACTTTCCTAGGGCTCATGCTAACCCTAACCCTAACTCTAACACTATCTTAGGGCTGAGGCTAACCCTAACCCTAACACTATCCTACGGCTGATGCTAACCCTAACCCTAACCCTAACACTATCCTAGGGCTGATGCTAACCCTAACCCTAACACTATCCTAGGCCTGAGGCTAACCCTAACCCTAACCCTAACACTATCCTAGGGCTGATGCTAACCCTAGCCCTAACACTATCCTAGGGCTGATGCTAACCCTAACCCTAACCCTAACACTATCCTAGGGCTGATGCTAACCCTAACCCTAACACTATCCTAGGCCTGATGATAACCCTAACCCTAACGCTAACACTATCCTAGGGCTGATGCTAACCCTAACCCTAACACTATCCTAGGCTTGATGATAACCCTAACCCTAACCCTAACACTATCCTAGGCCTGATGATAACCCTAACCCTAACCCTAACACTATCCTAGGGCTGATGCTAACCCTAACCCTAACACTATCCTAGGCCTGATGATAACCCTAACCCTAACCCTAATACTATCCTAGGGCCGATGCTAACCCTAACACTAACAGTATCCTAGGGCTGATGCTAACCCTAACACTAACACTATCCTAGGGCTGATGCTAACCCTCACTCTACGCCTAACACTATCCTAGGGCTGATGCTAACCCTAACCCTAACGCTAACACTATCCTAGGGCTGAGGCTAACCCTAACCCTAACACTATCCTACGGCTGATGCTAACCCTAACCCAAACCCTAACACTATCCTAAGGCTGATGGTAACCCTAACACTAACACTATCCTAAGCCTGGTGCTAACCCTAACTCTAACCCTAACAGTATCCTAGGGCTGATGCTAACCCTAACCCTAATGATATCCTAGGGCTGATGCTAACCCTAACCCTAACACTATCCTAGGGCTGATGCTAACCCTAACCCTAGCACTATCCTAGGCCTGATGATAACCCTAACCCTAACCCTAACACTATCCTAGGGTTTATGTTAACCCTAACCCTAACACTATCCTAGGGCTGATGCTTACCCTAACCCTTACCCTAACACTATCCTAGGGCGGATGCTAACCCTAACCCTAACCCTAACACTATCCTAGGGCTGATGCTAACCATAACACTAACACTATCCTAGGGCTGATGCTAACACTAACCCTAACCCTAACAGTATCCTAGGGCTGATGCTAACCCTAACCCTAACTCTAACACTATCTTAGTGCTGAGGCTAACCCTAACCCTAACACTATCCTACGGCTGATGCTAACCCTAACCTTAACCCTAACACTATCCTAGGGCTGATGCTAACCCTAACCCTGACACTATCCTAGGCCTGATGCTAACCCTAACCCTAACCCTAACACTATCCTAGGGCTGATGCTAACCCTAACCCTAACACTATCCTAGGGCTGATGCTAACCCTAACACTAACCCTAACACTATCCTAGGGCTGATGCTAACCCTCACCCTAACACTATCCTAGGCCTGATGATAACCCTAACCCTAACCCTAACACTATCCCAGGGCTGATGCTAACCCTAACCCTAACACTATCCTAGGGCTGATGCTAACCCTAACCCTAACCCTAACACTATCCTAGGGCTGATGGTAACCCTAACCCTAACCCTAACACTATCCTAGGGCTGATGCTAAACTTAACCCTAACCCTAACACTGTCCTTGGGCTGATTCTAACCGTAACCCTAACACTATCCTAGGACTGATGCTAACCCTAAGCCTTACCCTAACACTATCCTAGGCCTGATGCTAACCCTAACCCTAACACTATCCTAGGGCTGATGCTAACCCTAACCCTAACACTCACACTATCCTAGGCCTGATGCTAACCCAATCTCTAATCCTAACACTCTCCTAGGGCTGAGGCTAACTCTAACCCTAACACTATCCTAGGGCTGATGCTAACCCTAACCCTAACCCAAACACTATCCTAGGGTTGATGCTAACCCTAACCCTAACACTATCCTAGGGCTGATGCTAACCCTAACCCTAACCCTAACACTATCCTAGGGCTGATGCTAACCCTAACTTTAACACTATCCTTGGGCTGATGCTAACCCTAACCCTAACCCTAACACTATCCTAGGGCAGATGCTAACCCTAACGCTAACCCTAACACTATCCTTTAACTGATGCTAACACTAACCCTAACCCTAACACTATCCTAGGCCTGACGCTAACACTAACCCTAACAATATCCTAGGGCTGATGCTAACCCTAACCCTAACCCTAACACTATCCTAGGGCTGATGCTAACCCTAACCCTAACACTATCCTAGGGCTGATGATAACCCTAACCCTAACCCTAACACTATCCTAGGGTTTATGTTAACCCTAACCCTAACACTATCCTAGGGCTGATGCTAACCCTAACACTAACACTATCCTAGGGCTGATGCTAACCCTATCTCTAAACCTAACACTATCCTAGGGCGGATGCTAACCCTAACCCTAACCATAACACTTTCCTAGGGCTCATGCTAACCCTAACCCTAACTCTAACACTATCTTAGGGCTGAGGCTAACCCTAACCCTAACACTATCCTACGGCTGATGCTAACCCTAACCCTAACCCTAACACTATCCTAGGGCTGATGCTAACCCTAACCCTAACACTATCCTAGGCCTGATGCTAACCCTAACCCTAACCCTAACACTATCCTAGGGCTGATTCCTACCCTAGCCCTAACACTATCCTAGGGCTGATGCTAACCCTAACCCTAACCCTAACACTATCCTAGGGCTGATGCTAACCCTAACCCTAACACTATCCTAGGCCTGATGATAACCCTAACCCTAACCCTAACACTATCCTAGGGCTGATGCTAACCCTAACCCTAACACTATCCTAGGCCTGATGATAACCCTAACCCTAACCCTAACACTATCCTAGGCCTGATGATAACCCTAACCCTAACCCTAACACTATGCTAGGGCTGATGCTAACCCTAACCCTAACACTATCCTAGGGCTGATGCTAACCCTAACACTAACACTATCCTAGGGCTGATGCTAACCCTCACCCTACGCCTAACACTATCCTAGGGCTGATGCTAACCCTAACCCTAACGCTAACACTATCCTAGGGCTGAGGCTAACCCTAACCCTAACACTATCCTACGGCTGATGCTAACCCTAACCCTAACCCTAACACTATCCTAAGGCTGATGGTAACCCTAACACTAACACTATCCCAAGCCTGGTGCTAACCCTAACTCTAACCCTAACAGTATCCTAGGGCTGATGCTAACCCTAACCCTAATGATATCCTAGGGCTGATGCTAACTCTAACCCTAACACTATCCTAGGGCTGATGCTAACCCTAACCCAAGCACTATCCTAGGCCTGATGATAACCCTAACCGTAACCCTAACACTATCCTAGGGCTGATGCTAACCCTAACACTAACACTATCCTAGGGCTGATGCTAACCCTATCCCTAAACCTAACACTATCCTAGGGCGGATGCTAACCCTAACCCTAACCATAACACTTTCCTAGGGCTCATGCTAACCCTAACCCTAACTCTAACACTATCTTAGGGCTGAGGCTAACCCTAACCCTAACACTATCCTACGGCTGATGCTAACCCTAACCCTAACCCTAACACTATCCTAGGGCTGATGCTAACCCTAACCCTAACACTATCCTAGGCCTGAGGCTAACCCTAACCCTAACCCTAACACTATCCTAGGGCTGATGCTAACCCTATCCCTAACACTATCCTAGGGCTGATGCTAACCCTAACCCTAACCCTAACACTATCCTAGGGCTGATGCTAACCCTAACCCTAACACTATCCTAGGCCTGATGATAACCCTAACCCTAACGCTAACACTATCCTAGGGCTGATGCTAACCCTAACCCTAACACTATCCTAGGCTTGATGATAACCCTAACCCTAACCCTAACACTATCCTAGGCCTGATGATAACCCTAACCCTAACCCTAACACTATCCTAGGGCTGATGCTAACCCTAACCCTAACACTATCCTAGGCCTGATGATAACCCTAACCCTAACCCTAATACTATCCTAGGGCTGATGCTAACCCTAACACTAACACTATCCTAGGGCTGATGCTAACCCTAACACTAACACTATCCTAGGGCTGATGCTAACCCTCACTCTACGCCTAACACTATCCTAGGGCTGATGCTAACCCTAACCCTAACGCTAACACTATCCTAGGGCTGAGGCTAACCCTAACCCTAACACTATCCTACGGCTGATGCTAACCCTAACCCAAACCCTAACACTATCCTAAGGCTGATGGTAACCCTAACACTAACACTATCCTAAGCCTGGTGCTAACCCTAACTCTAACCCTAACAGTATCCTAGGGCTGATGCTAACCCTAACCCTAATGATATCCTAGGGCTGATGCTAACCCTAACCCTAACACTATCCTAGGGCTGATGCTAACCCTAACCCTAGCACTATCCTAGGCCTGATGATAACCCTAACCCTAACCCTAACACTATCCTAGGGTTTATGTTAACCCTAACCCTAACACTATCCTAGGGCTGATGCTTACCCTAACCCTAACCCTAACACTATCCTAGGGCGGATGCTAACCCTAACCCTAACCCTAACACTATCCTAGGGCTGATGCTAACCATAACACTAACACTATCCTAGGGCTGATGCTAACACTAACCCTAACCCTAACAGTATCCTAGGGCTGATGCTAACCCTAACCCTAACTCTAACACTATCTTAGTGCTGAGGCTAACCCTAACCCTAACACTATCCTACGGCTGATGCTAACCCTAACCTTAACCCTAACACTATCCTAGGGCTGATGCTAACCCTAACCCTGACACTATCCTAGGCCTGATGCTAACCCTAACCCTAACCCTAACACTATCCTAGGGCTGATGCTAACCCTAACCCTAACACTATCCTAGGGCTGATGCTAACCCTAACACTAACCCTAACACTATCCTAGGGCTGATGCTAACCCTCACCCTAACACTATCCTAGGCCTGATGATAACCCTAACCCTAACCCTAACACTATCCCAGGGCTGATGCTAACCCTAACCCTAACACTATCCTAGGGCTGATGCTAACCCTAACCCTAACCCTAACACTATCCTAGGGCTGATGGTAACCCTAACCCTAACCCTAACACTATCCTAGGGCTGATGCTAAACTTAACCCTAACCCTAACACTGTCCTTGGGCTGATTCTAACCGTAACCCTAACACTATCCTAGGACTGATGCTAACCCTAAGCCTTACCCTAACACTATCCTAGGGCTGATGCTAAACCTAACCCTAACACTATCCTAGGCCTGATGCTAACCCTAACCCTAACACTATCCTAGGGCTGATGCTAACCCTAACCCTAACACTCACACTATCCTAGGCCTGATGCTAACCCAATCTCTAATCCTAACACTCTCCTAGGGCTGAGGCTAACTCTAACCCTAACACTATCCTAGGGCTGATGCTAACCCTAACCCTAACCCAAACACTATCCTAGGGTTGATGCTAACCCTAACCCTAACACTATCCTAGGGCTGATGCTAACCCTAACCCTAACCCTAACACTATCCTAGGGCTGATGCTAACCCTAACTTTAACACTATCCTTGGGCTGATGCTAACCCTAACCCTAACCCTAACACTATCCTAGGGCAGATGCTAACCCTAACGCTAACCCTAACACTATCCTTTAACTGATGCTAACACTAACCCTAACCCTAACACTATCCTAGGCCTGACGCTAACACTAACCCTAACAATATCCTAGGGCTGATGCTAACCCTAACCCTAACCCTAACACTATCCTAGGGCTGATGCTAACCCTAACCCTAACACTATCCTAGGGCTGATGATAACCCTAACCCTAACCCTAACACTATCCTAGGGTTTATGTTAACCCTAACCCTAACACTATCCTAGGGCTGATGCTAACCCTAACGCTAACCCTAACACTATCCTTGAACTGATGCTAACCCTAACCCTAACCCTAACACTATCCTAGGCCTGATGATAACCCTAACCCTAACCCTAACACTATCCTAGGGTTTATGTTAACCCTAACCCTAACACTACCCTAGGGCTGATGCTAACCTTAACCCTAAACCTAACAGTATCCTAGGGCGGATGCTAACCCTAACCCTAAACCTAACACTATCCTAGGGCTCATGCTAACCCTAACCCTAACTCTAACACTATCATAGGGCTGAGGCTAACCCTAACCCTAACACTATCCTACGGCTGATGCTAACCCTAACCCTAACCCTAACACTATCCTAGGGCTGATGCTAACCCTAACCCTAACACTATCCTAGGGCTGATGCTAACCCTAACCCTAACCCTAACACTATCCTGGGGCTGATGCTAACCCTAACCCTAACACTATCCTAGGGCTGATGCTAACCCTAACCCTAACCCTAACACTATCCTAGGGCTGATGCTAACCCTAACCCTAACACTATCCTAGGCCTGATGATAACCCTAACCCTAACCCTAACACTATCCTAGGCCTGATGATAACCCTAACCCTAACCCTAACACTATCCTAGGGCTGATGCTAACCCTAACCCTAACACTATCCTAGGGCTGATGCTAACCCTAACACTAACACTATCCTAGGGCTGATGCTAACCCTCACCCTACGCCTAACACTATCCTAGGGCTGATGCTAACCCTAACCCTAACGCTAACACTATCCTAGGGCTGAGGCTAACCCTAACCCTAACACTATCCTACGGCTGATGCTAACCCTAACCCTAACCCTAACACTATCCTAAGGCTGATGGTAACCCTAACACTAACACTATCCTAAGCCTGGTGCTAACCCTAACTCTAACCCTAACAGTATCCTAGGGCTGATGCTAACCCTAACCCTAATGATATCCTAGGGCTGATGCTAACTCTAACCCTAACACTATCCTAGGGCTGATGCTAACCCTAACCCTAGCACTATCCTAGGCCTGATGATAACCCTAACCGTAACTCTAACACTATCCTAGGGCTGATGCTAACCCTAACACTAACACTATCCTAGGGCTGATGCTAACCCTATCCCTAAACCTAACACTATCCTAGGGCGGATGCTAACCCTAACCCTAACCATAACACTTTCCTAGGGCTCATGCTAACCCTAACCCTAACTCTAACACTATCTTAGGGCTGAGGCTAACCCTAACCCTAACACTATCCTACGGCTGATGCTAACCCTAACCCTAACCCTAACACTATCCTAGGGCTGATGCTAACCCTAACCCTAAGACTATCCTAGGCCTGAGGCTAACCCTAACCCTAACCCTAACACTATCCTAGGGCTGATGCTAACCCTAGCCCTAACACTATCCTAGGGCTGATGCTAACCCTAACCCTAACCCTAACACTATCCTAGGGCTGATGCTAACCCTAACCCTAACACTATCCTAGGCCTGATGATAACCCTAACCCTAACGCTAACACTATCCTAGGGCTGATGCTAACCCTAACCCTAACACTATCCTAGGCTTGATGATAACCCTAACCCTAACCCTAACACTATCCTAGGCCTGATGATAACCCTAACCCTAACCCTAACACTATCATAGGCCTGATGATAACCCAAACCCTAACCCTAACACTATCCTAGGGCTCATGCTAACCCTAACCCTGACACTATCCTAGGCCTGATGCTAACCCTAACACTAACCCTAACACTATCCTAGGGCTGATGCTAACCCTAACCCTAACCCTAACACTATCCTAGGGCTGATGCTAACCCTAACCCTAGCACTATCCTAGGCCTGATGATAACCCTAACCCTAACCCTAACACTATCCTAGGGCTGATGCTAACCCTAACCCTAACACTATCCTAGGCCTGATGCTAACCCTAACCCTAACCCTAACACTATCCTAGGGCTGATGCTAACCCTAACCCTAACACTATCCTAGGGCTGATGCTAACCCTAACCCTACACTATCATAGGCCTGATGATAACCCTAACCCTAACCCTAACACTATCCTAGGGCTGATGCTAACCCTAACCCTAACACTATCCTAGGCCTGATGCTAACCCTAACCCTAACCCTAACACTATCCTAGGGTTTATGTTAACCCTAACCCTAACACTATCCTAGGGCTGATGCTAACCCTAACCCTAACCCTAACACTATCCTAGGGCTGATTCTAACCCTAACGCTAACCCTAACACTATCCTTGAACTTATGCTAACCCTAACCCTAACCCTAACACTATCCTAGGACTGATGATAACCCTAACCCTAACCCTAACACTATCCTAGGGTTTATGTTAACCCTAACCCTAACACTATCCTAGGGCTGATGCTTACCCTAACCCTAACCCTAACACTATCCTAGGGCGGATGCTAACCCTAACCCTAACCCTAACACTATCCTAGGGCTGATGCTAACCATAACACTAACACTATCCTAGGGCTGATGCTAACACTAACCCTAACCCTAACAGTATCCTAGGGCTGATGCTAACCCTAACCCTAACTCTAACACTATCTTAGTGCTGAGGCTAACCCTAACCCTAACACTATCCTACGGCTGATGCTAACCCTAACCTTAACCCTAACACTATCCTAGGGCTGATGCTAACCCTAACCCTGACACTATCCTAGGCCTGATGCTAACCCTAACCCTAACCCTAACACTATCCTAGGGCTGATGCTAACCCTAACCCTAACACTATCCTAGGGCTGATGCTAACCCTAACACTAACCCTAACACTATCCTAGGGCTGATGCTAACCCTCACCCTAACACTATCCTAGGCCTGATGATAACCCTAACCCTAACCCTAACACTATCCCAGGGCTGATGCTAACCCTAACCCTAACACTATCCTAGGGCTGATGCTAACCCTAACCCTAACCCTAACACTATCCTAGGGCTGATGGTAACCCTAACCCTAACCCTAACACTATCCTAGGGCTGATGCTAAACTTAACCCTAACCCTAACACTGTCCTTGGGCTGATTCTAACCGTAACCCTAACACTATCCTAGGACTGATGCTAACCCTAAGCCTTACCCTAACACTATCCTAGGGCTGATGCTAAACCTAACCCTAACACTATCCTAGGCCTGATGCTAACCCTAACCCTAACACTATCCTAGGGCTGATGCTAACCCTAACCCTAACACTCACACTATCCTAGGCCTGATGCTAACCCAATCTCTAATCCTAATACTCTCCTAGGGCTGAGGCTAACTCTAACCCTAACACTATCCTAGGGCTGATGATAACCCTAACCCTAACCCAAACACTATCCTAGGGTTGATGCTAACCCTAACCCTAACACTATCCTAGGGCTGATGCTAACCCTAACCCTAACCCTAACACTATCCTAGGGCTGATGCTAACCCTAACTTTAACACTATCCTTGGGCTGATGCTAACCCTAACCCTAACCCTAACACTATCCTAGGGCAGATGCTAACCCTAACGCTAACCCTAACACTATCCTTTAACTGATGCTAACACTAACCCTAACCCTAACACTATCCTAGGCCTGACGCTAACACTAACCCTAACAATATCCTAGGGCTGATGCTAACCCTAACCCTAACCCTAACACTATCCTAGGGCTGATGCTAACCCTAACCCTAACACTATCCTAGGGCTGATGATAACCCTAACCCTAACCCTAACACTATCCTAGGGTTTATGTTAACCCTAACCCTAACACTATCCTAGGGCTGATGCTAACCCTAACGCTAACCCTAACACTATCCTTGAACTGATGCTAACCCTAACCCTAACCCTAACACTATCCTAGGCCTGATGATAACCCTAACCCTAACCCTAACACTATCCTAGGGTTTATGTTAACCCTAACCCTAACACTACCCTAGGGCTGATGCTAACCTTAACCCTAAACCTAACAGTATCCTAGGGCTGATGCTAACCCTAACCCTAAACCTAACACTATCCTAGGGTTCATGCTAACCCTAACCCTAACTCTAACACTATCATAGGGCTGAGGCTAACCCTAACCCTAACACTATCCTACGGCTGATGCTAACCCTAACCCTAACCCTAACACTATCGTAGGGCTGATGCTAACCCTAACCCTAACACTATCCTAGGGCTGATGCTAACCCTAACCCTAACCCTAACACTATCCTGGGGCTGATGCTAACCCTAACCCTAACACTATCCTAGGGCTGATGCTAACCCTAACCCTAACCCTAACACTATCGTAGGGCTGATGCTAACCCTAACCCTAACACTATCCTAGGGCTGATGCTAACCCTAACCCTAACCCTAACATTATCCCAGGGCTGATGCTAACCCTAACCCTAACACTATCCTAGGGCTGATGCTAACCCTAACCCTAAACCTAACACTATCCTAGGGCTGATGCTAACCCTAACACTAACCCAAACACTATCCTAGAGCTGATGCTAACCCTAACCCTAACCCTAATACTATCCTAGGGCTGATGCTAACCCTAACCCTAACCCTAACACTATCCTAGGGCTGATGCAAACCCTAACACTAACACTATCCTAGGGCTGATGCTATCCCTCACCCTACCCCTAACACTATCCTAGGGCTGATGCTAACCCTAACCCTAACGCTAACACTATCCTAGGGCTGAGGCTAACCCTAACCCTAACACTATCCTACGGCTGATGCTAACCCTAACCCTAACCCTAACACTATCCTAAGCCTGATGGTAACCCTAACACTAACACTATCCTAAGCCTGGTGCTAACCCTAACTCTAACCCTAACAGTATCCTAGGGCTGATTCTAACCCTAACCCTAATAATATCCTAGCGCTGATGCTAACACTAACCCTAAACCTAACACTATCCTAGGGCTGATGCTAACCCGAACCCTAACCCTAACACTATCCTAGGGCTGATGCTAACCCTAACCCTAACACTATCCTAGGCCTGATGAGAACCCTAACCCTAACCCTAAAACTATCTTAGGGCTGATGCTAACCCTAACCCTAACACTATCCTAGGCCTGATGCTAACCCTAACCCTAACCCTCACACTATCCTAGGGCTGATGCTAACCCTAAACCTAACACTATCCTAGGGCTGATGCTAACCCTAACCCTAACCCTAACACTATCCTAGGGCTGATGCTAAGCCTAACCCTAACACTATCATAGGCCTGATGATAACCCTAACCCTAACCCTAACACTATCCTAGGCCTGATGCTAACCCTAACCCTAACCCTAACACTATCCTAGGGCTGATGCTAAACTTAACCCTAACCCTAACACTATCCTAGGGCTGATTCTAACCCTAACGTTAACCCTAACACTATCCTTGAACTTATGCTAACCCTAACCCTAACCCTAACACTATCCTAGGCCTGATGATAACCCTAACCCTAACCCTAACACTATCCTAGGGCTGATGCTAACCCTAACCCTAACACTATCTTAGGGCTGATGCTAACACTAACCCTAACCCTAACACTATCCTAGGGCTGATTCTAACCCTAACGCTAAACCTAACACTATCCTTGAACTTATGCTAACCCTAACCCTAACCCTAACACTATCCTAGGCCTGATGATAACCCTAACCCTGACCCCAACACTATCCTAGGGTTTATGTTAACCCTAACCCTAACACTATCCTAGGGCTGATGCTAACCCTAACCCTAACCCTAACACTATCCTAGGCCGGATGCTAACCCTAACCCTAACCCTAACACTACCCTAGGGCTGATGCTAACCCTAACCCTAACTCTAACACTATCTTAGGGCTGAGGCTAACCCTAACCCTAACACTATCCTACGGCTGATGCTAACCCTAACCTTAACCCTAACACTATCCTAGGGCTGGTGCTAACCCTAACCCTGACACTATCCTAGGCCTGATGCTAACCCTAACCCTAACCCTAACACTATCCTAGGGCTGATGCTAACCCTAACCCTTACCCTAACACTATCCTAGGGCTGATGCTAACCCTAACCCTAACACTATCCTAGGGCTGATGCTAACCCTAACCTTAACCCTAGCACTACCCTAGGGCTGATGCTAACCCTAACGCTAACCCTAACACTATCCTTGAACTGATGCTAACCCTAACCCTAACCCTAACACTATCCTAGGCCTGATGATAACCCTAACCCTAACCCTAACACTATCCTAGGGTTTATGTTAACCCTAACCCTAACACTATCCTAGGGCTGATGCTAACCCTAACGCTAACCCTAACACTATCCTTGAACTGATGCTAACCCTAACCCTAACCCTAACACTATCCTAGGCCTGATGATAACCCTAACCCTAACCCTAACACTATCCTAGGGTTTATGTTAACCCTAACCCTAACACTATCCTAGGGCTGATGCTAACCTTAACCCTAAACCTAACACTATCCTAGGGCGGATGCTAACCCTAACCCTAACCCTATCACTATCCTAGGGCTCATGCTAACCCTAACCCTAACTCTAACACTATCTTAGGGCTGAGGCTAACCCTAACACTAACACTGTCCTACGGCTGATGCTAACCCTAACCTTAACCCAAACACTATCCTAGGGCTGATGCTAACCCTAACCCTGACACTATCCTAGGCCTGATGCTAACCCTAACACTAACCCTAACACTATCCTAGGGCTGATGCTAACCCTAACCCTAACACTATCCTAGGGCTGATGGTAACCCTAACCCTAACCCTAACACTATCCTTGGGCTGATGGTAACCCTAACCCTAACCGTAACACTATCCTAGGCCTGATGCTAAACTTAACCCTAACCCTAACTCTATCCTTGGGCTGATTCTAACTGTAACCCTAACACTATCCTAGGCCTGATGCTAACCCTAACCCTTACCCTAACACTATCCTAGGGCTGATGCTAAACCTAACCATAACCCTAACACAATCCTAGGGCGGATGCTAACCCTAACCCTAACCCTAACACTATCCTAGGGGTGATGCTAACCCTAACCCTAACACTATCCTAGGCCTGATGCTAACCCTAACCCTAACACTATCCTAGGCCTGATGCTAACCCTATCCATAACCCTAACACTCTCCTAGGGCTGAGGCTAACTCTAACCCTAACACTATCCTAGGGCTGATGCTAACCCTAACCCTAACCCAAACACTATCCTAGGGTTGATGCTAACCCTAACCCTAACACTATCCTAGGGCTGATGCTAACCCTAACCCTAACCCTAACACTATCCTAGGGCTGATGCTAACCCTAACCCTAACACTATCCTGGGCCTGATGCTAACCCTAACCCTAACCCTAACACTATCCTAGGGCTGATGCTAACCCTAACCCTAACACTATCCTTGGGCTGATGCTAACCCTAACCCTAACCCTAACACTATCCTAGGGCAGATGCTAACCCTAACGCTAACCCTAACACTATCCTTGAACTGATGCTAACCCTAACCCTAACGCTAACACTATCCTAGGCCTGATGATAACCCTAACCCTAACCCTAACACTATCCTAGGGCTGATGCTAACCCTAACCCTAACACTATCCTAGGGCTGATGCTAACCCTAACACTAACACTATCCTAGGGCTGTTGCTAACCCTAACCGTAACCCTAACACTATCCTAGGGCTGATGCTAACCCTAACACTAACACTATCCTAGGGCTGATGCTAACCCTATCCCTAAACCTAACACTATCCTAGGGCGGATGCTAACCCTAACCCTAACCATAACACTTTCCTAGGGCTCATGCTAACCCTAACCCTAACTCTAACACTATCTTAGGGCTGAGGCTAACCCTAACCCTAACACTATCCTACGGCTGATGCTAACCCTAACCCTAACCCTAACACTATCCTAGGGCTGATGCTAACCCTAACCCTAACACTATCCTAGGCCTGATGCTAACCCTAACCCTAACCCTAACACTATCCTAGGGCTGATTCCTACCCTAGCCCTAACACTATCCTAGGGCTGATGCTAACCCTAACCCTAACCCTAACACTATCCTAGGGCTGATGCTAACCCTAACCCTAACACTATCCTAGGCCTGATGATAACCCTAACCCTAACCCTAACACTATCCTAGGGCTGATGCTAACCCTAACCTTTTTACTATCCTAGGCCTGATGATAACCCTAACCCTAACCCTAACACTATCCTAGGCCTGATGATAACCCTAACCCTAACCCTAACACTATCCTAGGGCTGATGCTAACCCTAACCCTAACACTATCCTAGGGCTGATGCTAACCCTAACACTAACACTATCCTAGGGCTGATGCTAACCCTCACCCTACGCCTAACACTATCCTAGGGCTGATGCTAACCCTAACCCTAACGCTAACACTATCCTAGGGCTGAGGCTAACCCTAACCCTAACACTATCCTACGGCTGATGCTAACCCTAACCCTAACCCTAACACTATCCTAAGGCTGATGGTAACCCTAACACTAACACTATCCTAAGCCTGGTGCTAACCCTAACTCTAACCCTAACAGTATCCTAGGGCTGATGCTAACCCTAACCCTAATGATATCCTAGGGCTGATGCTAACTCTAACCCTAACACTATCCTAGGGCTGATGCTAACCCTAACCCAAGCACTATCCTAGGCCTGATGATAACCCTAACCGTAACCCTAACACTATCCTAGGGCTGATGCTAACCCTAACACTAACACTATCCTAGGGCTGATGCTAACCCTATCCCTAAACCTAACACTATCCTAGGGCGGATGCTAACCCTAACCCTAACCATAACACTTTCCTAGGGCTCATGCTAACCCTAACCCTAACTCTAACACTATCTTAGGGCTGAGGCTAACCCTAACCCTAACACTATCCTACGGCTGATGCTAACCCTAACCCTAACCCTAACACTATCCTAGGGCTGATGCTAACCCTAACCCTAACACTATCCTAGGCCTGAGGCTAACCCTAACCCTAACCCTAACACTATCCTAGGGCTGATGCTAACCCTAACCCTAACCCTAACATTATCCCAGGGCTGATGCTAACCCTAACCCTAACACTATCCTAGGGCTGATGCTAACCCTAACCCTAAACCTAACACTATCCTAGGGCTGATGCTAACCCTAACACTAACCCTAACACTATCCTAGAGCTGATGCTAACCCTAACCCTAACCCTAATACTATCCTAGGGCTGATGCTAACCCTAACCCTAACCCTAACACTATCCTAGGGCTGATGCAAACCCTAACACTAACACTATCCTAGGGCTGATGCTATCCCTCACCCTACCCCTAACACTATCCTAGGGCTGATGCTAACCCTAACCCTAACGCTAACACTATCCTAGGGCTGAGGCTAACCCTAACCCTAACACTATCCTACGGCTGATGCTAACCCTAACCCTAACCCTAACACTATCCTAAGCCTGATGGTAACCCTAACACTAACACTATCCTACGCCTGGTGCTAACCCTAACTCTAACCCTAACAGTATCCTAGGGCTGATTCTAACCCTAACCCTAATAATATCCTAGCGCTGATGCTAACACTAACCCTAACCCTAACACTATCCTAGGGCTGATGCTAACCCGAACCCTAACCCTAACACTGTCCTAGGGCTGATGCTAACCCTAACCCTAACACTATCCTAGGCCTGATGAGAACCCTAACCCTAACCCTAACACTATCCTAGGGCTGATGCTAACCCTAACCCTAACACTATCCTAGGCCTGATGCTAACCCTAACCCTAACCCTCACACTATCCTAGGGCTGATGCTAACCCTAAACCTAACACTATCCTAGGGCTGATGCTAACCCTAACCCTAACCCTAACACTATCCTAGGGCTGATGCTAAGCCTAACCCTAACACTATCATAGGCCTGATGATAACCCTAACCCTAACCCTAACACTATCCTAGGCCTGATGCTAACCCTAACCCTAACCCTAACACTATCCTAGGGCTGATGCTAAACTTAACCCTAACCCTAACACTATCCTAGGGCTGATTCTAACCCTAACGTTAACCCTAACACTATCCTTGAACTTATGCTAACCCTAACCCTAACCCTAACACTATCCTAGGCCTGATGATAACCCTAACCCTAACCCTAACACTATCCTAGGGCTGATGCTAACCCTAACCCTAACACTATCTTAGGGCTGATGCTAACACTAACCCTATCCCTAACACTATCCTAGGGCTGATTCTAACCCTAACGCTAAACCTAACACTATCCTTGAACTTATGCTAACCCTAACCCTAACCCTAACACTATCCTAGGCCTGATGATAACCCTAACCCTGACCCCAACACTATCCTAGGGTTTATGTTAACCCTAACCCTAACACTATCCTAGGGCTGATGCTAACCCTAACCCTAACCCTAACACTATCCTAGGCCGGATGCTAACCCTAACCCTAACCCTAACACTACCCTAGGGCTGATGCTAACCCTAACCCTAACTCTAACACTATCTTAGGGCTGAGGCTAACCCTAACCCTAACACTATCCTACGGCTGATGCTAACCCTAACCCTAAACCTAACACTATCCTAGGGCTGGTGCTAACCCTAACCCTGACACTATCCTAGGCCTGATGCTAACCCTAACCCTAACCCTAACACTATCCTAGGGCTGATGCTAACCCTAACCCTTACGCTAACACTATCCTAGGGCTGATGCTAACCCTAACCCTAACACTATCCTAGGGCTGATGCTAACCCTAACCTTAACCCTAGCACTATCCTAGGGCTGATGCTAACCCTAACGCTAACCCTAACACTATCCTTGAACTGATGCTAACCCTAACCCTAACCCTAACACTATCCTAGGCCTGATGATAACCCTAACCCTAACCCTAACACTATCCTAGGGTTTATGTTAACCCTAACCCTAACACTATCCTAGGGCTGATGCTAACCCTAACGCTAACCCTAACACTATCCTTGAACTGATGCTAACCCTAACCCTAACCCTAACACTATCCTAGGCCTGATGATAACCCTAACCCTAACCCTAACACTATCCTAGGGTTTATGTTAACCCTAACCCTAACACTATCCTAGGGCTGATGCTAACCTTAACCCTAAACCTAACACTATCCTAGGGCGGATGCTAACCCTAACCCTAACCCTATCACTATCCTAGGGCTCATGCTAACCCTAACCCTAACTCTAACACTATCTTAGGGCTGAGGCTAACCCTAACACTAACACTGTCCTACGGCTGATGCTAACCCTAACCCTAACCCTAACACTATCCTGGGGCTGATGCTAACCCTAACCCTAACACTATCCTAGGGCTGATGCTAACCCTAACCCTAACCCTAACACTATCCTAGGGCTGATGCTAACCCTAACCCTAACACTATCCTAGGGCTGATGCTAACCCTAACCCTAACCCTAACATTATCCCAGGGCTGATGCTAACCCTAACCCTAACACTATCCTAGGGCTGATGCTAACCCTAACCCTAAACCTAACACTATCCTAGGGCTGATGCTAACCCTAACACTAACCCTAACACTATCCTAGAGCTGATGCTAACCCTAACCCTAACCCTAATACTATCCTAGGGCTGATGCTAACCCTAACCCTAACCCTAACACTATCCTAGGGCTGATGCAAACCCTAACACTAACACTATCCTAGGGCTGATGCTAACCCTCACCCTACCCCTAACAATATCCTAGGGCTCATGCTAACCCTAACCCTAACGCTAACACTATCCTAGGGCTGAGGCTAATCCTAACCCTAACACTATCCTACGGCTGATGCTAACCCTAACCCTAACCCTAACACTATCCTAAGCCTGATGGTAACCCTAACTCTAACCCTAACAGTATCCTAGGGCTGATTCTAACCCTAACCCTAATAATATCCTAGGGCTGATGCTAACAGTAACACTAACCCTAACACTATCCTAGGGCTGATGCTAACCCGAACCCTAACCCTAACACTATCCTAGGGCTGATGCTAACCCTAACCCTAACACTATCAAAGGCCTGATGAGAACCCTAACCCTAACCCTAACACTATCCTAGGGCTGATGCTAACCCTAACCCTAACACTATCCTAGGCCTGATGCTAACCCTAACCCTAACCCTAACACTATCCTAGGGCTGATGCTAACCCTAACCCTAACACTATCCTAGGGCTGATGCTAACCCTAACCCTAACCCTAACACTATCCTAGGGCTGATGCTAAGCCTAACCCTAACACTATCATAGGCCTGATGATAACCCTAACCCTAACCCTAACACTATCCTAGGCCTGATGCTAACCCTAACCCTAACCCTAACACTATCCTAGGGCTGATGCTAACCCTAACCCTAACCCTAACACTATCCTAGGGCTGATTCTAACCCTAACGTTAACCCCAACACTATCCTTGAACTTATGCTAACCCTAACCCTAACCCTAACACTATCCTAGGCCTGATGATAACCCTAACCCTAACCCTAACACTATCCTAGGGCTGATGCTAACCCTAACCCTAACACTATCCTAGGCCTGATGCTAACCCTAACCCTAACCCTAACACTATCCTAGGGTTTATGTTAACCCTAACCCTAACACTATCTTAGGGCTGATGCTAACACTAACCCTAACCCTAACACTATACTAGGGCTGATTCTAACCCTAACGCTAAACCTAACACTATCCTTGAACTTATGATAACCCTAACCCTAACCCTAACACTATCCTAGGCCTGATGATAACCCTAACCCTGACCCCAACACTATCCTAGGGTTTATGTTAACCCTAACCCTAACACTATCCTAGGGCTGATGCTAACCCTAACCATAACCCTAACACTATCCTAGGCCGGATGCTAACCCTAACCCTAACCCTAACCCTAACACTACCCTAGGGCTGATGCTAACCCTAACCCTAACTCTAACACTATCTTAGGGCTGAGGATAACCCTAACCCTAACACTATCCTACGGCTGATGCTAACCCTAACCTTAACCCTAACAGTATCCTAGGGCTGGTGGTAACCCTAACCCTGACACTATCCTAGGCCTGATGCTAACCCTAACCCTAACCCTAACACTATCCTAGGGCTGATGCTAACCCTAACCCTAACACTATCCTAGGGCTGATGCTAACCCTAAACCTATCCCTAACACTATCCTTGGGCTGATGGTAACCCTAATCCTAACCCTAACACTATCCTAGGGCTGATGCTAAACTTAACCCTAACCCTAACACTATCCTTGGGCTGATTCTAACCGTAACCCTAACACTATCCTAGGCCTGATGCTAACCCTATCCCTTACCCTAACACTATCCTAGGGCTGATGGTAAACCTAACCATAACCCTAACACTACCCTAGGGCTGATGCTAACCCTAACCCTAACCCTAACACTATCCTAGGGGTGATGCTAACCCTAACCCTAACACTATCCTAGGCTTATGCTAACCCTAACCCTAACACTATCCTAGGGCTGATGCTAACCCTAACCCTAACCCTCACACTATCCTAGGCCTGATGCTAACCCTATCCATAACCCTAACACTCTCCTAGGGCTGAGGCTAACTCTAACCCTAACACTATCCTAGGGGTGATGCTAACCCTAACCCTAACCCAAACACTATCCTAGGGTTGATGCTAACCCTGACCCTAACCCTAACACTATCCTAGGGCTGATGCTAACCCTAACACTAACACTATCCTAGGGTTGATGCTAACCCTATCCCTAAACCTAACACTATCCTAGGGCGAATGCTAACCCTAACCCTAACCATAACACTATCCTAGGGCTCATGCTAACCCTAACCCTAACTCTAACACTATCTTAGGGCTGAGGCTAACCCTAACCCTAACACTATCCTACGGCTGATGCTAACCCTAACCCTAACCCTAACACTATCCTAGGGCTGATGCTAACCCTAACCCTAACACTATCCTAGGCCTGATGCTAACCCTAACCCTAACCCTAACACTATCCTAGGGCTGATGCTAACCCTAGCCCTAACACTATCCTAGGGCTGATGCTAACCCTAACCCTAACCCTAACACTATCCTAGGGGTGATGCTAACCCTAACCCTAACACTAACCTAGGCCTGAAGATAACCCTAACCCTAACCCTGACACTATCCTAGGGCTGATGCTAACCCTAACCCAACACTATCCTTGGGCTGATGCTAACCCTAGCCCTAACCATAACACTATCCTGGGGCTGATGCTAACCCTAACCCTAACACTATCCTAGGGCTGATGCTAACCCTAACCATAACCCTAACATTATCCCAGGGCTGATGCTAACCCTAACCCTAACACTATCCTAGGGCTGATGCTAACCCTAACAATAACCCTAACATTATCCTAGGGCTGATGCTAACCCTATCCCTAACCCTAACTCTATCCTAGGGCTGATGCTAACCCTAACACTAACACTATCCTAGGGCTGATGCTAACCCTCACCCTACCCCTAACACTATCCTAGGGCTGATGCTAACCCTAACCTTAACGCTAACACTATCCTAGGGCTGAGGCTAACCCTAACCCTAACACTATCCTAAGGCTGATGGTAACCCTAACACTAACACTATCCTAAGCCTGGTGCTAACCCTAACTCTAACCGTAACAGTATCCTAGGGCTGATGCTAACCCTAACTCTAATAATATCCTAGGGCTGATGCTAACACTAACCCTAACCCTAACACGATCCTAGGGCTGATGCTAACCCTAACCCTATCCCTAACACTATCCTAGGGCTCATGCTAACCCTAACCCTAACCCTAACACTATCCTAGGGCTGATGCTAACCCTAACCCTAACACTATCCGAGGGCTGATGCTAACCCTAACCCTAACCCTAACACTATCCTAGGGCGGATGCTAACCCTAACCCTAACCCTAACACTACCCTAGTGCTGATGCTAACCCTAACCCTAACTCTAACACTATCTTAGGGCTGAAGCTAACCCTAACCATAACACTATCCTACGGCTGATGCTATCCCTAACCTTAACCCTAACACTCTCCTAGGGCTGATGCTAACCCTAACCCTGACACTATCCTAGGCCTGATGCTAACCCTAACCCTAACCCTAACACTATCCTAGGGCTGATGGTAACCCTAACCCTAACACTATCCTAGGGCGGATGCTAACCCTAACCCTAACCCTAACACTATCCTAGGGGTGATGCTAACCCTAACCCTAACACTATCCTAGGCCTGATGCTAACCCTAACCCTAACACTATCCTAGGACTGATGCTAACACTAACCCTAACCCTCACACTATCCTAGGCCTGATGCTAACCCTATACATAACCCTAACACTCTCCTAGGGCTGAGGCTAACTCTAACCCTAACACTATCCTAGGGCTGATGCTAACCCTAACCCTAACCCAAACACTATCCTAGGGTTGATGCTAACCCTAACCCTAACACTATCCTAGGGCTGATCTAACCCTAACCCTAACCCTAACACTATCCTAGGGTTGATGCTAACCCTAACCCTAACACTATCCTAGGGCTGATGCTAACCCTAACCCTAAACCTAACACTATCCTATGGTTGATGCTAACCCTAACCCTAACACTATCCTGGGCCTGATGCTAACCCTAACCCTAACCCTAACACTATCCTAGGGCTGATGCTAACCCTAACCCTAACACTATCCTTGGGCTGATGCTAACCCTAACCCTAACCCTAACACTATCCTAGGGCAGATGCTGACCCTAACGCTAACACTAACACTATCCTTGAACTGATGCTAACCCTAACCCTAACCCTAACACTATCCTAGGCCTGATGATAACCCTAACCCTAACCCTAACACTATCCTAGGGTTTATGTTAACCCTAACCCTAACACTATCCTAGGGCTGATGCTAACCCTAACCGTAACCCTAACACTATCCTAGGGCTGATGCTAACCCTAACACTAACACTATCCTAGGGCTGATGCTAACCCTATCCCTAAACCTAAAACTATCCTAGGGCGGATGCTAACCCTAACCCTAACCATAACACTTTCCTAGTGCTCATGCTAACCCTAACACTAACTCTAACACTATCTTCGGGCTGAGGCTAACCCTAACCCTAACACTATCCTACGGCTGATGCTAACCCTAACCCTAACCCTAACACTATCCTAGGGCTGATGCTAACCCTAACCCTAACACTATCCTAGGCCTGATGCTAACCCTAACCCTAACCCTAACACTATCCTAGGGCTGATTCCTACCCTAGCCCTAACACTATCCTAGGGCTGATGCTAACCCTAACCCTAACCCTAACACTATCCTAGGGCTGATGCTAACCCTAACCCTAACACTATCCTAGGCCTGATGATAACCCTAACCCTAACCCTAACACTATCCTAGGGCTGATGCTAACCCTAACCCTAACACTATCCTAGGCCTGATGATAACCCTAACCCTAACCCTAACACTATCCTAGGCCTGATGATAACCCTAACCCTAACCCTAACACTATCCTAGGGCTGATGCTAACCCTAACCCTAACACTATCCTAGGGCTGATGCTAACCCTAACACTAACACTATCCTAGGGCTGATGCTAACCCTCACCCTACGCCTAACACTATCCTAGGGCTGATGCTAACCCTAACCCTAACGCTAACACTATCCTAGGGCTGAGGCTAACCCTAACCCTAACACTATCCTACGGCTGATGCTAACCCTAACCCTAACCCTAACACTATCCTAAGGCTGATGGTAACCCTAACACTAACACTATCCTAAGCCTGGTGCTAACCCTAACTCTAACCCTAACAGTATCCTAGGGCTGATGCTAACCCTAACCCTAATGATATCCTAGGGCTGATGCTAACTCTAACCCTAACACTATCCTAGGGCTGATGCTAACCCTAACCCAAGCACTATCCTAGGCCTGATGATAACCCTAACCGTAACCCTAACACTATCCTAGGGCTGATGCTAACCCTAACACTAACACTATCCTAGGGCTGATGCTAACCCTATCCCTAAACCTAACACTATCCTAGGGCGGATGCTAACCCTAACCCTAACCATAACACTTTCCTAGGGCTCATGCTAACCCTAACCCTAACTCTAACACTATCTTAGGGCTGAGGCTAACCCTAACCCTAACACTATCCTACGGCTGATGCTAACCCTAACCCTAACCCTAACACTATCCTAGGGCTGATGCTAACCCTAACCCTAACACTATCCTAGGCCTGAGGCTAACCCTAACCCTAACCCTAACACTATCCTAGGGCTGATGCTAACCCTAGCCCTAACACTATCCTAGGGCTGATGCTAACCCTAACCCTAACCCTAACACTATCCTAGGGCTGATGCTAACCCTAACCCTAACACTATCCTAGGCCTGATGATAACCCTAACCCTAACGCTAACACTATCCTAGGGCTGATGCTAACCCTAACCCTAACACTATCCTAGGCTTGATGATAACCCTAACCCTAACCCTAACACTATCCTAGGCCTGATGATAACCCTAACCCTAACCCTAACACTATCCTAGGGCTGATGCTAACCCTAACCCTAACACTATCCTAGGCCTGATGATAACCCTAACCCTAACCCTAATACTATCCTAGGGCTGATGCTAACCCTAACACTAACACTATCCTAGGGCTGATGCTAACCCTAACACTAACACTATCCTAGGGCTGATGCTAACCCTCACTCTACGCCTAACACTATCCTAGGGCTGATGCTAACCCTAACCCTAACGCTAACACTATCCTAGGGCTGAGGCTAACCCTAACCCTAACACTATCCTACGGCTGATGCTAACCCTAACCCAAACCCTAACACTATCCTAAGGCTGATGGTAACCCTAACACTAACACTATCCTAAGCCTGGTGCTAACCCTAACTCTAACCCTAACAGTATCCTAGGGCTGATGCTAACCCTAACCCTAATGATATCCTAGGGCTGATGCTAACCCTAACCCTAACACTATCCTAGGCCTGATGATAACCCTAACCCTAACCCTAACACTATCCCAGGGCTGATGCTAACCCTAACCCTAACCCTAACACTATCCTAGGGCTGATGGTAACCCTAACCCTAACCCTAACACTATCCTAGGGCTGATGCTAAACTTAACCCTAACCCTAACACTGTCCTTGGGCTGATTCTAACCGTAACCCTAACACTATCCTAGGACTGATGCTAACCCTAAGCCTTACCCTAACACTATCCTAGGGCTGATGCTAAACCTAACCCTAACACTATCCTAGGCCTGATGCTAACCCTACCCCTAACACTATCCTAGGGCTGATGCTAACCCTAACCCTAACACTCACACTATCCTAGGCCTGATGCTAACCCAATCTCTAATCCTAACACTCTCCTAGGGCTGAGGCTAACTCTAACCCTAACACTATCCTAGGGCTGATGCTAACCCTAACCCTAACCCAAACACTATCCTAGGGTTGATGCTAACCCTAACCCTAACACTATCCTAGGGCTGATGCTAACCCTAACCCTAACCCTAACACTATCCTAGGGCTGATGCTAACCCTAACTTTAACACTATCCTTGGGCTGATGCTAACCCTAACCCTAACCCTAACACTATCCTAGGGCAGATGCTAGCCCTAACGCTAACCCTAACACTATCCTTTAACTGATGCTAACACTAACCCTAACCCTAACACTATCCTAGGCCTGACGCTAACACTAACCCTAACAATATCCTAGGGCTGATGCTAACCCTAACCCTAACCCTAACACTATCCTAGGGCTGATGCTAACCCTAACCCTAACACTATCCTAGGGCTGATGATAACCCTAACCCTAACCCTAACACTATCCTAGGGTTTATGTTAACCCTAACCCTAACACTATCCTAGGGCTGATGCTAACCCTAACGCTAACCCTAACACTATCCTTGAACTGATGCTAACCCTAACCCTAACCCTAACACTATCCTAGGCCTGATGATAACCCTAACCCTAACCCTAACACTATCCTAGGGTTTATGTTAACCCTAACCCTAACACTACCCTAGGGCTGATGCTAACCTTAACCCTAAACCTAACAGTATCCTAGGGCGGATGCTAACCCTAACCCTAAACCTAACACTATCCTAGGGCTCATGCTAACCCTAACCCTAACTCTAACACTATCATAGGGCTGAGGCTAACCCTAACCCTAACACTATCCTACGGCTGATGCTAACCCTAACCCTAACCCTAACACTATCGTAGGGCTGATGCTAACCCTAACCCTAACACTATCCTAGGGCTGATGCTAACCCTAACCCTAACCCTAACACTATCCTGGGGCTGATGCTAACCCTAACCCTAACACTATCCTAGGGCTGATGCTAACCCTAACCCTAACCCTAACACTATCGTAGGGCTGATGCTAACCCTAACCCTAACACTATCCTAGGGCTGATGCTAACCCTAACCCTAACCCTAACATTATCCCAGGGCTGATGCTAACCCTAACCCTAACACTATCCTAGGGCTGATGCTAACCCTAACCCTAAACCTAACACTATCCTAGGGCTGATGCTAACCCTAACACTAACCCTAACACTATCCTAGAGCTGATGCTAACCCTAACCCTAACCCTAATACTATCCTAGGGCTGATGCTAACCCTAACCCTAACCCTAACACTATCCTAGGGCTGATGCAAACCCTAACACTAACACTATCCTAGGGCTGATGCTATCCCTCACCCTACCCCTAACACTATCCTAGGGCTGATGCTAACCCTAACCCTAACGCTAACACTATCCTAGGGCTGAGGCTAACCCTAACCCTAACACTATCCTACGGCTGATGCTAACCCTAACCCTAACCCTAACACTATCCTAAGCCTGATGGTAACCCTAACACTAACACTATCCTACGCCTGGTGCTAACCCTAACTCTAACCCTAACAGTATCCTAGGGCTGATTCTAACCCTAACCCTAATAATATCCTAGCGCTGATGCTAACACTAACCCTAACCCTAACACTATCCTAGGGCTGATGCTAACCCGAACCCTAACCCTAACACTGTCCTAGGGCTGATGCTAACCCTAACCCTAACACTATCCTAGGCCTGATGAGAACCCTAACCCTAACCCTAACACTATCCTAGGGCTGATGCTAACCCTAACCCTAACACTATCCTAGGCCTGATGCTAACCCTAACCCTAACCCTCACACTATCCTAGGGCTGATGCTAACCCTAAACCTAACACTATCCTAGGGCTGATGCTAACCCTAACCCTAACCCTAACACTATCCTAGGGCTGATGCTAAGCCTAACCCTAACACTATCATAGGCCTGATGATAACCCTAACCCTAACCCTAACACTATCCTAGGCCTGATGCTAACCCTAACCCTAACCCTAACACTATCCTAGGGCTGATGCTAAACTTAACCCTAACCCTAACACTATCCTAGGGCTGATTCTAACCCTAACGTTAACCCTAACACTATCCTTGAACTTATGCTAACCCTAACCCTAACCCTAACACTATCCTAGGCCTGATGATAACCCTAACCCTAACCCTAACACTATCCTAGGGCTGATGCTAACCCTAACCCTAACACTATCTTAGGGCTGATGCTAACACTAACCCTATCCCTAACACTATCCTAGGGCTGATTCTAACCCTAACGCTAAACCTAACACTATCCTTGAACTTATGCTAACCCTAACCCTAACCCTAACACTATCCTAGGCCTGATGATAACCCTAACCCTGACCCCAACACTATCCTAGGGTTTATGTTAACCCTAACCCTAACACTATCCTAGGGCTGATGCTAACCCTAACCCTAACCCTAACACTATCCTAGGCCGGATGCTAACCCTAACCCTAACCCTAACACTACCCTAGGGCTGATGCTAACCCTAACCCTAACTCTAACACTATCTTAGGGCTGAGGCTAACCCTAACCCTAACACTATCCTACGGCTGATGCTAACCCTAACCCTAAACCTAACACTATCCTAGGGCTGGTGCTAACCCTAACCCTGACACTATCCTAGGCCTGATGCTAACCCTAACCCTAACCCTAACACTATCCTAGGGCTGATGCTAACCCTAACCCTTACCCTAACACTATCCTAGGGCTGATGCTAACCCTAACCCTAACACTATCCTAGGGCTGATGCTAACCCTAACCTTAACCCTAGCACTATCCTAGGGCTGATGCTAACCCTAACGCTAACCCTAACACTATCCTTGAACTGATGCTAACCCTAACCCTAACCCTAACACTATCCTAGGCCTGATGATAACCCTAACCCTAACCCTAACACTATCCTAGGGTTTATGTTAACCCTAACCCTAACACTATCCTAGGGCTGATGCTAACCCTAACGCTAACCCTAACACTATCCTTGAACTGATGCTAACCCTAACCCTAACCCTAACACTATCCTAGGCCTGATGATAACCCTAACCCTAACCCTAACACTATCCTAGGGTTTATGTTAACCCTAACCCTAACACTATCCTAGGGCTGATGCTAACCTTAACCCTAAACCTAACACTATCCTAGGGCGGATGCTAACCCTAACCCTAACCCTATCACTATCCTAGGGCTCATGCTAACCCTAACCCTAACTCTAACACTATCTTAGGGCTGAGGCTAACCCTAACACTAACACTGTCCTACGGCTGATGCTAACCCTAACCCTAACCCTAACACTATCCTGGGGCTGATGCTAACCCTAACCCTAACACTATCCTAGGGCTGATGCTAACCATAACCCTAACCCTAACACTATCCTAGGGCTGATGCTAACCCTAACCCTAACACTATCCTAGGGCTGATGCTAACCCTAACCCTAACCCTAACATTATCCCAGGGCTGATGCTAACCCTAACCCTAACACTATCCTAGGGCTGATGCTAACCCTAACCCTAAACCTAACACTATCCTAGGGCTGATGCTAACCCTAACACTAACCCTAACACTATCCTAGAGCTGATGCTAACCCTAACCCTAACCCTAATACTATCCTAGGGCTGATGCTAACCCTAACCCTAACCCTAACACTATCCTAGGGCTGATGCAAACCCTAACACTAACACTATCCTAGGGCTGATGCTAACCCTCACCCTACCCCTAACAATATCCTAGGGCTCATGCTAACCCTAACCCTAACGCTAACACTATCCTAGGGCTGAGGCTAATCCTAACCCTAACACTATCCTACGGCTGATGCTAACCCTAACCCTAACCCTAACACTATCCTAAGCCTGATGGTAACCCTAACTCTAACCCTAACAGTATCCTAGGGCTGATTCTAACCCTAACCCTAATAATATCCTAGGGCTGATGCTAACAGTAACACTAACCCTAACACTATCCTAGGGCTGATGCTAACCCGAACCCTAACCCTAACACTATCCTAGGGCTGATGCTAACCCTAACCCTAACACTATCAAAGGCCTGATGAGAACCCTAACCCTAACCCTAACACTATCCTAGGGCTGATGCTAACCCTAACCCTAACACTATCCTAGGCCTGATGCTAACCCTAACCCTAACCCTAACACTATCCTAGGGCTGATGCTAACCCTAACCCTAACACTATCCTAGGGCTGATGCTAACCCTAACCCTAACCCTAACACTATCCTAGGGCTGATGCTAAGCCTAACCCTAACACTATCATAGGCCTGATGATAACCCTAACCCTAACCCTAACACTATCCTAGGCCTGATGCTAACCCTAACCCTAACCCTAACACTATCCTAGGGCTGATGCTAACCCTAACCCTAACCCTAACACTATCCTAGGGCTGATTCTAACCCTAACGTTAACCCCAACACTATCCTTGAACTTATGCTAACCCTAACCCTAACCCTAACACTATCCTAGGCCTGATGATAACCCTAACCCTAACCCTAACACTATCCTAGGGCTGATGCTAACCCTAACCCTAACACTATCCTAGGCCTGATGCTAACCCTAACCCTAACCCTAACACTATCCTAGGGTTTATGTTAACCCTAACCCTAACACTATCTTAGGGCTGATGCTAACACTAACCCTAACCCTAACACTATACTAGGGCTGATTCTAACCCTAACGCTAAACCTAACACTATCCTTGAACTTATGATAACCCTAACCCTAACCCTAACACTATCCTAAGCCTGATGATAACCCTAACCCTGACCCCAACACTATCCTAGGGTTTATGTTAACCCTAACCCTAACACTATCCTAGGGCTGATGCTAACCCTAACCATAACCCTAACACTATCCTAGGCCGGATGCTAACCCTAACCCTAACCCTAACCCTAACACTACCCTAGGGCTGATGCTAACCCTAACCCTAACTCTAACACTATCTTAGGGCTGAGGATAACCCTAACCCTAACACTATCCTACGGCTGATGCTAACCCTAACCTTAACCCTAACAGTATCCTAGGGCTGGTGGTAACCCTAACCCTGACACTATCCTAGGCCTGATGCTAACCCTAACCCTAACCCTAACACTATCCTAGGGCTGATGCTAACCCTAACCCTAACACTATCCTAGGGCTGATGCTAACCCTAAACCTATCCCTAACACTATCCTTGGGCTGATGGTAACCCTAATCCTAACCCTAACACTATCCTAGGGCTGATGCTAAACTTAACCCTAACCTTAACACTATCCTTGGGCTGATTCTAACCGTAACCCTAACACTATCCTAGGCCTGATGCTAACCCTATCCCTTACCCTAACACTATCCTAGGGCTGATGGTAAACCTAACCATAACCCTAACACTACCCTAGGGCTGATGCTAACCCTAACCCTAACCCTAACACTATCCTAGGGGTGATGCTAACCCTAACCCTAACACTATCCTAGGCTTATGCTAACCCTAACCCTAACACTATCCTAGGGCTGATGCTAACCCTAACCCTAACCCTCACACTATCCTAGGCCTGATGCTAACCCTATCCATAACCCTAACACTCTCCTAGGGCTGAGGCTAACTCTAACCCTAACACTATCCTAGGGGTGATGCTAACCCTAACCCTAACCCAAACACTATCCTAGGGTTGATGCTAACCCTGACCCTAACCCTAACACTATCCTAGGGCTGATGCTAACCCTAACACTAACACTATCCTAGGGTTGATGCTAACCCTATCCCTAAACCTAACACTATCCTAGGGCGAATGCTAACCCTAACCCTAACCATAACACTATCCTAGGGCTCATGCTAACCCTAACCCTAACTCTAACACTATCTTAGGGCTGAGGCTAACCCTAACCCTAACACTATCCTACGGCTGATGCTAACCCTAACCCTAACCCTAACACTATCCTAGGGCTGATGCTAACCCTAACCCTAACACTATCCTAGGCCTGATGCTAACCCTAACCCTAACCCTAACACTATCCTAGGGCTGATGCTAACCCTAGCCCTAACACTATCCTAGGGCTGATGCTAACCCTAACCCTAACCCTAACACTATCCTAGGGGTGATGCTAACCCTAACCCTAACACTAACCTAGGCCTGAAGATAACCCTAACCCTAACCCTGACACTATCCTAGGGCTGATGCTAACCCTAACCCAACACTATCCTTGGGCTGATGCTAACCCTAGCCCTAACCATAACACTATCCTGGGGCTGATGCTAACCCTAACCCTAACACTATCCTAGGGCTGATGCTAACCCTAACCATAACCCTAACATTATCCCAGGGCTGATGCTAACCCTAACCCTAACACTATCCTAGGGCTGATGCTAACCCTAACAATAACCCTAACATTATCCTAGGGCTGATGCTAACCCTATCCCTAACCCTAACTCTATCCTAGGGCTGATGCTAACCCTAACACTAACACTATCCTAGGGCTGATGCTAACCCTCACCCTACCCCTAACACTATCCTAGGGGTGATGCTAACCCTAACCCTAACCCAAACACTATCCTAGGGTTGATGCTAACCCTAACCCTAACCCTAACACTATCCTAAGGCTGATGGTAACCCTAACACTAACACTATCCTAAGCCTGGTGCTAACCCTAACTCTAACCGTAACAGTATCCTAGGGCTGATGCTAACCCTAACTCTAATAATATCCTAGGGCTGATGCTAACACTAACCCTAACCCTAACACGATCCTAGGGCTGATGCTAACCCTAACCCTATCCCTAACACTATCCTAGGGCTCATGCTAACCCTAACCCTAACCCTAACACTATCCTAGGGCTGATGCTAACCCTAACCCTAACACTATCCGAGGGCTGATGCTAACCCTAACCCTAACCCTAACACTATCCTAGGGCGGATGCTAACCCTAACCCTAACCCTAACACTACCCTAGTGCTGATGCTAACCCTAACCCTAACTCTAACACTATCTTAGGGCTGAAGCTAACCCTAACCATAACACTATCCTACGGCTGATGCTATCCCTAACCTTAACCCTAACACTCTCCTAGGGCTGATGCTAACCCTAACCCTGACACTATCCTAGGCCTGATGCTAACCCTAACCCTAACCCTAACACTATCCTAGGGCTGATGGTAACCCTAACCCTAACACTATCCTAGGGCTGATGTTAACCCTAACCCTAACCCTAACACTATCCTTGGGCTGATGGTAACCCTAACCCTAACCCTAACACTATCCTAGGGCTGATGCTAAACTTAACCCTAACCCTAACACTATCCTTGGGCTGATTCTACCCGTAACCCTAACACTATCCTAGGCCTGATGCTAACCCTAACCCTTACCCTAACACTATCCTAGGGCTGATGCTAAACCTAACCATAACCCTAACACTATCCTAGGGCGGATGCTAACCCTAACCCTAACCCTAACACTATCCTAGGGGTGATGCTAACCCTAACCCTAACACTATCCTAGGCCTGATGCTAACCCTAACCCTAACACTATCCTAGGACTGATGCTAACACTAACCCTAACCCTCACACTATCCTAGGCCTGATGCTAACCCTATACATAACCCTAACACTCTCCTAGGGCTGAGGCTAACTCTAACCCTAACACTATCCTAGGGCTGATGCTAACCCTAACCCTAACCCAAACACTATCCTAGGGTTGATGCTAACCCTAACCCTAACACTATCCTAGGGCTGATCTAACCCTAACCCTAACCCTAACACTATCCTAGGGTTGATGCTAACCCTAACCCTAACACTATCCTAGGGCTGATGCTAACCCTAACCCTAAACCTAACACTATCCTATGGTTGATGCTAACCCTAACCCTAACACTATCCTGGGCCTGATGCTAACCCTAACCCTAACCCTAACACTATCCTAGGGCTGATGCTAACCCTAACCCTAACACTATCCTAGGGCTGATGCTAACCCTAACCCTAACCCTAACACTATCCTAGGGCTGATGCTAAGCCTAACCCTAACACTATCATAGGCCTGATGATAACCCTAACCCTAACCCTAACACTATCCTAGGCCTGATGCTAACCCTAACCCTAACCCTAACACTATCCTAGGGCTGATGCTAACCCTAACCCTAACCCTAACACTATCCTAGGGCTGATTCTAACCCTAACGTTAACCCCAACACTATCCTTGAACTTATGCTAACCCTAACCCTAACCCTAACACTATCCTAGGCCTGATGATAACCCTAACCCTAACCCTAACACTATCCTAGGGCTGATGCTAACCCTAACCCTAACACTATCCTAGGCCTGATGCTAACCCTAACCCTAACCCTAACACTATCCTAGGGTTTATGTTAACCCTAACCCTAACACTATCTTAGGGCTGATGCTAACACTAACCCTAACCCTAACACTATACTAGGGCTGATTCTAACCCTAACGCTAAACCTAACACTATCCTTGAACTTATGATAACCCTAACCCTAACCCTAACACTATCCTAGGCCTGATGATAACCCTAACCCTGACCCCAACACTATCCTAGGGTTTATGTTAACCCTAACCCTAACACTATCCTAGGGCTGATGCTAACCCTAACCATAACCCTAACACTATCCTAGGCCGGATGCTAACCCTAACCCTAACCCTAACCCTAACACTACCCTAGGGCTGATGCTAACCCTAACCCTAACTCTAACACTATCTTAGGGCTGAGGATAACCCTAACCCTAACACTATCCTACGGCTGATGCTAACCCTAACCTTAACCCTAACAGTATCCTAGGGCTGGTGGTAACCCTAACCCTGACACTATCCTAGGCCTGATGCTAACCCTAACCCTAACCCTAACACTATCCTAGGGCTGATGCTAACCCTAACCCTAACACTATCCTAGGGCTGATGCTAACCCTAAACCTATCCCTAACACTATCCTTGGGCTGATGGTAACCCTAATCCTAACCCTAACACTATCCTAGGGCTGATGCTAAACTTAACCCTAACCTTAACACTATCCTTGGGCTGATTCTAACCGTAACCCTAACACTATCCTAGGCCTGATGCTAACCCTATCCCTTACCCTAACACTATCCTAGGGCTGATGGTAAACCTAACCATAACCCTAACACTACCCTAGGGCTGATGCTAACCCTAACCCTAACCCTAACACTATCCTAGGGGTGATGCTAACCCTAACCCTAACACTATCCTAGGCTTATGCTAACCCTAACCCTAACACTATCCTAGGGCTGATGCTAACCCTAACCCTAACCCTCACACTATCCTAGGCCTGATGCTAACCCTATCCATAACCCTAACACTCTCCTAGGGCTGAGGCTAACTCTAACCCTAACACTATCCTAGGGGTGATGCTAACCCTAACCCTAACCCAAACACTATCCTAGGGTTGATGCTAACCCTGACCCTAACCCTAACACTATCCTAGGGCTGATGCTAACCCTAACACTAACACTATCCTAGGGTTGATGCTAACCCTATCCCTAAACCTAACACTATCCTAGGGCGAATGCTAACCCTAACCCTAACCATAACACTATCCTAGGGCTCATGCTAACCCTAACCCTAACTCTAACACTATCTTAGGGCTGAGGCTAACCCTAACCCTAACACTATCCTACGGCTGATGCTAACCCTAACCCTAACCCTAACACTATCCTAGGGCTGATGCTAACCCTAACCCTAACACTATCCTAGGCCTGATGCTAACCCTAACCCTAACCCTAACACTATCCTAGGGCTGATGCTAACCCTAGCCCTAACACTATCCTAGGGCTGATGCTAACCCTAACCCTAACCCTAACACTATCCTAGGGGTGATGCTAACCCTAACCCTAACACTAACCTAGGCCTGAAGATAACCCTAACCCTAACCCTGACACTATCCTAGGGCTGATGCTAACCCTAACCCAACACTATCCTTGGGCTGATGCTAACCCTAGCCCTAACCATAACACTATCCTGGGGCTGATGCTAACCCTAACCCTAACACTATCCTAGGGCTGATGCTAACCCTAACCATAACCCTAACATTATCCCAGGGCTGATGCTAACCCTAACCCTAACACTATCCTAGGGCTGATGCTAACCCTAACAATAACCCTAACATTATCCTAGGGCTGATGCTAACCCTATCCCTAACCCTAACTCTATCCTAGGGCTGATGCTAACCCTAACACTAACACTATCCTAGGGCTGATGCTAACCCTCACCCTACCCCTAACACTATCCTAGGGCTGATGCTAACCCTAACCTTAACGCTAACACTATCCTAGGGCTGAGGCTAACCCTAACCCTAACACTATCCTAAGGCTGATGGTAACCCTAACACTAACACTATCCTAAGCCTGGTGCTAACCCTAACTCTAACCGTAACAGTATCCTAGGGCTGATGCTAACCCTAACTCTAATAATATCCTAGGGCTGATGCTAACACTAACCCTAACCCTAACACGATCCTAGGGCTGATGCTAACCCTAACCCTATCCCTAACACTATCCTAGGGCTCATGCTAACCCTAACCCTAACACTATCCTAGGCCTGATGAGAACCCTAACCCTAACCCTAACACTATCCTAGGGCTGATGCTAACCCTAACCCTAACACTATCCTAGGCCTGATGCTAACCCTAACCCTAACCCTCACACTATCCTAGGGCTGATGCTAACCCTAAACCTAACACTATCCTAGGGCTGATGCTAACCCTAACCCTAACCCTAACACTATCCTAGGGCTGATGCTAAGCCTAACCCTAACACTATCATAGGCCTGATGATAACCCTAACCCTAACCCTAACACTATCCTAGGCCTGATGCTAACCCTAACCCTAACCCTAACACTATCCTAGGGCTGATGCTAAACTTAACCCTAACCCTAACACTATCCTAGGGCTGATTCTAACCCTAACGTTAACCCTAACACTATCCTTGAACTTATGCTAACCCTAACCATAACCCTAACACTATCCTAGGCCTGATGATAACCCTAACCCTAACCCTAACACTATCCTAGGGCTGATGCTAACCCTAACCCTAACACTATCTTAGGGCTGATGCTAACCCTAACCCTAACCCTAACACTATCCTAGGGCTGATTCTAACCCTAACGCTAAACCTAACACTATCCTTGAACTTATGCTAACCCTAACCCTAACCCTAACACTATCCTAGGCCTGATGATAACCCTAACCCTGACCCCAACACTATCCTAGGGTTTATGTTAACCCTAACCCTAACACTATCCTAGGGCTGATGCTAACCCTAACCCTAACCCTAACACTATCCTAGGCCGGATGCTAACCCTAACCCTAACCCTAACACTACCCTAGGGCTGATGCTAACCCTAACCCTAACTCTAACACTATCTTAGGGCTGAGGCTAACCCTAACCCTAACACTATCCTACGGCTGATGCTAACCCTAACCCTAAACCTAACACTATCCTAGGGCTGGTGCTAACCCTAACCCTGACACTATCCTAGGCCTGATGCTAACCCTAACCCTAACCCTAACACTATCCTAGGGCTGATGCTAACCCTAACCCTTACCCTAACACTATCCTAGGGCTGATGCTAACCCTAACCCTAACACTATCCTAGGGCTGATGCTAACCCTAACCTTAACCCTAGCACTATCCTAGGGCTGATGCTAACCCTAACGCTAACCCTAACACTATCCTTGAACTGATGCTAACCCTAACCCTAACCCTAACACTATCCTAGGCCTGATGATAACCCTAACCCTAACCCTAACACTATCCTAGGGTTTATGTTAACCCTAACCCTAACACTATCCTAGGGCTGATGCTAACCCTAACGCTAACCCTAACACTATCCTTGAACTGATGCTAACCCTAACCCTAACCCTAACACTATCCTAGGCCTGATGATAACCCTAACCCTAACCCTAACACTATCCTAGGGTTTATGTTAACCCTAACCCTAACACTATCCTAGGGCTGATGCTAACCTTAACCCTAAACCTAACACTATCCTAGGGCGGATGCTAACCCTAACCCTAACCCTATCACTATCCTAGGGCTCATGCTAACCCTAACCCTAACTCTAACACTATCTTAGGGCTGAGGCTAACCCTAACACTAACACTGTCCTACGGCTGATGCTAACCCTAACCCTAACCCTAACACTATCCTGGGGCTGATGCTAACCCTAACCCTAACACTATCCTAGGGCTGATGCTAACCCTAACCCTAACCCTAACACTATCCTAGGGCTGATGCTAACCCTAACCCTAACACTATCCTAGGGCTGATGCTAACCCTAACCCTAACCCTAACATTATCCCAGGGCTGATGCTAACCCTAACCCTAACACTATCCTAGGGCTGATGCTAACCCTAACCCTAAACCTAACACTATCCTAGGGCTGATGCTAACCCTAACACTAACCCTAACACTATCCTAGAGCTGATGCTAACCCTAACCCTAACCCTAATACTATCCTAGGGCTGATGCTAACCCTAACCCTAACCCTAACACTATCCTAGGGCTGATGCAAACCCTAACACTAACACTATCCTAGGGCTGATGCTAACCCTCACCCTACCCCTAACAATATCCTAGGGCTCATGCTAACCCTAACCCTAACGCTAACACTATCCTAGGGCTGAGGCTAATCCTAACCCTAACACTATCCTACGGCTGATGCTAACCCTAACCCTAACCCTAACACTATCCTAAGCCTGATGGTAACCCTAACTCTAACCCTAACAGTATCCTAGGGCTGATTCTAACCCTAACCCTAATAATATCCTAGGGCTGATGCTAACAGTAACACTAACCCTAACACTATCCTAGGGCTGATGCTAACCCGAACCCTAACCCTAACACTATCCTAGGGCTGATGCTAACCCTAACCCTAACACTATCAAAGGCCTGATGAGAACCCTAACCCTAACCCTAACACTATCCTAGGGCTGATGCTAACCCTAACCCTAACACTATCCTAGGCCTGATGCTAACCCTAACCCTAACCCTAACACTATCCTAGGGCTGATGCTAACCCTAACCCTAACACTATCCTAGGGCTGATGCTAACCCTAACCCTAACCCTAACACTATCCTAGGGCTGATGCTAAGCCTAACCCTAACACTATCATAGGCCTGATGATAACCCTAACCCTAACCCTAACACTATCCTAGGCCTGATGCTAACCCTAACCCTAACCCTAACACTATCCTAGGGCTGATGCTAACCCTAACCCTAACCCTAACACTATCCTAGGGCTGATTCTAACCCTAACGTTAACCCCAACACTATCCTTGAACTTATGCTAACCCTAACCCTAACCCTAACACTATCCTAGGCCTGATGATAACCCTAACCCTAACCCTAACACTATCCTAGGGCTGATGCTAACCCTAACCCTAACACTATCCTAGGCCTGATGCTAACCCTAACCCTAACCCTAACACTATCCTAGGGTTTATGTTAACCCTAACCCTAACACTATCTTAGGGCTGATGCTAACACTAACCCTAACCCTAACACTATACTAGGGCTGATTCTAACCCTAACGCTAAACCTAACACTATCCTTGAACTTATGATAACCCTAACCCTAACCCTAACACTATCCTAAGCCTGATGATAACCCTAACCCTGACCCCAACACTATCCTAGGGTTTATGTTAACCCTAACCCTAACACTATCCTAGGGCTGATGCTAACCCTAACCATAACCCTAACACTATCCTAGGCCGGATGCTAACCCTAACCCTAACCCTAACCCTAACACTACCCTAGGGCTGATGCTAACCCTAACCCTAACTCTAACACTATCTTAGGGCTGAGGATAACCCTAACCCTAACACTATCCTACGGCTGATGCTAACCCTAACCTTAACCCTAACAGTATCCTAGGGCTGGTGGTAACCCTAACCCTGACACTATCCTAGGCCTGATGCTAACCCTAACCCTAACCCTAACACTATCCTAGGGCTGATGCTAACCCTAACCCTAACACTATCCTAGGGCTGATGCTAACCCTAAACCTATCCCTAACACTATCCTTGGGCTGATGGTAACCCTAATCCTAACCCTAACACTATCCTAGGGCTGATGCTAAACTTAACCCTAACCTTAACACTATCCTTGGGCTGATTCTAACCGTAACCCTAACACTATCCTAGGCCTGATGCTAACCCTATCCCTTACCCTAACACTATCCTAGGGCTGATGGTAAACCTAACCATAACCCTAACACTACCCTAGGGCTGATGCTAACCCTAACCCTAACCCTAACACTATCCTAGGGGTGATGCTAACCCTAACCCTAACACTATCCTAGGCTTATGCTAACCCTAACCCTAACACTATCCTAGGGCTGATGCTAACCCTAACCCTAACCCTCACACTATCCTAGGCCTGATGCTAACCCTATCCATAACCCTAACACTCTCCTAGGGCTGAGGCTAACTCTAACCCTAACACTATCCTAGGGGTGATGCTAACCCTAACCCTAACCCAAACACTATCCTAGGGTTGATGCTAACCCTGACCCTAACCCTAACACTATCCTAGGGCTGATGCTAACCCTAACACTAACACTATCCTAGGGTTGATGCTAACCCTATCCCTAAACCTAACACTATCCTAGGGCGAATGCTAACCCTAACCCTAACCATAACACTATCCTAGGGCTCATGCTAACCCTAACCCTAACTCTAACACTATCTTAGGGCTGAGGCTAACCCTAACCCTAACACTATCCTACGGCTGATGCTAACCCTAACCCTAACCCTAACACTATCCTAGGGCTGATGCTAACCCTAACCCTAACACTATCCTAGGCCTGATGCTAACCCTAACCCTAACCCTAACACTATCCTAGGGCTGATGCTAACCCTAGCCCTAACACTATCCTAGGGCTGATGCTAACCCTAACCCTAACCCTAACACTATCCTAGGGGTGATGCTAACCCTAACCCTAACACTAACCTAGGCCTGAAGATAACCCTAACCCTAACCCTGACACTATCCTAGGGCTGATGCTAACCCTAACCCAACACTATCCTTGGGCTGATGCTAACCCTAGCCCTAACCATAACACTATCCTGGGGCTGATGCTAACCCTAACCCTAACACTATCCTAGGGCTGATGCTAACCCTAACCATAACCCTAACATTATCCCAGGGCTGATGCTAACCCTAACCCTAACACTATCCTAGGGCTGATGCTAACCCTAACAATAACCCTAACATTATCCTAGGGCTGATGCTAACCCTATCCCTAACCCTAACTCTATCCTAGGGCTGATGCTAACCCTAACACTAACACTATCCTAGGGCTGATGCTAACCCTCACCCTACCCCTAACACTATCCTAGGGGTGATGCTAACCCTAACCCTAACCCAAACACTATCCTAGGGTTGATGCTAACCCTAACCCTAACCCTAACACTATCCTAAGGCTGATGGTAACCCTAACACTAACACTATCCTAAGCCTGGTGCTAACCCTAACTCTAACCGTAACAGTATCCTAGGGCTGATGCTAACCCTAACTCTAATAATATCCTAGGGCTGATGCTAACACTAACCCTAACCCTAACACGATCCTAGGGCTGATGCTAACCCTAACCCTATCCCTAACACTATCCTAGGGCTCATGCTAACCCTAACCCTAACCCTAACACTATCCTAGGGCTGATGCTAACCCTAACCCTAACACTATCCGAGGGCTGATGCTAACCCTAACCCTAACCCTAACACTATCCTAGGGCGGATGCTAACCCTAACCCTAACCCTAACACTACCCTAGTGCTGATGCTAACCCTAACCCTAACTCTAACACTATCTTAGGGCTGAAGCTAACCCTAACCATAACACTATCCTACGGCTGATGCTATCCCTAACCTTAACCCTAACACTCTCCTAGGGCTGATGCTAACCCTAACCCTGACACTATCCTAGGCCTGATGCTAACCCTAACCCTAACCCTAACACTATCCTAGGGCTGATGGTAACCCTAACCCTAACACTATCCTAGGGCTGATGTTAACCCTAACCCTAACCCTAACACTATCCTTGGGCTGATGGTAACCCTAACCCTAACCCTAACACTATCCTAGGGCTGATGCTAAACTTAACCCTAACCCTAACACTATCCTTGGGCTGATTCTACCCGTAACCCTAACACTATCCTAGGCCTGATGCTAACCCTAACCCTTACCCTAACACTATCCTAGGGCTGATGCTAAACCTAACCATAACCCTAACACTATCCTAGGGCGGATGCTAACCCTAACCCTAACCCTAACACTATCCTAGGGGTGATGCTAACCCTAACCCTAACACTATCCTAGGCCTGATGCTAACCCTAACCCTAACACTATCCTAGGACTGATGCTAACACTAACCCTAACCCTCACACTATCCTAGGCCTGATGCTAACCCTATACATAACCCTAACACTCTCCTAGGGCTGAGGCTAACTCTAACCCTAACACTATCCTAGGGCTGATGCTAACCCTAACCCTAACCCAAACACTATCCTAGGGTTGATGCTAACCCTAACCCTAACACTATCCTAGGGCTGATCTAACCCTAACCCTAACCCTAACACTATCCTAGGGTTGATGCTAACCCTAACCCTAACACTATCCTAGGGCTGATGCTAACCCTAACCCTAAACCTAACACTATCCTATGGTTGATGCTAACCCTAACCCTAACACTATCCTGGGCCTGATGCTAACCCTAACCCTAACCCTAACACTATCCTAGGGCTGATGCTAACCCTAACCCTAACACTATCCTAGGGCTGATGCTAACCCTAACCCTAACCCTAACACTATCCTAGGGCTGATGCTAAGCCTAACCCTAACACTATCATAGGCCTGATGATAACCCTAACCCTAACCCTAACACTATCCTAGGCCTGATGCTAACCCTAACCCTAACCCTAACACTATCCTAGGGCTGATGCTAACCCTAACCCTAACCCTAACACTATCCTAGGGCTGATTCTAACCCTAACGTTAACCCCAACACTATCCTTGAACTTATGCTAACCCTAACCCTAACCCTAACACTATCCTAGGCCTGATGATAACCCTAACCCTAACCCTAACACTATCCTAGGGCTGATGCTAACCCTAACCCTAACACTATCCTAGGCCTGATGCTAACCCTAACCCTAACCCTAACACTATCCTAGGGTTTATGTTAACCCTAACCCTAACACTATCTTAGGGCTGATGCTAACACTAACCCTAACCCTAACACTATACTAGGGCTGATTCTAACCCTAACGCTAAACCTAACACTATCCTTGAACTTATGATAACCCTAACCCTAACCCTAACACTATCCTAGGCCTGATGATAACCCTAACCCTGACCCCAACACTATCCTAGGGTTTATGTTAACCCTAACCCTAACACTATCCTAGGGCTGATGCTAACCCTAACCATAACCCTAACACTATCCTAGGCCGGATGCTAACCCTAACCCTAACCCTAACCCTAACACTACCCTAGGGCTGATGCTAACCCTAACCCTAACTCTAACACTATCTTAGGGCTGAGGATAACCCTAACCCTAACACTATCCTACGGCTGATGCTAACCCTAACCTTAACCCTAACAGTATCCTAGGGCTGGTGGTAACCCTAACCCTGACACTATCCTAGGCCTGATGCTAACCCTAACCCTAACCCTAACACTATCCTAGGGCTGATGCTAACCCTAACCCTAACACTATCCTAGGGCTGATGCTAACCCTAAACCTATCCCTAACACTATCCTTGGGCTGATGGTAACCCTAATCCTAACCCTAACACTATCCTAGGGCTGATGCTAAACTTAACCCTAACCTTAACACTATCCTTGGGCTGATTCTAACCGTAACCCTAACACTATCCTAGGCCTGATGCTAACCCTATCCCTTACCCTAACACTATCCTAGGGCTGATGGTAAACCTAACCATAACCCTAACACTACCCTAGGGCTGATGCTAACCCTAACCCTAACCCTAACACTATCCTAGGGGTGATGCTAACCCTAACCCTAACACTATCCTAGGCTTATGCTAACCCTAACCCTAACACTATCCTAGGGCTGATGCTAACCCTAACCCTAACCCTCACACTATCCTAGGCCTGATGCTAACCCTATCCATAACCCTAACACTCTCCTAGGGCTGAGGCTAACTCTAACCCTAACACTATCCTAGGGGTGATGCTAACCCTAACCCTAACCCAAACACTATCCTAGGGTTGATGCTAACCCTGACCCTAACCCTAACACTATCCTAGGGCTGATGCTAACCCTAACACTAACACTATCCTAGGGTTGATGCTAACCCTATCCCTAAACCTAACACTATCCTAGGGCGAATGCTAACCCTAACCCTAACCATAACACTATCCTAGGGCTCATGCTAACCCTAACCCTAACTCTAACACTATCTTAGGGCTGAGGCTAACCCTAACCCTAACACTATCCTACGGCTGATGCTAACCCTAACCCTAACCCTAACACTATCCTAGGGCTGATGCTAACCCTAACCCTAACACTATCCTAGGCCTGATGCTAACCCTAACCCTAACCCTAACACTATCCTAGGGCTGATGCTAACCCTAGCCCTAACACTATCCTAGGGCTGATGCTAACCCTAACCCTAACCCTAACACTATCCTAGGGGTGATGCTAACCCTAACCCTAACACTAACCTAGGCCTGAAGATAACCCTAACCCTAACCCTGACACTATCCTAGGGCTGATGCTAACCCTAACCCAACACTATCCTTGGGCTGATGCTAACCCTAGCCCTAACCATAACACTATCCTGGGGCTGATGCTAACCCTAACCCTAACACTATCCTAGGGCTGATGCTAACCCTAACCATAACCCTAACATTATCCCAGGGCTGATGCTAACCCTAACCCTAACACTATCCTAGGGCTGATGCTAACCCTAACAATAACCCTAACATTATCCTAGGGCTGATGCTAACCCTATCCCTAACCCTAACTCTATCCTAGGGCTGATGCTAACCCTAACACTAACACTATCCTAGGGCTGATGCTAACCCTCACCCTACCCCTAACACTATCCTAGGGCTGATGCTAACCCTAACCTTAACGCTAACACTATCCTAGGGCTGAGGCTAACCCTAACCCTAACACTATCCTAAGGCTGATGGTAACCCTAACACTAACACTATCCTAAGCCTGGTGCTAACCCTAACTCTAACCGTAACAGTATCCTAGGGCTGATGCTAACCCTAACTCTAATAATATCCTAGGGCTGATGCTAACACTAACCCTAACCCTAACACGATCCTAGGGCTGATGCTAACCCTAACCCTATCCCTAACACTATCCTAGGGCTCATGCTAACCCTAACCCTAACCCTAACACTATCCTAGGGCTGATGCTAACCCTAACCCTAACACTATCCGAGGGCTGATGCTAACCCTAACCCTAACCCTAACACTATCCTAGGGCGGATGCTAACCCTAACCCTAACCCTAACACTACCCTAGTGCTGATGCTAACCCTAACCCTAACTCTAACACTATCTTAGGGCTGAAGCTAACCCTAACCATAACACTATCCTACGGCTGATGCTATCCCTAACCTTAACCCTAACACTCTCCTAGGGCTGATGCTAACCCTAACCCTGACACTATCCTAGGCCTGATGCTAACCCTAACCCTAACCCTAACACTATCCTAGGGCTGATGGTAACCCTAACCCTAACACTATCCTAGGGCTGATGTTAACCCTAACCCTAACCCTAACACTATCCTTGGGCTGATGGTAACCCTAACCCTAACCCTAACACTATCCTAGGGCTGATGCTAAACTTAACCCTAACCCTAACACTATCCTTGGGCTGATTCTACCCGTAACCCTAACACTATCCTAGGCCTGATGCTAACCCTAACCCTTACCCTAACACTATCCTAGGGCTGATGCTAAACCTAACCATAACCCTAACACTATCCTAGGGCGGATGCTAACCCTAACCCTAACCCTAACACTATCCTAGGGGTGATGCTAACCCTAACCCTAACACTATCCTAGGCCTGATGCTAACCCTAACCCTAACACTATCCTAGGACTGATGCTAACACTAACCCTAACCCTCACACTATCCTAGGCCTGATGCTAACCCTATACATAACCCTAACACTCTCCTAGGGCTGAGGCTAACTCTAACCCTAACACTATCCTAGGGCTGATGCTAACCCTAACCCTAACCCAAACACTATCCTAGGGTTGATGCTAACCCTAACCCTAACACTATCCTAGGGCTGATCTAACCCTAACACTAACCCTAACACTATCCTAGGGTTGATGCTAACCCTAACCCTAACACTATCCTAGGGCTGATGCTAACCCTAACCCTAAACCTAACACTATCCTATGGTTGATGCTAACCCTAACCCTAACACTATCCTGGGCCTGATGCTAACCCTAACCCTAACCCTAACACTATCCTAGGGCTGATGCTAACCCTAACCCTAACACTATCCTTGGGCTGATGCTAACCCTAACCCTAACCCTAACACTATCCTAGGGCAGATGCTGACCCTAACGCTAACACTAACACTATCCTTGAACTGATGCTAACCCTAACCCTAACCCTAACACTATCCTAGGCCTGATGATAACCCTAACCCTAACCCTAACACTATCCTAGGGTTTATGTTAACCCTAACCCTAACACTATCCTAGGGCTGATGCTAACCCTAACCGTAACCCTAACACTATCCTAGGGCTGATGCTAACCCTAACACTAACACTATCCTAGGGCTGATGCTAACCCTATCCCTAAACCTAAAACTATCCTAGGGCGGATGCTAACCCTAACCCTAACCATAACACTTTCCTAGTGCTCATGCTAACCCTAACACTAACTCTAACACTATCTTCGGGCTGAGGCTAACCCTAACCCTAACACTATCCTACGGCTGATGCTAACCCTAACCCTAACCCTAACACTATCCTAGGGCTGATGCTAACCCTAACCCTAACACTATCCTAGGCCTGATGCTAACCCTAACCCTAACCCTAACACTATCCTAGGGCTGATGCTAACCCTAGCACTAACACTATCCTAGGGCTGATGCTAACCCTAACCCTAACCCTAACACTACCCTAGGGCTGATGCTAACCCTAACCCTAACACTATCCTAGGCCTGATGATAACCCTAACCCTAACCCTAACACTATCCTAGGGCTGATGCTAACCCTAACCCTAACACTATCCTAGGCCTGATGATAACCCTAACCCTAACCCTAACACTATCCTAGGCCTGATGATAACCCTAACCCTAACCCTAACACTATCCTAGGGCTGATGCTAACCCTAACCCTAACACTATCCTAGGGCTGATGCTAACCCTAACACTAACACTATCCTAGGGCTGATGCTAACCCTCACCCTACGCCTAACACTATCCTAGGGCTGATGCTAACCCTAACCCTAACGCTAACACTATCCTAGGGCTGAGGCTAACCCTAACCCTAACACTATCCTACGGCTGATGCTAACCCTAACCCTAAACATAACACTATCCTAAGGCTGATGGTAACCCTAACACTAACACTATCCTAAGCCTGGTGCTAACCCTAACTCTAACCCTAACAGTATCCTAGGGCTGATGCTAACCCTAACCCTAATGATATCCTAGGGCTGATGCTAACCCTAATCCTAACACTATCCTAGGGCTGATGCTAACCCTAACCCTAGCACTATCCTAGGCCTGAAGATAACCCTAACCTTAACCCTAACACTATCCTAGGGCTGATGCTAACCGTAACCCTAACACTATCCTAGGGCTGATGCTAACCCTAACCCTAACCCTAACACTATCCTAGGGCTGATGTTAACCCTAACCCTAGCACTATCCTAGGCCTGATGATAACCCTAACCCTTACCCTAACACTATCCTAGGCCTGATGCTAACCCTAAGCCTAACACTATCCTAGGCCTGATGCTAACCCTAACCCTAACCCTAACACTATCCTAGGGCTGATGCTAACCGTAACCCTAACACTATCCTAGGGCTGATGCTAACCCTAACCCTAACACTATCATAGGCCTGATGATAACCCTAACCCTAACCCTAACACTATCCTAGGGCTGATGCTAACCCTAACCCTAACACTATCCTAGGCCTGATGCTAACCCTAACCCTAACCCTAACACTATCCTAGGGTTTATGTTAACCCTAACCCTAACACTATCCTAGGGCTGATGCTAACCCTAACCCTAACCCTAACACTATCCTAGGGCTGATTCTAACCCTAACGCTAACCCTAACACTATCCTTGAACTTATGCTAACCCTAACCCTAACCCTAACACTATCCTAGGACTGATGATAACCCTAACCCTAACCCTAACACTATCCTAGGGTTTATGTTAACCCTAACCCTAACACTATCCTCGGGCTGATGCTTACCCTAAACCTAACCCTAACACTATCCTAGGGCGGATGCTAACCCTAACCCTAACCCTAACACTATCCTAGGGCTGATGCTAACCATAACACTAACACTATCCTAGGGCTGATGCTAACCCTAACCCTAACCCTAACAGTATCCTAGGGCTGATGCTAACCCTAACCCCAACTCTAAAACTATCTTAGTGCTGAGGCTAACCCCAACCCTAACACAATCCTACGGCTGATGCTAACCCTAACCTTAACCCTAACACTATCCTAGGGCTGATGCTAACCCTAACCCTGGCACTATCCTAGGCCTGATGCTAACCCTAACCCTAACCCTAACACTATCCTAGGGCTGATGCTAACCATAACCCTAACACTATCCTAGGGCTGATGCTAACCCTAACACTAACCCTAACACTATCCTAGGGCTGATGCTAACCCTAACCCTAACACTATCCTAGGCCTGATGGTAACCCTAACCCTAACCCTAACACTATCCCAGGGCTGATGCTAACCCTAACCCTAACACTATCCTAGGGCTGATGCTAACCCTAACCCTAACCCTAACACTATCCTAGGGCTGATGGTAACCCTAACCCTAACCCTAACACTATCCTAGGGCTGATGCTAAACTTAACCCTAACCCTAACACTGTGCTTGGGCTGATTCTAACCGTAACCCTAACACTATCCTAGGACTGATGCTAACCCTAATCCTTACCCTAACACTATCCTAGGGCTGATGCTAACCCTAACCCTAACACTATACTAGGGCTGATGCTAACCCTAACCCTAGCACTATCCTAGGCCTGAAGATAACCCTAACCTTAACCCTAACACTATCCTAGGGCTGATGCTAACCGTAACCCTAACACTATCCTAGGGCTGATGCTAACCCTAACCCTAACACTATCATAGGCCTGATGATAACCCTAACCCTAACCCTAACACTATCCTAGGGCTGATGCTAACCCTAACCCTAACACTATCCTAGGCCTGATGCTAACCCTAACCCTAACCCTAACACTATCCTAGGGCTGATGCTAACCCTAACCCTAACCCTAACACTATCCTAGGGCTGATGTTAACCCTAACCCTAGCACTATCCTAGGCCTGATGATAACCCTAACCCTTACCCTAACACTATCCTAGGCCTGATGCTAACCCTAAGCCTAACACTATCCTAGGCCTGATGCTAACCCTAACCCTAACCCTAACACTATCCTAGGGCTGATGCTAACCGTAACCCTAACACTATCCTAGGGCTGATGCTAACCCTAACCCTAACACTATCCTAGGGCTGATGCTAACCCTAACACTAACACTATCCTAGGGCTGATGCTAACCCTCACTCTACGCCTAACACTATCCTAGGGCTGATGCTAACCCTAACCCTAACGCTAACACTATCCTAGGGCTGAGGCTAACCCTAACCCTAACACTATCCTACGGCTGATGCTAACCCTAACCCAAACCCTAACACTATCCTAAGGCTGATGGTAACCCTAACACTAACACTATCCTAAGCCTGGTGCTAACCCTAACTCTAACCCTAACAGTATCCTAGGGCTGATGCTAACCCTAACCCTAATGATATCCTAGGGCTGATGCTAACCCTAACCCTAACACTATCCTAGGGCTGATGCTAACCCTAACCCTAGCACTATCCTAGGCCTGATGATAACCCTAACCCTAACCCTAACACTATCCTAGGGCTGATGCTAACCGTAAGCCTAACACTATCCTAGGGCTGATGCTAACCCTAACCCTAACACTATCATAGGCCTGATGATAACCCAAACCCTAACCCTAACACTATCCTAGGGCTCATGCTAACCCTAACCCTGACACTATCCTAGGCCTGATGCTAACCCTAACCCTAACCCTAACACTATCCTAGGGCTGATGCTAACCCTAACCCTAAACCTAACACTATCCTATGGTTGATGCTAACCCTAACCCTAACACTATCCTGGGCCTGATGCTAACCCTAACCCTAACCCTAACACTATCCTAGGGCTGATGCTAACCCTAACCCTAACACTATCCTAGGGCTGATGCTAACCCTAACCCTAACCCTAACACTATCCTAGGGCTGATGCTAAGCCTAACCCTAACACTATCATAGGCCTGATGATAACCCTAACCCTAACCCTAACACTATCCTAGGCCTGATGCTAACCCTAACCCTAACCCTAACACTATCCTAGGGCTGATGCTAACCCTAACCCTAACCCTAACACTATCCTAGGGCTGATTCTAACCCTAACGTTAACCCCAACACTATCCTTGAACTTATGCTAACCCTAACCCTAACCCTAACACTATCCTAGGCCTGATGATAACCCTAACCCTAACCCTAACACTATCCTAGGGCTGATGCTAACCCTAACCCTAACACTATCCTAGGCCTGATGCTAACCCTAACCCTAACCCTAACACTATCCTAGGGTTTATGTTAACCCTAACCCTAACACTATCTTAGGGCTGATGCTAACACTAACCCTAACCCTAACACTATACTAGGGCTGATTCTAACCCTAACGCTAAACCTAACACTATCCTTGAACTTATGATAACCCTAACCCTAACCCTAACACTATCCTAGGCCTGATGATAACCCTAACCCTGACCCCAACACTATCCTAGGGTTTATGTTAACCCTAACCCTAACACTATCCTAGGGCTGATGCTAACCCTAACCATAACCCTAACACTATCCTAGGCCGGATGCTAACCCTAACCCTAACCCTAACCCTAACACTACCCTAGGGCTGATGCTAACCCTAACCCTAACTCTAACACTATCTTAGGGCTGAGGATAACCCTAACCCTAACACTATCCTACGGCTGATGCTAACCCTAACCTTAACCCTAACAGTATCCTAGGGCTGGTGGTAACCCTAACCCTGACACTATCCTAGGCCTGATGCTAACCCTAACCCTAACCCTAACACTATCCTAGGGCTGATGCTAACCCTAACCCTAACACTATCCTAGGGCTGATGCTAACCCTAAACCTATCCCTAACACTATCCTTGGGCTGATGGTAACCCTAATCCTAACCCTAACACTATCCTAGGGCTGATGCTAAACTTAACCCTAACCTTAACACTATCCTTGGGCTGATTCTAACCGTAACCCTAACACTATCCTAGGCCTGATGCTAACCCTATCCCTTACCCTAACACTATCCTAGGGCTGATGGTAAACCTAACCATAACCCTAACACTACCCTAGGGCTGATGCTAACCCTAACCCTAACCCTAACACTATCCTAGGGGTGATGCTAACCCTAACCCTAACACTATCCTAGGCTTATGCTAACCCTAACCCTAACACTATCCTAGGGCTGATGCTAACCCTAACCCTAACCCTCACACTATCCTAGGCCTGATGCTAACCCTATCCATAACCCTAACACTCTCCTAGGGCTGAGGCTAACTCTAACCCTAACACTATCCTAGGGGTGATGCTAACCCTAACCCTAACCCAAACACTATCCTAGGGTTGATGCTAACCCTGACCCGAACCCTAACACTATCCTAGGGCTGATGCTAACCCTAACACTAACACTATCCTAGGGTTGATGCTAACCCTATCCCTAAACCTAACACTATCCTAGGGCGAATGCTAACCCTAACCCTAACCATAACACTATCCTAGGGCTCATGCTAACCCTAACCCTAACTCTAACACTATCTTAGGGCTGAGGCTAACCCTAACCCTAACACTATCCTACGGCTGATGCTAACCCTAACCCTAACCCTAACACTATCCTAGGGCTGATGCTAACCCTAACCCTAACACTATCCTAGGCCTGATGCTAACCCTAACCCTAACCCTAACACTATCCTAGGGCTGATGCTAACCCTAGCCCTAACACTATCCTAGGGCTGATGCTAACCCTAACCCTAACCCTAACACTATCCTAGGGGTGATGCTAACCCTAACCCTAACACTAACCTAGGCCTGAAGATAACCCTAACCCTAACCCTGACACTATCCTAGGGCTGATGCTAACCCTAACCCAACACTATCCTTGGGCTGATGCTAACCCTAGCCCTAACCATAACACTATCCTGGGGCTGATGCTAACCCTAACCCTAACACTATCCTAGGGCTGATGCTAACCCTAACCATAACCCTAACATTATCCCAGGGCTGATGCTAACCCTAACCCTAACACTATCCTAGGGCTGATGCTAACCCTAACAATAACCCTAACATTATCCTAGGGCTGATGCTAACCCTATCCCTAACCCTAACTCTATCCTAGGGCTGATGCTAACCCTAACACTAACACTATCCTAGGGCTGATGCTAACCCTCACCCTACCCCTAACACTATCCTAGGGCTGATGCTAACCCTAACCTTAACGCTAACACTATCCTAGGGCTGAGGCTAACCCTAACCCTAACACTATCCTAAGGCTGATGGTAACCCTAACACTAACACTATCCTAAGCCTGGTGCTAACCCTAACTCTAACCGTAACAGTATCCTAGGGCTGATGCTAACCCTAACTCTAATAATATCCTAGGGCTGATGCTAACACTAACCCTAACCCTAACACGATCCTAGGGCTGATGCTAACCCTAACCCTATCCCTAACACTATCCTAGGGCTCATGCTAACCCTAACCCTAACCCTAACACTATCCTAGGGCTGATGCTAACCCTAACCCTAACACTATCCGAGGGCTGATGCTAACCCTAACCCTAACCCTAACACTATCCTAGGGCGGATGCTAACCCTAACCCTAACCCTAACACTACCCTAGTGCTGATGCTAACCCTAACCCTAACTCTAACACTATCTTAGGGCTGAAGCTAACCCTAACCATAACACTATCCTACGGCTGATGCTATCCCTAACCTTAACCCTAACACTCTCCTAGGGCTGATGCTAACCCTAACCCTGACACTATCCTAGGCCTGATGCTAACCCTAACCCTAACCCTAACACTATCCTAGGGCTGATGGTAACCCTAACCCTAACACTATCCTAGGGCTGATGTTAACCCTAACCCTAACCCTAACACTATCCTTGGGCTGATGGTAACCCTAACCCTAACCCTAACACTATCCTAGGGCTGATGCTAAACTTAACCCTAACCCTAACACTATCCTTGGGCTGATTCTACCCGTAACCCTAACACTATCCTAGGCCTGATGCTAACCCTAACCCTTACCCTAACACTATCCTAGGGCTGATGCTAAACCTAACCATAACCCTAACACTATCCTAGGGCGGATGCTAACCCTAACCCTAACCCTAACACTATCCTAGGGGTGATGCTAACCCTAACCCTAACACTATCCTAGGCCTGATGCTAACCCTAACCCTAACACTATCCTAGGACTGATGCTAACACTAACCCTAACCCTCACACTATCCTAGGCCTGATGCTAACCCTATACATAACCCTAACACTCTCCTAGGGCTGAGGCTAACTCTAACCCTAACACTATCCTAGGGCTGATGCTAACCCTAACCCTAACCCAAACACTATCCTAGGGTTGATGCTAACCCTAACCCTAACACTATCCTAGGGCTGATCTAACCCTAACACTAACCCTAACACTATCCTAGGGTTGATGCTAACCCTAACCCTAACACTATCCTAGGGCTGATGCTAACCCTAACCCTAAACCTAACACTATCCTATGGTTGATGCTAACCCTAACCCTAACACTATCCTGGGCCTGATGCTAACCCTAACCCTAACCCTAACACTATCCTAGGGCTGATGCTAACCCTAACCCTAACACTATCCTTGGGCTGATGCTAACCCTAACCCTAACCCTAACACTATCCTAGGGCAGATGCTGACCCTAACGCTAACACTAACACTATCCTTGAACTGATGCTAACCCTAACCCTAACCCTAACACTATCCTAGGCCTGATGATAACCCTAACCCTAACCCTAACACTATCCTAGGGTTTATGTTAACCCTAACCCTAACACTATCCTAGGGCTGATGCTAACCCTAACCGTAACCCTAACACTATCCTAGGGCTGATGCTAACCCTAACACTAACACTATCCTAGGGCTGATGCTAACCCTATCCCTAAACCTAAAACTATCCTAGGGCGGATGCTAACCCTAACCCTAACCATAACACTTTCCTAGTGCTCATGCTAACCCTAACACTAACTCTAACACTATCTTCGGGCTGAGGCTAACCCTAACCCTAACACTATCCTACGGCTGATGCTAACCCTAACCCTAACCCTAACACTATCCTAGGGCTGATGCTAACCCTAACCCTAACACTATCCTAGGCCTGATGCTAACCCTAACCCTAACCCTAACACTATCCTAGGGCTGATGCTAACCCTAGCACTAACACTATCCTAGGGCTGATGCTAACCCTAACCCTAACCCTAACACTACCCTAGGGCTGATGCTAACCCTAACCCTAACACTATCCTAGGCCTGATGATAACCCTAACCCTAACCCTAACACTATCCTAGGGCTGATGCTAACCCTAACCCTAACACTATCCTAGGCCTGATGATAACCCTAACCCTAACCCTAACACTATCCTAGGCCTGATGATAACCCTAACCCTAACCCTAACACTATCCTAGGGCTGATGCTAACCCTAACCCTAACACTATCCTAGGGCTGATGCTAACCCTAACACTAACACTATCCTAGGGCTGATGCTAACCCTCACCCTACGCCTAACACTATCCTAGGGCTGATGCTAACCCTAACCCTAACGCTAACACTATCCTAGGGCTGAGGCTAACCCTAACCCTAACACTATCCTACGGCTGATGCTAACCCTAACCCTAAACATAACACTATCCTAAGGCTGATGGTAACCCTAACACTAACACTATCCTAAGCCTGGTGCTAACCCTAACTCTAACCCTAACAGTATCCTAGGGCTGATGCTAACCCTAACCCTAATGATATCCTAGGGCTGATGCTAACCCTAATCCTAACACTATCCTAGGGCTGATGCTAACCCTAACCCTAGCACTATCCTAGGCCTGAAGATAACCCTAACCTTAACCCTAACACTATCCTAGGGCTGATGCTAACCGTAACCCTAACACTATCCTAGGGCTGATGCTAACCCTAACCCTAACCCTAACACTATCCTAGGGCTGATGTTAACCCTAACCCTAGCACTATCCTAGGCCTGATGATAACCCTAACCCTTACCCTAACACTATCCTAGGCCTGATGCTAACCCTAAGCCTAACACTATCCTAGGCCTGATGCTAACCCTAACCCTAACCCTAACACTATCCTAGGGCTGATGCTAACCGTAACCCTAACACTATCCTAGGGCTGATGCTAACCCTAACCCTAACACTATCATAGGCCTGATGATAACCCTAACCCTAACCCTAACACTATCCTAGGGCTGATGCTAACCCTAACCCTAACACTATCCTAGGCCTGATGCTAACCCTAACCCTAACCCTAACACTATCCTAGGGTTTATGTTAACCCTAACCCTAACACTATCCTAGGGCTGATGCTAACCCTAACCCTAACCCTAACACTATCCTAGGGCTGATTCTAACCCTAACGCTAACCCTAACACTATCCTTGAACTTATGCTAACCCTAACCCTAACCCTAACACTATCCTAGGACTGATGATAACCCTAACCCTAACCCTAACACTATCCTAGGGTTTATGTTAACCCTAACCCTAACACTATCCTCGGGCTGATGCTTACCCTAAACCTAACCCTAACACTATCCTAGGGCGGATGCTAACCCTAACCCTAACCCTAACACTATCCTAGGGCTGATGCTAACCATAACACTAACACTATCCTAGGGCTGATGCTAACCCTAACCCTAACCCTAACAGTATCCTAGGGCTGATGCTAACCCTAACCCCAACTCTAAAACTATCTTAGTGCTGAGGCTAACCCCAACCCTAACACAATCCTACGGCTGATGCTAACCCTAACCTTAACCCTAACACTATCCTAGGGCTGATGCTAACCCTAACCCTGGCACTATCCTAGGCCTGATGCTAACCCTAACCCTAACCCTAACACTATCCTAGGGCTGATGCTAACCATAACCCTAACACTATCCTAGGGCTGATGCTAACCCTAACACTAACCCTAACACTATCCTAGGGCTGATGCTAACCCTAACCCTAACACTATCCTAGGCCTGATGGTAACCCTAACCCTAACCCTAACACTATCCCAGGGCTGATGCTAACCCTAACCCTAACACTATCCTAGGGCTGATGCTAACCCTAACCCTAACCCTAACACTATCCTAGGGCTGATGGTAACCCTAACCCTAACCCTAACACTATCCTAGGGCTGATGCTAAACTTAACCCTAACCCTAACACTGTGCTTGGGCTGATTCTAACCGTAACCCTAACACTATCCTAGGACTGATGCTAACCCTAATCCTTACCCTAACACTATCCTAGGGCTGATGCTAACCCTAACCCTAACACTATACTAGGGCTGATGCTAACCCTAACCCTAGCACTATCCTAGGCCTGAAGATAACCCTAACCTTAACCCTAACACTATCCTAGGGCTGATGCTAACCGTAACCCTAACACTATCCTAGGGCTGATGCTAACCCTAACCCTAACACTATCATAGGCCTGATGATAACCCTAACCCTAACCCTAACACTATCCTAGGGCTGATGCTAACCCTAACCCTAACACTATCCTAGGCCTGATGCTAACCCTAACCCTAACCCTAACACTATCCTAGGGCTGATGCTAACCCTAACCCTAACCCTAACACTATCCTAGGGCTGATGTTAACCCTAACCCTAGCACTATCCTAGGCCTGATGATAACCCTAACCCTTACCCTAACACTATCCTAGGCCTGATGCTAACCCTAAGCCTAACACTATCCTAGGCCTGATGCTAACCCTAACCCTAACCCTAACACTATCCTAGGGCTGATGCTAACCGTAACCCTAACACTATCCTAGGGCTGATGCTAACCCTAACCCTAACACTATCCTAGGGCTGATGCTAACCCTAACACTAACACTATCCTAGGGCTGATGCTAACCCTCACTCTACGCCTAACACTATCCTAGGGCTGATGCTAACCCTAACCCTAACGCTAACACTATCCTAGGGCTGAGGCTAACCCTAACCCTAACACTATCCTACGGCTGATGCTAACCCTAACCCAAACCCTAACACTATCCTAAGGCTGATGGTAACCCTAACACTAACACTATCCTAAGCCTGGTGCTAACCCTAACTCTAACCCTAACAGTATCCTAGGGCTGATGCTAACCCTAACCCTAATGATATCCTAGGGCTGATGCTAACCCTAACCCTAACACTATCCTAGGGCTGATGCTAACCCTAACCCTAGCACTATCCTAGGCCTGATGATAACCCTAACCCTAACCCTAACACTATCCTAGGGCTGATGCTAACCGTAAGCCTAACACTATCCTAGGGCTGATGCTAACCCTAACCCTAACACTATCATAGGCCTGATGATAACCCAAACCCTAACCCTAACACTATCCTAGGGCTCATGCTAACCCTAACCCTGACACTATCCTAGGCCTGATGCTAACCCTAACACTAACCCTAACACTATCCTAGGGCTGATGCTAACCCTAACCCTAACCCTAACACTATCCTAGGGCTGATGCTAACCCTAACCCTAGCACTACCCTAGGCCTGATGATAACCCTAACCCTAACCCTAACACTATCCTAGGGCTGATGCTAACCCTAACCCTAACACTATCCTAGGCCTGATGCTAACCCTAACCCTAACCCTAACACTATCCTTGGGCTGATGCTAACCCTAACCCTAACACTATCCTAGGGCTGATGCTAACCCTAACCCTACACTATCATAGGCCTGATGATAACCCTAACCCTAACCCTAACACTATCCTAGGGCTGATGCTAACCCTAACCCTAACACTATCCTAGGCCTGATGCTAACCCTAACCCTAACCCTAACACTATCCTAGGGTTTATGTTAACCCTAACCCTAACACTATCCTAGGGCTGATGCTAACCCTAACCCTAACCCTAACACTATCCTAGGGCTGATTCTAACCCTAACGCTAACCCTAACACTATCCTTGAACTTATGCTAACCCTAACCCTAACCCTAACACTATCCTAGGACTGATGATAACCCTAACCCTAACCCTAACACTATCCTAGGGTTTATGTTAACCCTAACCCTAACACTATCCTAGGGCTGATGCTTACCCTAACCCTAACCCTAACACTATCCTAGGGCGGATGCTAACCCTAACCCTAACCCTAACACTATCCTAGGGCTGATGCTAACCATAACACTAACACTATCCTAGGGCTGATGCTAACACTAACCCTAACCCTAACAGTATCCTAGGGCTGATGCTAACCCTAACCCTAACTCTAACACTATCTTAGTGCTGAGGCTAACCCTAACCCTAACACTATCCTACGGCTGATGCTAACCCTAACCTTAACCCTAACACTATCCTAGGGCTGATGCTAACCCTAACCCTGACACTATCCTAGGCCTGATGCTAACCCTAACCCTAACCCTAACACTATCCTAGGGCTGATGCTAACCCTAACCCTAACACTATCCTAGGGCTGATGCTAACCCTAACACTAACCCTAACACTATCCTAGGGCTGATGCTAACCCTCACCCTAACACTATCCTAGGCCTGATGATAACCCTAACCCTAACCCTAACACTATCCCAGGGCTGATGCTAACCCTAACCCTAACACTATCCTAGGGCTGATGCTAACCCTAACCCTAACCCTAACACTATCCTAGGGCTGATGGTAACCCTAACCCTAACCCTAACACTATCCTAGGGCTGATGCTAAACTTAACCCTAACCCTAACACTGTCCTTGGGCTGATTCTAACCGTAACCCTAACACTATCCTAGGACTGATGCTAACCCTAAGCCTTACCCTAACACTATCCTAGGGCTGATGCTAAACCTAACCCTAACACTATCCTAGGCCTGATGCTAACCCTAACCCTAACACTATCCTAGGGCTGATGCTAACCCTAACCCTAACACTCACACTATCCTAGGCCTGATGCTAACCCAATCTCTAATCCTAACACTCTCCTAGGGCTGAGGCTAACTCTAACCCTAACACTATCCTAGGGCTGATGCTAACCCTAACCCTAACCCAAACACTATCCTAGGGTTGATGCTAACCCTAACCCTAACACTATCCTAGGGCTGATGCTAACCCTAACCCTAACCCTAACACTATCCTAGGGCTGATGCTAACCCTAACTTTAACACTATCCTTGGGCTGATGCTAACCCTAACCCTAACCCTAACACTATCCTAGGGCAGATGCTAACCCTAACGCTAACCCTAACACTATCCTTTAACTGATGCTAACACTAACCCTAACCCTAACACTATCCTAGGCCTGACGCTAACACTAACCCTAACAATATCCTAGGGCTGATGCTAACCCTAACCCTAACCCTAACACTATCCTAGGGCTGATGCTAACCCTAACCCTAACACTATCCTAGGGCTGATGATAACCCTAACCCTAACCCTAACACTATCCTAGGGGTGATGCTAACCCTAACCCTAACACTATCCTAGGCCTGATGCTAACCCTAACCCTAACACTATCCTAGGCCTGATGCTAACCCTATCCATAACCCTAACACTCTCCTAGGGCTGAGGCTAACTCTAACCCTAACACTATCCTAGGGCTGATGCTAACCCTAACCCTAACCCAAACACTATCCTAGGGTTGATGCTAACCCTAACCCTAACACTATCCTAGGGCTGATGCTAACCCTAACCCTAACCCTAACACTATCCTAGGGCTGATGCTAACCCTAACCCTAACACTATCCTGGGCCTGATGCTAACCCTAACCCTAACCCTAACACTATCCTAGGGCTGATGCTAACCCTAACCCTAACACTATCCTTGGGCTGATGCTAACCCTAACCCTAACCCTAACACTATCCTAGGGCAGATGCTAACCCTAACGCTAACCCTAACACTATCCTTGAACTGATGCTAACCCTAACCCTAACCCTAACACTATCCTAGGCTGATGATAACCCTAACCCTAACCCTAACACTATCCTAGGGCTGATGCTAACCCTAACCCTAACACTATCCTAGGGCTGATGCTAACCCTAACACTAACACTATCCTAGGGCTGTTGCTAACCCTAACCGTAACCCTAACACTATCTTAGGGCTGATGCTAACCCTAACACTAACACTATCCTAGGGCTGATGCTAACCCTATCCCTAAACCTAACACTATCCTAGGGCGGATGCTAACCCTAACCCTAACCATAACACTTTCCTAGGGCTCATGCTAACCCTAACCCTAACTCTAACACTATCTTAGGGCTGAGGCTAACCCTAACCCTAACACTATCCTACGGCTGATGCTAACCCTAACCCTAACCCTAACACTATCCTAGGGCTGATGCTAACCCTAACCCTAACACTATCCTAGGCCTGATGCTAACCCTAACCCTAACCCTAACACTATCCTAGGGCTGATTCCTACCCTAGCCCTAACACTATCCTAGGGCTGATGCTAACCCTAACCCTAACCCTAACACTATCCTAGGGCTGATGCTAACCCTAACCCTAACACTATCCTAGGCCTGATGATAACCCTAACCCTAACCCTAACACTATCCTAGGGCTGATGCTAACCCTAACCCTAACACTATCCTAGGCCTGATGATAACCCTAACCCTAACCCTAACACTATCCTAGGCCTGATGATAACCCTAACCCTAACCCTAACACTATCCTAGGGCTGATGCTAACCCTAACCCTAACACTATCCTAGGGCTGATGCTAACCCTAACACTAACACTATCCTAGGGCTGATGCTAACCCTCACCCTACGCCTAACACTATCCTAGGGCTGATGCTAACCCTAACCCTAACGCTAACACTATCCTAGGGCTGAGGCTAACCCTAACCCTAACACTATCCTACGGCTGATGCTAACCCTAACCCTAACCCTAACACTATCCTAAGGCTGATGGTAACCCTAACACTAACACTATCCTAAGCCTGGTGCTAACCCTAACTCTAACCCTAACAGTATCCTAGGGCTGATGCTAACCCTAACCCTAATGATATCCTAGGGCTGATGCTAACTCTAACCCTAACACTATCCTAGGGCTGATGCTAACCCTAACCCAAGCACTATCCTAGGCCTGATGATAACCCTAACCGTAACCCTAACACTATCCTAGGGCTGATGCTAACCCTAACACTAACACTATCCTAGGGCTGATGCTAACCCTATCCCTAAACCTAACACTATCCTAGGGCGGATGCTAACCCTAACCCTAACCATAACACTTTCCTAGGGCTCATGCTAACCCTAACCCTAACTCTAACACTATCTTAGGGCTGAGGCTAACCCTAACCCTAACACTATCCTACGGCTGATGCTAACCCTAACCCTAACCCTAACACTATCCTAGGGCTGATGCTAACCCTAACCCTAACACTATCCTAGGCCTGAGGCTAACCCTAACCCTAACCCTAACACTATCCTAGGGCTGATGCTAACCCTAGCCCTAACACTATCCTAGGGCTGATGCTAACCCTAACCCTAACCCTAACACTATCCTAGGGCTGATGCTAACCCTAACCCTAACACTATCCTAGGCCTGATGATAACCCTAACCCTAACGCTAACACTATCCTAGGGCTGATGCTAACCCTAACCCTAACACTATCCTAGGCTTGATGATAACCCTAACCCTAACCCTAACACTATCCTAGGCCTGATGATAACCCTAACCCTAACCCTAACACTATCCTAGGGCTGATGCTAACCCTAACCCTAACACTATCCTAGGCCTGATGATAACCCTAACCCTAACCCTAATACTATCCTAGGGCTGATGCTAACCCTAACACTAACACTATCCTAGGGCTGATGCTAACCCTAACACTAACACTATCCTAGGGCTGATGCTAACCCTCACTCTACGCCTAACACTATCCTAGGGCTGATGCTAACCCTAACCCTAACGCTAACACTATCCTAGGGCTGAGGCTAACCCTAACCCTAACACTATCCTACGGCTGATGCTAACCCTAACCCAAACTCTAACACTATCCTAAGGCTGATGGTAACCCTAACACTAACACTATCCTAAGCCTGGTGCTAACCCTAACTCTAACCCTAACAGTATCCTAGGGCTGATGCTAACCCTAACCCTAATGATATCCTAGGGCTGATGCTAACCCTAACCCTAACACTATCCTAGGCCTGATGATAACCCTAACCCTAACCCTAACACTATCCCAGGGCTGATGCTAACCCTAACCCTAACCCTAACACTATCCTAGGGCTGATGGTAACCCTAACCCTAACCCTAACACTATCCTAGGGCTGATGCTAAACTTAACCCTAACCCTAACACTGTCCTTGGGCTGATTCTAACCGTAACCCTAACACTATCCTAGGACTGATGCTAACCCTAAGCCTTACCCTAACACTATCCTAGGGCTGATGCTAAACCTAACCCTAACACTATCCTAGGCCTGATGCTAACCCTAACCCTAACACTATCCTAGGGTTTATGTTAACCCTAACCCTAACACTACCCTAGGGCTGATGCTAACCTTAACCCTAAACCTAACAGTATCCTAGGGCGGATGCTAACCCTAACCCTAAACCTAACACTATCCTAGGGCTCATGCTAACCCTAACCCTAACTCTAACACTATCATAGGGCTGAGGCTAACCCTAACCCTAACACTATCCTACGGCTGATGCTAACCCTAACCCTAACCCTAACACTATCGTAGGGCTGATGCTAACCCTAACCCTAACACTATCCTAGGGCTGATGCTAACCCTAACCCTAACCCTAACACTATCCTGGGGCTGATGCTAACCCTAACCCTAACACTATCCTAGGGCTGATGCTAACCCTAACCCTAACCCTAACACTATCGTAGGGCTGATGCTAACCCTAACCCTAACACTATCCTAGGGCTGATGCTAACCCTAACCCTAACCCTAACATTATCCCAGGGCTGATGCTAACCCTAACCCTAACACTATCCTAGGGCTGATGCTAACCCTAACCCTAAACCTAACACTATCCTAGGGCTGATGCTAACCCTAACACTAACCCTAACACTATCCTAGAGCTGATGCTAACCCTAACCCTAACCCTAATACTATCCTAGGGCTGATGCTAACCCTAACCCTAACCCTAACACTATCCTAGGGCTGATGCAAACCCTAACACTAACACTATCCTAGGGCTGATGCTATCCCTCACCCTACCCCTAACACTATCCTAGGGCTGATGCTAACCCTAACCCTAACGCTAACACTATCCTAGGGCTGAGGCTAACCCTAACCCTAACACTATCCTACGGCTGATGCTAACCCTAACCCTAACCCTAACACTATCCTAAGCCTGATGGTAACCCTAACACTAACACTATCCTACGCCTGGTGCTAACCCTAACTCTAACCCTAACAGTATCCTAGGGCTGATTCTAACCCTAACCCTAATAATATCCTAGCGCTGATGCTAACACTAACCCTAACCCTAACACTATCCTAGGGCTGATGCTAACCCGAACCCTAACCCTAACACTGTCCTAGGGCTGATGCTAACCCTAACCCTAACACTATCCTAGGCCTGATGAGAAACCTAACCCTAACCCTAACACTATCCTAGGGCTGATGCTAACCCTAACCCTAACACTATCCTAGGCCTGATGCTAACCCTAACCCTAACCCTCACACTATCCTAGGGCTGATGCTAACCCTAAACCTAACACTATCCTAGGGCTGATGCTAACCCTAACCCTAACCCTAACACTATCCTAGGGCTGATGCTAAGCCTAACCCTAACACTATCATAGGCCTGATGATAACCCTAACCCTAACCCTAACACTATCCTAGGCCTGATGCTAACCCTAACCCTAACCCTAACACTATCCTAGGGCTGATGCTAAACTTAACCCTAACCCTAACACTATCCTAGGGCTGATTCTAACCCTAACGTTAACCCTAACACTATCCTTGAACTTATGCTAACCCTAACCCTAACCCTAACACTATCCTAGGCCTGATGATAACCCTAACCCTAACCCTAACACTATCCTAGGGCTGATGCTAACCCTAACCCTAACACTATCTTAGGGCTGATGCTAACACTAACCCTATCCCTAACACTATCCTAGGGCTGATTCTAACCCTAACGCTAAACCTAACACTATCCTTGAACTTATGCTAACCCTAACCCTAACCCTAACACTATCCTAGGCCTGATGATAACCCTAACCCTGACCCCAACACTATCCTAGGGTTTATGTTAACCCTAACCCTAACACTATCCTAGGGCTGATGCTAACCCTAACCCTAACCCTAACACTATCCTAGGCCGGATGCTAACCCTAACCCTAACCCTAACACTACCCTAGGGCTGATGCTAACCCTAACCCTAACTCTAACACTATCTTAGGGCTGAGGCTAACCCTAACCCTAACACTATCCTACGGCTGATGCTAACCCTAACCCTAAACCTAACACTATCCTAGGGCTGGTGCTAACCCTAACCCTGACACTATCCTAGGCCTGATGCTAACCCTAACCCTAACCCTAACACTATCCTAGGGCTGATGCTAACCCTAACCCTTACCCTAACACTATCCTAGGGCTGATGCTAACCCTAACCCTAACACTATCCTAGGGCTGATGCTAACCCTAACCTTAACCCTAGCACTATCCTAGGGCTGATGCTAACCCTAACGCTAACCCTAACACTATCCTTGAACTGATGCTAACCCTAACCCTAACCCTAACACTATCCTAGGCCTGATGATAACCCTAACCCTAACCCTAACACTATCCTAGGGTTTATGTTAACCCTAACCCTAACACTATCCTAGGGCTGATGCTAACCCTAACGCTAACCCTAACACTATCCTTGAACTGATGCTAACCCTAACCCTAACCCTAACACTATCCTAGGCCTGATGATAACCCTAACCCTAACCCTAACACTATCCTAGGGTTTATGTTAACCCTAACCCTAACACTATCCTAGGGCTGATGCTAACCTTAACCCTAAACCTAACACTATCCTAGGGCGGATGCTAACCCTAACCCTAACCCTATCACTATCCTAGGGCTCATGCTAACCCTAACCCTAACTCTAACACTATCTTAGGGCTGAGGCTAACCCTAACACTAACACTGTCCTACGGCTGATGCTAACCCTAACCCTAACCCTAACACTATCCTGGGGCTGATGCTAACCCTAACCCTAACACTATCCTAGGGCTGATGCTAACCCTAACCCTAACCCTAACACTATCCTAGGGCTGATGCTAACCCTAACCCTAACACTATCCTAGGGCTGATGCTAACCCTAACCCTAACCCTAACATTATCCCAGGGCTGATGCTAACCCTAACCCTAACACTATCCTAGGGCTGATGCTAACCCTAACCCTAAACCTAACACTATCCTAGGGCTGATGCTAACCCTAACACTAACCCTAACACTATCCTAGAGCTGATGCTAACCCTAACCCTAACCCTAATACTATCCTAGGGCTGATGCTAACCCTAACCCTAACCCTAACACTATCCTAGGGCTGATGCAAACCCTAACACTAACACTATCCTAGGGCTGATGCTAACCCTCACCCTACCCCTAACAATATCCTAGGGCTCATGCTAACCCTAACCCTAACGCTAACACTATCCTAGGGCTGAGGCTAATCCTAACCCTAACACTATCCTACGGCTGATGCTAACCCTAACCCTAACCCTAACACTATCCTAAGCCTGATGGTAACCCTAACTCTAACCCTAACAGTATCCTAGGGCTGATTCTAACCCTAACCCTAATAATATCCTAGGGCTGATGCTAACAGTAACACTAACCCTAACACTATCCTAGGGCTGATGCTAACCCGAACCCTAACCCTAACACTATCCTAGGGCTGATGCTAACCCTAACCCTAACACTATCAAAGGCCTGATGAGAACCCTAACCCTAACCCTAACACTATCCTAGGGCTGATGCTAACCCTAACCCTAACACTATCCTAGGCCTGATGCTAACCCTAACCCTAACCCTAACACTATCCTAGGGCTGATGCTAACCCTAACCCTAACACTATCCTAGGGCTGATGCTAACCCTAACCCTAACCCTAACACTATCCTAGGGCTGATGCTAAGCCTAACCCTAACACTATCATAGGCCTGATGATAACCCTAACCCTAACCCTAACACTATCCTAGGCCTGATGCTAACCCTAACCCTAACCCTAACACTATCCTAGGGCTGATGCTAACCCTAACCCTAACCCTAACACTATCCTAGGGCTGATTCTAACCCTAACGTTAACCCCAACACTATCCTTGAACTTATGCTAACCCTAACCCTAACCCTAACACTATCCTAGGCCTGATGATAACCCTAACCCTAACCCTAACACTATCCTAGGGCTGATGCTAACCCTAACCCTAACACTATCCTAGGCCTGATGCTAACCCTAACCCTAACCCTAACACTATCCTAGGGTTTATGTTAACCCTAACCCTAACACTATCTTAGGGCTGATGCTAACACTAACCCTAACCCTAACACTATACTAGGGCTGATTCTAACCCTAACGCTAAACCTAACACTATCCTTGAACTTATGATAACCCTAACCCTAACCCTAACACTATCCTAGGCCTGATGATAACCCTAACCCTGACCCCAACACTATCCTAGGGTTTATGTTAACCCTAACCCTAACACTATCCTAGGGCTGATGCTAACCCTAACCATAACCCTAACACTATCCTAGGCCGGATGCTAACCCTAACCCTAACCCTAACCCTAACACTACCCTAGGGCTGATGCTAACCCTAACCCTAACTCTAACACTATCTTAGGGCTGAGGATAACCGTAACCCTAACACTATCCTACGGCTGATGCTAACCCTAACCTTAACCCTAACAGTATCCTAGGGCTGGTGGTAACCCTAACCCTGACACTATCCTAGGCCTGATGCTAACCCTAACCCTAACCCTAACACTATCCTAGGGCTGATGCTAACCCTAACCCTAACACTATCCTAGGGCTGATGCTAACCCTAAACCTATCCCTAACACTATCCTTGGGCTGATGGTAACCCTAATCCTAACCCTAACACTATCCTAGGGCTGATGCTAAACTTAACCCTAACCCTAACACTATCCTTGGGCTGATTCTAACCGTAACCCTAACACTATCCTAGGCCTGATGCTAACCCTATCCCTTACCCTAACACTATCCTAGGGCTGATGGTAAACCTAACCATAACCCTAACACTACCCTAGGGCTGATGCTAACCCTAACCCTAACCCTAACACTATCCTAGGGGTGATGCTAACCCTAACCCTAACACTATCCTAGGCTTATGCTAACCCTAACCCTAACACTATCCTAGGGCTGATGCTAACCCTAACCCTAACCCTCACACTATCCTAGGCCTGATGCTAACCCTATCCATAACCCTAACACTCTCCTAGGGCTGAGGCTAACTCTAACCCTAACACTATCCTAGGGGTGATGCTAACCCTAACCCTAACCCAAACACTATCCTAGGGTTGATGCTAACCCTAACCCTAACACTATCCTAGGACTGATGCTAACCCTAACCCTAACCCTAACACTATCCTAGGGCTGATGCTAACCCTAACCCTAACACTATCCTGGGCCTGATGCTAACCCTAACCCTAACCCTAACACTATCCTAGGGCTGATGCTAACCCTAACCCTAACACTATCCTTGGGCTGATGCTAACCCTAACCCTAACCCTAACAATATCCTAGGGCAGATGCTAACCCTAACTCTAACCCTAACACTATCCTTGAACTGATGCTAACCCTAACCCTAACCCTAACACTATCCTAGGCCTGATGATAACCCTAACCCTAACCCTAACAGTATCCTAGGGTTTATGTTAACCCTAACCCTAACACTATCCTAGGGCTGATGCTAACCCTGACCCTAACCCTAACACTATCCTAGGGCTGATGCTAACCCTAACACTAACACTATCCTAGGGTTGATGCTAACCCTATCCCTAAACCTAACACTATCCTAGGGCGAATGCTAACCCTAACCCTAACCATAACACTATCCTAGGGCTCATGCTAACCCTAACCCTAACTCTAACACTATCTTAGGGCTGAGGCTAACCCTAACCCTAACACTATCCTACGGCTGATGCTAACCCTAACCCTAACCCTAACACTATCCTAGGGCTGATGCTAACCCTAACCCTAACACTATCCTAGGCCTGATGCTAACCCTAACCCTAACCCTAACACTATCCTAGGGCTGATGCTAACCCTAGCCCTAACACTATCCTAGGGCTGATGCTAACCCTAACCCTAACCCTAACACTATCCTAGGGGTGATGCTAACCCTAACCCTAACACTAACCTAGGCCTGAAGATAACCCTAACCCTAACCCTGACACTATCCTAGGGCTGATGCTAACCCTAACCCTAACACTATCCTTGGGCTGATGCTAACCCTAGCCCTAACCATAACACTATCCTGGGGCTGATGCTAACCCTAACCCTAACACTATCCTAGGGCTGATGCTAACCCTAACCATAACCCTAACATTATCCCAGGGCTGATGCTAACCCTAACCCTAACACTATCCTAGGGCTGATGCTAACCCTAACAATAACCCTAACATTATCCTAGGGCTGATGCTAACCCTATCCCTAACCCTAACTCTATCCTAGGGCTGATGCTAACCCTAACACTAACACTATCCTAGGGCTGATGCTAACCCTCACCCTACCCCTAACACTATCCTAGGGCTGATGCTAACCCTAACCTTAACGCTAACACTATCCTAGGGCTGAGGCTAACCCTAACCCTAACACTATCCTAAGGCTGATGGTAACCCTAACACTAACACTATCCTAAGCCTGGTGCTAACCCTAACTCTAACCGTAACAGTATCCTAGGGCTGATGCTAACCCTAACTCTAATAATATCCTAGGGCTGATGCTAACACTAACCCTAACCCTAACACGATCCTAGGGCTGATGCTAACCCTAACCCTAACCCTAACACTATCCTAGGGCTCATGCTAACCCTAACCCTAACACTATCCTAGGCCTGATGCTAACCCTAACCCTAACCCTAACACTATCCTAGGGCTGATGCTAACCCTAACCCTAACACTATCCGAGGGCTGATGCTAACCCTAACCCTAACCCTAACACTATCCTAGGGCGGATGCTAACCCTAACCCTAACCCTAACACTACCCTAGTGCTGATGCTAACCCTAACCCTAACTCTAACACTATCTTAGGGCTGAAGCTAACCCTAACCATAACACTATCCTACGGCTGATGCTATCCCTAACCTTAACCCTAACACTCTCCTAGGGCTGATGCTAACCCTAACCCTGACACTATCCTAGGCCTGATGCTAACCCTAACCCTAACCCTAACACTATCCTAGGGCTGATGGTAACCCTAACCCTAACACTATCCTAGGGCTGATGTTAACCCTAACCCTAACCCTAACACTATCCTTGGGCTGATGGTAACCCTAACCCTAACCCTAACACTATCCTAGGGCTGATGCTAAACTTAACCCTAACCCTAACACTATCCTTGGGCTGATTCTACCCGTAACCCTAACACTATCCTAGGCCTGATGCTAACCCTAACCCTTACCCTAACACTATCCTAGGGCTGATGCTAAACCTAACCATAACCCTAACACTATCCTAGGGCGGATGCTAACCCTAACCCTAACCCTAACACTATCCTAGGGGTGATGCTAACCCTAACCCTAACACTATCCTAGGCCTGATGCTAACCCTAACCCTAACACTATCCTAGGACTGATGCTAACACTAACCCTAACCCTCACACTATCCTAGGCCTGATGCTAACCCTATACATAACCCTAACACTCTCCTAGGGCTGAGGCTAACTCTAACCCTAACACTATCCTAGGGCTGATGCTAACCCTAACCCTAACCCAAACACTATCCTAGGGTTGATGCTAACCCTAACCCTAACACTATCCTAGGGCTGATCTAACCCTAACCCTAACCCTAACACTATCCTAGGGTTGATGCTAACCCTAACCCTAACACTATCCTAGGGCTGATGCTAACCCTAACCATAAACCTAACACTATCCTATGGTTGATGCTAACCCTAACCCTAACACTATCCTGGGCCTGATGCTAACCCTAACCCTAACCCTAACACTATCCTAGGGCTGATGCTAACCCTAACCCTAACACTATCCTTGGGCTGATGCTAACCCTAACCCTAACCCTAACACTATCCTAGGGCAGATGCTGACCCTAACGCTAACACTAACACTATCCTTGAACTGATGCTAACCCTAACCCTAACCCTAACACTATCCTAGGCCTGATGATAACCCTAACCCTAACCCTAACACTATCCTAGGGTTTATGTTAACCCTAACCCTAACACTATCCTAGGGCTGATGCTAACCCTAACCGTAACCCTAACACTATCCTAGGGCTGATGCTAACCCTAACACTAACACTATCCTAGGGCTGATGCTAACCCTATCCCTAAACCTAAAACTATCCTAGGGCGGATGCTAACCCTAACCCTAACCATAACACTTTCCTAGTGCTCATGCTAACCCTAACACTAACTCTAACACTATCTTCGGGCTGAGGCTAACCCTAACCCTAACACTATCCTACGGCTGATGCTATCCCTAACCCTAACCCTAACACTATCCTAGGGCTGATGCTAACCCTAACCCTAACACTATCCTAGGCCTGATGCTAACCCTAACCCTAACCCTAACACTATCCTAGGGCTGATGCTAACCCTAGCACTAACACTATCCTAGGGCTGATGCTAACCCTAACCCTAACCCTAACACTACCCTAGGGCTGATGCTAACCCTAACCCTAACACTATCCTAGGCCTGATGATAACCCTAACCCTAACCCTAACACTATCCTAGGGCTGATGCTAACCCTAACCCTAACACTATCCTAGGCCTGATGATAACCCTAACCCTAACCCTAACACTATCCTAGGCCTGATGATAACCCTAACCCTAACCCTAACACTATCCTAGGGCTGATGCTAACCCTAACCCTAACACTATCCTAGGGCTGATGCTAACCCTAACACTAACACTATCCTAGGGCTGATGCTAACCCTCACCCTACGCCTAACACTATCCTAGGGCTGATGCTAACCCTAACCCTAACGCTAACACTATCCTAGGGCTGAGGCTAACCCTAACCCTAACACTATCCTACGGCTGATGCTAACCCTAACCCTAAACATAACACTATCCTAAGGCTGATGGTAACCCTAACACTAACACTATCCTAAGCCTGGTGCTAACCCTAACTCTAACCCTAACAGTATCCTAGGGCTGATGCTAACCCTAACCCTAATGATATCCTAGGGCTGATGCTAACCCTAATCCTAACACTATCCTAGGGCTGATGCTAACCCTAACCCTAGCACTATCCTAGGCCTGAAGATAACCCTAACCTTAACCCTAACACTATCCTAGGGCTGATGCTAACCGTAACCCTAACACTATCCTAGGGCTGATGCTAACCCTAACCCTAACCCTAACACTATCCTAGGGCTGATGTTAACCCTAACCCTAGCACTATCCTAGGCCTGATGATAACCCTAACCCTTACCCTAACACTATCCTAGGCCTGATGCTAACCCTAAGCCTAACACTATCCTAGGCCTGATGCTAACCCTAACCCTAACCCTAACACTATCCTAGGGCTGATGCTAACCGTAACCCTAACACTATCCTAGGGCTGATGCTAACCCTAACCCTAACACTATCATAGGCCTGATGATAACCCTAACCCTAACCCTAACACTATCCTAGGGCTGATGCTAACCCTAACCCTAACACTATCCTAGGCCTGATGCTAACCCTAACCCTAACCCTAACACTATCCTAGGGTTTATGTTAACCCTAACCCTAACACTATCCTAGGGCTGATGCTAACCCTAACCCTAACCCTAACACTATCCTAGGGCTGATTCTAACCCTAACGCTAACCCTAACACTATCCTTGAACTTATGCTAACCCTAACCCTAACCCTAACACTATCCTAGGACTGATGATAACCCTAACCCTAACCCTAACACTATCCTAGGGTTTATGTTAACCCTAACCCTAACACTATCCTCGGGCTGATGCTTACCCTAAACCTAACCCTAACACTATCCTAGGGCGGATGCTAACCCTAACCCTAACCCTAACACTATCCTAGGGCTGATGCTAACCATAACACTAACACTATCCTAGGGCTGATGCTAACCCTAACCCTAACCCTAACAGTATCCTAGGGCTGATGCTAACCCTAACCCCAACTCTAAAACTATCTTAGTGCTGAGGCTAACCCCAACCCTAACACAATCCTACGGCTGATGCTAACCCTAACCTTAACCCTAACACTATCCTAGGGCTGATGCTAACCCTAACCCTGGCACTATCCTAGGCCTGATGCTAACCCTAACCCTAACCCTAACACTATCCTAGGGCTGATGCTAACCATAACCCTAACACTATCCTAGGGCTGATGCTAACCCTAACACTAACCCTAACACTATCCTAGGGCTGATGCTAACCCTAACCCTAACACTATCCTAGGCCTGATGGTAACCCTAACCCTAACCCTAACACTATCCCAGGGCTGATGCTAACCCTAACCCTAACACTATCCTAGGGCTGATGCTAACCCTAACCCTAACCCTAACACTATCCTAGGGCTGATGGTAACCCTAACCCTAACCCTAACACTATCCTAGGGCTGATGCTAAACTTAACCCTAACCCTAACACTGTGCTTGGGCTGATTCTAACCGTAACCCTAACACTATCCTAGGACTGATGCTAACCCTAATCCTTACCCTAACACTATCCTAGGGCTGATGCTAACCCTAACCCTAACACTATACTAGGGCTGATGCTAACCCTAACCCTAGCACTATCCTAGGCCTGAAGATAACCCTAACCTTAACCCTAACACTATCCTAGGGCTGATGCTAACCGTAACCCTAACACTATCCTAGGGCTGATGCTAACCCTAACCCTAACACTATCATAGGCCTGATGATAACCCTAACCCTAACCATAACACTATCCTAGGGCTGATGCTAACCCTAACCCTAACACTATCCTAGGCCTGATGCTAACCCTAACCCTAACCCTAACACTATCCTAGGGCTGATGCTAACCCTAACCCTAACCCTAACACTATCCTAGGGCTGATGTTAACCCTAACCCTAGCACTATCCTAGGCCTGATGATAACCCTAACCCTTACCCTAACACTATCCTAGGCCTGATGCTAACCCTAAGCCTAACACTATCCTAGGCCTGATGCTAACCCTAACCCTAACCCTAACACTATCCTAGGGCTGATGCTAACCGTAACCCTAACACTATCCTAGGGCTGATGCTAACCCTAACCCTAACACTATCCTAGGGCTGATGCTAACCCTAACACTAACACTATCCTAGGGCTGATGCTAACCCTCACTCTACGCCTAACACTATCCTAGGGCTGATGCTAACCCTAACCCTAACGCTAACACTATCCTAGGGCTGAGGCTAACCCTAACCCTAACACTATCCTACGGCTGATGCTAACCCTAACCCAAACCCTAACACTATCCTAAGGCTGATGGTAACCCTAACACTAACACTATCCTAAGCCTGGTGCTAAACCTAACTCTAACCCTAACAGTATCCTAGGGCTGATGCTAACCCTAACCCTAATGATATCCTAGGGCTGATGCTAACCCTAACCCTAACACTATCCTAGGGCTGATGCTAACCCTAACCCTAGCACTATCCTAGGCCTGATGATAACCCTAACCCTAACCCTAACACTATCCTAGGGCTGATGCTAACCGTAAGCCTAACACTATCCTAGGGCTGATGCTAACCCTAACCCTAACACTATCATAGGCCTGATGATAACCCAAACCCTAACCCTAACACTATCCTAGGGCTCATGCTAACCCTAACCCTGACACTATCCTAGGCCTGATGCTAACCCTAACACTAACCCTAACACTATCCTAGGGCTGATGCTAACCCTAACCCTAACCCTAACACTATCCTAGGGCTGATGCTAACCCTAACCCTAGCACTATCCTAGGCCTGATGATAACCCTAACCCTAACCCTAACACTATCCTAGGGCTGATGCTAACCCTAACCCTAACACTATCCTAGGCCTGATGCTAACCCTAACCCTAACCCTAACACTATCCTAGGGCTGATGCTAACCCTAACCCTAACACTATCCTAGGGCTGATGCTAACCCTAACCCTACACTATCATAGGCCTGATGATAACCCTAACCCTAACCCTAACACTATCCTAGGGCTGATGCTAACCCTAACCCTAACACTATCCTAGGCCTGATGCTAACCCTAACCCTAACCCTAACACTATCCTAGGGTTTATGTTAACCCTAACCCTAACACTATCCTAGGGCTGATGCTAACCCTAACCCTAACCCTAACACTATCCTAGGGCTGATTCTAACCCTAACGCTAACCCTAACACTATCCTTGAACTTATGCTAACCCTAACCCTAACCCTAACACTATCCTAGGACTGATGATAACCCTAACCCTAACCCTAACACTATCCTAGGGTTTATGTTAACCCTAACCCTAACACTATCCTAGGGCTGATGCTTACCCTAACCCTAACCCTAACACTATCCTAGGGCGGATGCTAACCCTAACCCTAACCCTAACACTATCCTAGGGCTGATGCTAACCATAACACTAACACTATCCTAGGGCTGATGCTAACACTAACCCTAACCCTAACAGTATCCTAGGGCTGATGCTAACCCTAACCCTAACTCTAACACTATCTTAGTGCTGAGGCTAACCCTAACCCTAACACTATCCTACGGCTGATGCTAACCCTAACCTTAACCCTAACACTATCCTAGGGCTGATGCTAACCCTAACCCTGACACTATCCTAGGCCTGATGCTAACCCTAACCCTAACCCTAACACTATCCTAGGGCTGATGCTAACCCTAACCCTAACACTATCCTAGGGCTGATGCTAACCCTAACACTAACCCTATCACTATCCTAGGGCTGATGCTAACCCTCACCCTAACACTATCCTAGGCCTGATGATAACCCTAACCCTAACCCTAACACTATCCCAGGGCTGATGCTAACCCTAACCCTAACACTATCCTAGGGCTGATGCTAACCCTAACCCTAACCCTAACACTATCCTAGGGCTGATGGTAACCCTAACCCTAACCCTAACACTATCCTAGGGCTGATGCTAAACTTAACCCTAACCCTAACACTGTCCTTGGGCTGATTCTAACCGTAACCCTAACACTATCCTAGGACTGATGCTAACCCTAAGCCTTACCCTAACACTATCCTAGGGCTGATGCTAAACCTAACCCTAACACTATCCTAGGCCTGATGCTAACCCTAACCCTAACACTATCCTAGGGCTGATGCTAACCCTAACCCTAACACTCACACTATCCTAGGCCTGATGCTAACCCAATCTCTAATCCTAACACTCTCCTAGGGCTGAGGCTAACTCTAACCCTAACACTATCCTAGGGCTGATGCTAACCCTAACCCTAACCCAAACACTATCCTAGGGTTGATGCTAACCCTAACCCTAACACTATCCTAGGGCTGATGCTAACCCTAACCCTAACCCTAACACTATCCTAGGGCTGATGCTAACCCTAACTTTAACACTATCCTTGGGCTGATGCTAACCCTAACCCTAACCCTAACACTATCCTAGGGCAGATGCTAACCCTAACGCTAACCCTAACACTATCTTTTAACTGATGCTAACACTAACCCTAACCCTAACACTATCCTAGGCCTGACGCTAACACTAACCCTAACAATATCCTAGGGCTGATGCTAACCCTAACCCTAACCCTAACACTATCCTATGGCTGATGCTAACCCTAACCCTAACACTATCCTAGGGCTGATGATAACCCTAACCCTAACCCTAACACTATCCTAGGGTTTATGTTAACCCTAACCCTAACACTATCCTAGGGCTGATGCTAACCCTAACGCTAACCCTAACACTATCCTTGAACTGATGCTAACCCTAACCCTAACCCTAACACTATCCTAGGCCTGATGATAACCCTAACCCTAACCCTAACACTATCCTAGGGTTTATGTTAACCCTAACCCTAACACTACCCTAGGGCTGATGCTAACCTTAACCCTAAACCTAACAGTATCCTAGGGCTGATGCTAACCCTAACCCTAAACCTAACACTATCCTAGGGCTCATGCTAACCCTAACCCTAACTCTAACACTATCATAGGGCTGAGGCTAACCCTAACCCTAACACTATCCTACGGCTGATGCTAACCCTAACCCTAACCCTAACACTATCGTAGGGCTGATGCTAACCCAGACCCTAACACTATCCTAGGGCTGATGCTAACCCTAACCCTAACCCTAACACTATCCTGGGGCTGATGCTAACCCTAACCCTAACACTATCCTAGGGCTGATGCTAACCCTAACCCTAACCCTAACACTATCGTAGGGCTGATGCTAACCCTAACCCTAACACTATCCTAGGGCTGATGCTAACCCTAACCCTAACCCTAACATTATCCCAGGGCTGATGCTAACCCTAACCCTAACACTATCCTAGGGCTGATGCTAACCCTAACCCTAAACCTAACACTATCCTAGGGCTGATGCTAACCCTAACACTAACCCAAACACTATCCTAGAGCTGATGCTAACCCTAACCCTAACCCTAATACTATCCTAGGGCTGATGCTAACCCTAACCCTAACCCTAACACTATCCTAGGGCTGATGCAAACCCTAACACTAACACTATCCTAGGGCTGATGCTATCCCTCACCCTACCCCTAACACTATCCTAGGGCTGATGCTAACCCTAACCCTAACGCTAACACTATCCTAGGGCTGAGGCTAACCCTAACCCTAACACTATCCTACGGCTGATGCTAACCCTAACCCTAACCCTAACACTATCCTAAGCCTGATGGTAACCCTAACACTAACACTATCCTAAGCCTGGTGCTAACCCTAACTCTAACCCTAACAGTATCCTAGGGCTGATTCTAACCCTAACCCTAATAATATCCTAGCGCTGATGCTAACACTAACCCTAACCCTAACACTATCCTAGGGCTGATGCTAACCCGAACCCTAACCCTAACACTATCCTAGGGCTGATGCTAACCCTAACCCTAACACTATCCTAGGCCTGATGAGAACCCTAACCCTAACCCTAACACTATCCTAGGGCTGATGCTAACCCTAACCCTAACACTATCCTAGGCCTGATGCTAACCCTAACCCTAACCCTCACACTATCCTAGGGCTGATGCTAACCCTAAACCTAACACTATCCTAGGGCTTATGCTAACCCTAACCCTAACCCTAACACTATCCTAGGGCTGATGCTAAGCCTAACCCTAACACTATCATAGGCCTGATGATAACCCTAACCCTAACCCTAACACTATCCTAGGGCTGATGCTAACCCTAACCCTAACACTATCTTAGGGCTGATGCTAACACTAACCCTAACCCTAACACTATCCTAGGGCTGATTCTAACCCTAACGCTAAACCTAACACTATCCTTGAACTTATGCTAACCCTAACCCTAACCCTAACACTATCCTAGGCCTGATGATAACCCTAACCCTGACCCCAACACTATCCTAGGGTTTATGTTAACCCTAACCCTAACACTATCCTAGGGCTGATGCTAACCCTAACCCTAACCCTAACACTATCCTAGGCCGGATGCTAACCCTAACCCTAACCCTAACACTACCCTAGGGCTGATGCTAACCCTAACCCTAACTCTAACACTATCTTAGGGCTGAGGCTAACCCTAACCCTAACACTATCCTACGGCTGATGCTAACCCTAACCTTAACCCTAACACTATCCTAGGGCTGGTGCTAACCCTAACCCTGACACTATCCTAGGCCTGATGCTAACCCTAACCCTAACCCTAACACTATCCTAGGGCTGATGCTAACCCTAACCCTTACCCTAACACTATCCTAGGGCTGATGCTAACCCTAACCCTAACACTATCCTAGGGCTGATGCTAACCCTAACCTTAACCCTAGCACTATCCTAGGGCTGATGCTAACCCTAACGCTAACCCTAACACTATCCTTGAACTGATGCTAACCCTAACCCTAACCCTAACACTATCCTAGGCCTGATGATAACCCTAACCCTAACCCTAACACTATCCTAGGGTTTATGTTAACCCTAACCCTAACACTATCCTAGGGCTGATGCTAACCCTAACGCTAACCCTAACACTATCCTTGAACTGATGCTAACCCTAACCCTAACCCTAACACTATCCTAGGCCTGATGATAACCCTAACCCTAACCCTAACACTATCCTAGGGTTTATGTTAACCCTAACCCTAACACTATCCTAGGGCTGATGCTAACCTTAACCCTAAACCTAACACTATCCTAGGGCGGATGCTAACCCTAACCCTAACCCTATCACTATCCTAGGGCTCATGCTAACCCTAACCCTAACTCTAACACTATCTTAGGGCTGAGGCTAACCCTAACACTAACACTGTCCTACGGCTGATGCTAACCCTAACCCTAACCCTAACACTATCCTGGGGCTGATGCTAACCCTAACCCTAACACTATCCTAGGGCTGATGCTAACCCTAACCCTAACCCTAACACTATCCTAGGGCTGATGCTAACCCTAACCCTAACACTATCCTAGGCCTGATGCTAACCCTAACACTAAAACTATCCTAGGCCTGATGCTAACCCTATCCATAACCCTAACACTCTCCTAGGGCTGAGGCTAACTCTAACCCTAACACTATCCTAGGGCTGATGCTAACCCTAACCCTAACCCAAACACTATCCTAGGGTTAATGCTAACCCTAACCCTAACACTATCCTAGGGCTGATGCTAACCCTAACCCTAACCCTAACACTATCCTAGGGCTGATGCTAACCCTAACCCTAACACTATCCTGGGCCTGATGCTAACCCTAACCCTAACCCTAACACTATCCTAGGGCTGATGCTAACCCTAACCCTAACACTATCCTTGGGCTGATGCTAACCCTAACCCTAACCCTAACACTATCCTAGGGCAGATGCTAACCCTAACGCTAACCCTAACACTATCCTTGAACTGATGCTAACCCTAACCCTAACCCTAACACTATCCTAGGCCTGATGATAACCCTAACCCTAACCCTAACACTATCCTAGGGCTGATGCTAACCCTAACCCTAACACTATCCTAGGGCTGATGCTAACCCTAACACTAACACTATCCTAGGGCTGATGCTAACCCTAACCGTAACCCTAACACTATCCTAGGGCTGATGCTAACCCTAACACTAACACTATCCTAGGGCTGATGCTAACCCTATCCCTAAACCTAACACTATCCTAGGGCGGATGCTAACCCTAACCCTAACCATAACACTTTCCTAGGGCTCATGCTAACCGTAACCCTAACTCTAACACTATCTTAGGGCTGAGGCTAACCCTAACCCTAACACTATCCTACGGCTGATGCTAACCCTAACCCTAACCCTAACACTATCCTAGGGCTGATGCTAACCCTAACCCTAACACTATCCTAGGCCTGATGCTAACCCTAACCCTAACCCTAACACTATCCTAGGGCTGATTCCTACCCTAGCCCTAACACTATCCTAGGGCTGATGCTAACCCTAAGCCTAACCCTAACACTATCCTAGGGTTTATGTTAACCCTAACCCTAACACTATCCTAGGGCTGATGCTAACCTTAACCCTAAACCTAACACTATCCTAGGGCGGATGCTAACCCTAACCCTAACCCTAACACTACCCTAGGGCTGATGCTAACCCTAACCCTAACTCTAACACTATCTAAGGGCTGAGGCTAACCCTAACCCTAACACTATCCTACGGCTGATGCTAACCCTAACCTTAACCCAAACACTATCCTAGGGCTGATGCTAACCCTAACCCTGACACTATCCTAGGCCTGATGCTAACCCTAACACTAACCCTAACACTATCCTAGGGCTGATGCTAACCCTAACCCTAACACTATCCTAGGGCTGATGGTAACCCTAACCCTAACCCTAACACTATCCTTGGGCTGATGGTAACCCTAACCCTAACCGTAACACTATCCTAGGCCTGATGCTAAACTTAACCCTAACCCTAACTCTATCCTTGGGCTGATTCTAACTGTAACCCTAACACTATCCTAGGCCTGATGCTAACCCTAACCCTTACCCTAACACTATCCTAGGGCTGATGCTAAACCTAACCATAACCCTAACACAATCCTAGGGCGGATGCTAACCCTAACCCTAACCCTAACACTATCCTAGGGGTGATGCTAACCCTAACCCTAACACTATCCTAGGCCTGATGCTAACCCTAAACCTAACACTATCCTAGGCCTGATGCTAACCCTATCCATAACCCTAACACTCTCCTAGGGCTGAGGCTAACTCTAACCCTAACACTATCCTAGGGCTGATGCTAACCCTAACCCTAACCCAAACACTATCCTAGGGTTGATGCTAACCCTAACCCTAACACTATCCTAGGGCTGATGCTAACCCTAACCCTAACCCTAACACTATCCTAGGGCTGATGCTAACCCTAACCCTAACACTATCCTGGGCCTGATGCTAACCCTAACCCTAACCCTAACACTATCCTAGGGCTGATGCTAACCCTAACCCTAACACTATCCTTGGGCTGATGCTAACCCTAACCCTAACCCTAACACTATCCTAGGGCAGATGCTAACCCTAACGCTAACCCTAACACTATCCTTGAACTGATGCTAACCCTAACCCTAACCCTAACACTATCCTAGGCCTGATGATAACCCTAACCCTAACCCTAACACTATCCTAGGGCTGATGCTAACCCTAACCCTAACACTATCCTAGGGCTGATGCTAACCCTAACACTAACACTATGCTAGGGCTGTTGCTAACCCTAACCGTAACCCTAACACTATCCTAGGGCTGATGCTAACCCTAACACTAACACTATCCTAGGGCTGATGCTAACCCTATCCCTAAACCTAACACTATCCTAGGGCGGATGCTAACCCTAACCTTACCATAACACTTTCCTAGGGCTCATGCTAACCCTAACCCTAACTCTAACACTATCTTAGGGCTGAGGCTAACCCTAACCCTAACACTATCCTACGGCTGATGCTAACCCTAACCCTAACCCTAACACTATCCTAGGGCTGATGCTAACCCTAACCCTAACACTATCCTAGGCCTGATGCTAACCCTAACCCTAACCCTAACACTATCCTAGGGCTGATTCCTACCCTAGCCCTAACACTATCCTAGGGCTGATGCTAACCCTAACCCTAACCCTAACACTATCCTAGGGCTGATGCTAACCCTAACCCTAACACTATCCTAGGCCTGATGATAACCCTAACCCTAACCCTAACACTATCCTAGGGCTGATGCTAACCCTAACCCTAACACTATCCTAGGCCTGATGATAACCCTAACCCTAACCCTAACACTATCCTAGGCCTGATGATAACCCTAACCCTAACCCTAACACTATCCTAGGGCTGATGCTAACCCTAACCCTAACACTATCCTAGGGCTGATGCTAACCCTAACACTAACACTATCCTAGGGCTGATGCTAACCCTCACCCTACGCCTAACACTATCCTAGGGCTGATGCTAACCCTAACCCTAACGCTAACACTATCCTAGGGCTGAGGCTAACCCTAACCCTAACACTATCCTACGGCTGATGCTAACCCTAACCCTAACCCTAACACTATCCTAAGGCTGATGGTAACCCTAACACTAACACTATCCTAAGCCTGGTGCTAACCCTAACTCTAACCCTAACAGTATCCTAGGGCTGATGCTAACCCTAACCCTAATGATATCCTAGGGCTGATGCTAACTCTAACCCTAACACTATCCTAGGGCTGATGCTAACCCTAACCCTAGCACTATCCTAGGCCTGATGATAACCCTAACCGTAACCCTAACACTATCCTAGGGCTGATGCTAACCCTAACACTAACACTATCCTAGGGCTGATGCTAACCCTATCCCTAAACCTAACACTATCCTAGGGCGGATGCTAACCCTAACCCTAACCATAACACTTTCCTAGGGCTCATGCTAACCCTAACCCTAACTCTAACACTATCTTAGGGCTGAGGCTAACCCTAACCCTAACACTATCCTAGGGCTGATGCTAACCCTAACCCTAACACTATCATAGGCCTGATGATAACCCAAACCCTAACCCTAACACTATCCTAGGGCTCATGCTAACCCTAACCCTGACACTATCCTAGGCCTGATGCTAACCCTAACACTAACCCTAACACTATCCTAGGGCTGATGCTAACCCTAACCCTAACCCTAACACTATCCTAGGGCTGATGCTAACCCTAACCCTAGCACTATCCTAGGCCTGATGATAACCCTAACCCTAACCCTAACACTATCCTAGGGCTGATGCTAACCCTAACCCTAACACTATCCTAGGCCTGATGCTAACCCTAACCCTAACCCTAACACTATCCTAGGGCTGATGCTAACTCTAACCCTAACACTATCCTAGGGCTGATGCTAACCCTAACCCTACACTATCATAGGCCTGATGATAACCCTAACCCTAACCCTAACACTATCCTAGGGCTGATGCTAACCCTAACCCTAACACTATCCTAGGCCTGATGCTAACCCTAACCCTAACCCTAACACTATCCTAGGGTTTATGTTAACCCTAACCCTAACACTATCCTAGGGCTGATGCTAACCCTAACCCTAACCCTAACACTATCCTAGGGCTGATTCTAACCCTAACGCTAACCCTAACACTATCCTTGAACTTATGCTAACCCTAACCCTAACCCTAACACTATCCTAGGACTGATGATAACCCTAACCCTAACCCTAACACTATCCTAGGGTTTATGTTAACCCTAACCCTAACACTATCCTAGGGCTGATGCTTACCCTAACCCTAACCCTAACACTATCCTAGGGCGGATGCTAACCCTAACCCTAACCCTAACAGTATCCTAGGGCTGATGCTAACCCTAACCCTAACTCTAACACTATCTTAGTGCTGAGGCTAACCCTAACCCTAACACTATCCTACGGCTGATGCTAACCCTAACCTTAACCCTAACACTATCCTAGGGCTGATGCTAACCCTAACCCTGACACTATCCTAGGCCTGATGCTAACCCTAACCCTAACCCTAACACTATCCTAGGGCTGATGCTAACCCTAACCCTAACACTATCCTAGGGCTGATGCTAACCCTAACACTAACCCTAACACTATCCTAGGGCTGATGCTAACCCTCACCCTAACACTATCCTAGGCCTGATGATAACCCTAACCCTAACCCTAACACTATCCCAGGGCTGATGCTAACCCTAACCCTAACACTATCCTAGGGCTGATGCTAACCCTAACCCTAACCCTAACACTATCCTAGGGCTGATGGTAACCCTAACCCTAACCCTAACACTATCCTAGGGCTGATGCTAAACTTAACCCTAACCCTAACACTGTCCTTGGGCTGATTCTAACCGTAACCCTAACACTATCCTAGGACTGATGCTAACCCTAAGCCTTACCCTAACACTATCCTAGGGCTGATGCTAAACCTAACCCTAACACTATCCTAGGCCTGATGCTAACCCTAACCCTAACACTATCCTAGGGCTGATGCTAACCCTAACCCTAACACTCACACTATCCTAGGCCTGATGCTAACCCAATCTCTAATCCTAACACTCTCCTAGGGCTGAGGCTAACTCTAACCCTAACACTATCCTAGGGCTGATGCTAACCCTAACCCTAACCCAAACACTATCCTAGGGTTGATGCTAACCCTAACCCTAACACTATCCTAGGGCTGATGCTAACCCTAACCCTAACCCTAACACTATCCTAGGGCTGATGCTAACCCTAACTTTAACACTATCCTTGGGCTGATGCTAACCCTAACCCTAACCCTAACACTATCCTAGGGCAGATGCTAACCCTAACGCTAACCCTAACACTATCCTTTAACTGATGCTAACACTAACCCTAACCCTAACACTATCCTAGGCCTGACGCTAACACTAACCCTAACAATATCCTAGGGCTGATGCTAACCCTAACCCTAACCCTAACACTATCCTAGGGCTGATGCTAACCCTAACCCTAACACTATCCTAGGGCTGATGATAACCCTAACCCTAACCCTAACACTATCCTAGGGTTTATGTTAACCCTAACCCTAACACTATCCTAGGGCTGATGCTAACCCTAACGCTAACCCTAACACTATCCTTGAACTGATGCTAACCCTAACCCTAACCCTAACACTATCCTAGGCCTGATGATAACCCTAACCCTAACCCTAACACTATCCTAGGGTTTATGTTAACCCTAACCCTAACACTACCCTAGGGCTGATGCTAACCTTAACCCTAAACCTAACAGTATCCTAGGGCGGATGCTAACCCTAACCCTAAACCTAACACTATCCTAGGGCTCATGCTAACCCTAACCCTAACTCTAACACTATCATAGGGCTGAGGCTAACCCTAACCCTAACACTCTCCTACGGCTGATGCTAACCCTAACCCTAACCCTAACACTATCGTAGGGCTGATGCTAACCCTAACCCTAACACTATCCTAGGGCTGATGCTAACCCTAACCCTAACCCTAACACTATCCTGGGGCTGATGCTAACCCTAACCCTAACACTATCCTAGGGCTGATGCTAACCCTAACCCTAACCCTAACACTATCGTAGGGCTGATGCTAACCCTAACCCTAACACTATCCTAGGGCTGATGCTAACCCTAACCCTAACCCTAACATTATCCCAGGGCTGATGCTAACCCTAACCCTAACACTATCCTAGGGCTGATGCTAACCCTAACCCTAAACCTAACACTATCCTAGGGCTGATGCTAACCCTAACACTAACCCTAACACTATCCTAGAGCTGATGCTAACCCTAACCCTAACCCTAATACTATCCTAGGGCTGATGCTAACCCTAACCCTAACCCTAACACTATCCTAGGGCTGATGCAAACCCTAACACTAACACTATCCTAGGGCTGATGCTATCCCTCACCCTACCCCTAACACTATCCTAGGGCTGATGCTAACCCTAACCCTAACGCTAACACTATCCTAGGGCTGAGGCTAACCCTAACCCTAACACTATCCTACGGCTGATGCTAACCCTAACCCTAACCCTAACACTATCCTAAGCCTGATGGTAACCCTAACACTAACACTATCCTAAGCCTGGTGCTAACCCTAACTCTAACCCTAACAGTATCCTAGGGCTGATTCTAACCCTAACCCTAATAATATCCTAGCGCTGATGCTAACACTAACCCTAACCCTAACACTATCCTAGGGCTGATGCTAACCCGAACCCTAACCCTAACACTATCCTAGGGCTGATGCTAACCCTAACCCTAACACTATCCTAGGCCTGATGAGAACCCTAACCCTAACCCTAACACTATCCTAGGGCTGATGCTAACCCTAACCCTAACACTATCCTAGGCCTGATGCTAACCCTAACCCTAACCCTCACACTATCCTAGGGCTGATGCTAACCCTAAACCTAACACTATCCTAGGGCTGATGCTAACCCTAACCCTAACACTAACACTATCCTAGGGCTGATGCTAAGCCTAACCCTAACACTATCATAGGCCTGATGATAACCCTAACCCTAACCCTAACACTATCCTAGGCCTGATGCTAACCCTAACCCTAACCCTAACACTATCCTAGGGCTGATGCTAAACTTAACCCTAACCCTAACACTATCCTAGGGCTGATTCTAACCCTAACGTTAACCCTAACACTATCCTTGAACTTATGCTAACCCTAACCCTAACCCTAACACTATCCTAGGCCTGATGATAACCCTAACCCTAACCCTAACGCTATCCTAGGGCTGATGCTAACCCTAACCCTAACACTATCTTAGGGCTGATGCTAACACTAACCCTAACCCTAACACTATCCTAGGGCTGATTCTAACCCTAACGCTAAACCTAACACTATCCTTGAACTTATGCTAACCCTAACCCTAAACCTAACACTATCCTAGGCCTGATGATAACCCTAACCCTGACCCCAACACTATCCTAGGGTTTATGTTAACCCTAACCCTAACACTATCCTAGGGCTGATGCTAACCCTAACCCTAACCCTAACACTATCCTAGGCCGGATGCTAACCCTAACCCTAACCCTAACACTACCCTAGGGCTGATGCTAACCCTAACCCTAACTCTAACACTATCTTAGGGCTGAGGCTAACCCTAACCCTAACACTATCCTACGGCTGATGCTAACCCTAACCTTAACCCTAACACTATCCTAGGGCTGGTGCTAACCCTAACCCTGACACTATCCTAGGCCTGATGCTAACCCTAACCCTAACCCTAACACTATCCTAGGGCTGATGCTAACCCTAACCCTTACCCTAACACTATCCTAGGGCTGATGCTAACCCTAACCCTAACACTATCCTAGGGCTGATGCTAACCCTAACCTTAACCCTAGCACTATCCTAGGGCTGATGCTAACCCTAACGCTAACCCTAACACTATCCTTGAACTGATGCTAACCCTAACCTTAACCCTAACACTATCCTAGGCCTGATGATAACCCTAACCCTAACCCTAACACTATCCTAGGGTTTATGTTAACCCTAACCCTAACACTATCCTAGGGCTGATGCTAACCCTAACGCTAACCCTAACACTATCCTTGAACTGATGCTAACCCTAACCCTAACCCTAACACTATCCTAGGCCTGATGATAACCCTAACCCTAACCCTAACACTATCCTAGGGTTTATGTTAACCCTAACCCTAACACTATCCTAGGGCTGATGCTAACCTTAACCCTAAACCTAACACTATCCTAGGGCGGATGCTAACCCTAACCCTAACCCTATCACTATCCTAGGGCTCATGCTAACCCTAACCCTAACTCTAACACTATCTTAGGGCTGAGGCTAACGCTAACACTAACACTGTCCTACGGCTGATGCTAACCCTAACCCTAACCCTAACACTATCCTGGGGCTGATGCTAACCCTAACCCTAACACTATCCTAGGGCTGATGCTAACCCTAACCCTAACCCTAACACTATCCTAGGGCTGATGCTAACCCTAACCCTAACACTATCCTAGGGCTGATGCTAACCCTAACCCTAACCCTAACATTATCCCAGGGCTGATGCTAACCCTAACCCTAACACTATCCTAGGGCTGATGCTAACCCTAACCCTAAACCTAACACTATCCTAGGGCTGATGCTAACCCTAACACTAACCCTAACACTATCCTAGAGCTGATGCTAACCCTAACCCTAACCCTAATACTATCCTAGGGCTGATGCTAACCCTAACCCTAACCCTAACACTATCCTAGGGCTGATGCAAACCCTAACACTAACACTATCCTAGGGCTGATGCTAACCCTCACCCTACCCCTAACAATATCCTAGGGCTCATGCTAACCCTAACCCTAACGCTAACACTATCCTAGGGCTGAGGCTAATCCTAACCCTAACACTATCCTACGGCTGATGCTAACCCTAACCCTAACCCTAACACTATCCTAAGCCTGATGGTAACCCTAACTCCAACCCTAACAGTATCCTAGGGCTGATTCTAACCCTAACCCTAATAATATCCTAGGGCTGATGCTAACAGTAACACTAACCCTAACACTATCCTAGGGCTGATGCTAACCCGAACACTAACCCTAACACTATCCTAGGGCTGATGCTAACCCTAACCCTAACACTATCCTAGGCCTGATGAGAACCCTAACCCTAACCCTAACACTATCCTAGGGCTGATGCTAACCCTAACCCTAACACTATCCTAGGCCTGATGCTAACCCTAACCCTAACCCTAACACTATCCTAGGGCTGATGCTAACCCTAACCCTAACACTATCCTAGGGCTGATGCTAACCCTAACCCTAACCCTAACACTATCCTAGGGCTGATGCTAAGCCTAACCCTAACACTATCCTAGGCCTGATGATAACCCTAACCCTAACCCTAACACTATCCTAGGCCTGATGCTAACCCTAACCCTAACCCTAACACTATCCTAGGGCTGATGCTAACCCTAACCCTAACCCTAACACTATCCTAGGGCTGATTCTAATCCTAACGTTAACCCCAACACTATCCTTGAACTTATGCTAACCCTAACCCTAACCCTAACACTATCCTAGGCCTGATGATAACCCTAACCCTAACCCTAACACTATCCTAGGGCTGATGCTAACCCTAACCCTAACACTATCCTAGGCCTGATGCTAACCCTAACACTAACCCTAACACTATCCTAGGGTTTATGTTAACCCTAACCCTAACACTATCTTAGGGCTGATGCTAACACTAACCCTAACCCTAACACTATACTAGGGCTGATTCTAACCCTAACGCTAAACCTAACACTATCCTTGAACTTATGATAACCCTAACCCTAACCCTAACACTATCCTAGGCCTGATGATAACCCTAACCCTGACCCCAACACTATCCTAGGGTTTATGTTAACCCTAACCCTAACACTATCCTAGGGCTGATGCTAACCCTAACCATAACCCTAACACTATCCTAGGCCGGATGCTAACCCTAACCCTAACCCTAACCCTAACACTACCCTAGGGCTGATGCTAACCCTAACCCTAACTCTAACACTATCTTAGGGCTGAGGCTAACCCTAACCCTAACACTATCCTACGGCTGATGCTAACCCTAACCTTAACCCTAACAGTATCCTAGGGCTGGTGGTAACCCTAACCCTGACACTAACCTAGGCCTGATGCTAACCCTAACCCTAACCCTAACACTATCCTAGGGCTGATGCTAACCCTAACCCTAACACTATCCTAGGGCTGATGCTAACCCTAAACCTATCCCTAACACTATCCTTGGGCTGATGGTAACCCTAATCCTAACCCTAACACTATCCTAGGGCTGATGCTAAACTTAACCCTAACCCTAACACTATCCTTGGGCTGATTCTAACCGTAACCCTAACACTATCCTAGGCCTGATGCTAACCCTATCCCTTACCCTAACACTATCCTAGGGCTGATGGTAAACCTAACCATAACCCTAACACTACCCTAGGGCTGATGCTAACCCTAACCCTAACCCTAACACTATCCTAGGGGTGATGCTAACCCTAACCCTAACACTATCCTAGGCTTATGCTAACCCTAACCCTAACACTATCCTAGGGCTGATGCTAACCCTAACCCTAACCCTCACACTATCCTAGGCCTGATGCTAACCCTATCCATAACCCTAACACTCTCCTAGGGCTGAGGCTAACTCTAACCCTAACACTATCCTAGGGGTGATGCTAACCCTAACCCTAACCCAAACACTATCCTAGGGTTGATGCTAACCCTAACCCTAACACTATCCTAGGACTGATGCTAACCCTAACCCTAACCCTAACACTATCCTAGGGCTGATGCTAACCCTAACCCTAACACTATCCTGGGCCTGATGCTAACCCTAACCCTAACCCTAACACTATCCTAGGGCTGATGCTAACCCTAACCCTAACACTATCCTTGGGCTGATGCTAACCCTAACCCTAACCCTAACAATATCCTAGGGCAGATGCTAACCCTAACTCTAACCCTAACACTATCCTTGAACTGATGCTAACCCTAACCCTAACCCTAACACTATCCTAGGCCTGATGATAACCCTAACCCTAACCCTAACAGTATCCTAGGGTTTATGTTAACCCTAACCCTAACACTATCCTAGGGCTGATGCTAACCCTAACCCTAACCCTAACACTATCCTAGGGCTGATGCTAACCCTAACACTAACACTATCCTAGGGTTGATGCTAACCCTATCCCTAAACCTAACACTATCCTAGGGCGAATGCTAACCCTAACCCTAACCATAACACTATCCTAGGGCTCATGCTAACCCTAACCCTAACTCTAACACTATCTTAGGGCTGAGGCTAACCCTAACCCTAACACTATCCTACGGCTGATGCTAACCCTAACCCTAACCCTAACACTATCCTAGGGCTGATGCTAACCCTAACCCTAACACTATCCTAGGCCTGATGCTAACCCTAACCCTAACCCTAACACTATCCTAGGGCTGATGCTAACCCTAGCCCTAACACTATCCTAGGGCTGATGCTAACCCTAACCCTAACCCTAACACTATCCTAGGGGTGATGCTAACCCTAACCCTAACACTAACCTAGGCCTGAAGATAACCCTAACCCTAACCCTGACACTATCCTAGGGCTGATGCTAACCCTAACCCTAACACTATCCTTGGGCTGATGCTAACCCTAGCCCTAACCATAACACTATCCTGGGGCTGATGCTAACCCTAACCCTAACACTATCCTAGGGCTGATGCTAACCCTAACCATAACCCTAACATTATCCCAGGGCTGATGCTAACCCTAACCCTAACACTATCCTAGGGCTGATGCTAACCCTAACAATAACCCTAACATTATCCTAGGGCTGATGCTAACCCTATCCCTAACCCTAACTCTATCCTAGGGCTGATGCTAACCCTAACACTAACACTATCCTAGGGCTGATGCTAACCCTCACCCTACCCCTAACACTATCCTAGGGCTGATGCTAACCCTAACCTTAACGCTAACACTATCCTAGGGCTGAGGCTAACCCTAACCCTAACACTATCCTAAGGCTGATGGTAACCCTAACACTAACACTATCCTAAGCCTGGTGCTAACCCTAACTCTAACCGTAACAGTATCCTAGGGCTGATGCTAACCCTAACCCTAACCCTAACACTATCCTGGGGCTGATGCTAACCCTAACCCTAACACTATCCTAGGGCTGATGCTAACCCTAACCCTAACCCTAACACTATCGTAGGGCTGATGCTAACCCTAACCCTAACACTATCCTAGGGCTGATGCTAACCCTAACCCTAACCCTAACATTATCCCAGGGCTGATGCTAACCCTAACCCTAACACTATCCTAGGGCTGATGCTAACCCTAACCCTAAACCTAACACTATCCTAGGGCTGATGCTAACCCTAACACTAACCCTAACACTATCCTAGAGCTGATGCTAACCCTAACCCTAACCCTAATACTATCCTAGGGCTGATGCTAACCCTAACCCTAACCCTAACACTATCCTAGGGCTGATGCAAACCCTAACACTAACACTATCCTAGGGCTGATGCTATCCCTCACCCTACCCCTAACACTATCCTAGGGCTGATGCTAACCCTAACCCTAACGCTAACACTATCCTAGGGCTGAGGCTAACCCTAACCCTAACACTATCCTACGGCTGATGCTAACCCTAACCCTAACCCTAACACTATCCTAAGCCTGATGGTAACCCTAACACTAACACTATCCTAAGCCTGGTGCTAACCCTAACTCTAACCCTAACAGTATCCTAGGGCTGATTCTAACCCTAACCCTAATAATATCCTAGCGCTGATGCTAACACTAACCCTAACCCTAACACTATCCTAGGGCTGATGCTAACCCGAACCCTAACCCTAACACTATCCTAGGGCTGATGCTAACCCTAACCCTAACACTATCCTAGGCCTGATGAGAACCCTAACCCTAACCCTAACACTATCCTAGGGCTGATGCTAACCCTAACCCTAACACTATCCTAGGCCTGATGCTAACCCTAACCCTAACCCTCACACTATCCTAGGGCTGATGCTAACCCTAAACCTAACACTATCCTAGGGCTGATGCTAACCCTAACCCTAACACTAACACTATCCTAGGGCTGATGCTAAGCCTAACCCTAACACTATCATAGGCCTGATGATAACCCTAACCCTAACCCTAACACTATCCTAGGCCTGATGCTAACCCTAACCCTAACCCTAACACTATCCTAGGGCTGATGCTAAACTTAACCCTAACCCTAACACTATCCTAGGGCTGATTCTAACCCTAACGTTAACCCTAACACTATCCTTGAACTTATGCTAACCCTAACCCTAACCCTAACACTATCCTAGGCCTGATGATAACCCTAACCCTAACCCTAACGCTATCCTAGGGCTGATGCTAACCCTAACCCTAACACTATCTTAGGGCTGATGCTAACACTAACCCTAACCCTAACACTATCCTAGGGCTGATTCTAACCCTAACGCTAAACCTAACACTATCCTTGAACTTATGCTAACCCTAACCCTAACCCTAACACTATCCTAGGCCTGATGATAACCCTAACCCTGACCCCAACACTATCCTAGGGTTTATGTTAACCCTAACCCTAACACTATCCTAGGGCTGATGCTAACCCTAACCCTAACCCTAACACTATCCTAGGCCGGATGCTCACCCTAACCCTAACCCTAATACTACCCTAGGGCTGATGCTAACCCTAACCCTAACTCTAACACTATCTTAGGGCTGAGGCTAACCCTAACCCTAACACTATCCTACTGCTGATGCTAACCCTAACCTTAACCCTAACACTATCCTAGGGCTGGTGCTAACCCTAACCCTGACACTATCCTAGGCCTGATGCTAACCCTAACCCTAACCCTAACACTATCCTAGGGCTGATGCTAACCCTAACCCTTACCCTAACACTATCCTAGGGCTGATGCTAACCCTAACCCTAACACTATCCTAGGGCTGATGCTAACCCTAACCTTAACCCTAGCACTATCCTAGGGCTGATGCTAACCCTAACGCTAACCCTAACACTATCCTTGAACTGATGCTAACCCTAACCCTAACCCTAACACTATCCTAGGCCTGATGATAACCCTAACCCTAACCCTAACACTATCCTAGGGTTTATGTTAACCCTAACCCTAACACTATCCTAGGGCTGATGCTAACCCTAACGCTAACCCTAACACTATCCTTGAACTGATGCTAACCCTAACCCTAACCCTAACACTATCCTAGGCCTGATGATAACCCTAACCCTAACCCTAACACTATCCTAGGGTTTATGTTAACCCTAACCCTAACACTATCCTAGGGCTGATGCTAACCTTAACCCTAAACCTAACACTATCCTAGGGCGGATGCTAACCCTAACCCTAACCCTATCACTATCCTAGGGCTCATGCTAACCCTAACCCTAACTCTAACACTATCTTAGGGCTGAGGCTAACGCTAACACTAACACTGTCCTACGGCTGATGCTAACCCTAACCCTAACCCTAACACTATCCTGGGGCTGATGCTAACCCTAACCCTAACACTATCCTAGGGCTGATGCTAACCCTAACCCTAACCCTAACACTATCCTAGGGCTGATGCTAACCCTAACCCTAACACTATCCTAGGGCTGATGCTAACCCTAACCCTAACCCTAACATTATCCCAGGGCTGATGCTAACCCTAACCCTAACACTATCCTAGGGCTGATGATAACCCTAACCCTAAACCTAACACTATCCTAGGGCTGATGCTAACCCTAACACTAACCCTAACACTATCCTAGAGCTGATGCTAACCCTAACCCTAACCCTAATACTATCCTAGGGCTGATGCTAACCCTAACCCTAACCCTAACACTATCCTAGGGCTGATGCAAACCCTAACACTAACACTATCCTAGGGCTGATGCTAACCCTCACCCTACCCCTAACAATATCCTAGGGCTCATGCTAACCCTAACCCTAACGCTAACACTATCCTAGGGCTGAGGCTAATCCTAACCCTAACACTATCCTACGGCTGATGCTAACCCTAACCCTAACCCTAACACTATCCTAAGCCTGATGGTAACCCTAACTCCAACCCTAACAGTATCCTAGGGCTGATTCTAACCCTAACCCTAATAATATCCTAGGGCTGATGCTAACAGTAACACTAACCCTAACACTATCCTAGGGCTGATGCTAACCCGAACACTAACCCTAACACTATCCTAGGGCTGATGCTAACCCTAACCCTAACACTATCCTAGGCCTGATGAGAACCCTAACCCTAACCCTAACACTATCCTAGGGCTGATGCTAACCCTAACCCTAACACTATCCTAGGCCTGATGCTAACCCTAACCCTAACCCTAACACTATCCTAGGGCTGATGCTAACCCTAACCCTAACACTATCCTAGGGCTGATGCTAACCCTAACCCTAACCCTAACACTATCCTAGGGCTGATGCTAAGCCTAACCCTAACACTATCCTAGGCCTGATGATAACCCTAACCCTAACCCTAACACTATCCTAGGCCTGATGCTAACCCTAACCCTAACCCTAACACTATCCTAGGGCTGATGCTAACCCTAACCCTAACCCTAACACTATCCTAGGGCTGATTCTAATCCTAACGTTAACCCCAACACTATCCTTGAACTTATGCTAACCCTAACCCTAACCCTAACACTATCCTAGGCCTGATGATAACCCTAACCCTAACCCTAACACTATCCTAGGGCTGATGCTAACCCTAACCCTAACACTATCCTAGGCCTGATGCTAACCCTAACACTAACCCTAACACTATCCTAGGGTTTATGTTAACCCTAACCCTAACACTATCTTAGGGCTGATGCTAACACTAACCCTAACCCTAACACTATACTAGGGCTGATTCTAACCCTAACGCTAAACCTAACACTATCCTTGAACTTATGATAACCCTAACCCTAACCCTAACACTATCCTAGGCCTGATGATAACCCTAACCCTGACCCCAACACTATCCTAGGGTTTATGTTAACCCTAACCCTAACACTATCCTAGGGCTGATGCTAACCCTAACCATAACCCTAACACTATCCTAGGCCGGATGCTAACCCTAACCCTAACCCTAACCCTAACACTACCCTAGGGCTGATGCTAACCCTAACCCTAACTCTAACACTATCTTAGGGCTGAGGCTAACCCTAACCCTAACACTATCCTACGGCTGATGCTAACCCTAACCTTAACCCTAACAGTATCCTAGGGCTGGTGGTAACCCTAACCCTGACACTAACCTAGGCCTGATGCTAACCCTAACCCTAACCCTAACACTATCCTAGGGCTGATGCTAACCCTAACCCTAACACTATCCTAGGGCTGATGCTAACCCTAAACCTATCCCTAACACTATCCTTGGGCTGATGGTAACCCTAATCCTAACCCTAACACTATCCTAGGGCTGATGCTAAACTTAACCCTAACCCTAACACTATCCTTGGGCTGATTCTAACCGTAACCCTAACACTATCCTAGGCCTGATGCTAACCCTATCCCTTACCCTAACACTATCCTAGGGCTGATGGTAAACCTAACCATAACCCTAACACTACTCTAGGGCTGATGCTAACCCTAACCCTAACCCTAACACTATCCTAGGGGTGATGCTAACCCTAACCCTAACACTATCCTAGGCTTATGCTAACCCTAACCCTAACACTATCCTAGGGCTGATGCTAACCCTAACCCTAACCCTCACACTATCCTAGGCCTGATGCTAACCCTATCCATAACCCTAACACTCTCCTAGGGCTGAGGCTAACTCTAACCCTAACACTATCCTAGGGGTGATGCTAACCCTAACCCTAACCCAAACACTATCCTAGGGTTGATGCTAACCCTAACCCTAACACTATCCTAGGACTGATGCTAACCCTAACCCTAACCCTAACACTATCCTAGGGCTGATGCTAACCCTAACCCTAACACTATCCTGGGCCTGATGCTAACCCTAACCCTAACCCTAACACTATCCTAGGGCTGATGCTAACCCTAACCCTAACACTATCCTTGGGCTGATGCTAACCCTAACCCTAACAATATCCTAGGGCAGATGCTAACCCTAACTCTAACCCTAACACTATCCTTGAACTGATGCTAACCCTAACCCTAACCCTAACACTATCCTAGGCCTGATGATAACCCTAACCCTAACCCTAACAGTATCCTAGGGTTTATGTTAACCCTAACCCTAACACTATCCTAGGGCTGATGCTAACCCTAACCCTAACCCTAACACTATCCTAGGGCTGATGCTAACCCTAACACTAACACTATCCTAGGGTTGATGCTAACCCTATCCCTAAACCTAACACTATCCTAGGGCGAATGCTAACCCTAACCCTAACCATAACACTATCCTAGGGCTCATGCTAACCCTAACCCTAACTCTAACACTATCTTAGGGCTGAGGCTAACCCTAACCCTAACACTATCCTACGGCTGATGCTAACCCTAACCCTAACCCTAACACTATCCTAGGGCTGATGCTAACCCTAACCCTAACACTATCCTAGGCCTGATGCTAACCCTAACCCTAACCCTAACACTATCCTAGGGCTGATGCTAACCCTAGCCCTAACACTATCCTAGGGCTGATGTTAACCCTAACCCTAACCCTAACACTATCCTAGGGGTGATGCTAACCCTAACCCTAACACTAACCTAGGCCTGAAGATAACCCTAACCCTAACCCTGACACTATCCTAGGGCTGATGCTAACCCTAACCCTAACACTATCCTTGGGCTGATGCTAACCCTAGCCCTAACCATAACACTATCCTGGGGCTGATGCTAACCCTAACCCTAACACTATCCTAGGGCTGATGCTAACCCTAACCATAACCCTAACATTATCCCAGGGCTGATGCTAACCCTAACCCTAACACTATCCTAGGGCTGATGCTAACCCTAACAATAACCCTAACATTATCCTAGGGCTGATGCTAACCCTAACACTAACACTATCCTAGGGCTGATGCTAACCCTCACCCTACCCCTAACACTATCCTAGGGCTGATGCTAACCCTAACCTTAACGCTAACACTATCCTAGGGCTGAGGCTAACCCTAACCCTAACACTATCCTAAGGCTGATGGTAACCCTAACACTAACACTATCCTAAGCCTGGTGCTAACCCTAACTCTAACCGTAACAGTATCCTAGGGCTGATGCTAACCCTAACTCTATAAATATCCTAGGGCTGATGCTAACACTAACCCTAACCCTAACACGATCCTAGGGCTGATGCTAACCCTAACCCTAACCCTAACACTATCCTAGGGCTCATGCTAACCCTAACCCTAACACTATCCTAGGCCTGATGCTAACCCTAACCCTAACCCTAACACTATCCTAGGGCTGATGCTAACCCTAACCCTAACACTATCCGAGGGCTGATGCTAACCCTAACCCTAACCCTAACACTATCCTAGGGCGGATGCTAACCCTAACCCTAACCCTAACACTACCCTAGTGCTGATGCTAACCCTAACCCTAACTCTAACACTATCTTAGGGCTGAAGCTAACCCTAACCATAACACTATCCTACGGCTGATGCTATCCCTAACCTTAACCCTAACACTCTCCTAGGGCTGATGCTAACCCTAACCCTGACACTATCCTAGGCCTGATGCTAACCCTAACCCTAACCCTAACACTATCCTAGGGCTGATGGTAACCCTAACCCTAACACTATCCTAGGGCTGATGTTAACCCTAACCCTAACCCTAACACTATCCTTGGGCTGATGGTAACCCTAACCCTAACCCTAACACTATCCTAGGGCTGATGCTAAACTTAACCCTAACCCTAACACTATCCTTGGGCTGATTCTACCCGTAACCCTAACACTATCCTAGGCCTGATGCTAACCCTATACATAACCCTAACACTCTCCTAGGGCTGAGGCTAACTCTAACCCTAACACTATCCTAGGGCTGATGCTAACCCTAACCCTAACCCAAACACTATCCTAGGGTTGATGCTAACCCTAACCCTAACACTATCCTAGGGCTGATCTAACCCTAACCCTAACCCTAACACTATCCTAGGGTTGATGCTAACCCTAACCCTAACACTATCCTAGGGCTGATGCTAACCCTAACCCTAAACCTAACACTATCCTATGGTTGATGCTAACCCTAACCCTAACACTATCCTGGGCCTGATGCTAACCCTAACCCTAACCCTAACACTATCCTAGGGCTGATGCTAACCCTAACCCTAACACTATCCTTGGGCTGATGCTAACCCTAACCCTAACCCTAACACTATCCTAGGGCAGATGCTGACCCTAACGCTAACACTAACACTATCCTTGAACTGATGCTAACCCTAACCCTAACCCTAACACTATCCTAGGCCTGATGATAACCCTAACCCTAACCCTAACACTATCCTAGGGTTTATGTTAACCCTAACCCTAACACTATCCTACGGCTGATGCTAACCCTAACCCTAACCCTAACACTATCCTAGGGCTGATGCTAACCCTAACCCTAACACTATCCTAGGCCTGATGCTAACCCTAACCCTAACCCTAACACTATCCTAGGGCTGATGCTAACCCTAGCACTAACACTATCCTAGGGCTGATGCTAACCCTAACCCTAACCCTAACACTACCCTAGGGCTGATGCTAACCCTAACCCTAACACTATCCTAGGCCTGATGATAACCCTAACCCTAACCCTAACACTATCCTAGGCCTGATGCTAACCCTAACACTAACCCTAACACTATCCTAGAGCTGATGCTAACCCTAACCCTAACCCTAATACTATCCTAGGGCTGATGCTAACCCTAACCCTAACCCTAACACTATCCTAGGGCTGATGCAAACCCTAACACTAACACTATCCTAGGGCTGATGCTAACCCTCACCCTACCCCTAACAATATCCTAGGGCTCATGCTAACCCTAACCCTAACGCTAACACTATCCTAGGGCTGAGGCTAATCCTAACCCTAACACTATCCTACGGCTGATGCTAACCCTAACCCTAACCCTAACACTATCCTAAGCCTGATGGTAACCCTAACTCCAACCCTAACAGTATCCTAGGGCTGATTCTAACCCTAACCCTAATAATATCCTAGGGCTGATGCTAACAGTAACACTAACCCTAACACTATCCTAGGGCTGATGCTAACCCGAACACTAACCCTAACACTATCCTAGGGCTGATGCTAACCCTAACCCTAACACTATCCTAGGCCTGATGAGAACCCTAACCCTAACCCTAACACTATCCTAGGGCTGATGCTAACCCTAACCCTAACACTATCCTAGGCCTGATGCTAACCCTAACCCTAACCCTAACACTATCCTAGGGCTGATGCTAACCCTAACCCTAACACTATCCTAGGGCTGATGCTAACCCTAACCCTAACCCTAACACTATCCTAGGGCTGATGCTAAGCCTAACCCTAACACTATCCTAGGCCTGATGATAACCCTAACCCTAACCCTAACACTATCCTAGGCCTGATGCTAACCCTAACCCTAACCCTAACACTATCCTAGGGCTGATGCTAACCCTAACCCTAACCCTAACACTATCCTAGGGCTGATTCTAATCCTAACGTTAACCCCAACACTATCCTTGAACTTATGCTAACCCTAACCCTAACCCTAACACTATCCTAGGCCTGATGATAACCCTAACCCTAACCCTAACACTATCCTAGGGCTGATGCTAACCCTAACCCTAACACTATCCTAGGCCTGATGCTAACCCTAACACTAACCCTAACACTATCCTAGGGTTTATGTTAACCCTAACCCTAACACTATCTTAGGGCTGATGCTAACACTAACCCTAACCCTAACACTATACTAGGGCTGATTCTAACCCTAACGCTAAACCTAACACTATCCTTGAACTTATGATAACCCTAACCCTAACCCTAACACTATCCTAGGCCTGATGATAACCCTAACCCTGACCCCAACACTATCCTAGGGTTTATGTTAACCCTAACCCTAACACTATCCTAGGGCTGATGCTAACCCTAACCATAACCCTAACACTATCCTAGGCCGGATGCTAACCCTAACCCTAACCCTAACCCTAACACTACCCTAGGGCTGATGCTAACCCTAACCCTAACTCTAACACTATCTTAGGGCTGAGGCTAACCCTAACCCTAACACTATCCTACGGCTGATGCTAACCCTAACCTTAACCCTAACAGTATCCTAGGGCTGGTGGTAACCCTAACCCTGACACTAACCTAGGCCTGATGCTAACCCTAACCCTAACCCTAACACTATCCTAGGGCTGATGCTAACCCTAACCCTAACACTATCCTAGGGCTGATGCTAACCCTAAACCTATCCCTAACACTATCCTTGGGCTGATGGTAACCCTAATCCTAACCCTAACACTATCCTAGGGCTGATGCTAAACTTAACCCTAACCCTAACACTATCCTTGGGCTGATTCTAACCGTAACCCTAACACTATCCTAGGCCTGATGCTAACCCTATCCCTTACCCTAACACTATCCTAGGGCTGATGGTAAACCTAACCATAACCCTAACACTACTCTAGGGCTGATGCTAACCCTAACCCTAACCCTAACACTATCCTAGGGGTGATGCTAACCCTAACTCTAACACTATCCTAGGCTTATGCTAACCCTAACCCTAACACTATCCTAGGGCTGATGCTAACCCTAACCCTAACCCTCACACTATCCTAGGCCTGATGCTAACCCTATCCATAACCCTAACACTCTCCTAGGGCTGAGGCTAACTCTAACCCTAACACTATCCTAGGGGTGATGCTAACCCTAACCCTAACCCAAACACTATCCTAGGGTTGATGCTAACCCTAACCCTAACACTATCCTAGGACTGATGCTAACCCTAACCCTAACCCTAACACTATCCTAGGGCTGATGCTAACCCTAACCCTAACACTATCCTGGGCCTGATGCTAACCCTAACCCTAACCCTAACACTATCCTAGGGCTGATGCTAACCCTAACCCTAACACTATCCTTGGGCTGATGCTAACCCTAACCCTAACCCTAACAATATCCTAGGGCAGATGCTAACCCTAACTCTAACCCTAACACTATCCTTGAACTGATGCTAACCCTAACCCTAACCCTAACACTATCCTAGGCCTGATGATAACCCTAACCCTAACCCTAACAGTATCCTAGGGTTTATGTTAACCCTAACCCTAACACTATCCTAGGGCTGATGCTAACCCTAACCCTAACCCTAACACTATCCTAGGGCTGATGCTAACCCTAACACTAACACTATCCTAGGGTTGATGCTAACCCTATCCCTAAACCTAACACTATCCTAGGGCGAATGCTAACCCTAACCCTAACCATAACACTATCCTAGGGCTCATGCTAACCCTAACCCTAACTCTAACACTATCTTAGGGCTGAGGCTAACCCTAACCCTAACACTATCCTACGGCTGATGCTAACCCTAACCCTAACCCTAACACTATCCTAGGGCTGATGCTAACCCTAACCCTAACACTATCCTAGGCCTGATGCTAACCCTAACCCTAACCCTAACACTATCCTAGGGCTGATGCTAACCCTAGCCCTAACACTATCCTAGGGCTGATGCTAACCCTAACCCTAACCCTAACACTATCCTAGGGGTGATGCTAACCCTAACCCTAACACTAACCTAGGCCTGAAGATAACCCTAACCCTAACCCTGACACTATCCTAGGGCTGATGCTAACCCTAACCCTAACACTATCCTTGGGCTGATGCTAACCCTAGCCCTAACCATAACACTATCCTGGGGCTGATGCTAACCCTAACCCTAACACTATCCTAGGGCTGATGCTAACCCTAACCATAACCCTAACATTATCCCAGGGCTGATGCTAACCCTAACCCTAACACTATCCTAGGGCTGATGCTAACCCTAACAATAACCCTAACATTATCCTAGGGCTGATGCTAACCCTAACACTAACACTATCCTAGGGCTGATGCTAACCCTCACCCTACCCCTAACACTATCCTAGGGCTGATGCTAACCCTAACCTTAACGCTAACACTATCCTAGGGCTGAGGCTAACCCTAACCCTAACACTATCCTAAGGCTGATGGTAACCCTAACACTAACACTATCCTAAGCCTGGTGCTAACCCTAACTCTAACCGTAACAGTATCCTAGGGCTGATGCTAACCCTAACTCTATAAATATCCTAGGGCTGATGCTAACACTAACCCTAACCCTAACACGATCCTAGGGCTGATGCTAACCCTAACCCTAACCCTAACACTATCCTAGGGCTCATGCTAACCCTAACCCTAACACTATCCTAGGCCTGATGCTAACCCTAACCCTAACCCTAACACTATCCTAGGGCTGATGCTAACCCTAACCCTAACACTATCCGAGGGCTGATGCTAACCCTAACCCTAACCCTAACACTATCCTAGGGCTGATGCTAACCCTAACCCTAACCCTAACACTACCCTAGTGCTGATGCTAACCCTAACCCTAACTCTAACACTATCTTAGGGCTGAAGCTAACCCTAACCATAACACTATCCTACGGCTGATGCTATCCCTAACCTTAACCCTAACACTCTCCTAGGGCTGATGCTAACCCTAACCCTGACACTATCCTAGGCCTGATGCTAACCCTAACCCTAACCCTAACACTATCCTAGGGCTGATGGTAACCCTAACCCTAACACTATCCTAGGGCTGATGTTAACCCTAACCCTAACCCTAACACTATCCTTGGGCTGATGGTAACCCTAACCCTAACCCTAACACTATCCTAGGGCTGATGCTAAACTTAACCCTAACCCTAACACTATCCTTGGGCTGATTCTACCCGTAACCCTAACACTATCCTAGGCCTGATGCTAACCCTATACATAACCCTAACACTCTCCTAGGGCTGAGGCTAACTCTAACCCTAACACTATCCTAGGGCTGATGCTAACCCTAACCCTAACCCAAACACTATCCTAGGGTTGATGCTAACCCTAACCCTAACACTATCCTAGGGCTGATCTAACCCTAACCCTAACCCTAACACTATCCTAGGGTTGATGCTAACCCTAACCCTAACACTATCCTAGGGCTGATGCTAACCCTAACCCTAAACCTAACACTATCCTATGGTTGATGCTAACCCTAACCCTAACACTATCCTGGGCCTGATGCTAACCCTAACCCTAACCCTAACACTATCCTAGGGCTGATGCTAACCCTAACCCTAACACTATCCTTGGGCTGATGCTAACCCTAACCCTAACCCTAACACTATCCTAGGGCAGATGCTGACCCTAACGCTAACACTAACACTATCCTTGAACTGATGCTAACCCTAACCCTAACCCTAACACTATCCTAGGCCTGATGATAACCCTAACCCTAACCCTAACACTATCCTAGGGTTTATGTTAACCCTAACCCTAACACTATCCTACGGCTGATGCTAACCCTAACCCTAACCCTAACACTATCCTAGGGCTGATGCTAACCCTAACCCTAACACTATCCTAGGCCTGATGCTAACCCTAACCCTAACCCTAACACTATCCTAGGGCTGATGCTAACCCTAGCACTAACACTATCCTAGGGCTGATGCTAACCCTAACCCTAACCCTAACACTACCCTAGGGCTGATGCTAACCCTAACCCTAACACTATCCTAGGCCTGATGATAACCCTAACCCTAACCCTAACACTATCCTAGGGCTGATGCTAACCCTAACCCTAACACTATCCTAGGCCTGATGATAACCCTAACCCTAACCCTAACACTATCCTAGGCCTGATGATAACCCTAACCCTAACCCTAACACTATCCTAGGGCTGATGCTAACCCTAACCCTAACACTATCCTAGGGCTGATGCTAACCCTCACCCTACGCCTAACACTATCCTAGGGCTGATGCTAACCCTAACCCTAACGCTAACACTATCCTAGGGCTGAGGCTAACCCTAACCCTAACACTATCCTACGGCTGATGCTAACCCTAACCCTAAACCTAACACTATCCTAAGGCTGATGGTAACCCTAACACTAACACTATCCTAAGCCTGGTGCTAACCCTAACTCTAACCCTAACAGTATCCTTTGGCTGATGCTAACCCTAACCCTAATGATATCCTAGGGCTGATGCTAACCCTAATCCTAACACTATCCTAGGGCTGATGCTAACCCTAACCCTAGCACTATCCTAGGCCTGAAGATAACCCTAACCTTAACCCTAACACTATCCTAGGGCTGATGCTAACCGTAACCATAACACTATCCTAGGGCTGATGCTAACCCTAACCCTAACACTATCATAGGCCTGATGATAACCCTAACCCTAACCATAACACTATCCTAGGGCTGATGCTAACCCTAACCCTAACACTATCCTAGGCATGATGCTAACCCTAACCCTAACCCTAACACTATCCTAGGGCTGATGCTAACCCTAACCCTAACCCTAACACTATCCTAGGGCTGATGTTAACCCTAACCCTAGCACTATCCTAGGCCTGATGATAACCCTAACCCTTACCCTAACACTATCCTAGGCCTGATGCTAACCCTAAGCCTAACACTATCCTAGGCCTGATGCTAACCCTAACCCTAACCCTAACACTATCCTAGGGCTGATGCTAACCGTAACCCTAACACTATCCTAGGGCTGATGCTAACCCTAACCCTAACACTATCATAGGCCTGTTGATAACCCTAACCCTAACCCTAACACTATCCTAGGGCTGATGCTAACCCTAACCCTAACACTATCCTAGGCCTGATGCTAACCCTAACCCTAACCCTAACACTATCCTAGGGTTTATGTTAACCCTAACCCTAACACTATCCTAGGGCTGATGCTAACCCTAACCCTAACCCTAACACTATCCTAGGGCTGATTCTAACCCTAACGCTAACCCTAACACTATCCTTGAACTTATGCTAACCCTAACCCTAACCCTAACACTATCCTAGGACTGATGATAACCCTAACCCTAATCCTAACACTATCCTAGGGTTTATGTTAACCCTAACCCTAACACTATCCTCGGGCTGATGCTTACCCTAAACCTAACCCTAACACTATCCTAGGGCGGATGCTAACCCTAACCCTAACCCTAACACTATCCTAGGGCTGATGCTAACCATAACACTAACACTATCCTAGGGCTGATGCTAACCCTAACCCTAACCCTAACAGTATGCTAGGGCTGATGCTAACCCTAACCCCAACTCTAAAACTATCTTAGTGCTGAGGCTAACCCCAACCCTAACACAATCCTACGGCTGATGCTAACCCTAACCTTAACCCTAACACTATCCTAGGGCTGATGCTAACCCTAACCCTGGCACTATCCTAGGCCTGATGCTAACCCTAACCCTAACCCTAACACTATCCTAGGGCTGATGCTAACCATAACCCTAACACTATCCTAGGGCTGATGCTAACCCTAACACTAACCCTAACACTATCCTAGGGGTGATGCTAACCCTAACCCTAACACTATCCTAGGCCTGATGGTAACCCTAACCCTAACCCTAACACTATCCCAGGGCTGATGCTAACCCTAACCCTAACACTATCCTAGGGCTGATGCTAACCCTAACCCTAACCCTAACACTATCCTAGGGCTGATGGTAACCCTAACCCTAACCCTAACACTATCCTAGGGCTGATGCTAAACTTAACCCTAACCCTAACACTGTCCTTGGGCTGATTCTAACCGTAACCCTAACACTATCCTAGGACTGATGCTAACCCTAATCCTTACCCTAACACTATCCTAGGGCTGATGCTAACCCTAACCCTAACACTATCCTAGGGCTGATGCTAACCCTAACCCTAGCACTATCCTAGGCCTGAAGATAACCCTAACCTTAACCCTAACACTATCCTAGGGCTGATGCTAACCGTAACCCTAACACTATCCTAGGGCTGATGCTAACCCTAACCCTAACACTATCATAGGCCTGATGATAACCCTAACCCTAACCATAACACTATCCTAGGGCTGATGCTAACCCTAACCCTAACACTATCCTAGGCCTGATGCTAACCCTAACCCTAACCCTAACACTATCCTAGGGCTGATGCTAACCCTAACCCTAACACTATCCTAGGGCTGATGCTAACCCTAACCCTAACACTATCATAGGCCTGATGATAACCCTAACCCTAACCCTAACACTATCCTAGGGCTGATGCTAACCCTAACCCTAACACTATCCTAGGCCTGATGCTAACCCTAACCCTAACCCTAACACTATCCTAGGGTTTATGTTAACCCTAACCCTAACACTATCCTAGGGCTGATGCTAACCCTAACCCTAACCCTAACACTATCCTAGGGCTGATTCTAACCCTAACGCTAACCCTAACACTATCCTTGAACTTATGCTAACCCTAACCCTAACCCTAACACTATCCTAGGACTGATGATAACCCTAACCCTAACCCTAACACTATCCTAGGGTTTATGTTAACCCTAACCCTAACACTATCCTCGGGCTGATGCTTACCCTAAACCTAACCCTAACACTATCCTAGGGCGGATGCTAACCCTAACCCTAACCCTAACACTATCCTAGGGCTGATGCTAACCATAACACTAACACTATCCTAGGGCTGATGCTAACCCTAACCCTAACCCTAACAGTATCCTAGGGCTGATGCTAACCCTAACCCCAACTCTAAAACTATCTTAGTGCTGAGGCTAACCCCAACCCTAACACAATCCTACGGCTGATGCTAACCCTAACCTTAACCCTAACACTATCCTAGGGCTGATGCTAACCCTAACCCTAACCCAAACACTATCCTAGGGTTGATGCTAACCCTAACCCTAACACTATCCTAGGGCTGATGCTAACCCTAACCCTAACCCTAACACTATCCTAGGGCTGATGCTAACCCTAACTTTAACACTATCCTTGGGCTGATGCTAACCCTAACCCTAACCCTAACACTATCCTAGGGCAGATGCTAACCCTAACGCTAACCCTAACACTATCCTTTAACTGATGCTAACACTAACCCTAACCCTAACACTATCCTAGGCCTGACGCTAACACTAACCCTAACAATATCCTAGGGCTGATGCTAACCCTAACCCTAACCCTAACACTATCCTAGGGCTGATGCTAACCCTAACCCTAACACTATCCTAGGGCTGATGATAACCCTAACCCTAACCCTAACACTATCCTAGGGTTTATGTTAACCCTAACCCTAACACTATCCTAGGGCTGATGCTAACCCTAACGCTAACCCTAACACTATCCTTGAACTGATGCTAACCCTAACCCTAACCCTAACACTATCCTAGGCCTGATGATAACCCTAACCCTAACCCTAACACTATCCTAGGGTTTATGTTAACCCTAACCCTAACACTACCCTAGGGCTGATGCTAACCTTAACCCTAAACCTAACAGTATCCTAGGGCGGATGCTAACCCTAACCCTAAACCTAACACTATCCTAGGGCTCATGCTAACCCTAACCCTAACTCTAACACTATCATAGGGCTGAGGCTAACCCTAACCCTAACACTATCCTACGGCTGATGCTAACCCTAACCCTAACCCTAACACTATCGTAGGGCTGATGCTAACCCTAACCCTAACACTATCCTAGGGCTGATGCTAACCCTAACCCTAACCCTAACACTATCCTGGGGCTGATGCTAACCCTAACACTAACACTATCCTAGGGCTGATGCTAACCCTAACCCTAACCCTAACACTATCGTAGGGCTGATGCTAACCCTAACCCTAACACTATCCTAGGGCTGATGCTAACCCTAACCCTAACCCTAACATTATCCCAGGGCTGATGCTAACCCTAACCCTAACACTATCCTAGGGCTGATGCTAACCCTAACCCTAAACCTAACACTATCCTAGGGCTGATGCTAACCCTAACACTAACCCTAACACTATCCTAGAGCTGATGCTAACCCTAACCCTAACCCTAATACTATCCTAGGGCTGATGCTAACCCTAACCCTAACACTAACACTATCCTAGGGCTGATGCTATCCCTCACCCTACCCCTAACACTATCCTAGGGCTGATGCTAACCCTAACCCTAACGCTAACACTATCCTAGGGCTGAGGCTAACCCTAACCCTAACACTATCCTACGGCTGATGCTAACCCTAACCCTAACCCTAACACTATCCTAAGCCTGATGGTAACCCTAACACTAACACTATCCTAAGCCTGGTGCTAACCCTAACTCTAACCCTAACAGTATCCTAGGGCTGATTCTAACCCTAACCCTAATAATATCCTAGCGCTGATGCTAACACTAACCCTAACCCTAACACTATCCTAGGGCTGATGCTAACCCGAACCCTAACCCTAACACTATCCTAGGGCTGATGCTAACCCTAACCCTAACACTATCCTAGGCCTGATGAGAACCCTAACCCTAACCCTAACACTATCCTAGGGCTGATGCTAACCCTAACCCTAACACTATCCTAGGCCTGATGCTAACCCTAACCCTAACCCTCACACTATCCTAGGGCTGATGCTAACCCTAAACCTAACACTATCCTAGGGCTGATGCTAACCCTAACCCTAACCCTAACACTATCCTAGGGCTGATGCTAAGCCTAACCCTAACACTATCATAGGCCTGATGATAACCCTAACCCTAACCCTAACACTATCCTAGGCCTGATGCTAACCCTAACCCTAACCCTAACACTATCCTAGGGCTGATGCTAAACTTAACCCTAACCCTAACACTATCCTAGGGCTGATTCTAACCCTAACGTTAACCCTAACACTATCCTTGAACTTATGCTAACCCTAACCCTAACCCTAACACTATCCTAGGCCTGATGATAACCCTAACCCTAACCCTAACACTATCCTAGGGCTGATGCTAACCCTAACCCTAACACTATCTTAGGGCTGATGCTAACACTAACCCTAACCCTAACACTATCCTAGGGCTGATTCTAACCCTAACGCTAAACCTAACACTATCCTTGAACTTATGCTAACCCTAACCCTAACCCTAACACTATCCTAGGCCTGATGATAACCCTAACCCTGACCCCAACACTATCCTAGGGTTTATGTTAACCCTAACCCTAACACTATCCTAGGGCTGATGCTAACCCTAACCCTAACCCTAACACTATCCTAGGCCGGATGCTAACCCTAACCCTAACCCTAACACTACCCTAGGGCTGATGCTAACCCTAACCCTAACTCTAACACTATCTTAGGGCTGAGGCTAACCCTAACCCTAACACTATCCTACGGCTGATGCTAACCCTAACCTTAACCCTAACACTATCCTAGGGCTGGTGCTAACCCTAACCCTGACACTATCCTAGGCCTGATGCTAACCCTAACCCTAACCCTAACACTATCCTAGGGCTGATGCTAACCCTAACCCTTACCCTAACACTATCCTAGGGCTGATGCTAACCCTAACCCTAACACTATCCTAGGGCTGATGCTAACCCTAACCTTAACCCTAGCACTATCCTAGGGCTGATGCTAACCCTAACGCTAACCCTAACACTATCCTTGAACTGATGCTAACCCTAACCCTAACCCTAACACTATCCTAGGCCTGATGATAACCCTAACCCTAACAATAACACTATGCTAGGGTTTATGTTAACCCTAACCCTAACACTATCCTAGGGCTGATGCTAACCCTAACGCTAACCCTAACACTATCCTTGAACTGATGCTAACCCTAACCCTAACCCTAACACTATCCTAGGCCTGATGATAACCCTAACCCTAACCCTAACACTATCCTAGGGTTTATGTTAACCCTAACCCTAACACTATCCTAGGGCTGATGCTAACCTTAACCCTAAACCTAACACTATCCTAGGGCGGATGCTAACCCTAACCCTAACCCTATCACTATCCTAGGGCTCATGCTAACCCTAACCCTAACTCTAACACTATCTTAGGGCTGAGGCTAACCCTAACACTAACACTGTCCTACGGCTGATGCTAACCCTAACCCTAACCCTAACACTATCCTGGGGCTGATGCTAACCCTAACCCTAACACTATCCTAGGGCTGATGCTAACCCTAACCCTAACCCTAACACTATCCTAGGGCTGATGCTAACCCTAACCCTAACACTATCCTAGGGCTGATGCTAACCCTAACCCTAACCCTAACATTATCCTAGGGCTGATGCTAACCCTAACCCTAACACTATCCTAGGGCTGATGCTAACCCTAACCCTAAACCTAACACTATCCTAGGGCTGATGCTAACCCTAACACTAACCCTAACACTATCCTAGAGCTGATGCTAACCCTAACCCTAACCCTAATACTATCCTAGGGCTGATGCTAACCCTAACCCTAACCCTAACACTATCCTAGGGCTGATGCAAACCCTAACACTAACACTATCCTAGGGCTGATGCTAACCGTCACCCTACCCCTAACAATATCCTAGGGCTCATGCTAACCCTAACCCTAACGCTAACACTATCCTAGGGCTGAGGCTAATCCTAACCCTAACACTATCCTACGGCTGATGCTAACCCTAACCCTAACCCTAACACTATCCTAAGCCTGATGGTAACCCTAACTCTAACCCTAACAGTATCCTAGGGCTGATTCTAACCCTAACCCTAATAATATCCTAGGGCTGATGCTAACAGTAACACTAACCCTAACACTATCCTAGGGCTGATGCTAACCCGAACCCTAACCCTAACACTATCCTAGGGCTGATGCTAACCCTAACCCTAACACTATCCTAGGCCTGATGAGAACCCTAACCCTAACCCTAACACTATCCTAGGGCTGATGCTAACCCTAACCCTAACACTATCCTAGGCCTGATGCTAACCCTAACCCTAACCCTAACACTATCCTAGGGCTGATGCTAACCCTAACCCTAACACTATCCTAGGGCTGATGCTAACCCTAACCCTAACCCTAACACTATCCTAGGGCTGATGCTAAGCCTAACCCTAACACTATCATAGGCCTGATGATAACCCTAACCCTAACCCTAACACTATCCTAGGCCTGATGCTAACCCTAACCCTAACCCTAACACTATCCTAGGGCTGATGCTAACCCTAACCCTAACCCTAACACTATCCTAGGGCTGATTCTAATCCTAACGTTAACCCCAACACTATCCTTGAACTTATGCTAACCCTAACCCTAACCCTAACACTATCCTAGGCCTGATGATAACCCTAACCCTAACCCTAACACTATCCTAGGGCTGATGCTAACCCTAACCCTAACACTATCCTAGGCCTGATGCTAACCCTAACCCTAACCCTAACACTATCCTAGGGTTTATGTTAACCCTAACCCTAACACTATCTTAGGGCTGATGCTAACACTAACCCTAACCCTAACACTATACTAGGGCTGATTCTAACCCTAACGCTAAACCTAACACTATCCTTGAACTTATGATAACCCTAACCCTAACCCTAACACTATCCTAGGCCTGATGATAACCCTAACCCTGACCCCAACACTATCCTAGGGTTTATGTTAACCCTAACCCTAACACTATCCTAGGCCGGATGCTAACCCTAACCCTAACCCTAACCCTAACACTACCCTAGGGCTGATGCTAACCCTAACCCTAACTCTAACACTATCTTAGGGCTGAGGCTAACCCTAACCCTAACACTATCCTACGGCTGATGCTAACCCTAACCTTAACCCTAACAGTATCCTAGGGCTGGTGGTAACCCTAACCCTGACACTATCCTAGGCCTGATGCTAACCCTAACCCTAACCCTAACACTATCCTAGGGCTGATGCTAACCCTAACCCTAACACTATCCTAGGGCTGATGCTAACCCTAAACCTATCCCTAACACTATCCTTGGGCTGATGGTAACCCTAATCCTAACCCTAACACTATCCTAGGGCTGATGCTAAACTTAACCCTAACCCTAACACTATCCTTGGGCTGATTCTAACCGTAACCCTAACACTATCCTAGGCCTGATGCTAACCCTATCCCTTACCCTAACACTATCCTAGGGCTGATGGTAAACCTAACCATAACCCTAACACTACCCTAGGGCTGATGCTAACCCTAACCCTAACCCTAACACTATCCTAGGGGTGATGCTAACCCTAACCCTAACACTATCCTAGGCTTATGCTAACCCTAACCCTAACACTATCCTAGGGCTGATGCTAACCCTAACCCTAACCCTCACACTATCCTAGGCCTGATGCTAACCCTATCCATAACCCTAACACTCTCCTAGGGCTGAGGCTAACTCTAACCCTAACACTATCCTAGGGGTGATGCTAACCCTAACCCTAACCCAAACACTATCCTAGGGTTGATGCTAACCCTAACCCTAACACTATCCTAGGACTGATGCTAACCCTAACCCTAACCCTAACACTATCCTAGGGCTGATGCTAACCCTAACCCTAACACTATCCTGGGCCTGATGCTAACCCTAACCCTAACCCTAACACTATCCTAGGGCTGATGCTAACCCTAACCCTAACACTATCCTTGGGCTGATGCTAACCCTAACCCTAACCCTAACAATATCCTAGGGCAGATGCTAACCCTAACTCTAACCCTAACACTATCCTTGAACTGATGCTAACCCTAACCCTAACCCTAACACTATCCTAGGCCTGATGATAACCCTAACCCTAACAATAACAGTATCCTAGGGTTTATGTTAACCCTAACCCTAACACTATCCTAGGGCTGATGCTAACCCTAACCCTAACCCTAACACTATCCTAGGGCTGATGCTAACCCTAACACTAACACTATCCTAGGGTTGATGCTAACCCTATCCCTAAACCTAACACTATCCTAGGGCGAATGCTAACCCTAACCCTAACCATAACACTATCCTAGGGCTCATGCTAACCCTAACCCTAACTCTAACACTATCTTAGGGCTGAGGCTAACCCTAACCCTAACACTATCCTACGGCTGATGCTAACCCTAACCCTAACCCTAACACTATCCTAGGGCTGATGCTAACCCTAACCCTAACACTATCCTAGGCCTGATGCTAACCCTAACCCTAACCCTAACACTATCCTAGGGCTGATGCTAACCCTAGCCCTAACACTATCCTAGGGCTGATGCTAACCCTAACCCTAACCCTAACACTATCCTAGGGGTGATGCTAACCCTAACCCTAACACTAACCTAGGCCTGAAGATAACCCTAACCCTAACCCTGACACTATCCTAGGGCTGATGCTAACCCTAACCCTAACACTATCCTTGGGCTGATGCTAACCCTAGCCCTAACCATAACACTATCCTGGGGCTGATGCTAACCCTAACCCTAACACTATCCTAGGGCTGATGCTAACCCTAACCATAACCCTAACATTATCCCACGGCTGATGCTAACCCTAACCCTAACACTATCCTAGGGCTGATGCTAACCCTAACAATAACCCTAACATTATCCTAGGGCTGATGCTAACCCTATCCCTAACCCTAACTCTATCCTAGGGCTGATGCTAACCCTAACACTAACACTATCCTAGGGCTGATGCTAACCCTCACCCTACCCCTAACACTATCCTAGGGCTGATGCTAACCCTAACCTTAACGCTAACACTATCCTAGGGCTGAGGCTAACCCTAACCCTAACACTATCCTAAGGCTGATGGTAACCCTAACACTAACACTATCCTAAGCCTGGTGCTAACCCTAACTCTAACCGTAACAGTATCCTAGGGCTGATGCTAACCCTAACTCTAATAATATCCTAGGGCTGATGCTAACACTAACCCTAACCCTAACACGATCCTAGGGCTGATGCTAACCCTAACCCTAACCCTAACACTATCCTAGGGCTCATGCTAACCCTAACCCTAACACAATCCTAGGCCTGATGCTAACCCTAACCCTAACCCTAACACTATCCTAGGGCTGATGCTAACCCTAACCCTAACACTATCCGAGGGCTGATGCTAACCCTAACCCTAACCCTAACACTATCCTAGGGCGGATGCTAACCCTAACCCTAACCCTAACACTACCCTAGTGCTGATGCTAACCCTAACCCTAACTCTAACACTATCTTAGGGCTGAAGCTAACCCTAACCATAACACTATCCTACGGCTGATGCTATCCCTAACCTTAACCCTAACACTCTCCTAGGGCTGATGCTAACCCTAACCCTGACACTATCCTAGGCCTGATGCTAACCCTAACCCTAACCCTAACACTATCCTAGGGCTGATAGTAACCCTAACCCTAACACTATCCTAGGGCTGATGTTAACCCTAACCCTAACCCTAACACTATCCTTGGGCTGATGGTAACCCTAACCCTAACCCTAACACTATCCTAGGGCTGATGCTGAACTTAACCCTAACCCTAACACTAACCTTGGGCTGATTCTACCCGTAACCCTAACACTATCCTAGGCCTGATGCTAACCCTAACCCTTACCCTAACACTATCCTAGGGCTGATGCTAAACCTAACCATAACCCTAACACTATCCTAGGGCGGATGCTAACCCTAACCCTAACCCTAACACTATCCTAGGGCTGATGCTAACCTTAACCCTAAACCTAACACTATCCTAGGGCGGATGCTAACCCTAACCCTAACCCTATCACTATCCTAGGGCTCATGCTAACCCTAACCCTAACTCTAACACTATCTTAGGGCTGAGGCTAACCCTAACACTAACACTGTCCTACGGCTGATGCTAACCCTAACCCTAACCCTAACACTATCCTGGGGCTGATGCTAACCCTAACCCTAACACTATCCTAGGGCTGATGCTAACCCTAACCCTAACCCTAACACTATCCTAGGGCTGATGCTAACCCTAACCCTAACACTATCCTAGGGCTGATGCTAACCCTAACCCTAACCCTAACATTATCCCAGGGATGATGCTAACCCTAACCCTAACACTATCCTAGGGCTGATGCTAACCCTAACCCTAAACCTAACACTATCCTAGGGCTGATGCTAACCCTAACACTAACCCTAACACTATCCTAGAGCTGATGCTAACCCTAACCCTAACCCTAATACTATCCTAGTGCTGATGCTAACCCTAACCCTAACCCTAACACTATCCTAGGGCTGATGCAAACCCTAACACTAACACTATCCTAGGGCTGATGCTAACCCTCACCCTACCCCTAACAATATCCTAGGGCTCATGCTAACCCTAACCCTAACGCTAACACTATCCTAGGGCTGAGGCTAATCCTAACCCTAACACTATCCTACGGCTGATGCTAACCCTAACCCTAACCCTAACACTATCCTAAGCCTGATGGTAACCCTAACTCTAACCCTAACAGTATCCAAGGGCTGATTCTAACCCTAACCCTAATAATATCCTAGGGCTGATGCTAACAGTAACACTAACCCTAACACTATCCTAGGGCTGATGCTAACCCGAACCCTAACCCTAACACTATCCTAGGGCTGATGCTAACCCTAACCCTAACACTATCCTAGGCCTGATGAGAACCCTAACCCTAACCCTAACACTATCCTAGGGCTGATGCTAACCCTAACCCTAACACTATCCTAGGCCTGATGCTAACCCTAACCCTAACCCTAACACTATCCTAGGGCTGATGCTAACCCTAACCCTAACACTATCCTAGGGCTGATGCTAACCCTAACCCTAACCCTAACACTATCCTAGGGCTGATGCTAAGCCTAACCCTAACACTATCATAGGCCTGATGATAACCCTAACCCTAACCCTAACACTATCCTAGGCCTGATGCTAACCCTAACCCTAACCCTAACACTATCCTAGGGCTGATGCTAACCCTAACCCTAACCCTAACACTATCCTAGGGCTGATTCTAATCCTAACGTTAACCCCAACACTATCCTTGAACTTATGCTAACCCTAACCCTAACCCTAACACTATCCTAGGCCTGATGATAACCCTAACCCTAACCCTAACACTATCCTAGGGCTGATGCTAACCCTAACCCTAACACTATCCTAGGCCTGATGCTAACCCTAACCCTAACCCTAACACTATCCTAGGGTTTATGTTAACCCTAACCCTAACACTATCTTAGGGCTGATGCTAACACTAACCCTAACCCTAACACTATACTAGGGCTGATTCTAACCCTAACGCTAAACCTAACACTATCCTTGAACTTATGATAACCCTAACCCTAACCCTAACACTATCCTAGGCCTGATGATAACCCTAACCCTGACCCCAACACTATCCTAGGGTTTATGTTAACCCTAACCCTAACACTATCCAAAGGCTGATGCTAACCCTAACCATAACCCTAACACTATCCTAGGCCGGATGCTAACCCTAACCCTAACCCTAACCCTAACACTACCCTAGGGCTGATGCTAACCCTAACCCTAACTCTAACACTATCTTAGGGCTGAGGCTAACCCTAACCCTAACACTATCCTACGGCTGATGCTAACCCTAACCTTAACCCTAACAGTATCCTAGGGCTGGTGGTAACCCTAACCCTGACACTATCCTAGGCCTGATGCTAACCCTAACCCTAACCCTAACACTATCCTAGGGCTGATGCTAACCCTAACCCTAACACTATCCTAGGGCTGATGCTAACCCTAAACCTATCCCTAACACTATCCTTGGGCTGATGGTAACCCTAATCCTAACCCTAACACTATCCTAGGGCTGATGCTAAACTTAACCCTAACCCTAACACTATCCTTGGGCTGATTCTAACCGTAACCCTAACACTATCCTAGGCCTGATGCTAACCCTATCCCTTACCCTAACACTATCCTAGGGCTGATGGTAAACCTAACCATAACCCTAACACTACCCTAGGGCTGATGCTAACCCTAACTCTAACCCTAACACTATCCTAGGGGTGATGCTAACCCTAACCCTAACACTATCCTAGGCTTATGCTAACCCTAACCCTAACACTATCCTAGGGCTGATGCTAACCCTAACCCTAACCCTCACACTATCCTAGGCCTGATGCTAACCCTATCCATAACCCTAACACTCTCCTAGGGCTGATGCTAACTCTAACCCTAACACTATCCTAGGGGTGATGCTAACCCTAACCCTAACCCAAACACTATCCTAGGGTTCATGCTAACCCTAACCCTAACACTATCCTAGGACTGATGCTAACCCTAACCCTAACCCTAACACTATCCTAGGGCTGATGCTAACCCTAACCCTAACACTATCCTGGGCCTGATGCTAACCCTAACCCTAACCCTAACACTATCCTAGGGCTGATGCTAACCCTAACCCTAACACTATCCTTGGGCTGATGCTAACCCTAACCCTAACCCTAACAATATCCTAGGGCAGATGCTAACCCTAACTCTAACCCTAACACTATCCTTGAACTGATGCTAACCCTAACCCTAACCCTAACACTATCCTAGGCCTGATGATAACCCTAACCCTAACCCTAACAGTATCCTAGGGTTTATGTTAACCCTAACCCTAACACTATCCTAGGGCTGATGCTAACCCTAACCCTAACCCTAACACTATCCTAGGGCTGATGCTAACCCTAACACTAACACTATCCTAGGGTTGATGCTAACCCTATCCCTAAACCTAACACTATCCTAGGGCGAATGCTAACCCTAACCCTAACCATAACACTATCCTAGGGCTCATGCTAACCCTAACCCTAACTCTAACACTATCTTAGGGCTGAGGCTAACCCTAACCCTAACACTATCCTACGGCTGATGCTAACCCTAACCCTAACCCTAACACTATCCTAGGGCTGATGCTAACCCTAACCCTAACACTATCCTAGGCCTGATGCTAACCCTAACCCTAACCCTAACACTATCCTAGGGCTGATGCTAACCCTAGCCCTAACACTATCCTAGGGCTGATGCTAACCCTAACCCTAACCCTAACACTATCCTAGGGGTGATGCTAACCCTAACCCTAACACTAACCTAGGCCTGAAGATAACCCTAACCCTAACCCTGACACTATCCTAGGGCTGATGCTAACCCTAACCCTAACACTATCCTTGGGCTGATGCTAACCCTAGCCCTAACCATAACACTATCCTGGGGCTGATGCTAACCCTAACCCTAACACTATCCTAGGGCTGATGCTAACCCTAACCATAACCCTAACATTATCCCAGGGCTGATGCTAACCCTAACCCTAACACTATCCTAGGGCTGATGCTAACCCTAACAATAACCCTAACATTATCCTAGGGCTGATGCTAACCCTATCCCTAACCCTAACTCTATCCTAGGGCTGATGCTAACCCTAACACTAACACTATCCTAGGGCTGATGCTAACCCTCACCCTACCCCTAACACTATCCTAGGGCTGATGCTAACCCTAACCTTAACGCTAACACTATCCTAGGGCTGAGGCTAACCCTAACCCTAACACTATCCTAAGGCTGATGGTAACCCTAACACTAACACTATCCTAAGCCTGGTGCTAACCCTAACTCTAACCGTAACAGTATCCTAGGGCTGATGCTAACCCTAACTCTAATAATATCCTAGGGCTGATGCTAACACTAACCCTAACCCTAACACGATCCTAGGGCTGATGCTAACCCTAACCCTAACCCTAACACTATCCTAGGGCTCATGCTAACCCTAACCCTAACACTATCCTAGGCCTGATGCTAACCCTAACCCTAACCCTAACACTATCCTAGGGCTGATGCTAACCCTAACCCTAACACTATCCGAGGGCTGATGCTAACCCTAACCCTAACCCTAACACTATCCTAGGGCGGATGCTAACCCTAACCCTAACCCTAACACTACCCTAGTGCTGATGCTAACCCTAACCCTAACTCTAACACTATCTTAGGGCTGAAGCTAACCCTAACCATAACACTATCCTACGGCTGATGCTATCCCTAACCTTAACCCTAACACTCTCCTAGGGCTGATGCTAACCCTAACCCTGACACTATCCTAGGCCTGATGCTAACCCTAACCCTAACCCTAACACTATCCTAGGGCTGATGGTAACCCTAACCCTAACACTATCCTAGGGCTGATGTTAACCCTAACCCTAACCCTAACACTATCCTTGGGCTGATGGTAACCCTAACCCTAACCCTAACACTATCCTAGGGCTGATGCTAAACTTAACCCTAACCCTAACACTAACATTGGGCTGATTCTACCCGTAACCCTAACACTATCCTAGGCCTGATGCTAACCCTAACCCTTACCCTAACACTATCCTAGGGCTGATGCTAAACCTAACCATAACCCTAACACTATCCTAGGGCGGATGCTAACCCTAACCCTAACCCTAACACTATCCTAGGGGTGATGCTAACCCTAACCCTAACACTATCCTAGGCCTGATGGTAACCCTAACCCTAACACTATCCTAGGGCTGATGCTAACACTAACCCTAACCCTCACACTATCCTAGGCCTGATGCTAACCCTATACATAACCCTAACACTCTCCTAGGGCTGAGGCTAACTCTAACCCTAACACTATCCTAGGGCTGATGCTAACCCTAACCCTAACCCAAACACTATCCTAGGGTTGATGCTAACCCTAACCCTAACACTATCCTAGGGCTGATCTAACCCTAACCCTAACCCTAACACTATCCTAGGGTTGATGCTAACCCTAACCCTAACACTATCCTAGGGCTGATGCTAACCCTAACCCTAAACCTAACACTATCCTATGGTTGATGCTAACCCTAACCCTAACACTATCCTTGGCCTGATGCTAACCCTAACCCTAACCCTAACACTATCCTAGGGCTGATGCTAACCCTAACCCTAACACTATCCTTGGGCTGATGCTAACCCTAACCCTAACCCTAACACTATCCTAGGGCAGATGCTGACCCTAACGCTAACACTAACACTATCCTTGAACTGATGCTAACCCTAACCCTAACCCTAACACTATCCTAGGCCTGATGATAACCCTAACCCTAACCCTAACACTATCCTAGGGTTTATGTTAACCCTAACCCTAACACTATCCTAGGGCTGATGCTAACCCTAACCGTAACCCTAACCCTATCCTAGGGCTGATGCTAACCCTAACACTAACACTATCCTAGGGCTGATGCTAACCCTATCCCTAAACCTAAAACTATCTTAGGGCGGATGCTAACCCTAACCCTAACCATAACACTTTCCTAGGGCTCATGCTAACCCTAACACTAACTCTAACACTATCTTCGGGCTGAGGCTAACCCTAACCCTAACACTATCCTAGGGCTGATGCTAACCCTAACCCTAACCCTAACACTATCCTAGGGCTGATGCTAACCCTAACCCTAACACTATCCTAGGCCTGATGCTAACCCTAACCCTAACCCTAACACTATCCTAGATCTGATGCTAACCCTAGCACTAACACTATCCTAGGGCTGATGCTAACCCTAACCCTAACCCTAACACTACCCTAGGACTGATGCTAACCCTAACCCTAACACTATCCTAGGCCTGATGATAACCCTAACCCTAACCCTAACACTATCCTAGGGCTGATGCTAACCCTAACCCTAACACTATCCTAGGCCTGATGATAACCCTAACCCTAACCCTAACACTATCCTAGGCCTGATGATAACCCTAACCCTAACCCTAACACTATCCTAGGGCTGATGCTAACCCTAACCCTAACACTATCCTAGGGCTGATGCTAACCCTAACACTAACACTATCCTAGGGCTGATGCTAACCCTCACCCTATGCCTAACACTATCCTAGGGCTGATGCTAACCCTAACCCTAACGCTAACACTATCCTAGGGCTGAGGCTAACCCTAACCCTAACACTATCCTACGGCTGATGCTAACCCTAACCCTAAACCTAACACTATCCTAAGGCTGATGGTAACCCTAACACTAACACTATCCTAAGCCTGGTGCTAACCCTAACTCTAACCCTAACAGTATCCTTTGGCTGATGCTAACCCTAACCCTAATGATATCCTAGGGCTGATGCTAACCCTAATCCTAACACTATCCTAGGGCTGATGCTAACCCTAACCCTAGCACTATCCTAGGCCTGAAGATAACCCTAACCTTAACCCTAACACTATCCTAGGGCTGATGCTAACCGTAACCCTAACACTATCCTAGGGCTGATGCTAACCCTAACCCTAACACTATCATAGGCCTGATGATAACCCTAACCCTAACCATAACACTATCCTAGGGCTGATGCTAACCCTAACCCTAACACTATCCTAGGCCTGATGCTAACCCTAACCCTAACCCTAACACTATCCTAGGGCTGATGCTAACCCTAACCCTAACCCTAACACTATCCTAGGGCTGATGTTAACCCTAACCCTAGCACTATCCTAGGCCTGATGATAACCCTAACCCTTACCCTAACACTATCCTAGGCCTGATGCTAACCCTAAGCCTAACACTATCCTAGGCCTGATGCTAACCCTAACCCTAACCCTAACACTATCCTAGGGCTGATGCTAACCGTAACCCTAACACTATCCTAGGGCTGATGCTAACCCTAACCCTAACACTATCATAGGCCTGTTGATAACCCTAACCCTAACCCTAACACTATCCTAGGGCTGATGCTAACCCTAACCCTAACACTATCCTAGGCCTGATGCTAACCCTAACCCTAACCCTAACACTATCCTAGGGTTTATGTTAACCCTAACCCTAACACTATCCTAGGGCTGATGCTAACCCTAACCCTAACCCTAACACTATCCTAGGGCTGATTCTAACCCTAACGCTAACCCTAACACTATCCTTGAACTTATGCTAACCCTAACCCTAACCCTAACACTATCCTAGGACTGATGATAACCCTAACCCTAATCCTAACACTATCCTAGGGTTTATGTTAACCCTAACCCTAACACTATCCTCGGGCTGATGCTTACCCTAAACCTAACCCTAACACTATCCTAGGGCGGATGCTAACCCTAACCCTAACCCTAACACTATCCTAGGGCTGATGCTAACCATAACACTAACACTATCCTAGGGCTGATGCTAACCCTAACCCTAACCCTAACAGTATGCTAGGGCTGATGCTAACCCTAACCCCAACTCTAAAACTATCTTAGTGCTGAGGCTAACCCCAACCCTAACACAATCCTACGGCTGATGCTAACCCTAACCTTAACCCTAACACTATCCTAGGGCTGATGCTAACCCTAACCCTGGCACTATCCTAGGCCTGATGCTAACCCTAACCCTAACCCTAACACTATCCTAGGGCTGATGCTAACCATAACCCTAACACTATCCTAGGGCTGATGCTAACCCTAACACTAACCCTAACACTATCCTAGGGCTGATGCTAACCCTAACCCTAACACTATCCTAGGCCTGATGGTAACCCTAACCCTAACCCTAACACTATCCCAGGGCTGATGCTAACCCTAACCCTAACACTATCCTAGGGCTGATGCTAACCCTAACCCTAACCCTAACACTATCCTAGGGCTGATGGTAACCCTAACCCTAACCCTAACACTATCCTAGGGCTGATGCTAAACTTAACCCTAACCCTAACACTGTCCTTGGGCTGATTCTAACCGTAACCCTAACACTATCCTAGGACTGATGCTAACCCTAATCCTTACCCTAACACTATCCTAGGGCTGATGCTAACCCTAACCCTAACACTATCCTAGGGCTGATGCTAACCCTAACCCTAGCACTATCCTAGGCCTGAAGATAACCCTAACCTTAACCCTAACACTATCCTAGGGCTGATGCTAACCGTAACCCTAACACTATCCTAGGGCTGATGCTAACCCTAACCCTAACACTATCATAGGCCTGATGATAACCCTAACCCTAACCATAACACTATCCTAGGGCTGATGCTAACCCTAACCCTAACACTATCCTAGGCCTGATGCTAACCCTAACCCTAACCCTAACACTATCCTAGGGCTGATGCTAACCCTAACCCTAACCCTAACACTATCCTAGGGCTGATGTTAACCCTAACCCTAGCACTATCCTAGGCCTGATGATAACCCTAACCCTTACCCTAACACTATCCTAGGCCTGATGCTAACCCTAAGCCTAACACTATCCTAGGCCTGATGCTAACCCTAACCCTAACCCTAACACTATCCTAGGGCTGATGCTAACCGTAACCCTAACACTATCCTAGGGCTGATGCTAACCCTAACCCTAACACTATCATAGGCCTGTTGATAACCCTAACCCTAACCCTAACACTATCCTAGGGCTGATGCTAACCCTAACCCTAACACTATCCTAGGCCTGATGCTAACCCTAACCCTAACCCTAACACTATCCTAGGGTTTATGTTAACCCTAACCCTAACACTATCCTAGGGCTGATGCTAACCCTAACCCTAACCCTAACACTATCCTAGGGCTGATTCTAACCCTAACGCTAACCCTAACACTATCCTTGAACTTATGCTAACCCTAACCCTAACCCTAACACTATCCTAGGACTGATGATAACCCTAACCCTAATCCTAACACTATCCTAGGGTTTATGTTAACCCTAACCCTAACACTATCCTCGGGCTGATGCTTACCCTAAACCTAACCCTAACACTATCCTAGGGCGGATGCTAACCCTAACCCTAACCCTAACACTATCCTAGGGCTGATGCTAACCATAACACTAACACTATCCTAGGGCTGATGCTAACCCTAACCCTAACCCTAACAGTATGCTAGGGCTGATGCTAACCCTAACCCCAACTCTAAAACTATCTTAGTGCTGAGGCTAACCCCAACCCTAACACAATCCTACGGCTGATGCTAACCCTAACCTTAACCCTAACACTATCCTAGGGCTGATGCTAACCCTAACCCTGGCACTATCCTAGGCCTGATGCTAACCCTAACCCTAACCCTAACACTATCCTAGGGCTGATGCTAACCATAACCCTAACACTATCCTAGGGCTGATGCTAACCCTAACACTAACCCTAACACTATCCTAGGGCTGATGCTAACCCTAACCCTAACACTATCCTAGGCCTGATGGTAACCCTAACCCTAACCCTAACACTATCCCAGGGCTGATGCTAACCCTAACCCTAACACTATCCTAGGGCTGATGCTAACCCTAACCCTAACCCTAACACTATCCTAGGGCTGATGGTAACCCTAACCCTAACCCTAACACTATCCTAGGGCTGATGCTAAACTTAACCCTAACCCTAACACTGTCCTTGGGCTGATTCTAACCGTAACCCTAACACTATCCTAGGACTGATGCTAACCCTAATCCTTACCCTAACACTATCCTAGGGCTGATGCTAACCCTAACCCTAACACTATCCTAGGGCTGATGCTAACCCTAACCCTAGCACTATCCTAGGCCTGAAGATAACCCTAACCTTAACCCTAACACTATCCTAGGGCTGATGCTAACCGTAACCCTAACACTATCCTAGGGCTGATGCTAACCCTAACCCTAACACTATCATAGGCCTGATGATAACCCTAACCCTAACCATAACACTATCCTAGGGCTGATGCTAACCCTAACCCTAACACTATCCTAGGCCTGATGCTAACCCTAACCCTAACCCTAACACTATCCTAGGGCTGATGCTAACCCTAACCCTAACCCTAACACTATCCTAGGGCTGATGTTAACCCTAACCCTAGCACTATCCTAGGCCTGATGATAACCCTAACCCTTACCCTAACACTATCCTAGGCCTGATGCTAACCCTAAGCCTAACACTATCCTAGGCCTGATGCTAACCCTAACCCTAACCCTAACACTATCCTAGGGCTGATGCTACCCGTAACCCTAACACTATCCTAGGGCTGATGCTAACCCTAACCCTAACACTATCATAGGCCTGTTGATAACCCTAACCCTAACCCTAACACTATCCTAGGGCTGATGCTAACCCTAACCCTAACACTATCCTAGGCCTGATGCTAACCCTAACCCTAACCCTAACACTATCCTAGGGTTTATGTTAACCCTAACCCTAACACTATCCTAGGGCTGATGCTAACCCTAACCCTAACCCTAACACTATCCTAGGGCTGATTCTAACCCTAACGCTAACCCTAACACTATCCTTGAACTTATGCTAACCCTAACCCTAACCTTAACACTATCCTAGGACTGATGATAACCCTAACCCTAATCCTAACACTATCCTAGGGTTTATGTTAACCCTAACCCTAACACTATCCTCGGGCTGATGCTTACCCTAAACCTAACCCTAACACTATCCTAGGGCGGATGCTAACCCTAACCCTAACCCTAACACTATCCTAGGGCTGATGCTAACCATAACACTAACACTATCCTAGGGCTGATGCTAACCCTAACCCTAACCCTAACAGTATGCTAGGGCTGATGCTAACCCTAACCCCAACTCTAAAACTATCTTAGTGCTGAGGCTAACCCCAACCCTAACACAATCCTACGGCTGATGCTAACCCTAACCTTAACCCTAACACTATCCTAGGGCTGATGCTAACCCTAACCCTGGCACTATCCTAGGCCTGATGCTAACCCTAACCCTAACCCTAACACTATCCTAGGGCTGATGCTAACCATAACCCTAACACTATCCTAGGGCTGATGCTAACCCTAACACTAACCCTAACACTATCCTAGGTCTGATGCTAACCCTAACCCTAACACTATCCTAGGCCTGATGGTAACCCTAACCCTAACCCTAACACTATCCCAGGGCTGATGCTAACCCTAACCCTAACACTATCCTAGGGCTGATGCTAACCCTAACCCTAACCCTAACACTATCCTAGGGCTGATGGTAACCCTAACCCTAACCCTAACACTATCCTAGGGCTGATGCTGAACTTAACCCTAACCCTAACACTGTCCTTGGGCTGATTCTAACCGTAACCCTAACACTATCCTAGGACTGATGCTAACCCTAATCCTTACCCTAACACTATCCTAGGGCTGATGCTAACCCTAACCCTAACACTATCCTAGGGCTGATGCTAACCCTAACCCTAGCACTATCCTAGGCCTGAAGATAACCCTAACCTTAACCCTAACACTATCCTAGGGCTGATGCTAACCGTAACCCTAACACTATCCTAGGGCTGATGCTAACCCTAACCCTAACACTATCATAGGCCTGATGATAACCCTAACCCTAACCATAACACTATCCTAGGGCTGATGCTAACCCTAACCCTAACACTATCCTAGGCCTGATGCTAACCCTAACCCTAACCCTAACACTATCCTAGGGCTGATGCTAACCCTAACCCTAACCCTAACACTATCCTAGGGCTGATGTTAACCCTAACCCTAGCACTATCCTAGGCCTGATGATAACCCTAACCCTTACCCTAACACTATCCTAGGCCTGATGCTAACCCTAAGCCTAACACTATCCTAGGCCTGATGCTAACCCTAACCCTAACCCTAACACTATACTAGGGCTGATGCTAATCGTAACCATAACACTATCCTAGGGCTGATGCTAACCCTAACCCTAACACTATCATAGGCCTGATGATAACCCTAACCCTAACCCTAACACTATCCTAGGGCTGATGCTAACCCTAACCCTAACACTATCCTAGGGCTGATGCTAACCCTAACCCTAACCCTAACACTATCCTAGGGCTGATGCTAACCCTAACGCTAACCCTAACACTATCCTTGAACTGATGCTAACCCTAACCCTAACCCTAACACTATCCTAGGCCTGATGATAACCCTAACCCTAACCCTAACACTATCCTAGGGTTTATGTTAACCCTAACCCCAACACTATCCTAGGGCTGATGCTAACCCTAACCCTAACCCTCACACTATCCTAGGCCTGATGCTAACCCAATCCCTAATCCTAACACTCTCCTAGGGCTGAGGCTAACCCTAACCCTAACACTATCCTAGGGCTGATGCTAACCTTAACCCTAAACCTAACACTATCCTAGGGCGGATGCTAACCCTAACCCTAACCCTAACACTATCCTAGGGCTCATGCTAACCCTAACCCTAACTCTAACACTATCTTAGGGCTGAGGCTAACCCTAACCCTAACACTATCCTACGGCTGATGCTAACCCTAACCCTAACCCTAACACTATCGTAGGGCTGATGCTAACCATAACCCTAACACTATCCTAGGGCTGATGCTAACCCTAACCCTAACCCTAACACTATCCTGGGGCTGATGCTAACCCTAACCCTAACATTATCCTAGGGCTGATGCTAACCCTAACCCTAACCCTAACACTGTCCTAGGGCTGATGCTAACCCTAACCCTAACACTATAATAGGGCTGATGCTAACCCTAACCCTAACCATAACATTATCTCAGGGCTGATGCTAACCCTAACCCTAACACTATCCTAGGGCTGATGCTAACCCTAACCCTAACCCTAACACTATCCTAGGGCGGATGCTAACCCTAACCCTAACCCTAACACTACCCTAGGGCTGATGCTAACCCTAACCCTAACTCTAACACTATCTTAGGGCTGAAGCTAACCCTAACCCTAACACTATCCTACGGCTGATGCTAACCCTAACCTTAACCCTAACACTATCCTAGGGCTGATGCTAACCCTAACCCTGACACTATCCTAGGCCTGATGCTAACCCTAACCCTAACCCTAACACTATCCTAGGGCTGATGCTAACCCTAACCCTAACACTATCCTAGGGCTGATGTTAACCCTAACCCTAACCCTAACACTATCCTTGGGCTGATGGTAACCCTAACCCTAACCCTAACACTATCCTAGGGCTGATGCTAAACTTAACCCTAACCCTAACACTATCCTTGGGCTGATTCTACCCGTAACCCTAACACTATCCTAGGCCTGATGCTAACCCTAACCCTTACCTAACACTATCCTAGGGCTGATGCTAAACCTAACCATAACCCTAACACTATCCTAGGGCGGATGCTAACCCTAACCCTTACCCTAACACTATCCTAGGGGTGATGCTAACCCTAACCCTAACACTATCCTAGGCCTGATGCTAACCCTAACCCTAACACTATCCTAGGGCTGATGCTAACCCTAACCCTAACCCTCACACTATCCTAGGCCTGATGCTAACCCTATCCATAACCCTAACACTCTCCTAGGGCTGAGGCTAACTCTAACCCTAACACTATCCTAGGGCTGATGCTAACCCTAACCCTAACCCAAACACTATCCTAGGGTTGATGCTAACCCTAACCCTAACACTATCCTAGGGCTGATGCTAACCCTAACCCTAACCCTAACACTATCCTAGGGTTGATGCTAACCCTAACCCTAACACTATCCTAGGGCTGATGCTAACCCTAACCCTAACCCTAACACTATCCTAGGGATGATGCTAACCCTAACCCTAACACTAACCTGGGCCTGATGCTAACCCTAACCCTAACCCTAACACTATCCTAGGGCTGATGCTAACCCTAACCCTAACACTATCCTTGGGGTGATGCTAACCCTAACCCTAACCCTAACACTATCCTAGGCCTGATGATAACCCTAACCCTAACCCTAACACTATCCTAGGGTTTATGTTAACCCTAAACCTAACACTATCCTAGGGCTGATGCTAACCCTAACCGTAACCCTAACACTATCCTAGGGCTGATGCTAACCCTAACAATAACACTATCCTAGGGCTGATGCTAACCCTATCCCTAAACCTAACACTATCCTAGGGCGGATGCTAACCCTAACCCTAAGCATAACACTTTCCTAGGGCTCATGCTAACCCTAACCCTAACTCTAACACTATCTTAGGGCTGAGGCTAACCCTAACCCTAACACTATCCTACGGCTGATGCTAACCCTAACCCTAACCCTAACACTATCCTAGGGCTGATGCTAACCCTAACCCTAACACTATCCTAGGCCTGATGCTAACCCTAACCCTAACCCTAACACTATCCTAGGGCTGATGCTAACCCTAGCCCTAACACTCTCCTAGGGCTGATGCTAACCCTAACCCTAACCCTAACACTATCCTAGGGCTGATGCTAACCCTAACCCTAACACTATCCTAGGCCTGATGATAACCCTAACCCTAACCCTAACACTATCCTAGGGCTGATGCTAAACTTAACCCTAACCCTAACACTATCCTTGGGCTGATTCTACCCATAACCCTAACACTATCCTAGGCCTGATGCTAACCCTAACCCTTACCCTAACACTATCCTAGGGCTGATGCTAAACCTAACCATAACCCTAACACTATCCTAGGGCGGATGCTAACCCTAACCCTTACCCTAACACTATCCTAGGGCTGATGCTAACCCTAACCCTGGCACTATCCTAGGCCTGATGCTAACCCTAACCCTAACCCTAACACTATCCTAGGGCTGATGCTATCCATAACCCTAACACTATCCTAGGGCTGATGCTAACCCTAACACTAACCCTAACACTATCCTAGGGCTGATGCTAACCCTAACCCTAACACTATCCTAGGCCTGATGGTAACCCTAACCCTAACCCTAACACTATCCCAGGGCTGATGCTAACCCTAACCCTAACACTATCCTAGGGCTGATGCTAACCCTAACCCTAACCCTAACACTATCCTAGGGCTGATGGTAACCCTAACCCTAACCCTAACACTATCCTAGGGCTGATGCTAAACTTAACCCTAACCCTAACACTGTCCTTGGGCTGATTCTAACCGTAACCCTAACACTATCCTAGGACTGATGCTAACCCTAATCCTTACCCTAACACTATCCTAGGGCTGATGCTAACCCTAACCCTAACACTATCCTAGGGCTGATGCTAACCCTAACCCTAGCACTATCCTAGGCCTGAAGATAACCCTAACCTTAACCCTAACACTATCCTAGGGCTGATGCTAACCGTAACCCTAACACTATCCTAGGGCTGATGCTAACCCTAACCCTAACACTATCATAGGCCTGATGATAACCCTAACCCTAACCATAACACTATCCTAGGGCTGATGCTAACCCTAACCCTAACACTATCCTAGGCCTGATGCTAACCCTAACCCTAACCCTAACACTATCCTAGGGCTGATGCTAACCCTAACCCTAACCCTAACACTATCCTAGGGCTGATGTTAACCCTAACCCTAGCACTATCCTAGGCCTGATGATAACCCTAACCCTTACCCTAACACTATCCTAGGCCTGATGCTAACCCTAAGCCTAACACTATCCTAGGCCTGATGCTAACCCTAACCCTAACCCTAACACTATCCTAGGGCTGATGCTAACCGTAACCCTAACACTATCCTAGGGCTGATGCTAACCCTAACCCTAACACTATCATAGGCCTGATGATAACCCTAACCCTAACCCTAACACTATCCTAGGGCTGATGCTAACCCTAACCCTAACACTATCCTAGGCCTGATGCTAACCCTAACCCTAACCCTAACACTATCCTAGGGTTTATGTTAACCCTAACCCTAACACTATCCTAGGGCTGATGCTAACCCTAACCCTAACCCTAACACTATCCTAGGGCTGATTCTAACCCTAACGCTAACCCTAACACTATCCTTGAACTTATGCTAACCCTAACCCTAACCCTAACACTATCCTAGGACTGATGATAACCCTAACCCTAACCCTAACACTATCCTAGGGTTTATGTTAACCCTAACCCTAACACTATCCTCGGGCTGATGCTTACCCTAAACCTAACCCTAACACTATCCTAGGGCGGATGCTAACCCTAACCCTAACCCTAACACTATCCTAGGGCTGATGCTAACCATAACACTAACACTATCCTAGGGCTGATGCTAACCCTAACCCTAACCCTAACAGTATCCTAGGGCTGATGCTAACCCTAACCCCAACTCTAAAACTATCTTAGTGCTGAGGCTAACCCCAACCCTAACACAATCCTACGGCTGATGCTAACCCTAACCTTAACCCTAACACTATCCTAGGGCTGATGCTAACCCTAACCCTGACACTATCCTAGGCCTGATGCTAACCCTAACCCTAACCCTAACACTATCCTAGGGCTGATGCTAACCATAACCCTAACACTATCCTAGGGCTGATGCTAACCCTAACACTAACCCTAACACTATCCCAGGGCTGATGCTAACCCTAACCCTAACACTATCCTAGGCCTGATGGTAACCCTAACCCTAACCCTAACACTATCCCAGGGCTGATGCTAACCCTAACCCTAACACTATCCTAGGGCTGATGCTAACCCTAACCCTAACCCTAACACTATCCTAGGGCTGATGGTAACCCTAACCCTAACCCTAACACTATCCTAGGGCTGATGCTAAACTTAACCCTAACCCTAACACTGTCCTTGGGCTGATTCTAACCGTAACCCTAACACTATCCTAGGACTGATGCTAACCCTAATCCTTACCCTAACACTATCCTAGGGCTGATGCTAAACCTAACCCTAACACTATCCTAGGCCTGATGCTAACCCTAACCCTAACACTATCCTAGGGCTGATGCTAACCCTAACCCTAACCCTCACACTATCCTAGGCCTGATGCTAACCCAATCCCTAATCCTAACACTCTCCTAGGGCTGAGGCTAACTCTAACCCTAACACTATCCTAGGGCTGATGCTAACCCTAACCCTAACCCAAACACTATCCTAGGGTTGATGCTAACCCTAACCCTAACACTATCCTAGGGCTGATGCTAACCCTAACCCTAACCCTAACACTATCCTAGGGCTGATGCTAACCCTAACCCTAACACTATCCTTGGGCTGATGCTAACCCTAACCCTAACCCTAACACTATCCTAGGGCAGATGCTAACCCTAACGCTAACCCTAACACTATCCTTTAACTGATGCTAACCCTAACCCTAACCCTAACACTATCCTAGGCCTGACGCTAACACTAACACTAACAATATCCTAGGGCTGATGCTAACCCTAACCCTAACCCTAACACTATCCTAGGGCTGATGCTAACCCTAACCCTAACACTATCCTAGGGCTGATGCTAACCCTAACCCTAACCCTAACACTATCCTAGGGCTGATGCTAACCCTAACGCTAACCCTAACACTATCCTTGAACTGATGCTAACCCTAACCCTAACCCTAACACTATCCTAGGCCTGATGATAACCCTAACCCTAACCCTAACACTATCCTAGGGTTTATGTTAACCCTAACCCCAACACTATCCTAGGACTGATGCTAACCCTAACCCTAACCCTCACACTATCCTAGGCCTGATGCTAACCCAATCCCTAATCCTAACACTCTCCTAGGGCTGAGGCTAACCCTAACCCTAACACTATCCTAGGGCTGATGCTAACCTTAACCCTAAACCTAACACTATCCCAGGGCGGATGCTAACCCTAACCCTAACCCTAACACTATCCTAGGGCTCATGCTAACCCTAACCCTAACTCTAACACTATCTTAGGGCTGAGGCTAACCCTAACCCTAACACTATCCTACGGCTGATGCTAACCCTAACCCTAACCCTAACACTATCGTAGGGCTGATGCTAACCATAACCCTAACACTATCCTAGGGCTGATGCTAACCCTAACCCTAACCCTAACACTATCCTGGGGCTGATGCTAACCCTAACCCTAACATTATCCTAGGGCTGATGCTAACCCTAACCCTAACCCTAACACTATCCTAGGGCTGATGCTAACCCTAACCCTAACACTATAATAGGGCTGATGCTAACCCTAACCCTAACCATAACATTATCTCAGGGCTGATGCTAACCCTAACCCTAACACTATCCTAGGGCTGATGCTAACCCTAACCCTAACCCTAACACTATCCTAGGGCGGATGCTAACCCTAACCCTAACCCTAACACTACCCTAGGGCTGATGCTAACCCTAACCCTAACTCTAACACTATCTTAGGGCTGAAGCTAACCCTAACCCTAACACTATCCTACGGCTGATGCTAACCCTAAACTTAACCCTAACACTATCCTAGGGCTGATGCTAACCCTAACCCTGACACTATCCTAGGCCTGATGCTAACCCTAACCCTAACCCTAACACTATCCTAGGGCTGATGCTAACCCTAACCCTAACACTATCCTAGGGCTGATGTTAACCCTAACCCTAACCCTAACACTATCCTTGGGCTGATGGTAACCCTAACCCTAACCCTAACACTATCCTAGGGCTGATGCTAAACTTAACCCTAACCCTAACACTATCCTTGGGCTGATTCTACCCGTAACCCTAACACTATCCTAGGCCTGATGCTAACCCTAACCCTTACCCTAACACTATCCTAGGGCTGATGCTAAACCTAACCATAACCCTAACACTATCCTAGGGCGGATGCTAACCCTAACCCTTACCCTAACACTATCCTAGGGGTGATGCTAACCCTAACCCTAACACTATCCTAGGCCTGATGCTAACCCTAACCCTAACACTATCCTAGGGCTGATGCTAACCCTAACCCTAACCCTCACACTATCCTAGGCCTGATGCTAACCCTATCCATAACCCTAACACTCTCCTAGGGCTGAGGCTAACTCTAACCCTAACACTATCCTAGGGCTGATGCTAACCCTAACCCTAACCCAAACACTATCCTAGGGTTGATGCTAACCCTAACCCTAACACTATCCTAGGGCTGATGCTAACCCTAACCCTAACCCTAACACTATCCTAGGGTTGATGCTAACCCTAACCCTAACACTATCCTAGGGCTGATGCTAACCCTAACCCTAACCCTAACACTATCCTAGGGATGATGCTAACCCTAACCCTAACACTAACCTGGGCCTGATGCTAACCCTAACCCTAACCCTAACACTATCCTAGGGCTGATGCTAACCCTAACTCTAACACTATCCTTGGGGTGATGCTAACCCTAACCCTAACCCTAACACTATCCTAGGCCTGATGATAACCCTAACCCTAACCCTAACACTATCCTAGGGTTTATGTTAACCCTAAACCTAACACTATCCTAGGGCTGATGCTAACCCTAACCGTAACCCTAACACTATCCTAGGGCTGATGCTAACCCTAACAATAACACTATCCTAGGGCTGATGCTAACCCTATCCCTAAACCTAACACTATCCTAGGGCGGATGCTAACCCTAACCCTAAGCATAACACTTTCCTAGGGCTCATGCTAACCCTAACCCTAACTCTAACACTATCTTAGGGCTGAGGCTAACCCTAACCCTAACACTATCCTACGGCTGATGCTAACCCTAACCCTAACCCTAACACTATCCTAGGGCTGATGCTAACCCTAACCCTAACACTATCCTAGGCCTGATGCTAACCCTAACCCTAACCCTAACACTATCCTAGGGCTGATGCTAACCCTAGCCCTAACACTCTCCTAGGGCTGATGCTAACCCTAACCCTAACCCTAACACTATCCTAGGGCTGATGCTAACCCTAACCCTAACACTATCCTAGGCCTGATGATAACCCTAACCCTAACCCTAACACTATCCTAGGGCTGATGCTAAACTTAACCCTAACCCTAACACTATCCTTGGGCTGATTCTACCCGTAACCCTAACACTATCCTAGGCCTGATGCTAACCCTAACCCTTACCCTAACACTATCCTAGGGCTGATGCTAAACCTAACCATAACCCTAACACTATCCTAGGGCGGATGCTAACCCTAACCCTTACCCTAACACTATCCTAGGGGTGATGCTAACCCTAACCCTAACACTATCCTAGGCCTGATGCTAACCCTAACCCTAACACTATCCTAGGGCTGATGCTAACCCTAACCCTAACCCTCACACTATCCTAGGCCTGATGCTAACCCTATCCATAACCCTAACACTCTCCTAGGGCTGAGGCTAACTCTAATCCTAACACTATCCTAGGGCTGATGCTAACCCTAACCCTAACCCAAACACTATCCTAGTGTTGATGCTAACCCTAACCCTAACACTATCCTAGGGCTGATGCTAACCCTAACCCTAACCCTAACACTATCCTAGGGTTGATGCTAACCCTAACCCTAACACTATCCTAGGGCTGATGCTAACCCTAACCCTAACCCTAACACTATCCTAGGGATGATGCTAACCCTAACCCTAACACTAACCTGGGCCTGATGCTAACCCTAACCCTAACCCTAACACTATCCTAGGGCTGATGCTAACCCTAACCCTAACACTATCCTTGGGGTGATGCTAACCCTAACCCTAACCCTAACACTATCCTAGGGCTGATGCTAACCCTAACAATAACACTATCCTAGGGCTGATGCTAACCCTATCCCTAAACCTAACACTATCCTAGGGCGGATGCTAACCCTAACCCTAAGCATAACACTTTCCTAGGGCTCATGCTAACCCTAACCCTAACTCTAACACTATCTTAGGGCTGAGGCTAACCCTAACCCTAACACTATCCTACGGCTGATGCTAACCCTAACCCTAACCCTAACACTATCCTAGGGCTGATGCTAACCCTAACCCTAACACTATCCTAGGCCTGATGCTAACCCTAACCCTAACCCTAACACTATCCTAGGGCTGATGCTAACCCTAGCCCTAACACTCTCCTAGGGCTGATGCTAACCCTAACCCTAACCCTAACACTATCCTAGGGCTGATGCTAACCCTAACCCTAACACTATCCTAGGCCTGATGATAACCCTAACCCTAACCCTAACACTATCCTAGGGCTGATGCTAAACTTAACCCTAACCCTAACACTATCCTTGGGCTGATTCTACCCGTAACCCTAACACTATCCTAGGCCTGATGCTAACCCTAACCCTTACCCTAACACTATCCTAGGGCTGATGCTAAACCTAACCATAACCCTAACACTATCCTAGGGCGGATGCTAACCCTAACCCTTACCCTAACACTATCCTAGGGCTGATGCTAACCCTAACCCTGGCACTATCCTAGGCCTGATGCTAACCCTAACCCTAACCCTAACACTATCCTAGGGCTGATGCTATCCATAACCCTAACACTATCCTAGGGCTGATGCTAACCCTAACACTAACCCTAACACTATCCTAGGGCTGATGCTAACCCTAACCCTAACACTATCCTAGGCCTGATGGTAACCCTAACCCTAACCCTAACACTATCCCAGGGCTGATGCTAACCCTAACCCTAACACTATCCTAGGGCTGATGCTAACCCTAACCCTAACCCTAACACTATCCTAGGGCTGATGGTAACCCTAACCCTAACCCTAACACTATCCTAGGGCTGATGCTAAACTTAACCCTAACCCTAACACTGTCCTTGGGCTGATTCTAACCGTAACCCTAACACTATCCTAGGACTGATGCTAACCCTAATCCTTACCCTAACACTATCCTAGGGCTGATGCTAACCCTAACCCTAACACTATCCTAGGGCTGATGCTAACCCTAACCCTAGCACTATCCTAGGCCTGAAGATAACCCTAACCTTAACCCTAACACTATCCTAGGGCTGATGCTAACCGTAACCCTAACACTATCCTAGGGCTGATGCTAACCCTAACCCTAACACTATCATAGGCCTGATGATAACCCTAACCCTAACCATAACATTATCCTAGGGCTGATGCTAACCCTAACCCTAACACTATCCTAGGCCTGATGCTAACCCTAACCCTAACCCTAACACTATCCTAGGGCTGATGCTAACCCTAACCCTAACCCTAACACTATCCTAGGGCTGATGTTAACCCTAACCCTAGCACTATCCTAGGCCTGATGATAACCCTAACCCTTACCCTAACACTATCCTAGGCCTGATGCTAACCCTAAGCCTAACACTATCCTAGGCCTGATGCTAACCCTAACCCTAACCCTAACACTATCCTAGGGCTGATGCTAACCGTAACCCTAACACTATCCTAGGGCTGATGCTAACCCTAACCCTAACACTATCATAGGCCTGATGATAACCCTAACACTAACCCTAACACTATCCTAGGGCTGATGCTAACCCTAACCCTAACACTATCCTAGGCCTGATGCTAACCCTAACCCTAACCCTAACACTATCCTAGGGTTTATGTTAACCCTAACCCTAACACTATCCTAGGGCTGATGCTAACCCTAACCCTAACCCTAACACTATCCTAGGGCTGATTCTAACCCTAACGCTAACCCTAACACTATCCTTGAACTTATGCTAACCCTAACCCTAACCCTAACACTATCCTAGGACTGATGATAACCCTAACCCTAACCCTAACACTATCCTAGGGTTTATGTTAACCCTAACCCTAACACTATCCTCGGGCTGATGCTTACCCTAAACCTAACCCTAACACTATCCTAGGGCGGATGCTAACCCTAACCCTAACCCTAACACTATCCTAGGGCTGATGCTAACCATAACACTAACACTATCCTAGGGCTGATGCTAACCCTAACCCTAACCCTAACAGTATCCTAGGGCTGATGCTAACCCTAACCCCAACTCTAAAACTATCTTAGTGCTGAGGCTAACCCCAACCCTAACACAATCCTACGGCTGATGCTAACCCTAACCTTAACCCTAACACTATCCTAGGGCTGATGCTAACCCTAACCCTGACACTATCCTAGGCCTGATGCTAACCCTAACCCTAACCCTAACACTATCCTAGGGCTGATGCTAACCATAACCCTAACACTATCCTAGGGCTGATGCTAACCCTAACACTAACCCTAACACTATCCCAGGGCTGATGCTAACCCTAACCCTAACACTATCCTAGGCCTGATGGTAACCCTAACCCTAACCCTAACACTATCCCAGGGCTGATGCTAACCCTAACCCTAACACTATCCTAGGGCTGATGCTAACCCTAACCCTAACCCTAACACTATCCTAGGGCTGATGGTAACCCTAACCCTAACCCTAACACTATCCTAGGGCTGATGCTAAACTTAACCCTAACCCTAACACTGTCCTTGGGCTGATTCTAACCGTAACCCTAACACTATCCTAGGACTGATGCTAACCCTAATCCTTACCCTAACACTATCCTAGGGCTGATGCTAAACCTAACCCTAACACTATCCTAGGCCTGATGCTAACCCTAACCCTAACACTATCCTAGGGCTGATGCTAACCCTAACCCTAACCCTCACACTATCCTAGGCCTGATGCTAACCCAATCCCTAATCCTAACACTCTCCTAGGGCTGAGGCTAACTCTAACCCTAACACTATCCTAGGGCTGATGCTAACCCTAACCCTAACCCAAACACTATCCTAGGGTTGATGCTAACCCTAACCCTAACACTATCCTAGGGCTGATGCTAACCCTAACCCTAACCCTAACACTATCCTAGGGCTGATGCTAACCCTAACCCTAACACTATCCTTGGGCTGATGCTAACCCTAACCCTAACCCTAACACTATCCTAGGGCAGATGCTAACCCTAACGCTAACCCTAACACTATCCTTTAACTGATGCTAACCCTAACCCTAACCCTAACACTATCCTAGGCCTGACGCTAACACTAACACTAACAATATCCTAGGGCTGATGCTAACCCTAACCCTAACCCTAACACTATCCTAGGGCTGATGCTAACCCTAACCCTAACACTATCCTAGGGCTGATGCTAACCCTAACCCTAACCCTAACACTATCCTAGGGCTGATGCTAACCCTAACGCTAACCCTAACACTATCCTTGAACTGATGCTAACCCTAACCCTAACCCTAACACTATCCTAGGCCTGATGATAACCCTAACCCTAACCCTAACACTATCCTAGGGTTTATGTTAACCCTAACCCCAACACTATCCTAGGACTGATGCTAACCCTAACCCTAACCCTCACACTATCCTAGGCCTGATGCTAACCCAATCCCTAATCCTAACACTCTCCTAGGGCTGAGGCTAACCCTAACCCTAACACTATCCTAGGGCTGATGCTAACCTTAACCCTAAACCTAACACTATCCCAGGGCGGATGCTAACCCTAACCCTAACCCTAACACTATCCTAGGGCTCATGCTAACCCTAACCCTAACTCTAACACTATCTTAGGGCTGAGGCTAACCCTAACCCTAACACTATCCTACGGCTGATGCTAACCCTAACCCTAACCCTAACACTATCGTAGGGCTGATGCTAACCATAACCCTAACACTATCCTAGGGCTGATGCTAACCCTAACCCTAACCCTAACACTATCCTGGGGCTGATGCTAACCCTAACCCTAACATTATCCTAGGGCTGATGCTAACCCTAACCCTAACCCTAACACTATCCTAGGGCTGATGCTAACCCTAACCCTAACACTATAATAGGGCTGATGCTAACCCTAACCCTAACCATAACATTATCTCAGGGCTGATGCTAACCCTAACCCTAACACTATCCTAGGGCTGATGCTAACCCTAACCCTAACCCTAACACTATCCTAGGGCGGATGCTAACCCTAACCCTAACCCTAACACTACCCTAGGGCTGATGCTAACCCTAACCCTAACTCTAACACTATCTTAGGGCTGAAGCTAACCCTAACCCTAACACTATCCTACGGCTGATGCTAACCCTAAACTTAACCCTAACACTATCCTAGGGCTGATGCTAACCCTAACCCTGACACTATCCTAGGCCTGATGCTAACCCTAACCCTAACCCTAACACTATCCTAGGGCTGATGCTAACCCTAACCCTAACACTATCCTAGGGCTGATGTTAACCCTAACCCTAACCCTAACACTATCCTTGGGCTGATGGTAACCCTAACCCTAACCCTAACACTATCCTAGGGCTGATGCTAAACTTAACCCTAACCCTAACACTATCCTTGGGCTGATTCTACCCGTAACCCTAACACTATCCTAGGCCTGATGCTAACCCTAACCCTTACCCTAACACTATCCTAGGGCTGATGCTAAACCTAACCATAACCCTAACACTATCCTAGGGCGGATGCTAACCCTAACCCTTACCCTAACACTATCCTAGGGGTGATGCTAACCCTAACCCTAACACTATCCTAGGCCTGATGCTAACCCTAACCCTAACACTATCCTAGGGCTGATGCTAACCCTAACCCTAACCCTCACACTATCCTAGGCCTGATGCTAACCCTATCCATAACCCTAACACTCTCCTAGGGCTGAGGCTAACTCTAACCCTAACACTATCCTAGGGCTGATGCTAACCCTAACCCTAACCCAAACACTATCCTAGGGTTGATGCTAACCCTAACCCTAACACTATCCTAGGGCTGATGCTAACCCTAACCCTAACCCTAACACTATCCTAGGGTTGATGCTAACCCTAACCCTAACACTATCCTAGGGCTGATGCTAACCCTAACCCTAACCCTAACACTATCCTAGGGATGATGCTAACCCTAACCCTAACACTAACCTGGGCCTGATGCTAACCCTAACCCTAACCCTAACACTATCCTAGGGCTGATGCTAACCCTAACCCTAACACTATCCTTGGGGTGATGCTAACCCTAACCCTAACCCTAACACTATCCTAGGCCTGATGATAACCCTAACCCTAACCCTAACACTATCCTAGGGTTTATGTTAACCCTAAACCTAACACTATCCTAGGGCTGATGCTAACCCTAACCGTAACCCTAACACTATCCTAGGGCTGATGCTAACCCTAACAATAACACTATCCTAGGGCTGATGCTAACCCTATCCCTAAACCTAACACTATCCTAGGGCGGATGCTAACCCTAACCCTAAGCATAACACTTTCCTAGGGCTCATGCTAACCCTAACCCTAACTCTAACACTATCTTAGGGCTGAGGCTAACCCTAACCCTAACACTATCCTACGGCTGATGCTAACCCTAACCCTAACCCTAACACTATCCTAGGGCTGATGCTAACCCTAACCCTAACACTATCCTAGGCCTGATGCTAACCCTAACCCTAACCCTAACACTATCCTAGGGCTGATGCTAACCCTAGCCCTAACACTCTCCTAGGGCTGATGCTAACCCTAACCCTAACCCTAACACTATCCTAGGGCTGATGCTAACCCTAACCCTAACACTATCCTAGGCCTGATGATAACCCTAACCCTAACCCTAACACTATCCTAGGGCTGATGCTAAACTTAACCCTAACCCTAACACTATCCTTGGGCTGATTCTACCCGTAACCCTAACACTATCCTAGGCCTGATGCTAACCCTAACCCTTACCCTAACACTATCCTAGGGCTGATGCTAAACCTAACCATAACCCTAACACTATCCTAGGGCGGATGCTAACCCTAACCCTTACCCTAACACTATCCTAGGGGTGATGCTAACCCTAACCCTAACACTATCCTAGGCCTGATGCTAAACCTAACCCTAACACTATCCTAGGGCTGATGCTAACCCTAACCCTAACCCTCACACTATCCTAGGCCTGATGCTAACCCTATCCATAACCCTAACACTCTCCTAGGGCTGAGGCTAACTCTAATCCTAACACTATCCTAGGGCTGATGCTAACCCTAACCCTAACCCAAACACTATCCTAGTGTTGATGCTAACCCTAACCCTAACACTATCCTAGGGCTGATGCTAACCCTAACCCTAACCCTAACACTATCCTAGGGTTGATGCTAACCCTAACCCTAACACTATCCTAGGGCTGATGCTAACCCTAACCCTAACCCTAACACTATCCTAGGGATGATGCTAACCCTAACCCTAACACTAACCTGGGCCTGATGCTAACCCTAACCCTAACCCTAACACTATCCTAGGGCTGATGCTAACCCTAACCCTAACACTATCCTTGGGGTGATGCTAACCCTAACCCTAACCCTAACACTATCCTAGGCCTGATGATAACCCTAACCCTAACCCTAACACTATCCTAGGGTTTATGTTAACCCTAAACCTAACACTATCCTAGGGCTGATGCTAACCCTAACCGTAACCCTAACACTATCCTAGGGCTGATGCTAACCCTAACAATAACACTATCCTAGGGCTGATGCTAACCCTATCCCTAAACCTAACACTATCCTAGGGCGGATGCTAACCCTAACCCTAAGCATAACACTTTCCTAGGGCTCATGCTAACCCTAACCCTAACTCTAACACTATCTTAGGGCTGAGGCTAACCCTAACCCTAACCCTAACACTATCCTAGGGCTGATGCTAACCCTATCCCTAAACCTAACACTATCATAGGCCTGATGATAACCCTAACCCTAACCATAACACTATCCTAGGGCTGATGCTAACCCTAACCCTAACACTATCCTAGGCCTGATGCTAACCCTAACCCTAACCCTAACACTATCCTAGGGCTGATGCTAACCCTAACCCTAACCCTAACACTATCCTAGGGCTGATGTTAACCCTAACCCTAGCACTATCCTAGGCCTGATGATAACCCTAACCCTTACCCTAACACTATCCTAGGCCTGATGCTAACCCTAAGCCTAACACTATCCTAGGCCTGATGCTAACCCTAACCCTAACCCTAACACTATCCTAGGGCTGATGCTAACCGTAACCCTAACACTATCCTAGGGCTGATGCTAACCCTAACCCTAACACTATCATAGGCCTGATGATAACCCTAACCCTAACCCTAACACTATCCTAGGGCTGATGCTAACCCTAACCCTAACACTATCCTAGGCCTGATGCTAACCCTAACCCTAACCCTAACACTATCCTAGGGCTGATTCTAACCCTAACGCTAACCCTAACACTATCCTTGAACTTATGCTAACCCTAACCCTAACCCTAACACTATCCTAGGACTGATGATAACCCTAACCCTAACCCTAACACTATCCTAGGGTTTATGTTAACCCTAACCCTAACACTATCCTCGGGCTGATGCTTACCCTAAACCTAACCCTAACACTATCCTAGGGCGGATGCTAACCCTAACCCTAACCCTAACACTATCCTAGGGCTGATGCTAACCATAACACTAACACTATCCTAGGGCTGATGCTAACCCTAACCCTAACCCTAACAGTATCCTAGGGCTGATGCTAACCCTAACCCCAACTCTAAAACTATCTTAGTGCTGAGGCTAACCCCAACCCTAACACAATCCTACGGCTGATGCTAACCCTAACCTTAACCCTAACACTATCCTAGGGCTGATGCTAACCCTAACACTAACCCTAACACTATCCCAGGGCTGATGCTAACCCTAACCCTAACACTATCCTAGGCCTGATGGTAACCCTAACCCTAACCCTAACACTATCCCAGGGCTGATGCTAACCCTAACCCTAACACTATCCTAGGGCTGATGCTAACCCTAACCCTAACCCTAACACTATCCTAGGGCTGATGGTAACCCTAACCCTAACCCTAACACTATCCTAGGGCTGATGCTAAACTTAACCCTAACCCTAACACTGTCCTTGGGCTGATTCTAACCGTAACCCTAACACTATCCTAGGACTGATGCTAACCCTAATCCTTACCCTAACACTATCCTAGGGCTGATGCTAAACCTAACCCTAACACTATCCTAGGCCTGATGCTAACCCTAACCCTAACACTATCCTAGGGCTGATGCTAACCCTAACCCTAACCCTCACACTATCCTAGGCCTGATGCTAACCCAATCCCTAATCCTAACACTCTCCTAGGGCTGAGGCTAACTCTAACCCTAACACTATCCTAGGGCTGATGCTAACCCTAACCCTAACCCAAACACTATCCTAGGGTTGATGCTAACCCTAACCCTAACACTATCCTAGGGCTGATGCTAACCCTAACCCTAACCCTAACACTATCCTAGGGCTGATGCTAACCCTAACCCTAACACTATCCTCGGGCTGATGCTAACCCTAACCCTAACCCTAACACTATCCTAGGGCAGATGCTAACCCTAACGCTAACCCTAACACTATCCTTTAACTGATGCTAACCCTAACCCTAACCCTAACACTATCCTAGGCCTGACGCTAACACTAACACTAACAATATCCTAGGGCTCATGCTAACCCTAACCCTAACCCTAACACTATCCTAGGGCTGATGCTAACCCTAACCCTAACACTATCCTAGGGCTGATGCTAACCCTAACCCTAACCCTAACACTATCCTAGGGCTGATGCTAACCCTAACGCTAACCCTAACACTATCCTTGAACTGATGCTAACCCTAACCCTAACCCTAACACTATCCTAGGCCTGATGATAACCCTAACCCTAACCCTAACACTATCCTAGGGTTTATGTTAACCCTAACCCCAACACTATCCTAGGGCTGATGCTAACCCTAACCCTAACCCTCACACTATCCTAGGCCTGATGCTAACCCAATCCCTAATCCTAACACTCTCCTAGGGCTGAGGCTAACCCTAACCCTAACACTATCCTAGGGCTGATGCTAACCTTAACCCTAAACCTAACACTATCCTAGGGCGGATGCTAACCCTAACCCTAACCCTAACACTATCCTAGGGCTCATGCTAACCCTAACCCTAACTCTAACACTATCTTAGGGCTGAGGCTAACCCTAACCCTAACACTATCCTACGGCTGATGCTAACCCTAACCCTAACCCTAACACTATCGTAGGGCTGATGCTAACCATAACCCTAACACTATCCTAGGGCTGATGCTAACCCTAACCCTAACCCTAACACTATCCTGGGGCTGATGCTAACCCTAACCCTAACATTATCCTAGGGCTGATGCTAACCCTAACCCTAACCCTAACACTATCCTAGGGCTGATGCTAACCCTAACCCTAACACTGTAATAGGGCTGATGCTAACCCTAACCCTAACCATAACATTATCTCAGGGCTGATGCTAACCCTAACCCTAACACTATCCTAGGGCTGATGCTAACCCTAACCCTAACCCTAACACTATCCTAGGGCGGATGCTAACCCTAACCCTAACCCTAACACTACCCTAGGGCTGATGCTAACCCTAACCCTAACTCTAACACTATCTTAGGGCTGAAGCTAACCCTAACCCTAACACTATCCTACGGCTGATGCTAACCCTAACCTTAACCCTAACACTATCCTAGGGCTGATGCTAACCCTAACCCTGACACTATCCTAGGCCTGATGCTAACCCTAACCCTAACCCTAACACTATCCTAGGGCTGATGCTAACCCTAACCCTAACACTATCCTAGGGCTGATGTTAACCCTAACCCTAACCCTAACACTATCCTTGGGCTGATGGTAACCCTAACCCTAACCCTAACACTATCCTAGGGCTGATGCTAAACTTAACCCTAACCCTAACACTATCCTAGGGCTGATGCTAACCCTAACCCTAACACTATAATAGGGCTGATGCTAACCCTAACCCTAACCATAACATTATCTCAGGGCTGATGCTAACCCTAACCCTAACACTATCCTAGGGCTGATGCTAACCCTAACCCTAACCCTAACACTATCCTAGGGCGGATGCTAACCCTAACCCTAACCCTAACACTACCCTAGGGCTGATGCTAACCCTAACCCTAACTCTAACACTATCTTAGGGCTGAAGCTAACCCTAACCCTAACACTATCCTACGGCTGATGCTAACCCTAACCTTAACCCTAACACTATCCTAGGGCTGATGCTAACCCTAACCCTGACACTATCCTAGGCCTGATGCTAACCCTAACCCTAACCCTAACACTATCCTAGGGCTGATGCTAACCCTAACCCTAACACTATCCTACGGCTGATGCTAACCCTAACCCTAACCCTAACACTATCGTAGGGCTGATGCTAACCATAACCCTAACACTATCCTAGGGCTGATGCTAACCCTAACCGTAACCCTAACACTATCCTAGGGCTGATGCTAACCCTAACAATAACACTATCCTAGGGCTGATGCTAACCCTATCCCTAAACCTAACACTATCCTAGGGCGGATGCTAACCCTAACCCTAAGCATAACACTTTCCTAGGGCTCATGCTAACCCTAACCCTAACTCTAACACTATCTTAGGGCTGAGGCTAACCCTAACCCTAACACTATCCTACGGCTGATGCTAACCCTAACCCTAACCCTAACACTATCCTAGGGCTGATGCTAACCCTAACCCTAACACTATCCTAGGCCTGATGCTAACCCTAACCCTAACCCTAACACTATCCTAGGGCTGATGCTAACCCTAGCCCTAACACTCTCCTAGGGCTGATGCTAACCCTAACCCTAACCCTAACACTATCCTAGGGCTGATGCTAACCCTAACCCTAACACTATCCTAGGCCTGATGATAACCCTAACCCTAACCCTAACACTATCCTAGGGCTGATGCTAAACTTAACCCTAACCCTAACACTATCCTTGGGCTGATTCTACCCGTAACCCTAACACTATCCTAGGCCTGAAGCTAACCCTAACCCTTACCCTAACACTATCCTAGGGCTGATGCTAAACCTAACCATAACCCTAACACTATCCTAGGGCGGATGCTAACCCTAACCCTTTCCCTAACACTATCCTAGGGGTGATGCTAACCCTAACCCTAACACTATCCTAGGCCTGATGCTAACCCTAACCCTAACACTATCCTAGGGCTGATGCTAACCCTAACCCTAACCCTCACACTATCCTAGGCCTGATGCTAACCCTATCCATAACCCTAACACTCTCCTAGGGCTGAGGCTAACTCTAACCCTAACACTATCCTAGGGCTGATGCTAACCCTAACCCTAACCCAAACACTATCCTAGGGTTGATGCTAACCCTAACCCTAACACTATCCTAGGGCTGATGCTAACCCTAACCCTAACCCTAACACTATCCTAGGGTTGATGCTAACCCTAACCCTAACACTATCCTAGGGCTGATGCTAACCCTAACCCTAACCCTAACACTATCCTAGGGATGATGCTAACCCTAACCCTAACACTAACCTGGGCCTGATGCTAACCCTAACCCTAACCCTAACACTATCCTAGGGCTGATGCTAACCCTAACCCTAACACTATCCTTGGGGTGATGCTAACCCTAACCCTAACCCTAACACTATCCTAGGCCTGATGATAACCCTAACCCTAACCCTAACACTATCCTAGGGTTTATGTTAACCCTAAACCTAACACTATCCTAGGGCTGATGCTAACCCTAACCGTAACCCTAACACTATCCTAGGGCTGATGCTAACCATAACAATAACACTATCCTAGGGCTGATGCTAACCCTATCCCTAAACCTAACACTATCCTAGGGCGGATGCTAACCCTAACCCTAAGCATAACACTTTCCTAGGGCTCATGCTAACCCTAACCCTAACACTAACACTATCTTAGGGCTGAGGCTAACCCTAACCCTAACACTATCCTACGGCTGATGCTAACCCTAACCCTAACCCTAACACTATCCTAGGGCTGATGCTAACCCTAACCCTAACACTATCCTAGGCCTGATGCTAACCCTAACCCTAACCCTAACACTATCCTAGGGCTGATGCTAACCCTAGCCCTAACACTCTCCTAGGGCTGATGCTAACCCTAACCCTAACCCTAACACTATCCTAGGGCTGATGCTAACCCTAACCCTAACACTATCCTAGGCCTGATGATAACCCTAACCCTAACCCTAACACTATCCTAGGGCTGATGCTAACCCTAACCCTAACACTATCCTAGGCCTGATGATAACAATAACCCTAACCCTAACACTATGCTAGGCCTGATGATAACCCTAACCCTAACCCTAACACTATCCTAGGGCTGATGCTAACCCTAACCCTAACACTATCCTAGGGCTGATGCTAACCCTAACACTAACACTATCCTAGGGCTGATGCTAACCCTCACCCTACGCCTAACACTATCCTAGGGCTGATGCTAACCCTAACACTAACGCTAACACTATCCTAGGGCTGAGGCTAACCCTAACCCTAACACTATCCTACGGCTGATGCTAACCCTAACCCTAACCCTAACACTATCCTAAGGCTGATGGTAACCCTAACACTAACACTATCCTAAGCCTGGTGCTAACCGTAACTCTAACCCTAACAGTATCCTAGGGCTGATGCTAACCCTAACCCTAATGATATCCTAGGGCTGATGCTAACCCTAACCCTAACACTATCCTAGGGCTGATGCTAACCCTAACCCTAGCACTATCCTAGGCCTGATGATAACCCTAACCCTAACCCTAACACTATCCTAGGGCTGATGCTAACCGTAACCCTAACACTATCCTAGGGCTGATGCTAACCCTAACCCTAACACTATCATAGGCCTGATGATAACCCTAACCCTAACCCTAACACTATCCTAGGGCTGATGCTAACCCTAACCCTAACACTATCCTAGGCCTGATGCTAACCCTAACCCTAACCCTAACACTATCCTAGGGCTGATGCTAACCCTAACCCTAACCCTAACACTATCCTAGGGCTGATGCTAACCCTAACCCTAGCACTATCCTAGGCCTGATGATAACCCTAACCCTAACCCTAACACTATCCTAGGGCTGATGCTAACCCTAAGCCTAACACTATCCTAGGCCTGATGCTAACCCTAACCCTAACCCTAACACTATCCTAGGGCTGATGCTAACCGTAACCCTAACACTATCCTAGGGCTGATGCTAACCCTAACCCTAACACTATCATAGGCCTGATGATAACCCTAACCCTAACCCTAACACTATCCTAGGGCTGATGCTAACCCTAACCCTAACACTATCCTAGGCCTGATGCTAACCCTAACCCTAACCTTAACACTATCCTAGGGTTTATGTTAACCCTAACCCTAACACTATCCTAGGGCTGATGCTAACCCTAACCCTAACACTAACACTATCCTAGGGCTGATTCTAACCCTAACGCTAACCCTAACACTATCCTTGAACTTATGCTAACCCTAACCCTAACCCTAACACTATCCTAGGCCTGATGCTAACCCTAACCCTAACCCTAACACTATCCTAGGGTTTATGTTAACCCTAACCCTAACACTATCCTACGGCTGATGCTTACCCTAACCCTAACCCTAACACTATCCCAGGGCGGATGCTAACCCTAACCCTAACCCTAACACTATCCTAGGGCTGATGCTAACCATAACACTAACACTATCCTAGGGCTGATGCTAACCCTAACCCTAACCCTAACAGTATCCTAGGGCTGATGCTAACCCTAACCCTAACTCTAACACTATCTTAGTGCTGAGGCTAACCCTAACCCTAACACTATCCTACGGCTGATGCTAACCCTAACCTTAACCCTAACACTATCCTAGGGCTGATGCTAACCCTAACCCTGACACTATCCTAGGCCTGATGCTAACCCTAACCCTAACCCTAACACTATCCTAGGGCTGATGCTAACCCTAACCCTAACACTATCCTAGGGCTGATGCTAACCCTAACACTAACCCTAACACTATCCTAGGGCTGATGCTAACCCTAACGCTAACACTATCCTAGGCCTGATGGTAACCCTAACCCTAACCCTAACACTATCCCAGGGCTGAGGCTAACCCTAACCCTAACACTATCCTAGGACTGATGCTAACCCTAACCCTAACCCTAACACTATCCTAGGGCTGATGGTAACCCTAACCCTAACCCTAACACTATCCTAGGGCTGATGCTAAACTTAACCCTAACCCTAACACTGTCCTTGGGCTGATTCTAACCGTAACCCTAACACTATCCTAGGACTGATGCTAACCCTAAGCCTTACCCTAACACTATACTAGGGCTGATGCTAAACCTAACCCTAACACTATCCTAGGCCTGATGCTAACCCTAACCCTAACACTGTCCTAGGGCTGATGCTAACCCTAACGCTAACCCTCACACTATCCTAGGCCTGATGCTAACCCAATCCCTAATCCTAACACTCTCCTAAGGCTGAGGCTAACTCTAACCCTAACACTATCCTAGGGCTGATGCTAACCCTAACCCTAACCCAAACACTATCCTAGGGTTGATGCTAACCCTAACCCTAACACTATCCAAGGGCTGATGCTAACCCTAACCATAACACTATCCTTGGGCTGATGCTAACCCTAACCCTAACCCTAACACTATCCTAGGGCAGATGCTAACCCTAACGCTAACCCTAACACTATCCTTGAACTGATGCTAACCCTAACCCTAACCCTAACACTATCCTAGGCCTGATGATAACCCTAACCCTAACCCTAACACTATCCTAGGGTTTATGTTAACCCTAACCCCAACACTATCCTAGGGCTGATGCTAACCCTAACGCTAACCCTAACACTATCCTTGAACTGATGCTGACCCGAACCCTAACCCTAACACTATCCTAGGCCTGATGATAACCCTAACCCTAACCCTAACACTATCCTAGGGTTTATGTTAACCCTAACCCTAACACTATCCTAGGGCTGATGCTAACCTTAACCCTAAACCTAACACTATCCTAGGGCGGATGCTAACCCTAACCCTAACCCTAACACTATCCTAGGGCTCATGCTAACCCTAACCCTAACTCTAACACTATCTTAGGGCTGAGGCTAAACCTAACCCTAACACTATCCTACGGCTGACGCTAACCCTAACCCTAACCCTAACAGTATCGTAGGGCTGATGCTAACCATAACCCTAACACTATCCTAGATCTGATGCTAACCCTAACCCTAACCCTAACACTATCCTGGGGCTGATGCTAACCCTAACCCTAACACTATCCTAGGGCTGATGCTAACCCTAACCCTAACCCTAACACTATCCTAGGGCTGATGCTAACCCTAACCCTAACACTATCCTAGGGCTGATGCTAACCCTAACCCTAACCCTAACACTATCCTAGGGCTGATGCTAAGCCTAACCCTAACACTATCATAGGCCTGATGATAACCCTAACCCTAACCCTAACACTATCCTAGGCCTGATGCTAACCCTAACCCTAATCCTAACACTATCCTAGGGCTGATGCTAACCTTAACCCTAACCCTAACACTATCCTAGGGCTGATTCTAACCCTAACGTTAACCCTAACACTATCCTTGAACTTATGCTAACCCTAACCCTAACCCTAACACTATCCTAGGCCTGATGCTAACCCTAACCCTAACCCTAACACTCTCCTAGGGCTGATGCTAACCCTAACCCTAACACTATCCTAGGCCTGATGCTAACCCTAACCTTAACACTAACACTATCCTAGGGTTTATGTTAACCCTAACCCTAACACTATCCTAGGGCTGATGCTAACCCTAACCCTAACCCTAACACTATCCTAGGCCGGATGCTAACCCTAACCCTAACCCTAACACTACCCTAGGGCTGATGCTAACCCTAACCCTAACTCTAACACTATCTTAGGGCTGAGGCTATCCCTAACCCTAACACTATCCTACGGCTGATGCTAACCCTAACCTTAACCCTAACACTATCCTAGGGCTGGTGCTAACCCTAACCCTGACACTATCCTAGGCCTGATGCTAACCCTAACCCTAACCCTAACACTATCCTAGGGCTCATGCTAACCCTAACCCTAACCCTAACACTATCCTAGGGCTGATGCTAACCCTAACCCTAACACTATCCTAGGGCTGATGCTAACCCTAACCCTAACCCTAACACTATCCTAGGGCTGATGCTAACCCTAACGCTAACCCTAACACTATCCTTGAACTGATGCTAACCCTAACCCTAACCCTAACACTATCCTAGGCCTGATGATAATCCTAATCCTAACCCTAACACTATCCTAGGGTTTATGTTAACCCTAACCCTAACACTATCCTAGGGCTGTTGCTAACCCTAACGCTAACCCTAACACTATCCTTGAACTGATGCTAACCCTAACCCTAACCCTAACACTATCCTAGGCCTGATGATAACCCTAACCCTAACCCTAACACTATCCTAGGGTTTATGTTAACCCTAACCCTAACACTATCCTAGGGCTGATGCTAACCTTAACCCTAAACCTAACACTATCCTAGGGCGGATGGTAACCCTAACCCTAACCCTAACACTATCCTAGGGCTGATGCTAACCCTAACCCTAACACTATCCTAGGGCTGATGCTAACCCTAACCCTAACCCTAACATTATCCCAGGGCTGATGCTAACCCTAACCCTAACACTATCCTAGGGCTGAAGCTAAACCTAACCCTAAACCTAACACTATCCTAGGGCTGATGCTAACCCTAACACTAACCCTAACACTATCCTAGGGCTGATGCTAACCCTAACCCTAACCCTAATACTATCCTAGGGCTGATGCTAACCCTAACCCTAACCCTAACACTATCCTAGGGCTGATGCAAACCCTAACACTAACACTATCCTAGGGCTGATGCTAACCCTCACCCTACCCCTAACACTATCTTAGGGCTGATGCTAACCCTAACCCTAACGCTAACACTATCCTAGGGCTGAGGCTAACCCTAACCCTAACACTATCCTACGGCTGATACTAACCCTAACCCTAACCCTAACACTATCCTAAGCCTGATGGTAACCCTAACACTAACACTATCCTAAGCCTGGTGCTAACCCTAACTCTAACCCTAACAGTATCCTAGGGCTGATTCTAACCCTAACCCTAATAATATCCTAGGGCTGATGCTAACACTAACCCTAACCCTAACACTATCCTAGGGCTGATGCTAACCCGAACCCTAACCCTAACACTATCCTAGGGCTGATGCTAACCCTAACCCTAACACTATCCTAGGCCTGATGAGAACCCTAACCCTAACCCTAACACTATCCTAGGGCTGATGCTAACCCTAACCCTAACACTATCCTAGGCCTGATGCTAACCCTAACCCTAACCCTAACACTATCCTAGGGCTGATGCTAACCCTAATCCTAACACTATCCTAGGGATGATGCTAACCCTAACCCTAACCCTAACACTATCCTAGGGCTGATGCTAAGCCTAACCCTAACACTATCATAGGCCTGATGATAACCCTAACCCTAACCCTAACACTATCCTAGGCCTGATGCTAACCCTAACCCTAACCCTAACACTATCCTAGGGCTGATGCTAACCCTAACCCTAACCCTAACACTATCCCAGGGCTGATTCTAACCCTAACGTTAACCCTAACACTATCCTTGAACTTATGCTAACCCTAACCCTAACCCTAACACTATCCTAGGCCTGATGATAACCCTAACCCTAACCCTAACACTATCCTAGGGCTGATGCTAACCCTAACCCTAACACTATCCTAGGCCTGATGCTAACCCTAACCCTAACCCTAACACTATCCTAGGGTTTATGTTAACCCTAACCCTAACACTATCTTAGGGCTGATGCTAACACTAACCCTAACCCTAACACTATCCTAGGGCTGATTCTAACCCTAACGCTAAACCTAACACTATCCTTGCACTTATGCTAACCCTAACCCTAACCCTAACACTATCCTAGGCCTGATGATAACCCTAACCCTGACCCCAACACTATCCTAGGGTTTATGTTAACCCTAACCCTAACACTATCCTAGGGCTGATGCTAACCCTAACACTAACCCTAACACTATCCTAGGCCGGATGCTAACCCTAACCCTAACCCTAACCCTAACACCACCCTAGGGCTGATGCTAACCCTAACCCTAACTCTAACACTATCTTAGGGCTGAGGCTAACCCTAACCCTAACACTATCCTACGGCTGATGCTAACCCTAACCTTAACCCTAACACTATCCTAGGGCTGGTGCTAACCCTAACCCTGACACTATCCTAGGCCTGATGCTAACCCTAACCCTAACCCTAACACTATCCTAGGGCTGATGCTAACCCTAACACTAACACTATCCTAGGGCTGATGCTAACCCTAACCCTATCCCTAACACTATCCTTGGGCTGATGGTAACCCTAATCCTAACCCTAACACTATCCTAGGGCTGAGGCTAACCCTAACCCTAACACTATCCTACGGCTGATACTAACCCTAACCCTAACCCTAACACTATCCTAAGCCTGATGGTAACCCTAACACTAACACTATCCTAAGCCTGGTGCTAACCCTAACTCTAACCCTAACAGTATCCTAGGGCTGATTCTAACCCTAACCCTAATAATATCCTAGGGCTGATGCTAACACTAACCCTAACCCTAACACTATCCTAGGGCTGATGCTAACCCGAACCCTAACCCTAACACTATCCTAGGGCTGATGCTAACCCTAACCCTAACACTATCCTAGGCCTGATGAGAACCCTAACCCTAACCCTAACACTATCCTAGGGCTGATGCTAACCCTAACCCTAACACTATCCTAGGCCTGATGCTAACCCTAACCCTAACCCTAACACTATCCTAGGGCTGATGCTAACCCTAATCCTAACACTATCCTAGGGATGATGCTAACCCTAACCCTAACCCTAACACTATCCTAGGGCTGATGCTAAGCCTAACCCTAACACTATCATAGGCCTGATGATAACCCTAACCCTAACCCTAACACTATCCTAGGCCTGATGCTAACCCTAAACCTAACCCTAACACTATCCTAGGGCTGATGCTAACCCTAACCCTAACCCTAACACTATCCCAGGGCTGATTCTAACCCTAACGTTAACCCTAACACTATCCTTGAACTTATGCTAACCCTAACCCTAACCCTAACACTATCCTAGGCCTGATGATAACCCTAACCCTAACCCTAACACTATCCTAGGGCTGATGATAACCCTAACCCTAACACTATCCTAGGCCTGATGCTAACCCTAACCCTAACCCTAACACTATCCTAGGGTTTATGTTAACCCTAACCCTAACACTATCTTAGGGCTGATGCTAACACTAACCCTAACCCTAACACTATCCTAGGGCTGATTCTAACCCTAACGCTAAACCTAACACTATCCTTGCACTTATGCTAACCCTAACCCTAACCCTAACACTATCCTAGGCCTGATGATAACCCTAACCCTGACCCCAACACTATCCTAGGGTTTATGTTAACCAAGACCCTAACACTATCCTAGGGCTGATGCTAACCCTAACCCTAACCCTAACACTATCCTAGGCCGGATGCTAACCCTAACCCTAACCCTAACCCTAACACCACCCTAGGGCTGATGCTAACCCTAACCCTAACTCTAACACTATCTTAGGGCTGAGGCTAACCCTAACCCTAACACTATCCTACGGCTGATGCTAACCCTAACCTTAACCCTAACACTATCCTAGGGCTGGTGCTAACCCTAACCCTGACACTATCCTAGGCCTGATGCTAACCCTAACCCTAACCCTAACACTATCCTAGGGCTGATGCTAACCCTAACACTAACACTATCCTAGGGCTGATGCTAACCCTAACCCTATCCCTAACACTATCCTTGGGCTGATGGTAACCCTAATCCTAACCCTAACACTATCCTAGGGCTGATGCTAAACTTAACCCTAACCCTAACACTATCCTTGGGCTGATTCTAACCGTAACCCTAACACTATCCTAGGCCTGATGCTAACCCTAACCCTTACCCTAACACTATCCTAGGGCTGATGCTAAACCTAACCATAACCCTAACACTACCCTAGGGCTGATGCTAACCCTAACCTAACCCTAACACTATCCTAGGGGTGATGCTAACCCTAACCCTAACACTATCCTAGGCCTGATGCTAACCCTAACCCTAACACTATCCTAGGACTGATGCTAACCCTAACCCTAACCCTAACACTATCCTAGGGCTGATGCTAACCCTAACCCTAACACTATCCTGGGCCTGATGCTAACCCTAACCCTAACCCTAACACTATCCTAGGGCTGATGCTAACCCTAACCCTAACACTATCCTTGGGCTGATGCTAACCCTAACCCTAACCCAAACACTATCCTAGGGCAGATGCTAACCCTAACTCTAACCATAACACTATCCTTGAACTGATGCTAACCCTAACCCTAACCCTAACACTATCCTAGGCCTGATGATAACCCTAACCCTAACCCTAACAGTATCCTAGGGTTTATGTTAACCCTAACCCTAACACTATCCTAGGGCTGATGCTAACCCTAACCCTAACCCTAACACTATCCTAGGGCTGATGCTAACCCTAACACTAACACTATCCTAGGGCTGATGCTAACCCTATCCCTAAACCTAACACTATCCTAGGGCGAATGCTAACCCTAACCCTAACCATAACACTATCCTAGGGCTCATGCTAACCCTAACCCTAACTCTAACACTATCTTAGGGCTGATGCTAACCCTAATCCTAACCCTAACACTATCCTAGGGCTGATGCTAACCCTAACGCTAACCCTAACACTATCCTTGAACTGATGCTAACCCTAACCCTAACCCTAACACTATCCTAGGCCTGATGATAACCCTAACCCTAACCCTAACACTATCCTAGGGCTGATGCTAACCCTAGACCTAACACTATCCTAGGGCTGATGCTAACCCTAACCCTAACCCTAACACTATCCTAGGGCTGATGCTAACCCTAACCCTAACACTAACCTAGGCCTGAAGATAACCCTAACCCTAACCCTGACACTATCCTAGGGCTGATGCTAACCCTAACCCTAACACTATCCTTGGGCTGATGCTAACCCTAACCCTAACCTTAACACTAACCTGGGGCTGATGCTAACCCTAACCCTAACACTATCCTAGGGCTGATGCTAACCCTAACCATATCCCTAACATTATCCCAGGGCTGATGCTAACCCTAACCCTAACACTATCCTAGGGCTGATGCTAACCCTAACAATAACCCTAACATTATCCTAGGGCTGATGCTAACCCTAACCCTAACCCTAACTCTATCCGAGGGCTGATGCTAACCCTAACACTAACACTATCCTAGGGCTGATGCTAACCCTCACCCTACCCCTAACACTATCCTAGGGCTGATGCTAACCCTAACCCTAACGCTAACACTATCCTAGGGCTGAGGCTAACCCTAACCCTAACACTATCCTAAGGCTGATGGTAACCCTAACACTAACACTATCCTAAGCCTGGTGCTAACCCTAACTCTAACCCTAACAGTATCCTAGGGCTGATGCTAACGCTAACTCTAATAATATCCTAGGGCTGATGCTAACACTAACCCTAACCCTAACACGATCCTAGGGCTGATGCTAACCCTAACCCTAACCCTAACACTATCCTAGGGCTGATGCTAACCCTAACCCTAACACTATCCTAGGCATCATGCTAACCCTAACCCTAACCCTAACACTATCCTAGGGCTGATGCTAACCCTAACCCTAACACTATCCTAGGGCTGATGCTAACCCTAACCCTAACCCTAACACTATCCTAGGGCTGATGCTAACCCTAACCCTAACACTATCCTAGGGCTGATGTTAAACCTAACCCTAACCCTAACACTATCCTTGGGCTGATGGTAACCATAACCCTAACCCTAACACTATCCTAGGGCTGATGCTAAACTTAACCCTAACCCTAACACTATCCTTGGGCTGATTCTACCCGTAACCCTAACACTATCCTAGGCCTGATGCTAACCCTAACCCTTACCCTAACACTATCCTAGGGCTGATGCTAAACCTAACCATAACCCTAACACTATCCTAGGGCGGATGCTAACCCTAACCCTAACCCTAACACTATCCTAGGGGTGATGCTAACCCTAACCCTAACACTATCCTAGGCCTGATGCTAACCCTAACCCTAACACTATCCTAGGGCTGATTCTAACCCTAACCCTAACCCTCACACTATCCTAGGCCTGATGCTAACCCTATCCATAACCCTAACACTCTCCTAGGGCTGAGGCTAACTCTAACCCTAACACTATCCTAGGGCTGATGCTAACCCTAACCCTAACCCTAACACTATCCTAGGGTTGATGCTAACCCTAACCCTAACACTATCCTAGGGCTGATGCTAACCCTAACCCTAACCCTAACACTATCCTAGGGTTGATGCTAACCCTAACCCTAACACTATCCTGGGCCTGATGCTAACCCTAACCCTAACCCTAACACTATCCTAGGGCTGATGCTAACCCTAACCCTAACACTATCCTTGGGCTGATGCTAACCCTAACCCTAACCCTAACACTATCCTTGAACTGATGCTAACCCTAACCCTAACCCTAACACTATCCTAGGCCTGATGATAACCCTAACCGTAACCCTAACACTATCCTAGGGTTTATGTTAACCCTAACCCTAGCACTATCCTAGGGCTGATGCTAACCCTAACCGTAACCCTAACACTATCCTAGGGCTGATGCTAACCCTAACACTAACACTATCCTAGGGCGGATGCTAACCCTAACCCTAACCATAACACTTTCCTAGGGCTCATGCTAACCCTAACCCTAACTCTAACACTATCTTAGGGCTGAGGCTAACCCTAACCCTAACACTATCCTACGGCTGATGCTAACCCTAACCCTAACCCTAACACTATCCTAGGGCTGATGCTAATCCTAACCCTAACACTATCCTAGGCCTGATGCTAACCCTAACCCTAACCCTAACACTATCCTAGGGCTGATGCTAACCCTAGCCCTAACACTATCCTAGGGCTGATGCTAACCCTAACCCTAACCCTGACACTATCCTAGGGCTGATGCTAACCCTAACCCTAACACTATCCTAGGCCTGATGATAACCCTAACCCTAACCCTAACACTATCCTAGGGCTGATGCTAACCCTAACCCTAACACTATCCTAGGCCTGATGATAACCCTAACCCTAACCCTAACACTATCCTAGGCCTGATGATAACCCTAACCCTAACCCTAACACTATCCTAGGGCTGATGCTAACCCTAACCCTAACACTATCCTAGGGCTGATGCTAACCCTAACACTAACACTATCCTAGGGCTGATGCTAACCCTCACCCTACGCCTAACACTATCATAGGGCTGATGCTAACCCTAACCCTAACGCTAACACTATCCTAGGGCTGAGGCTAACCTTAACCCTAACACTATCCTACGGCTGATGATAACCCTAACCCTAACCCTAACACTATCCTAAGGCTGATGGTAACCCTAACACTAACACTATCCTAAGCCTGGTGCTAACCCTAACTCTAACCCCAACAGTATCCTAGGGCTGATGCTAACCCTAACCCTAATGATATCCTAGGGCTGATGCTAACCCTAACCCTAACCCTAACACTATCCTAGGGCTGATGCTAACCCTAACCCTAGCACTATCCTAGGCCTGATGATAACCGTAACCCTAACCCTAACACTATCCTAGGGCTGATGCTAACCGTAACCCTAACACTATCCTAGGGCTGATGCTAACCCTAACCCTAACACTATCATAGGCCTGATGATAACCCTAACCCTAACCCTAACACTATCCTAGGGCTGATGCTAACCCTAACCCTAACCCTAACACTATCCTAGGGCTGATGCTAACCCTAACCCTAACCCTAACACTATCCTAGGGCTGATGCTAACCCTAACCCTAGCACTATACTAGGCCTGATGATAACCCTAACCCTAACCCTAACACTATCCTAGGGCTGATGCTAACCCTAACCCTAACACTATCCTAGGCCTGATGGTAACCCTAACCCTAACCCTAACACTATCCTAGGGCTGATGCTAACCGTAACCCTAACACTATCCTAGGGCTGATGCTAACCCTAACAATAACACTATCATAGGCCTGATGATAACCCTAACCCTAACCCTAACACTATCCTAGGGTTTATGTTAACCCTAACCCTAACACTATCCTAGGGCTGATGCTAACCCTAACCCTAACCCTAACACTATCCTAGGGCTGATTCTAACCCTAACGCTAACCCTAACACTATCCTTGAACTTATGCTAACCCTAACCCTAACCCTAACACTATCCTAGGACTGATGATAACCCTAACCCTAACCCTAACACTATCCTAGGGTTTAGGTTAACCCTAACCCTAACACTATCCTAGGGCTGATGCTTACCCTAACCCTAACCCTAACACTATCCTAGGGCGGATGCTAACCCTAACCCTAACCCTAACACTATCCTAGGGCTGATGCTAACCATAACACTAACACTATCCTAGGGCTGATGCTAACCCTAACCCTAACCCTAACACTATCCTAGGGCTGATGCTAACTGTAACCCTAACTCTAACACTATCTTAGTGCTTAGGCTAACCCTAACCCTAACACTATCCTACGGCTGATGCTAACCCTAACCTTAACCCTAACACTATCCTAGGGCTGATGCTAACCCTAACCCTAACACTATCCTAGGGCTGATGCTAACCCTAACACTAACACTATCCTAGGCCTGATGATAACCCTAACCCTAACCCTAACACTATCCTAGGGCTGATGCTAACCCTAACCCTAACACTATCCTAGGGCTGATGCTAACCCTAACCCTAACCCTAACACTATCCTAGGCCTGATGCTAACCCTAACCCTAACCCTAACACTATCCTAGGGCTGATGCTAAACTTAACCCTAACCCTAACACTGTCCTTGGGCTGGTTCTATCCGTAACCCTAACACTATCCTAGGCCTGATGCTAACCCTAAGCCTTACCCTAACACTATCCTAGGGCTGATGCTAAACCTAACCATAACCCTAACACTATCCTAGGACTGATGCTAACCTTAACCCTAACCCTAACACTATCCTAGGGCTGATGCTAGCCCTAACCCTAACACTATCCTAGGCCTGATGCTAACCCTAACCCTAACACTATCCTAGGGCTGATGCTAACCCTAACCCTAACTCTCACACTATCCTAGGCCTGATGCTAACCAAATCCCTAATCCTAACACTCTCCTAGGGCTGAGGCTAACTCTAACCGTAACACTATCCTAGGGCTGATGCTAACCCTAACCCTAACCCAAACACTATCCTAGGGTTGATGCTAACCCTAACCCTAACACTATCCTAAGGCTGATGCTAACCCTAACCCTAACCCTAACACTATCCTAGGGCTGATGCTAACCCTAACCCTAACACTATCCTTGGGCTGATGCTAACCCTAACCCTAACCCTAACACTATCCTAGGGCAGATGCTAACCCTAACGCTAACCCTAACACTATCCTTTAACTGATGCTAACACTAACCCTAACCCTAACACTATCCTAGGCCTGATGCTAACCCTAACCCTAACCCTAACACTATCCTAGGGCTGATGCTAACACTAACCCTAACAATATCCTACGGGTGATGCTAACCCTAACCCTAACCCTAACACTATCCTAGGGCTGATGCTAACCCTAACCCTAACACTATCCTAGGGCTGATGCTAACACTAACCCTAACCCTAACACTATCCTAGGGCTGATGCTAACCCTAACGCTAACCCTAACTCTATCCTTGAACTGATGCTAACCCTAACCCTAACCCTAACACTATCCTAGGCCTGATGATAACCCTAAACCTAACCCTAACACTATCCTAGGGTTTATGTTAACCCTAACCCTAACACTATCCTAGGGCTGATGCTAACCCTAACGCTAACCCTAACACTATCCTTGAACTGATGCTAACCCTAACCCTAACCCTAACACTATCCTAGGCCTGATGATAACCCTAACCCTAACCCTAACACTATCCTAGGGTTTATGTTAACCCTAACCCTAACACTATCCTAGGGCTGATGCTAACCTTAACCCTAAACCTAACACTATCCTAGGGCGGATGCTAACCCTAACACTAATCCTAACACTATCCTAGGGCTCATGCTAACCCTAACCCTAACTCTAACACTATCTTAGGGCTGAGGCTAACCCTAACCCTAACACTATCCTACGGCTGATGCTAACCCTAACCCTAACCCAGCACTATCGTAGGGCTGATGCTAACCCTAACCCTAACACTATCCTAGGGCTGATGCTAACCCTAACCCTAAACCTAACACTATCCTAGGGCTGATGCTAACCCTACCACTAACCCTAACACTATCCTAGAGCTGATGCTAACCCTAACCCTAACCCTAATACTATCCTAATGCTGATGCTAACCCTAACCCTAACCCTAACACTATCCTAGGGCTGATGCAAACCCTAACACTAACACTATCCTAGGGCTGATGCTAACCCTCACCCTACCCCTAACACTATCCTAGGGCTGATGCTAACCCTAACCCTAACGCTAACACTATCCTAGGGCTGAGGCTAACCCTAACCCTAACACTATCCTACGGCTGATGCTAACCTTAACCCTAACCCTAACACTATCCTAAGCCTGATGGTAACCCTAACACTAACACTATCCTAAGCCTGGTGCTAACCCTAACTCTAACCCTAACAGTATCCGAGGGCTGATTCTAACCCTAACCCTAATAATATCCTAGGGCTGATGCTAACACTAACCCTAACCCTAACACTATCCTAGGGCTGATGCTAACCCGAACCCTAACCCTAACACTATCCTAGGGCTGATGCTAACCCTAACCCTAACACTATCCTAGGCCTGATGAGAACCCTAACCCTAACCCTAACACTATCCTAGGGCTGATGCTAACCCTAACCCTAACACTATCCTAGGCCTGATGCTAACCCTAACCCTAACCCTAACACTATCGTAGGGCTGATGCTAACCCTAACCCTGACACTATCCTAGGGCTGATGCTAACCCTAACCCTAACCCTAACACTATCCTAGGCCTGATGCTAAGCCTAACCCTAACACAATCATAGGCCTGATGATAACCCTAACCCTAACCCTAACACTATCCTAGGCCTGATGCTAACCCTAACCCTAACCCTAACACTATCCTAGGGCTGATGCTAACCCTAACCCTAACCCTAACACTATCCTAGGGCTGATTCTAACCCTAACGTTAACCCTAACACTATCCTTGAACTTATGCTAACCCTAACCCTAACCCTAACACTATCCTAGGCCTGATGCTAACCCTAACTCTAACCCTAACACTATCCTAGGGCTGATGCTAACCCTAACCCTAACACTATGCTAGGCCTGATGCTAACCCTAACCCTAACCCTAACACTATCCTAGGGTTAATGTTAACCCTAACCCTAACACTATCTTAGGGCTGATGCTAACACTAACCCTAACCCTAACACTATCCCAGGGCTGATTCTAACCCTAACGCTAAACCTAACACTATCCTTGAACTTATGCTAACCCTAACCCTAACCCTAACACTATCCTAGGCCTGATGATAACCCTAACCCTGACCCCAACACTATCCTAGGGTTTATGTTAACCCTAACCCTAACACTATCCTAGGGCTGATGCTAACCCTAACCCTAACCCTAACACTATCCTAGGCCGGATGCTAACCCTAACCCTAACCCTAACACTACCCTAGGGCTGATGCTAACTGTAACCCTAACTCTAACACTATCTTAGGGCTGAGGCTAACCCTAACACTAACACTATCCTACGGCTGATGCTAACCCTAACCTTAACCCTAACACTATCCTAGGGCTGGTGCTAACCCTAACCCTGACACTATCCTAGGCCTGATGCTAACCCTAACCCTAACCCTAACACTATCCTAGGGCTGATGCTAACCCTAACCCTAACACTATCCTAGGGCTGATGCTAACCCTAACCCTATCCCTAACACTATCCTTGGGCTGATGGTAACCCTAACCCTAACCCTAACACTATCCTAGGGCTGATGCTAAACTTAACCCTAACCCTAACACTATCCTTGGGCTGATTCTAACCGTAACCCTAACACTATCCTAGGCCTGATGCTAACCCTAACACTTACCCTAACACTATCCTAGGGCTGATGCTAAACCTAACGATAACCCTAACACTACCCTAGGGCTGATGCTAACCCTAACCCTAACCCTAACACTATCCTAGGGGTGATGCTAACCCTAACCCTAACACTATCCTAGGCCTGATGCTAACCCTAACCCTAACACTATTCTAGGGCTGATGCTAACCCTAACCCTAATCCTCACACTATCCTAGGCCTGATGATAACCCTATCCATAACCCTAACACTCTCCTAGGGCTGAGGCTAACTCTAACCCTAACACTATCCTAGGGCTGATGCTAACCCTAAACCTAACCCTAACACTATCCTAGGGTTGATGCTAACCCTAACCCTAACACTATCCTAGGACTGATGCTAACCCTAACCCTAACCCTAACACTATCCTAGGGCTGATGCTAACCCTAACCCTAACACTATCCTGGGCCTGATGCTAACCCTAACCCTAACCCTAACACTATCCTAGGGCTGATGCTAACCCTAACCCTAACACTATCCTTGGGCTGATGCTAACCCTAAACCTAACCCTAACACTATCCTAGGGTAGATGCTAACCCTAACGCTAACCCTAACACTATCCTTGAACTGATGCTAACCCTAACCGTAACCCTAACACTATCCTAGGCCTGATGATAACCCTAACCCTAACCCTAACAGTATCCTAGGGTTTATGTTAACCCTAACCCTAACACTATCCTAGGGCTGATGCTAACCCTAACCCTAACCCTAACACTATCCTAGGGCTGATGCTAACCCTAACACTAACACTATCCTAGGGCTGATGCTAACCCTATCCCTAAACCTAACACTATCCTAGGGCGGATGCTAACCCTAACCCTAACCATAACACTATCCTAGGGCTCATGCTAACCCTAACCCTAACTCTAACACTATCTTAGGGCTGAGGTTAACCCTAACCCTAACACTATCCTACGGCTGATGCTAACCCTAACCCTAACCCTAAAACTATCCTAGGGCTGATGCTAACCCTAACACTAACACTATCCTAGGCCTGATGCTAACCCTAACCCTAACCCTAACACTATCCTAGGGCTGATGCTAACCCTAGCCCTAACACTATCCTAGGGCTGATGCTAACCCTAACCCTAACCCTAACACTATCCTAGGGCTGATGCTAACCCTAACCCTAACACTATCCTAGAGCTGATGCTAACCCTAACAATAACCCTAACATTATCCTAGGGCTGATGCTAACCCTAACCCTAACCCTAACTCTATCCTAGGGCTGATGCTAACCCTAACACTAACACTATCCTAGGGCTGATGCTAACCCTAACCCTAACCCTAACGCTATCCTAGGGCTGATGCTAACCCTAACCCTAACACTATCCTAGGCCTGATGCTAACCCTAACCCTAACCCTAACACTATCCTAGGGCTGATGCTAACCCTAACCCTAACACTATCCTAGGGCTGATGCTAACCCTAACCCTCACCCTAACACTATCCTAGGGCTGATGCTAACCCTAACCCTAACACTATCCTAGGGCTGATGCTAACCCTAACCATAACCCTAACACTATCCTAGGGCTGATGCTAACCCTAACATTAACACTATCCTAGGACTGATGCTAACCCTAACCCTAACCTTAAAATTATCCCAGTGCTGATACTAACCCTAACCCTAACACTATGCTAGGGCTGATGCTAACCCTAACCCTAACCCTAACACTATCCTAGGGCTGATGCTAACCCTAACCCTAACCCTAATACTATCCTAGCTCTGATGCTAACCCTAACCCTAACCCTAACACTATCCTAGGGCTGATGCTAACCCTAACACTAACACTATCCTAGGGCTGATGCTAACCCTCACCCTACGCCTAACACTATCCTAGGGCTGATGCTAACCCTAACCCTAACGCTAACACTATCCTAGGGCTGAGGCTAACCCTAACCCTAACACTATCCTACGGCTGATGCTAACCCTAACCCTAACCCTAACACTATCCTAAGGATGATGGTAACCCTAACACTAACACTATCCTAAGCCAGGTGCTAACCCTAACTCAAACCCTAACAGTATCCTAGGGCTGATGCTAACCCTAACCCGAATAATATCCTAGGGCTGATTCTAACAGTAACCCTAACCCTAACACTATCCTAGGGCTGATGATAACCCTAACCCTAACCCTAACACTATCCTAGGCCTGATGCTAACCCTAACCCTAACCCTAACACTATCCTAGGGCTGATGCTAACCCTAACCCTAATCCTAACACTATCCTAGGCCTGATGCTAACCGTAACCCTAACACTATCCTAGGGCTGATGCTAACCCTAACCCTAACACTATCCTAGGCCTGATGCTAACCCTAACCCTAACCCTAACACTATCCTAGGGTTTATGTTAACCCTAACCCTAACACTATCCTAGGGCTGATGCTAACCCTAACCCTAACCCTAACACTATCCTAGGGCTGATTCTAAACCTAACGCTAACCCTAACACTATCCTTGAACTTATGCTAACCCTAACCCTAACCCTAACACTATCCTAGGCCTGATGATAACCCTAACCCTAACCCTCACACTATCCTAGGGTTTATGTTAACCCTAACCCTAATACTATCCTAGGGCTGATGCTAACCCTAACGCTAACCCTAACACTATCCTTGAACTGATGCTAACCCTAACCCTAACCCTAACACTATCCTAGGCCTGATGATAACCCTAACCCTGACCCTAACACTATCCTAGGGTTTATGTTAACCCTATCCCTAACACTATCCTAGGGCTGATGTTAACCTTAACCCTAAACCTAACACTATCCTAGGGCTGATGCTAACCCTAACCCTAACACTATCCTAGGCCTGATGATAACCCTAACCCTAACCCTAACACTATCCTAGGGCTGATGATAACCCTAACCCTAACCCTAACACTATCCTAGGCCTGATGCTAACCCTAACCCTAACCCTAACACTATCCTAGGGCTGATGCTAACCCTAACCCTAATCCTAACACTATCCTAGGCCTGATGCTAACCGTAACCCTAACACTATCCTAGGGCTGATGCTAACCCTAACCCTAACACTATCCTAGGCCTGATGCTAACCCTAACCCTAACCCTAACACTATCCTAGGGTTTATGTTAACCCTAACCCTAACACTATCCTAGGGCTGATGCTAACCCTAACCCTAACCCTAACACTATCCTAGGGCTGATTCTAAACCTAACGCTAACCCTAACACTATCCTTGAACTTATGCTAACCCTAACCCTAACCCTAACACTATCCTAGGCCTGATGATAACCCTAACCCTAACCCTCACACTATCCTAGGGTTTATGTTAACCCTAACCCTAATACTATCCTAGGGCTGATGCTAACCCTAACGCTAACCCTAACACTATCCTTGAACTGATGCTAACCCTAACCCTAACCCTAACACTATCCTAGGCCTGATGATAACCCTAACCCTGACCCTAACACTATCCTAGGGTTTATGTTAACCCTATCCCTAACACTATCCTAGGGCTGATGTTAACCTTAACCCTAAACCTAACACTATCCTAGGGCTGATGCTAACCCTAACCCTAACACTATCCTAGGCCTGATGATAACCCTAACCCTAACCCTAACACTATCCTAGGCCTGATGATAACCCTAACCCCAACCCTAACACTATCCTAGTGCTGATGCTAACCCTAACCCTAACACTATCCTAGGGCTGATGCTAACCCTAACACTAACACTATCCTAGGGCTGATGCTAACCCTCACCCTACGCCTAACACTATCATAGGGCTGATGCTAACCCTAACCCTAACGCTAACACTATCCTAGGGCTGAGGCTAACCTTAACCCTAACACTATCCTACGGCTGATGATAACCCTAACCCTAACCCTAACACTATCCTAAGGCTGATGGTAACCCTAACACTAACACTATCCTAAGCCTGGTGCTAACCCTAACTCTAACCCCAACAGTATCCTAGGGCTGATGCTAACCCTAACCCTAATGATATCCTAGGGCTGATGCTAACCCTAACCCTAACCCTAACACTATCCTAGGGCTGATGCTAACCCTAACCCTAGCACTATCCTAGGCCTGATGATAACCGTAACCCTAACCCTAACACTATCCTAGGGCTGATGCTAACCGTAACCCTAACACTATCCTAGGGCTGACGCTAACTCTAACCCTAACACTATCATAGGCCTGATGATAACCCTAACCCTAACCCTAACACTATCCTAGGACTGATGCTAACCCTAACCCTAACCCTAACACTATCCTAGGGCTGATGCTAACCCTAACCCTAACCCTAACACTATCCTAGGGCTGATGCTAACCCTAACCCTAGGACTATACTAGGCCTGATGATAACCCTAACCCTAACCCTAACACTATCCTAGGGCTGATGCTAACCCTAACCCTAACACTATCCTAGGCCTGATGGTAACCCTAACCCTAACCCTAACACTATCCTAGGGCTGATGCTAACCGTAACCCTAACACTATCCTAGGGCTGATGCTAACCCTAACAATAACACTATCATAGGCCTGATGATAACCCTAACCCTAACCCTAACACTATCCTAGGGTTTATGTTAACCCTAACCCTAACACTATCCTAGGGCTGATGCTAACCCTAACCCTAACCCTAACACTATCCTAGGGCTGATTCTAACCCTAACGCTAACCCTAACACTATCCTTGAACTTATGCTAACCCTAACCCTAACCCTAACACTATCCTAGGACTGATGATAACCCTAACCCTAACCCTAACACTATCCTAGGGTTTAGGTTAACCCTAACCCTAACACTATCCTAGGGCTGATGCTTACCCTAACCCTAACCCTAACACTATCCTAGGGCGGATGCTAACCCTAACCCTAACCCTAACACTATCCTAGGGCTGATGCTAACCATAACACTAACACTATCCTAGGGCTGATGCTAACCCTAACCCTAACCCTAACACTATCCTAGGGCTGATGCTAACTGTAACCCTAACTCTAACACTATCTTAGTGCTTAGGCTAACCCTAACCCTAACACTATCCTACGGCTGATGCTAACCCTAACCTTAACCCTAACACTATCCTAGGGCTGATGCTAACCCTAACCCTAACACTATCCTAGGGCTGATGCTAACCCTAACACTAACACTATCCTAGGCCTGATGATAACCCTAACCCTAACCCTAACACTATCCTAGGGCTGATGCTAACCCTAACCCTAACACTATCCTAGGGCTGATGCTAACCCTAACCCTAACCCTAACACTATCCTAGGCCTGATGCTAACCCTAACCCTAACCCTAACACTATCCTAGGGCTGATGCTAAACTTAACCCTAACCCTAACACTGTCCTTGGGCTGGTTCTATCCGTAACCCTAACACTATCCTAGGCCTGATGCTAACCCTAAGCCTTACCCTAACACTATCCTAGGGCTGATGCTAACCCTAACCCTAACACTATCCTAGGGCTGATGCTAACCCTAACACTAACACTATCCTAGGGCTGATGCTAACCCTCACCCTACGCCTAACACTATCATAGGGCTGATGCTAACCCTAACCCTAACGCTAACACTATCCTAGGGCTGAGGCTAACCTTAACCCTAACACTATCCTACGGCTGATGATAACCCTAACCCTAACCCTAACACTATCCTAAGGCTGATGGTAACCCTAACACTAACACTATCCTAAGCCTGGTGCTAACCCTAACTCTAACCCCAACAGTATCCTAGGGCTGATGCTAACCCTAACCCTAATGATATCCTAGGGCTGATGCTAACCCTAACCCTAACCCTAACACTATCCTAGGGCTGATGCTAACCCTAACCCTAGCACTATCCTAGGCCTGATGATAACCGTAACCCTAACCCTAACACTATCCTAGGGCTGATGCTAACCGTAACCCTAACACTATCCTAGGGCTGATGCTAACCCTAACCCTAACACTATCATAGGCCTGATGATAACCCTAACCCTAACCCTAACACTATCCTAGGGCTGATGCTAACCCTAACCCTAACCCTAACACTATCCTAGGGCTGATGCTAACCCTAACCCTAACCCTAACACTATCCTAGGGCTGATGCTAACCCTAACCCTAGCACTATACTAGGCCTGATGATAACCCTAACCCTAACCCTAACACTATCCTAGGGCTGATGCTAACCCTAACCCTAACACTATCCTAGGCCTGATGGTAACCCTAACCCTAACCCTAACACTATCCTAGGGCTGATGCTAACCGTAACCCTAACACTATCCTAGGGCTGATGCTAACCCTAACAATAACACTATCATAGGCCTGATGATAACCCTAACCGTAACCCTAACACTATCCTAGGGTTTATGTTAACCCTAACCCTAACACTATCCTAGGGCTGATGCTAACCCTAACCCTAACCCTAACACTATCCTAGGGCTGATTCTAACCCTAACGCTAACCCTAACACTATCCTTGAACTTATGCTAACCCTAACCCTAACCCTAACACTATCCTAGGACTGATGATAACCCTAACCCTAACCCTAACACTATCCTAGGGTTTAGGTTAACCCTAACCCTAACACTATCCTAGGGCTGATGCTTACCCTAACCCTAACCCTAACACTATCCTAGGGCGGATGCTAACCCTAACCCTAACCCTAACACTATCCTAGGGCTGATGCTAACCATAACACTAACACTATCCTAGGGCTGATGCTAACCCTAACCCTAACCCTAACACTATCCTAGGGCTGATGCTAACTGTAACCCTAACTCTAACACTATCTTAGTGCTTAGGCTAACCCTAACCCTAACACTATCCTACGGCTGATGCTAACCCTAACCTTAACCCTAACACTATCCTAGGGCTGATGCTAACCCTAACCCTAACACTATCCTAGGGCTGATGCTAACCCTAACACTAACACTATCCTAGGCCTGATGATAACCCTAACCCTAACCCTAACACTATCCTAGGGCTGATGCTAACCCTAACCCTAACACTATCCTAGGGCTGATGCTAACCCTAACCCTAACCCTAACACTATCCTAGGCCTGATGCTAACCCTAACCCTAACCCTAACACTATCCTAGGGCTGATGCTAAACTTAACCCTAACCCTAACACTGTCCTTGGGCTGGTTCTATCCGTAACCCTAACACTATCCTAGGCCTGATGCTAACCCTAAGCCTTACCCTAACACTATCCTAGGGCTGATGCTAAACCTAACCATAACCCTAACACTATCCTAGGACTGATGCTAACCTTAACCCTAACCCTAACACTATCCTAGGGCTGATGCTAGCCCTAACCCTAACACTATCCTAGGCCTGATGCTAACCCTAACCCTAACACTATCCTAGGGCTGATGCTAACCCTAACCCTAACTCTCACACTATCCTAGGCCTGATGCTAACCAAATCCCTAATCCTAACACTCTCCTAGGGCTGAGGCTAACTCTAACCGTAACACTATCCTAGGGCTGATGCTAACCCTAACCCTAACCCAAACACTATCCTAGGGTTGATGCTAACCCTAACCCTAACACTATCCTAGGGCTGATGCTAACCCTAACCCTAACCCTAACACTATCCTAGGGCTGATGCTAACCCTAACCCTAACACTATCCTTGGGCTGATGCTAACCCTAACCCTAACCCTAACACTATCCTAGGGCAGATGCTAACCCTAACGCTAACCCTAACACTATCCTTTAACTGATGCTAACACTAACCCTAACCCTAACACTATCCTAGGCCTGATGCTAACCCTAACCCTAACCCTAACACTATCCTAGGGCTGATGCTAACACTAACCCTAACAATATCCTACGGGTGATGCTAACCCTAACCCTAACCCTAACACTATCCTAGGGCTGATGCTAACCCTAACCCTAACACTATCCTAGGGCTGATGCTAACACTAACCCTAACCCTAACACTATCCTAGGGCTGATGCTAACCCTAACGCTAACCCTAACTCTATCCTTGAACTGATGCTAACCCTAACCCTAACCCTAACACTATCCTAGGCCTGATGATAACCCTAAACCTAACCCTAACACTATCCTAGGGTTTATGTTAACCCTAACCCTAACACTATCCTAGGGCTGATGCTAACCCTAACGCTAACCCTAACACTATCCTTGAACTGATGCTAACCCTAACCCTAACCCTAACACTATCCTAGGCCTGATGATAACCCTAACCCTAACCCTAACACTATCCTAGGGTTTATGTTAACCCTAACCCTAACACTATCCTAGGGCTGATGCTAACCTTAACCCTAAACCTAACACTATCCTAGGGCGGATGCTAACCCTAACACTAATCCTAACACTATCCTAGGGCTCATGCTAACCCTAACCCTAACTCTAACACTATCTTAGGGCTGAGGCTAACCCTAACCCTAACACTATCCTACGGCTGATGCTAACCCTAACCCTAACCCAGCACTATCGTAGGGCTGATGCTAACCCTAACCCTAACACTATCCTAGGGCTGATGCTAACCCTAACCCTAAACCTAACACTATCCTAGGGCTGATGCTAACCCTACCACTAACCCTAACACTATCCTAGAGCTGATGCTAACCCTAACCCTAACCCTAATACTATCCTAGGGCTGATGCTAACCCTAACCCTAACCCTAACACTATCCTAGGGCTGATGCAAACCCTAACACTAACACTATCCTAGGGCTGATGCTAACCCTCACCCTACCCCTAACACTATCCTAGGGCTGATGCTAACCCTAACCCTAACGCTAACACTATCCTAGGGCTGAGGCTAACCCTAACCCTAACACTATCCTACGGCTGATGCTAACCTTAACCCTAACCCTAACACTATCCTAAGCCTGATGGTAACCCTAACACTAACACTATCCTAAGCCTGGTGCTAACCCTAACTCTAACCCTAACAGTATCCGAGGGCTGATTCTAACCCTAACCCTAATAATATCCTAGGGCTGATGCTAACACTAACCCTAACCCTAACACTATCCTAGGGCTGATGCTAACCCGAACCCTAACCCTAACACTATCCTAGGGCTGATGCTAACCCTAACCCTAACACTATCCTAGGCCTGATGAGAACCCTAACCCTAACCCTAACACTATCCTAGGGCTGATGCTAACCCTAACCCTAACACTATCCTAGGCCTGATGCTAACCCTAACCCTAACCCTAACACTATCGTAGGGCTGATGCTAACCCTAACCCTGACACTATCCTAGGGCTGATGCTAACCCTAACCCTAACCCTAACACTATCCTAGGCCTGATGCTAAGCCTAACCCTAACACAATCATAGGCCTGATGATAACCCTAACCCTAACCCTAACACTATCCTAGGCCTGATGCTAACCCTAACCCTAACCCTAACACTATCCTAGGGCTGATGCTAACCCTAACCCTAACCCTAACACTATCCTAGGGCTGATTCTAACCCTAACGTTAACCCTAACACTATCCTTGAACTTATGCTAACCCTAACCCTAACCCTAACACTATCCTAGGCCTGATGCTAACCCTAACTCTAACCCTAACACTATCCTAGGGCTGATGCTAACCCTAACCCTAACACTATGCTAGGCCTGATGCTAACCCTAACCCTAACCCTAACACTATCCTAGGGTTAATGTTAACCCTAACCCTAACACTATCTTAGGGCTGATGCTAACACTAACCCTAACCCTAACACTATCCCAGGGCTGATTCTAACCCTAACGCTAAACCTAACACTATCCTTGAACTTATGCTAACCCTAACCCTAACCCTAACACTATCCTAGGCCTGATGATAACCCTAACCCTGACCCCAACACTATCCTAGGGTTTATGTTAACCCTAACCCTAACACTATCCTAGGGCTGATGCTAACCCTAACCCTAACCCTAACACTATCCTAGGCCGGATGCTAACCCTAACCCTAACCCTAACACTACCCTAGGGCTGATGCTAACTGTAACCCTAACTCTAACACTATCTTAGGGCTGAGGCTAACCCTAACACTAACACTATCCTACGGCTGATGCTAACCCTAACCTTAACCCTAACACTATCCTAGGGCTGGTGCTAACCCTAACCCTGACACTATCCTAGGCCTGATGCTAACCCTAACCCTAACCCTAACACTATCCTAGGGCTGATGCTAACCCTAACCCTAACACTATCCTAGGGCTGATGCTAACCCTAACCCTATCCCTAACACTATCCTTGGGCTGATGGTAACCCTAACCCTAACCCTAACACTATCCTAGGGCTGATGCTAAACTTAACCCTAACCCTAACACTATCCTTGGGCTGATTCTAACCGTAACCCTAACACTATCCTAGGCCTGATGCTAACCCTAACACTTACCCTAACACTATCCTAGGGCTGATGCTAAACCTAACGATAACCCTAACACTACCCTAGGGCTGATGCTAACCCTAACCCTAACCCTAACACTATCCTAGGGGTGATGCTAACCCTAACCCTAACACTATCCTAGGCCTGATGCTAACCCTAACCCTAACACTATTCTAGGGCTGATGCTAACCCTAACCCTAATCCTCACACTATCCTAGGCCTGATGATAACCCTATCCATAACCCTAACACTCTCCTAGGGCTGAGGCTAACTCTAACCCTAACACTATCCTAGGGCTGATGCTAACCCTAAACCTAACCCTAACACTATCCTAGGGTTGATGCTAACCCTAACCCTAACACTATCCTAGGACTGATGCTAACCCTAACCCTAACCCTAACACTATCCTAGGGCTGATGCTAACCCTAACCCTAACACTATCCTGGGCCTGATGCTAACCCTAACCCTAACCCTAACACTATCCTAGGGCTGATGCTAACCCTAACCCTAACACTATCCTTGGGCTGATGCTAACCCTAAACCTAACCCTAACACTATCCTAGGGTAGATGCTAACCCTAACGCTAACCCTAACACTATCCTTGAACTGATGCTAACCCTAACCGTAACCCTAACACTATCCTAGGCCTGATGATAACCCTAACCCTAACCCTAACAGTATCCTAGGGTTTATGTTAACCCTAACCCTAACACTATCCTAGGGCTGATGCTAACCCTAACCCTAACCCTAACACTATCCTAGGGCTGATGCTAACCCTAACACTAACACTATCCTAGGGCTGATGCTAACCCTATCCCTAAACCTAACACTATCCTAGGGCGGATGCTAACCCTAACCCTAACCATAACACTATCCTAGGGCTCATGCTAACCCTAACCCTAACTCTAACACTATCTTAGGGCTGAGGTTAACCCTAACCCTAACACTATCCTACGGCTGATGCTAACCCTAACCCTAACCCTAAAACTATCCTAGGGCTGATGCTAACCCTAACACTAACACTATCCTAGGCCTGATGCTAACCCTAACCCTAACCCTAACACTATCCTAGGGCTGATGCTAACCCTAGCCCTAACACTATCCTAGGGCTGATGCTAACCCTAACCCTAACCCTAACACTATCCTAGGGCTGATGCTAACCCTAACCCTAACACTATCCTAGAGCTGATGCTAACCCTAACAATAACCCTAACATTATCCTAGGTCTGATGCTAACCCTAACCCTAACCCTAACTCTATCCTAGGGCTGATGCTAACCCTAACACTAACACTATCCTAGGGCTGATGCTAACCCTAACCCTAACCCTAACGCTATCCTAGGGCTGATGCTAACCCTAACCCTAACACTATCCTAGGCCTGATGCTAACCCTAACCCTAACCCTAACACTATCCTAGGGCTGATGCTAACCCTAACCCTAACACTATCCTAGGGCTGATGCTAACCCTAACCCTCACCCTAACACTATCCTAGGGCTGATGCTAACCCTAACCCTAACACTATCCTAGGGCTGATGCTAACCCTAACCATAACCCTAACACTATCCTAGGGCTGATGCTAACCCTAACATTAACACTATCCTAGGACTGATGCTAACCCTAACCCTAACCTTAAAATTATCCCAGTGCTGATACTAACCCTAACCCTAACACTATGCTAGGGCTGATGCTAACCCTAACCCTAACCCTAACACTATCCTAGGGCTGATGCTAACCCTAACCCTAACCCTAATACTATCCTAGCTCTGATGCTAACCCTAACCCTAACCCTAACACTATCCTAGGGCTGATGCTAACCCTAACACTAACACTATCCTAGGGCTGATGCTAACCCTCACCCTACGCCTAACACTATCCTAGGGCTGATGCTAACCCTAACCCTAACGCTAACACTATCCTAGGGCTGAGGCTAACCCTAACCCTAACACTATCCTACGGCTGATGCTAACCCTAACCCTAACCCTAACACTATCCTAAGGATGATGGTAACCCTAACACTAACACTATCCTAAGCCAGGTGCTAACCCTAACTCAAACCCTAACAGTATCCTAGGGCTGATGCTAACCCTAACCCGAATAATATCCTAGGGCTGATTCTAACAGTAACCCTAACCCTAACACTATCCTAGGGCTGATGATAACCCTAACCCTAACCCTAACACTATCCTAGGCCTGATGCTAACCCTAACCCTAACCCTAACACTATCCTAGGGCTGATGCTAACCCTAACCCTAATCCTAACACTATCCTAGGCCTGATGCTAACCGTAACCCTAACACTATCCTAGGGCTGATGCTAACCCTAACCCTAACACTATCCTAGGCCTGATGCTAACCCTAACCCTAACCCTAACACTATCCTAGGGTTTATGTTAACCCTAACCCTAACACTATCCTAGGGCTGATGCTAACCCTAACCCTAACCCTAACACTATCCTAGGGCTGATTCTAAACCTAACGCTAACCCTAACACTATCCTTGAACTTATGCTAACCCTAACCCTAACCCTAACACTATCCTAGGCCTGATGATAACCCTAACCCTAACCCTCACACTATCCTAGGGTTTATGTTAACCCTAACCCTAATACTATCCTAGGGCTGATGCTAACCCTAACGCTAACCCTAACACTATCCTTGAACTGATGCTAACCCTAACCCTAACCCTAACACTATCCTAGGCCTGATGATAACCCTAACCCTGACCCTAACACTATCCTAGGGTTTATGTTAACCCTATCCCTAACACTATCCTAGGGCTGATGTTAACCTTAACCCTAAACCTAACACTATCCTAGGGCTGATGCTAACCCTAACCCTAACACTATCCTAGGCCTGATGATAACCCTAACCCTAACCCTAACACTATCCTAGGCCTGATGATAACCCTAACCCCAACCCTAACACTATCCTAGGGCTGATGCTAACCCTAACCCTAACACTATCCTAGGGCTGATGCTAACCCTAACACTAACACTATCCTAGGGCTGATGCTAACCCTCACCCTACGCCTAACACTATCATAGGGCTGATGCTAACCCTAACCCTAACGCTAACACTATCCTAGGGCTGAGGCTAACCTTAACCCTAACACTATCCTACGGCTGATGATAACCCTAACCCTAACCCTAACACTATCCTAAGGCTGATGGTAACCCTAACACTAACACTATCCTAAGCCTGGTGCTAACCCTAACTCTAACCCCAACAGTATCCTAGGGCTGATGCTAACCCTAACCCTAATGATATCCTAGGGCTGATGCTAACCCTAACCCTAACCCTAACACTATCCTAGGGCTGATGCTAACCCTAACCCTAGCACTATCCTAGGCCTGATGATAACCGTAACCCTAACCCTAACACTATCCTAGGGCTGATGCTAACCGTAACCCTAACACTATCCTAGGGCTGACGCTAACTCTAACCCTAACACTATCATAGGCCTGATGATAACCCTAACCCTAACCCTAACACTATCCTAGGACTGATGCTAACCCTAACCCTAACCCTAACACTATCCTAGGGCTGATGCTAACCCTAACCCTAACCCTAACACTATCCTAGGGCTGATGCTAACCCTAACCCTAGGACTATACTAGGCCTGATGATAACCCTAACCCTAACCCTAACACTATCCTAGGGCTGATGCTAACCCTAACCCTAACACTATCCTAGGCCTGATGGTAACCCTAACCCTAACCCTAACACTATCCTAGGGCTGATGCTAACCGTAACCCTAACACTATCCTAGGGCTGATGCTAACCCTAACAATAACACTATCATAGGCCTGATGATAACCCTAACCCTAACCCTAACACTATCCTAGGGTTTATGTTAACCCTAACCCTAACACTATCCTAGGGCTGATGCTAACCCTAACCCTAACCCTAACACTATCCTAGGGCTGATTCTAACCCTAACGCTAACCCTAACACTATCCTTGAACTTATGCTAACCCTAACCCTAACCCTAACACTATCCTAGGACTGATGATAACCCTAACCCTAACCCTAACACTATCCTAGGGTTTAGGTTAACCCTAACCCTAACACTATCCTAGGGCTGATGCTTACCCTAACCCTAACCCTAACACTATCCTAGGGCGGATGCTAACCCTAACCCTAACCCTAACACTATCCTAGGGCTGATGCTAACCATAACACTAACACTATCCTAGGGCTGATGCTAACCCTAACCCTAACCCTAACACTATCCTAGGGCTGATGCTAACTGTAACCCTAACTCTAACACTATCTTAGTGCTTAGGCTAACCCTAACCCTAACACTATCCTACGGCTGATGCTAACCCTAACCTTAACCCTAACACTATCCTAGGGCTGATGCTAACCCTAACCCTAACACTATCCTAGGGCTGATGCTAACCCTAACACTAACACTATCCTAGGCCTGATGATAACCCTAACCCTAACCCTAACACTATCCTAGGGCTGATGCTAACCCTAACCCTAACACTATCCTAGGGCTGATGCTAACCCTAACCCTAACCCTAACACTATCCTAGGCCTGATGCTAACCCTAACCCTAACCCTAACACTATCCTAGGGCTGATGCTAAACTTAACCCTAACCCTAACACTGTCCTTGGGCTGGTTCTATCCGTAACCCTAACACTATCCTAGGCCTGATGCTAACCCTAAGCCTTACCCTAACACTATCCTAGGGCTGATGCTAAACCTAACCATAACCCTAACACTATCCTAGGACTGATGCTAACCTTAACCCTAACCCTAACACTATCCTAGGGCTGATGCTAGCCCTAACCCTAACACTATCCTAGGCCTGATGCTAACCCTAACCCTAACACTATCCTAGGGCTGATGCTAACCCTAACCCTAACTCTCACACTATCCTAGGCCTGATGCTAACCAAATCCCTAATCCTAACACTCTCCTAGGGCTGAGGCTAACTCTAACCGTAACACTATCCTAGGGCTGATGCTAACCCTAACCCTAACCCAAACACTATCCTAGGGTTGATGCTAACCCTAACCCTAACACTATCCTAGGGCTGATGCTAACCCTAACCCTAACCCTAACACTATCCTAGGGCTGATGCTAACCCTAACCCTAACACTATCCTTGGGCTGATGCTAACCCTAACCCTAACCCTAACACTATCCTAGGGCAGATGCTAACCCTAACGCTAACCCTAACACTATCCTTTAACTGATGCTAACACTAACCCTAACCCTAACACTATCCTAGGCCTGATGCTAACCCTAACCCTAACCCTAACACTATCCTAGGGCTGATGCTAACACTAACCCTAACAATATCCTACGGCTGATGCTAACCCTAACCCTAACCCTAACACTATCCTAGGGCTGATGCTAACCCTAACCCTAACACTATCCTAGGGCTGATGCTAACACTAACCCTAACCCTAACACTATCCTAGGGCTGATGCTAACCCTAACGCTAACCCTAACTCTATCCTTGAACTGATGCTAACCCTAACCCTAACCCTAACACTATCCTAGGCCTGATGATAACCCTAACCCTAACCCTAACACTATCCTAGGGTTTATGTTAACCCTAACCCTAACACTATCCTAGGGCTGATGCTAACCCTAACGCTAACCCTAACACTATCCTTGAACTGATGCTAACCCTAACCCTAACCCTAACACTATCCTAGGCCTGATGATAACCCTAACCCTAACCCTAACACTATCCTAGGGTTTATGTTAACCCTAACCCTAACACTATCCTAGGGCTGATGCTAACCTTAACCCTAAACCTAACACTATCCTAGGGCGGATGCTAACCCTAACACTAATCCTAACACTATCCTAGGGCTCATGCTAACCCTAACCCTAACTCTAACACTATCTTAGGGCTGAGGCTAACCCTAACCCTAACACTATCCTACGGCTGATGCTAACCCTAACCCTAACCCAGCACTATCGTAGGGCTGATGCTAACCCTAACCCTAACACTATCCTAGGGCTGATGCTAACCCTAACCCTAACCCTAACACTATCCTAGGGCTGATGCTAACCCTAACCCTAACGCTATCCTAGGGCTGATGCTAACCCTAACCCTAACACTAACACTATCCTAGGGCTGATGCTAACCCTAACCCTAACACTATCCTAGGGCTGATGTTAACCCTAACCCTAACCCTAACATTATCCCAGGGCTGATGCTAACCCTAACCCTAACACTATCCTAGGGCTGATGCTAACCCTAAACCTAAACCTAACACTATCCTAGGGCTGATGCTAACCCTACCACTAACCCTAACACTATCCTAGAGCTGATGCTAACCCTAACCCTAACCCTAATACTATCCTAGGGCTGATGCTAACCCTAACCCTAACCCTAACACTATCCTAGGGCTGATGCAAACCCTAACACTAACACTATCCTAGGGCTGATGCTAACCCTCACCCTACCCCTAACACTATCCTAGGGCTGATGCTAACCCTAACCCTAACGCTAACACTATCCTAGGGCTGAGGCTAACCCTAACCCTAACACTATCCTACGGCTGATGCTAACCTTAACCCTAACCCTAACACTATCCTAAGCCTGATGGTAACCCTAACACTAACACTATCCTAAGCCTGGTGCTAACCCTAACTCTAACCCTAACAGTATCCGAGGGCTGATTCTAACCCTAACCCTAATAATATCCTAGGGCTGATGCTAACACTAACCCTAACCCTAACACTATCCTAGGGCTGATGCTAACCCGAACCCTAACCCTAACACTATCCTAGGGCTGATGCTAACCCTAACCCTAACACTATCCTAGGCCTGATGAGAACCCTAACCCTAACCCTAACACTATCCTAGGGCTGATGCTAACCCTAACCCTAACACTATCCTAGGCCTGATGCTAACCCTAACCCTAACCCTAACACTATCGTAGGGCTGATGCTAACCCTAACCCTGACACTATCCTAGGGCTGATGCTAACCCTAACCCTAACCCTAACACTATCCTAGGCCTGATGCTAAGCCTAACCCTAACACAATCATAGGCCTGATGATAACCCTAACCCTAACCCTAACACTATCCTAGGCCTGATGCTAACCCTAACCCTAACCCTAACACTATCCTAGGGCTGATGCTAACCCTAACCCTAACCCTAACACTATCCTAGGGCTGATTCTAACCCTAACGTTAACCCTAACACTATCCTTGAACTTATGCTAACCCTAACCCTAACCCTAACACTATCCTAGGCCTGATGCTAACCCTAACTCTAACCCTAACACTATCCTAGGGCTGATGCTAACCCTAACCCTAACACTATGCTAGGCCTGATGCTAACCCTAACCCTAACCCTAACACTATCCTAGGGTTAATGTTAACCCTTACCCTAACACTATCTTAGGGCTGATGCTAACACTAACCCTAACCCTAACACTATCCCAGGGCTGATTCTAACCCTAACGCTAAACCTAACACTATCCTTGAACTTATGCTAACCCTAACCCTAACCCTAACACTATCCTAGGCCTGATGATAACCCTAACCCTGACCCCAACACTATCCTAGGGTTTATGTTAACCCTAACCCTAACACTATCCTAGGGCTGATGCTAACCCTAACCCTAACCCTAACACTATCCTAGGCCGGATGCTAACGCTAACCCTAACCCTAACACTACCCTAGGGCTGATGCTAACTGTAACCCTAACTCTAACCCTATCTTAGGGCTGAGGCTAACCCTAACACTAACACTATCCTACGGCTGATGCTAACCCTAACCTTAACCCTAACACTATCCTAGGGCTGGTGCTAACCCTAACCCTGACACTATCCTAGGCCTGATGCTAACCCTAACCCTAACCCTAACACTATCCTAGGGCTGATGCTAACCCTAACCCTAACACTATCCTAGGGCTGATGCTAACCCTAACCCTATCCCTAACACTATCCTTGGGCTGATGGTAACCCTAACCCTAACCCTAACACTATCCTAGGGCTGATGCTAAACTTAACCCTAACCCTAACACTATCCTTGGGCTGATTCTAACCGTAACCCTAACACTATCCTAGGCCTGATGCTAACCCTAACACTTACCCTAACACTATCCTAGGGCTGATGCTAAACCTAACGATAACCCTAACACTACCCTAGGGCTGATGCTAACCCTAACCCTAACCCTAACACTATCCTAGGGGTGATGCTAACCCTAACCCTAACACTATCCTAGGCCTGATGCTAACCCTAACCCTAACACTATTCTAGGGCTGATGCTAACCCTAACCCTAACCCTCACACTATCCTAGGCCTGATGATAACCCTATCCATAACCCTAACACTCTCCTAGGGCTGAGGCTAACTCTAACCCTAACACTATCCTAGGGCTGATGCTAACCCTAAACCTAACCCTAACACTATCCTAGGGTTGATGCTAACCCTAACCCTAACACTATCCTAGGACTGATGCTAACCCTAACCCTAACCCTAACACTATCCTAGGGCTGATGCTAACCCTAACCCTAACACTATCCTGGGCCTGATGCTAACCCTAACCCTAACCCTAACACTATCCTAGGGCTGATGCTAACCCTAACCCTAACACTATCCTTGGGCTGATGCTAACCCTAAACCTAACCCTAACACTATCCTAGGGTAGATGCTAACCCTAACGCTAACCCTAACACTATCCTTGAACTGATGCTAACCCTAACCGTAACCCTAACACTATCCTAGGCCTGAGGATAACCCTAACCCTAACCCTAACAGTATCCTAGGGTTTATGTTAACCCTAACCCTAACACTATCCTAGGGCTGATGCTAACCCTAACCCTAACCCTAACACTATCCTAGGGCTGATGCTAACCCTAACACTAACACTATCCTAGGGCTGATGCTAACCCTATCCCTAAACCTAACACTATCCTATGGCGGATGCTAACCCTAACCCTAACCATAACACTATCCTAGGGCTCATGCTAACCCTAACCCTAACTCTAACACTATCTTAGGGCTGAGGTTAACCCTAACCCTAACACTATCCTACGGCTGATGCTAACCCTAACCCTAACCCTAAAACTATCCTAGGGCTGATGCTAACCCTAACACTAACACTATCCTAGGCCTGATGCTAACCCTAACCCTAACCCTAACACTATCCTAGGGCTGATGCTAACCCTAGCCCTAACACTATCCTAGGGCTGATGCTAACCCTAACCCTAACCCTAACACTATCCTAGGGCTGATGCTAACCCTAACCCTAACACTATCCTAGGGCTGATGCTAACCCTAACAATAACCCTAACATTATCCTAGGGCTGATGCTAACCCTAACCCTAACCCTAACTCTATCCTAGGGCTGATGCTAACCCTAACACTAACACTATCCTAGGGCTGATGCTAACCCTCACCCTACCCCTAACACTATCCTAGGGCTGATGCTAACCCTAACCCTAACGCTAACACTATCCTAGGGCTGAGGCTAACCCTAACCCTAACACTATCCTAAGGCTGATGGTAACCCTAACACTAACACTATCCTAAGCCTGGTGCTAACCCTAACTCTAACCCTAACAGTATCCTAGGGCTGATGCTAACCCTAACTCTAATAATATCCTAGGGCTGATGCTAACACTAACCCTAACCCTAACACGATCCTAGGGCTGATGCTAACCCTAACCCTAACCCTAACACTATCCTAGGGCTGATGCTAACCCTAACCCTAACACTATCCTAGGCCTGATGCTAACCCTAACCCTAACCCTAACACTATCCTAGGGCTGATGCTAACCCTAACCCTAACACTATCCTAGGGCTGATGCTAACCCTAACCCTCACCCTAACACTATCCTAGGGCTGATGCTAACCCTAACCCTAACACTATCCTAGGGCTGATGCTAACCCTAACCATAACCCTAACACTATCCTAGGGCTGATGCTAACCCTAACACTAACACTATCCTAGGACTGATGCTAACCCTAACCCTAACCTTAAAATTATCCCAGTGCTGATACTAACCCTAACCCTAACACTATCCTAGGGCTGATGCTAACCCTAACCCTAACCCTAACACTATCCTAGGGCTGATGCTAACCCTAACCCTAACCCTAATACTATCCTAGCTCTGATGCTAACCCTAACCCTAACCCTAACACTATCCTAGGGCTGATGCTAACCCTAACACTAACACTATCCTAGGGCTGATGCTAACCCTCACCCTACGCCTAACACTATCCTAGGGCTGATGCTAACCCTAACCCTAACGCTAACACTATCCTAGGGCTGAGGCTAACCCTAACCCTAACACTATCCTACGGCTGATGCTAACCCTAACCCTAACCCTAACACTATCCTAAGGCTGATGGTAACCCTAACACTAACACTATCCTAAGCCAGGTGCTAACCCTAACTCTAACCCTAACAGTATCCTAGGGCTGATGCTAACCCTAACCCGAATAATATCCTAGGGCTGATTCTAACAGTAACCCTAACCCTAACACTATCCTAGGGCTGATGATAACCCTAACCCTAACCCTAACACTATCCTAGGCCTGATGCTAACCCTAACCCTAACCCTAACACTATCCTAGGGCTGATGCTAACCCTAACCCTAATCCTAACACTATCCTAGGCCTGATGCTAACCGTAACCCTAACACTATCCTAGGGCTGATGCTAACCCTAACCCTAACACTATCCTAGGCCTGATGCTAACCCTAACCCTAACCCTAACACTATCCTAGGGTTTATGTTAACCCTAACCCTAACACTATCCTAGGGCTGATGCTAACCCTAACCCTAACCCTAACACTATCCTAGGGCTGATTCTAAACCTAACGCTAACCCTAACACTATCCTTGAACTTATGCTAACCCTAACCCTAACCCTAACACTATCCTAGGCCTGATGATAACCCTAACCCTAACCCTCACACTATCCTAGGGTTTATGTTAACCCTAACCCTAATACTATCCTAGGGCTGATGCTAACCCTAACGCTAACCCTAACACTATCCTTGAACTGATGCTAACCCTAACCCTAACCCTAACACTATCCTAGGCCTGATGATAACCCTAACCCTGACCCTAACACTATCCTAGGGTTTATGTTAACCCTATCCCTAACACTATCCTAGGGCTGATGTTAACCTTAACCCTAAACCTAACACTATCCTAGGGCGGATGCTAACCCTAACCCTAACCCTAACACTATCCTAGGGCTGATGCTAACCCTAACCCTAACTCTAACACTATCTTAGGGCTGAGGCTAACCCTAACCCTAACATTATCCTACAGCTGATGCTAACCCTAACCCTAACCCTAACACTATCGTAGGGCTGATGCTAACCCTAACCCTAACACTATCCTAGGGCTGATGCTAACCCTAACCCTAATCCTAACACTATCCTAGGGCTGATGCTAACCCTAACCCTAACACTATCCTAGGGATGATGCTAACCCTAACCCTAACACTAACACTATCCTAGGGCTGATGCTAACCCTAACCCTAACACTATCCTAGGGCTGATGCTAACCCTAACCCTAAACCTAACACTATCCTAGGGCTGATGCTAACCCTAACACTAACCCTAACACTATCCTAGAGCTGATGCTAACCCTAACCCTAACCCTAATACTATCCTAGGGCTGATGCTAACCCTAACCCTAACCTTAACACTCTCCTAGGGCTGATGCTAACCCTAACCCTAACACTATCCTAGGGCTGATGTTAAACCTAACCCTAACCCTAACACTATCCTTGGGCTGATGGTAACCATAACCCTAACCCTAACACTATCCTAGGGCTGATGCTAAACTTAACCCTAACCCTAACACTATCCTTGGGCTGATTCTACCCGTAACCCTAACACTATCCTAGGCCTGATGCTAACCCTAACCCTTACCCTAACACTATCCTAGGGCTGATGCTAAACCTAACCATAACCCTAACACTATCCTAGGGCGGATGCTAACCCTAACCCTAACCCTAACACTATCCTAGGGGTGATGCTAACCCTAACCCTAACACTATCCTAGGCCTGATGCTAACCCTAACCCTAACACTATCCTAGGGCTGATTCTAACCCTAACCCTAACCCTCACACTATCCTAGGCCTGATGCTAACCCTATCCATAACCCTAACACTCTCCTAGGGCTGAGGCTAACTCTAACCCTAACACTATCCTAGGGCTGATGCTAACCCTAACCCTAACCCAAACACTATCCTAGGGTTGATGCTAACCCTAACCCTAACACTATCCTAGGGCTGATGCTAACCCTAACCCTAACCCTAACACTATCCTAGGGTTGATGCTAACCCTAACCCTAACACTATCCTGGGCCTGATGCTAACCCTAACCCTAACCCTAACACTATCCTAGGGCTGATGCTAACCCTAACCCTAACACTATCCTTGGGCTGATGCTAACCCTAACCCTAACCCTAACACTATCCTTGAACTGATGCTAACCCTAACCCTAACCCTAACACTATCCTAGGCCTGATGATAACCCTAACCCTAACCCTAACACTATCCTAGGGTTTATGTTAACCCTAACCCTAGCACTATCCTAGGGCTGATGCTAACCCTAACCGTAACCCTAACACTATCCTAGGGCTGATGCTAACCCTAACACTAACACTATCCTAGGGCGGATGCTAACCCTAACCCTAACCATAACACTTTCCTAGGGCTCATGCTAACCCTAACCCTAACTCTAACACTATCTTAGGGCTGAGGCTAACCCTAACCCTAACACTATCCTATGGCTGATGCTAACCCTAACCCTAACCCTAACACTATCCTAGGGCTGATGCTAATCCTAACCCTAACACTATCCTAGGCCTGATGCTAACCCTAACCCTAACCCTAACACTATCCTAGGGCTGATGCTAACCCTAGCCCTAACACTATCCTAGGGCTGATGCTAACCCTAACCCTAACCCTGACACTATCCTAGGGCTGATGCTAACCCTAACCCTAACACTATCCTAGGCCTGATGATAACCCTAACCCTAACCCTAACACTATCCTAGGGCTGATGCTAACCCTAACCCTAACACTATCCTAGGCCTGATGATAACCCTAACCCTAACCCTAACACTATCCTAGGCCTGATGATAACCCTAACCCTAACCCTAACACTATCCTAGGGCTGATGCTAACCCTAACCCTAACACTATCCTAGGGCTGATGCTAACCCTAACACTAACACTATCCTAGGGCTGATGCTAACCCTCACCCTACGCCTAACACTATCATAGGGCTGATGCTAACCCTAACCCTAACGCTAACACTATCCTAGGGCTGAGGCTAACCTTAACCCTAACACTATCCTACGGCTGATGATAACCCTAACCCTAACCCTAACACTATCCTAAGGCTGATGGTAACCCTAACACTAACACTATCCTAAGCCTGGTGCTAACCCTAACTCTAACCCCAACAGTATCCTAGGGCTGATGCTAACCCTAACCCTAATAATATCCTAGGGCTGATGCTAACCCTAACCCTAACCCTAACACTATCCTAGGGCTGATGCTAACCCTAACCCTAGCACTATCCTAGGCCTGATGATAACCGTAACCCTAACCCTAACACTATCCTAGGGCTGATGCTAACCGTAACCCTAACACTATCCTAGGGCTGATGCTAACCCTAACCCTAACACTCTCATAGGCCTGATGATAACCCTAACCCTAACCCTAACACTATCCTAGGGCTGATGCTAACCCTAACCCTAACACTATCCTAGGCCTGATGCTAACCCTAACCCTAACCCTAACACTATCCTAGGGCTGATGCTAACCCTAACCCTAGCACTATACTAGGCCTGATGATAACCCTAACCCTAACCCTAACACTATCCTAGGGCTGATGCTAACCCTAACCCTAACACTATCCTAGGCCTGATGGTAACCCTAACCCTAACCCTAACACTATCCTAGGGCTGATGCTAACCGTAACCCTAACACTATCCTAGGGCTGATGCTAACCCTAACCCTAACACTATCATAGGCCTGATGATAACCCTAACCCTAACCCTAACACTATCCTAGGGTTTATGTTAACCCTAACCCTAACACTATCCTAGGGCTGATGCTAACCCTAACCCTAACCCTAACACTATCCTAGGGCTGATTCTAACCCTAACGCTAACCCTAACACTATCCTTGAACTTATGCTAACCCTAACCCTAACCCTAACACTATCCTAGGACTGATGATAACCCTAACCCTAACCCTAACACTATCCTAGGGTTTAGGTTAACCCTAACCCTAACACTATCCTAGGGCTGATGCTTACCCTAACCCTAACCCTAACACTATCCTAGGGCGGATGCTAACCCTAACCCTAACCCTAACACTATCCTAGGGCTGATGCTAACCATAACACTAACACTATCCTAGGGCTGATGCTAACCCTAACCCTAACCCTAACACTATCCTAGGGCTGATGCTAACTGTAACCCTAACTCTAACACTATCTTAGTGCTGAGGCTAACCCTAACCCTAACACTATCCTACGGCTGATGCTAACCCTAACCTTAACCCTAACACTATCCTAGGGCTGATGCTAACCCTAACCCTAACACTATCCTAGGGCTGATGCTAACCCTAACACTAACACTATCCTAGGCCTGATGATAACCCTAACCCTAACCCTAACACTATCCTAGGGCTGATGCTAACCCTAACCCTAACACTATCCTAGGGCTGATGCTAACCCTAACCCTAACCCTAACACTATCCTAGGCCTGATGCTAACCCTAACCCTAACCTTAACACTATCCTAGGGCTGATGCTAAACTTAACCCTAACGCTAACACTGTCCTTGGGCTGGTTCTATCCGTAACCCTAACACTATCCTAGGCCTGATGCTAACCCTAAGCCTTACCCTAACACTATCCTAGGGCTGATGCTAAACCTAACCATAACCCTAACACTATCCTAGGACTGATGCTAACCTTAACCCTAACCCTAACACTATCCTAGGGCTGATGCTAGCCCTAACCCTAACACTATCCTAGGGCTGATGCTAACCCTAACGCTAACCCTAACTCTATCCTTGAACTGATGCTAACCCTAACCCTAACCCTAACACTATCCTAGGCCTGATGATAACCCTAACCCTAACCCTAACACTATCCTAGGGTTTATGTTAACCCTAACCCTAACACTATCCTAGGGCTGATGCTAACCCTAACGCTAACCCTAACACTATCCTTGAACTGATGCTAACCCTAACCCTAACCCTAACACTATCCTAGGCCTGATGATAACAGTAACCCTAACCCTAACACTATCCTAGGGTTTATGTTAACCCTAACCCTAACACTATCCTAGGGCTGATGCTAACCTTAACCCTAAACCTAACACTATCCTAGGGTGGATGCTAACCCTAACACTAATCCTAACACTATCCTAGGGCTCATGCTAACCCTAACCCTAACTCTAACACTATCTTAGGGCTGAGGCTAACCCTAACCCTAACACTATCCTACGGCTGATGCTAACCCTAACCCTAACCCTAACACTATCGTAGGGCTGATGCTAACCCTAACCCTAACACTATCCTAGGGCTGATGCTAACCCTAACCCTAACCCTAACACTATCCTAGGGCTGATGCTAACCCTAACCCTAACACTATCCTAGGGCTGATGCTAACCCTAACCCTAACCCTAACACTATCCTAGGGCTGATGCTAACCCTAACCCTAACACTATCCTAGGGCTGATGTTAACCCTAACCCTAACCCTAACATTATCCCAGGGCTGATGCTAACCCTAACCCTAACACTATCCTAGGGCTGATGCTAACCCTAACCCTAAACCTAACACTATCCTAGGCCTGATGATAACCCTAACCCTAACCCTAACACTATCCTAGGGCTGATGCTAACCCTAACCCTAACACTATCCTAGGGCTGATGCTAACCCTAACACTAACACTATCCTAGGGCTGATGCTAACCCTCACCCTACGCCTAACACTATCATAGGGCTGATGCTAACCCTAACCCTAACGCTAACACTATCCTAGGGCTGAGGCTAACCTTAACCCTAACACTATCCTACGGCTGATGATAACCCTAACCCTAACCCTAACACTATCCTAAGGCTGATGGAACCCTAACACTAACACTATCCTAAGCCTGGTGCTAACCCTAACTCTAACCCCAACAGTATCCTAGGGCTGATGCTAACCCTAACCCTAATGATATCCTAGGGCTGATGCTAACCCTAACCCTAACCCTAACACTATCCTAGGGCTGATGCTAACCCTAACCCTAGCACTATCCTAGGCCTGATGATAACCGTAACCCTAAACCTAACACTATCCTAGGGCTGATGCTAACCGTAACCCTAACACTATCCTAGGGCTGATGCTAACCCTAACCCTAACACTATCATAGGCCTGATGATAACCCTAACCCTAACCCTAACACTATCCTAGGGCTGATGCTAACCCTAACCCTAACACTATCCTAGGCCTGATGCTAACCCTAACCCTAACCCTAACACTATCCTAGGGCTGATGCTAACCCTAACCCTAACCCTAACACTATCCTAGGGCTGATGCTAACCCTAACCCTAGCACTATACTAGGCCTGATGATAACCCTAACCCTAACCCTAACACTATCCTAGGGCTGATGCTAACCCTAACCCTAACACTATCCTAGGCCTGATGGTAACCCTAACCCTAACCCTAACACTATCCTAGGGCTGATGCTAACCGTAACCCTAACACTATCCTAGGGCTGATGCTAACCCTAACCCTAACACTATCATAGGCCTGATGATAACCCTAACCCTAACACTATCCTAGGGTTTATGTTAACCCTAACCCTAACACTATCCTAGGGCTGATGCTAACCCTAACACTAACACTATCCTAGGGCTGATGCTAACCCTCACCCTACGCCTAACACTATCATAGGGCTGATGCTAACCCTAACCCTAACGCTAACACTATCCTAGGGCTGAGGCTAACCTTAACCCTAACACTATCCTACGGCTGATGATAACCCTAACCCTAACCCTAACACTATCCTAAGGCTGATGGTAACCCTAACACTAACACTATCCTAAGCCTGGTGCTAACCCTAACTCTAACCCCAACAGTATCCTAGGGCTGATGCTAACCCTAACCCTAATAATATCCTAGGGCTGATGCTAACCCTAACCCTAACCCTAACACTATCCTAGGGCTGATGCTAACCCTAACCCTAGCACTATCCTAGGCCTGATGATAACCGTAACCCTAACCCTAACACTATCCTAGGGCTGATGCTAACCGTAACCCTAACACTATCCTAGGGCTGATGCTAACCCTAACCCTAACACTATCATAGGCCTGATGATAACCCTAACCCTAACCCTAACACTATCCTAGGGCTGATGCTAACCCTAACCCTAACACTATCCTAGGCCTGATGCTAACCCTAACCCTAACATTAACACTATCCTAGGGCTGATGCTAACCCTAACCCTAACCCTAACACTATCCTAGGGCTGATGCTAACCCTAACCCTAGCACTATACTAGGCCTGATGATAACCCTAACCCTAACCCTAACACTATCCTAGGGCTGATGCTAACCCTAACCCTAACACTATCCTAGGCCTGATGGTAACCCTAACCCTAACCCTAACACTATCCTAGGGCTGATGCTAACCGTAACCCTAACACTATCCTAGGGCTGATGCTAACCCTAACCCTAACACTATCATAGGCCTGATGATAACCCTAACCCTAACCCTAACACTATCCTAGGGTTTATGTTAACCCTAACCCTAACACTATCCTAGGGCTGATGCTAACCCTAACCCTAACCCTAACACTATCCTAGGGCTGATTCTAACCCTAACGCTAACCCTAACACTATCCTTGAACTTATGCTAACCCTAACCCTAACCCTAACACTATCCTAGGACTGATGATAACCCTAACCCTAACCCTAACACTATCCTAGGGTTTAGGTTAACCCTAACCCTAACACTATCCTAGGGCTGATGCTTACCCTAACCCTAACCCTAACACTATCCTAGGGCGGATGCTAACCCTAACCCTAACCCTAACACTATCCTAGGGCTGATGCTAACCATAACACTAACACTATCCTAGGGCTGATGCTAACCCTAACACTAACACTATCCTAGGCCTGATTATAACCCTAACCCTAACCCTAACACTATCCTAGGGCTGATGCTAACCCTAACCCTAACACTATCCTAGGGCTGATGCTAACCCTAACCCTAACCCTAACACTATCCTAGGCCTGATGCTAACCCTAACCCTAACCTTAACACTATCCTAGGGCTGATGCTAAACTTAACCCTAACGCTAACACTGTCCTTGGGCTGGTTCTATCCGTAACCCTAACACTATCCTAGGCCTGATGCTAACCCTAAGCCTTACCCTAACACTATCCTAGGGCTGATGCTAAACCTAACCATAACCCTAACACTATCCTAGGACTGATGCTAACCTTAACCCTAACCCTAACACTATCCTAGGGCTGATGCTAGCCCTAACCCTAACACTATCCTAGGCCTGATGCTAACCCTAACCCTAACACTATCCTAGGGCTGATGCTAACCCTAACCCTAACTCTCACACTATCCTAGGCCTGATGCTAACCAAATCCCTAATCCTAACACTCTCCTAGGGCTGAGGCTAACTCTAACCGTAACACTATCCTAGGGCTGATGCTAACCCTAACCCTAACCCAAACACTATCCTAGGGTTGATGCTAACCCTAACCCTAACACTATCCTAGGGCTGATGCTAACCCTAACCCTAACCCTAACACTATCCTAGGGCTGATGCTAACCCTAACCCTAACACTATCCTTGGGCTGATGCTAACCCTAACCCTAACCCTAACACTATCCTAGGGCAGATGCTAACCCTAACGCTAACCCTAACACTATCCTTTAACTGATGCTAACACTAACCCTAACCCTAACACTATCCTAGGCCTGATGCTAACCCTAACCCTAACCCTAACACTATCCTAGGGCTGATGCTAACACTAACCCTAACAATATCCTACGGCTGATGCTAACCCTAACCCTAACCCTAACACTATCCTAGGGCTGATGCTAACCCTAACCCTAACACTATCCTAGGGCTGATGCTAACACTAACCCTAACCCTAACACTATCCTAGGGCTGATGCTAACCCTAACGCTAACCCTAACTCTATCCTTCAACTGATGCTAACCCTAACCCTAACCCTAACACTATCCTAGGCCTGATGATAACCCTAACCCTAACCCTAACACTATCCTAGGGTTTATGTTAACCCTAACCCTAACACTATCCTAGGGCTGATGCTAACCCTAACGCTAACCCTAACACTATCCTTGAACTGATGCTAACCCTAACCCTAACCCTAACACTATCCTAGGCCTGATGATAACAGTAACCCTAACCCTAACACTATCCTAGGGTTTATGTTAACCCTAACCCTAACACTATCCTAGGGCTGATGCTAACCTTAACCCTAAACCTAACACTATCCTAGGGCGGATGCTAACCCTAACACTAATCCTAACACTATCCTAGGGCTCATGCTAACCCTAACCCTAACTCTAACACTATCTTAGGGCTGAGGCTAACCCTAACCCTAACACTATCCTACGGCTGATGCTAACCCTAACCCTAACCCTAACACTATCGTAGGGCTGATGCTAACCCTAACCCTAACACTATCCTAGGGCTGATGCTAACCCTAACCCTAACCCTAACACTATCCTAGGGCTGATGCTAACCCTAACCCTAACACTATCCTAGGGCTGATGCTAACCCTAACCCTAACCCTAACACTATCCTAGGGCTGATGCTAACCCTAACCCTAACACTATCCTAGGGCTGATGTTAACCCTAACCCTAACCCTAACATTATCCCAGGGCTGATGCTAACCCTAACCCTAACACTATCCTAGGGCTGATGCTAACCCTAACCCTAAACCTAACACTATCCTAGGCCTGATGATAACCCTAACCCTAACCCTAACACTATCCTAGGGCTGATGCTAACCCTAACCCTAACACTATCCTAGGGCTGATGCTAACCCTAACACTAACACTATCCTAGGGCTGATGCTAACCCTCACCCTACGCCTAACACTATCATAGGGCTGATGCTAACCCTAACCCTAACGCTAACACTATCCTAGGGCTGAGGCTAACCTTAACCCTAACACTATCCTACGGCTGATGATAACCCTAACCCTAACCCTAACACTATCCTAAGGCTGATGGTAACCCTAACACTAACACTATCCTAAGCCTGGTGCTAACCCTAACTCTAACCCCAACAGTATCCTAGGGCTGATGCTAACCCTAACCCTAATGATATCCTAGGGCTGATGCTAACCCTAACCCTAACCCTAACACTATCCTAGGGCTGATGCTAACCCTAACCCTAGCACTATCCTAGGCCTGATGATAACCGTAACCCTAAACCTAACACTATCCTAGGGCTGATGCTAACCGTAACCCTAACACTATCCTAGGGCTGATGCTAACCCTAACCCTAACACTATCATAGGCCTGATGATAACCCTAACCCTAACCCTAACACTATCCTAGGGCTGATGCTAACCCTAACCCTAACACTATCCTAGGCCTGATGCTAACCCTAACCCTAACCCTAACACTATCCTAGGGCTGATGCTAACCCTAACCCTAACCCTAACACTATCCTAGGGCTGATGCTAACCCTAACCCTAGCACTATACTAGGCCTGATGATAACCCTAACCCTAACCCTAACACTATCCTAGGGCTGATGCTAACCCTAACCCTAACACTATCCTAGGCCTGATGGTAACCCTAACCCTAACCCTAACACTATCCTAGGGCTGATGCTAACCGTAACCCTAACACTATCCTAGGGCTGATGCTAACCCTAACCCTAACACTATCATAGGCCTGATGATAACCCTAACCCTAACACTATCCTAGGGTTTATGTTAACCCTAACCCTAACACTATCCTAGGGCTGATGCTAACCCTAACCCTAACCCTAACACTATCCTAGGGCTGATTCTAACCCTAACGCTAACCCTAACACTATCCTTGAACTTATGCTAACCCTAACCCTAACCCTAACACTATCCTAGGACTGATGATAACCCTAACCCTAACCCTAACACTATCCTAGGGTTTAGGTTAACCCTAACCCTAACACTATCCTAGGGCTGATGCTTACCCTAACCCTAACCCTAACACTATCCTAGGGCGGATGCTAACCCTAACCCTAACCCTAACACTATCCTAGGGCTGATGCTAACCATAACACTAACACTATCCTAGGGCTGATGCTAACCCTAACCCTAACCCTAACACTATCCTAGGGCTGATGCTAACTGTAACCCTAACTCTAACACTATCTTAGTGCTGAGGCTAACCCTAACCCTAACACTATCCTACGGCTGATGCTAACCCTAACCTTAACCCTAACACTATCCTAGGGCTGATGCTAACCCTAACCCTAACACTATCCTAGGGCTGATGCTAACCCTAACACTAACACTATCCTAGGCCTGATGATAACCCTAACCCTAACCCTAACACTATCCTAGGGCTGATGCTAACCCTAACCCTAACACTATCCTAGGGCTGATGCTAACCCTAACCCTAACCCTAACACTATCCTAGGCCTGATGCTAACCCTAACCCTAACCTTAACACTATCCTAGGGCTGATGCTAAACTTAACCCTAACCCTAACACTGTCCTTGGGCTGGTTCTATCCGTAACCCTAACACTATCCTAGGCCTGATGCTAACCCTAAGCCTTACCCTAACACTATCCTAGGGCTGATGCTAAACCTAACCATAACCCTAACACTATCCTAGGACTGATGCTAACCTTAACCCAAACCCTAACACTATCCTAGGGCTGATGCTAGCCCTAACCCTAACACTATCCTAGGCCTGATGCTAACCCTAACCCTAACACTATCCTAGGGCTGATGCTAACCCTAACCCTAACTCTCACACTATCCTAGGCCTGATGCTAACCAAATCCCTAATCCTAACACTCTCCTAGGGCTGAGGCTAACTCTAACCGTAACACTATCCTAGGGCTGATGCTAACCCTAACCCTAACCCAAACACTATCCTAGGGTTGATGCTAACCCTAACCCTAACACTATCCTAGGGCTGATGCTAACCCTAACCCTAACCCTAACACTATCCTAGGGCTGATGCTAACCCTAACCCTAACACTATCCTTGGGCTTATGCTAACCCTAACCCTAACCCTAACACTATCCTAGGGCAGATGCTAACCCTAACGCTAACCCTAACACTATCCTTTAACTGATGCTAACACTAACCCTAACCCTAACACTATCCTAGGCCTGATGCTAACCCTAACACTAACCCTAACACTATCCTAGGGCTGATGCTAACACTAACCCTAACAATATCCTACGGCTGATGCTAACCCTAACCCTAACCCTAACAGTATCCTAGGGCTGATGCTAACCCTAACCCTAACACTATCCTAGGTCTGATGCTAACACTAACCCTAACCCTAACACTATCCTAGGGCTGATGCTAACCCTAACGCTAACCCTAACTCTATCCTTGAACTAATGCTAACCCTAACCCTAACCCTAACACTATCCTAGGCCTGATGATAACCCTAACCCTAACCCTAACACTATCCTAGGGTTTATGTTAACCCTAACCCTAACACTATCCTAGGGCTGATGCTAACCCTAACGCTAACCCTAACACTATCCTTGAACTGATGCTAACCCTAACCCTAACCCTAACACTATCCTAGGCCTGATGATAACCCTAACCCTAACCCTAACACTATCCTAGGGTTTATGTTAACCCTAACCCTAACACTATCCTAGGGCTGATGCTAACCTTAACCCTAAACCTAACACTATCCTAGGGCGGATGCTAACACTAACACTAATCCTAACACTATCCTAGGGCTCATGCTAACCCTAACCCTAACTCTAACACTATCTTAGGGCTGAGGCTAACCCTAACCCTAACACTATCCTACGGCTGATGCTAACCCTAACCCTAACCCTAACACTATCGTAGGGCTGATGCTAACCCTAACCCTAACACTATCCTAGGGCTGATGCTAACCCTAACCCTAACCCTAACACTATCCTAGGGCTGATGCTAACCCTAACCCTAACACTATCCTAGGGCTGATGCTAACCCTAACCCTAACCCTAACACTATCCTAGGGCTGATGCTAACCCTAACCCTAACACTATCCTAGGGCTGATGTTAACCCTAACCCTAACCCTAACATTATCCCAGGGCTGATGCTAACCCTAACCCTAACACTATCCTAGGGCTGATGCTAACCCTAACCCTAAACCTAACACTATCCTAGGGCTGATGCTAACCCTACCACTAACCCTAACACTATCCTAGAGCTGATGCTAACCCTAACCCTAACCCTAATACTATCCTAGGGCTGATGCTAACCCTAACCCTAACCCTAACACTATCCTAGGGCTGATGCAAACCCTAACACTAACACTATCCTAGGGCTGATGCTAACCCTCACCCTACCCATAACACTATCCTAGGGCTGATGCTAACCCTAACCCTAACGCTAACACTATCCTAGGGCTGAGGCTAACCCTAACCCTAACACTATCCTACGGCTGATGCTAACCCTAACCCTAACCCTAACACTATCCTAAGCCTTATGGTAACCCTAACACTAACACTATCCTAAGCCTGGTGCTAACCCTAACTCTAACCCTAACAGTATCCGAGGGCTGATTCTAACCCTAACCCTAATAATATCCTAGGGCTGATGCTAACACTAACCCTAACCCTAACACTATCCTAGGGCTGATGCTAACCCGAACCCTAACCCTAACACTATCCTAGGGCTGATGCTAACCCTAACCCTAACACTATCCTAGGCCTGATGAGAACCCTAACCCTAACCCTAACACTATCCTAGGGCTGATGCTAACCCTAACCCTAACACTATCCTAGGCCTGATGCTAACCCTAACCCTAACCCTAACACTATCGTAGGGCTGATGCTAACCCTAACCCTGACACTATCCTAGGGCTGATGCTAACCCTAACCCTAACCCTAACACTATCCTAGGCCTGATGCTAAGCCTAACCCTAACACAATCATAGGCCTGATGATAACCCTAACCCTAACCCTAACACTATCCTAGGCCTGATGCTAACCCTAACCCTAACCCTAACACTATCCTAGGGCTGATGCTAACCCTAACCCTAACCCTAACACTATCCTAGGGCTGATTCTAACCCTAACGTTAACCCTAACACTATCCTTGAACTTATGCTAACCCTAACCCTAACCCTAACACTATCCTAGGCCTGATGCTAACCCTAACCCTAACCCTAACACTATCCTAGGGCTGATGCTAACCCTAACCCTAACACTATCCTAGGCCTGATGCTAACCCTAACCCTAACCCTAACACTATCCTAGGGTTAATGTTAACCCTAACCCTAACACTATCTTAGGGCTGATGCTAACACTAACCCTAACCCTAACACTATCCCAGGGCTGATTCTAACCCTAACGCTAAACCTAACACTATCCTTGAACTTATGCTAACCCTAACCCTAACCCTAACACTATCCTAGGCCTGATGATAACCCTAACCCTGACCCCAACACTATCCTAGGGTTTATGTTAACCCTAACCCTAACACTATCCTAGGGCTGATGCTAACCCTAACCCTAACCCTAACACTATCCTAGGCCGGATGCTAACCCTAACCCTAACCCTAACACTACCCTAGGGCTGATGCTAACTGTAACCCTAACTCTAACACTATCTTAGGGCTGAGCCTAACCCTAACCCTAACAGTATGCTACGGCTGATGCTAACCCTAACCTTAACCCTAACACTATCCTAGGGCTGGTGCTAACCCTAACCCTGACACTATCCTAGGCCTGATGCTAACCCTAACCCTAACCCTAACACTATCCTAGGGCTGATGCTAACCCTAACCCTAACACTATCCTAGGGCTGATGCTAACCCTAACCCTATCCCTAACACTATCCTTGGGCTGATGGTAACCCTAACCCTAACCCTAACACTATCCTAGGGCTGATGCTAAACTTAACCCTAACCCTAACACTATCCTTGGGCTGATTCTAACCGTAACCCTAACACTATCCTAGGCCTGATGCTAACCCTAACCCTTACCCTAACACTATCCTAGGGCTGATGCTAAACCTAACGATAACCCTAACACTACCCTAGGGCTGATGCTAACCCTAACCCTAACCCTAACACTATCCTAGGGGTGATGCTAACCCTAACCCTAACACTATCCTAGGCCTGATGCTAACCCTAACCCTAACACTATTCTAGGGCTGATGCTAACCCTAACCCTAACCCTCACACTATCCTAGGCCTGATGATAACCCTATCCATAACACTAACACTCTCCTAGGGCTGAGGCTAACTCTAACCCTAACACTATCCTAGGGCTGATGCTAACCCTAAACCTAACCCTAACACTATCCTAGGGTTGATGCTAACCCTAACCCTAACACTATCCTAGGACTGATGCTAACCCTAACCCTAACCCTAACACTATCCTAGGGCTGATGCTAACCCTAACCCTAACACTATCCTGGGCCTGATGCTAACCCTAACCCTAACCCTAACACTATCCTAGGGCTGATGCTAACCCTAACCCTAACACTATCCTTGGGCTGATGCTAACCCTAAACCTAACCCTAACACTATCCTAGGGTAGATGCTAACCCTAACGCTAACCCTAACACTATCCTTGAACTGATGCTAACCCTAACCGTAACCCTAACACTATCCTAGGCCTGATGATAACCCTAACCCTAACCCTAACAGTATCCTAGGGTTTATGTTAACCCTAACCCTAACACTATCCTAGGGCTGATGCTAACCCTAACCCTAACCCTAACACTATCCTAGGGCTGATGCTAACCCTAACACTAACACTATCCTAGGGCTGATGCTAACCCTATCCCTAAACCTAACACTATCCTAGGGCGGATGCTAACCCTAACCCTAACCATAACACTATCCTAGGGCTCATGCTAACCCTAACCCTAACTCTAACACTATCTTAGGGCTGAGGCTAACCCTAACCCTAACACTATCCTACGGCTGATGCTAACCCTAACCCTAACCCTAACACTATCCTAGGGCTGATGCTAACCCTAACACTAACACTATCCTAGGCCTGATGCTAACCCTAACCCTAACCCTAACACTATCCTAGGGCTGATGCTAACCCTAGCCCTAACACTATCCTAGGGCTGATGCTAACCCTAACCCTAACCCTAACACTATCCTAGGGCTGATGCTAACCCTAACCCTAACACTATCCTAGGGCTGATGCTAACCCTAACAATAACCCTAACATTATCCTAGGGCTGATGCTAACCCTAACCCTAACCCTAACTCTATCCTAGGGCTGATGCTAACCCTAACACTAACACTATCCTAGGGCTGATGCTAACCCTCACCCTACCCCTAACACTATCCTAGGGCTGATGCTAACCCTAACCCTAACGCTAACACTATCCTAGGGCTGAGGCTAACCCTAACCCTAACACTATCCTAAGGCTGATGGTAACCCTAACACTAACACTATCCTAAGCCTGGTGCTAACCCTAACTCTAACCCTAACAGTATCCTAGGGCTGATGCTAACCCTAACTCTAATAATATCCTAGGGCTGATGCTAACACTAACCCTAACCCTAACACGATCCTAGGGCTGATGCTAACCCTAACCCTAACCCTAACACTATCCTAGGGCTGATGCTAACCCTAACCCTAACACTATCCTAGGCCTGATGCTAACCCTAACCCTAACCCTAACACTATCCTAGGGCTGATGCTAACCCTAACCCTAACACTATCCTAGGGCTGATGCTAACCCTAACCCTCACCCTAACACTATCCTAGGGCTGATGCTAACCCTAACCCTAACACTATCCTAGGGCTGATGCTAACCCTAACCATAACCCTAACACTATCCTAGGGCTGATGCTAACCCTAACACTAACACTATCCTAGGACTGATGCTAACCCTAACCCTAACCTTAAAATTATCCCAGTGCTGATACTAACCCTAACCCTAACACTATCCTAGGGCTGATGCTAACCCTAACCCTAACCCTAACACTATCCTAGGGCTGATGCTAACCCTAACCCTAACCCTAATACTATCCTAGCTCTGATGCTAACCCTAACCCTAACCCTAACACTATCCTAGGGCTGATGCTAACCCTAACACTAACACTATCCTAGGGCTGATGCTAACCCTCACCCTACGCCTAACACTATCCTAGGGCTGATGCTAACCCTAACCCTAACGCTAACACTATCCTAGGGCTGAGGCTAACCCTAACCCTAACACTATCCTACGGCTGATGCTAACCCTAACCGTAACCCTAACACTATCCTAAGGCTGATGGTAACCCTAACACTAACACTATCCTAAGCCAGGTGCTAACCCTAACTCTAACCCTAACAGTATCCTAGGGCTGATGTTAACCCTAACCCGAATAATATCCTAGGGCTGATTCTAACAGTAACCCTAACCCTAACACTATCCTAGGGCTGATGATAACCCTAACCCTAACCCTAACACTATCCTAGGCCTGATGCTAACCCTAACCCTAACCCTAACACTATCCTAGGGCTGATGCTAACCCTAACCCTAATCCTAACACTATCCTAGGCCTGATGCTAACCGTAACCCTAACACTATCCTAGGGCTGATGCTAACCCTAACCCTAACACTATCATAGGCCTGATGATAACCCTAACCCTAACCCTAACACTATCCTAGGGCTGATGCTAACCCTAACCCTAACACTATCCTAGGCCTGATGCTAACCCTAACCCTAACCCTAACACTATCCTATTGTTTATGTTAACCCTAACCCTAACACTATCCTAGGGCTGATGCTAACCCTAACCCTAACCCTAACACTATCCTAGGGCTGATTCTAAACCTAACGCTAACCCTAACACTATCCTTGAACTTATGCTAACCCTAACCCTAACCCTAACACTATCCTAGGCCTGATGATAACCCTAACCCTAACCCTCACACTATCCTAGGGTTTATGTTAACCCTAACCCTAATACTATCCTAGGGCTGATGCTAACCCTAACGCTAACCCTAACACTATCCTTGAACTGATGCTAACCCTAACCCTAACCCTAACACTATCCTAGGCCTGATGATAACCCTAACCCTGACCCTAACACTATCCTAGGGTTTATGTTAACCCTAACGCTAACACTATCCTAGGGCTGATGTTAACCTTAACCCTAAACCTAACACTATCCTAGGGCGGATGCTAACCCTAACCCTAACCCTAACACTATCCTAGGGCTCATGCTAACCCTAACCCTAACTCTAACACTATCTTAGGGCTGAGGCTAACCCTAACCCTAACACTATCCTACAGCTCATGCTAACCCTCACCCTAACCCTAACACTATCGTAGGGCTGATGCTAAGCCTAACCCTAACACTATCCTAGGGCTGATGCTAACCCTAACCCTAACCCTAACACTATCCTAGGGCTGATGCTAACCCTAACCCTAACACTATCCTAGGGATGATGCTAACCCTAACCCTAACACTAACACTATCCTAGGGCTGATGCTAACCCTAACCCTAACACTATCCTAGGGCTGATGCTAACCCTAACCCTAAACCTAACACTATCCTAGGGCTGATGCTAACCCTAACACTAACCCTAACACTATCCTAGAGCTGATGCTAACCCTAACCCTAACCCTAATACTATCCTAGGGCTGATGCTAACCCTAACCCTAACCCTAACACTCTCCTAGGGCTGATGCTAACCCTAACACTAACACTATCCTAGGGCTGTTGCTAACCCTCACCCTACCCCTAACACTATCCTAGGGCTGATGCTAACCCTAACCCTAACGCTAACACTATCCTAGGGCTGAGGCTTACCCTAACACTAACACTATCCTACGGCTGATGCTAACCCTAACCCTAACCCTAACACTATCCTAAGCCTGATGGTAACCCTAACACTAACACTATCCTAAGCCTGGTGCTAACCCTAACTCTAACCGTAACAGTATCCTAGGGCTGATGCTAACCCTAACCCTAATAATATCCTAGGGCTGATGCTAACACTAACCCTAACCCTAACACTATCCTAGGGCTGATGCTAACCCGAACCCTAACCCTAACACTATCCTAGGGCTGATGCTAACCCTAACCCTAACACTATCCTAGGCCTGATGAGAACCCTAACCCTAACCCTAACACTATCCTAGGGCTGATGCTAACCCTAACCCTAACACTATCCTAGGCCTGATGCTAACCCTAACCCTAACCCTAACACTATCCTAGGGCTGATGCTAAGCCTAACCCTAACACTATCATAGGCCTGATGATAACCCTAACCCTAACACTAACACTATCCTAGGCCTGATGCTAACCCTAACCCTAACCCTAACACTATCCTAGGGCTGATGCTAACCCTAACCCTAACCCTAACACTATCCTAGGGCTGATTCTAACCCTAACGTTAACCCTAACACTATCCTTGAACTTATGCTAACCCTAACCCTAACCCTATCACTATCCTAGGCCTGATGATATCCCTAACCCTAACCCTAACACTATCCTAGGGCTGATGCTAACCCTAACCCTAACACTATCCTAGGCCTGATGCTAACCCTAACCCTAACCCTAACACTATCCTAGAGTTTATGTTAACCCTAACCCTAACACTATCTTAGGGCTGATGCTAACCCTAACCCTAACCCTAACACTATCCTAGGGCTGATTCTAACCCTAACGCTAAACCTAACACTATCCTTGAACTTATGCTAACCCTAACCCTAACCCTAACACTATCCTAGGCCTGATGATAACCCTAACCCTGACCCCAACACTATCCTAGGGTTTATGTTAACCCTCACCCTGACACTATCCTAGGCCTGATGCTAACCCTAACCCTAACCCTAACACTATCCTAGGGCTGATGCTAACCCTAACCCTAACACTATCCTAGGCCTGATGCTAACCCTAACCCTAACCCTAACACTATCCTAGGGCTGATGCTAACCCTAACACTAACACTATCCTGGGCTGCTGCTAACCCTAACCCTAACACTATCCTAGGCCTGATGCTAACCCTAACCCTAACCCTAACACTATCCTAGGGCTGATGCTAACCCTAACCCTAACCCTAACACTATCCTAGGGCTGATGCTAACCCTAACACTAACACTATCCTAGGCCTGATGCTAACCCTAACCCTAACCCTAACACTATCCTAGGGCTGATGCTAACCCTAGCCCTAACACTATCCTAGGGCTGATGCTAACCCTAACCCTAACCCTAACACTATCCTAGGGCTGATGCTAACCCTAACCCTAACACTATCCTAGGGCTGATGCTAACCCTAACAATAACCCTAACATTATCCTAGGGCTGATGCTAACCCTAACCCTAACCCTAACTCTATCCTAGGGCTGATGCTAACCCTAACACTAACACTATCCTAGGGCTGATGCTAACCCTCACCCTACCCCTAACACTATCCTAGGGCTGATGCTAACCCTAACCCTAACGCTAACACTATCCTAGGGCTGAGGCTAACCCTAACCCTAACACTATCCTAAGGCTGATGGTAACCCTAACACTAACACTATCCTAAGCCTGGTGCTAACCCTAACTCTAACCCTAACAGTATCCTAGGGCTGATGCTAACCCTAACTCTAATAATATCCTAGGGCTGATGCTAACACTAACCCTAACCCTAACACGATCCTAGGGCTGATGCTAACCCTAACCCTAACCCTAACACTATCCTAGGGCTGATGATAACCCTAACCCTAACACTATCCTAGGCCTGATGCTAACCCTAACCCTAACCCTAACACTATCCTAGGGCTGATGCTAACCCTAACCCTAACACTATCCTAGGGCTGATGCTAACCCTAACCCTAACCCTAACACTATCCTAGGGCTGATGCTAACCCTAACCCTAACACTATACTAGGGCTGATGCTAACCCTAACCATAACCCTAACACTATCCTAGGGCTGATGCTAACCCTAACACTAACACTATCCTAGGACTGATGCTAACCCTAACCCTAACCTTAAAATTATCCCAGTGCTGATACTAACCCTAACCCTAACACTATCCTAGGGCTGATGCTAACCCTAACCCTAACCCTAACACTATCCTAGGGCTGATGCTAACCCTAACCCTAACCCTAATACTATCCTACCTCTGATGCTAACCCTAACCCTAACCCTAACACTATCCTAGGGCTGATGCTAACCCTAACACTAACACTATCCTAGGGCTGATGCTAACCCTCACCCTACGCCTAACACTATCCTAGGGCTGATGCTAACCCTAACCCTAACGCTAACACTATCCTAGGGCTGAGGCTAACCCTAACCCTAACACTATCCTACGGCTGATGCTAACCCTAACCCTAACCCTAACACTATCCTAAGGCTGATGGTAACCCTAACACTAACACTATCCTAAGCCAGGTGCTAACCCTAACTCTAACCCTAACAGGATCCTAGGGCTGATGCTAACCCTAAACCGAATAATATCCTAGGGCTGATTCTAACAGTAACCCTAACCCTAACACTATCCTAGGGCTGATGCTAACCCTAACCCTAACCCTAACACTATCCTAGGGCTGATGCTAACCCTAACCCTATCACTATCCTAGGCCTGATGATAACCCTAACCCTAACCCTAACACTATCCTAGGCCTGATGCTAACCCTAACCCTAACCCTAACACTATCCTAGGGCTGATGCTAACCCTAACCCTAATCCTAACACTATCCTAGGCCTGATGCTAACCGTAACCCTAACACTATCCTAGGGCTGATGCTAACCCTAACGCTAACACTATCATAGGCCTGATGATAACCCTAACCCTAACACTAACACTATCCTAGGGCTGATGCTAACCCTAACCCTAACACTATCCTAGGCCTGATGCTAACCCTAACCCTAACCCTAACACTATCCTAGGGTTTATGTTAACCCTAAGCCTAACACTATCCTAGGGCTGATGCTAACCCTAACCCTAACCCTAACACTATCCTAGGGCTGATTCTAAACCTAACGCTAACCCTAACACTATCCTTGAACTTATGCTAACGCTAACCCTAACCCTAACACTATCCTAGGCCTGATGATAACCCTAACCCTAACCCTCACACTATCCTAGGGTTTATGTTAACCCTAACCCTAATACTATCCTAGGGCTGATGCTAACCCTAACGCTAACCCTAACACTATCCTTGAACTGATGCTAACCCTAACCCTAACCCTAACACTATCCTAGGCCTGATGATAACCCTAACCCTGACCCTAACACTATCCTAGGGTTTATGTTAACCCTAACCCTAACACTATCCTAGGGCTGATGTTAACCTTAACCCTAAACCTAACACTATCCTAGGGCGGATGCTAACCCTAACCCTAACCCTAACACTATCCTAGGGCTCATGCTAACCCTAACCCTAACTCTAACACTATCTTAGGGCTGAGGCTAACCCTACCCCTAACACTATCCTACAGCTGATGCTAACCCTAACCCTAACCCTAACACTATCGTAGGGCTGATGCTAACCCTAACCCTAACACTATCCTAGGGCTGAGGCTAACCCTAACCCTAACCCTAACACTATCCTAGGGCTGATGCTAACCCTAACCCTAACACTATCCTAGGGATGATGCTAACCCTAACCCTAACACTAACACTATCCTAGGGCTGATGCTAACCCTAACCCTAACACTATCCTAGGTCTGATGCTAACCCTAACCCTAAACCTAACACTATCCTAGGGCTGATGCTAACCCTAACACTAACCCTAACACTATCCTAGAGCTGATGCTAACCCTAACCCTAACCCTAATACTATCCTAGGGCTGATGCTAACCCTAACCCTAACCCTAACACTCTCCTAGGGCTGATGCTAACCCTAACACTAACACTATCCTAGGGCTGATGCTAACCCTCACCCTACCCCTAACACTATCCTAGGGCTGATGCTAACCCTAACCCTAACGCTAACACTATCCTAGGGCTGAGGCTTACCCTAACCCTAACACTATCCTACAGCTGATGCTAACCCTAACCCTAACCCTAACACTATCCTAAGCCTGATGGTAACCCTAACACTAACACTATCCTAAGAATGGTGCTAACCCTAACTCTAACCCTAACAGTATCCTAGGGCTGATGCTAACCCTAACCCTAATAATATCCTAGGGCTGATGCTAACACTAACCCTAACCCTAACACTATCCTAGGGCTGATGCTAACCCTAACCCTAACACTATCCTAGGCCTGATGAGAACCCTAACCCTAACCCTAACACTATCCTAGGGCTGATGCTAACCCTAACCCTAACACTATCCTAGGCCTGATGCTAACCCTAACCCTAACCCTAACACTATCCTAGGGCTGATGCTAACCCTAACCCTAACCCTAACACTATCCTAGGGCTGATGCTAAGCCTAACCCTAACACTATCATAGGCCTGATGATAACCCTAACCCTAACACTAACACTATCCTAGGCCTGATGCTAACCCTAACCCTAACCCTAACACTATCCTAGGGCTGATGCTAACCCTAACCCTAACCCTAACACTATCCTAGGGCTGATTCTAACCCTAACGTTAACCCTAACACTATCCTTGAACTTATGCTAACCCTAACCCTAACCCTATCACTATCCTAGGCCTGATGATAACCCTAACCCTAACCCTAACACTATCCTAGGGCTGATGCTAACCCTAACCCTAACACTATCCTAGGCCTGATGCTAACCCTAACCCTAACCCTAACACTATCCTAGAGTTTATGTTAACCCTAACCCTAACACTATCTTAGGGCTGATGCTAACCCTAACCCTAACCCTAACACTATCCTAGGGCTGATTCTAACCCTAACGCTAAACCTAACATTATCCTTGAACTTATGCTAACCCTAACCCTAACCCTAACACTATCCTAGGCCTGATGATAACCCTAACCCTGACCCCAACACTATCCTAGGGTTTATGTTAACCCTAACCCTAACACTATCCTAGGGTTGATGCTAACCCTAACCCTAACCCTAACACTACCCTAGGGCTGATTCTAACCCTAACCCTAACTCTAACACTATCTTAGGGCTGAGGCTAACCCTAACCCTAACACTATCCTACGGCTGATGCTAACCTAACCTTAACCCTAACACTATTCTAGGGCTGATGCTAACCCTAACCCTGACACTATCCTAGGCCTGATGCTAACCCTAACCCTAACCCTAACACTATCCTAGGGCTGATGCTAACCCTAACCCTAACACTATCCTAGGGCTGATGCTAACCCTAACCCTAACCCTAACACTATCCTTGGGCTGATGGTAAACGTAACCCTAACCCTAACACTATCCTGGGGGTGATGCTAACCCTAACCCTAACACTATCCTAGGCCTGATGCTAACCCTAACCCTAACACTATCCTAGGGCTGATGCTAACCCTAACCCTAACCCTCACACTATCCTATGCCTGATGCTAACCCTATCCATAACCCTAACATTCTCCTAGGGATGAGGCTAACTCTAACCCTAACACTATCCTAGGGCTGATGCTAACCCTAACCCTAACCCAAACACTATCCTAGGGTTGATGCTAACCCTAACCCTAACACTATCCTAGGGCTCATGCTAACACTAACCCTAACCCTAACACTATCCTAGGGCTGATGCTAACCCTAACCCTAACCCTAACACTATCCTTGGGCTGATGGTAAACGTAACCCTAACCCTAACACTATCCTGGGGGTGATGCTAACCCTAACCCTAACACTATCCTAGGCCTGATGCTAACCCTAACCCTAACACTATCCTGGGCCTGATGCTAACCCTAACCCTAACCCTGACACTATCCTAGGGCAGATGCTAACCCTAACGCTAACGCTAACACTATCCTTGAACTGATGCTAACCCTAACCCTAACCCTAACACTATCCTAGGCCTGATGATAACTCTAACCCTAACCCTAACACTATCCTAGGGTTTATGTTAACCCTAACCATAACACTATCCTAGGGTTGATGCTAACCCTAACCCTAACCCTAACACTATCCTAGGGCTGATGCTAACCCTAACACTAACACTATCCTAGGGCTGCTGCTAACCCTAACCCTAACACTATCCTAGGCCTGATGCTAACCCTAACCCTAACCCTAACACTATCCTAGGGCTGATGCTAACCCTAACCCTAACACTATACTAGGGCTGATGCTAACCCTAACCCTAACCCTAACACTATCCTAGGGCTGATGCTAACCCTAACCCTAACACTATCCTAGGGCTGCTGCTAACCCTAACCCTAACCCTAACACTATCCTAGGGCTCATGCTAAGCCTAACCCTAACACTATCATAGGCCTGATGATAACCCTAACCCTAACCCTAACACTATCCTAGGCCTGATGCTAACCCTAACCCTAACCCTAACACTATCCTAGGGCTGATGCTAACCCTAACCCTAACCCTAACACTATCCTAGGGCTGATTCTAACCCTAACGTTAACCCTAACACTATCCTTGAACTTATGCTAACCCTAACCCTAACCCTAACACTATCCTAGGCCTGATGATAACCCTAACCCTAACTCTAACACTATCCTATGGTTTATGTTAACCTTAACCCTAACACTATCCTAGGGCTGATGCTAACCCTAACCCTAACCCTAACACTATCCTAGGGCGGATGCTAACCCTAACCCTAACACTAACACTATCCTAGGGCTGATGCTAACCATAACACTAACACTATCCTAGGGCTGATGCTAACCCTAACCCTAACCCTAACACTATCCTAGGGCTGATGCTAACCCTAACCCTAACTCTAACACTATCTTAGGGCTGAGGCTAACCCTAACCCTCACACTATCCTACGGCTGATGCTAACCCTAACCTTAACCCTAAAACTATCCTAGGGCTGATGCTAACCCTAACCCTGACACTATCCTAGGCCTGATGCTAACCGTAACCCTAACCCTAACACTATCCTAGGGCTGATGCTAACCCTAACCCTAACACTATCCTAGGACTGATGCTAACCCTAACCCTAACCCTAACACTATCCTAGGGCTGATGCTAACCCTAACCCTAACCCTAACACTATCCTAGGGCTGATGCTAACCCTAACACTAACACTATCCTAGGCCTGATGAGAACCCTAACCCTAACCCTAACACTATCCTAGGGCTGATGCTAACCCTAACCCTAACACTATCCTAGGCCTGATGAGAACCCTAAGCCTAACCCTAATACTATCCTAGGGCTGATGCTAACCCTAACCCTAACACTATCCTTGGGCTGATGCTAACCCTAACCCTAACCCTAACACTATCCTGGGGCTGATGCTAACCCTAACCCTAACACTATCCTAGGGCTGATGCTAACCCTAACCCTAACCATTACATTATTCCAGGGCTGATGCTAACCCTAACCCTAACACTATCCTAGGTCTGATGCTAACCCTAACAATAACCCTAACATTATCCTAGGGCTGATGCTAACCCTAACCCTAACCCTAACACTATCCTAGGGCTGATGCTAACCCTAACACTAACACTATCCTAGGGCTGATGCTGACCCTCACCCTACCCCTAACACTATCCTAGGGCTGATGCTAACCCTAACCCTAACGCTAACACTATCCTAGGGCTGAGGCTAACCCTAACCCTAACACTATCCTAAGGCTGATGGTAACCCTAACACTAACACTATCCTAAGCCTGGTGCTGACCCTAACTCTAACCCTAACAGTATCCTAGGGCTGATGCTAACCCTAACTCTAATAATATCCTAGGGCTGATGCTAACACTAACCCTAACACTAACACGATCCTAGGGCTGATGCTAACCCTAACTCTAACCATAACACTATCCTAGGGCTGATACTAACCCTAACCCTAACACTATCCTAGGCCTGATGATAAACCTAACCCTAACCCTAACACTATCCTAGGGCTGATGCTAACCCTAACCCTAACACTATCATAGGCCTGATGCTAACCCTAACCCTAACCCTAACACTATCCTAGGGCTGATGATAACCCTAACCCTAACCCTAACACTATCCTAGGCCTGATGATAACCCTATCCCTAACCATAACACTCTCCTAGGGTTGATGCTATCCCTAACCCTAACACTATCCTAGGGCTGATGCTAACCCTAACCATAACCCTAACACTATCCTAGGGCTGATGCTAACCCTAACCCTAACACTATCCTAGGGCTGATGCTAACCCTAACCCTAACCCTAACACTATCCTAGGGCTGATGCTAACCCTAACCCTAACACTATCCTAGGGCTGATGCTAACCCTAACCATAACACTAACACTATCCTAGGGCTGATGCTAACCCTTACACTAACACTATCCTAGGGCTGATGCTAACCCTAACCCTACCCTTAACATTATCCCAGGGCTGATGCTAACCCTAACCCTAACACTATCCTAGGGCTGATGCTAACCCTAACCCTAACCCTAACACTATCCTAGGGCTGATGCTAACCCTAACCCTAACCCTAATACTATCCTAGGTCTGATGCTAACCCTAACCCTAACCCTAACACTATCCTAGGGCTGATGCTAACCCTAACACTAACACTATCCTAGGGCTGATGCTAACCCTCACCCTACGCCTAACACTATCCTAGGGCTGATGCTAACCCTAACCCTAACGCTAACACTATCCTAGGGCTGAGGCTAACCCTAACCCTAGCACTATCCTAGGCCTGATGATAACCCTAACCCTAACCCTAACACTATCCTAGGGCTGATGCTAACCCTAACCCTAACACTATCCTAGGCCTGATGCTAACCCTAACCCTAACCCTAACACTATCCTAGGGCTGATGCTAACCGTAACCCTAACACTATCCTAGGGCTGATGCTAACCCTAACCCTAACACTATCATAGGCCTGATGATAACCCTAACCCTAACCCTAACACTATCCTAGGGCTGATGCTAACCCTAACCCTAACATGATCCTAGGCCTGATGCTAACCCTAACCCTAACCCTAACACTATCCCAGGGTTTATGTTAACCCTAACCCTAACACTATCCTAGGGCTGATGCTAACCCTAACCCTAACCCTAACACTATCCTAGGGCTGATTCTAACCCTAACGCTAACCCTAACACTATCCTTGAACTTATGCTAACCCTAACCCTAACCCTAACACTATCCTAGGCCTGATGATAACCCTAACCCTAACCCTAACACTATCCTAGGGTTTATGTTAACCCTAACCCTAACACTATCCTAGGGCTGATGCTAACCCTAACCCTAACCCTAACACTATCCTAGAGCTGATGCTAACCCTAACCCTAACCCTAATACTATCCTAGGGCTGATGCTAACCCTAACCCTAACACGATCCTAGGCCTGATGCTAACCCTAGCCCTAACCCTAACACTATCCCAGGGTTTATGTTAACCCTAACCCTAACACTATCCTAGGGCTGATGCTAACCCTAACCCTAACCCTAACACTATCCTAGAGCTGATGCTAACCCTAACCCTAACCCTAATACTATCCTAGGGCTGATGCTAACCCTAACCCTAACCCTAACACTATCCTAGGGCTGATGCTAACCCTAACACTAACACTATCCTAGGGCTGATGCTAACCCTCACCCTACCCCTAACACTATCCTAGGGCTGATGCTAACCCTAACCCTAACGCTAACACTATCCTAGGGCTGAGGCTAACCTAACCCTAACACTATCCTACGGCTGATGCTAACCCTAACCCTAACCCTAACACTATCCTAAGCCTGATGGTAACCCTAACACTAACACTATCCTAAGCCTGGTGCTAACCCTAACTCTAACCCTAACAGTATCCTAGGGCTGATGCTAACCCTAACCCTAATAATATCCTAGGGCTGATGCTAACACTAACGCTAACCCTAACACTATCCTAGGGCTGATGCTAACCCGAACCCTAACCCTATCACTATCCTAGGGCTGATGTTAACCCTAACCCTAACACTATCCTAGGCCTGATGAGAACCCTAACCCTAACCCTAACACTATCCTAGGGCTGATGCTAACCCTAACCCTAACACTATCCTAGGCCTGATGCTAACCTTAACCCTAACCCTAACACTATCCTAGGGCTGATGCTAACCCTAACCCTAACCCTAACACTATCCTAGGGCTGATGCTAAGCCTAACCCTAACACTATCATAGGCCTGATGATAACCCTAACCCTAACACTAACACTATCCTAGGCCTGATGCTAACCCTAACCCTAACCCTAACACTATCCTAGGGCTGATGCTAACCCTAACCCTAACCTTAACACTATCCTAGGGCTGATTCTAACCCTAACGTTAACCCTAACACTATCCTTGAACTTATGCTAACCCTAACCCTAACCCTATCACTATCCTAGGCCTGATGATAACCCTAACCCTAACCCTAACACTATCCTAGGGCTGATGCTAACCCTAACCCTAACACTATCCTAGGCCTGATGCTAACACTAACCTTAACCCTAACACTATCCTAGGGTTTATGTTAACCCTAACCCTAACACTATCTTAGGGCTGATGCTAACCCTAACCCTAACCCTAACACTATCCTAGGGCTGATTCTAACCCTAACGCTAAACCTAACACTATCCTTGAACTTATGCTAACCCTAACCCTAACCCTAACACTATCCTAGGCCTGATGATAACCCTAACCCTAACCCTAACACTATCCTAGGGTTTATGTTAACCCTAACCCTAACACTATCCTAGGGCTGATGCTAACCCTAACCCTAACCCTAACACTATCCTAGAGCTGATGCTAACCCTAACCCTAACCCTAATACTATCCTAGGGCTGATGCTAACCCTTACCCTAAACGATCCTAGGCCTGATGCTAACCCTAGCCCTAACCCTAACACTATCCCAGGGTTTATGTTAACCCTAACCCTAACACTATCCTAGGGCTGATGCTAACCCTAACCCTAACCCTAACACTATCCTAGAGCTGATGCTAACCCTAACCCTAACCCTAATACTATACTAGGGCTGATGCTAACCCTAACCCTAACCCTAACACTATCCTAGGGCTGATGCTAACCCTAACACTAACACTATCCTAGGGCTGATGCTAACCCTCACCCTACCCCTAACACTATCCTAGGGCTGATGCTAACCCTAACCCTAACGCTAACACTATCCTAGGGCTGAGGCTAACCTAACCCTAACACTATCCTACGGCTGATGCTAACCCTAACCCTAACCCTAACACTATCCTAAGCCTGATGGTAACCCTAACACTAACACTATCCTAAGCCTGGTGCTAACCCTAACTCTAACCCTAACAGTATCCTAGGGCTGATGCTAACCCTAACCCTAATAATATCCTAGGGCTGATGCTAACACTAACGCTAACCCTAACACTATCCTAGGGCTGATGCTAACCCGAACCCTAACCCTATCACTATCCTAGGGCTGATGTTAACCCTAACCCTAACACTATCCTAGGCCTGATGAGAACCCTAACCCTAACCCTAACACTATCCTAGGGCTGATGCTAACCCTAACCCTAACACTATCCTAGGCCTGATGCTAACCCTAACCCTAACCCTAACACTATCCTAGGGCTGATGCTAACCCTAACCCTAACCCTAACACTATCCTAGGGCTGATGCTAAGCCTAACCCTAACACTATCATAGGCCTGATGATAACCCTAACCCTAACACTAACACTATCCTAGGCCTGATGCTAACCCTAACCCTAACCCTAACACTATCCTAGGGCTGATGCTAACCCTAACCCTAACCTTAACACTATCCCAGGGCTGATTCTAACCCTAACGTTAACCCTAACACTATCCTTGAACTTATGCTAACCCTAACCCTAGCCCTATCACTATCCTAGGCCTGATGATAACCCTAACCCTAACCCTAACACTATCCTAGGGCTGATGCTAACCCTAACCCTAACACTATCCTAGGACTGATGCTAACACTAATCCTAACCCTAACACTATCCTAGGGTTTATGTTAACCCTAACCCTAACACTATCTTAGGGCTGATGCTAACCCTAACCCTAACCCTAACACTATCCTAGGGCTGATTCTAACCCTAACGCTAAACCTAACATTATCCTTGAACTTATGCTAACCCTAACCCTAACCCTAACACTATCCTAGGCCTGATGATAACCCTAACCCTGACCCCAACACTATCCTAGGGTTTATGTTAACCCTAACCCTAACACTATCCTAGGGCTGATGGTAACCCTAATCCTAACCCTAACACTATCCTAGGGCTGATGCTAAACTTAACCCTAACCCTAACACTATCCTTGGGCTGATTCTAACCGTAACCCTAACACTATCCTAGGCCTGATGCTAACCCTAACCCTTACCCTAACACTCTCCTAGGGCTGATGCTAAACCTAACCATAACCCTAACACTACCCTAGGGCTGATGCTACCCCTAACCTAACCCTAACACTATCCTAGGGGTGATGCTAACCATAACCCTAACACTATCCTAGGCCTGATGCTAACCCTAACCCTAACACTATCCTAGGGCTGATGCTAACCCTAACCCTAACCCTCACACTATCCTAGGCCTGATGCTATCCCTATCCATAACCCTAACACTCTCCTAGGGCTGAGGCTAACTCTAACCCTAACACTATCCTAGGGCTGATGCTAAACCTAACCATAACCCTAACACTACCCTAGGGCTGATGCTACCCCTAACCTAACCCTAACACTATCCTAGGGGTGATGCTAACCATAACCCTAACACTATCCTAGGCCTGATGCTAACCCTAACCCTAACACTATCCTAGGGCTGATGCTAACCCTAACCCTAACCCTCACACTATCCTAGGCCTGATGCTAACCCTATCCATAACCCTAACACTCTCCTAGGGCTGAGGCTAACTCTAACCCTAACACTATCCTAGGGCTGATGCTAACCCTAACCCTAACCCAAACACTATCCTAGGGTTGATGCTAACCCTAACCCTAACACTATCCTAGGACTGATGCTAACCCTAACCCTAACCCTAACACTATCCTAGGGCTGATGCTAACCCTAACCCTAACACTATCCTTGGGCTGATGCTAACCCTAACCCTAACCCAAACATTATCCTAGGGCAGATGCTAACCCTAACTCTAACCCTAACACTATCCTTGAACTGATGCTAACCCTAACCCTAACCCTAACACTATCCTAGGCCTGATGATAACCCTAACCCTAACCCTAACAGTATCCTAGGGTTTATGTTAACCCTAACCCTAACACTATCCTAGGGCTGATGCTAACCCTAACCCTAACCCTAACACTATCCTAGGGCTCATGCTAACCCTAACACTAACACTATCCTAGGGCTGATGCTAACCCTATCCCTAAACCTAACACTATCCTAGGGCGGATGCTAACCCTAACCCTAACCATAACACTATCCTAGGGCTCATGCTAACCCTAACCCTAACTCTAACACTATCTTAGGGCTGAGGCTAACCCTAACCCTAACACTATCCTACGGCTGATGCTAACCCTAACCCTAACCCTAACACTATCCTAGGGCTGATGCTAACCCTTACGCTAACCCTAACACTATCCTTGAACTGATGCTAACCCTAACCCTAACCCTAACACTATCCTAGGCCTGATTATAACCCTAACCCTAACCCTAACACTATCCTAGGTCTGATGATAACCCTAGCCCTAACACTATCCTAGGGCTGATGCTAACCCTAACCCTAACCCTAACACTATCCTAGGGCTGATGCTAACCCTAACCCTAACACTAACCTAGGCCTGAAGATAACCCTAACCCTAACCCTGACACTATCCTAGGGCTGATGCTAACCCTAACCCTAACACTATCCTTGGGCTGATGCTAACCCTAACCCTAACCATAACACTATCCTGGGGCTGATGCTAACCCTAACCCTAACACTATCCTAGGGCTGATGCTAACCCTAACCATATCCCTAACATTATCCCAGGGCTGATGCTAACCCTAACCCTAACACTATCCTAGGGCTGATGCTAACCCTAACAATAACCCTAACATTATCCTAGGGCTGATGCTAACCCTAACCCTAACCCTAACTCTATCCTAGGGCTGATGCTAACCCTAACCCTAACGCTAACACTATCCTAGGGCTGAGGCTAACCCTAACCCTAACACTATCCTAAGGCTGATGGTAACCCTAACACTAACACTATCCTAAGCCTGGTGCTAACCCTAACTCTAACCCTAACAGTATCCTAGGGCTGATGATAACCCTAACTCTAATAATATCCTAGGGCTGATGCTAACACTAACCCTAACCCTAACACGATCCTAGGGCTGATGCTAACCCTAACCCTAACCCTAACACTATCCTAGGGCTGATGCTAACCCTAACCCTAACACTATCCTAGGCCTGATGCTAACCCTAACCCTAACCCTAACACTATCCTAGGGCTGATGCTAACCCTAACCCTAACACTATCCTAGGGCTGATGCTAACCCTAACCCTAACCCTGACACTATCCTAGGGCGGATGCTAACCCTAACCCTAACCCTAACACTACCCTAGGGCTGATGCTAACCCTAACCCTAACTCTAACACTATCTTAGGGCTGAAGCTAACCCTAACCCTAACACTATCCTACGGCTGATGCTAACCCTAACCTTAACCCTAACACTATCCTAGGGCTGATGCTAACCCTAACCCTGACACTATCCCAGGCCTGATGCTAACCCTAACCCTAACCCTAACACTATCCTAGGGATGATGCTAACCCTAACCCTAACACTATCCTAGGGCTGATGTTAACCCTAACCCTAACCCTAACACTATCCTTGGGCTGATGGTAACCCTAACCCTAACCCTAACACTATCCTAGGGCTGATGCTAAACTTAACCCTAACCCTAACACTATCCTTGGGCTGATTCTACCCGTAACCCTAACACTATCCTAGGCCTGATGCTAACCCTAACCCTTACCCTAACACTATCCTAGGGCTGATGCTAAACCTAACCATAACCCTAACACTATCCTAGGGCGGATGCTAACCCTAACCCTAACCCTAACACTATCCTAGGGGTGATGCTAACCCTAACCCTAACACTATCCTAGGCGTGATGCTAACCCTAACCCTCACACTATCCTAGGCCTGATGCTAACCCTATCCATAACCCTAACACTCTCCTAGGGCTGAGGATAACTCTAACCCTAACACTATCCTAGGGCTGATGCTAACCCTAACCATAACCCAAACACTATCCTAGGGTTGATGCTAACCCTAACCCTAACACTATCCTAGGGCTGATGCTAACCCTAACCCTAACCCTAACACTATCCTAGGGTTGATGCTAACCCTAACCCTAACACTATCCTGGGCCTGATGCTAACCCTAACCCTAACCCTAACACTATCCTAGGGCTGATGCTAACCCTAACCCTAACACTATCCTTGGGCTGATGCTAACCCTAACCCTAACCCTAACACTATCCTTGAACTGATGCTAACCCTAACCCTAACCCTAACACTATCCTAGGCCTGATGATAACCCTAACCCTAACCCTAACACTATCCTAGGGTTTATGTTAACCCTAACCCTAACACTATCCTAGGGCTGATGCTAACCCTAACCGTAACCCTAACACTATCCTAGGGCTGATGCTAACCCTAACACTAACACTATCCTAGGGCGGATGCTAACCCTAACCCTAACCATAACACTTTCCTAGGGCTCATGCTAACCCTAACCCCAACCCTAACACTATCCTAGGGCTGATGCTAACCCTAACCCTAACACTATCCTAGGCCTGATGATAACCCTAACCCTAACCCTAACACTATCCTAGGGCTGATGCTAACCCTAACACTAACTCTATCCTAGGGCTGATGCTAACCCTCACACTAACACTATCCTAGGGCTGATGCTAACCCTCACCCTACGCCTAACACTATCCTAGGGCTGAAGCTAACCCTAACCCTAACGCTAACACTATCCTAGGGCTGAGGCTAACCATAACACTAACACTATCCTACGGCTGATGCTAACCCTAACCCTAACCCTAACACTATCCTAGGTCTGATGCTAACTGTAACCCTAACTCTAACACTATCTTAGTGCTGAGGCTAACCCTAACCCTAACACTATCCTACGGCTGATGCTAACCCTAACCTTAACCCTAACACTATCCTAGGGCTGATGCTAACCCTAACCCTGACACTATCCTAGGCCTGATGCTAACCCTAACCCTAACCCTAACACTATCCTAGGGCTGATGCTAACAATAACCCTAACACTATCCTAGGGCTGATGCTAACCCTAACCCTAACACTATCCTAGGCCTGATGCTAACCCTAACCCTAACCCTAACACTATCCTAGGGCTGATGCTAACCCTATCCCTAACACTATCCTAGGGCTGATGCTAACCCTAACCCTAACCCTAACACTATCCTAGGCCTGATGCTAACCCTAACCCTAACCCTAACACTATCCTAGGGCTGATGCTAAACTTAACCCTAACCCTAACACTGTCCTTGGGCTGATTCTATCCGTAACCCTAACACTATCCTAGGCCTGATGCTAACCCTAAGCCTTACCCTAACACTATCCTAGGGCTGATGCTAAACCTAACCATAACCCTAACACTATCCTAGGACTGATGCTAACCTTAACCCTAACCCTAACACTATCCTAGGGCTGATGCTAGCCCTAACCCTAACACTATCCTAGGCCTGATGCTCACCCTAACCCTAACACTATCCTAGGGCTGATGCTAACCCTAACCCTAACTCTCACACTATCCTAGGCCTGATGCTAACCAAATCCCTAATCCTAACACTCTCCTAGGGCTGAGGCTAACTCTAACCGTAACACTATCCTAGGGCTGATGCAAACCCTAACCCTAACCCAAACACTATCCTAGTGTTGATGCTAACCCTAACCTTAACACTATCCTAGGGCTGATGCTAACCCTAACCCTAACCCTAACACTATCCTAGGGCTGATGCTAACCCTAACCCTAACAATATCCTTGGGCTGATGCTAACACTAACCCTAACCCTAACACTATCCTAGGGCAGATGCTAACCCTAACGCTAACCCTAACACTATCCTTTAACTGATGCTAACACTAACCCTAACCCTAACACTATCCTAGGCCTGATTCTAACCCTAACCCTAACCCTAACACTATCCTAGGGCTGATGCTAACACTAACCCTAACAATATCCTAGGGCTGATGCTAACCCTAACCCTAACCCTAACACTATCCTAGGGCTGATGCTAACCCTAACCCTAACACTATCCTAGGGCTGATGCTAACCCTAACCCTAACCCTAACACTATCCTAGGGCTGACGCTAACCCTAACGCTAACCCTAACACTATCCTTGAACTGATGCTAACCCTAACCCTAACCCTAACACTATCCTAGGCCTGATGATAACCCTAACCCTAACCCTAACACTATCCTAGGGCTGATGCTAACCCTAACCCTAACACTATCCTAGGCCTGATGCTAACCCTAACCCTAACCCTAACACTATCCTAGGGTTTATGTTAACCCTAACCCTAACACTATCTTAGGGCTGATGCTAACCCTAACCCTAACCCTAACACTATCCTAGGGCTGATTCTAACCCTAACGCTAAACCTAACACTATCCTTGAACTTATGCTAACCCTAACCCTAACCCTAACACTATCCTAGGCCTGATGATAACCCTAACCCTGACCCCAACACTATCCTAGGGTTTATGTTAACCCTAACCCTAACACTATCCTAGGGCTGATGGTAACCCTAATCCTAACCCTAACACTATCCTAGGGCTGATGCTAAACTTAACCCTAACCCTAACACTATCCTTGGGCTGATTCTAACCGTAACCCTAACACTATCCTAGGCCTGATGCTAACACTAACCCTTACCCTAACACTATCCTAGGGCTGATGCTAAACCTAACCATAACCCTAACACTACCCTAGGGCTGATGCTACCCCTAACCTAACCCTAACACTATCCTACGGGTGATGCTAACCATAACCCTAACACTATCCTAGGCCTGATGCTAACCCTAACCCTAACACTATCCTAGGGCTGATGCTAACCCTAACCCTAACCCTCACACTATCCTAGGCCTGATGCTAACCCTATCCATAACCCTAACACTCTCCTAGGGCTGAGGCTAACTCTAACCCTAACACTATCCTAGGGCTGATGCTAACCCTAACCCTAACCGAAACACTATCCTAGGGTTGATGCTAACCCTAACCCTAACACTATCCTAGGACTGATGCTAACCCTAACCCTAACCCTAACACTATCCTAGGGCTGATGCTAACCCTAACCCTAACACTATCCTTGGGCTGATGCTAACCCTAACCCTAACCCAAACACTATCCTAGGGCAGATGCTAACCCTAACTCTAACCCTAACACTATCCTTGAACTGATGCTAACCCTAACCCTAACCCTAACACTATCCTTGGCCTGATGATAACCCTAACCCTAACCCTAACAGTATCCTAGGGTTTATGTTAACCCTAACCCTAACACTATCCTAGGGCTGATGCTAACCCTAACCCTAACCCTAACACTATCCTAGGGCTCATGCTAACCCTAACACTAACACTATCCTAGGGCTGATGCTAACCCCATCCCTAAACCTAACACTATCCTAGGGCGGATGCTAACCCTAACCCTAACCATAACACTATCCTAGGGCTCATGCTAACCCTAACCCTAACTCTAACACTATCTTAGGGCTGAGGCTAACCCTAACCCTAACACTATCCTACGGCTGATGCTAACCCTAACCCTAACCCTAACACTATCCTAGGGCTGATGCTAACCCTAACGCTAACCCTAACACTATCCTTGAACTGATGCTAACCCTAACCCTAACCCTAACACTATCCTAGGCCTGATTATAACCCTAACCCTAACCCTAACACTATCCTAGGGCTGATGATAACCCTAGCCCTAACACTATCCTAGGGCTGATGCTAACCCTAACCCTAACCCTAACACTATCCTAGGGCTGATGCTAACCCTAACCCTAACACTAACCTAGGCCTGAAGATAACCGTAACCCTAACCCTGACACTATCCTAGGGCTGATGCTAACCCTAACCCTAACACTATCCTTGGGCTGATGCTAACCCTAACCCTAACCATAACACTATCCTGGGGCTGATGCTAACCCTAACCCTAACACTATCCTAGGGCTGATGCTAACCCTAACCATATCCCTAACATTATCCCAGGGCTGATGCTAACCCTAACCCTAACACTATCCTAGGGCTGACGCTAACCCTAACAATAACCCTAACATTATCCTAGGGCTGATGCTAACCCTAACCCTAACCCTAACTCTATCCTAGGGCTGATGCTAACCCTAACACTAACACTATCCTAGGGCTGATGCTAACCCTCACCCTACCCCTAACACTATCCTAGGGCTGATGCTAACCCTAACCCTAACGCTAACACTATCCTAGGGCTGAGGCTAACCCTAACCCTAACGGTATCCTAAGGCTGATGGTAACCCTAACACTAACACTATCCTAAGCCTGGTGCTAACCCTAACTCTAACCCTAACAGTATCCTAGGGCTGATGATAACCCTAACTCTAATAATATCCTAGGGCTGATGCTAACACTAACCCTAACCCTAACACGATCCTAGGGCTGATGCTAACCCTAACCCTAACCCTAACACTATCCTAGGGCTGATGCTAACCCTAACACTAACACTATCCTAGGCCTGATGCTAACCCTAACCCTAACCCTAACACTATCCTAGGGCTGATGCTAACCCTAACCCTAACACTATCCTAGGGCTGATGCTAACCCTAACCCTAACCCTAACACTATCCTAGGGCGGATGCTAACCCTAACCCTAACCCTAACACTACCCTAGGGCTGATGCTAACCCTAACCCTAACCCTAACACTATCCTAGGGCTGATGCTAACCCTAACACTAACACTATCCTAGGCCTGATGCTAACCCTAACCCTAACCCTAACACTATCCTAGGGCTGATGCTAACCCTAACCCTAACACTATCCTAGGGCTGATGCTAACACTAACCCTAACCCTAACACTATCCTAGGGCGGATGCTAACCCTAACCCTAACCCTAACACTACCCTAGGGCTGATGCTAACCCTAACCCTAACTCTAACACTATCTTAGGGCTGAAGCTAACCCTAACCCTAACACTATCCTACGGCTGATGCTAACCCTAACCTTAACCCTAACACTATCCTAGGGCTGATGCTAACCCTAACCCTGACACTATCCCAGGCCTGATGCTAACCCTAACCCTAACCCTAACACTATCCTAGGGATGATGCTAACCCTAACCCTAACACTATCCTAGGGCTGATGTTAACCCTAACCCTAACCCTAACACTATCCTTGGGCTGATGGTAACCCTAACCCTAACCCTAACACTATCCTAGGGCTGATGCTAAACTTAACCCTAACCCTAACACTATCCTTGGGCTGATTCTACCCGTAACCCTAACACTATCCTAGGCCTGATGCTAACCCTAACCCTTACCCTAACACTATCCTAGGGCTGATGCTAAACCTAACCATAACCCTAACACTATCCTAGGGCGGATGCTAACCCTAACCCTAACCCTAACACTATCCTAGGGGTGATGCTAACCCTAACCCTAACACTATCCTAGGCGTGATGCTAACCCTAACCCTAACACTATCCTAGGGCTGATTCTAACCCTAACCCTAACCCTCACACTATCCTAGGCCTGATGCTAACCCTATCCATAACCCTAACACTCTCCTAGGGCTGAGGCTAACTCTAACCCTAACACTATCCTAGGGCTGATGCTAACCCTAACCCTAACCCAAACACTATCCTAGGGTTGATGCTAACCCTAACCCTAACACTATCCTAGGGCTGATGCTAACCCTAACCCTAACCCTAACACTATCCTAGGGTTGATGCTAACCCTAACCCTAACACTATCCTGGGCCTGATGCTAACCCTAACCCTAACCCTAACACTATCCTAGGGCTGATGCTAACCCTAACCCTAACACTATCCTTGGGCTGATGCTAACCCTAACCCTAACCCTAACACTATCCTAGGGCAGATGCTAACCCTAACGCTAACCCTAACACTATCCTTGAACTGATGCTAACCCTAACCCTAACCCTAACACTCTCCTTGGCCTGATGATAACCCTAACCCCAACCCTAACACTATCCAAGGGTTTATGTTAACCCTAACCCTAACACTATCCTAGGGCTGATGCTAACCCTAACCGTAACCCTAACACTATCCGAGGGCTGATGCTAACCCTAACACTAACACTATCCTAGGGCGGATGCTAACCCTAACCCTAACCATAACACTTTCCTAGGGCTCATGCTAACCCTAACCCTAACTCTAACACTATCTTAGGGCTGAGGCTAACCCTAACCCTAACACTATCCTACTGCTGATGCTAACCCTAACCCTAACCCTAACACTATCCTAGGGCTGATGCTAACCCTAACCCTAACACTATCCTAGGCCTGATGATAACCCTAACCCTAACCCTAACACTATCCTAGGGCTGATACTAACCCTAACACTAACACTATCCTAGGGCTGATGCTAACCCTAACACTAACACTATCCTAGGGCTGATGCTAACCCTCACCCTACGCCTAACACTATCCTAGGGCTGATGCTAACCCTAACCCTAACGCTAACACTATCCTAGGGCTGAGGCTAACCCTAACGCTAACCCTAACACTATCCTAAGGCTGATGGTAACCCTAACACTAACACTATCCTAAGCCTGGTGCTAACCCTAACTCTAACCCCAACAGTATCCTAGGGCTGATGCTAACCCTAACCCTAATGATATCCTAGGGCTGATGCTAACCCTAACCCTAACCCTAACACTATCCTAGGGCTGATGCTAACCCTAACCCTAGCACTATCCTAGGCCTGATGATAACCGTAACCCTAACCCTAACACTATCCTAGGGCTGATGCTAACCGTAACCCTAACACTATCCTAGGGCTGATGCTAACCCTAACCCTAACACTATCATAGGCCTGATGATAACCCTAACCCTAACCCTAACACTATCCTAGGGCTGATGCTAACCCTAACCCTAACACTATCCTAGGCCTGATGATAACCCTAACCCTGACCCCAACACTATCCTAGGGTTTATGTTAACCCTAACCCTAACACTATCCTAGGGCTGATGGTAACCCTAATCCTAACCCTAACACTATCCTAGGGCTGATGCTAAACTTAACCCTAACCCTAACACTATCCTTGGGCTGATTCTAACCGTAACCCTAACACTATCCTAGGCCTGATGCTAACACTAACCCTTACCCTAACACTATCCTAGGGCTGATGCTAAACCTAACCATAACCCTAACACTACCCTAGGGCTGATGCTACCCCTAACCTAACCCTAACACTATCCTACGGGTGATGCTAACCATAACCCTAACACTATCCTAGGCCTGATGCTAACCCTAACCCTAACACTATCCTAGGGCTGATGCTAACCCTAACCCTAACCCTCACACTATCCTAGGCCTGATGCTAACCCTATCCATAACCCTAACACTCTCCTAGGGCTGAGGCTAACTCTAACCCTAACACTATCCTAGGGCTGATGCTAACCCTAACCCTAACCGAAACACTATCCTAGGGTTGATGCTAACCCTAACCCTAACACTATCCTAGGACTGATGCTAACCCTAACCCTAACCCTAACACTATCCTAGGGCTGATGCTAACCCTAACCCTAACACTATCCTTGGGCTGATGCTAACCCTAACCCTAACCCAAACACTATCCTAGGGCAGATGCTAACCCTAACTCTAACCCTAACACTATCCTTGAACTGATGCTAACCCTAACCCTAACCCTAACACTATCCTTGGCCTGATGATAACCCTAACCCTAACCCTAACAGTATCCTAGGGTTTATGTTAACCCTAACCCTAACACTATCCTAGGGCTGATGCTAACCCTAACCCTAACCCTAACACTATCCTAGGGCTCATGCTAACCCTAACACTAACACTATCCTAGGGCTGATGCTAACCCCATCCCTAAACCTAACACTATCCTAGGGCGGATGCTAACCCTAACCCTAACCATAACACTATCCTAGGGCTCATGCTAACCCTAACCCTAACTCTAACACTATCTTAGGGCTGAGGCTAACCCTAACCCTAACACTATCCTACGGCTGATGCTAACCCTAACCCTAACCCTAACACTATCCTAGGGCTGATGCTAACCCTAACGCTAACCCTAACACTATCCTTGAACTGATGCTAACCCTAACCCTAACCCTAACACTATCCTAGGCCTGATTATAACCCTAACCCTAACCCTAACACTATCCTAGGGCTGATGATAACCCTAGCCCTAACACTATCCTAGGGCTGATGCTAACCCTAACCCTAACCCTAACACTATCCTAGGGCTGATGCTAACCCTAACCCTAACACTAACCTAGGCCTGAAGATAACCGTAACCCTAACCCTGACACTATCCTAGGGCTGATGCTAACCCTAACCCTAACACTATCCTTGGGCTGATGCTAACCCTAACCCTAACCATAACACTATCCTGGGGCTGATGCTAACCCTAACCCTAACACTATCCTAGGGCTGATGCTAACCCTAACCATATCCCTAACATTATCCCAGGGCTGATGCTAACCCTAACCCTAACACTATCCTAGGGCTGACGCTAACCCTAACAATAACCCTAACATTATCCTAGGGCTGATGCTAACCCTAACCCTAACCCTAACTCTATCCTAGGGCTGATGCTAACCCTAACACTAACACTATCCTAGGGCTGATGCTAACCCTCACCCTACCCCTAACACTATCCTAGGGCTGATGCTAACCCTAACCCTAACGCTAACACTATCCTAGGGCTGAGGCTAACCCTAACCCTAACGGTATCCTAAGGCTGATGGTAACCCTAACACTAACACTATCCTAAGCCTGGTGCTAACCCTAACTCTAACCCTAACAGTATCCTAGGGCTGATGATAACCCTAACTCTAATAATATCCTAGGGCTGATGCTAACACTAACCCTAACCCTAACACGATCCTAGGGCTGATGCTAACCCTAACCCTAACCCTAACACTATCCTAGGGCTGATGCTAACCCTAACACTAACACTATCCTAGGCCTGATGCTAACCCTAACCCTAACCCTAACACTATCCTAGGGCTGATGCTAACCCTAACCCTAACACTATCCTAGGGCTGATGCTAACCCTAACCCTAACCCTAACACTATCCTAGGGCGGATGCTAACCCTAACCCTAACCCTAACACTACCCTAGGGCTGATGCTAACCCTAACCCTAACCCTAACACTATCCTAGGGCTGATGCTAACCCTAACAATAACACTATCCTAGGCCTGATGCTAACCCTAACCCTAACCCTAACACTATCCTAGGGCTGATGCTAACCCTAACCCTAACACTATCCTAGGGCTGATGCTAACACTAACCCTAACCCTAACACTATCCTAGGGCGGATGCTAACCCTAACCCTAACCCTAACACTACCCTAGGGCTGATGCTAACCCTAACCCTAACTCTAACACTATCTTAGGGCTGAAGCTAACCCTAACCCTAACACTATCCTACGGCTGATGCTAACCCTAACCTTAACCCTAACACTATCCTAGGGCTGATGCTAACCCTAACCCTGACACTATCAAAGGCCTGATGCTAACCCTAACCCTAACCCTAACACTATCCTAGGGATGATGCTAACCCTAACCCTAACACTATCCTAGGGCTGATGTTAACCCTAACCCTAACCCTAACACTATCCTTGGGCTGATGGTAACCCTAACCCTAACCCTAACACTATCCTAGGGCTGATGCTAAACTTAACCCTAACCCTAACACTATCCTTGGGCTGATTCTACCCGTAACCCTAACACTATCCTAGGCCTGATGCTAACCCTAACCCTTACCCTAACACTATCCTAGGGCTGATGCTAAACCTAACCATAACCCTAACACTATCCTAGGGCGGATGCTAACCCTAACCCTAACCCTAACACTATCCTAGGGGTGATGCTAACCCTAACCCTAACACTATCCTAGGCGTGATGCTAACCCTAACCCTAACACTATCCTAGGGCTGATTCTAACCCTAACCCTAACCCTCACACTATCCTAGGCCTGATGCTAACCCTATCCATAACCCTAACACTCTCCTAGGGCTGAGGCTAACTCTAACCCTAACACTATCCTAGGGCTGATGCTAACCCTAACCCTAACCCAAACACTATCCTAGGGTTGATGCTAACCCTAACCCTAACACTATCCTAGGGCTGATGCTAACCCTAACCCTAACCCTAACACTATCCTAGGGTTGATGCTAACCCTAACCCTAACACTATCCTGGGCCTGATGCTAACCCTAACCCTAACCCTAACACTATCCTAGGGCTGATGCTAACCCTAAACCTAACACTATCCTTGGGCTGATGCTAACCCTAACCCTAACCCTAACACTATCCTAGGGCAGATGCTAACCCTAACGCTAACCCTAACACTATCCTTGAACTGATGCTAACCCTAACCCTAACCCTAACACTCTCCTTGGCCTGATGATAACCCTAACCCTAACCCTAACACTATCCAAGGGTTTATGTTAACCCTAACCCTAACACTATCCTAGGGCTGATGCTAACCCTAACCGTAACCCTAACACTATCCGAGGGCTGATGCTAACCCTAACACTAACACTATCCTAGGGCGGATGCTAACCCTAACCCTAACCATAACACTTTCCTAGGGCTCATGCTAACCCTAACCCTAACTCTAACACTATCTTAGGGCTGAGGCTAACCCTAACCCTAACACTATCCTACTGCTGATGCTAACCCTAACCCTAACCCTAACACTATCCTTGGGCTGATGCTAACCCTAACCCTAACACTATCCTAGGCCTGATGATAACCCTAACCCTAACCCTAACACTATCCTAGGGCTGATACTAACCCTAACACTAACACTATCCTAGGGCTGATGCTAACCCTAACACTAACACTATCCTAGGGCTGATGCTAACCCTCACCCTACGCCTAACACTATCCTAGGGCTGATGCTAACCCTAACCCTAACGCTAACACTATCCTAGGGCTGAGGCTAACCCTAACGCTAACCCTAACACTATCCTAAGGCTGATGGTAACCCTAACACTAACACTATCCTAAGCCTGGTGCTAACCCTAACTCTAACCCCAACAGTATCCTAGGGCTGATGCTAACCCTAACCCTAATGATATCCTAGGGCTGATGCTAACCCTAACCCTAACCCTAACACTATCCTAGGGCTGATGCTAACCCTAACCCTAGCACTATCCTAGGCCTGATGATAACCGTAACCCTAACCCTAACACTATCCTAGGGCTGATGCTAACCGTAACCCTAACACTATCCTAGGGCTGATGCTAACCCTAACCCTAACACTATCATAGGCCTGATGATAACCCTAACCCTAACCCTAACACTATCCTAGGGCTGATGCTAACCCTAACCCTAACACTATCCTAGGCCTGATGCTAACCCTAACCCTAACCCTAACACTATCCTAGGGCTGATGCTAACCCTAACCCTAACCCTAACACTATCCTAGGGCTGATGCTAACCCTAACCCTAGCACTATCCTAGGCCTGATGATAACCCTAACCCTAACCCTAACACTATCCTAAGGCTGATGCTAACCCTAACCCTAACACTATCCTAGGCCTGATGGTAACCCTAACCCTAACCCTAACACTATCCTAGGGCTGATGCTAACCGTAACCCTAACACTATCCTAGGGCTGATGCTAACCCTAACCCTAACACTATCATAGGCCTGATGATAACCCTAACCCTAACCCTAACACTATCCTAGGGTTTATGTTAACCCTACCCCTAACACTATCCTAGGGCTGATGCTAACCCTAACCCTAACCCTAACACTATCCTAGGGCTGATTCTAACCCTAACGCTAACCCTAACACTATCCTTGAACTTATGCTAACCCTAACCCTAACCCTAACACTATACTAGGGCGGAGGCTAACCCTAACCCTAACCCTAACACTATCCTAGGGCTGATGCTAACCATAACACTAACACTATCCTAGGCCTGATGCTAACCCTAACCCTAACCCTAACACTATCCTAGGGCTGATGCTAACGGTAACCCTAACTCTAACACTATCTTAGTGCTGAGGCTAACCCTAACCCTAACACTATCCTACGGCTGATGCTAACCCTAACCTTAACCCTAACACTATCCTAGGGCTGATGCTAACCCTAACCCTGACACTATCCTAGGCCTGATGCTAACCCTAACCCTAACCCTAACACTATCCTAGGGCTGATGCTAACCCTAATCCTAACACTATCCTAGGGCTGATGCTAACCCTAACCCTAACACTATCCTAGGCCTGATGATAACCCTAACCCTAACCCTAACACTATCCTAGGGCTGATGCTAACCCTATCCCTAACACTATCCTAGGGCTGATGCTAACCCTAACCCTAACCCTAACACTATCCTAGGCCTGATGCTAACCCTAACCCTAACCCTAACACTCTCCTAGGGCTGATGCTAAACTTAACCCTAACCCTAACACTATCCTAGGGCTGATGCTAACCCTAACCCTAACTCTCACACTATCCTAGGCCTGATGCTAACCAAATCCCTAATCCTAACACTCTCCTAGGGCTGAGGCTAACTTTAACCGTAACACTATCCTAGGGCTGATGCTAACCCTAACCCTAACCCAAACACTATCCTAGGGTTGATGCTAACCCTAACCCTAACACTATCCTAGGGCTGATGCTAACCCTAACCCTAACCCTAACACTATCCTAGGGCTGATGCTAACCCTAACCCTAACAATATCCTTGGGCTGATGCTAACCCTAACCCTAACCCTAACACTATCCTAGGGCAGATGCTAACCCTAACGCTAACCCTAACACTATCCTTTAACTGATGCTAACACTAACCCTAACCCTAACACTATCCTAGGCCTGATGCTAACCCTAACCCTAACCCTAACACTATCCTAGGGCTGATGCTAACACTAACCCTAACAATATCCTAGGGCTGATGCTAACCCTAACCCTAACCCTAACACTATCCTAGGGCTGATGCTAACCCTAACCCTAACACTATCCTAGGGCTGATGCTAACCCTAACCCTAACCCTAACACTATCCTAGGGCTGATGCTAACCCTAACGCTAACCCTAACACTATCCTTGAACTGATGCTAACCCTAACCCTAACCCTAACACTATCCTAGGCCTGATGATAACCCTAACCCTAACCCTAACACTATCCTAGGGTTTATGTTAACCCTAACCCTAACACTATCCTAGGGCTGATGCTAACCCTAACGCTAACCCTAACACTATCCTTGAACTGATGCTAACCCTAACCCTAACCCTAACACTATCCTAGGCCTGATGATAACCCTAACCCTAACCCTAACACTATCCTAGGGTTTATGTTAACCCTAACCCTAACACTATCCTAGGGCTGATGCTAACCTTAACCCTAAACCTAACACTATCCTAGGGCGGATGCTAACCCTAACACTAATCCTAACACTATCCTAGGGCTCATGCTAACCCTAAACCTAACTCTAACACTATCTTAGGGCTGAGGCTAACCCTAACCCTAACACTATCCTACGGCTGATGCTAACCCTAACCCTAACCCTAACGCTATCGTAGGGCTGATGCTAACCCTAACCCTAACACTATCCTAGGGCTGATGCTAACCCTAACCCTAACCCTAACACTATCCTAGGGCTGATGCTAACCCTAACCCTAACACTATCCTAGGGCTGATGCTAACCCTAACCCTAACCCTAACCCTAACACTATCCTAGGGCTGATGCTAACCCTAACCCTAACACTATACTAGGGCTGATGTTAACCCTAACCCTAACCCTAACATTATCCCAGGGCTGATGCTAACCCTAACCCTAACACTATCCTAGGGCTGATGCTAACCCTAACCCTAACCCTAACACTATCCTAGGGCTGATGCTAACCCTAACCCTAACCCTCACACTATCCTAGGCCTGATGCTAACCCTATCCATAACCCTAACACTCTCCTAGGGCTGAGGCTAACTCTAACCCTAACACTATCCTAGGGCTGATGCTAACCCTAACCCTAACCGAAACACTATCCTAGGGTTGATGCTAACCCTAACCCTAACACTATCCTAGGACTGATGCTAACCCTAACCCTAACCCTAACACTATCCTAGGGCTGATGATAACCCTAACCCTAACACTATCCTTGGGCTGATGCTAACCCTAACCCTAACCCAAACACTATCCTAGGGCAGATGCTAACCCTAACTCTAACCCTAACACTATCCTTGAACTGATGCTAACCCTAACCCTAACCCTAACACTATCCTTGGCCTGATGATAACCCTAACCCTAACCCTAACAGTATCCTAGGGTTTATGTTAACCCTAACCCTAACACTATCCTAGGGCTGATGCTAACCCTAACCCTAACCCTAACACTATCCTAGGGCTCATGCTAACCCTAACACTAACACTATCCTAGGGCTGATGCTAACCCTATCCCTAAACCTAACACTATCCTAGGGCGGATGCTAACCCTAACCCTAACCATAACACTATCCTAGGGCTCATGCTAACCCTAACCCTAACTCTAACACTATCTTAGGACTGAGGCTAACCCTAACCCTAACACTATCCTACGGCTGATGCTAACCCTAACCCTAACCCTAACACTATCCTAGGGCTGATGCTAACCCTAACGCTAACCCTAACACTATCCTTGAACTGATGCTAACCCTAACCCTAACCCTAACACTATCCTAGGCCTGATTATAACCCTAACCCTAACCCTAACACTATCCTAGGGCTGATGATAACCCTAGCCCTAACACTATCCTAGGGCTGATGCTAACCCTAACCCTAACCCTAACACTATCCTAGGGCTGATGCTAACCCTAACCCTAACACTAACCTAGGCCTGAAGATAACCGTAACCCTAACCCTGACACTATCCTAGGGCTGATGCTAACCCTAACCCTAACACTATCCTTGGGCTGATGCTAACCCTAACCCTAACCATAACACTATCCTGGGGCTGATGCTAACCCTAACCCTAACACTATCCTAGGGCTGATGCTAACCCTAACCATATCCCTAACATTATCCCAGGGCTGATGCTAACCCTAACCCTAACACTATCCTAGGGCTGATGCTAACCCTAACAATAACCCTAACATTATCCTAGGGCTGATGCTAACCCTAACCCTAACCCTAACTCTATCCTAGGGCTGATGCTAACCCTAACACTAACACTATCCTAGGGCTGATGCTAACCCTCACCCTACCCCTAACACTATCCTAGGGCTGATGCTAACCCTAACCCTAACGCTAACACTATCCTAGGGCTGAGGCTAACCCTAACCCTAACGGTATCCTAAGGCTGATGGTAACCCTAACACTAACACTATCCTAAGCCTGGTGCTAACCCTAACTATAACCCTAACAGTATCCTAGGGCTGATGATAACCCTAACTCTAATAATATCCTAGGGCTGATGCTAACACTAACCCTAACCCTAACACGATCCTAGGGCTGATGCTAACCCTAACCCTAACCCTAACACTATCCTAGGGCTGATGCTAACCCTAACACTAACACTATCCTAGGCCTGATGCTAACCCTAACCCTAACCCTAACACTATCCTAGGGCTGATGCTAACCCTAACCCTAACACTATCCTAGGGCTGATGCTAACCCTAACCCTAACCCTAACACTATCCTAGGGCGGATGCTAACCCTAACCCTAACCCTAACACTACCCTAGGGCTGATGCTAACCCTAACCCTAACTCTAACACTATCTTAGGGCTGAAGCTAACCCTAACCCTAACACTATCCTACGGCTGATGCTAACCCTAACCTTAACCCTAACACTATCCTAGGGCTGATGCTAACCCTAACCCTGACACTATCCCAGGCCTGATGCTAACCCTAACCCTAACCCTAACACTATCCTAGGGATGATGCTAACCCTAACCCTAACACTATCCTAGGGCTGATGTTAACCCTAACCCTAACCCTAACACTATCCTTGGGCTGATGGTAACCCTAACCCTAACCCTAACACTATCCTAGGGCTGATGCTAAACTTAACCCTAACCCTAACACTATCCTTGGGCTGATTCTACCCGTAACCCTAACACTATCCTAGGCCTGATGCTAACCCTAACCCTTACCCTAGCACTATCCTAGGGCTGATGCTAAACCTAACCATAACCCTAACACTATCCTAGGGCGGATGCTAACCCTAACCCTAACCCTAACACTATCCTAGGGGTGATGCTAACCCTAACCCTAACACTATCCTAGGCGTGATGCTAACCCTAACCCTAACACTATCCTAGGGCTGATTCTAACCCTAACCCTAACCCTCACACTATCCTAGGCCTGATGCTAACCCTATCCATAACCCTAACACTCTCCTAGGGCTGAGGCTAACTCTAACCCTAACACTATCCTAGGGCTGATGCTAACCCTAAGCCTAACCCAAACACTATCCTAGGGTTGATGCTAACCCTAACCCTAACACTATCCTAGGGCTGATGCTAACCCTAACCCTAACCCTAACACTATCCTAGGGTTGATGCTAACCCTAACCCTAACACTATCCTGGGCCTGATGCTAACCCTAACCCTAACCCTAACACTATCCTAGGGCTGATGCTAACCCTAACCCTAACACTATCCTTGGGCTGATGCTAACCCTAACCCTAACCCTAACACTATCCTAGGGCAGATGCTAACCCTAACGCTAACCCTAACACTATCCTTGAACTGATGCTAACCCTAACCCTAACCCTAACACTATCCTAGGCCTGATGATAACCCTAACCCTAACCCTAACACTATCCTAGGGTTTATGTTAACCCTAACCCTAACACTATCCTAGGGCTGATGCTAACCCTAACCGTAACCCTAACACTATCCGAGGGCTGATGCTAACCCTAACACTAACACTATCCTAGGGCGGATGCTAACCCTAACCCTAACCATAACACTTTCCTAGGGCTCATGCTAACCCTAACCCTAACTCTAACACTATCTTAGGGCTGAGGCTAACCCTAACCCTAACACTATCCTACGGCTGATGCTAACCCTAACCCTAACCCTAACACTATCCTAGGGCTGATGCTAACCCTAACCCTAACACTATCCTAGGCCTGATGATAACCCTAACCCTAACCCTAACACTATCCTAGGGCTGATGGTAACCCTAACACTAACACTATCCTAGGGCTGATGCTAACCCTAACACTAACACTATCCTAGGGCTGATGCTAACCCTCACCCTACGCCTAACACTATCCTAGGGCTGATGCTAACCCTAACCCTAACGCTAACACTATCCTAGGGCTGAGGCTAACCCTAACGCTAACCCTAACACTATCCTAAGGCTGATGGTAACCCTAACACTAACACTATCCTAAGCCTGGTGCTAACCCTAACTCTAACCCCAACAGTATCCTAGGGCTGATGCTAACCCTAACCCTAATGATATCCTAGGGCTGATGCTAACCCTAACCCTAACCCTAACACTATCCTAGGGCTGATGCTAACCGTAACCCTAACACTATCCTAGGGCTGATGCTAACCCTAACCCTAACACTATCATAGGCCTGATGATAACCCTAACCCTAACCCTAACACTATCCTAGGGCTGATGCTAACCCTAACCCTAACACTATCCTAGGCCTGATGCTAACCCTAACCCTAACCCTAACACTATCCTAGGGCTGATGCTAACCCTAACCCTAACCCTAACACTATCCTAGGGCTGATGCTAACCCTAACCCTAGCACTATCCTAGGCCTGATGATAACCCTAACCCTAACCCTAACACTATCCTAAGGCTGATGCTAACCCTAACCCTAACACTATCCTAGGCCTGATGCTAACCCTAACCCTAACCCTAACACTATCCTAGGGCTGATGCTAACCGTAACCCTAACACTATCCTAGGGCTGATGCTAACCCTAACCCTAACACTATCATAGGCCTGATGATAACCCTAACCCTAACCCTAACACTATCCTAGGGTTTATGTTAACCCTACCCCTAACACTATCCTAGGGCTGATGCTAACCCTAACCCTAACCCTAACACTATCCTAGGGCTGATTCTAACCCTAACGCTAACCCTAACACTATCCTTGAACTTATGCTAACCCTAACCCTAACCCTAACACTATCCTATGACTGATGATAACCCTAACCCTAACCCTAACACTATCCTAGGGTTTATGTTAACCCTAACCCTAACACTATCCTAGGGCTGATGCTTACCCTAACCCTAACCCTAACACTATACTAGGGCGGATGCTAACCCTAACCCTAACCCTAACACTATCCTAGGGCTGATGCTAACCATAACACTAATACTATCCTAGGGCTGATGCTAACCCTAACCCTAACCCTAACACTATCCTAGGGCTGATGCTAACGGTAACCCTAACTCTAACACTATCTTAGTGCTGAGGCTAACCCTAACCCTAACACTATCCTACGGCTGATGCTAACCCTAACCTTAACCCTAAAACTATCCTAGGGCTGATGCTAACCCTAACCCTGACACTATCCTAGGCCTGATGCTAACCCTAACCCTAACCCTAACACTATCCTAGGGCTGATGCTAACCCTAACCCTAACACTATCCTAGGGCTGATGCTAACCCTAACCCTAACACTATCCTAGGCCTGATGATAACCCTAACCCTAACCCTAACACTATCCTAGGGCTGATGCTAACCCTATTCCTAACACTATCCTAGGGCTGATGCTAACCCTAACCCTAACCCTAACACTATCCTAGGCCTGATGCTAACCCTAACCCTAACCCTAACACTATCCTAGGGCTGATGCTAAACTTAACCCTAACCCTAACACTATCCTAGGGCTGATGCTAACCCTAACCCTAACTCTCACACTATCCTAGGCCTGATGCTAACCAAATCCCTAATCCTAACACTCTCCTAGGGCTGAGGCTAACTTTAACCGTAACACTATCCTAGGGCTGATGCTAACCCTAACCCTAACCCAAACACTATCCTAGGGTTGATGCTAACCCTAACCCTAACACTATCCTAGGGCTGATGCTAACCCTAACTCTAACCCTAACACTATCCTAGGGCTGATGCTAACCCTAACCCTAACAATATCCTTGGGCTGATGCTAACCCTAACCCTAACCCTAACACTATCCTAGGGCAGATGCTAACCCTAACGCTAACCCTAACACTATCCTTTAACTGATGCTAACACTAACCCTAACCCTAACACTATCCTAGGCCTGATGCTAACCCTAACCCTAACCCTAACACTATCCTAGGGCTGATGCTAACACTAACCCTAACACTATCCTAGGGCTGATGCTAACCCTAACCCTAACCCTAACACTATCCTAGGGCTGATGCTAACCCTAACGCTAACCCTAACACTATCCTTGAACTGATGCTAACCCTAACCCTAACCCTAACACTATCCTAGGCCTGATGATAACCCTAACCCTAACCCTAACACTATCCTAGGGTTTATGTTAACCCTAACCCTAACACTATCCTAGGGCTGATGCTAACCCTAACGCTAACCCTAACACTATCCTTGAACTGATGCTAACCCTAACCCTAACCCTAACACTATCCTAGGCCTGATGATAACCCTAACCCTAACCCTAACACTATCCTAGGGTTTATGTTAACCCTAACCCTAACACTATCCTAGGGCTGATGCTAACCTTAACCCTAAACCTAACACTATCCTAGGGCGGATGCTAACCCTAACACTAATCCTAACACTATCCTAGGGCTCATGCTAACCCTAAACCTAACTCTAGCACAATCTTAGGGCTGAGGCTAACCCTAACCCTAACACTATCCTACGGCTGATGCTAACCCTAACCCTAACCCTAACGCTATCGTAGGGCTGATGCTAACCCTAACCCTAACACTATCCTAGGGCTGATGCTAACCCTAACCCTAACCCTAACACTATCCTAGGGCTGATGCTAACCCTAACCCTAACACTATCCTAGGGCTGATGCTAACCCTAACCCTAACCCTAACACTATCCTAGGGCTGATGCTAACCCTAACCCTAACACTATACTAGGGCTGATGTTAACCCTAACCCTAACCCTAACATTATCCCAGGGCTGATGCTAACCCTAACCCTAACACTATCCTAGGGCTGATGCTAACCCTACCACTAACCCTAACACTATCCTAGAGCTGATGCTAACCCTAACCCTAACCCTAATACTATCCTAGGGCTGATGCTAACCCTAACCCTAACCCTAACACTATCCTAGGGCTGATGCAAACCCTAACACTAACACTATCCTAGGGCTGATGCTAACCCTCACCCTACCCCTAACACTATCCTAGGGCTGATGCTAACCCTAACCCTAGCGCTAACACTATCCTAGGGCTGAGGCTAACCCTAACCCTAACACTATCCTACGGCTGATGCTAACCCTAACCCTAACCCTAACACTATCCTAAGCCTGATGGTAACCCTAACACTAACACTATCCTAAGCCTGGTGCTAACCCTAACTCTAACCCTAACAGTATCCTAGGGCTGATTCTAACCCTAACCCTAATAATATCCTAGGGCTGATGCTAACACTAACCCTAACCCTAACACTATCCTAGGGCTGATGCTAACCCGAACCCTAAACCTAACACTATCCTAGGGCTGATGCTAACCCTAACCCTAACACTATCCTAGGCCTGATGAGAACCCTAACCCTAACCCTAACACTATCCTAGGGCTGATGCTAACCCTAACCCTAACACTATCCTAGGCCTGCTGGTAACCCTAACCCTAACCCTAACACTATCCTAGGGCTGATGCTAACCCTAACCCTGACACTATCCTAGGGCTGATGCTAACCCTAACCCTAACGCTAACACTATCCTAGGGCTGATGCTAAGCCTAACCCTAACACAATCATAGGCCTGATGATAACACTAACCCTAACCCTAACACTATCCTAGGCCTGATGCTAACCCTAACCCTAACCCTAACACTATCCTAGGGCTGATGCTAACCCTAACCCAAACCCTAACACTATCCTAGGGCTGATTCTAACCCTAACGTTAACCCTAACACTATCCTTGATCTTATGCTAACCCTAACCCTAACCCTAACACTATCCTAGGCCTGATGATAACCCTAACCCTAACCCTAACACTATCCTAGGGCTGATGCTAACCCTAACCCTAACACTATCCTAGGCCTGATGCTAACCCTAACCCTAACCCTAACACTATCCTAGGGTTTATGTTAACCCTAACCCTAACACTATCTTAGGGCTGATGCTAACACTAACCCTAACCCTAACACTATCCTAGGGCTGATTCTAAACCTAACGCTAAACCTAACACTATCCTTGAACTTATGCTAACCCTAACCCTAACCCTAACACTATCCTAGGCCTGATGATAACCCTAACCCTGACCCCAACACTATCCTAGGGTTTATGTTAACCCTAACCCTAACACTATCCTAGGGCTGATGCTAACCCTAACCCTAACCCTAACACTATCCTAGGCCGGATGCTAACCCTAACCCTAACCCTAACACTACCCTAGGGCTGATGCTAACCCTAACCCTAACTCTAACACTATCTTAGGGCTGAGGCTAACCCTAACCCTAACACTATCCTACGGCTGATGCTAACCCTAACCTTAACCCTAACACTATCCTAGGGCTGGTGCTAACCCTAACCCTGACACTATCCTAGGCCTGATGCTAACCCTAACCCTAACACTAACACTATCCTAGGGCTGATGCTAACCCTAACCCTAACACTATCCTAGGGCTGATGCTAACCCTAACCCTATCCCTAACACTATCCTTGGGCTGATTCTAACCGTAACCCTAACACTATCCTAGGCCTGATGCTAACCCTAACCCTTACCCTAACACTATCCTAGGGCTGATGCTAAACCTAACGATAACCCTAACACTACCCTAGGGCTGATGCTAACCCTAACACTAACCCTAACACTATCCTAGGGGTGATGCTAACCCTAACCCTAACACTATCCTAGGCCTGATGCTAACCCTAACCCTAACACTATCCTAGGGCTGATGCTAACCCTAACCCTAACCCTCACACTATCCTAGGCCTGATGCTAACCCTATCCATAACCCTAACTCTCTCCTAGGGCTGAGGCTAACTCTAACACTAACACTATCCTAGGGTTGATGCTAACCCTAACCCTAACACTATCCTAGGACTGATGCTAACCCTAACCCTAACCCTAACACTATCCTAGGGCTGATGCTAACCCTAACCCTAACACTATCCTGGGCCTGATGCTAACCCTAACCCTAACCCTAACACTATCCTAGGGCTGATGCTAACCCTAACCCTAACACTATCCTTGGGCTGATGCTAACCCTAAACCTAACCCTAACACTATCCTAGGGCAGATGCTAACCCTAACGCTAACCCTAACACTATCCTTGAACTGATGCTAACCCTAACCCTAACCCTAACACTATCCTAGGCCTGATGATAACCCTAACCCTAACCCTAACAGTATCCTAGGGTTTATGTTAACCCTAACCCTAACACTATCCTAGGGCTGATGCTAACCCTAACCCTAACCATAACACTATCCTAGGGCTCATGCTAACCCTAACACTAACTCTAACACTATCTTAGGGCTGAGGCTAACCCTAACCCTAACACTATCCTACGGTGATGCTAACCCTAACCCTAACCCTAACACTATCCTAGGGCTGATGCTAACCCTAACACTAACACTATCCTAGGCCTGATGCTAACCCTAACCCTAACCCTAACACTATCCTAGGGCTGATGCTAACCCTAGCCCTAACACTATCCTAGGGCTGATGCTAACCCTAACCCTAACCCTAACACTATCCTAGGGCTGATGCTAACCCTAACCCTAACACTATCCTAGGGCTGATGCTAACCCTAACAATAACCCTAACATTATCCTAGGGCTGATGCTAACCCTAACCCTAACCCTAACTCTATCCTAGGGCTGATGCTAACCCTAACACTAACACTATCCTAGGGCTGATGCTAACCCTCACCCTACCCCTAACACTATCCTAGGGCTAATGCTAACCCTAACCCTAACACTATCCTAGGGCTGATGCTAACCCTCACCCTACGCCTAACACTATCCTAGGGCTGATGCTAACCCTAACCCTAACGCTAACACTATCCTAGGGCTGAGGCTAACCCTAACCCTAACACTATCCTACGGCTGATGCTAACCATAACCCTAACCCTAACACTATCCTAAGGCTGATGGTAACCCTAACACTAACACTATCCTAAGCCAGGTGCTAACCCTAACTCTAACCCTAACAGTATCCTAAGGCTGATGCTAACCCTAACCCGAATAATATCCTAGGGCTGATTCTAACAGTAACCCTAACCCTAACACTATCCTAGGGCTGATGCTAACCCTAACCCTAACCCTAACACTATCCTAGGGCTGATGCTAACCCTAACCCTATCACTATCCTAGGCCTGATGATAACCCTAACCCTAACCCTAACACTATCCTAGGCCTGATGCTAACCCTAACCCTAACCCTAACACTACCCTAGGGCTGATGCTAACCCTAACCCTAACCCTAACACTATCCTAGGCCTGATGCTATCCGTAACCCTAACACTATCCTAGGGCTGATGCTAACCCTAACCCTAACACTATCATAGGCCTGGTGATAACCCTAACCCTAACCCTAACACTATCCTAGGGCTGATGCTAACCCTAACCCTAACACTATCCTAGGCCTGATGCTAACCCTAACCCTAACCCTAACACTATCCTAGGGTTTATGTTAACCCTAACCCTAACACTATCCTAGGGCTGATGCTAACCCTAACCCTAACCCTAACACTATCCTAGGGCTGATTCTAAACCTAACGCTAACCCTAACACTATCCTTGAACTTATGCTAACCCTAACCCTAACCCTAACACTATCCTAGGCCTGATGATAACCCTAACCCTAACCCTAACACTATCCTAGGGTTTATGTTAACCCTAACCCTAATACTATCCTAGGGCTGATGCTAACCCTAACGCTAACCCTAACACTATCCTTGAACTGATGCTAACCCTAACCCTAACCCTAACACTATCCTAGGCCTGATGATAACCCTAACCCTGAACCTAACACTATCCTAGGGTTTATGTTAACCCTAACCCTAACACTATCCTAGGGCTGATGCTAACCTTAACCCTAAACCTAACACTATCCTAGGGCTGATGCTAACCCTAACCCTAACCCTAACACTATCCTAGGGCTCATGCTAACCCTAACCCTAACTCTAACACTATCTTAGGGCTGAGGCTAACCCTAACCCTAACACTATCCTACAGCTGATGCTAACCCTAACCCTAACCCTAACACTATCGTAGGGCTGATGCTAACCCTAACCCTAACACTATCCTAGGGCTGATGCTAACCCTAACCCTAACCCTAACACTATCCTAGGGCTGATGCTAACCCTAACCCTAACACTATCCTAGGGATGATGCTAACACTAACCCTAACCCTAACACTATCCTAGGGCTGATGCTAACCCTAACCCTAACACTATCCTAGGGCTGATGCTAACCCTAACCCTAAACCTAACACTATCCTAGGGCTGATGCTAACCCTAACACTAACCCTAACACTATCCTAGAGCTGATGCTAACCCTAACCCTAACCCTAATACTATCCTAGGGCTGATGCTAACCCTAACCCTAACCCTAACACTCTCCTAGGGCTGATGCTAACCCTAACACTAACACTATCCTAGGGCTGATGCTAACCCTCACCCTACCCCTAACACTATCCTAGGGCTGATGCTAACCCTAACCCTAACGCTAACACTATCCTAGGGCTGAGGCTTACCCTAACCCTAACACTATCCTACGGCTGATGCTAACCCTAACCCTAACCCTAACACTATCCTAAGCCTGATGGTAACCCTAACACTAACACTATCCTAAGCCTGGTGCTAACCCTAACTCTAACCCTAACAGTATCCTAGGGCTGATGCTAACCCTAACCCTAATAATATCCTAGGGCTGATGCTAACACTAACCCTAACCCTAACACTATCCTAGGGCTTATGCTAACCCGAACCCTAACCCTAACACTATCCTAGGGCTGATGCTAACCCTATCCCTAACACTATCCTAGGCCTGATGAGAACCCTAACCCTAACCCTAACACTATCCTAGGGCTGATGCTAACCCTAACCCTAACACTATCCTAGGCCTGATGCTAACCCTAACCCTAACCCTAACACTATCCTAGGGCTGATGCTAACCCTAACCCTAACCCTAACACTATCCTAGGGGTGATGCTAAGCCTAACCCTAACACCATCATAGGCCTGATGATAACCCTAACCCTAACACTAACACTATCCTAGGCCTGATGCTAACCCTAACCCTAACCCTAACACTATCCTAGGGCTGATGCTAACCCTAACCCTAACCCTAACACTATCCTAGGGCTGATTCTAACGCTAACGTTAACCCTAACACTATCCTTGAACTTATGCTAACCCTAACCCTAACCCTATCACTATCCTAGGCCTGATGATAACCCTAACCCTAACCCTAACACTATCCTAGGGCTGATGCTAACCCTAACCCTAACACTATCCTAGGCCTGATGCTAACCCTAACCCTAACCCTAACACTATCCTAGAGTTTATGTTAACCCTAACCCTAACACTATCTTAGGGCTGATGCTAACCCTAACCCTAACCCTAACACTATCCTAGGGCTGATTCTAACCCTAACGCTAAAGCTAACACTATCCTTGAACTTATGCTAACCCTAACCCTAACCCTAACACTATCCTAGGCCTGATGATAACCCTAACCCTGACCCCAACACTATCCTAGGGTTTATGTTAACCCTAACCCTAACACTATCCTAGGGCTGATGCTAACCCTAACCCTAACCCTAACACTATCCTAGGGCGGATGCTAACCCTAACCCTAACCCTAACACTACCCTAGGGCTGATGCTAACCCTAACCCTAACTCTAACACTATCTTAGGGCTGAGGCTAACCCTAACCCTAACACTATCCTACGGCTGATGCTAACCCTAACCTTAACCCTAACACTATCCTAGGGCTGATGCTAACCCTAACCCTGACACTATCCTAGGCCTGATGCTAACCCTAACCCTAACCCTAACACTATCCTAGGGCTGATGCTAACCCTAACCCTAACACTATCCTAGGGCTGATGCTAACCCTAACCCTAACCCTAACACTATCCTTGGGCTGATGGTAACCCTAACCCTAACCCTAACACTATCCTAGGCCTGATGCTAACCCTAACCCTAACACTATCCTAGGGCTGATGCTAACCCTAACCCTAACCCTCACACTATCCTATGCCTGATGCTAACCCTATCCATAACCCTAACACTCTCCTAGGGATGAGGCTAACTCTAACCCTAACACTATCCTAGGGCTGATGCTAACCCTAACCCTAACCCAAACACTATCCTAGGGTTGATGCTAACCCTAACCCTAACACTATCCTAGGGCTGATGCTAACCCTAACCCGAACCCTAACACTATCCTAGGGCAGATGCTAACCCTAACGCTAACGCTAACACTATCCTTGAACTGATGCTAACCCTAACCCTAACCCTAACACTATCCTAGGCCTGATGATAATCCTAACCCTAACCCTAACACTATCCTAGGGTTTATGTTAACCCTAACCATAACACTATCCTAGGGCTGATGCTAACCCTAACCCTAACCCTAACACTATCCTAGGGCTGATGCTAACCCTAACCCTAACCATAACACTATCCTAGGGCTGATGCTAACCCTAACCCTAACACTATCCTAGGCCTGATGCTAACCCTAACCCTAACCCTAACACTATCCTAGGGCTGATGCTAACCCTAACCCTAACACTATCCTAGGGCTGATGCTAACCCTAACCCTAACCCTAACACTATCCTAGGGCTGATGCTAAGTCTAACCCTAACACTATCATAGGCCTGATGATAACCCTAACCCTAACCCTAACACTATCCTAGGCTTATGCTAACCCTAACCCTAACCCTAACACTATCCTAGTGCTGATGCTAACCCTAACCCTAACCCTAACACTATCCTAGGGCTGATTCTAACCCTAACGTTAACCCTAACACTATCCTTGAACTTATGCTACCCTAACCGTAACCCTAACACTATCCTAGGCCTGATGATAACCCTAACCCTAACTCTAACACTATCCTAGGGTTTATGTTAACCTTAACCCTAACACTATCCTAGGGCTGATGCTAACCCTAACCCTAACCCTAACACTATCCTAGGGCGGATGCTAACCCTAACCCTAACACTAACACTATCCTAGGGCTGATGCTAACCCTAACCCTAACTCTAACACTATCTTAGGGCTGAGGCTAACCCTAACCCTAACACTATCCTACGGCTGATGCTAACCCTAACCTTAACCCTAAAACTATCCTAGGGCTGATGCTAACCCTAACCCTGACACTATCCTAGGCCTGATGCTAACCCTAACCCTAACCCTAACACTATCCTAGGGCTGATGCTAACCCTAACCCTAACACTATCCTAGGGCTGATGCTAACCCTAACCCTAACCCTAACACTATCCTAGGGCTGATGCTAACCCTAACCCTAACCCTAACACTATCCTAGGGCTGATGCTAACCCTAACCCTAACACTATCCTAGGCCTGATGAGAACCCTAACCCTAACCCTAACACTATCCTAGGGCTGATGCTAACCATAACCCTAACACTATCCTAGGCCTGATGAGAACCCTAAGCCTAACCCTAATACTATCCTAGGGCTGATGCTAACCCTAACCCTAACACTATCCTTGGGCTGATGCTAACCCTAACCCTAACCCTAACACTATCCTGGGGCTGATGCTAACCCTAACCCTAACACTATCCTAGGCCTGATGCTAACCCTAACCCTAACCCTAACATTATCCCAGGGCTGATGCTAACCCTAACCCTAACACTATCCAAGGTCTGATGCTAACCCTAACAATAACCCTAACATTATCCTAGGGCTGATGCTAACCCTAACCCTAACCCTAACACTATCCTAGGGCTGATGCTAACCCTAACACTAACACTATCCTAGGGCTGATGCTAACCCTCACCCTACCCCTAACACTATCCTAGGGCTGATGCTAACCCTAACCCTAACGCTAACACTATCCTAGGGCTGAGGCTAACCCTAACCCTAACACTATCCTAGGGCTGATGCTAACCCTAACCCTAACGCTAACACTATCCTAGGGCTGAGGCTAACCCTAACCCTAACACTATCCTAAGGCTGATGGTAACCCTAACACTAACACTATCCTAAGCCTGGTGCTAACCCTAACTCGAAAACTAACAGTATACTAGGGCTGATGCTAACCCTAACTCTAATAATATCCTATGGCTGATGCTAACACTAACCCTAACCCTAACACGATCCTAGGGCTGATGCTAACGATAACTCTAACCCTAACACTATCCTAGGGCTGATGCTAACCCTAACCCTAACACTATCCTAGGCCTGATGATAAACCTAACCCTAACCCTAACACTATCCTAGGGCTGATGCTAACCCTAACCCTAACACTATCATAGGCCTGATGCTAACCCTAACCCTAACCCTAACACTATCCTAGGGCTGATGCTAACCCTAACCCTAACCCTAACACTATCCTAGGCCTGATGATAACAATATCCCTAACCATAACACTCTCCTAGGGTTGATGCTATCCCTAACCCTAACACTATCCTAGGGCTGATGCTAACCCTAACCCTAACCCTAACACTATCCTAGGGCTGATGCTAACCCTAACCCTAACACTATCCTAGGGCTGATGCTAACCCTAACCCTAACCCTAACACTATCCTAGGGCTGATGCTAACCCTAACCCTAACACTATCCTAGGGCTGATGCTAACCCTAACCATAACCCTAACACTATGCTAGGGCTGATGCTAACCCTTACACTAACACTATCCTAGGGCTGATGCTAACCCTAACCCTAACCTTAACATTATCCCAGGGCTGATGCTAACCCTAAACCTAACACTATCCTAGGGCTGATGCTAACCCTAACCCTAACCCTAACACTATCCTAGGGCTGATGCTAACCCTAACCCTAACACTAATAATATCCTAGGTCTGATGCTAACCCTAACCCTAAGCCTAACACTATCCTAGGGCTGATGCTAACCCTAACACTAACACTATCCTAGGGCTGATGCTAACCCTCATCCTACGCCTAACACTATCCTAGGGCTGATGCTAACCCTAACCCTAACGCTAACACTATCCTAGGGCTGAGGCTAACCCTAACCCTAACACTATCCTACGGCTGATGCTAACCCTAACCCTAACCCTAACACTATCCTAAGGCTGATGGTAACCCTAACACTAACACTATCCTAAGCCTGGTGCTAACCCTAACTCTAACCCTAACAGTATCCTAGGGCTGATGCTAACCCTAACCCTAATAATATCTTAGGGCTGCTTCTAACACTAACCCTAACCCTAACACTATCCTAGGGCTGATGCTAACCCTAACCCTAACCCTAACACTATCCTAGGGCTGATGCTAACCCTAACCCTAGCACTATCTTAGGCCTGATGATAACCCTAACCCTAACCCTCACACTATCCTAGGGCTGATGCTAACCCTAACCCTAACACTATCCTAGGCCTGATGCTAACCCTAACCCTAACCCTAACACTATCCTAGGGCTGATGCTAACCGTAACCCTAACACTATCCTAGGGCTGATGCTAACCCTAACCCTAACACTATCATAGGCCTGATGATAACCCTAACCCTAACCCTAACACTATCCTAGGGCTGATGCTAACCCTAACCCTAACACGATCCTAGGCCTGATGCTAACCCTAACCCTAACCCTAACACTATCCCAGGGTTTATGTTAACCCGAACCCTAACACTATCCTAGGGCTGATGCTATCCCTAACCCTAACCCTAACACTATCCTAGGGCTGATTCTAACCCTAACGCTAACCCTAACACTATCCTTGAACTTATGCTAACCCTAACCCTAACCCTAACACTATCCTAGGCCTGATGATAACCCTAACCCTAACCCTAACACTATCCTAGGGTTTATGTTAACCCTAACCCTAACACTATCCTAGGGCTGATGCTAACCCTAACCCTAACCCTAACACTATCCTAGAGCTGATGCTAACCCTAACCCTAACCCTAATACTATCCTAGGGCTGATGCTAACCCTAACCCTAACACGATCCTAGGCCTGATGCTAACCCTAACCCTAACCCTAACACTATCCCAGGGTTTATGTTAACCCTAACCCTAACACTATCCTAGGGCTGATGCTAACCCTAACCCTAACCCTAAAACTATCCTAGAGCTGATGCTAACCCTAACCCTAACCCTAATACTATCCTAGGGCTGATGCTAACCCTAACTCTAACCCTAACACTATCCTAGGGCTGATGCTAACCCTAACACTAACACTATCCTAGGGCTGATGCTAACCCTCACCCTACCCCTAACACTATCCTAGGGCTGATGCTAACCCTAACCCTAACGCTAACACTATCCTAGGGCTGAGGCTAACCCTAACCCTAACACTATCCTACGGCTGATGCTAACCCTAACCCTAACCCTAACACTATCCTAAGCCTGATGGTAACCCTAACACTAACACTATCCTAAGCCTGGTGCTAACCCTAACTCTAACCCTAACAGTATCCTAGGGCTGATGCTAACCCTAACCCTAATAATATCCTAGGGCTGATGCTAACACTAACGCTAACCCTAACACTATCCTAGGGCTGATGCTAACCCGAACCCTAACCCTATCACTATCCTAGGGCTGATGCTAACCCTAACCCTAACACTATCCTAGGCCTGATGCTAACCCTAACCCTAACCCTAACACTATCCTAGGGCTGATGCTAACCCTAACCCTAACCCTAACACTATCCTAGGGCTGATGCTAAGCCTAACCCTAACACTATCATAGGCCTGATGATAACCCTAACCCTAACACTAACACTATCCTAGGCCTGATGCTAACCCTAACCCTAACCCTAACACTATCCTAGGGCTGATGCTAACCCTAACCCTAACCCTAACACTATCCTAGGGCTGATTCTAACCCTAACGTTAACCCTAACACTATCCTTGAACTTATGCTAACCCTAACCCTAACCCTAACACTATCCTAGGGTTTATGTTAACCCTAACCCTAACACTATCTTAGGGCTGATGCTAACCCTAACCCTAACCCTAACACTATCCTAGGGCTGATTCTAACCCTAACGCTAAACCTAACACTATCCTTGAACTTATGCTAACCCTAACCCTAACCCTAACACTATCCTAGGCCTGATGATAACCCTAACCCTGACCCCAACACTATCCTAGGGTTTATGTTAACCCTAACCCTAACACTATCCTAGGGCTGATGCTAACCCTAACCCTAACCCTAACACTATCCTAGGGCGGATGCTAACCCTAACCCTAACCCTAACACTACCCTAGGGCTGATGCTAACCCTAACCCTAACACTATCCTAGGGCTGATGCTAACCCTAACCCTAACCCTAACACTATCCTAGGGCTGATGCTAACCCTAACCCTAACCCTAATACTATCCTAGGTCTGATGCTAACCCTAAGCCTAACCCTAACACTATCCTAGGGCTGATGCTAACCCTAACACTAACACTATCCTAGGGCTGATGCTAACCCTCACCCTACCCCTAACACTATCCTAGGGCTGATGCTAACCCTAACCCTAACGCTAACACTATCCTAGGGCTGAGGCTAACCCTAACCCTAACACTATCCTACGGCTGATGCTAACCCTAACCCTAACCCTAGCACTATCCTAAGGCTGATGGTAACCCTAACACTAACACTATCCTAAGCCTGGTGCTAACCCTAACTCTAACCCTAACAGTATCCTAGGGCTGATGCTAACCCTACCCCTAATAATATCCTAGGGCTGATTCTAACACTAACCCTAACCCTAACACTATCCTAGGGCTGATGCTAACCCTAACCCTAACCCTAACACTATCCTAGGGCTGATGCTAACCCTAACCCTAGCACTATCCTAGGCCTGATGATAACCCTAACCCTAACCCTAACACTATCCTAGGGCTGATGCTAACCCTAACCCTAACACTATCCTAGGCCTGATGCTAACCCTAACCCTAACCCTAACACTATCCTAGGGCTGATGCTAACCGTAACCCTAACACTATCCTAGGGCTGATGCTAACCCTAACCCTAACACTATCATAGGCCTGATGATAACCCTAACCCTAACCCTAACACTATCCTAGGGCTGATGCTAACCCTAACCTTAACACGATCCTAGGCCTGATGCTAACCCTAACCCTAACCCTAACACTATCCCAGGGTTTATGTTAACCCTAACCCTAACACTATCCTAGGGCTGATGCTAACCCTAACCCTAACCCTAACACTATCCTAGGGCTGATTCTAACCCTAACGCTAACCCTAACACTATCCTTGAACTTATGCTAACCCTAACCCTAACCCTAACACTATCCTAGGCCGGATGATAACCCTAACCCTAACCCTAACACTATCCTAGGGTTTATGTTAACCCTAACCCTAACACTATCCTAGGGCTGATGCTAACCCTAACCCTAACCCTAACACTATCCTAGAGCTGATGCTAACCCTAACCCTAACCTTAATACTATCCTAGGGCTGATGCTAACCCTAACCCTAACACGATCCTAGGCCTGATGCTAACCCTAAAACTAACCCGAACACTATCCCAGGGTTTATGTTAACCCTAACCCTAACACTATCCTAGGGCTGATGCTAACCCTAACCCTAACCCTAACACTATCCTAGAGCTGATGCTAACCCTAACCCTAACCCTAATACTATCCTAGGGCTGATGCTAACCCTAACCCTAACCCTAACACTATCCTAGGGCTAATGCTAACCCTAACACTAACACTATCCTAGGGCTGATGCTAACCCTCACCCTACCCCTAACACTATCCTAGGGCTGATGCTAACCCTAACCCTAACGCTAACACTATCCTAGGGCTGAGGCTAACCCTAACCCTAACACTATCCTACGGCTGATGCTAACCCTAACCCTAACCCTAACACTATCCTAAGCCTGATGGTAACCCTAACACTAACACTATCCTAAGCCTGGTGCTAACCCTAACTCTAACCCTAACAGTATCCTAGGGCTGATGCTAACCCTAACCCTAATAATATCCTAGGGCTGATGCTAACACTAACCCTAACCCTAACACTATCCTAGGCCTGATGCTAACCCGAACCCTAACACTAACACTATCCTAGGGCTGATGCTAACCCTAACCCTAACACTATCCTAGGCCTGATGAGAACCCTAACCCTAACCCTAACACTATCCTAGGGCTGATGCTAACCCTAACCCTAACACTATCCTAGGCCTGATGCTAACCCTAACCCTAACCCTAACACTATCCTAGGGCTGATGCTAACCCTAACCCTAACCCTAACACTATCCTAGGGCTGATGCTAAGCCTAACCCTAACACTATCATAGGCCTGATGATAACCCTAACCCCAACACTAACACTATCCTAGGCCTGATGCTAACCCTAACCCTAACCCTAACACTATCCTAGGGCTGATGCTAACCCTAACCCTAACCCTAACACTATCCTAGGGCTGATTCTAACCCTAACGTTAACCCTAACACTATCCTTGAACTTATGCTAACCCTAACCCTAACCCTATCACTATAATAGGCCTGATGATAACCCTAACACTAACCCTAACACTATCCTAGGGCTGATGCTAACCCTAACCCTAACACTATCCTAGGCCTGATGCTATCCCTAACCCTAACCCTAACACTATCCTAGGGTTTATGTTAACCCTAACCCTAACACTATCTTAGGGCTGATGCTAACCCTAAGCCTAACCCTAACACTATCCTAGGGCTGATTCTAACCCTAACGCTAAACCTAACACTATCCTTGAACTTATGCTAACCCTAACCCTAACCCTAACACTATCCTAAGCCTGATGATAACCCTAACCCTGACCCCAACACTATCCTAGGGTTTATGTTAACCCTAACCCTAACACTATCCTAGGGCGGATGCTAACCCTAACCCTAACCCTAACACTACCCTAGGGCTGATGCTAACCCTAACCCTAACACTATCCTAGGGCTGATGCTAACCCTAACCCTAACACTAACACTATCCTAGGGCTGATGCTAACCCTAACCCTAACCCTAATACTATCCTAGGTCTGATGCTAACCCTAACCCTAACCCTAACACTATCCTAGGGCTGATGCTAACCCTAATACTAACACTATCCTTGGGCTGATGCTAACCCTCACCCTACCCCTAACACTATCCTAGGGCTGATGCTAACCCTAACCCTAACGCTAACACTATCCTAGGGCTGAGGCTAACCCTAACCCTAACACTATCCTATGGCTGATGCTAACCCTAACCCTAACCCTAACACTATCCTAAGGCTGATGGTAACCCTAACACTAACACTATCCTAAGCCTGGTGCTAACCCTAACTCTAACCCTAACAGTATCCTAGGGCTGATGCTAACCCTAACCCTAATAATATCCTAGGGCTGATTCTAACACTAACCCTAACCCTAACACTATCCTATGGCTGATGCTAACCCTAACCCTAGCACTATCCTAGGCCTGATGATAACCCTAACCCTAACCCTAACACTATCCTAGGCTTGATGCTAACCCTAACCCTAACCCTAACACTATCCTAGGGCTGATGCTGACCGTAACCCTAACACTATCCTAGGGCTGATGCTAACCCTAACCCTAACACTATCATAGGCCTGATGATAATCATAACCCTAACCCTAACACTATCCTATGGCTGATGCTAACCCTAACCCTAACACTATCCTAGGCCTGATGATAACCCTAACCCTAACCCTAACACTATCCTAGGGTTTATGTTAACCCTAACCCTAACACTATCCTAGGGCTGATGCTAACCCTAACCCTAACCCTAACACTATCCTAGAGCTGATGCTAACCCTAACCCTAACCCTAATACTATCCTAGGGCTGATGCTAACCCTAACCCTAACACGATCCTAGGCCTGATGCTAACCCTAAAACTAACCCTAACACTATCCCAGGGTTTATGTTAACCCTAACCCTAACACTCTCCTAGGGCTGATGCTAACCCTAACCCTAACCCTAACACTATCCTAGAGCTGATGCTAACCCTAACCCTAACCCTAATACTATCCTAGGGCTGATGCTAACCCTAACCCTAACCCTAACACTATCCTAGGGCTGATGCTAACCCTAACACTAACACTATCCTAGGGCTGATGCTAACCCTCACCCTACCCCTAACACTATCCTAGGGCTGATGCTAACCCTAACCCTAACCCTAACACTATCCTAGGGCTGATGCTAACCCTAACCCTAACACTATCCTAGGGCTGATGCTAACCCTAACCATAACCCTAACACTATGCTAGGGCTGATGCTAACCCTTACACTAACACTATCCTAGGGCTGATGCTAACCCTAACCCTAACCTTAACATTATCCCAGGGCTGATGCTAACCCTAACCCTAACACTATCCTAGGGCTGATGCTAACCCTATCCCTAACCCTAACACTATCCTAGGGCTGATGCTAACCCTAACCCTAACACTAATACTATCCTAGGTCTGATGCTAACCCTAACCCTAAGCCTAACACTATCCTAGGGCTGATGCTAACTCTAACACTAACACTATCCTAGGGCTGATGCTAACCCTCATCCTACGCCTAACACTATCCTAGGGCTGATGCTAACCCTAACCCTAACGCTAACACTATCCTAGGGCTGAGGCTAACCCTAACCCTAACACTATCCTACGGCTGATGCTAACCCTAACCCTAACCCTAACACTATCCTAAGGCTGATGGTAACCCTAACACTAACACTATCCTAAGCCTGGTGCTAACCCTAACTCTAACCCTAACAGTATCCTAGGGCTGATGCTAACCCTAACCCTAATAATATCTTAGGACTGATTCTAACACTAACCCTAACCCTAACACTATCCTAGGGCTGATGCTAACCCTAACCCTAACCCTAACACTATCCTAGGGCTGATGCTAACCCTAACCCTAGCACTATCCTAGGCCTGATGATAACCCTAACCCTAACCCTCACACTATCCTAGGGCTGATGCTAACCCTAACCCTAACACTATCCTAGGCCTGATGCTAACCCTAACCCTAACCCTAACACTATCCTAGGGCTGATGCTAACCGTAACCCTAACACTATCCTAGGGCTGATGCTAACCCTAACCCTAACACTATCATAGGCCTGATGATAACCCTAACCCTAACCCTAACACTATCCTAGGGCTGATGCTAACCCTAACCCTAACACGATCCTAGGCCTGATGCTAACCCTAACCCTAACCCTAACACTATCCCAGGGTTTATGTTAACCCGAACCCTAACACTATCCTAGGGCTGATGCTATCCCTAACCCTAACCCTAACACTATCCTAGGGCTGATTCTAACCCTAACGCTAACCCTAACACTATCCTTGAACTTATGCTAACCCTAACCCTAACCCTAACACTATCCTAGGCCTGATGATAACCCTAACCCTAACCCTAACACTATCCTAGGGTTTATGTTAACCCTAACCCTAACACTATCCTAGGGCTGATGCTAACCCTAACCCTAACCCTAACACTGTCCTAGAGCTGATGCTAACCCTAACCCTAACCCTAATACTATCCTAGGGCTGATGCTAACCCTAACCCTAACACGATCCTAGGCCTGATGCTAACCCTAACCCTAACCCTAACACTATCCCAGGGTTTATGTTAACCCTAACCCTAACACTATCCTAGAGCTGATGCTAACCCTAACCCAAACCCTAAAACTATCCTAGAGCTGATGCTAACCCTAACCCTAACCCTAATACTATCCTAGGGCTGATGCTAACCCTAACTCTAACCCTAACACTATCCTAGGGCTGATGCTAACCCTAACACTAACACTATCCTAGGGCTGATGCTAACCCTCACCCTACCCCTAACACTATCCTAGGGCTGATGCTAACCCTAACGCTAACGCTAACACTATCCTAGGGCTGAGGCTAACCCTAACCCTAACACTATCCTACGGCTGATGCTAACCCTAACCCTAACCCTAACACTATCCTAAGCCTGATGGTAACCCTAACACTAACACTATCCTAAGCCTGGTGCTAACCCTAACTCTAACCCTAACAGTATCCTAGGGCTGATGCTAACACTAACGCTAACCCTAACACTATCCTAGGGCTGATGCTAACCCGAACCCTAACCCTATCACTATCCTAGGGCTGATGCTAACCCTAACCGTAACACTATCCTAGGCCTGATGAGAACCCTAACCCTAACCCTAACACTATCCTAGGGCTGATGCTAACCCTAACCCTAACACTATCCTAGGCCTGATGCTAACCATAACCCTAACCCTAACACTATCCTAGGGCTGATGCTAACCCTAACCCTAACCCTAACACTATCCTAGGGCTGATGCTAAGCCTAACCCTAACACTATCATAGGCCTGATGATAACCCTAACCCTAACACTAACACTATCCTAGGCCTGATGCTAACCCTAACCCTAACCCTAACACTATCCTAGGGCTGATGCTAACCCTAACCCTAACCCTAACACTATCCTAGGGCTGATTCTAACCCTAACGCTAAACCTAACACTATCCTTGAACTTATGCTAACCCTAACCCTAACCCTAACACTATCCTAGGCCTGATGATAACCCTAACCCTGACCCCAACACTATCCTAGGGTTTATGTTAACCCTAACCCTAACACTATCCTAGGGCTGATGCTAACCCTAACCCTAACCCTAACACTATCCTAGGGCGGATGCTAACCCTAACCCTAACCCTAACACTACCCTAGGGCTGATGCTAACCCTAACCCTAACACTATCCTAGGGCTGATGCTAACCCTAACCCTAACCCTAACACTATCCTAGGGCTGATGCTAACCCTAACCCTAACCCTAATACTATCCTAGGTCTGATGCTAACCCTAACCCTAACCCTAACACTATCCTAGGGCTGATGCTAACCCTAACACTAACACTATCCTAGGGCTGATGCTAACCCTCACCCTACGCCTAACACTATCCTAGGGCTGATGCTAACCCTAACCCTAACGCTAACACTATCCTAGGGCTGAGGCTAACCCTAACCCTAACACTATCCTACGGCTGATGCTAACCCTAACCCTAACCCTAACACTATCCTAAGGCTGATGGTAACCCTAACACTAACACTATCCTAAGCCTGGTGCTAACCCTAACTCTAACCCTAACAGTATCCTAGGGCTGATGCTAACCCTAACCCTAATAATATCCTAGGGCTGATTCTAACACTAACCCTAACCCTAACACTATCCTAGGGCTGATGCTAACCCTAACCCTAACCCTAACACTATCCTAGGGCTGATGCTAACCCTAACCCTAGCACTATCCTAGGCCTGATGATAACCCTAACCCTAACCCTAACACTATCCTAGGGCTGATGCTAACCCTAACCCTAACACTATCCTAGGCCTGATGCTAACCCTAACCCTAACCCTAACACTATCCTAGGGCTGATGCTAACCGTAACCCTAACACTATCCTAGGGCTGATGCTAACCCTAACCCTAACACTATCATAGGCCTGATGATAACCCTAACCCTAACCCTAACACTATCCTAGGGCTGATGCTAACCCTAACCCTAACACGATCCTAGGCCTGATGCTAACCCTAACCCTAACCCTAACACTATCCCAGGGTTTATGTTAACCCTAACCCTAACACTATCCTAGGGCTGATGCTAACCCTAACCCTAACCCTAACACTATCCTAGGGCTGATTCTAACCCTAACGCTAACCCTAACACTATCCTTGAACTTATGCTAACCCTAACCCTAACCCTAACACTATCCTAGGCCGGATGATAACCCTAACCCTAACCCTAACACTATCCTAGGGTTTATGTTAACCCTAACCCTAACACTATCCTAGGGCTGATGCTAACCCTAACCCTAACCCTAACACTATCCTAGAGCTGATGCTAACCCTAACCCTAACCTTAATACTATCCTAGGGCTGATGCTAACCCTAACCCTAACACGATCCTAGGCCTGATGCTAACCCTAAAACTAACCCGAACACTATCCCAGGGTTTATGTTAACCCTAACCCTAACACTATCCTAGGGCTGATGCTAACCCTAACCCTAACCCTAACACTATCCTAGAGCTGATGCTAACCCTAACCCTAACCCTAATACTATCCTAGGGCTGATGCTAACCCTAACCCTAACCCTAACACTATCCTAGGGCTGATGCTAACCCTAACACTAACACTATCCTAGGGCTGATGCTAACCCTCACCCTACCCCTAACACTATCCTAGGGCTGATGCTAACCCTAACCCTAACGCTAACACTATCCTAGGGCTGAGGCTAACCCTAACCCTAACACTATCCTACGGCTGATGCTAACCCTAACCCTAACCCTAACACTATCCTAAGCCTGATGGTAACCCTAACACTAACACTATCCTAAGCCTGGTGCTAACCCTAACTCTAACCCTAACAGTATCCTAGGGCTGATGCTAACCCTAACCCTAATAATATCCTAGGGCTGATGCTAACACTAACCCTAACCCTAACACTATCCTAGGGCTGATGCTAACCCGAACCCTAACACTAACACTATCCTAGGGCTGATGCTAACCCTAACCCTAACACTATCCTAGGCCTGATGAGAACCCTAACCCTAACCCTAACACTATCCTAGGGCTGATGCTAACCCTAACCCTAACACTATCCTAGGCCTGATGCTAACCCTAACCCTAACCCTAACACTATCCTAGGGCTGATGCTAACCCTAACCCTAACCCTAACACTATCCTAGGGCTGATGCTAAGCCTAACCCTAACACTATCATAGCCCTGATGATAACCCTAACCCCAACACTAACACTATCCTAGGCCTGATGCTAACCCTAACCCTAACCCTAACACTATCCTAGGGCTGATGCTAACCCTAACCCTAACCCTAACACTATCCTAGGGCTGATTCTAACCCTAACGTTAACCCTAACACTATCCTTGAACTTATGCTAACCCTAACCCTAACCCTATCACTATCCTAGGCCTGATGATAACCCTAACACTAACCCTAACACTATCCTAGGGCTGATGCTAACCCTAACCCTAACACTATCCTAGGCCTGATGCTATCCCTAACCCTAACCCTAACACTATCCTAGGGTTTATGTTAACCCTAACCCTAACACTATCTTAGGGCTGATGCTAACCCTAAGCCTAACCCTAACACTATCCTAGGGCTGATTCTAACCCTAACGCTAAACCTAACACTATCCTTGAACTTATGCTAACCCTAACCCTAACCCTAACACTATCCTAAGCCTGATGATAACCCTAACCCTGACCCCAACACTATCCTAGGGTTTATGTTAACCCTAACCCTAACACTATCCTAGGGCGGATGCTAACCCTAACCCTAACCCTAACACTACCCTAGGGCTGATGCTAACCCTAACCCTAACACTATCCTAGGGCTGATGCTAACCCTAACCCTAACACTAACACTATCCTAGGGCTGATGCTAACCCTAACCCTAACCCTAATACTATCCTAGGTCTGATGCTAACCCTAACCCTAACCCTAACACTATCCTAGGGCTGATGCTAACCCTAACACTAACACTATCCTAGGGCTGATGCTAACCCTCACCCTACGCCTAACACTATCCTAGGGCTGATGCTAACCCTAACCCTAACGCTAACACTATCCTAGGGCTGAGGCTAACCCTAACCCTAACACTATCCTACGGCTGATGCTAACCCTAACCCTAACCCTAACACTATCCTAAGGCTGATGGTAACCCTAACACTAACACTATCCTAAGCCTGGTGCTAACCCTAACTCTAACCCTAACAGTATCCTAGGGCTGATGCTAACCCTAACCCTAATAATATCCTAGGGCTGATTCTAACACTAACCCTAACCCTAACACTATCCTATGGCTGATGCTAACCCTAACCCTAGCACTATCCTAGGCCTGATGATAACCCTAACCCTAACCCTAACACTATCCTAGGCTTGATGCTAACCCTAACCCTAACCCTAACACTATCCTAGGGCTGATGCTTACCGTAACCCTAACACTATCCTAGGGCTGATGCTAACCCTAACCCTAACACTATCATAGGCCTGATGATAATCATAACCCTAACACTAACAATATCCTAGGGCTGATGCGAACCCTAACCCTAACACGATCCTAGGCCTGATGATAACCCTAACCCTAACCCTAACACTATCCCAGGGTTTATGTTAACCCTAACCCTAACACTATCCTAGGGCTGATGCTAACCCTAACCCTAACCCTAACACTATCCTAGGGCTGATTCTAACCCTAACGCTAGCCCCAACACTATCCTTGAACTTATGCTAACCCTAACCCTAACCCTAACACTATCCTAGGCCTGATGATAACCCTAACCCTAACCCTAACACTATCCTAGGGTTTATGTTAACCCTAACCCTAACACTATCCTAGGGCTGATGCTAACCCTAACCCTAACCCTAACACTATCCTAGAGCTGATGCTAACCCTAACCCTAACCCTAATACTATCCTAGGGCTGATGCTAACCCTAACCCTAACACGATCCTAGGCCTGATGCTAACCCTAAAACTAACCCTAACACTATCCCAGGGTTTATGTTAACCCTAACCCTAACACTATCCTAGGGCTGATGCTAACCCTAACCCTAACCCTAACACTATCCTAGAGCTGATGCTAACCCTAACCCTAACCCTAATACTATCCTAGGGCTGATGCTAACCCTAACCCTAACACTAACACTATCCTAGGGCTGATGCTAACCCTAACACTAACACTATCCTAGGGCTGATGCTAACCCTCACCCTACCCCTAACACTATCCTAGGGCTGATGCTAACCCTAACCCTAATGCTAACACTATCCTAGGGCTGAGGCTAACCCTAACCCTAACACTATCCTACGGCTGATGCTAACCCTAACCCTAACCCTAACACTATCCTAAGCCTGATGGTAACCCTAACACTAACACTATCCTAAGCCTGGTGCTAACCCTAACTCTAACCCTAACAGTATCCTAGGGCTGATGCTAACCCTAACCCTAATAATATCCTAGGGCTGATGCTAACACTAACCCTAACCCTAACACTATCCTAGGGCTGATGCTAACCCGAACCCTAACCCTAACACTATCCTAGGGCTGATGCTAACCCTAACCCTAACACTATCCTAGGCCTGATGAGAACCCTAACCCTAACCCTAACACTATCCTAGGGCTGATGCTAACCCTAACCCTAACACTATCCTAGGCCTGATGCTAACCCTAACCCTAACCCTAACACTATCCTAGGGCTGATGCTAACCCTAACCCTAACCCTAACACTATCCTAGGGCTGATGCTAAGCCTAACCCTAACACTATCATAGGCCTGATGATAACCCTAACCCTAACACTAACACTATCCTAGGCCTGATGCTAACCCTAACCCTAACCCTAACACTATCCTAGGGCTGATGCTAACCCTAACCCTAACCCTAACACTATCCTAGGGCTGATGCTAACCCTAACCCTAACACTATCCTAGGCCTGATGCTATCCCTAACCCTAACCCTAACACTATCCTAGGGTTTATGTTAACCCTAACCCTAACACTATCTTAGGGCTGATGCTAACCCTAAGCCTAACCCTAACACTATCCTAGGGCTGATTCTAACCCTAACGCTAAACCTAACACTATCCTTGAACTTATGCTAACCCTAACCCTAACCCTAACACTATCCTAAGCCTGATGATAACCCTAACCCTGACCCCAACACTATCCTAGGGTTTATGTTAACCCTAACCCTAACACTATCCTAGGGCGGATGCTAACCCTAACCCTAACCCTAACACTACCCTAGGGCTGATGCTAACCCTAACCCTAACACTATCCTAGGGCTGATGCTAACCCTAACCCTAACACTAACACTATCCTAGGGCTGATGCTAACCCTAACCCTAACCCTAATACTATCCTAGGTCTGATGCTAACCCTAACCCTAACCCTAACACTATCCTAGGGCTGATGCTAACCCTAATACTAACACTATCCTTGGGCTGATGCTAACCCTCACCCTACCCCTAACACTATCCTAGGGCTGATGCTAACCCTAACCCTAACGCTAACACTATCCTAGGGCTGAGGCTAACCCTAACCCTAACACTATCCTATGGCTGATGCTAACCCTAACCCTAACCCTAACACTATCCTAAGGCTGATGGTAACCCTAACACTAACACTATCCTAAGCCTGGTGCTAACCCTAACTCTAACCCTAACAGTATCCTAGGGCTGATGCTAACCCTAACCCTAATAATATCCTAGGGCTGATTCTAACACTAACCCTAACCCTAACACTATCCTATGGCTGATGCTAACCCTAACCCTAGCACTATCCTAGGCCTGATGATAACCCTAACCCTAACCCTAACACTATCCTAGGCTTGATGCTAACCCTAACCCTAACCCTAACACTATCCTAGGGCTGATGCTGACCGTAACCCTAACACTATCCTAGGGCTGATGCTAACCCTAACCCTAACACTATCATAGGCCTGATGATAATCATAACCCTAACCCTAACACTATCCTATGGCTGATGCTAACCCTAACCCTAACACTATCCTAGGCCTGATGATAACCCTAACCCTAACCCTAACACTATCCTAGGGTTTATGTTAACCCTAACCCTAACACTATCCTAGGGCTGATGCTAACCCTAACCCTAACCCTAACACTATCCTAGAGCTGATGCTAACCCTAACCCTAACCCTAATACTATCCTAGGGCTGATGCTAACCCTAACCCTAACACGATCCTAGGCCTGATGCTAACCCTAAAACTAACCCTAACACTATCCCAGGGTTTATGTTAACCCTAACCCTAACACTCTCCTAGGGCTGATGCTAACCCTAACCCTAACCCTAACACTATCCTAGAGCTGATGCTAACCCTAACCCTAACCCTAATACTATCCTAGGGCTGATGCTAACCCTAACCCTAACCCTAACACTATCCTAGGGCTGATGCTAACCCTAACACTAACACTATCCTAGGGCTGATGCTAACCCTCACCCTACCCCTAACACTATCCTAGGGCTGATGCTAACCCTAACCCTAACCCTAACACTATCCTAGGGCTGATGCTAACCCTAACCCTAACACTATCCTAGGGCTGATGCTAACCCTAACCATAACCCTAACACTATGCTAGGGCTGATGCTAACCCTTACACTAACACTATCCTAGGGCTGATGCTAACCCTAACCCTAACCTTAACATTATCCCAGGGCTGATGCTAACCCTAACCCTAACACTATCCTAGGGCTGATGCTAACCCTATCCCTAACCCTAACACTATCCTAGGGCTGATGCTAACCCTAACCCTAACACTAATACTATCCTAGGTCTGATGCTAACCCTAACCCTAAGCCTAACACTATCCTAGGGCTGATGCTAACTCTAACACTAACACTATCCTAGGGCTGATGCTAACCCTCATCCTACGCCTAACACTATCCTAGGGCTGATGCTAACCCTAACCCTAACGCTAACACTATCCTAGGGCTGAGGCTAACCCTAACCCTAACACTATCCTACGGCTGATGCTAACCCTAACCCTAACCCTAACACTATCCTAAGGCTGATGGTAACCCTAACACTAACACTATCCTAAGCCTGGTGCTAACCCTAACTCTAACCCTAACAGTATCCTAGGGCTGATGCTAACCCTAACCCTAATAATATCTTAGGACTGATTCTAACACTAACCCTAACCCTAACACTATCCTAGGGCTGATGCTAACCCTAACCCTAACCCTAACACTATCCTAGGGCTGATGCTAACCCTAACCCTAGCACTATCCTAGGCCTGATGATAACCCTAACCCTAACCCTCACACTATCCTAGGGCTGATGCTAACCCTAACCCTAACACTATCCTAGGCCTGATGCTAACCCTAACCCTAACCCTAACACTATCCTAGGGCTGATGCTAACCGTAACCCTAACACTATCCTAGGGCTGATGCTAACCCTAACCCTAACACTATCATAGGCCTGATGATAACCCTAACCCTAACCCTAACACTATCCTAGGGCTGATGCTAACCCTAACCCTAACACGATCCTAGGCCTGATGCTAACCCTAACCCTAACCCTAACACTATCCCAGGGTTTATGTTAACCCGAACCCTAACACTATCCTAGGGCTGATGCTATCCCTAACCCTAACCCTAACACTATCCTAGGGCTGATTCTAACCCTAACGCTAACCCTAACACTATCCTTGAACTTATGCTAACCCTAACCCTAACCCTAACACTATCCTAGGCCTGATGATAACCCTAACCCTAACCCTAACACTATCCTAGGGTTTATGTTAACCCTAACCCTAACACTATCCTAGGGCTGATGCTAACCCTAACCCTAACCCTAACACTGTCCTAGAGCTGATGCTAACCCTAACCCTAACCCTAATACTATCCTAGGGCTGATGCTAACCCTAACCCTAACACGATCCTAGGCCTGATGCTAACCCTAACCCTAACCCTAACACTATCCCAGGGTTTATGTTAACCCTAACCCTAACACTATCCTAGAGCTGATGCTAACCCTAACCCAAACCCTAAAACTATCCTAGAGCTGATGCTAACCCTAACCCTAACCCTAATACTATCCTAGGGCTGATGCTAACCCTAACTCTAACCCTAACACTATCCTAGGGCTGATGCTAACCCTAACACTAACACTATCCTAGGGCTGATGCTAACCCTCACCCTACCCCTAACACTATCCTAGGGCTGATGCTAACCCTAACGCTAACGCTAACACTATCCTAGGGCTGAGGCTAACCCTAACCCTAACACTATCCTACGGCTGATGCTAACCCTAACCCTAACCCTAACACTATCCTAAGCCTGATGGTAACCCTAACACTAACACTATCCTAAGCCTGGTGCTAACCCTAACTCTAACCCTAACAGTATCCTAGGGCTGATGCTAACACTAACGCTAACCCTAACACTATCCTAGGGCTGATGCTAACCCGAACCCTAACCCTATCACTATCCTAGGGCTGATGCTAACCCTAACCGTAACACTATCCTAGGCCTGATGAGAACCCTAACCCTAACCCTAACACTATCCTAGGGCTGATGCTAACCCTAACCCTAACACTATCCTAGGCCTGATGCTAACCATAACCCTAACCCTAACACTATCCTAGGGCTGATGCTAACCCTAACCCTAACCCTAACACTATCCTAGGGCTGATGCTAAGCCTAACCCTAACACTATCATAGGCCTGATGATAACCCTAACCCTAACACTAACACTATCCTAGGCCTGATGCTAACCCTAACCCTAACCCTAACACTATCCTAGGGCTGATGCTAACCCTAACCCTAACCCTAACACTATCCTAGGGCTGATTCTAACCCTAACGCTAAACCTAACACTATCCTTGAACTTATGCTAACCCTAACCCTAACCCTAACACTATCCTAGGCCTGATGATAACCCTAACCCTGACCCCAACACTATCCTAGGGTTTATGTTAACCCTAACCCTAACACTATCCTAGGGCTGATGCTAACCCTAACCCTAACCCTAACACTATCCTAGGGCGGATGCTAACCCTAACCCTAACCCTAACACTACCCTAGGGCTGATGCTAACCCTAACCCTAACACTATCCTAGGGCTGATGCTAACCCTAACCCTAACCCTAACACTATCCTAGGGCTGATGCTAACCCTAACCCTAACCCTAATACTATCCTAGGTCTGATGCTAACCCTAACCCTAACCCTAACACTATCCTAGGGCTGATGCTAACCCTAACACTAACACTATCCTAGGGCTGATGCTAACCCTCACCCTACGCCTAACACTATCCTAGGGCTGATGCTAACCCTAACCCTAACGCTAACACTATCCTAGGGCTGAGGCTAACCCTAACCCTAACACTATCCTACGGCTGATGCTAACCCTAACCCTAACCCTAACACTATCCTAAGGCTGATGGTAACCCTAACACTAACACTATCCTAAGCCTGGTGCTAACCCTAACTCTAACCCTAACAGTATCCTAGGGCTGATGCTAACCCTAACCCTAATAATATCCTAGGGCTGATTCTAACACTAACCCTAACCCTAACACTATCCTAGGGCTGATGCTAACCCTAACCCTAACCCTAACACTATCCTAGGGCTGATGCTAACCCTAACCCTAGCACTATCCTAGGCCTGATGATAACCCTAACCCTAACCCTAACACTATCCTAGGGCTGATGCTAACCCTAACCCTAACACTATCCTAGGCCTGATGCTAACCCTAACCCTAACCCTAACACTATCCTAGGGCTGATGCTAACCGTAACCCTAACACTATCCTAGGGCTGATGCTAACCCTAACCCTAACACTATCATAGGCCTGATGATAACCCTAACCCTAACCCTAACACTATCCTAGGGCTGATGCTAACCCTAACCCTAACACGATCCTAGGCCTGATGCTAACCCTAACCCTAACCCTAACACTATCCCAGGGTTTATGTTAACCCTAACCCTAACACTATCCTAGGGCTGATGCTAACCCTAACCCTAACCCTAACACTATCCTAGGGCTGATTCTAACCCTAACGCTAACCCTAACACTATCCTTGAACTTATGCTAACCCTAACCCTAACCCTAACACTATCCTAGGCCGGATGATAACCCTAACCCTAACCCTAACACTATCCTAGGGTTTATGTTAACCCTAACCCTAACACTATCCTAGGGCTGATGCTAACCCTAACCCTAACCCTAACACTATCCTAGAGCTGATGCTAACCCTAACCCTAACCTTAATACTATCCTAGGGCTGATGCTAACCCTAACCCTAACACGATCCTAGGCCTGATGCTAACCCTAAAACTAACCCGAACACTATCCCAGGGTTTATGTTAACCCTAACCCTAACACTATCCTAGGGCTGATGCTAACCCTAACCCTAACCCTAACACTATCCTAGAGCTGATGCTAACCCTAACCCTAACCCTAATACTATCCTAGGGCTGATGCTAACCCTAACCCTAACCCTAACACTATCCTAGGGCTGATGCTAACCCTAACACTAACACTATCCTAGGGCTGATGCTAACCCTCACCCTACCCCTAACACTATCCTAGGGCTGATGCTAACCCTAACCCTAACGCTAACACTATCCTAGGGCTGAGGCTAACCCTAACCCTAACACTATCCTACGGCTGATGCTAACCCTAACCCTAACCCTAACACTATCCTAAGCCTGATGGTAACCCTAACACTAACACTATCCTAAGCCTGGTGCTAACCCTAACTCTAACCCTAACAGTATCCTAGGGCTGATGCTAACCCTAACCCTAATAATATCCTAGGGCTGATGCTAACACTAACCCTAACCCTAACACTATCCTAGGGCTGATGCTAACCCGAACCCTAACACTAACACTATCCTAGGGCTGATGCTAACCCTAACCCTAACACTATCCTAGGCCTGATGAGAACCCTAACCCTAACCCTAACACTATCCTAGGGCTGATGCTAACCCTAACCCTAACACTATCCTAGGCCTGATGCTAACCCTAACCCTAACCCTAACACTATCCTAGGGCTGATGCTAACCCTAACCCTAACCCTAACACTATCCTAGGGCTGATGCTAAGCCTAACCCTAACACTATCATAGCCCTGATGATAACCCTAACCCCAACACTAACACTATCCTAGGCCTGATGCTAACCCTAACCCTAACCCTAACACTATCCTAGGGCTGATGCTAACCCTAACCCTAACCCTAACACTATCCTAGGGCTGATTCTAACCCTAACGTTAACCCTAACACTATCCTTGAACTTATGCTAACCCTAACCCTAACCCTATCACTATCCTAGGCCTGATGATAACCCTAACACTAACCCTAACACTATCCTAGGGCTGATGCTAACCCTAACCCTAACACTATCCTAGGCCTGATGCTATCCCTAACCCTAACCCTAACACTATCCTAGGGTTTATGTTAACCCTAACCCTAACACTATCTTAGGGCTGATGCTAACCCTAAGCCTAACCCTAACACTATCCTAGGGCTGATTCTAACCCTAACGCTAAACCTAACACTATCCTTGAACTTATGCTAACCCTAACCCTAACCCTAACACTATCCTAAGCCTGATGATAACCCTAACCCTGACCCCAACACTATCCTAGGGTTTATGTTAACCCTAACCCTAACACTATCCTAGGGCGGATGCTAACCCTAACCCTAACCCTAACACTACCCTAGGGCTGATGCTAACCCTAACCCTAACACTATCCTAGGGCTGATGCTAACCCTAACCCTAACACTAACACTATCCTAGGGCTGATGCTAACCCTAACCCTAACCCTAATACTATCCTAGGTCTGATGCTAACCCTAACCCTAACCCTAACACTATCCTAGGGCTGATGCTAACCCTAACACTAACACTATCCTAGGGCTGATGCTAACCCTCACCCTACGCCTAACACTATCCTAGGGCTGATGCTAACCCTAACCCTAACGCTAACACTATCCTAGGGCTGAGGCTAACCCTAACCCTAACACTATCCTACGGCTGATGCTAACCCTAACCCTAACCCTAACACTATCCTAAGGCTGATGGTAACCCTAACACTAACACTATCCTAAGCCTGGTGCTAACCCTAACTCTAACCCTAACAGTATCCTAGGGCTGATGCTAACCCTAACCCTAATAATATCCTAGGGCTGATTCTAACACTAACCCTAACCCTAACACTATCCTATGGCTGATGCTAACCCTAACCCTAGCACTATCCTAGGCCTGATGATAACCCTAACCCTAACCCTAACACTATCCTAGGCTTGATGCTAACCCTAACCCTAACCCTAACACTATCCTAGGGCTGATGCTTACCGTAACCCTAACACTATCCTAGGGCTGATGCTAACCCTAACCCTAACACTATCATAGGCCTGATGATAATCATAACCCTAACACTAACAATATCCTAGGGCTGATGCGAACCCTAACCCTAACACGATCCTAGGCCTGATGATAACCCTAACCCTAACCCTAACACTATCCCAGGGTTTATGTTAACCCTAACCCTAACACTATCCTAGGGCTGATGCTAACCCTAACCCTAACCCTAACACTATCCTAGGGCTGATTCTAACCCTAACGCTAGCCCCAACACTATCCTTGAACTTATGCTAACCCTAACCCTAACCCTAACACTATCCTAGGCCTGATGATAACCCTAACCCTAACCCTAACACTATCCTAGGGTTTATGTTAACCCTAACCCTAACACTATCCTAGGGCTGATGCTAACCCTAACCCTAACCCTAACACTATCCTAGAGCTGATGCTAACCCTAACCCTAACCCTAATACTATCCTAGGGCTGATGCTAACCCTAACCCTAACACGATCCTAGGCCTGATGCTAACCCTAAAACTAACCCTAACACTATCCCAGGGTTTATGTTAACCCTAACCCTAACACTATCCTAGGGCTGATGCTAACCCTAACCCTAACCCTAACACTATCCTAGAGCTGATGCTAACCCTAACCCTAACCCTAATACTATCCTAGGGCTGATGCTAACCCTAACCCTAACACTAACACTATCCTAGGGCTGATGCTAACCCTAACACTAACACTATCCTAGGGCTGATGCTAACCCTCACCCTACCCCTAACACTATCCTAGGGCTGATGCTAACCCTAACCCTAATGCTAACACTATCCTAGGGCTGAGGCTAACCCTAACCCTAACACTATCCTACGGCTGATGCTAACCCTAACCCTAACCCTAACACTATCCTAAGCCTGATGGTAACCCTAACACTAACACTATCCTAAGCCTGGTGCTAACCCTAACTCTAACCCTAACAGTATCCTAGGGCTGATGCTAACCCTAACCCTAATAATATCCTAGGGCTGATGCTAACACTAACCCTAACCCTAACACTATCCTAGGGCTGATGCTAACCCGAACCCTAACCCTAACACTATCCTAGGGCTGATGCTAACCCTAACCCTAACACTATCCTAGGCCTGATGAGAACCCTAACCCTAACCCTAACACTATCCTAGGGCTGATGCTAACCCTAACCCTAACACTATCCTAGGCCTGATGCTAACCCTAACCCTAACCCTAACACTATCCTAGGGCTGATGCTAACCCTAACCCTAACCCTAACACTATCCTAGGGCTGATGCTAAGCCTAACCCTAACACTATCATAGGCCTGATGATAACCCTAACCCTAACACTAACACTATCCTAGGCCTGATGCTAACCCTAACCCTAACCCTAACACTATCCTAGGGCTGATGCTAACCCTAACCCTAACCCTAACACTATCCTAGGGCTGATTCTAACCCTAACGTTAACCCTAACACTATCCTTGAACTTATGCTAACCCTAACCCTAACCCTATCACTATCCTAGGCCTGATGATAACCCTAACCCTAACCCTAACACTATCCTAGGGCTGATGCTAACCCTAACCCTAACACTATCCTAGGCCTGATGCTAACCCTAAACCTAACCCTAACACTATCCAAGGGTTCATGTTAACCTTAACCCTAACACTATCTTAGGGCTGATGCTAACCCTAACCCTAACCCTAACACTATCCTAGGGCTGATTCTAACCCTAACGCTAAACCTAACACTATCCTTGAACTTATGCTAACCCTAACCCTAATCCTAACACTATCCTAGGCCTGATGATAACCCTAACCCTGACCCCAACACTATCCTAGGGTTTATGTTAACCCTAACCCTAACACTATCCTAGGGCTGATGCTAACCCTAACCCTAACCCTAACACTATCCTAGGGCGGATGCTAACCCTAACCCTAACCCTAACAGTACCCTAGGGCTGATGCTAACCCTAACCCTAACACTATCCTAGGTCTGATGCTAACCCTAACCCTAACCCTAACACTATCCTAGGGCTGATGCTAACCCTAACACTAACACTATCCTAGGGCTGATGCTAACCCTCACCCTACGCCTAACACTATCCTAGGGCTGATGCTAACCCTAACCCTAACGCTAACACTATCCTAGGGCTGAGGCTAACCCTAACCCTAACACTATCCTACGGCTGATGCTAACCCTAACCCTAACCCTAACACTATCCTAAGGCTGATGGTAACCCTAACACTAACACTATCCTAAGCCTGGTGCTAACCCTAACTCTAACCCTAACAGTATCCTAGGGCTGATGCTAACCCTAACCCTAATAATATCCTAGGGCTGATTCTAACACTAACCCTAACCCTAACACTATCCTAGGGCTGATGCTAACCCTAACCCTAGCACTATCCTAGGCCTGATGATAACCCTAACCCTAACCCTAACACTATCCTAGGGCTGATGCTAACCCTAACCCTAACACTATCCTAGGCCTGATGCTAACCCTAACCCTAACCCTAACACTATCCTAGGGCTGATGCTAAACGTAACCCTAACACTATCCTAGGGCTGATGCTAACCCTAACCCTAACACTATCATAGGCCTGATGATAACCCTAACCCTAACCCTAACACTATCCTAGGGCTGATGCTAACCCTAACCCTAACACGATCCTAGGCCTGATGCTAACCCTAACCCTAACCCTAACACTATCCCAGGGTTTATGTTAACCCTAACCCTAACACTATCCTAGGGCTGATGCTAACCCTAACCCTAACCCTAACACTATCCTAGGGCAGATTCTAACCCTAACGCTAACCCTAACACTATCCTTGAACTTATGCTAACCCTAACCCTAACCCTAACACTATCCTAGGCCTGATGATAACCCTAACCCTAACCCTAACACTATCCTAGGGTTTATGTTAACCCTAACCCTAACACTATCCTAGGGCTGATGCTAACCCTAACCCTAACCCTAACACTATCCTAGAGCTGATGCTAACCCTAACCCTAACCCTAATACTATCCTAGGGCTGATGCTAACCCTAATCCTAACACGATCCTAGGCCTGATGCTAACCCTAAACCTAACCGTAACACTATCCCAGGGTTTATGTTAACCCTAACCCTAACACTATCCTAGGGCTGATGCTAACCCTAACCCTAACCCTAACACTATCCTAGAGCTGATGCTAACCCTAACCCTAACCCTAATACTATCCTAGGGCTGATGCTAACCCTAATCCTAACACGATCCTAGGCCTGATGCTAACCCTAAACCTAACCGTAACACTATCCCAGGGTTTATGTTAACCCTAACCCTAACACTATCCTAGGGCTGATGCTAACCCTAACCCTAACCCTAACACTATCCTAGAGCTGATGCTAACCCTAACCCTAACCCTAATACTATCCTAGGGCTGATGCTAACCCTAACCCTAACCCTAACACTATCCTAGGGCTGATGCTAACCCTAACACTAACACTATCCTAAGGCTGATGCTAACCCTCACCCTACCCCTAACACTATCCTAGGGCTGATGCTAACCCTAACCCTAACGCTAACACTATCCTAGGGCTGAGGCTAACCCTAACCCTAACACTATCCTACGGCTGATGCTAACCCTAACCCTAACCCTAACACTATCCTAAGCCTGATGGTAACCCTAACACTAACACTATCCTAAGCCTGGTGCTAACCCTAACTCTAACCCTAACAGTATCCTAGGGCTGATGCTAACCCTAACCCTAATAATATCCTAGGGCTGATGCTAACACTAACCCTAACCCTAACACTATCCTAGGGCTGATGCTAACCCTAACCCTAACACTATCCTAGGCCTGATGAGAACCCTAACCCTAACCCTAACACTATCCTAGGGCTGATGCTAACCCTAACCCTAACACTATCCTAGGCCTGATGCTAACCCTAACCCTAACCCTAACACTATCCTAGGGCTGATGCTAACCCTAACCCTAACCCTAACACTATCCTAGGGCTGATGCTAAGCCTAACCTTAACACTATAGTAGGCCTGATGATAACCCTAACCCTAACACTAACACTATCCTAGGCCTGATGCTAACCCTAACCCTAACCCTAACACTATCCTAGGGCTGATGCTAACCCTAACCCTAACACTATCCTAGGGCTGATTCTAACCCTAACGTTAACCCTAACACTATCCTTGAACTTATGCTAACCCTAACCCTAACCCTATCACTATCCTAGGCCTGATGATAATCCTAACCCTAACCCTAACACTATCCTAGGGCTGATGCTAACCCTAACCCTAACACTATCCTAGGCCTGATGCTAACCCTAACCCTAACCCTAACACTATCCTAGGGTTTATGTTAACCCTAACCCTAACACTATCTTAGGGCTGATGCTAACCCTAACCCTAACCCTAACACTATCCTAGGGCTGATTCTAACCCTAACGCTAAACCTAACACTATCCTTGAACTTATGCTAACCCTAACCCTAACCCTAACACTATCCTAGGCCTGATGATAACCCTAACCCTGACCCCAACACTATCCTAGGGTTTATGTTAACCCTAACCCTAACACTATCCTAGGGCTGATGCTAACCCTCACCCTAACACTAACACTACCCTAGGGCTGATGCTAACCCTAACCCTAACTCTAACACTATCTTAGGGCTGAGGCTAACCCTATCCCTAACACTATCCTACGGCTGATGCTAACCCTAACCTTAACCCTAACACTATCCTAGGGCTGATGCTAACCCTAAGCATGACACTATCCTAGGCCTGATGCTAACCCTAACCCTAACCCTAACACTATCTTAGGGCTGATGCTAACCCTAACCCTAACACTATCCTAGGGCTGATGCTAACCCTAACCCTAACCCTAACACTATCCTTGGGCTGATGGTAACCCTAACCCTAACCCTAACACTATCCTAGGGGTGATGCTAACCCTAACCCTAACACTATCCTAGGCCTGATTCTAACCCTAACCCTAACACTATCCTAGGGCTGATGCTAACCCTAACGCTAACCCTCACACTATCCTAGGCCTGATGCTAACCCTATCCATAACCTTAACACTCTCCTAGGGATGAGGCTAACTCTAACCCTAACACTATCCTAGGGCTGATGCTAACCCTAACCCTAACCCAAACACTATCCTAGGGTTGATGCTAACCCTAACCCTAACACTATCCTAGGGCTGATGCTAACCCTAACCCTAACCCTAACACTATCCTAGGGCTGATGCTAACCCTAACCCTAACACTATCCTGGGCCTGATGCTAACCCTAACCCTAACCCTGACACTATCCTAGGGCTGATGCTAACCCTAACCCTAACACTATCCTTGGGCTGATGCAAACCCTAACCCTAAACCTAACACTATCCTAGGGCAGATGCTAACCCTAACGCTAACGCTAACACTATCCTTGAACTGATGCTAACCCTAACCCTAACCCTAACACTATCCTAGGGCTGATGCTAACCCTAACCCTAACCCTAACACTATCCTAGGGCTGATGCTAAGCCTAACCCTAACACTATCATAGGCCTGATGATAACCCTAACCCTAACCCTAACACTATCCTAGGCCTGATGCTAACCCTAACCCTAACCCTAACACTATCCTAGGGCTGATGCTAACCCTAACCCTAACCCTAACACTATCCTGGGGCTGATGCTAACCCTAACCCTAACACTATCCTAAAGCTGATTCTAACCCTAACCCTAACACTAACATTATCCCAGGGCTGATGCTAACCCTAACCCTAACACTATCCTAGGGCTGATGCTAACCCTAACAATAACCCTAACATTATCCTGGGGCTGATGCTAACCCTAACCCTAACCCTAACACTATCCTAGGGCTGATGCTAACCCTAACACTAACACTATCCTAGGGCTGATGCTAACCCTCACCCTACCCCTAACACTATCCTAGGGCTGATGCTAACCCTAACCCTAACGCTAACACTATCCTAGGGCTGAGGCTAACCCTAACCCTAACACTATCCTAAGGCTGATGGTAACCCTAACACTAACACTATCCTAAGCCTGGTGCTAACCCTAACTCTAACCCTAACAGTATCCTAGGGCTGATGCTAACCCTAACTCTAATAATATCCTAGGGCTGATGCTAACACTAACCCTAACCCTAACACGATCCTAGGGCTGATGCTAACCCTAACTCTAACCCTAACACTATCCTAGGGCTGATGCTAACCCTAACACTAACACTATCCTAGGGCTGATGCTAACCCTAACCCTAACCTTAACATTATCCCAGGGCTGATGCTAACCCTAACCCTAACACTATCCTAGGGCTGATGCTAACCCTAACCCTAACCCTAACACTATCCTAGGCCTGATGCTAACCCTAACCCTAACCCTAACACTATCCTAGGGCTGATGCTAACCCTAACCCTAACTCTAACACTATCCTAGGGCTGATGCTAAGCCTAACCTTAACACTATAATAGGCCTGATGATAACCCTAACCCTAACACTAACACTATCCTAGGCCTGATGCTAACCCTAACCCTAACCCTAACACTATCCTAGGGCTGATGCTAACCCTAACCCTAACACTATCCTAGGGCTGATTCTAACCCTAACGTTAACCCTAACACTATCCTTGAACTTATGCTAACCCTAACCCTAACCCTATCACTATCCTAGGCCTGATGATAACCCTAACCCTAACCCTAACACTATCCTAGGGCTGATGCTAACCCTAACCCTAACACTATCCTAGGCCTGATGCTAACCCTAACCCTAACTCTAACACTATCCTAGGGTTTATGTTAACCCTAACCCTAACACTATCTTAGGGCTGATGCTAACCCTAACCCTAACCCTAACACTATCCTAGGGCTGATTCTAACCCTAACGCTAAACCTAACACTATCCTTGAACTTATGCTAACCCTAACCCTAACCCTAACACTATCCTAGGCCTGATGATAACCCTAACCCTGACCCCAACACTATCCTAGGGTTTATGTTAACCCTAACCCTAACACTATCCTAGGGCTGATGCTAACCCTCACCCTAACCCTAACACTACCCTAGGGCTGATGCTAACCCTAACCCTAACTCTAACACTATCTTAGGGCTGAGGCTAACCCTATCCCTAACACTATCCTACGGCTGATGCTAACCCTAACCTTAACCCTAACACTATCCTAGGGCTGATGCTAACCCTAAGCCTGACACTATCCTAGGCCTGATGCTAACCCTAACCCTAACCCTAACACTATCCTAGGGCTGATGCTAACCCTAACCCTAACACTATCCTAGGGCTGATGCTAACCCTAACCCTAACCCTAACACTATCCTTGGGCTGATGGTAACCCTAACCCTAACCCTAACACTATCCTAGGGGTGATGCTAACCCTAACCCTAACACTATCCTAGGCCTGATGCTAACCCTAACCCTAACACTATCCTAGGGCTGATGCTAACCCTAACGCTAACCCTCACACTATCCTAGGCCTGATGCTAACCCTATCCATAATCTTAACACTCTCCTAGGGATGAGGCTAACTCTAACCCTAACACTATCCTAGGGCTGATGCTAACCCTAACCCTAACCCAAACACTATCCTAGGGTTGATGCTAACCCTAACCCTAACACTATCCTAGGGCTGATGCTAACCCTAACCCTAACCCTAACACTATCCTAGGGCTGATGCTAACCCTAACCCTAACACTATCCTGGGCCTGATGCTAACCCTAACCCTAACCCTGACACTATCCTAGGGCTGATGCTAACCCTAACCCTAACACTATCCTTGGGCTGATGCAAACCCTAACCCTAACCCTAACACTATCCTAGGGCAGATGCTAACCCTAACGCTAACGCTAACACTATCCTTGAACTGACGCTAACCCTAACCCTAACCCTAACACTATCCTAGGGCTTATGCTAACCATAACACTAACACTATCCTAGGGCTGATGCTAACCCTAAACCTAACCCTAACACTATCCTAGGGCTGATGCTAACCCTAACCCTAACACTATCCTAGGGCTGATGCTAACCCTAACCCTAACCCTAACACTATCCTAGGGCTGATGCTAAGCCTAACCCTAACACTATCATAGGCCTGATGATAACCCTAACCCTAACCCTAACACTATCCTGGGGCTGATGCTAACCCTAACCCTAACACTATCCTAAAGCTGATTCTAACCCTAACCCTAACACTAACATTATCCCAGGGCTGATGCTAACCCTAACCCTAACACTATCCTAGGGCTGATGCTAACCCTAACAATAACCCTAACATTATCCTAGGGCTGATGCTAACCCTAACCCTAACCCTAACACTATCCTAGGGCTGATGCTAACCCTAACACTAACACTATCCTAGGGCTGATGCTAACCCTCACCCTACCCCTAACACTATCCTAGGGCTGATGCTAACCCTAACCCTAACGCTAACACTATCCTAGGGCTGAGGCTAACCCTAACCCTAACACTATCCTAAGGCTGATGGTAACCCTAACACTAACACTATCCTAAGCCTGGTGCTAACCCTAACTCTAACCCTAACAGTATCCTAGGGCTGATGCTAACCCTAACTCTAATAATATCCTAGGGCTGATGCTAACACTAACCCTAACCCTAACACGATCCTAGGGCTGATGCTAACCCTAACTCTAACCCTAACACTATCCTAGGGCTGATGCTAACCCTAACACTAACACTATCCTAGGGCTGATGCTAACCCTAACCCTAACCTTAACATTATCCCAGGGCTGATGCTAACCCTAACCCTAACACTATCCTAGGGCTGATGCTAACCCTAACCCTAACCCTAACACTATCCTAGGCCTGATGCTAACCCTAACCCTAACCCTAACACTATCCTAGGGCTGATGCTAACCCTAACCCTAACCCTAACACTATCCTAGGGCTGATGCTAAGCCTAACCTTAACACTATAATAGGCCTGATGATAACCCTAACCCTAACACTAACACTATCCTAGGCCTGATGCTAACCCTAACCCTAACCCTAACACTATCCTAGGGCTGATGCTAACCCTAACCCTAACACTATCCTAGGGCTGATTCTAACCCTAACGTTAACCCTAACACTATCCTTGAACTTATGCTAACCCTAACCCTAACCCTATCACTATCCTAGGCCTGATGATAACCCTAACCCTAACCCTAACACTATCCTAGGGCTGATGCTAACCCTAACCCTAACACTATCCTAGGGCTGATGCTAACCCTAATCCTAACCCTAACACTATCCTTGGGCTGATGGTAACCCTAACCCTAACCATAACACTATCCTAGGGGTGATGCTAACCCTAACCCTAACACTATCCTAGGCCTGATGCTAACCCTAACCCTAACACTATCCTAGGGCTGATGCTAACCCTAACGCTAACCCTCACACTATCCTAGGCCTGATGCTAACCCTATCCATAACCTTAACACTCTCCTAGGGATGAGGCTAACTCTAACCCTAACACTATCCTAGGGCTGATGCTAACCCTAACCCTAACCCAAACACTATCCTAGGGTTGATGCTAACCCTAACCCTAACACTATCCTAGGGCTGATGCTAACCCTAACCCTAACCCTAACACTATCCTAGGGCTGATGCTAACCCTAACCCTAACACTATCCTGGGCCTGATGCTAACCCTAACCCTAACCCTGACACTATCCTAGGGCTGATGCTAACCCTAACCCTAACACTATCCTCGGGCTGATGCAAACCCTAACCCTAACCCTAACACTATCCTAGGGCAGATGCTAACCCTAACGCTAACGCTAACACTATCCTTGAACTGATGCTAACCCTAACCCTAACCCTAACACTATCCTAGGGCTTATGCTAACCATAACACTAACACTATCCTAGGGCTGATGCTAACCCTAAACCTAACCCTAACACTATCCTAGGGCTGATGCTAACCCTAACCCTAACACTATCCTAGGGCTGATGCTAACCCTAACCCTAACCCTAACACTATCCTAGGGCTGATGCTAACCCTAACTCTAACCCTAACACTATCCTAGGGCTGATGCTAACCCTAACCCTAACACTATCCTAGGCCTGATGATAAACCTAACCCTAACCCTAACACTATCCTAGGGCTGATGCTAACCCTAACCCTAACACTATCATAGGCCTGATGCTAACCCTAACCCTAACCCTAACACTATATTAGGGCTGATGCTAACCCTAACCCTAACCCTAACACTATCCTAGGCCTGATGATAACCCTATCCCTAACCATAACACTCTCCTAGGGTTGATGCTATCCCTAACCCTAACACTATCCTAGGGCTGATGCTAACCCTAACCCTAACCCTAACACTATCCTAGGGCTGATGCTAACCCTAACCCTAACACTATCCTAGGGCTGATGCTAACCCTAACCCTAACCCTAACACTCTCCTAGGGCTGATGCTAACCCTAACCCTAACACTATCCTAGGGATGATGCTAACCCTAACCATAACCTTAACACTATCCTAGGGCTGATGCTAACCCTAACACTAACACTATCCTAGGGCTGATGCTAACCCTAACCCTAACCTTAACATTATCCCAGGGCTGATGCTAACCCTAACCCTAACACTATCCTAGGGCTGATGCTAACCCTAACCCTAACCCTAACACTATCCTAGGGCTGATGCTAACCCTAACCCTAACCCTAATACTATCCTAGGTCTGATGCTAACCCTAACCCTAACCCTAACACTATCCTAGTGCTGATGCTAACCCTAACACTAACACTATCCTAGGGCTGATGCTAACCCTCACCCTAACCCTAACACTACCCTAGGGCTGATGCTAACCCTAACCCTAACTCTAACACTATCTTAGGGCTGAGGCTAACCCTATCCCTAACACTATCCTACGGCTGATGCTAACCCTAACCTTAACCCTAACACTATCCTAGGGCTGATGCTAACCCTAAGCCTGACACTATCCTAGGCCTGATGCTAACCCTAACCCTAACCCTAACACTATCCTAGGGCTGATGCTAACCCTAACCCTAACACTATCCTAGGGCTGATGCTAACCCTAACCCTAACCCTAACACTATCCTTGGGCTGATGGTAACCCTAACCCTAACCCTAACACTATCCTAGGGGTGATGCTAACCCTAACCCTAACACTATCCTAGGCCTGATGCTAACCCTAACCCTAACACTATCCTAGGGCTGATGCTAACCCTAACGCTAACCCTCACACTATCCTAGGCCTGATGCTAACCCTATCCATAACCTTAACACTCTCCTAGGGATGAGGCTAACTCTAACCCTAACACTATCCTAGGGCTGATGCTAACCCTAACCCTAACCCAAACACTATAATAGGGTTGATGCTAACCCTAACCCTAACACTATCCTAGGGCTGATGCTAACCCTAACCCTAACCCTAACACTATCCTAGGGCTGATGCTAACCCTAACCCTAACACTATCCTGGGCCTGATGCTAACCCTAACCCTAACCCTGACACTATCCTAGGGCTGATGCTAACCCTAACCCTAACACTATCCTTGGGCTGATGCAAACCCTAACCTTAACCCTAACACTATCCTAGGGCAGATGCTAACCCTAACGCTAACGCTAACACTATCATTGAACTGATGCTAACCCTAACCCTAACCCTAACACTATCCTAGGGCTTATGCTAACCATAACACTAACACTATCCTAGGGCTGATGCTAACCCTAAACCTAACCCTAACACTATCCTAGGGCTGATGCTAACCCTAACCCTAACACTATCCTAGGGCTGATGCTAACCCTAACCCTAACCCTAACACTATCCTAGGGCTGATGCTAAGCCTAACCCTAACACTATCATAGGCCTGATGATAACCCTAACCCTAACCCTAACACTATCCTAGGCCTGATGCTAACCCTATCCATAACCTTAACACTCTCCTAGGGATGAGGCTAACCCTAACCCTAACACTATCCTAGGGCTGATGCTAACCCTAACCCTAACCCTAACACTATCCTAGGGCTGATGCTAACCCTAACCCTACCCCTAATACTATCCTAGGTCTGATGCTAACCCTAACCCTAACCCTAACACTATCCTAGTGCTGATGCTAACCCTAACACTAACACTATCCTAGGGCTGATGCTAACCCTCACCCTAACCCTAACACTACCCTAGGGCTGATGCTAACCCTAACCCTAACTCTAACACTATCTTAGGGCTGAGGCTAACCCTATCCCTAACACTATCCTACGGCTGATGCTAACCCTAACCTTAACCCTAACACTATCCTAGGGCTGATGCTAACCCTAAGCCTGACACTATCCTAGGCCTGATGCTAACCCTAACCCTAACCCTAACACTATCCTAGGGCTGATGCTAACCCTAACCCTAACACTATCCTAGGGCTGATGCTAACCCTAACCCTAACCCTAACACTATCCTTGGGCTGATGGTAACCCTAACCCTAACCCTAACACTATCCTAGGGGTGATGCTAACCCTAACCCTAACACTATCCTAGGCCTGATGCTAACCCTAACCCTAACACTATCCTAGGGCTGATGCTAACCCTAACGCTAACCCTCACACTATCCTAGGCCTGATGCTAACCCTATCCATAACCTTAACACTCTCCTAGGGATGAAGCTAACTCTAACCCTAACACTATCCTAGGGCTGATGCTAACCCTAACCCTAACCCAAACACTATCCTAGGGTTGATGCTAACCCTAACCCTAACACTATCCTAGGGCTGAAGCTAACCCTAACCCTAACCCTAACACTATCCTAGGGCTGATGCTAACCCTAACCCTAACACTATCCTGGGCCTGATGCTAACCCTAACCCTAACCCTGACACTATCCTAGGGCTGATGCTAACCCTAACCCTAACACTATCCTCGGGCTGATGCAAACCCTAACCCTAACCCTAACACTATCCTAGGGCAGATGCTAACCCTAACGCTAACGCTAACACTATCCTTGAACTGATGCTAACCCTAACCCTAACCCTAACACTATCCTAGGGCTTATGCTAACCATAACACTAACACTATCCTAGGGCTGATGCTAACCCTAAACCTAACCCTAACACTATCCTAGGGCTGATGCTAACCCTAACCCTAACACTATCCTAGGGCTGATGCTAACCCTAACCCTAACCCTAACACTATCCTAGGGCTGATGCTAAGCCTAACCCTAACACTATCATAGGCCTGATGATAACCCTAACCCTAACCCTAACACTATCCTAGGCCTGATGCTAACCCTAACCCTAACCCTAACACTATCCTAGGGCGGATGCTAACCCTAACTCTAACCCTAACACTATCCTGGGGCTGATGCTAACCCTAACCCTAACACTATCCTAAAGCTGATTCTAACCCTAACCCTAACAATAACATTATCCCAGGGCTGATGCTAACCCTAACCCTAACACTATCCTAGGGCTGATGCTAACCCTAACAATAACCCTAACATTATCCTAGGGCTGATGCTAACCCTAACCCTAACCCTAACACTATCCTAGGGCTGATGCTAACCCTAACACTAACACTATCCTAGGGCTGATGCTAACCCTCACCCTACCCCTAACACTATCCTAGGGCTGATGCTAACCCTAACCCTAACGCTAACACTATCCTAGGGCTGAGGCTAACCCTAACCCTAACACTATCCTAAGGCTGATGGTAACCCTAACACTAACACTATCCTAAGCCTGGTGCTAACCCTAACTCTAACCCTAACAGTATCGTAGGGCTGATGCTAACCCTAACTCTAATAATATCCTAGGGCTGATGCTGACACTAACCCTAACCCTAACACGATCCTAGGGCTGATGCTAACCCTAACTCTAACCCTAACACTATCCTAGGGCTGATGCTAACCCTAACACTAACACTATCCTAGGGCTGATGCTAACCCTAACCCTAACCTTAACATTATCCCAGGGCTGATGCTAACCCTAACCCTAACACTATCCTAGGGCTGATGCTAACCCTAACCCTAACCCTAACACTATCCTAGGCCTGATGCTAACCCTAACCCTAACCCTAACACTATCCTAGGGCTGATGCTAACCCTAACCCTAACCCTAACACTATCCTAGGGCTGATGCTAAGCCTAACCTTAACACTATAATAGGCCTGATGATAACCCTAACCCTAACACTAACACTATCCTAGGCCTGATGCTAACCCTAAACCTAACCCTAACACTATCCTAGGGCTGATGCTAACCCTAACCCTAACACTATCCTAGGGCTGATTCTAACCCTAACGTTAACCCTAACACTATCCTTGAACTTATGCTAACCCTAACCCTAACCCTATCACTATCCTAGGCCTGATGATAACCCTAACCCTAACCCTAACACTATCCTAGGGCTGATGCTAACCCTAACCCTAACACTATCCTAGGGCTGACGCTAACCCTAACCCTAACCCTAACACTATCCTTGGGCTGATGGTAACCCTAACCCTAACCCTAACACTATCCTAGGGGTGATGCTAACCCTAACCCTAACACTATCCTAGGCCTGATGCTAACCCTAACCCTAACACTATCCTAGGGCTGATGCTAACCCTAACGCTAACCCTCACACTATCCTAGGCCTGATGCTAACCCTATCCATAACCTTAACACTCTCCTAGGGATGAGGCTAACTCTAACCCTAACACTATCCTAGGGCTGATGCTAACCCTAACCCTAACCCAAACACTATCCTAGGGTTGATGCTAACCCTAACCCTAACACTATCCTAGGGCTGATGCTAACCCTAACCCTAACCCTAACACTATCCTAGGGCTGATGCTAACCCTAACCCTAACACTATCCTGGGCCTGATGCTAACCCTAACCCTAACCCTGACACTATCCTAGGGCTGATGCTAACCCTAACCCTAACACTATCCTTGGGCTGATGCAAACCCTAACCCTAACCCTAACACTATCCTAGGGCAGATGCTAACCCTAACGTTAACGCTAACACTATCCTTGAACTGATGCTAACCCTAACCCTAACCCTAACACTATCCTAGGGCTTATGCTAACCATAACACTAACACTATCCTAGGGCTGATGCTAACCCTAAACCTAACCCTAACACTATCCTAGGGCTGATGCTAACCCTAACCCTAACACTATCCTAGGGCTGATGCTAACCCTAACCCTAACCCTAACACTATCCTAGGGCTGATGCTAACCCTAACTCTAACCCTAACACTATCCTAGGGCTGATGCTAACCCTAACCCTAACACTATCCTAGGCCTGATGATAAACCTAACCCTAACCCTAACACTATCCTAGGGCTGATGCTAACCCTAACCCTAACACTATCATATGCCTGATGCTAACCGTAACCCTAACCCTAACACTATATTAGGGCTGATGCTAACCCTAACCCTAACCCTAACACTATCCTAGGCCTGATGATAACCCTATCCCTAACCATAACACTCTCCTAGGGTTGATGCTATCCCTAACCCTAACACTATCCTAGGGCTGATGCTAACCCTAACCCTAACCCTAACACTATCCTAGGGCTGATGCTAACCCTAACCCTAACACTATCCTAGGGCTGATGCTAACCCTAAGCCTAACCCTAACACTATCCTAGGGCTGATGCTAACCCTAACCCTAACACTATCCTAGGGATGATGCTAACCCTAACCATAACCTTAACACTATCCTAGGGCTGATGCTAACCCTAACACTAACACTATCCTAGGGCTGATGCTAACCCTAACCCTAACCTTAACATTATCCCAGGGCTGATGCTAACCCTAACCCTAACACTATCCTAGGGCTGATGCTAACCCTAACCCTAACCCTAACACTATCCTAGGGCTGATGCTAACCCTAACCCTAACCCTAATACTATCCTAGGTCTGATGCTAACCCTAACCCTAACCCTAACACTATCCTAGTGCTGATGCTAACCCTAACACTAACACTATCCTAGGGCTGATGCTAACCCTCACCCTAACCCTAACACTACCCTAGGGCTGATGATAACCCTAACCCTAACTCTAACACTATCTTAGGGCTGAGGCTAACCCTATCCCTAACACTATCCTACGGCTGATGCTAACCCTAACCTTAACCCTAACACTATCCTAGGGCTGATGCTAACCCTAACGCTAACCCTCACACTATCCTAGGCCTGATGCTAACCCTATCCATAACCTTAACACTCTCCTAGGGATGAGGCTAACCCTAACCCTAACACTATCCTAGGTCTGATGCTAACCCTAACCCTAACCCTAACACTATCCTAGGGCTGATGCTAACCCTAACCCTAACACTATCCTAGGGCTGATGCTAACCCTAACCCTAACCCAAACACTATCCTAGGGTTGATGCTAACCCTAACCCTAACACTATCCTAGGGCTGATGCTAACCCTAACCCTAACCCTAACACTATCCTAGGGCTGATGCTAACCCTAACCCTAACACTATCCTGGGCCTGATGCTAACCCTAACCCTAACCCTGACACTATCCTAGGGCTGACGCTAACCCTAACCCTAACACTATCCTTGGGCTGATGCAAACCCTAACCCTAACCCTAACACTATCCTAGGGCAGATGCTAACCCTAACGCTAACGCTAACACTATCCTTGAACTGATGCTAACCCTAACCCTAACCCTAACACTATCCTAGGGCTTATGCTAACCATAACACTAACACTATCCTAGGGCTGATGCTAACCCTAAACCTAACCCTAACACTATCCTAGGGCTGATGCTAACCCTAACCCTAACACTATCCTAGGGCTGATGCTAACCCTAACCCTAACCCTAACACTATCCTAGGGCTGATGCTAAGCCTAACCCTAACACTATCATAGGCCTGATGATAACCCTAACCCTAACCCTAACACTATCCTAGGCCTGATGCTAACCCTAACCCTAACCCTAACACTATCCTAGGGCTGATGCTAACCCTAACCCTAACCCTAACACTATCCTGGGGCTGATGCTAACCCTAACCCTAACACTATCCTAAAGCTGATTCTAACCCTAACCCTAACACTAACATTATCCCAGGGCTGATGCTAACCCTAAACCTAACACTATCCTAGGGCTGATGCTAACCCTAACAATAACCCTAACATTATCCTAGGGCTGATGCTAACCCTAACCCTAACCCTAACACTATCCTAGGGCTGATGCTAACCCTAACACTAACACTATCCTAGGGCTGATGCTAACCCTCACCCTACCCCTAACACTATCCTAGGGCTGATGCTAACCCTAAACCTAACGCTAACACTATCCTAGGGCTGAGGCTAACCCTAACCCTAACACTATCCTAGGGCTGATGCTAACCCTAACCCTAACCCTAACACTATCCTAGGGCTGATGCTAACCCTAACCCTAACACTATCCTAGGGATGATGCTAACCCTAACCATAACCTTAACACTATCCTAGGGCTGATGCTAACCCTAACACTAACACTATCCTAGGGCTGATGCTAACCCTAACCCTAACCTTAACATTATCCCAGGGCTGATGCTAACCCTAACCCTAACACTATCCTAGGGCTGATGCTAACCCTAACCCTAACCCTAACACTATCCTAGGGCTGATGCTAACCCTAACCCTAACCCTAATACTATCCTAGGTCTGATGCTAACCCTAACCCTAACCCTAACACTATCCTAGTGCTGATGCTAACCCTAACACTAACACTATCCTAGGGCTGATGCTAACCCTAACCCTAACCCTAACACTATCCTAGGGCTGATGCTAACCCTAACACTAACACTATCCTAGGGCTGATGCTAACCCTCACCCTACCCCTAACACTATCCTAGGGCTGATGCTAACCCTAACCCTAACTCTAACACTATCTTAGGGCTGAGGCTAACCCTATCCCTAACACTATCCTACGGCTGATGCTAACCCTAACCTTAACCCTAACACTATCCTAGGGCTGATGCTAACCCTAAGCCTGACACTATCCTAGGCCTGACGCTAACCCTAACCCTAACCCTAACACTATCCTAGGGCTGATGCTAACCCTAACCCTAACACTATCCTAGGGCTGATGCTAACCCTAACCCTAACCCTATCACTATCCTTGGGCTGATGGTAACCCTAACCCTAACCCTAACACTATCCTAGGGGTGATGCTAACCCTAACCCTAACACTATCCTAGGCCTGATGCTAACCCTAACCCTAACACTATCCTAGGGCTGATGCTAACCCTAACGCTAACCCTCACACTATCCTAGGCCTGATGCTAACCCTATCCATAACCTTAACACTCTCCTAGGGATGAGGCTAACTCTAACCCTAACACTATCCTAGGGCTGATGCTAACCCTAACCCTAACCCAAACACTATCCTAGGGTTGATGCTAACCCTAACCCTAACACTATCCTAGGGCTGATGCTAACCCTAACCCTAACCCTAACACTATCCTAGGGCTGATGCTAACCCTAACCCTAACCCTAACACTATCCTAGGGCTGATGCTAAGCCTAACCCTAACACTATCATAGGCCTGATGATAACCCTAACCCTAACCCTAACACTATCCTAGGCCTGATGCTAACCCTATCCATAACCTTAACACTCTCCTAGGGATGAGGCTAACCCTAACCCTAACACTATCCTAGGGCTGATGCTAACCCTAACCCTAACCCTAACACTATCCTAGGGCTGATGCTAACCCTAACCCTAACCCTAATACTATCCTAGGTCTGATGCTAACCCTAACCCTAACCCTAACACTATCCTAGTGCTGATGCTAACCCTAACACTAACACTGTCCTAGGGCTGATGCTAACCCTCACCCTAACCCTAACACTACCCTAGGGCTGATGCTAACCCTAACCCTAACTCTAACACTATCTTAGGACTGAGGCTAACCCTAACCCTAACACTATCCTACGGCTGATGCTAACCCTAACCTTAACCCTAACACTATCCTAGGGCTGATGCTAACCCTAAGCCTGACACTATCCTAGGCCTGATGCTAACCCTAACCCTAACCCTAACACTATCCTAGGGCTGATGCTAACCCTAACCCTAACACTATCCTAGGGCTGATGCTAACCCTAACCCTAACCCTAACACTATCCTTGGGCTGATGGTAACCCTAACCCTAACCCTAACACTATCCTAGGGGTGATGCTAACCCTAACCCTAACACTATCCTAGGCCTGATGCTAACCCTAACCCTAACACTATCCTAGGGCTGATGCTAACCCTAACGCTAACCCTCACACTATCCTAGGCCTGATGCTAACCCTATCCATAACCTTAACACTCTCCTAGGGATGAGGCTAACTCTAACCCTAACACTATCCTAGGGCTGATGCTAACCCTAACCCTAACACTATCCTAGGGCTGATGCTAACCCTAACCCTAACCCTAACACTATCCTAGGGCTGATGCTAACCCTAACCCTAACACTATCCTGGGCCTGATGCTAACCCTAACCCTAACCCTGACACTATCCTAGGGCTGATGCTAACCCTAACCCTAACACTATCCTTGGGCTGATGCAAACCCTAACCCTAACCCTAACACTATCCTAGGGCAGATGCTAACCCTAACGCTAACGCTAACACTATCCTTGAACTGATGCTAACGCTAACCCTAACCCTAACACTATCCTAGGGCTTATGCTAACCATAACACTAACACTATCCTAGGGCTGATGCTAACCCTAAACCTAACCCTAACACTATCCTAGGGCTGATGCTAACCCTAACCCTAACACTATCCTAGGGCTGATGCTAACCCTAACGCTAACCCTAACACTATCCTAGGGCTGATGCTAAGCCTAACCCTAACACTATCATAGGCCTGATGATAACCCTAACCCTAACCCTAACACTATCCTAGGCCTGATGCTAACCCTAACCCTAACCCTAACACTATCCTAGGGCTGATGCTAACCCTAACCCTAACCCTAACACTATCCTGGGGCTGATGCTAACCCTAACCCTAACACTATCCTAAAGCTGATTCTAACCCTAACCCTAACACTAACATTATCCCAGGGCTGATGCTAACCCTAACCCTAACACTATCCTAGGGCTGATGCTAACCCTAACAATAACCCTAACATTATCCTAGGGCTGATGCTAACCCTAACCCTAACCCTAACACTATCCTAGGGCTGATGCTAACCCTAACACTAACACTATCCTAGGGCTGATGCTAACCCTCACCCTACCCCTAACACTATCCTAGGGCTGATGCTAACCCTAACCCTAACGCTAACACTATCCTAGGGCTGAGGCTAACCCTAACCCTAACACTATCCTAAGGCTGATGGTAACCCTAACACTAACACTATCCTAAGCCTGGTGCTAACCCTAACTCTAACCCTAACAGTATCCTAGGGCTGATGCTAACCCTAACTCTAATAATATCCTAGGGCTGATGCTAACACTAACCCTAACCCTAACACGATCCTAGGGCTGATGCTAACCCTAACCCTAACCCTAACACTATGCTAGGGCTGATGCTAACCCTAACCCTAACACTATCCTAGGGCTGATGCTAACCCTAACCCTAACCCTAACACTATCCTAGGGCTGATGCTAACCCTAACCCTAACACTATACTAGGGCTGATGTTAACCCTAACCCTAACCCTAACATTATCCCAGGGCTGATGCTAACCCTAACCCTAACACTATCCTAGGGCTGATGCTAACCCTAACCCTAAACCTAACACTATCCTAGGGCTGATGCTAACCCTACCACTAACCCTAACACTATCCTAGAGCTGATGCTAACCCTAACCCTAACCCTAATACTATCCTAGGGCTGATGCTAACCCTAACCCTAACCCTAACACTATCCTAGGGCTGATGCAAACCCTAACACTAACACTATCCTAGGGCTGATGCTAACCCTCACCCTACCTCTAACACTATCCTAGGGCTGATGCTAACCCTAACCCTAACGCAAACACTATCCTAGGGCTGAGGCTAACCCTAACCCTAACACTATCCTACGGCTGATGCTAACCCTACCCCTAACCCTAACACTATCCTAAGCCTGATGGTAACCCTAACACTAACACTATCCTAAGCCTGGTGCTAACCCTAACTCTAACCCTAACAGTATCCTAGGGCTGATTCTAACCCTAACCCTAATAATATCCTAGGGCTGATGATAACACTAACCCTAACCCTAACACTATCCTAGGGCTGATGCTAACCCGAACCCTAACCCTAACACTATCCTAGGGCTGATGCTAACCCTAACCCTAACACTATCCTAGGCCTGATGAGAACCCTAACCCTAACCCTAACACTATCCTAGGGCTGATGCTAACCCTAACCCTAACACTATCCTAGGCCTGCTGGTAACCCTAACCCTAACCCTAACACTATCCTAGGGCTGATGCTAACCCTAACCCTGACACTATCCTAGGGCTGATGCTAACCCTAACCCTAACCCTAACACTATCCTAGGGCTGATGCTAAGCCTAACCCTAACACAATCATAGGCCTGATGATAACCCTAACCCTAACCCTAACACTATCCTAGGCCTGATGCTAACCCTAACCCTAACCCTAACACTATCCTAGGGCTGATGCTAACCCTAACCCTAACCCTAACACTATCCTAGGGCTGATTCTAACCCTAACGTTAACCCTAACACTATCCTTGATCTTATGCTAACCCTAACCCTAACCCTAACACTATCCTAGGCCTGATGATAACCCTAACCCTAACCCTAACACTATCCTAGGGCTGATGCTAACCCTAACCCTAACACTATCCTAGGCCTGATGCTAACCCTAACCCTAACCCTAACACTATCGTAGGGTTTATGTTAACCCTAACCCTAACACTATCTTAGGGCTGATGCTAACACTAACCCTAACCCTAACACTATCCTAGGGCTGATTCTAAACCTAACGCTAAACCTAACACTATCCTTGAACTTATGCTAACCCTAACCCTAACCCTAACACTATCCTAGGCCTGATGATAACCCTAACCCTGACCCCAACATTATCCTAGGGTTTATGTTAACCCTAACCCTAACACTATCCTAGGGCTGATGCTAACCCTACCCCTAACCCTAACACTATCCTAGGGCAGATGCTAACCCTAACGCTAACCCTAACACTATCCTTTAACTGATGCTAACACTAACCCTAACCCTAACACTATCCTAGGCCTGATGCTAACCCTAACCCTAACCCTAACACTATCCTAGGGCTGATGCTAACACTAACCCTAACAATATCCTAGGGCTGAGGCTAACCCTAACCCTAACCCTAACACTATCCTAGGGCTGATGCTAACCCTATCCCTAACACTATCCTAGGGCTGATGCTAACCCTAACCCTAACCCTAACACTATCCTAGGGCTGATGCTAACCCTAACGCTAACCCTAACACTATCCTTGAACTGATGCTAACCCTAACCCTAAGCCTAACACTATCCTAGGCCTGATGATAACCCTAACCCTAACCCTAACACTATCCTAGGTTTATGTTAACCCTAACCCTAACACTATCCTAGGGCTGATGCTAACCCTAACGCTAACCCTAACACTATCCTTGAACTGATGCTAACCCTAACCCTAACCCTAACACTATCCTAGGCCTGATGATAACCCTAACCCTAACCCTAACACTATCCTAGGGTTTATGTTAACCCTAACCCTAACACTATCCTAGGGCTGATGCTAACCTTAACCCTAAACCTAACACTATCCTAGGGCGGATGCTAACCCTAACACTAATCCTAACACTATCCTAGGGCTCATGCTAACCCTAAACCTAACTCTAACACTATCTTAGGGCTGAGGCTAACCCTAACCCTAACACTATCCTACGGCTGATGCTAACCCTAACCCTAACCCTAACACTATCGTAGGGCTGATGCTAACCCTAACCCTAACACTATCCTAGGACTGATGCTAACCCTAACCCTAACCCTAACACTATCCTAGGGCTGATGCTAACCCTAACCCTAACACTATCCTAGGGCTGATGCTAACCCTAACCCTAACCCTAACACTATCCTAGGGCTGATGCTAACCCTAACCCTAACACTATACTAGGGCTGATGTTAACCCTAACCCTAACCCTAACATTATCCCAGGGCTGATGCTAACCCTAACCCTAACACTATCCTAGGGCTGATGCTAACCCTAACCCTAAACCTAACACTATCCTAGGGCTGATGCTAACCCTACCACTAACCCTAACACTATCCTAGAGCTGATGCTAACCCTAACCCTAACCCTAATACTATCCTAGGGCTGATGCTAACCCTAACCCTAACCCTAACACTATCCTAGGGCTGATGCAAACCCTAACACTAACACTATCCTAGGGCTGATGCTAACCCTCACCCTACCTCTAACACTATCCTAGGGCTGATGCTAACCCTAACCCTAACGCAAACACTATCCTAGGGCTGAGGCTAACCCTAACCCTAACACTATCCTACGGCTGATGCTAACCCTAACCCTAACCCTAACACTATCCTAAGCCTGATGGTAACCCTAACACTAACACTATCCTAAGCCTGGTGCTAACCCTAACTCTAACCCTAACAGTATCCTAGGGCTGATTCTAACCCTAACCCTAATAATATCCTAGGGCTGATGATAACACTAACCCTAACCCTAACACTATCCTAGGGCTGATGCTAACCCGAACCCTAACCCTAACACTATCCTAGGGCTGATGCTAACCCTAACCCTAACACTATCCTAGGCCTGATGAGAACCCTAACCTTAACCCTAACACTATCCTAGGGCTGATGCTAACCCTAACCCTAACACTATCCTAGGCCTGCTGGTAACCCTAACCCTAACCCTAACACTATCCTAGGGCTGATGCTAACCCTAACCCTGACACTATCCTAGGGCTGATGCTAACCCTAACCCTAACCCTAACACTATCCTAGGGCTGATGCTAAGCCTAACCCTAACACAATCATAGGCCTGAAGATAACCCTAACCCTAACCCTAACACTATCCTAGGCCTGATGCTAACCCTAACCCTAACCCTAACACTATCCTAGGGCTGATGCTAACCCTAACCCTAACACTATCCTAGGCCTGATGCTAACCCTAACCCTAACCCTAACACTATCCTAGGGTTTATGTTAACCCTAACCCTAACACTATCTTAGGGCTGATGCTAACACTAACCCTAACCCTAACACTATCCTAGGGCTGATTCTAAACCTAACGCTAAACCTAACACTATCCTTGAACTTATGCTAACCCTAACCCTAACCCTAACACTATCCTAGGCCTGATGATAACCCTAACCCTGACCCTAACACTATCCTAGGGCTGATGCTAACCCTAACCCTAACACTATCCTAGGCCTGATGCTAACCCTAACCCTAACCCTAACACTATCCTAGGGTTTATGTTAACCCTAACCCTAACACTATCTTAGGGCTGATGCTAACACTAACCCTAACCCTAACACTATCCTAGGGCTGATTCTAAACCTAACGCTAAACCTAACACTATCCTTGAACTTATGCTAACCCTAACCCTAACCCTAACACTATCCTAGGCCTGATGATAACCCTAACCCTGACCCCAACACTATCCTAGGGTTTATGTTAACCCTAACCCTAACACTATCCTAGGGCTGATGCTAACCCTAACCCTAACCCTAACACTATCCTAGGCCGGATGCTAACCCTAACCCTAACCCTAACACTACCCTAGGGCTGATGCTAACCCTAACCCTAACACTATCCTAGGGCTGATGCTAACCCTAACCCTATCCCTAACACTATCCTTGGGCTGATTCTAACCGTAACCCTAACACTATCCTAGGCCTGATGCTAACCCTAACCCTTACCCTAACACTATCCTAGGGCTGATGCTAAACCTAACGATAACCCTAACACTACCCTAGGGCTGATGCTAACCCTAACACTAACCCTAACACTATCCTAGGGGTGATGCTAACCCTAACCCTAACACTATCCTAGGCCTGATGCTAACCCTAACCCTAACACTATCCTAGGGCTGATGCTAACCCTAACCCTAACCCTCACACTATCCTAGGCCTGATGCTAACCCTATCCATAACCCTAACTCTCTCCTAGGGCTGAGGCTAACTCTAACACTAACACTATCCTAGGGCTGATGCTAACCCTAAACCTAACCCTAACACTATCCTAGGGTTGATGCTAACCCTAACCCTAACACTATCCTAGGACTGATGCTAACCCTAACCCTAACCCTAACACTATCCTAGGGCTGATGCTAACCCTAACCCTAACACTATCCTGGGCCTGATGCTAACCCTAACCCTAACCCTAACACTATCCTAGGGCTGATGCTAACCCTAACCCTAACACTATCCTTGGGCTGATGCTAACCCTAAACCTAACCCTAACACTATCCTAGGGCAGATGCTAACCCTAACGCTAACCCTAACACTATCCTTGAACTGATGCTAACCCTAACCCTAACCCTAACACTATCCTAGGCCTGATGATAACCCTAACCCTAACCCTAACAGTATCCTAGGGTTTATGTTAACCCTAACCCTAACACTATCCTAGGGCTGATGCTAACCCTAACCCTAACCCTAACACTATCCTAGGGCTGATGCTAACCCTAACACTAACACTATCCTAGGGCTAATGCTAACCCTATCCCTAAACCTAACACTATCCTAGGGCGGATGCTAACCCTAACCCTAACCATAACACTATCCTAGGGCTCATGCTAACCCTAACACTAACTCTAACACTATCTTAGGGCTGAGGCTAACCCTAACCCTAACACTATCCTACGATGATGCTAACCCTAACCCTAACCCTAACACTATCCTAGGGCTGATGCTAACCCTAACACTAACACTATCCTAGGCCTGATGCTAACCCTAACCCTAACCCTAACACTATCCTAGGGCTGATGCTAACCCTAGCCCTAACACTATCCTAGGGCTGATGCTAACCCTAACCCTAACCCTAACACTATCCTAGGGCTGATGCTAACCCTAACCCTAACACTATCCTAGGGCTGATGCTAACCCTAACAATAACCCTAACATTATCCTAGGGCTGATGCTAACCCTAACCCTAACCCTAACTCTATCCTAGGGCTGATGCTAACCCTAACACTAACACTATCCTAGGGCTGATGCTAACCCTAACCCTACCCCTAACACTATCCTAGGGCTGATGCTAACCCTAACCCTATCACTATCCTAGGCCTGATGATAACCCTAACCCTAACCCTAACACTATCCTAGGCCTGATGCTAACCCTAACCCTAACCCTAACACTATCCTAGGGCTGATGCTAACCCTAACACTAACCCTAACACTATCCTAGGCCTGATGCTAACCGTAACCCTAACACTATCCTAGGGCTGATGCTAACCCTAACCCTAACACTATCATAGGCCTGATGATAACGCTAACCCTAACCCTAACACTATCCTAGGGCTGATGCTAACCCTAACCCTAACACTATCCTAGGCCTGATGCTAACCCTAACCCTAACCCTAACACTATCCTAGGGTTTATGTTAACCCTAACCCTAACACTATCCTAGGGCTGATGCTAACCCTAACCCTAACCCTAACACTATCCTAGGGCTGATTCTAAACCTAACGCTAACCCTAACACTATCCTTGAACTTATGCTAACCCTAACCCTAACCCTAACACTATCCTAGGCCTGATGATAACCCTAACCCTAACCCTAACACTATCCTAGGGTTTATGTTAACCCTAACCCTAATACTATCCTAGGGCTGATGCTAACCCTAACGCTAACCCTAACACTATCCTTGAACTGATGCTAACCCTAACCCTAACCCTAACACTATCCTAGGCCTGATGATAACCCTAACCCTGACCCTAACACTATCCTAGGGTTTATGTTAACCCTAACCCTAACACTATCCTAGGGCTGATGCTAACCTTAACCCTAAACCTAACACTATCCTAGGGCTGATGCTAACCCTAACCCTAACCCTAACACTATCCTAGGGCTGATGCTAACCCTAACCCTAACACTAACACTATCTTAGGGTTGAGGCTAACCCTAACCCTAACACTATCCTACAGCTGATGCTAACCCTAACCCTAACCCTAACACTATCGTAGGGCTGATGCTAACCCTAACCCTAACACTATCCTAGGGCTGATGCTAACCCTAACCCTAACCCTAACACTATCCTAGGGCTGATGCTAACCCTAACCCTAACACTATCCTAGGGATGATGCTAACCCTAACCCTAACCCTAACACTATCCTAGGGCTGATGCTAACCCTAACCCTAACACTATCCTAGGGCTGATGCTAACCCTCACCCTAAACCTAACACTATCCTAGGGCTGATGCTAACCCTAACACTAACCCTAACACTATCCTAGAGCTGATGCTAACCCTAACCCTAACCCTAATACTATCCTAGGGCTGATGCTAACTCTAACCCTAACCCTAACACTCTCCTAGGGCTGATGCTAACCCTAACACTAACACTATCCTAGGGCTGATGCTAACCCTCACCCTACCCCTAACACTATCCTAGGGCTGATGCTAACCCTAACCCTAACGCTAACACTATCCTAGGGCTGAGGCTTACCCTAACCCTAACACTATCCTACGGCTGATGCTAACCCTAACCCTAACCCTAACACTATCCTAAGCCTGATGGTAACCCTAACACTAACACTATCCTAAGCCTGGTGCTAACCCTAACTCTAACCCTAACAGTATCCTAGGGCTGATGCTAACCCTAACCCTAATAATATCCTAGGGCTGATGCTAACACTAACCCTACCCTAACACTATCCTAGGGCTTATGCTAACCCGAACCCTAACCCTAACACTATCCTAGGGCTGATGCTAACCCTATCCCTAACACTATCCTAGGCCTGATGAGAACCCTAACCCTAACCCTAACACTATCCTAGGGCTGATGCTAACCCTAACCCTAACACTATCCTAGGCCTGATGCTAACCCTAACCCTAACCCTAACACTATCCTAGGGGTGATGCTAAACCTAACCCTAACCCTAACACTATCCTAGGGCTGATGCTAAGCCTAACCCTAACACCATCATAGGCCTGATGATAACCCTAACCCTAACACTAACACTATCCTAGGCCTGATGCTAACCCTAACCCTAACCCTAACACTATCCTAGGGCTGATGCTAACCCTAACCCTAACCCTAACACTATCCTAGGGCTGATTCTAACGCTAACGTTAACCCTAACACTATCCTTGAACTTATGCTAACCCTAACCCTAACCCTATCACTATCCTAGGCCTGATGATAACCCTAACCCTAACCCTAACACTATCCTAGGGCTGATGCTAACCCTAACCCTAACACTATCCTAGGCCTGATGCTAACCCTAACCCTAACCCTAACACTATCCTAGAGTTTATGTTAACCCTAACCCTAACACTATCTTAGGGCTGATGCTAACCCTAACCCTAACCCTAACACTATCCTAGGGCTGATTCTAACCCTAACGCTAAAGCTAACACTATCCTTGAACTTATGCTAACCCTAACCCTAACCCTAACACTATCCTAGGCCTGATGATAACCCTAACCCTGACCCCAACACTATCCTAGGGTTTATGTTAACCCTAACCCTAACACTATCCTAGGGCTGATGCTAACCCTAACCCTAACCCTAACACTATCCTAGGGCGGATGCTAACCCTAACCCTAACCCTAACACTACCCTAGGGCTGATGCTAACCCTAACCCTAACTCTAACACTATCTTAGGGCTGAGGCTAACCCTAACCCTAACACTATCCTACGGCTGATGCTAACCCTAACCTTAACCCTAACACTATCCTAGGACTGATGCTAACCCTAACCCTGACACTATCCTAGGCCTGATGCTAACCCTAACCCTAACCCTAACACTATCCTAGGGCTGATGCTAACCCTAACCCTAACACTATCCTACGGCTGATGCTAACCCTAACCCTAACCCTAACACTATCCTTGGGCTGATGGTAACCCTAACCCTAACCCTAACACTATCCTAGGCCTGATGCTAACCCTAACCCTAACACTATCCTAGGGCTGATGCTAACCCTAACCCTAACCCTCACACTATCCTATGCCTGATGCTAACCCTATCCATAACCCTAACACTCTCCTAGGGATGAGGCTAACTCTAACCCTAACACTATCCTAGGGCTGATGCTAACCCTAACCCTAACCCAAACACTATCCTAGGGTTGATGCTAACCCTAACCCTAACACTATCCTAGGGCTGATGCTAACCCTAACCCTAACCCTAACACTATCCTAGGGCTGATGCTAACCCTAACCCTAACACTATCCTGCTCCTGATGCTAACCCTAACCCTAACCCTGACACTATCCTAGGGCTGATGCTAACCCTAACCCTAACACTATCCTTGGGCTGATGCTAACCCTAACCCGAACCCTAACACTATCCTAGGGCAGATGCTAACCCTAACGCTAACGCTAACACTATCCTTGAACTGATGCTAACCCTAACCCTAACCCTAACACTATCCTAGGCCTGATGATAACTCTAACCCTAACCCTAACACTATCCTAGGGTTTATGTTAACCCTAACCATAACACTATCCTAGGGCTGATGCTAACCCTAACCCTAACCCTAACACTATCCTAGGGCTGATGCTAACCCTAACACTAACACTATCCTAGGGCTGATGCTAACCCTAACCCTAACACTATCCTAGGCCTGATGCTAACCCTAACCCTAACCCTAACACTATCCTAGGGCTGATGCTAACCCTAACCCTAACACTATCCTAGGCCTGATGCTAACCCTAACCCTAACCCTAACACTATCCTAGGGCTGATGCTAACCCTAACCCTAACACTATCCTAGGGCTGATGCTAACCCTAACCCTAACCCTAACACTATCCTAGGGCTGATGCTAAGCCTAACCCTAACACTATCATAGGCCTGATGATAACCCTAACCCTAACCCTAACACTATCCTAGGCCTGATGCTAACCCTAACCCTAACCCTAACACTATCCTAGTGCTGATGCTAACCCTAACCCTAACCCTAACACTATCCTAGGGCTGATTCTAACCCTAACGTTAACCCTAACACTATCCTTGAACTTATGCTAACCCTAACCCTAACCCTAACACTATCCTAGGCCTGATGATAACCCTAACCCTAACTCTAACACTATCCTAGGGTTTATGTTAACCTTAACCCTAACACTATCCTAGGGCTGATGCAAACGCTAACCCTAACCCTAACACTATCCTAGGGCGGATGCTAACCCTAACCCTAACACTAACACTATCCTAGGGCTGATGCTAACCCTAACCCTAACTCTAACACTATCTTAGGACTGAGGCTAACCCTAACCCTAACACTATCCTACGGCTGATGCTAACCCTAACCTTAACCCTAAAACTATCCTAGGGCTGATGCTAACCCTAACCCTGACACTATCCTAGGCCTGATGCTAACCCTAACCCTAACCCTAACACTATCCTAGGGCTGATGCTAACCCTAACCCTAACACTATCCTAGGGCTGATGCTAACCCTAACCCTAACCCTTACACTATCCTAGGGCTGATGCTAACCCTAACCCTAACCCTAACACTATCCTAGGGCTGATGCTAAGCCTAACCCTAACACTATCCTAGGCCTGATGAGAACCCTAACCCTAACCCTAACACTATCCTAGGGCTGATGCTAACCATAACCCTAACACTATCCTAGGCCTGATGAGAACCCTAAGCCTAACCCTAATACTATCCTAGGGCTGATGCTAACCCTAACCCTAACACTATCCTTGGGCTGATGCTAACCCTAACCCTACCTCTAACACTATCCTGGGGCTGATGCTAACCCTAACCCTAACACTATCCTAGGGCTGATGCTAACCCTAACCCTAACCCTAACATTATCCCAGGGCTGATGCTAACCCTAACCCTAACACTATCCAAGGTCTGATGCTAACCCTAACAATAACCCTAACATTATCCTAGGGCTGATGCTAACCCTAACCCTAACCCTAACACTATCCTAGGGCTGATGATAACCCTAACACTAACACTATCCTAGGGCTGATGCTAACCCTCACCCTACCCCTAACACTATCCTAGGGCTGATGCTAACCCTAACCCTAACGCTAACACTATCCTAGGGCTGAGGCTAACCCTAACCCTAACACTATTCTAAGGCTGATGGTAACCCTAACACTAACACTATCCTAAGCCTGGTGCTAACCCTAACTCGAAACCTAACAGTATCCTAGGGCTGATGCTAACCCTAACTCTAATAATATCCTATGGCTGATGCTAACACTAACCCTAACCCTAACACGATCCTAGGGCTGATGCTAACCCTAACTCTAACCCTAACACTATCCTAGGGCTGATGCTAACCCTAACCCTAACACTATCCTAGGCCTGATGATAAACCTAACCCTAACCCTAACACTATCCTAGGGCTGATGCTAACCCTAACCCTAACACTATCATAGGCCTGATGCTAACCCTAACCCTAACCCTAACACTATCCTAGGGCTGATGCTAACCCTAACCCTAACCCTAACACTATCCTAGGCCTGATGATAACAATATCCCTAACCATAACACTCTCCTAGGGTTGATGCTATCCCTAACCCTAACACTATCCTAGGGCTGATGCTAACCCTAACCCTAACCCTAACACTATCCTAGGGCTGATGCTAACCCTAACCCTAACACTATCCTAGGGCTGATGCTAACCCTAACCCTAACCCTAACACTATCCTAGGGCTGATGCTAACCCTAACCCTAACACTATCCTAGGGCTGATGCTAACCCTAACCATAACCCTAACACTATCCTAGGGCTGATGCTAACCCTTACACTAACACTATCCTAGGGCTGATGCTAACCCTAACCCTAACCTTAACATTATCCCAGGGCTGATGCTAACCCTAACCCTAACACTATCCTAGGGCTGATGCTAACCCTAACTCTAACCCTAACACTATCCTAGGGCTGATGCTAACCCTAACCCTAACACTAATACTATCCTAGGTCTGATGCTAACCCTAACCCTAAGCCTAACACTATCCTAGGGCTGATGCTAACCCTAACACTAACACTATCCTAGGGCTGATGCTAACCCTCATCCTACGCCTAACACTATCCTAGGGCTGATGCTAACCCTAACCCTAACGCTAACACTATCCTAGGGCTGAGGCTAACCCTAACCCTAACACTATCCTACGGCTGATGCTAACCCTAACCCTAACCCTAACACTATCCTAGGGCTGATGCTAACCCTAACCCTAACACTATCCTAGGCCTGATGATAAACCTAACCCTAACCCTAACACTATCCTAGGGCTGATGCTAACCCTAACCCTAACACTATCATAGGCCTGATGCTAACCCTAACCCTAACCCTAACACTATCCTAGGGCTGATGCTAACCCTAACCCTAACCCTAACACTATCCTAGGCCTGATGATAACCCTATCCCTAACCATAACACTCTCCTAGGGTTGATGCTATCCCTAACCCTAACACTATCCTAGGGCTGATGCTAACCCTAACCCTAACCCTAACACTATCCTAGGGCTGATGCTAACCCTAACCCTAACACTATCCTAGGGATGATGCTAACCCTAACCATAACCTTAACACTATCCTAGGGCTGATGCTAACCCTAACCCTAACACTATCCTAGGGCTGATGCTAACCCTAACCCTAACACTATCCTAGGCCTGATGCTAACCCTAACCCTAACCCTAACACTATCCTAGGGCTGATGCTAACCCTAACCCTAACACTATCCTAGGGCTGATGCTAACCCTAACCCTAACCCTAACACTATCCTAGGGCTGATGCTAAGCCTAACCCTAACACTATCATAGGCCTGATGATAACCCTAACCCTAACCCTAACACTATCCTAGGCCTGATGCTAACCCTAACCCTAACCCTAACACTATCCTAGGGCTGATGCTAACCCTAACCCTAACCCTAACACTATCCTAGGGCTGATGCTAACCCTAACCCTAACACTATCCTAGGCCTGATGATAACCCTAACCCTAACCCTAACACTATCCTAGGGCTGATGCTAACCCTAACCCTAACACTATCCTTGGGCAGATGCTAACCCTAATCCTAACCCTAACACTATCCTGGGGCTGATGCTAACCCTAACCCTAACACTATCCTAAAGCTGATTCTAACCCTAACCCTAACACTAACATTATCCCAGGGCTGATGCTAACCCTAACCCTAACACTATCCTAGGGCTGATGCTAACCCTAACAATAACCCTAACATTATCCTAGGGCTGATGCTAACCCTAACCCTAACCCTAACACTATCCTAGGGCTGATGCTAACCCTAACACTAACACTATCCTAGGGCTGATGCTAACCCTCACCCTACCCCTAACACTATCCTAGGGCTGATGCTAACTCTAACCCTAACGCTAACACTATCCTAGGGCTGAGGCTAACCCTAACCCTAACACTATCCTAAGGCTGATGGTAACCCTAACACTAACACTATCCTAAGCCTGGTGCTAACCCTAACTCTAACCCTAACAGTATCCTAGGGCTGATGCTAACCCTAACTCTAATAATATCCTAGGGCTGATGCTAACACTAACCCTAACCCTAACACGATCCTAGGGCTGATGCTAACCCTAACTCTAACCCTAACACTATCCTAGGGCTGATGCTAACCCTAACCCTAACACTATCCTAGGCCTGATGATAAACCTAACCCTAACCCTAACACTATCCTAGGGCTGATGCTAACTCTAACCCTAACACTATCATAGGCCTGATGCTAACCCTAACCCTAACCCTAACACTATCCTAGGGCTGATGCTAACCCTAACCCTAACCCTAACACTATCCTAGGCCTGATGATAACCCTATCCCTAAACATAACACTCTCCTAGGGTTGATGCTATCCCTAACCCTAACACTATCCTAGGGCTGATGCTAACCCTAACCCTAACCCTAACACTATCCTAGGGCTGATGCTAACCCTAACCCTAACACTATCCTAGGGCTGATGCTAACCCTAACCCTAACCCTAACACTATCCTAGGGCTGATGCTAACCCTAACCCTAACACTATCCTAGGGATGATGCTAACCCTAACCATAACCTTAACACTATCCTAGGGCTGATGCTAACCCTAACACTAACACTATCCTAGGGCTGATGCTAACCCTAACCCTAACCTTAACATTATCCCAGGGCTGATGCTAACCCTAACCCTAACACTATCCTAGGGCTGATGCTAACCCTAACCCTAACCCTAACACTATCCTAGGGCTGATGCTAACCCTAACCCTAACCCTAATACTATCCTAGGTCTGATTCTAACCCTAACCCTAACCCTAACACTATCCTAGTGCTGATGCTAACCCTAACACTAACACTATCCTAGGGCTGATGCTAACCCTCACCCTACGCGTAACACTATCCTAGGGCTGATGCTAACCCTAACCCTAACGCTAACACTATCCTAGGGCTGAGGCTAACCCTAACCCTAACACTATCCTACGGCTGATGCTAACCCTAACCCTAACCCTAACACTATCCTAAGGCTGATGGTAACCCTAACACTAACACAATCCTAAGCCTGGTGCTATCCCTAACTCTAACCCTAACAGTATCCTAGGGCTGATGCTAACCCTAACCCTAATAATATCCTAGGGCTGATTCTAACACTAACCCTAACCCTAACACTATCCTAGGGCTGATGCTAACCCTAACCCTAACCCTAACACTATCCTAGGGCTGATGCTAACCCTAACCCTAGCACTATCCTAGGCCTGATGATAACCCTAACCCTAACCCTAACACTATCCTAGGGCTGATGCTAACCCTAACCCTAACACTATCCTAGGCCTGATGCTAACCCTAACCCTAACCCTAACACTATCCTAGGGCTGATGCTAACCGTAACCCTAACACTATCCTAGGGCTGATGCTAACCCTAACCCTAACACTATCCTAGGCCTGATGATAACCCTAACCCTAACCCTAACACTATCCTAGGGCTGATGCTAACCCTAACCCTAACACGATCCTAGGCCTGATGCTAACCCTAACCCTAACCCTAACACTATCCCAGGGTTTATGTTAACCCTAACCCTAACACTATCCTAGGGCTGATGCTAACCCTAACCCTAACCCTAACACTATCCTAGGGCTGATTCTAACCCTAACGCTAACCCTAACACTATCCTTGAACTTATGCTAACCCTAACCCTAACCCTAACACTATCCTAGGCCTGATGATAACCCTAACCCTAACCCTAACACTATCCTAGGGTTTATGTTAACCCTAACCCTAACACTATCCTAGGGCGGATGCTAACCCTAACCCTAACCCTAACACTATCCTAGGGCTGATGCTAACCATAACACTAACACTATCGTAGGGCTGATGCTAACCCTAACCCTAACCCTAACACTATCCTAGGGCTGATGCTAACCCTAACCCTAACTCTAACACTATCTTAGGGCTGAGGCTAACCCTAACCCTAACACTATCCTACGGCTGATGCTAACCCTAACCTTAACCCTAACACTATCCTAGGGCTGATGCTAACCCTAACCCTGACACTATCCTAGGCCTGATGCAAACCCTAACCCTAACCCTAACACTATCCTAGGGCTGATGCTAACCCTAACCCTAACTCTAACACTATCTTAGGGCTGAGGCTAACCCTAACCCTAACACTATCCTACGGCTGATGCTAACCCTAACCTTAACCCTAACACTATCCTAGGGCTGATGCTAACCCTAACCCTGACACTATCCTAGGCCTGATGCAAACCCTAACCCTAACCCTAACACTATCCTAGGGCTGATGCTAACCCTAACCCTAACACTATCCTAGGGCTGATGCTAACCCTAACACTAACCCTAACACTATCCTAGGGCTGATGCTAACCATAAACCTAACAGTATCCTAGGCCTGATGATAACCCTAACCCTAACCCTAACACTATCCTAGGGCTGATGCTAACAATAACCCTAACACTATCCTAGGGCTGATGCTAACCCTAACCCTAACCCTAACACTATCCTAGGGGTGATGCTAACCCTAACCCTAACCCTAACACTATCCTAGGGCTGATGCTAACCCTAACCCTAACCCTATCACTATCGTAGGGCTGATGGTAACCATAACCCTAACACTATGCTAGGGCTCATGCTAACCCTAAACCTAACCCTAACACTATCCTAGGGTTGATGCTAACCCTAACCCTAACACTATCCTAGGGCTGATGCTAATCCTAACCCTAACCCTAACACTATCCTAGGGCTGATGCTAACCCTAACCCTAACACTATCCTGGGCCTGATGCTAACCCTAACCCTAACCCTGACACTATCCTAGGGCTAATGCTAACCCTAACCCTAACACTATCCTTGGGCTGATGCTAACCCTAACCCTAACCCTAACACTATCCTAGGGCAGATGCTAACCCTAACGCTAACGCTAACACTATCCTTGAACTGATGCTAACCCTAACCCTAACCGTAACACTATCCTAGGCCTGATGATAACCCTAACCCTAACCCTAACACTATCCTAGGGTTTATGTTAACCCTAACCCTAACACTATCCTAGGGCTGATGCTAACCCTAACCCTAACCCTAACACTATCCTTGGGCTGATGCTAACCCTAACACTAACACTATCCTAGGGTGATGCTAACCCTAACCCTAACACTATCCTAGGCCTGATGCGAACCCTAACCCTAACCCTAACACTATCCTAGGGCTGATGCTAACCCTAACCCTAACACTATCCTAGGCCTGATGCTAACCCTAACCCTAACCCTAACACTATCCTAGGGCTGATGCTAACCCTAACCCTAACACTATCATAGGCCTGATGATAACCCTAACCCTAACACTAACACTATCCTAGGCCTGATGCTAACCCTAACCCTAACCCTAACACTATCCTAGGGCTGATGCTAACCCTAACCCTAACCCTAACACTATCCTAGGGCTGATGCTAACCCTAACCCTAACCCAAACACTATCCTAGGGTTGATGCTAACCCTAACCCTAACACTATCCTAGGGCTGATGCTAACCCTAACCCTAACCCTAACACTATCCTAGGGCTGATGCTAACCCTAACCCTAACACTATCCTGGGCCTGATGCTAACCCTAACCCTAACCCTGACACTATCCTAGGGCTGATGCTAACCCTAACCCTAACATTATCCTTGGGCTGATGCTAACCCTAACCCTAACCCTAACACTATCCTAGGGCAGATGCTAACCCTAACGCTAACGCTAACGCTATCCTGGAACTGATGCTAACCCTAACCCTAACCCTAACACTATCCTAGGCCTGATGATAACCCTAACCCTAACCCTAACACTATCCTAGGGTTTATGTTAACCCTAACCCTAACACTATCCTAGGGCTGATGCTAACCCTAACCCTAACCCTAACACTATCCTAGGGCAGATGCTAACCCTAACCCTAACCCTAACACTACCCTAGGGCTGATGCTAACCCTAACCCTAACTCTAACACTATCTTAGGGCTGAGGCTAACCCTAACCCTAACACTATCCTACGGCTGATGCTAACCCTAACCTTAACCCTAACACTATCCTAGGGCTGATGCTAACCCTAACCCTGACACTATCCTAGGCCTGACGCTAACCCTAACCCTAACCCTAACACTATCCTAGGGCTGATGCTAACCCTAACCCTAACAGGATCGTAGGGCTGATGCTAACCCTAACCCTAACCCTTACACTATCCTTGGGCTGATGGTAACCCTAACCCTAACACTATCCTAGGGCTGATGCTAAACTTAACCCTAACCCTAACACTATCCTTGGGCTGATTCTAACCGTAACCTTAACACTATCCTAGGCCTGATGCTAATCCTAACCCTTACCCTAACACTATCCTAGGGCTGATGCTAAACCTAACCATAACCCTAACACTATCCTAGGGCTGATGCTAACCCTAACCCTAACCCTAACACTATCCTAGGGGTGATGCTAACCCTAACCCTAACACTATCCTAGGCCTGATGCTAACCGTAACCCTAACACTATCCTAGGGCTGATGCTAACCCTAACCCTAACCCTCACACTATCCTAGGCCTGATGCTAACCCTATCCATAACCCTAACACTCTCCTAGGGCTGAGGCTAACTCTAACCCTAACACTATCCTAGGGCTGATGCTAAACCTAACCCTAACCCAAACACTATCCTAGGGTTGATGCTAACCCTAACCCAAACACTATCCTAGGGCTGATGCTAACCCTAACCCTAACCCTAACACTATCCTAGGGCTGATGCTAACCCTAACCCTAACACTATCCTGGGCCTGATGCTAACCCTAACCCTAACCCTGACACTATCCTAGGGCTGATGCTAACCCTAACCCTAACACTATCCTTGGGCTGATGCTATCCCTAACCCTGACACTATCCTAGGCCTGACGCTAACCCTAACCCTAACCCTAACACTATCCTAGGGCTGATGCTAACCCTAACCCTAACAGGATCCTAGGGCTGATGCTAACCCTAACCCTAACCCTAACACTATCCTTGGGCTGATGGTAACCCTAACCCTAACACTATCCTAGGGCTGATGCTAAACTTAACCCTAACCCTAACACTATCCTTGGGCTGATTCTAACCGTAACCTTAACACTATCCTAGGCCTGATGCTAATCCTAACCCTTACCCTAACACTATCCTAGGGCTGATGCTAAACCTAACCATAACCCTAACACTATCCTAGGGCTGATGCTAACCCTAACCCTAACCCTAACACTATCCTAGGGGTGATGCTAACCCTAACCCTAACACTATCCTAGGCCTGATGCTAACCGTAACCCTAACACTATCCTAGGGCTGATGCTAACCCTAACCCTAACCCTCACACTATCCTAGGCCTGATGCTAACCCTATCCATAACCCTAACACTCTCCTAGGGCTGAGGCTAACTCTAACCCTAACACTATCCTAGGGCTGATGCTAAACCTAACCCTAACCCAAACACTATCCTAGGGTTGATGCTAACCCTAACCCAAACACTATCCTAGGGCTGATGCTAACCCTAACCCTAACCCTAACACTATCCTAGGGCTGATGCTAACCCTAACCCTAACACTATCCTGGGCCTGATGCTAACCCTAACCCTAACCCTGACACTATCCTAGGGCTGATGCTAACCCTAACCCTAACACTATCCTTGGGCTGATGCTATCCCTAACCCTAACCCTAACCCTAACACTATCCTAGGGCAGATGCTAACCCTAACGCTAACGCTAACACTATCCTTCAACTGATGCTAACCCTAACCCTAACCCTAACACTATCCTAGGCCTGATGATAACCCTAACCCTAACCCTAACACTATCCTAGGGTTTATGTTAACCCTAACCCTAACACTATCCTAGGGCTGATGCTAACCCTAACCCTAACCCTAACACTATCCTAGGGCTGATGCTAACCCTAACGCTAACACTATCCTAGGGCTGATGCTAACCCTAACCCTAACACTATCCTAGGCCTGATGCTAACCCTAACCCTAACCCTAACACTATCCTAGGGCGGATGCTAACCCTAACCCTAACCCTAACACTACCCTAGGGCTGATGCTAACCCTAACCCTAACTCTAACACTATCCTAGGGCTGAGGCTAACCCTAACCCTAACACTATCCTACGGCTGATGCTAACCCTAACCTTAACCCTAACACTATCCTAGGGCTGATGCTAACCCTAACAATAACCCTAACATTATCCTAGGGCTGATGCTAACCCTAACCCTAACCCTAACACTATCCTAGGGCTGATGCTAACCCTAACACTAACACTATCCTAGGGCTGATGCTAACCCTCACCCTACCCCTAACACTATCCTAAGGCTGATGCTAACCCTAACCCTAACCCTAACACTATCCTAGGGCTGATGCTAACCCTAACTCTAACACTATCCTAGGGCTGATGCTAACCCTAACCCTAACACTATCCTAGGCCTGATGCTAACCCTAACCATAACCCTAACACTATCCTAGGGCGGATGCTAACCTTAACCCTAACCCTAACACTACCCTAGGGCTGATGCTAACCCTAACACTAACTCTAACACTATCTTAGGGCTGAGGCTAACCCTAACCCTAACACTATCCTACGGCTGATGCTAACCCTAACCATAACCCTAACACTATCCTAGGGCTGATGATAACCCTAACCCTGACACTATCCTAGGCCTGATGCTAACCCTAACCCTAACCCTAACACTATCCTAGGGCTGATGCTAACCATAACCCTAACACTATCCTAGGGCTGATGCTAACCCTAACCCTAACCCTAACACTATCCTTGGGCTGATGGTAACCCTAACCCTAACCCTAACACTATCCTAGGGCTGATGCTAAACTTAACCCTAACCCTAACACTATCCTTGGGCTGATTCTAACCGTAACCCTAACACTATCCTAGGCCTGATGCTAACCCTATCCCTTACCCTAACACTATCCTAGGGCTGATGCTAACCCTAACCCTAACCCTAACACTATCCTAGGGGTGATGCTAACCCTAACCCTAACACTATCCTAGGCCTGATGCTAACCCCAACCCTAACACTATCCTAGGGCTGATGCTAACCCTAACCCTAACCCTCACACTATCCTAGGCCTGATGCTAACTCTATCCATAACCCTAACACTCTCCTAGGCCTGAGGTTAACTCTAACCCTAACACTATCCTAGGGCTGATGCTAACCCTAACCCTAACCCAAACACTATCCTAGGGTTGATGCTAACCCTAACCCTAACACTATCCTAGGGCTGATGCTAACCCTAACCCTAACCCTAACACTATCCTAGGGCTGATGCTAACCCTAACCCTAACACTATCCTGGGCTTGATGCTAACCTTAGCCCTAACCCTGACACTATCCTAGGGCTGATGCTAACCCTAACCCTAACACTATCCTTGGGCTGATGCTAACCCTAACCCTAACCCTAACACTATCCTAGGGCAGATGCTAACCCTAACGCTAACGCTAACACTATCCTTGAACTGATGCTAACCCTAACCCTAACCCTAAGACTATCCTAGGCCTGATGATAACCCTAACCCTAACCCTAACACTATCCTAGGGTTTATGTTAACCCTAACCCTAACACTATCCTAGGGCTGATGCTAACCCTAACCCTAACCCTAACACTATCCTAGGGCTGATGCTAACCCTAACACTAACACTATCCTAGGGCTGATGCTAACCCTAACCCTAACACTATCCTAGGCCTGATGCTAACCCTAACCCTAACCCCAACACTGTCCTAGGGCTGATGCTAACCCTAACCCTAACACTATCCTAGGCCTGATGCTAACCCTAACCCTAACCCTAACACTATCCTAGGGCTGATGCTAACCCTAACCCTAACACTATCCTAGGGCTGATGCTAACCCTAACCCTAACCCTAAAACTACCCTTGGGCTGATGCTAAGCCTAACCCTAACACTATCATAGGCTTGATGATAACCCTAACCCTAACCCTAACACTATCCTAGGCTTGATGCTAACCCTAACCCTAACCCTAACACTATCCTAGGGCTGATGCTAACCCTAACCCTAACCCTAACACTATCCTAGGGCTGATTCTAACCCTAACGTTAACCCTAACACTATCCTTGAACTTATGCTAACCCTAACCCTAACCCTATCACTATCCTAGGCCTGATGATAACCCTAACCCTAACCCTAACACTATCCTAGGGCTGATACTAACCCTAACCCTAACACTATCCTAGGCCTGATGCTAACCCTAACCCTAACCCTAACACTATCCTACGGTTTATGTTAACCCTAACCCTAACACTATCTTAGGGCTGATGCTAACCCTAACCCTAACCCTAACACTATCCTAGGGCTGATTCTAACCCTAACGCTAAACCTAACACTATCCTTGAACTTATGCTAACCCTAACCCTAACCCTAACACTATCCTAGGCCTGATGATAACCCTAACCCTGACCCCAACACTATCCTAGGGTTTATGTTAACCCTAACCCTAACACTATCCTAGGGCTGATGCTAACCCTAACCCTAACCCTAACACTATCCTAGGGCAGATGCTAACCCTAACCCTAACCCTAACACTACCCTAGGGCTGATGGTAACCCTAACCCTAACTCTAACACTATCTTAGGGCTGAGGCTAACCCTAACCCTAACACTATCCTACGGCTGATGCTAACCCTAACCTTAACCCTAACACTATCCTAGGGCTGATGCTAACCCTAACCCTGACACTATCCTAGGCCTGACGCTAACCCTAACCCTAACCCTAACACTATCCTAGGGCTGATGCTAACCCTAACCCTAACAGGATCCTAGGGCTGATGCTAACCCTAACCCTAACCCTAACACTATCCTTGGGCTGATGGTAACCCTAACCCTAACCCTAACACTATCCTAGGGCTGATGCTAAACTTAACCCTAACCCTAACACTATCCTTGGGCTGATTCTAACCGTAACCTTAACACTATCCTAGGCCTGATGCTAATCCTAACCCTTACCCTAACACTATCCTAGGGCTGATGCTAAACCTAACCATAACCCTAACACTATCCTAGAGCTGATGCTAACCCTAACCCTAACCCTAACACTATCCTAGGGGTGATGCTAACCCTAACCCTAACACTATCCTAGGCCTGATGCTAACCGTAACCCTAACACTATCCTAGGGCTGATGCTAACCCTAACCCTAACCCTCACACTATCCTAGGCCTGATGCTAACCCTATCCATAACCCTAACACTCTCCTAGGGCTGAGGCTAACTCTAACCCTAACACTATCCTAGGGCTGATGCTAAACCTAACCCTAACCCAAACACTATCCTAGGGTTGATGCTAACCCTAACCCAAACACTATCCTAGGGCTGATGCTAACCCTAACCCTAACCCTAACACTATCCTAGGGCTGATGCTAACCCTAACCCTAACACTATCCTGGGCCTGATGCTAACCCTAACCCTAACCCTGACACTATCCTAGGGCTGATGCTAACCCTAACCCTAACACTATCCTTGGGCTGATGCTATCCCTAACCCTAACCCTAACCCTAACACTATCCTAGGGCAGATGCTAACCCTAACGCTAACGCTAACACTATCCTTGAACTGATGCTAACCCTAACCCTAACCCTAACACTATCCTAGGCCTGATGATAACCCTAACCCTAACCCTAACACTATCCTAGGGTTTATGTTAACCCTAACCCTAACACTATCCTAGGGCTGATGCTAACCCTAACCCTAACCCTAACACTATCCTAGGGCTGATGCTAACCCTAACGCTAACACTATCCTAGGGCTGATGCTAACCCTAACCCTAACACTATCCTAGGCCTGATGCTAACCCTAACCCTAACCCTAACACTATCCTAGGGCGGATGCTAACCCTAACCCTAACCCTAACACTACCCTAGGGCTGATGCTAACCCTAACCCTAACTCTAACACTATCCTAGGGCTGAGGCTAACCCTAACCCTAACACTATCCTACGGCTGATGCTAACCCTAACCTTAACCCTAACACTATCCTAGGGCTGATGCTAACCCTAACAATAACCCTAACATTATCCTAGGGCTGATGCTAACCCTAACCCTAACCCTAACACTATCCTAGGGCTGATGCTAACCCTAACACTAACACTATCCTAGGGCTGATGCTAACCCTCACCCTACCCCTAACACTATCCTAGGGCTGATGCTAACCCTAACCCTAACGCTAACACTATCCTAGGGCTGAGGCTAACCCTAACCCTAACACTATCCTAAGGCTGATGGTAACCCTAACACTAACACTATCCTAAGCCTGGTGCTAACCCTAACTCTAACCCTAACAGTATCCTAGGGCTGATGCTAACCCTAACTCTAATAATATCCTAGGGCTGATGCTAACACTAACCCTAACCCTAACACGATCCTAGGGCTGATGCTAACCCTAACCCTAACCCTAACACTATCCTAGGGCTGATGCTAACCCTAACCCTAACACTATTCTAGGCCTGATGATAAACCTAACCCTAACCCTAACACTATCCTAGGGCTGATGATAACCCTAACCCTAACACTATCATAGGCCTGATGCTAACCCTAACCCTAACCCTAACACTATCCTAGGGCTGATGCTAACCCTAACCCTAACCCTAACACTATCCTAGGCCTGATGATAACCCTATCCCTAACCATAACACTCTCCTAGGGTTGATGCTATCCCTAACCCTAACACTATCCTAGGGCTGATGCTAACCCTAACCCTAACCCTAACACTATCCTAGGGCTGATGCTAACCCTAACCCTAACACTATCCTAGGGCTGATGCCAACCCTAACCCTAACCCTAACACTATCCTAGGGCTGATGCTAACCCTAACCCTAACACTATCCTAGGGCTGATGCTAACCCTAACCATAACCCTAAGACTATCCTAGGCCTGATGCTAACCCTAACACTAACACTATCCTAGGGCTGTTGCTAACCCTAACCCTAACCTTAACATTATCCCAGGGCTGATGCTAACCCTAACCCTAACACTATCCTAGGGCTGATGCTAACCCTAACCCTAACCCTAACACTATCCTAGGGCTGACGCTAACCCTAACCCTAACCCTAATACTATCCTAGGTCTGATGCTAACCCTAACCCTAACCCTAACACTATCCTAGGGCTGATGCTAACCCTAACACTAACACTATCCTAGGGCTGATGCTAACCCTCACCCTACGCCTAACACTATCCTAGGGCTGACGCTAACCCTAACCCTAACGCTAACACTATCCTAGGGCTGAGGCTAACCCTAACCGTAACACTATCCTACGGCTGATGCTAACCCTAACCCTAACCCTAACACTATCCTAAGGCTGATGGTAACCCTAACACTAACACTATCCTAAGCCTGGTGCTAACCCTAACTCTAACCCTAACAGTATCCTAGGGCTGATGCTAACCCTAACCCTAATAATATCCTAGGGCTGATTCTAACACTAACCCTAACCCTAACACTATCCTAGGGCTGATGCTAACCCTAAGCCTAACCCTAACACTATCCTAGGGCTGATGCTAACCCTAACCCTAACCCAAACACTATCCTAGGGTTGATGCTAACCCTAACCCTAACACTATCCTAGGGCTGATGCTAACCCTAACCCTAACCCTAACACTATCCTAGGGCTGATGCTAACCCTAACCCTAACACTATCCTGGGCCTGATGCTAACCCTAACCCTAACACTGACACTATCCTAGGGCTGATGCTAACCCTAACCCTAACATTATCCTTGGGCTGATGCTAACCCTAACCCTAACCCTAACACTATCCTAGGGCAGATGCTAACCCTAACGCTAACGCTAACGCTATCCTGGAACTGATGCTAACCCTAACCCTAACCCTAACACTATCCTAGGCCTGATGATAACCCTAACCCTAACCCTAACACTATCCTAGGGTTTATGTTAACCCTAACCCTAACACTATCCTAGGGCTGATGCTAACCCTAACCCTAACCCTAACACTATCCTAGGGCTGATGCTAACCCTAACACTAACACTATCCTAGGGCTGATGCTAACCCTAACCCTAACACTATCCTAGGGCTGATGCTAAACTTAACCCTAACCCTAACACTACCCTAGGGCTGATGCGAACCCTAACCCTAACTCTAACACTATCTTAGGGCTGAGGCTAACCCTAACCCTAACACTATCCTACGGCTGATGCTAACCCTAACCATAACCCTAACACTATCCTAGGGCTGATGCTAACCCTAACCCTGACACTATCCTAGGCCTGATGCTAACCCTAACCCTAACCCTAACACTATCCTAGGGCTGATGCTAACCATAACCCTAACACTATCCTAGGGCTGATGCTAACCCTAACCCTAACCCTAACACTATCCTTGGGCTGATGGTAACCCTAACCCTAACCCTAACACTATCCTAGGGCTGATGCTAAACTTAACCCTAACCCTAACACTATCCTTGGGCTGATTCTAACCGTAACCCTAACACTATCCTAGGCCTGATGCTAACCCTATCCCTTACCCTTACACTATCTTAGGGCTGATGCTAACCCTAACCCTAACCCTAACACTATCCTAGGGGTGATGCTAACCCTAACCCTAACACTATCATAGGCCTGATGCTAACCCTAACCCTAACACTATCCTAGGGCTGATGCTAACCCTAACCCTAACCCTCACACTATCCTAGGCCTGATGCTAACCCTATCCATAACCCTAACACTCTCCTAGGCCTGAGGTTAACTCTAACCCTAACACTATCCTAGGGCTGATGCTAACCCTAACCCTAACCCAAACACTATCCTAGGGTTGATGCTAACCCTAACCCTAACACTATCCTAGGGCTGATGCTAACCCTAACCCTAACTCTAACACTATCCTAGGGCTGATGCTAACCCTAACCCTAACACTATCCTGGGCCTGATGCTAACCTTAGCCCTAACCCTGACACTATCCTAGGGCTGATGCTAACCCTAACCCTAACACTATCCTTGGGCTGATGCTAACCCTAACCCTAACCCTAACACTATCCTAGGGCAGATGCTAACCCTAACGCTAACGCTAACACTATCCTTGAACTGATGCTAATCCTAACCCTAACCCTAACACTATCCTAGGCCTGATGATAACCCTAACCCTAACCCTAACACTATCCTAGGGTTTATGTTAACCCTAACCCTAACACTATCCTAGGGCTGATGCTAACCCTAACCCTAACCCTAACACTATCCTAGGGCTGATGCTAACCCTAACACTAACACTATCCTAGGGCTGATGCTAACCCTAACCCTAACACTATCCTAGGCCTGATGCTAACCCTAACCCTAACCCCAACACTGTCCTAGGGCTGATGCTAACCCTAACCCTAACACTCTCCTAGGCCTGATGCTAACCCTAACCCTAACCCTAACACTATCCTAGGGCTGATGCTAACCCTAACCCTAACACTATCCTAGGGCTGATGCTAACCCTAACCCTAACCCTAAAACTACCCTAGGGCTGATGGTAAGCCTAACCCTAACACTATCATAGGCCTGATGATAACCCTAACCCTAACCCTAACACTATCCTAGGCTTGATGCTAACCCTAACCCTAACCCTAACACTATCCTAGGGCTGATGCTAACCCTAACCCTAACCCTAACACTATCCTAGGGCTGATTCTAACCCTAACGTTAACCCTAACACTATCCTTGAACTTATGCTAACCCTAACCCTAACCCTATCACTATCCTAGGCCTGATGATAACCCTAACCCTAACCCTAACACTATCCTAGGGCTGATACTAACCCTAACCCTAACCCTAACACTACCCTAGGGCTGATGCTAACCCTAACCCTAACTCTAACACTATCTTAGGGCTGAGGCTAACCCTAACCCTAACACTATCCTACGGCTGATGCTAACCCTAACCATAACCCTAACACTATCCTAGGGCTGATGCTAACCCTAACCCTGACACTATCCTAGGCCTGATGCTAACCCTAACCCTAACCCTAACACTATCCTAGGGCTGATGCTAACCATAACCCTAACACTATCCTAGGGCTGATGCTAACCCTAACCCTAAACCTAACACTATCCTTGGGCTGATGGTAACCCTAACCCTAACCCTAACACTATCCTAGGGCTGATGCTAAACTTAACCCTAACCCTAACACTATCCTTGGGCTGATTCTAACCGTAACCCTAACACTATCCTAGGCCTGATGCTAACCCTATCCCTTACCCTAACACTATCCTAGGGCTGATGCTAACCCTAACCCTAACCCTAACACTATCCTAGGGGTGATGCTAACCCTAACCCTAACACTATCCTTGGGCTGATGCTAACCCTAACCCTAACCCTAACACTATCCTAGGGCAGATGCTAACCCTAACGCTAACGCTAACACTATCCTTGAACTGATGCTAACCCTAACCCTAACCCTAACACTATCCTAGGGCTGATGCTAACCCTAACCCTAACACTATCCTAGGTCTGATGCTAACCCTAACCCTAACCCTAACACTATCCTAGGGCTGATGCTAACCGTAACCCTAACACTATCCTAGGGCTGATGCTAACCCTAACCCTAACACTATCATAGGCCTGATGATAACCCTAACCCTAACCCTAACACTATCCTAGGGCTGATGCTAACCCTAACCCTAACACGATCCTAGGCCTGATGCTAACCCTAACCCTAACCCTAACACTATCCTAGGGTTTATGTTAACCCTAACCCTAACACTACCCTAGGGCTGATGCTAACCCTAACCCTAACTCTAACACTATCATAGGGCTGAGGCTAACCCTAACCCTAACACTATCCTACGGCTGATGCTAACCCTAACCTTAACCCTAACACTATCCTAGGGCTGATGCTAACCCTAACCCTGACACTATCCTAGGCCTGACGCTAACCCTAACCCTAACCCTAACACTATCCTAGGGCTGATGCTAACCCTAACCCTAACACGATCCTAGGGCTGATGCTAACCCTAACCCTAACCCTAACACTATCCTTGGGCTGATGGTAACCCTAACCCTAACCCTAACACTATCCTAGGGCTGATGCTAAACTTAACCCTAACCCTAACACTATCCTTGGGCTGATTCTAACCGTAACCTTAACACTATCCTAGGCCTGATGCTAATCCTAACCCTTACCCTAACTCTATCCTAGGGCTGATGCTAAACCTAACCATAACCCTAACACTATCCTAGGGCTGATGCTAACCCTAACCCTAACCCTAACACTATCCTAGGGGTGATGCTAACCCTAACCCTAACACTATCCTAGGCCTGATGCTAACCCTAACCCTAACACTATCCTAGGGCTGATGCTAACCCTAACCCTAACCCTCACACTATCCTAGGCCTGATGCTAACCCTATCCATAACCCTAACACTCTCCTAGGGCTGAGGCTAACTCTAACCCTAACACTATCCTAGGGCTGATGCTAACCCTAACCCTAACCCAAACACTATCCTAGGGTTGATGCTAACCCTAACCCTAACACTATCCTAGGGCTGATGCTAACCCTAACCCTAACCCTAACACTATCCTAGGGCTGATGCTAACGCTAACCCTAACACTATCCTGGGCCTGATGCTAACCCTAACCCTAACCCTGACACTATCCTAGGGCTGATGCTAACCCTAACCCTAACACTATCCTTGGGCTGATGCTAACCCTAACCCTAACCCTAACCCTAACACTATCCTAGGGCAGATGCTAACCCTAACGCTAACGCTAACACTATCCTTGAACTGATGCTAACCCTAACCCTAACCCTAACACTACCCTGGCCTGATGATAACCCTAACCCTAACCCTAACACTATCCTAGGGTTTATGTTAACCCTAACCCTAACACTATCCTAGGGCTGATGCTAACCCTAACCCTAACCCTAACACTATCCTAGGGCTGATGCTAACCCTAACACTAACACTATCCTAGGGCTGATGCTAACCCTAACCCTAACACTATCCTAGGCCTGATGCTAACCCTAACCCTAACCCTAACACTATCCTAGGGCGGATGCTAACCCTAACCCTAACCCTAACACTACCCTAGGGCTGATGCTAACCCTAACCCTAACTCTAACACTATCCTAGGGCTGAGGCTAACCCTAACCCTAACACTATCCTACGGCTGATGCTAACCCTAACCTTAACCCTAACACTATCCTAGGGCTGATGCTAACCCTAACAATAACCCTAACATTATCCTAGGGCTGATGCTAACCCTAACCCTAACCCTAACACTATCCTAGGGCTGATGCTAACCCTAACACTAACACTATCCTAGGGCTGATGCTAACCCTCACCCTACCCCTAACACTATCCTAGGGCTGATGCTAACCCTAACCCTAACGCTAACACTATCCTAGGGCTGAGGCTAACCCTAACCCTAACACTATCCTAAGGCTGATGGTAACCCTAACACTAACACTATCCTAAGCCTGGTGCTAACCCTAACCCTAACCCTAACACGATCCTAGGGCTGATGCTAACCCTAACCCTAACCCTAACACTATCCTAGGGCTGATGCTAACCCTAACCCTAAGACTATTCTAGGCCTGACGATAAACCTAACCCTAACCCTAACACTATCCTAGGGCTGATGATAACCCTAACCCTAACACTATCATAGGCCTGATGCTAACCCTAACCCTAACCCTAACACTATCCTAGGGCTGATGCTAACCCTAACCCTAACCCTAACACTATCCTAGGCCTGATGATAACCCTATCCCTAACCATAACACTCTCCTAGGGTTGATGCTATCCCTAACCCTAACACTATCCTAGGGCTGATGCTAACCCTAACCCTAACCCTAACACTATCCTAGGGCTGATGCTAACCCTAACCCTAACACTATCCTAGGGCTGATGCCAACCCTAACCCTAACCCTAACACTATCCTAGGGCTGATGCTAACCCTAACCCTAACACTATCCTAGGGCTGATGCTAACCCTAACCATAACCCTAAGACTATCCTAGGCCTGATGCTAACCCTAACACTAACACTATCCTAGGGCTGTTGCTAACCCTAACCCTAACCTTAACATTATCCCAGGGCTGATGCTAACCCTAACCCTAACACTATCCTAGGGCTGATGCTAACCCTAACCCTAACCCTAACACTATCCTAGGGCTGATGCTAACCCTAACCCTAACCCTAATACTATCCTAGGTCTGATGCTAACCCTAACCCTAACCCTAACACTATCCTAGGGCTGATGCTAACCCTAACACTAACACTATCCTAGGGCTGATGCTAACCCTCACCCTACGCCTAACACTATCCTAGGGCTGATGCTAACCCTAACCCTAACGCTAACACTATCCTAGGGCTGAGGCTAACCCTAACCGTAACACTATCCTACGGCTGATGCTAACCCTAACCCTAACCCTAACACTATCCTAAGGCTGATGGTAACCCTAACACTAACACTATCCTAAGCCTGGTGCTAACCCTAACTCTAACCCTAACAGTATCCTAGGGCTGATGCTAACCCTAACCCTAATAATATCCTAGGGCTGATTCTAACACTAACCCTAACCCTAACACTATCCTAGGGCTGATGCTAACCCTAACCCTAACCCTAACACTATCCTAGGGCTGATGCTAACCCTAACCCTAACCCAAACACTATCCTAGGGTTGATGCTAACCCTAACCCTAACACTATCCTAGGGCTGATGCTAACCCTAACCCTAACCCTAACACTATCCTAGGGCTGATGCTAACCCTAACCCTAACACTATCCTGGGCCTGATGCTAAACCTAACCCTAACCCTGACACTATCCTAGGGCTGATGCTAACCCTAACCCTAACATTATCCTTGGGCTGATGCTAACCCTAACCCTAACGCTAACACTATCCTAGGGCAGATGCTAACCCTAACGCTAACGCTAACGCTATCCTGGAACTGATGCTAACCCTAACCCTAACCCTAACACTATCCTAGGCCTGATGATAACCCTAACCCTAACCCTAACACTATCCTAGGGTTTATGTTAACCCTAACCCTAACACTATCCTAGGGCTGATGCTAACCGTAACCCTAACCCTAACACTATCCTAGGGCTGATGCTAACCCTAACACTAACACTATCCTAGGGCTGATGCTAACCCTAACCCTAACACTATCCTAGGCCTGATGCTAACCCTAACCCTAACCCTAACACTATCCTAGGGCGGATGCTAACCTTAACCCTAACCCTAACACTACCCTAGGGCTGATGCTAACCCTAACCCTAACTCTAACACTATCTTATGGCTGAGGCTAACCCTAACCCTAACACTATCCTACGGCTGATGCTAACCCTAACCATAACCCTAACACTATCCTAGGGCTGATGCTAACCCTAACCCTGACACTATCCTAGGCCTGATGCTAACCCTAACCCTAACCCTAACACTATCCTAGGGCTGATGCTAACCATAACCCTAACACTATCCTAGGGCTGATGCTAACCCTAACCCTAACCCTAACACTATCCTTGGGCTGATGGTAACCCTAACCCTAACCCTAACACTATCCTAGGGCTGATGCTAAACTTAACCCTAACCCTAACACTATCCTTGGGCTGATTCTAACCGTAACCCTAACACTATCCTAGGCCTGATGCTAACCCTATCCCTTACCCTAACACTATCCTAGGGCTGATGCTAACCCTAACCCTAACCCTAACACTATCCTAGGGGTGATGCTAACCCTAACCCTAACACTATCCTAGGCCTGATGCTAACCCTAACCCTAACACTATCCTAGGGCTGATGCTAACCCTAACCCTAACCCTCACACTATCCTAGGCCTGATGCTATCCCTATCCATAACCCTAACACTCTCCTAGGCCTGAGGTTAACTCTAACCCTAACACTATCCTAGGGCTGATGCTAACCCTAACCCTAACCCAAACACTATCCTAGGGTTGATGCTAACCCTAACCCTAACACTATCCTAGGGCTGATGCTAACCCTAACCCTAACCCTAACACTATCCTAGGGCTGATGCTAACCCTAACCCTAACACTATCCTGGGCCTGATGCTAACCTTAGCCCTAACCCTGACACTATCCTAGGGCTGATGCTAACCCTAACCCTAACACTATCCTTCATCTGATGCTAACCCTAACCCTAACCCTAACACTATCCTAGGGCAGATGCTAACCCTAACGCTAACGCTAACACTATCCTTGAACTGATGCTAACCCTAACCCTAACCCTAACACTATCCTAGGCCTGATGATAACCCTAACCCTAACCCTAACACTATCCTAGGGTTTATGTTAACCCTAACCCTAACACTATCCTAGGGCTGATGCTAACCCTAACCCTAACCCTAACACTATCCTAGGGCTGATGCTAACCCTAACACTAACACTATCCTAGGGCTGATGCTAACCCTAACCCTTACACTATCCTAGGCCTGATGCTAACCCTAACGCTAACCCCAACACTGTCCTAGGGCTGATGCTAACCCTAACCCTAACACTATCCTAGGCCTGATGCTAACCCTAACCCTAACCCTAACACTATCCTAGGGCTGATGCTAACCCTAACCCTAACACTATCCTAGGGCTGATGCTAACCCTAACCCTAACCCTAAAACTACCCTAGGGCTGATGGTAAGCCTAACCCTAACACTATCATAGGCCTGATGATAACCCTAACCCTAACCCTAACACTATCCTAGGCTTGATGCTAACCCTAACCCTAACCCTAACACTATCCTAGGGCTGATGCTAACCCTAACCCTAACCCTAACACTATCCTAGGGCTGATTCTAACCCTAACGTTAACCCTAACACTATCCTTGAACTTATGCTAACCCTAACCCTAACCCTATCACTATCCTAGGCCTGATGATAACCCTAACCCTAACCCTAACACTATCCTAGGGCTGATACTAACCCTAACCCTAACACTATCCTAGGCCTGATGCTAACCCTAACCCTAACCCTAACACTATCCTACGGTTTATGTTAACCCTAACCCTAACACTATCTTAGGGCTGATGCTAACCCTAACCCTAACCCTAACACTATCCTAGGGCTGATTCTAACCCTAACGCTAAACCTAACACTATCCTTGAACTTATGCTAACCCTAACCCTAACCCTAACACTATCCTAGGCCTGATGATAACCCTAACCCTGACCCCAACACTATCCTAGGGTTTATGTTAACCCTAACCCTAACACTATCCTAGGGCTGATGCTAACCCTAACCCTAACCCTAACACTATCCTAGGGCTGATGCTAACCCTAACCCTAGCACTATCCTAGGCCTGATGATAACCCTAACCCTAACCCTAACACTATCCTAGGGCTGATGCTAACCCTAACCCTAACACTATCCTAGGCCTGATGCTAACCCTAACCCTAACCCTAACACTACCCTAGGGCTGATGCTAACCGTAACCCTAACACTATCCTAGGGCTGATGCTAACCCTAACCCTAACACTATCATAGGCCTGATGATATCCCTAACCCTAACCCTAACACTATCCTAGGGCTGATGCTAACCCTAACCCTAACCCTAACACTATCCTAGGGCTGATTCTAACCCTAACGTTAACCCTAACACTATCCTTGAACTTATGCTAACCCTAACCCTAACCCTATCACTATCCTAGGCCTGATGATAACCCTAACCCTAACCCTAACACTATCCTAGGGCTGATACTAACCCTAACCCTAACACTATCCTAGGCCTGATGCTAACCCTAACCCTAACCCTAACACTATCCTACGGTTTATGTTAACCCTAACCCTAACACTATCTTAGGGCTGATGCTAACCCTAACCCTAACCCTAACACTATCCTAGGGCTGATTCTAACCCTAACGCTAAACCTAACACTATCCTTGAACTTATGCTAACCCTAACCCTAACCCTAACACTATCCTAGGCCTGATGATAACCCTAACCCTGACCCCAACACTATCCTAGGGTTTATGTTAACCCTAACCCTAACACTATCCTAGGGCTGATGCTAACCCTAACCCTAACCCTAACACTATCCTAGGGCTGATGCTAACCCTAACCCTAGCACTATCCTAGGCCTGATGATAACCCTAACCCTAACCCTAACACTATCCTAGGGCTGATGCTAACCCTAACCCTAACACTATCCTAGGCCTGATGCTAACCCTAACCCTAACCCTAACACTATCCTAGGGCTGATGCTAACCGTAACCCTAACACTATCCTAGGGCTGATGCTAACCCTAACCCTAACACTATCATAGGCCTGATGATATCCCTAACCCTAACCCTAACACTATCCTAGGGCTGATGCTAACCCTAACCCTAACACGATCCTAGGCCTGATGCTAACCCTAACCCTAACCCTAACACTATCCCAGGGTTTATGTTAACCCTAACCCTAACACTATCCTAGGGCTGATGCTAACCCTAACCCTAACCCTAACACTATCCTAGGGCTGATTCTAACCCTAACGCTAACCCTAACACTATCCTTGAACTTATGCTAACCCTAACCCTAACCCTAACACTATCCTAGGCCTGATGATAACCCTAACCCTAACCCTAACACTATCCTAGGGTTTATGTTAACCCTAACCCTAACACTATCCTAGGGCGGATGCTAACCCTAACCCTAACCCTAACACTATCCTAGGGCTGATGCTAACCATAACACTAACACTATCCTAGGGCTGATGCTAACCCTAACCCTAAACCTAACACTATCCTAGGGCTGATGCTAACCCTAACCCTAACTCTAACACTATCTTAGGGCTGAGGCTAACCCTAACCCTAACACTATCCTACGGCTGATGCTAACCCTAACCTTAACCCTAACACTATCCTAGGGCTGATGCTAACCCTAACCCTGACACTATCCTAGGCCTGATGCAAACCCTAACCCTAACCCTAACACTATCCTAGGGCTGATGCTAACCCTAACCCTAACTCTAACACTATCTTAGGGCTGAGGCTAACCCTAACCCTAACACTATCCTACGGCTGATGCTAACCCTAACCTTAACCCTAACACTATCCTAGGGCTGATGCTAACCCTAACCCTGACACTATCCTAGGCCTGATGCAAACCCTAACCCTAACCCTAAAACTATCCTAGGGCTGATGCTAACCCTAACCCTAACACTATCCTAGGGCTGATGCTAACCCTAACACTAACCCTAACACTATCCTAGGGCTGATGCTAACCATAAACCTAACACTATCCTAGGCCTGATGATAACCCTAACCCTAACCCTAACACTATCCTAGGGCTGATGCTAACCCTAACCCTAACACTATCCTAGGGCTGATGCTAACCCTAACCCTAACCCTAACACTATCCTAGGGGTGATGCTAACCCTAACCCTAACCCTAACACTATCCTAGGGCTGATGCTAACCCTAACCCTAACCCTATCACTATCGTAGGGCTGATGGTAACCATAACCCTAACACTATGCTAGGGCTCATGCTAACCCTAAACCTAACCCTAACACTATCCTAGGGTTGATGCTAACCCTAACCCTAACACTATCCTAGGGCTGATGCTAATCCTAACCCTAACCCTAACACTATCCTAGGGCTGATGCTAACCCTAACCCTAACACTATCCTGGGCCTGATGCTAACCCTAACCCTAACCCTGACACTATCCTAGGGCTAATGCTAACCCTAACCCTAACACTATCCTTGGGCTGATGCTAACCCTAACCCTAACCCTAACACTATCCTAGGGCAGATGCTAACCCTAACGCTAACGCTAACACTATCCTTGAACTGATGCTAACCCTAACCCTAACCGTAACACTATCCTAGGCCTGATGATAACCCTAACCCTAACCCTAACACTATCCTAGGGTTTATGTTAACCCTAACCCTAACACTATCCTAGGGCTGATGCTAACCCTAACCCTAACCCTAACACTATCCTTGGGCTGATGCTAACCCTAACACTAACACTATCCTAGGGTGATGCTAACCCTAACCCTAACACTATCCTAGGCCTGATGCGAACCCTAACCCTAACCCTAACACTATCCTAGGGCTGATGCTAACCCTAACCCTAACACTATCCTAGGCCTGATGCTAACCCTAACCCTAACCCTAACACTATCCTAGGGCTGATGCTAACCCTAACCCTAACACTATCCTAGGGCTGATGCTAACCCTAACCCTAACCCTAACACTATCCTAGGGCTGATGCTAAGCCTAACCCTAACACTATCATAGGCCTGATGATAACCCTAACCCTAACACTAACACTATCCTAGGCCTGATGCTAACCCTAACCCTAACCCTAACACTATCCTAGGGCTGATGCTAACCCTAACCCTAACCCTAACACTATCCTAGGGCTGATGCTAACCCTAACCCTAACCCAAACACTATCCTAGGGTTGATGCTAACCCTAACCCTAACACTATCCTAGGGCTGATGCTAACCCTAACCCTAACCCTAACACTATCCTAGGGCTGATGCTAACCCTAACCCTAACACTATACTGGGCCTGATGCTAACCCTAACCCTAACCCTGACACTATCCTAGGGCTGATGCTAACCCTAACCCTAACATTATCCTTGGGCTGATGCTAACCCTAACCCTAACCCTAACACTATCCTAGGGCAGATGCTAACCCTAACGCTAACGCTAACGCTATCCTGGAACTGATGCTAACCCTAACCCTAACCCTAACACTATCCTAGGCCTGATGATAACCCTAACCCTAACCCTAACACTATCCTAGGGTTTATGTTAACCCTAACCCTAACACTATCCTAGGGCTGATGCTAACCCTAACCCTAACCCTAACACTATCCTAGGGCTGATGCTAACCCTAACTCTAACACTATCCTAGGGCTGATGCTAACCCTAACCCTAACACTATCCTAGGCCTGATGCTAACCCTAACCCTAACCCTAACACTATCCTAGGGCGGATGCTAACCTTAACCCTAACCCTAACACTACCCTAGGGCTGATGCTAACCCTAACCCTAACTCTAACACTATCTTAGTGCTGAGGCTAACCCTAACCCTAACACTATCCTACGGCTGATGCTAACCCTAACCATAACCCTAACACTATCCTAGGGCTGATGCTAACCATAACCCTAACACTATCCTAGGGCTGATGCTAACCCTAACCCTAACCCTAACACTATCCTTGGGCTGATGGTAACCCTAACCCTAACCCTAACACTATCCTAGGGCTGATGCTAAACTTAACCCTAACCCTAACACTATCCTTGGGCTGATTCTAACCGTAACCCTAACACTATCCTAGGCCTGATGCTAACCCTATCCCTTACCCTAACACTATCCTAGGGCTGATGCTAACCCTAACCCTAACCCTAACACTATCCTAGGGGTGATGCTAACCCTAACCCTAACACTATCCTAGGCCTGATGCTAACCCTAACCCTAACACTATCCTAGGGCTGATGCTAACCCTAACCCTAACCCTCACACTATCCTAGGCCTGATGCTAACCCTATCCATAACCCTAACACTCTCCTAGGCCTGAGGTTAACTCTAAGCCTAACACTATCCTAGGGCTGATGCTAACCCTAACCCTAACCCAAACACTATCCTAGGGTTGATGCTAACCCTAACTCTAACACTATCCTAGGGCTGATGCTAACCCTAACCCTAACCCTAACACTATCCTAGGGCTGATGCTATCCCTAACCCTAACACTATCCTGGGCCTGATGCTAACCTTAGGCCTAACCCTGACACTATCCTAGGGCTGATGCTAACCCTAACCCTAACACTATCCTTGGGCAGATGCTAACCCTAACCCTAACCCTAACACTATCCTAGGGCAGATGCTAACCCTAACGCTAACGCTAACACTATCCTTGAACTGATGCTAACCCTAACCCTAACCCTAACACTATCCTAGGCCTGATGATAACCCTAACCCTAACCCTAACACTATCCTAGGGTTTATGTTAACCCTAACCCTAACACTATCCTAGGGCTGATGCTAACCCTAACCCTAACCCTAACACTATCCTAGGGCTGATGCTAACCCTAACACTAACACTATCCTAGGGCTGATGCTAACCCTAACCCTAACACTATCCTAGGCCTGAAGCTAACCCTAACCCTAACCCCAACACTGTCCTAGGGCTGATGCTAACCCTAACCCTAACACTATCCTAGGCCTGATGCTAACCCTAACCCTAACCCTAACACTATCCTAGGGCTGATGCTAACCCTAACCCTAACACTATCCTAGGGCTGATGCTAACCCTAACCCTAACCCTAAAACTACCCTAGGGCTGATGCTAAGCCTAACCCTAACACTATCATAGGCCTGATGATAACCCTAACCCTAACCCTAACACTATCCTAGGCTTGATGCTAACCCTAACCCTAACCCTAACACTATCCTAGGGCTGATGCTAACCCTAACCCTAACCCTAACACTATCCTAGGGCTGATTCTAACCCTAACGTTAACCCTAACACAATCCTTGAACTTATGCTAACCCTAACCCTAACCCTATCACTATCCTAGGCCTGATGATAACCCTAACCCTAACCCTAACACTATCCTAGGGCTGATACTAACCCTAACCCTAACACTATCCTAGGCCTGATGCTAACCCTAACCCTAACCCTAACACTATCCTACGGTTTATGTTAACCCTAACCCTAACACTATCTTAGGGCTGATGCTAACCCTAACCCTAACCCTAACACTATCCTAGGGCTGATTCTAACCCTAACGCTAAACCTAACACTATCCTTGAACTTATGCTAACCCTAACCCTAACCCTAACACTATCCTAGGCCTGATGATAACCCTAACCCTGACCCCAACACTATCCTAGGGTTTATGTTAACCCTAACCCTAACACTATCCTAGGGCTGATGCTAACCCTAACCCTAACCCTAACACTATCCTAGGGCAGATGCTAACCCTAACCCTAACCCTAACACTACCCTAGGGCTGATGCTAACCCTAACCCTAACTCTAACACTATCTTAGGGCTGAGGCTAACCCTAACCCTAACACTATCCTACGGCTGATGCTAACCCTAACCTTAACCCTAACACTATCCTAGGGCTGATGCTATCCCTAACCCTGACACTATCCTAGGCCTGACGCTAACCCTAACCCTAACCCTAACACTATCCTAGGGCTGATGCTAACCCTAACCCTAACACGATCCTAGGGCTGATGCTAACCCTAACCCTAACCCTAACACTATCCTTGGGCTGATGGTAACCCTAACCCTAACCCTAACACTATCCTAGGGCTGATGCTAAACTTAACCCTAACCCTAACACTATCCTTGGGCTGATTCTAACCGTAAACTTAACACTATCCTAGGCCTGATGCTAATCCTAACCCTTACCCTAACACTATCCTAGGGCTGATGCTAAACCTAACCATAACCCTAACACTATCCTAGGGCTGATGCTAACCCTAACCCTAACCCTAACACTATCCTAGGGGTGATGCTAACCCTAACCCTAACACTATCCTAGGCCTGATGCTAACCCTAACCCTAACACTATCCTAGGGCTGATGCTAACCCTAACCCTAACCCTCACACTATCCTAGGCCTGATGCTAACCCTATCCATAACCCTAACACTCTCCTAGGGCTGAGGCTAACTCTAACCCTAACACTATCCTAGGGCTGATGCTAAACCTAACCCTAACCCAAACACTATCCTAGGGTTGATGCTAACCCTAACCCAAACACTATCCTAGGGCTGATGCTAACCCTAACCCTAACCCTAACACTATCCTAGGGCTGATGCTAACCCTAACCCTAACACTATCCTGGGCCTGATGCTAACCCTAACCCTAACCCTGACACTATCCTAGGGCTGATGCTAACCCTAACCCTAACACTATCCTTGGGCTGATGCTATCCCTAACCCTAACCCTAACCCTAACACTATCCTAGGGCAGATGCTAACCCTAACGCTAACGCTAACACTATCCTTGAACTGATGCTAACCCTAACCCTAACCCTAACACTATCCTAGGCCTGATGATAACCCTAACCCTAACCCTAACACTATCCTAGGGTTTATGTTAACCCTAACCCTAACACTATCCTAGGGCTGATGCTAACCCTAACCCTAACCCTAACACTATCCTAGGGCTGATGCTAACCCTAACACTAACACTATCCTAGGGCTGATGCTAACCCTAACCCTAACACTATCCTAGGCCTGATGCTAACCCTAACCCTAACCCTAACACTATCCTAGGGCGGATGCTAACCCTTACCCTAACCCTAACACTACCCTAGGGCTGATGCTAACCCTAACCCTAATTCTAACACTATCCTAGGGCTGAGGCTAACCCTAACCCTAACACTATCCTACGGCTGATGCTAACCCTAACCTTAACCCTAACACTATCCTAGGGCTGATGCTAACCCTAACAATAACCCTAACATTATCCTAGGGCTGATGCTAACCCTAACCCTAACCCTAACACTATCCTAGGGCTGATGCTTACCCTAACACTAACACTATCCTAGGGCTGATGCTAACCCTCACCCTACCCCTAACACTATCCTAGGGCTGATGCTAACCCTAACCCTAACGCTAACACTATCCTAGGGCTGAGGCTAACCCTAACCCTAACACTATCCTAAGGCTGATGGTAACCCTAACACTAACACTATCCTAAGCCTGGTGCTAACCCTAACTCTAACCCTAACAGTATCCTAGGGCTGATGCTAACCCTAACTCTAATAATATCCTAGGGCTGATGCTAACACTAACCCTAACCCTAACACGATCCTAGGGCTGATGCTAACCCTAACCCTAACCCTAACACTATCCTAGGGCTGATGCTAACCCTAACCCTAACACTATTCTAGGCCTGATGATAAACCTAACCCTAACCCTAACACTATCCTAGGGCTGATGAGAACCCTAACCCTAACACTATCATAGGCCTGATGCTAACCCTAACCCTAACCCTAACACTATCCTAGGGCTGATGCTAACCCTAACCCTAACCCTAACACTATCCTAGGCCTGATGATAACCCTATCCCTAACCATAACACTCTCCTAGGGTTGATGCTATCCCTAACCCTAACACTATCCTAGGGCTGATGCTAACCCTAACCCTAACCCTAACACTATCCTAGGGCTGATGCTAACCCTAACCCTAACACTATCCTAGGGCTGATGCCAACCCTAACCCTAACCCTAACACTATCCTAGGGCTGATGCTAACCCTAACCCTAACACTATCCTAGGGCTGATGCTAACCCTAACCATAACCCTAAGACTATCCTAGGCCTGATGCTAACCCTAACACTAACACTATCCTAGGGCTGTTGCTAACCCTAACCCTAACCTTAACATTATCCCAGGGCTGATGCTAACCCTAACCCTAACACTATCCTAGGGCTGATGCTAACCTTAACCCTAACCCTAACACTATCCTAGGGCTGATGCTAACCCTAACCCTAACCCTAATACTATCCTAGGTCTGATGCTAACCCTAACCCTAACCCTAACACTATCCTAGGGCTGATGCTAACCCTAACACTAACACTATCCTAGGGCTGATGCTAACCCTCACCCTACGCCTAACACTATCCTAGGGCTGATGCTAACCCTAACCCTAACGCTAACACTATCCTAGGGCTGAGGCTAACCCTAACCGTAACACTATCCTACGGCTGATGCTAACCCTAACCCTAACCCTAACACTATCCTAAGGCTGATGGTAACCCTAACACTAACACTATCCTAAGCCTGGTGCTAACCCTAACTCTAACCCTAACAGTATCCTAGGGCTGATGCTAACCCTAACCCTAATAATATCCTAGGGCTAATTCTAACACTAACCCTAACCCTAACACTATCCTAGGGCTGATGCTAACCCTAACCCTAACCCTAACACTATCCTAGGGCTGATGCTAACCCTAACCCTAACCCAAACACTATCCTAGGGTTGATGCTAACCCTAACCCTAACACTATCCTAGGGCTGATGCTAACCCCAACCCTAACCCTAACACTATCCTAGGGCTGATGCTAACCCTAACCCTAACACTATCCTGGGCCTGATGCTAACCCTAACCCTAACCCTGACACTATCCTAGGGCTGATGCTAACCCTAACCCTAACATTATCCTTGGGCTGATGCTAACCCTAACCCTAACCCTAACACTATCCTAGGGCAGATGCTAACCCTAACGCTAACGCTAACGCTATCCTGGAACTGATGCTAACCCTAACCCTAACCCTAACACTATCCTAGGCCTGATGATAACCCTAACCCTAACCCTAACACTATCCTAGGGTTTATGTTAACCCTAACCCTAACACTATCCTAGGGCTGATGCTAACCCTAACCCTAACCCTAACACTATCCTAGGGCTGATGCTAACCCTAACACTAACACTATCCTAGGGCTGATGCTAACCCTAACCCTAACACTATCCTAGGCCTGATGCTAACCCTAACCCTAACCCTAACACTATCCTAGGGCGGATGCTAACCTTAACCCTAACCCTAACACTACCCTAGGGCTGATGCTAACCCTAACCCTAACTCTAACACTATCTTAGGGCTGAGGCTAACCCTAACCCTAACACTATCCTACGGCTGATGCTAACCCTAACCATAACCCTAACACTATCCTATGGCTGATGCTAACCCTAACCCTGACACTATCCTAGGCCTGATGCTAACCCTAACCCTAACCCTAACACTATCCTAGGGCTGATGCTAACCATAACCCTAACACTATCCTAGGGCTGATGCTAACCCTAACCCTAACCCTAACACTATCCTTGGGCTGATGGTAACCCTAACCCTAACCCTAACACTATCCTAGGGCTGATGCTAAACTTAACCCTAACCCTAACACTATCCTTGGGCTGATTCTAACCGTAACCCTAACACTATCCTAGGCCTGATGCTAACCCTATCCCTTACCCTAACACTATCCTAGGGCTGATGCTAACCCTAACCCTAACCCTAACACTATCCTAGGGGTGATGCTAACCCTAACCCTAACACTATCCTAGGCCTGATGCTAACCCTAACCCTAACACTATCCTAGGGCTGATGCTAACCCTAACCCTAACCCTCACACTATCCTAGGCCTGATGCTAACCCTATCCATAACCCTAACACTCTCCTAGGCCTGAGGTTAACTCTAACCCTAACACTATCCTAGGGCTGATGCTAACCCTAACCCTAACCCAAACACTATCCTAGGGTTGATGCTAACCCTAACCCTAACACTATCCTAGGGCTGATGCTAACCCTAACCCTAACCCTAACACTATCCTAGGGCTGATGCTAACCCTAACCCTAACACTATCCTGGGCCTGATGCTAACCTTAGCCCTAACCCTGACACTATCCTAGGGCTGATGCTAACCCTAACCCTAACACTATCCTTGGGCTGATGCTAACCCTAACCCTAACCCTAACACTATCCTAGGGCAGATGCTAACCCTAACGCTAACGCTAACACTATCCTTGAACTGATGCTAACCCTAACCCTAACCCTAACACTATCCTAGGCCTGATGATAACAATAACCCTAACCCTAACACTATCCTAGGGTTTATGTTAACCCTAACCCTAACACTATCCTAGGGCTGATGCTAACCCTAACCCTAACCCTAACACTATCCTAGGGCTGATGCTAACCCTAACACTAACACTATCCTAGGGCTGATGCTAACCCTAACCCTAACACTATCCTAGGCCTGATGCTAACCCTAACCCTAACCCCAACACTGTCCTAGGGTTGATGCTAACCCTAACCCTAACACTATCCTAGGCCTGATGCTAACCCTAACCCAAACCCTAACACTATCCTAGGGCTGATGCTAACCCTAACCCTAACACTATCCTAGGGCTGATGCTAACCCTAACCCTAACCCTGAAACTACCCTTGGGCTGATGCTAAGCCTAACCCTAACACTATCATAGGCCTGATGATAACCCTAACCCTAACCCTAACACTATCCTAGGCTTGATGCTAACCCTAACCCTAACCCTAACACTATCCTAGGGCTGATGCTAACCCTAACCCTAACCCTAACACTATCCTAGGGCTGATTCTAACCCTAACGTTAACCCTAACACTATCCTTGAACTTATGCTAACCCTAACCCTAACCCTATCACTATCCTAGGCCTGATGATAACCCTAACCCTAACCCTAACACTATCCTAGGGCTGATACTAACCCTAACCCTAACACTATCCTAGGCCTGATGCTAACCCTAACCCTAACCCTAACACTATCCTACGGTTTATGTTAACCCTAACCCTAACACTATCTTAGGGCTGATGCTAACCCTAACCCTAACCCTAACACTATCCTAGGGCTGATTCTAACCCTAACGCTAAACCTAACACTATCCTTGAACTTATGCTAACCCTAACCCTAACCCTAACACTATCCTAGGCCTGATGATAACCCTAACCCTGACCCCAACACTATCCTAGGGTTTATGTTAACCCTAACCCTAACACTATCCTAGGGCTGATGCTAACCCTAACCCTAACCCTAACACTATCCTAGGGCAGATGCTAACCCTAACCCTAACCCTAACACTACCCTAGGGCTGATGCTAACCCTAACCCTAACTCTAACACTATCTTAGGGCTGAGGCTAACCCTAACCCTAACACTATCCTACGGCTGATGCTAACCCTAACCTTAACCCTAAAACTATCCTAGGGCTGATGCTAACCCTAACCCTGACACTATCCTAGGCCTGACGCTAACCCTAACCCTAACCCTAACACTATCCTAGGGCTGATGCTAACCCTAACCCTAACAGGATCCTAGGGCTGATGCTAACCCAAACCCTAACCCTAACACTATCCTTGGGCTGATGGTAACCCTAACCCTAACCCTAACACTATCCTAGGGCTGATGCTAAACTTAACCCTAACCCTAACACTATCCTTGGGCTGATTCTAACCGTAACCTTAACACTATCCTAGGCCTGATGCTAATCCTAACCCTTACCCTAACACTATCCTAGGGCTGATGCTAAACCTAACCATAACCCTAACACTATCCTAGGGCTGATGCTAACCCTAACCCTAACCCTAACACTATCCTAGGGGTGATGCTAACCCTAACCCTAACACTATCCTAGGCCTGATGCTAACCCTAACCCTAACACTATCCTAGGGCTGATGCTAACCCTAACCCTAACCCTCACACTATCCTAGGCCTGATGCTAACCCTATCCATAACCCTAACACTCTCCTAGGGCTGAGGCTAACTCTAACCCTAACACTATCCTAGGGCTGATGCTAAACCTAACCCTAACCCAAACACTATCCTAGGGTTGATGCTAACCCTAACCCAAACACTATCCTAGGGCTGATGCTAACGCTAACCCTAACCCTAACACTATCCTAGGGCTGATGCTAACCCTAACCCTAACACTATCCTGGGCCTGATGCTAACAGTAACCCTAACCCTGACACTATCCTAGGGCTGATGCTAACCCTAACCCTAACACTATCCTTGGGCTGATGCTATCCCTAACCCTAACCCTAACCCTAACACTATCCTAGGGCAGATGCTAACCCTAACGCTAACGCTAACACTATCCTTGAACTGATGCTAACCCTAACCCTAACCCTAACACTATCCTAGGCCTGATGATAACCCTAACCCTAACCCTAACACTATCCTAGGGTTTATGTTAACCCTAACCCTAACACTATCCTAGGGCTGATGCTAACCCTAACCGTAACCCTAACACTATCCTAGGGCTGATGCTAACCCTAACACTAACACTATCCTAGGGCTGATGCTAACCCTAACCCTAACACTATCCTAGGCCTGATGCTAACCCTAAACCTAACCCTAACACTATCCTAGGGCGGATGCTAACCATAACCCTAACCCTAACACTACCCTAGGGCTGATGCTAACCCTAACCCTAACTCTAACACTATCCTAGGGCTGAGGCTAACCCTAACCCTAACACTATCCTACGGCTGATGCTAACCCTAACCTTAACCCTAACACTATCCTAGGGCTGATGCTAACCCTAACAATAACCCTAACATTATTCTAGGGCTGATGCTAACCCTAACCCTAACCCTAACACTATCCTAGGGCTGATGCTAACCCTAACACTAACAGTATCCTAGGGCTGATGCTAACCCTCACCCTACCCCTAACCCTATCCTAGGGCTGATGCTAACCCTAACCCTAACGCTAACACTATCCTAGGGCTGAGGCTAACCCTAACCCTAACACTATCCTAAGGCTGATGGTAACCCTAACACTAACACTATCCTAAGCCTGGTGCTAACCCTAACTCTAACCCTAACAGTATCCTAGGGCTGATGCTAACCCTAACTCTAATAATATCCTAGGGCTGGTGCTAACACTAACCCTAACCCTAACACGATCCTAGGGCTGATGCTAACCCTAACCCTAACCCTAACACTATCCTAGGGCTGATGCTAACCCTAACCCTAACACTATTCTAGGCCTGATGATAAACCTAACCCTAACCCTAACACTATCCTAGGGCTGATGATAACCCTAACCCTAACACTATCATAGGCCTGATGCTAACCCTAACCCTAACCCTAACACTATCCTAGGGCTGATGCTAACCCTAACCCTAACCCTAACACTATCCTAGGCCTGATGATAACCCTATCCCTAACCATAACACTCTCCTAGGGTTGATGCTATCCCTAACCCTAACACTATCCTAGGGCTGATGCTAACCCTAACCCTAACACTATCCTAGGGCTGATGCCAACCCTAACCCTAACCCTAACACTATCCTAGGGCTGATGCTAACCCTAACCCTAACACTATCCTAGGGCTGATGCTAACCCTAACCATAACCCTAACACTATCCTAGGCCTGATGCTAACCCTAACACTAACACTATCCTACGGCTGATGCTAACCCTAACCCTAACCTTAACATTATCCCAGGGCTGATGCTAACCCTAACCCTAACACTATCCTAGGGCTGATGCTAACCCTAACCCTAACCCTAACACTATCCTAGGGCTGATGCTAACCCTAACCCTAACCCTAATACTATCCTAGGTCTGATGCTAACCCTAACCCTAACCCTAACACTATCCTAGGGCTGATGCTAACCCTCACCCTACCCCTAACACTATCCTAGGGCTGATGCTAACCCTAACCCTAACGCTAACACTATCCTAGGGCTGAGGCTAACCCTAACCCTAACCCTAACACTATCCTAAGGCTGATGGTAACCCTAACACTAACACTATCCTAAGCCTGGTGCTAACCCTAACTCTAACCCTAACAGTATCCTAGGGCTGATGCTAACCCTAACCCTAATAATATCCTAGGGCTGATTCTAACACTAATCCTAACCCTAACACTATCCTAGGGCTGATGCTAACCCTAACCCTAACCCTAAAACTATCCTAGGGCTGATGCTAACCCTAACCCTAGCACTATCCTAGGCCTGATGATAACCCTAACCCTAACCCTAACACTATCCTAGGGCTGATGCTAACCCTAACCCTAACACTATCCTAGGCCTGATGCTAACCCTAACCCTAACCCTAACACTATCCTAGGGCTGATGCTAACCGTAACCCTAACACTATCCTAGGGCTAATGCTAACCCTAACCCTAACACTATCCTAGGGCTGATGCTAACCCTAACCCTAACCCTAACACTATCCTAGGGCTGATGCTAACCCTAACCCTAACACGATCCTAGGCCTGATGCTAACCCTAACCCTAACCCTAACACTATCCTAGGGTTTATGTTAACCCTAACCCTAACACTATCCTAGGGCTGATGCTAACCCTAACCCTAACCCTAACACTATCCTAGGGCTGATTCTAACCCTAACGCTAACCCTAATACTATCCTTGAACTTATGCTAACCCTAACCCTAACCCTAACACTATCCTAGGCCTGATGATAACCCTAACCCTAACCCTAACACTATCCTAGGGTTTATGTTAACCCTAACCCTAACACTATCCTAGGGCTGATGCTTACCCTAACCCTAACCCTAACACTATCCTAGGGCGGATGCTAACCCTAACCCTAACCCTAACACTATCCTAGGGCAGATGCTAACCATAACACTAACACTATCCTAGGGCTGATGCTAACCCTAACCCTAACCCTAACACTATCCTAGGGCTGATGCTAACCCTAACCCTAACTCTAACACTATCTTAGGGCTGAGGCTAACCCTAACCCTAACACTATCCTACGGCTTTTGCTAACCCTAACCTTAACCCTAACACTATCCTAGGGCTGATGCTAACCCTAACCCTGACACTATCCTAGGCCTGATGCAAACCCTAACCCTAACCCTAACACTATCCTAGGCCTGATGATAACCCTAACCCTAACCCTAACACTATCCTAGGGGTGATGCTAACCCTAACCCTAACCCTAACACTATCCTAGGGCTGATGCTAACCCTAACCCTAACCCTATCACTATCGTAGGGCTGATGGTAACCATAACCCTAACACTATGCTAGGGCTGATGCTAACCCTAAACCTAACCCTAAAACTATCCTAGGGTTGATGCTAACCCTAACACTAACACTATCCTAGGGCTGATGCTAACCCTAACCCTAACCCTAACACTATCCTAGGGCTGATGCTAACCCTAACGCTAACACTATCCTGGGCCTCATGCTAACCCTAACCCTAACCCTGACACTATCCTAGGGCTGATGCTAACCCTAACCCTAACACTATCCTTGGGCTGATGCTAACCCTAACCCTAACCCTAACACTATCCTAGGGCAGATGCTAACCCTAACGCTAACGCTAACACTATCCTTGAACTGATGCTAACCCTAACCCTTACCCTAGCACTATCCTAGGCTTGATGATAACCCTAACCCTAACCCTAACACTATCCTAGGGCTGATGCTAACCCTAACCCTAACACTATCCTAGGTCTGATGCTAACCCTAACCCTAACCCTAACACTATCCTAGGGCTGATGCTAACCGTAACCCTAACACTATCCTAGGGCTGATGCTAACCCTAACCCTAACACTATCATAGGCCTGATGATAACCCTAACCCTAACCCTAACACTATCCTAGGGCTGATGCTAACCCTAACCCTAACACGATCCTAGGCCTGATGCTAACCCTAACCCTAACCCTAACACTATACTAGGGTTTATGTTAACCCTAACCCTAACACTACCCTAGGGCTGATGCTAACCCTAACCCTAACTCTAACACTATCTTAGGGCTGAGGCTAACCCTAACCCTAACACTATCCTACGGCTGATGCTAACCCTAAACTTAACCCTAACACTATCCTAGGGCTGATGCTAACCCTAACCCTGACACTATCCTAGGCCTGACGCTAACCCTAACCCTAACCCTAACACTATCCTAGGGCTGATGCTAACCCTAACCCTAACACGATCCTAGGGCTGATGCTAACCCTAACCCTAACCCTAACACTATCCTTGGGCTGATGGTAACCCTAACCCTAACCCTAACACTATCCTAGGGCTGATGCTAAACTTAACCCTAACCCTAACACTATCCTTGGGCTGATTCTAACCGTAACCTTAACACTATCCTAGGCCTGATGCTAATCCTAACCCTTACCCTAACACTATCCTAGGGCTGATGCTAAACCTAACCATAACCCTAACACTATCCTAGGGCTGATGCTAACCCTAACCCTAACCCTAACACTATCCTAGGGGTGATGCTAACCCTAACCCTAACACTATCCTAGGCCTGATGCTAACCCTAACCCTAACACTATCCTAGGGCTAATGCTAACCCTAACCCTAACCCTCACACTATCCTAGGCCTGATGCTAACCCTATCCATAACCCTAACACTCTCCTAGGGCTGAGGCTAACTCTAACCCTAACACTATCCTAGGGCTGATGCTAACCCTAACCCTAACCCAAACACTATCCTAGGGTTGATGCTAACCCTAACCCTAACACTATCCTAGGGCTGATGCTAACCCTAACCCTAACCCTAACACTATCCTAGGGCTGATGCTAACCCTAACCCTAACACTATCCTGGGCCTGATGCTAACCCTAACCCTAACCCTGACACTATCCTAGGGCTGATGCTAACCCTAACCCTAACACTATCCTTGGGCTGATACTAACCCTAACCCTAACCCTAACCCTAACAGTATCCTAGGGCAGATGCTAACCCTAACGCTAACGCTAACACTATCCTTGAACTGATGCTAACCCTAACCCTAACCCTAACACTACCCTGGCCTGATGATAACCCTAACCCTAACCCTAACACTATCCTAGGGTTTATGTTAACCCTAACCCTAACACTATCCTAGGGGTGATGCTAACCCTAACCCTAACACTATCCTAGGGCTGATGCTAACCCTAACACTAACACTATCCTAGGGCTGATGCTAACCCTAACCCTAACACTATCCTAGGCCTGATGCTAACCCTAACCCTAACCCTAACACTATCCTAGGGCGGATGCTAACCCTAACCCTAACCCTAACACTACCCTAGGGCTGATGCTAACCCTAACCCTAACTCTAACACTATCCTAGGGCTGAGGCTAACCCTAACCCTAACACTATCCTACGGCTGATGCTAACCCTAACCTTAACCCTAACACTATCCTAGGGCTGATGCTAACCCTAACAATAACCCTAACATTATCCTAGGGCTGATGCTAACCCTAACCCTAACCCTAACACTATCCTAGGGCTGATGCTAACCCTAACACTAACACTATCCTAGGGCTGATGCTAACCCTCACCCTACCACTAACACTATCCTAGGGCTGATGCTAACCCTAACCCTAACGCTAACACTATCCTAGGGCTGAGGCTAACCCTAACCCTAACACTATCCTAAGCCTGATGGTAACCCTAACACTAACACTATCCTAAGCCTGGTGCTAACCCTAACTCTAACCCTAACAGTATCCTAGGGCTGATGCTAACCCTAACTCTAATAATATCCTAGGGCTGATGCTAACACTAACCCTAACCCTAACACGATCCTAGGGGTGATGCTAACACTAACCCTAACCCTAACACTATCCTAGGGCTGATGCTAACCCTAACCCTAACCCTAATACTATCCTAGGTCTGATGCTAACCCTAACCCTAACCCTAACACTATCCTAGGGCTGATGCTAACCCTAACACTAACACTATCCTAGGGCTGATGCTAACCCTCACCCTACGCCTAACACTATCCTAGGGCTGATGCTAACCCTAACCCTAACGCTAACACTATCCTAGGGCTGAGGCCTACCCTAACCCTAACACTATCCTACGGCTGATGCTAACCCTAACCCTAACCCTAACACTATCCTAAGGCTGATGGTAACCCTAACACTAACACTATCCTAAGCCTGGTGCTAACCCTAACTCTAACCCTAACAGTATCCTAGGGCTGATGCTAACCCTAACCCTAATAATATCCTAGGGCTGATTCTAACACTAACCCTAACCCTAACACTATCCTAGGGCTGATGCTAACCCTAACCCTAACCCTAACACTATCCTAGTGCTGATGCTAACCCTAACCCTAGCACTATCCTAGGCCTGATGATAACCCTAACCCTAACCCTAACACTATCCTAGGGCTGATGCTAACCCTAACCCTAACACTATCCTAGGCCTGATGCTAACCCTAACCCTAACCCTAACACTATCCTAGGGCTGATGCTAACCGTAACCCTAACACTATCCTAGGGCTGATGCTAACCCTAACCCTAACACTATCCTAGGCCTGATGCTAACCCTAACCCTAACCCTAACACTATCCTTGGGCTGAGGCTAACCCTAACCCTAACCCAAACACTATCCTAGGGCAGATGCTAACCCTAACTCTAACCCTAAAACTATCCTTGAACTGATGCTAACCCTAACCCTAACCCTAACACTATCCTAGGCCTGATGATAACCCTAACCCTAACCCTAACAGTATCCTAGGGTTTATGTTAACCCTAACCCTAACACTATCCTAGGGCTGATGCTAACCCTAACCCTAACCCTAACACTATCCTAGGGCTGATGCTAACCCTAACACTAACACTATCCTAGGGCTGATGCTAACCCTATCCCTAAACCTAACACTATCCTAGGGCGGATGCTAACCCTAACCCTAACCATAACACTATCCTAGGGCTCATGCTCACCCTAACCCTAACTCTAACACTATCTTAGGGCTGATGCTAACCCTAATCCTAACCCTAACACTATCCTAGGGCTGATGCTAACCCTAACGCTAACCCTAACACTATCCTTGAACTGATGCTAACCCTAACCCTAACCCTAACACTATCCTAGGCCTGATGATAACCCTAACCCTAACCCTAACACTATCCTAGGGCTGATGCTAACCCTAGCCCTAACACTATCCTAGGGCTGATGCTAACCCTAACCCTAACCCTAACACTATCCTAGGGCTGATGCTAACCCTAACCCTAACACTAACCTAGGCCTGAAGATAACCCTAACCCTAACCCTGACACTATCCTAGGGCTGATGCTAACCCTAACCCTAACACTATCCTTGGGCTGATGCTAACCCTAACCCTAACCTTAACACTATCCTGGGGCTGATGCTAACCCTAACCCTAACACTATCCTAGGGCTGATGCTAACCCTAACCATATCCCTAACATTATCCCAGGCCTGATGCTAACCCTAACCCTAACACTATCCTAGGGCTGATGCTAACCCTAACAATAACCCTAACATTATCCTAGGGCTGATGCTAACCCTAACCCTAACCCTAACTCTATCCTAGGGCTGATGCTAACCCTAACACTAACACTATCCTAGGGCTGATGCTAAACCTCACCCTACCCCTAACACTATGCTAGGGCTGATGCTAACCCTAACCCTAACGCTAACACTATCCTAGGGCTGAGGCTAACCCTAACCCTAACACTATCCTAAGGCTGATGGTAACCCTAACACTAACACTATCCTAAGCCTGGTGCTAACCCTAACTCTAACCCTAACAGTATCCTAGGGCTGATGCTAACGCTAACTCTAATAATATCCTAGGGCTGATGCTAACACTAACCCTAACCCTAACACGATCCTAGGGCTGATGCTAACCCTAACCCTAACCCTAACACTATCCTAGGGCTGATGCTAACCCTAACCCTAACACTATCCTAGGCATCATGCTAACCCTAACCCTAACCCTAACCCTAACACTATCCTAGGGCTGATGCTAACCCTAACCCTAACACTATCCTAGGGCTGATGCTAACCCTAACCCTAACCCTAACACTATCCTAGGCCGGATGCTAACCCTAACCCTAACCCTAACACTACCCTAGGGCTGATGCTAACCCTAACCCTAACTCTAACACTATCTTAGGGCTGAAGCTAACCCTAACCCTAACACTATCCTACGGCTGATGCTAACCCTAACCTTAACCCTAACACTATCCTAGGGCTGATGCTAACCCTAACCCTGACACTATCCCAGGCCTGATGCTAACCCTAACCCTAACCCTAACACTATCCTAGGGCTGATGCTAACCCTAGCCCTAACACTATCCTAGGGCTGATGTTAACCCTAACCCTAACCCTAACACTATCCTTGGGCTGATGGTAACCCTAACCCTAACCCTAACACTATCCTAGGGCTGATGCTAAACTTAACCCTAACCCTAACACTATCCTTGGGCTGATTCTACTCGTAACCCTAACACTATCCTAGGCCTGATGCTAACCCTAACCCTTACACTAACACTATCCTAGGGCTGATGCTAAACCTAACCATAACCCTAACACTATCCTAGGGCGGATGCTAACCCTAACCCTAACCCTAACACTATCCTAGGGGTGATGCTAACCCTAACCCTAACACTATCCTAGGCCTGATGCTAACCCTAACCCTAACACTATCCTAGGGCTGATTCTAACCCTAACCCTAACCCTCACACTATCCTAGGCCTGATGCTAACCCTATCCATAACCCTAACACTCTCCTAGGGCTGAGGCTAACTCTAACCCTAACACTATCCTAGGGCTGATGCTAACCCTAACCCTAACCCAAACAGTATCCTAGGGTTGATGCCAACCCTAACCCTAACACTATCCTAGGGCTGATGCTAACCCTAACCCTAACCCTAACACTATCCTAGGGTTGATGCTAACCCTAACCCTAACACTATCCTGGGCCTGATGCTAACCCTAACCCTAACCCTAACACTATCCTAGGGCTGATGCTAACCCTAACCCTAACACTATCCTTGGGCTGATGCTAACCCTAACCCTAACCCTAACACTATCCTAGGGCAGGTGCTAACCCTAACGCTAACCCTAACACTATCCTTGAACTGATGCTAACCCTAACCCTAACCCTAACACTATCCTAGGCCTGATGATAACCCTAACCCTAACCCTAACACTATCCTAGGGTTTATGTTAACCCTAACCCTAGCACTATCCTAGGGCTGATGCTAACCCTAACCGTAACCCTAACACTATCCTAGGGCTGATGCTAACCCTAACACTAACACTATCCTAGGGCGGATGCTAACCCTAACCCTAACCATAACACTTTCCTAGGGCTCATGCTAACCCTAACCCTAACTCTAACACTATCTTAGGGCTGAGGCTAACCCTAACCCTAACACTATCCTACGGCTGATGCTAACACTAACCCTAACCCTAACACTATCCTAGGGCTGATGCTAACCCTAACCCTAACACTATCCTAGGCCTGATGCTAACCCTAACGCTAACCCTAACACTATCCTAGGGCTGATGCTAACCCTAGCCCTAACACTATCCTAGGGCTGATGCTAACCCTAACCCTAACCCTGACACTATCCTAGGGCTGATGCTAACCCTAACCCTAACACTATCCTAGGCCTGATGATAACCCTAACCCTAACCCTAACACTATCCTAGGGCTGATGCTAACCCTAACCCTAACACTATCCTAGGCCTGATGATAACCCTAACCCTAACCCTAACACTATCCTAGGCCTGATGATAACCCTAACCCTAACCCTAACACTATCCTAGGGCTGATGCTAACCCTAACCCTAACACTATCCTAGGGCTGATGCTAACCCTAACACTAACACTATCCTAGGGCTGATGCTAACCCTCACCCTACGCCTAACACTATCATAGGGCTGATGCTAACCCTAACCCTAACGCTAACACTATCCTAGGGCTGAGGCTAACCCTAACCCTAGCAATATCCTAGGCCTGATGATAACCGTAACCCTAACCCTAACACTATCCTAGGGCTGATGCTAACCGTAACCCTAACACTATCCTAGGGCTGATGCTAACCCTAACCCTAACACTATCATAGGCCTGATGATAACCCTAACCCTAACCCTAACACTATCCTAGGGCTGATGCTAACCCTAACCCTAACACTATCCTAGGCCTGATGCTAACCCTAACCCTAACCCTAACACTATCCTAGGGCTGATGCTAACCCTAACCCTAACCCTAACACTATCCTAGGGCTGATGCTAACCCTAACCCTAGCACTATCCTAGGCCTGATGCTAACCCTAACCCTAACCCTAACACTATCCTAGGGCTGATGCTAACCCTAACCCTAACACTATCCTAGGCCTGATGCTAACCCTAACCCTAACCCTAACACTATCCTAGGGCTGATGCTAACCGTAACCCTAACACTATCCTAGGGCTGATGCTAACCCTAACCCTAACACTATCATAGGCCTGATGATAACCCTAACCCTAACCCTAACACTATCCTAGGGTTTATGTTAACCCTAACCCTAACACTATCCTTGGGCTGATGCTAACCCTAACCCTAACCCTAACACTATCCTAGGACTGATTCTAACCCTAACGCTAACCCTAACACTATCCTTGAACTTATGCTAACCCTAACCCTAACCCTAACACTATCCTAGGACTGATGATAACCCTAACCCTAACCCTAACACTATCCTAGGGTTTAGGTTAACCCTAACCCTAACACTATCCTAGGGTTGATGCTTACCCTAACCCTAACCCTAACATTATCCTAGGGCGGATGCTAACCCTAACCCTAACCCTAACACTATCCTAGGGCTGATGCTAACCATAACACTAACACTATCCTAGGGCTGATGCTAACCCTAACCCTAACCCTAACAGTATCCTAGGGCTGATGCTAACTGTAACCCTAACTCTAACACTATCTTAGTGCTGAGGCTAACCCTAACCCTAACACTATCCTACGGCTGATGCTAACCCTAACCTTAACCCTAACACTATCCTGGGCTGATGCTAACCCTAACCCTAACACTATCCTAGGGCTGATGCTAACCCTAACCCTAACACTATCCTAGGCCTGATGATAACCCTAACCCTAACCCTAACACTATCCTAGGGCTGATGCTAACCCTAACCCTAACACTATCCTAGGGCTGATGCTAACCCTAACCCTAACCCTAACACTATCCTAGGCCTGATGCTAACCCTAACCCTAACCCTAACACTATCCTAGGGCTGATGCTAAACTTAACCCTAACCCTAACACTGTCCTTGGGCTGATTCTATCCGTAACCCTAACACTATCCTAGGCCTGATGCTAACCCTAAGCCTTACCCTAACACTATCCTAGGGCTGATGCTAAACCTAACCATAACCCTAACACTATCCTAGGACTGATGCTAACCTTAACCCTAACCCTAACACTATCCTAGGGCTGATGCTAGCCCTAACCCTAACACTATCCTAGGCCTGATGCTAACCCTAACCCTAACACTATCCTAGGGCTGATGCTAACCCTAACCCTAATTCTCACACTATCCTAGGCCTGATGCTAACCAAATCCCTAATCCTAACACTCTCCTAGGGCTGAGGCTAACTCTAACCGTAACACTATCCTAGGGCTGATGCTAACCCTAACCCTAACCCAAACACTATCCTAGGGTTGATGCTAACCCTAACCATAACACTATCCTAGGGCTGATGCTAACCCTAACCCTAACCCTAACACTATCCTAGGGCTGATGCTAACCCTAACCCTAACACTATCCTTGGGCTGATGCTAACCCTAACCCTAACCCTAACACTATCCTAGGGCAGATGCTAACCCTAACGCTAACCCTAACACTATCCTTTAACTGATGCTAACACTAACCCTAACCCTAACACTATCCTAGGCCTGATGCTAACCCTAACCCTAACCCTAACACTATCCTAGGGCTGATGCTAACACTAACCCTAACAATATCCTAGGGCTGATGCTAACCCTAACCCTAACCCTAACACTAGCCTAGGGCTGATGCTAACCCTAACCCTAACACTATCCTAGGGCTGATGCTAACACTAACCCTAACCCTAACACTATCCTAGGGCTGATGCTAACCCTAACGCTAACCCTAACTCTATCCTTGAACTGATGCTAACCCTAACCCTAACCCTAACACTATCCTAGGCCTGATGATAACCCTAACCCTAACCCTAACACTATCCTAGGGTTTATGTTAACCCTAATCCTAACACTATCCTAGGGCTGATGCTAACCCTAACGCTAACCCTAACACTATCCTTGAACTGATGCTAACCCTAACCCTAACCCTAACACTATCCTAGGCCTGATGATAACCCTAACCCTAACCCTAACACTATCCTAGGGTTTATGTTAACCCTAACCCTAACACTATCCTAGGGCTGATGCTAACCTTAACCCTAAACCTAACACTATCCTAGGGCGGATGCTAACCCTAACACTAATCCTAACACTATCCTAGGGCTCATGCTAACCCTAACCCTAACTCTAACACTATCTTAGGGCTGAGGCTAACCCTAACCCTAACACTATCCTACGGCTGATGCTAACCCTAACCCTAACCCTAACACTATCGTAGGGCTGATGCTAACCCTAACCCTAACAGTATCCTAGGGCTGATGCTAACCCTAACCCTAACCCTAACACTATCCTAGGGCTGATGCTAACCCTAACCCTAACACTATCCTAGGGCTGATGCTAACCCTAACCCTAACCCTAACACTATCCTAGGGCTGATGCTAACCCTAACCCTAACACTATCCTAGGGCTGATGTTAACCCTAACCCTAACCCTAACACTATCCTAGGGTTTATGTTAACCCTAACCCTAGCACTATCCTAGGGCTGATGCTAACCCTAACCGTAACCCTAACACTATCCTAGGGCTGATGCTAACCCTAACACTAACACTATCCTAGGGCGGATGCTAACCCTAACCCTAACCATAACACTTTCCTAGGGCTCATGCTAACCCTAACCCTAACTCTAACACTATCTTAGGGCTGAGGCTAACCCTAACCCTAACACTATCCTACGGCTGATGCTAACCCTAACCCTAACCCTAACACTATCCTAGGGCTGATGCTAACCCTAACCCTAACACTATCCTAGGCCTGATGCTAACCCTAACGCTAACCCTAACACTATCCTAGGGCTGATGCTAACCCTAGCCCTAACACTATCCTAGGGCTGATGCTAACCCTAACCCTAACCCTGACACTATCCTAGGGCTGATGCTAACCCTAACACTAACACTATCCTAGGCCTGATGATAACCCTAACCCTAACGCTAACACTATCCTAGGGCTGATGCTAACCCTAACCCTAACACTATCCTAGGCCTGATGATAACCCTAACCCTAACCCTAACACTATCCTAGGCCTGATGATAACCCTAACCCTAACCCTAACACTATCCTAGGGCTGATGCTAACCCTAACCCTAACACTATCCTAGGGCTGATGCTAACCCTAACACTAACACTATCCTAGGGCTGATGCTAACCCTCACCCTACGCCTAACACTATCATAGGGCTGATGCTAACCCTAACCCTAACGCTAACACTATCCTAGGGCTGAGGCTAACCCTAACCCTAGCACTATCCTAGGCCTGATGATAACCGTAACCCTAACCCTAACACTATCCTAGGGCTGATGCTAACCGTAACCCTAACACTATCCTAGGGCTGATGCTAACCCTAACCCTAACACTATCATAGGCCTGATGATAACCCTAACCCTAACCCTAACACTATCCTAGGGCTGATGCTAACCCTAACCCTAACACTATCCTAGGCCTGATGCTAACCCTAACCCTAACCCTAACACTATCCTAGGGCTGATGCTAACCCTAACCCTAACCCTAACACTATCCTAGGGCTGATGCTAACCCTAACCCTAGCACTATCCTAGGCCTGATGATAACCCTAACCCTAACCCTAACACTATCCTAGGGCTGATGCTAACCCTAACCCTAACACTATCCTAGGCCTGATGCTAACCCTAACCCTAACCCTAACACTATCCTAGGGCTGATGCTAACCGTAACCCTAACACTATCCTAGGGCTGATGCTAACCCTAACCCTAACACTATCATAGGCCTGATGATAACCCTAACCCTAACCCTAACACTATCCTAGGGTTTATGTTAACCCTAACCCTAACACTATCCTTGGGCTGATGCTAACCCTAACCCTAACCCTAACACTATCCTAGGACTGATTCTAACCCTAACGCTAACCCTAACACTATCCTTGAACTTATGCTAACCCTAACCCTAACCCTAACACTATCCTAGGACTGATGATAACCCTAACCCTAACCCTAACATTATCCTAGGGCGGATGCTAACCCTAACCCTAACCCTAACACTATCCTAGGGCTGATGCTAACCATAACACTAACACTATCCTAGGGCTGATGCTAACCCTAACCCTAACCCTAACACTATCCTAGGGCTGATGCTAACTGTAACCCTAACTCTAACACTATCTTAGTGCTGAGGCTAACCCTAACCCTAACACTATCCTACGGCTGATGCTAACCCTAACCTTAACCCTAACACTATCCTGGGCTGATGCTAACCCTAACCCTAACACTATCCTAGGGCTGATGCTAACCCTAACCCTAACACTATCCTAGGCCTGATGATAACCCTAACCCTAACCCTAACACTATCCTAGGGCTGATGCTAACCCTAACCCTAACACTATCCTAGGGCTGATGCTAACCCTAACCCTAACCCTAACACTATCCTAGGCCTGATGCTAACCCTAACCCTAACCCTAACACTATCCTAGGGCTGATGCTAAACTTAACCCTAACCCTAACACTGTCCTTGGGCTGATTCTATCCGTAACCCTAACACTATCCTAGGCCTGATGCTAACCCTAAGCCTTACCCTAACACTATCCTAGGGCTGATGCTAAACCTAACCATAACCCTAACACTATCCTAGGACTGATGCTAACCTTAACCCTAACCCTAACACTATCCTAGGGCTGATGCTAGCCCTAACCCTAACACTATCCTAGGCCTGATGCTAACCCTAACCCTAACACTATCCTAGGGCTGATGCTAACCCTAACCCTAATTCTCACACTATCCTAGGCCTGATGCTAACCAAATCCCTAATCCTAACACTCTCCTAGGGCTGAAGCTAACTCTAACCGTAACACTATCCTAGGGCTGATGCTAACCCTAACCCTAACCCAAACACTATCCTAGGGTTGATGCTAACCCTAACCCTAACACTATCCTAGGGCTGATGCTAACCCTAACCCTAACCCTAACACTATCCTAGGGCTGATGCTAACCCTAACCCTAACACTATCCTTGGGCTGATGCTAACCCTAACCCTAACCCTAACACTATCCTAGGGCAGATGCTAACCCTAACGCTAACCCTAACACTATCCTTTAACTGATGCTAACACTAACCCTAACCCTAACACTATCCTAGGCCTGATGCTAACCCTAACCCTAACCCTAACACTATCCTAGGGCTGATGCTAACACTAACCCTAACAATATCCTAGGGCTGATGCTAACCCTAACCCTAACCCTAACACTAGCCTAGGGCTGATGCTAACCCTAACCCTAACACTATCCTAGGGCTGATGCTAACACTAACCCTAACCCTAACACTATCCTAGGGCTGATGCTAACCCTAACGCTAACCCTAACTCTATCCTTGAACTGATGCTAACCCTAACCCTAACCCTAACACTATCCTAGGCCTGATGATAACCCTAACCCTAACCCTAACACTATCCTAGGGTTTATGTTAACCCTAATCCTAACACTATCCTAGGGCTGATGCTAACCCTAACGCTAACCCTAACACTATCCTTGAACTGATGCTAACCCTAACCCTAACCCTAACACTATCCTAGGCCTGATGATAACCCTAACCCTAACCCTAACACTATCCTAGGGTTTATGTTAACCCTAACCCTAACACTATCCTAGGGCTGATGCTAACCTTAACCCTAAACCTAACACTATCCTAGGGCGGATGCTAACCCTAACACTAATCCTAACACTATCCTAGGGCTCATGCTAACCCTAACCCTAACTCTAACACTATCTTAGGGCTGAGGCTAACCCTAACCCTAACACTATCCTACGGCTGATGCTAACCCTAACCCTAACCCTAACACTATCGTAGGGCTGATGCTAACCCTAACCCTAACACTATCCTAGGGCTGATGCTAACCCTAACCCTAACCCTAACACTATCCTAGGGCTGATGCTAACCCTAACCCTAACACTATCCTAGGGCTGATGCTAACCCTAACCCTAACCCTAACACTATCCTAGGGCTGATGCTAACCCTAACCCTAACACTATCCTAGGGCTGATGTTAACCCTAACCCTAACCCTAACATTATCCCAGGGCTGATGCTAACCCTAACCCTAACACTATCCTAGGGCTGATGCTAACCCTAACCCTAAACCTAACACTATCCTAGGGCTGATGCTAACCTACCACTAACCCTAACACTATCCTAGAGCTGATGCTAACCCTAACCCTAACCTTAATACTATCCTAGGGCTGATGCTAACCCTAACCCTAACCCTAACACTATCCTAGGGCTGATGCAAACCCTAACACTAACAGTATCCTAGGGCTGATGCTAACCCTCACCCTACCCCTAACACTATCCTAGGGCTGATGCTAACCCTAACCCTAACGCTAACACTATCCTAGGGCTGAGGCTAACCCTAACCCTAACACTATCCTACGGCTGATGCTAACCCCAACCCTAACCCTAACACTATCCTAAGCCTGATGGTAACCCTAACACTAACACTATCCTAAGCCTGGTGCTAACCCTAACTCTAACCCTAACAGTATCCGAGGGCTGATTCTAACCCTAACCCTAATAATATCCTAGGGCTGATGCTAACACTAACCCTAACCCTAACACTATCCTAGGGCTGATGCTAACCCGAACCCTAACCCTAACACTATCCTAGGGCTGATGCTAACCCTAACCCTAACACTATCCTAGGCCTGATGAGAACCCTAACCCTAACCCTAACACTATCCTAGGCCTGATGCTAACCCTAACCCTAACCCTAACTCTATCCTAGGGCTGATGCTAACCCTAACCCTAACCCTAACACTATCCTAGGGCTGATGCTAACCCTAACCCTAGCACTATCCTAGGCCTGATGATAACCCTAACCCTAACCCTAACACTATCCTAGGGCTGATGCTAACCCTAACCCTAACACTATGCTAGGGCTGATGCTAACCCTAACCCTAACCCTAACACTATCCTAGGGCTGATGCTAACCGTAACCCTAACACTATCCTAGGGCTGATGCTAACCCTAACCCTAACACTATCATAGGCCTGATGATAAAACTAACCCTAACCCTAACACTATCCTAGGGTTTATGTTAACCCTAACCCTAACACTATCCTAGGGCTGATGCTAACCCTAACCCTAACCCTAACACTATCCTAGGGCTGATTCTAACCCTAACGCTAACCCTAACACTATCCTTGAACTTATGCTAACCCTAACCCTAACCCTAACACTATCCTAGGACTGATGATAACCCTAACCCTAACCCTAACACTATCCTAGGGTTTAGGTTAACCCTAACCCTAACACTATCCTAGGGCTGATGCTTACCCTAACCCTAACCCTAACACTATACTAGGGCGGATGCTAACCCTAACCCTAACCCTAACACTATCCTAGGGCTGATGCTAACCATAACACTAACACTATCCTAGGGCTGATGCTAACCCTAACCCTAACCCTAACACTATCCTAGGGCTGATGCTAACTGTAACCCTAACTCTAACACTATCTTAGTGCTGAGGCTAACCCTACCCCTAACACTATCCTACGGCTGATGCTAACCCTAACCTTAACCCTAACACTATCCTAGGGCTGATGCTAACCCTAACCCTAACACTATCCTAGGGCTGATGCTAACCCTAACCCTAACACTATCCTAGGCCTGATGATAACCCTAACCCTAACCCTAACACTATCCTAGGGCTGATGCTAACCCTAACCCTAACACTATCCTAGGGCTGATGCTAACCCTAACCCTAACCCTAACACTATCCTAGGCCTGATGCTAACCCTAACCCTAACCCTAACACTATCCTAGGGCTGATGCTAAACTTAACCCTAACCCTAACACTGTCCTTGGGCTGATTCTATCCGTAACCCTAACACTATCCTAGGCCTGATGCTAACCCTAAGCCTTACCCTAACACTATCCTAGGGCTGATGCTAAACCTAACCATAACCCTAACACTATCCTAGGACTGATGCTAACCTTAACCCTAACCCTAACACTATCCTAGGGCTGATGCTAGCCCTAACCCTAACACTATCCTAGGCCTGATGCTAACCCTAACCCTAACACTATCCTAGGGCTGATGCTAACCCTAACCCTAACTCTCACACTATCCTAGGCCTGATGCTAACCAAATCCCTAATCCTAACACTCTCCTAGGGCTGAGGCTAACTCTAACCGTAACACTATCCTAGGGCTGATGCTAACCCTAACCCTAACCCAAACACTATCCTAGGGTTGATGCTAACCGTAACCCTAACACTATCCTAGGGCTGATGCTAACCCTAACCCTAACCCTAACACTATCCTAGGGCTGATGCTAACCCTAACCCTAACACTATCCTTGGGCTGATGCTAACCCTAACCCTAACCCTAACACTATCCTAGGGCAGATGCTAACCCTAACGCTAACCCTAACACTATCCTTTAACTGATGCTAACACTAACCCTAACCCTAACACTATCCTAGGCCTGATGCTAACCCTAACCCTAACCCTAACACTATCCTAGGGCTGATGCTAACACTAACCCTAACAATATCCTAGGGCTGATGCTAACCCTAACCCTAACCCTAACACTATCCTAGGGCTGATGCTAACCCTAACCCTAACACTATCCTAGGGCTGATGCTAACACTAACCCTAACCCTAACACTATCCTAGGGCTGATGCTAACCCTAACGCTAACCCTAACTCTATCCTTGAACTGATGCTAACCCTAACCCTAACCCTAACACTATCCTAGGCCTGATGATAACCCTAACCCTAACCCTAACACTATCCTAGGGTTTATGTTAACCCTAACCCTAACACTATCCTAGGGCTGATGCTAACCCTAACGCTAACCCTAACACTATCCTTGAACTGATGCTAACCCTAACCCTAACCCTAACACTATCCTAGGCCTGATGATAACCCTAACCCTAACCCTAACAGTATCCTAGGGTTTATGTTAACCCTAACCCTAACACTATCCTAGGGCTGATGCTAACCTTAACCCTAAACCTAACACTATCCTAGGGCGGATGCTAACCCTAACACTAATCCTAACACTATCCTAGGGCTCATGCTAACCCTAACCCTAACTCTAACACTATCTTAGGGCTGAGGCTAACCCTAACCCTAACACTATCCTACGGCTGATGCTAACCCTAACCCTAACCCTAACACTATCGTAGGGCTGATGCTAACCCTAACCCTAACACTATCCTAGGGCTGATGCTAACCCTAACCCTAACCCTAACACTATCCTAGGGCTGATGCTAACCCTAACCCTAACACTATCCTAGGGCTGATGCTAACCCTAACCCTAACCCTAACACTATCCTAGGGCTGATGCTAACCCTAACCCTAACACTATCCTAGGGCTGATGTTAACCCTAACCCTAACCCTAACATTATCCCAGGGCTGATGCTAACCCTAACCCTAACACTATCCTAGGGGAGATGCTAACCCTAACCCTAAACCTAACACTATCCTAGGGCTGATGCTAACCCTACCACTAACCCTAACACTATCCTAGAGCTGATGCTAACCCTAACCCTAACCCTAATACTATCCTAGGGCTGATGCTAACCCTAACCCTAACCCTAACACTATCCTAGGGCTGATGCAAACCCTAACACTAACACTATCCTAGGGCTGATGCTAACCCTCACCCTACCCCTAACACTATCCTAGGGCTGATGCTAACCCTAACCCTAACGCTAACACTATCCTAGGGCTGAGGCTAACCCTAACCCTAACACTATCCTAGGGCTGATGCTAAGCCTAACCCTAACACAATCATAGGCCTGATGATAACCCTAACCCTAACCCTAACACTATCCTAGGCCTGATGCTAACCCTAACCCTAACCGTAACACTATCCTAGGGCTGATGCTAACCCTAACCCTAACCCTAACACTATCCTAGGGCTGATTCTAACCCTAACGTTAACCCTAACACTATCCTTGAACTTATGCTAACCCTAACCCTAACCCTAACACTATCCTAGGCCTGATGCTAACCCTAACCCTAACCCTAACACTATCCTAGGGCTGATGCTAACCCTAACCCTAACACTATCCTAGGCCTGATGCTAACCCTAACCCTAACCCTAACACTATCCTAGGGTTTATGTTAACCCTAACCCTAACACTATCTTAGGGCTGATGCTAACACTAACCCTAACCCTAACACTATCCCAGGGCTGATTCTAACCCTAACGCTAAACCTAACACTATCCTTGAACTTATGCTAACCCTAACCCTAACCCTAACACTATCCTAGGCCTGATGATAACCCTAACCCTGACCCCAACACTATCCTAGGGTTTATGTTAACCCTAACCCTAACACTATCCTAGGGCTGATGCTAACCCTAACCCTAACCCTAACACTATCCGAGGCCGGATGCTAACCCTAACCCTAACCCTAACACTACCCTAGGGCTGATGCTAACCCTAACCCTAACTCTAACACTATCTTAGGGCTGAGGCTAACCCTAACCCTAACACTATCCTACGGCTGATGCTAACCCTAACCTTAACCCTAACACTATCCTATGGCTGGTGCTAACCCTAACCCTGACACTATCCTAGGCCTGATGCTAACCCTAACCCTAACCCTAACACTATCCTAGGGCTGATGCTAACCCTAACCCTAACACTATCCTAGGGCTGATGCTAACCCTAACCCTATCCCTAACACTATCCTTGGGCTGATGGTAACCCTAACCCTAACCCTAACACTATCCTAGGGCTGATGCTAAACTTAACCCTAACCCTAACACTATCCTTGGGCTGATTCTAACCGTAACCCTAACACTATCCTAGGCCTGATGCTAACCCTAACCCTTACCCTAACACTATCCTAGGGCTGATGCTAAACCTAACGATAACCCTAACACTACCCTGGGGCTGATGCTAACCCTAACCCTAACCCTAACACTATCCTAGGGGTGATGCTAACCCTAACCCTAACACTATCCTAGGCCTGATGCTAACCCTAACCCTAACACTATTCTAGGGCTAATGCTAACCCTAACCCTAACCCTCACACTATCCTAGGCCTGATGCTAACCCTATCCATAACCCTAACACTCTCCTAGGGCTGAGGCTATCTCTAACCCTAACACTATCCTAGGGCTGATGCTAACCCTAAACCTAACCCTAACACTATCCTAGGGTTGATGCTAACCCTAACCCTAACACTATCCTAGGACTGATGCTAACCCTAACCCTAACCCTAACACTATCCTAGGGCTGATGCTAACCCTAACCCTAACATTATCCTGGGCCTGATGCTAACCCTAACCCTAACCCTAACACTATCCTAGGGCTGATGCTAACCCTAACCCTAACACTATCCTTGGGCTGATGCTAACCCTAAACCTAACCCTAACACTATCCTAGGGCAGATGCTAACCCTAACGCTAACCCTAACACTATCCTTGAACTGATGCTAACCCTAACCGTAACCCTAACACTATCCTAGGCCTGATGATAACCCTAACCCTACCCCTAACAGTATCCTAGGGTTTATGTTAACCCTAACCTTACACTATCCTAGGGCTGATGCTAACCCTAACCCTAACCCTAACACTATCCTAGGGCTGATGCTAACCCTAACACTAACACTATCCTAGGGCTGATGCTAACCCTATCCCTAAACCTAACACTATCCTAGGGCGGATGCTAACCCTAACCCTAACCATAACACTATCCTAGGGCTCATGCTAACCCTAACCCTAACTCTAACACTATCTTAGGGCTGAGGCTAACCCTAACCCTAACACTATCCTACGGCTGATGCTAACCCTAACCCTAACCCTAACACTATCCTAGGGCTGATGCTAACCCTAACACTAACACTATCCTAAGCCTGATGCTAACCCTAACCCTAACCCTAACACTATCCTAGGGCTGATGCTAACCCTAGCCCTAACACTATCCTTGGGCTGATGCTAACCCTAACCCTAACCCTAACACTATCCTAGGGCTGATGCTAACCCTAACCCTAACACTATCCTAGGGCTGATGCTAACCCTAACAATAACCCTAACATTATCCTAGGGCTGATGCTAACCCTAACCCTAACCCTAACTCTATCCTAGGGCTGATGCTAACCCTAACACCAACACTATCCTAGGGCTGATGCTAACCCTCACCCTACCCCTAGCACTATCCTAGGGCTGATGCTAACCCTAACCCTAACGCTAACACTATCCTAGGGCTGAGGCTAACCCTAACCCTAACACTATCCTAAGGCTGATGGTAACCCTAACACTAACACTATCCTAAGCCTGGTGCTAACCCTAACTCTAACCCTAACAGTATCCTAGGGCTGATGCTAACCCTAACTCTAATAATATCCTAGGGCTGATGCTAACACTAACCCTAACCCTAACAGGATCCTAGGGCTGATGCTAACCCTAACCCTAACCCTAACACTATCCTAGGGCTGATGCTAACCCTAACCCTAACACTATCCTAGGCCTGATGCTAACCCTAACCCTAACCCTAACACTATCCTAGGGCTGATGCTAACCCTAACCCTAACACTATCCTAGGGCTGATGCTAACCCTAACCCTAACCCTAACACTATCCTAGGGCTGATGCTAACCCTAACCCTAACACTATCCTAGGGCTGATGCTAACCCTAACCATAACCCTAACACTATCCTAGGGCTGATGCTAACCCTAACACTAACACTATCCTAGGACTGATGCTAACCCTAACCCTAACCTTAAAATTATCCCAGTGCTGATACTAACCCTAACCCTAACACTATCCTAGGGCTGATGCTAACCCTAACCCTAACCCTAACACTATCCTAGGGCTGATGCTAACCCTAACCCTAACCCTAATACTATCCTAGCTCTGATGCTAACCCTAACCCTAACCCTAACACTATCCTAGGGCTGATGCTAACCCTAACACTAACACTATCCTAGGGCTGATGCTAACCCTAACACTAACACTATCCTAGGGCTGATGCTAACCCTAACCCTAACGCTAACACTATCCTAGGGCTGAGGCTAACCCTAACCCTAACACTATCCTACGGCTGATGCTAACCCTAACCCTAACCCTAACACTATCCTAAGGCTGATGGTAACCCTAACACTAACACTATCCTAAGCCAGGTGCTAACCCTAACTCTAACCCTAACAGTATCCTAGGGCTGATGCTAACCCTAACCCGAATAATATCCTAGGGCTGATTCTAACAGTAACCCTAACCCTAACACTATCCTAGGGCTGATGCTAACCCTAACCCTAACCCTAACACTATCCTAGGGCTGATGCTAACCCTAACCCTATCACTATCCTAGGCCTGATGATAACCCTAACCCTAACCCTAACACTATCCTAGGCCTGATGCTAACCCTAACCCTAACCCTAACACTATCCTAGGGCTGATGCTAACCCTAACCCTAATCCTAACACTATCCTAGGCCTGATGCTAACCGTAACCCTAACACTATCCTAGGGCTGATGCTAACCCTAACCCTAACACTATCATAGGCCTGATGATAACCCTAACCCTAACCCTAACACTATCCTAGGGCTGATGCTAACCCTAACCCTAACACTATCCTAGGCCTGATGCTAACCCTAACCCTAACCCTAACACTATCCTAGGGTTTATGTTAACCCTAACCCTAACACTATCCTAGGGCTGATGCTAACCCTAACCCTAACCCTAACACTATCCTAGGGCTGATTCTAAACCTAACGCTAACCCTAACACTATCCTTGAACTTATGCTAACCCTAACCCTAACCCTAACACTATCCTAGGCCTGATGATAACCCTAACCCTAACCCTCACACTATCCTAGGGTTTATGTTAACCCTAACCCTAATACTATCCTAGGGCTGATGCTAACCCTAACGCTAACCCTAACACTATCCTTGAACTGATGCTAACCCTAACCCTAACCCTAACACTATCCTAGGCCTGATGATAACCCTAACCCTGACCCTAACACTATCCTAGGGTTTATGTTAACCCTAACCCTAACACTATCCTAGGGCTGATGTTAACCTTAACCCTAAACCTAACACTATCCTAGGGCGGATGCTAACCCTAACCCTAACCCTAACACTATCCTAGGGCTCATGCTAACCCTAACCCTAACTCTAACACTATCTTAGGGCTGAGGCTAACCCTAACCCTAACACTATCCTACAGCTGATGCTAACCCTAACCCTAACCCTAACACTATCGTAGGGCTGATGCTAACCCTAACCCTAACACTATCCTAGGGCTGATGCTAACCCTAACCCTAACCCTAACACTATCCTAGGGCTGATGCTAACCCTAACCCTAACACTATCCTAGGGATGATGCTAACCCTAACCCTAACACTAACACTATCCTAGGGCTGATGCTAACCCTAACCCTAACACTATCCTAGGGCTGATGCTAACCCTAACCCTAAACCTAACACTATCCTAGGGCTGATGCTAACCCTAACACTAACCCTAACACTATCCTAGAGCTGATGCTAACCCTAACCCTAACCCTAATACTGTCCTAGGGCTGAAGCTAACCCTAACCCTAACCCTAACACTCTCCTAGGGCTGATGCTAACCCTAACACTAACACTATCCTAGGGCTGATGCTAACACTCACCCTACCCCTAACACTATCCTAGGGCTGATGCTAACCCTAACCCTAACGCTAACACTATCCTAGGGCTGAGGCTTACCCTAACCCTAACACTATCCTACGGCTGATGCTAACCCTAACCCTAACCCTAACACTATCCTAAGCCTGATCGTAACCCTAACACTAACACTATCCTAAGCCTGGTGCTAACCCGAACTCTAACCCTAACAGTATCCTAGGGCTGATGCTAACCCTAACCCTAATAATATCCTAGGGCTGATGCTAACACTAACCCTAACCCTAACACTATCCTAGGGCTGATGCTAACCCGAACCCTAACCCTAACACTATCCTAGGGCTGATGCTAACCCTAACCCTAACACTATCCTAGGCCTGATGAGAACCCTAACCCTAACCCTAACACTATCCTAGGGCTGATGCTAACCCTAACCCTAACACTATCCTAGGCCTGATGCTAACCCTAACCCTAACCCTAACACTATCCTAGGGCTGATGCTAACCCTAACCCTAACCCTAACACTATCCTAGGGCTGATGCTAAGCCTAACCCTAACACTATCATAGGCCTGATGATAACCCTAACCCTAACACTAACACTATCCTAGGCCTGATGCTAACCCTAACCCTAACCCTAACACTATCCTAGGGCTGATGCTAACCCTAACCCTAACCCTAACACTATCCTAGGGCTGATTCTAACCCTAACGTTAACCCTAACACTATCCTTGAACTTATGCTAACCCTAACCCTAACCCTATCACTATCCTAGGCCTGATGATAACCCTAACCCTAACCCTAACACTATCCTAGGGCTGATGCTAACCCTAACCCTAACACTGTCCTAGGCCTGATGCTAACCCTAACCCTAACCCTAACACTATCCTAGAGTTTATGTTAACCCTAACCCTAACACTATCTTAGGGCTGATGCTAACCCTAACCCTAACCCTAACACTATCCTAGGGCTGATTCTAACCCTAACGCTAAACCTAACACTATCCTTGAACTTATGCTAACCCTAACCCTAACCCTAACACTATCCTAGGCCTGATGATAACCCTAACCCTGACCCCAACACTATCCTAGGGTTTATGTTAACCCTAACCCTAACACTATCCTAGGGTTGATGCTAACCCTAACCCTAACCCTAACACTATCCTAGGGCGGATGCTAACCCTAACCCTAACCCTAACACTACCCTAGGGCTGATGCTAACCCTAACCCTAACTCTAACACTATCTTAGGGCTGAGGCTAACCCTAACCCTAACACTATCCTACGGCTGATGATAACCTAACCTTAACCCTAACACTATCCTAGGGCTGATGCTAACCCTAACCCTGACACTATCCTAGGCCTGATGCTAACCCTAACCCTAACCCTAACACTATCCTAGGGCTGATGCTAACCCTAACCCTAACACTATCCTAGGGCTGATGCTAACCCTAACCCTAACCCTAACACTATCCTTGGGCTGATGGTAACCCTAACCCTAACCCTAACACTATCCTAGGGGTGATGCTAACCCTAACCCTAACACTATCCTAGGCCTGATGCTAACCCTAACCCTAACACTATCCTAGGGCTGATGCTAACCCTAACCCTAACCCTCACACTATCCTATGCCTGATGCTAACCCTATCCATAACCCTAACACGCTCCTAGGGATGAGGCTAACTCTAACCCTAACACTATCCTAGGGCTGATGCTAACCCTAACCCTAACCCAAACACTATCCTAGGGTTGATGCTAACCCTAACCCTAACACTATCCTAGGGCTGATGCTAACCGTAACCCTAACCCTAACACTATCCTAGGGCTGATGCTAACCCTAACCCTAAAACTATCCTGGGCCTGATGCTAACCCTAACCCTAACCCTGACACTATCCTAGGGCTGATGCTAACCCTAACCCTAACACTATCCTTGGGCTGATGCTAACCCTAACCCTAACCCTAACACTATCCTAGGGCAGATGCTAACCCTAACGCTAACGCTATCACTATCCTTGAACTGATGCTAACCCTAACCCTAACCCTAACACTATCCTAGGCCTGATGATAACTCTAACCCTAACCCTAACACTATCCTAGGGTTTATGTTAACCCTAACCATAACACTATCCTAGGGTTGATGCTAACCCTAACCCTAAGCCTAACACTATCCTAGGGCTGATGCTAACCCTAACACTAACACTATCCTAGGGCTGCTGCTAACCCTAACCCTAACACTATCCTAGGCCTGATGCTAACCCTAACCCTAACCCTAACACTATCCTAGGGCTGATGCTAACCCTAACCCTAACACTATCCTAGGGCTGATGCTAACCCTAACCCTAACCCTAACACTATCCTAGGGCTGATGCTAACCCTAACCCTAACACTATCCTAGGGCTGATGCTAACCCTAACCCTAACCCTAACACTATCCTAGGGCTGATGCTAAGCCTAACCCTAACACTATCATAGGCCCGATGATAACCCTAACCCTAACCCTAACACTATCCTAGGCCTGATGCTAACCCTAACCCTAACCCTAACACTATCCTAGGGCTGATGCTAACCCTAACCCTAACCCTAACACTATCTTAGGGCTGAGGCTAACCCTAACCCTAACACTATCCTACGGCTGATGCTAACCCTAACCCTAACCCTAACACTATCGTAGGGCTGATGCTAACCCTAACCCTAACACTATCCTAGGGCTGATGCTAACCCTAACCCTAACCCTAACACTATCCTAGGGCTGATGCTAACTCTAACCCTAACACTATCCTAGGGCTGATGCTAACCCTAACCCTAACCCTAACACTATCCTAGGGCTGATGCTAACCCTAACCCTAACACTATCCTAGGGCTGATGTTAACCCTAACCCTAACCCTAACATTATCCCAGGGCTGATGCTAACCCTAACCCTAACACTATCCTAGGGGAGATGCTAACCCTAACCCTAAACCTAACACTATCCTAGGGCTGATGCTAACCCTACCACTAACCCTAACACTATCCTAGAGCTGATGCTAACCCTAACCCTAACGCTAACACTATCCTAGGGCTGAGGCTAACCCTAACCCTACCCCTAACACTATCCTAGGGCTGATGCTAACCCTAACCCTAACCCTAACACTATCCTAGGGCTGATGCAAACCCTAACACTAACACTATCCTAGGGCTGATGCTAACCCTCACCCTACCCCTAACACTATCCTAGGGCTGATGCTAACCCTAACCCTAACGCTAACACTATCCTAGGGCTGAGGCTAACCCTAACCCTAACACTATCCTACGGCTGATGCTAACCCTAACCCTAACCCTAACACTATCCTAAGCCTGATGGTAACCCTAACACTAACACTATCCTAAGCCTGGTGCTAACCCTAACTCTAACCCTAACAGTATCCGAGGGCTGATTCTAACCCTAACCCTAATAATATCCTAGGGCTGATGCTAACACTAACCCTAACCCTAACACTATCCTAGGGCTGATGCTAACCCGAACCCTAACCCTAACACTATCCTAGGGCTGATGCTAACCCTAACCCTAACACTATCCTAGGCCTGATGAGAACCCTAACCCTAACCCTAACACTATCCTAGGGCTGATGCTAACCCTAACCCTAACACTATCCTAGGCCTGATGCTAACCCTAACCCTAACCCTAACACTATCGTAGGGCTGATGCTAACCCTAACCCTGACACTATCCTAGGGCTGATGCTAACCCTAACCCTAACCCTAACACTATCCTAGGGCTGATGCTAAGCCTAACCCTAACACAATCATAGGCCTGATGATAACCCTAACCCTAACCCTAACACTATCCTAGGCCTGATGCTAACCCTAACCCTAACCGTAACACTATCCTAGGGCTGATGCTAACCCTAACCCTAACCCTAACACTATCCTAGGGCTGATTCTAACCCTAACGTTAACCCTAACACTATCCTTGAACTTATGCTAACCCTAACCCTAACCCTAACACTATCCTAGGCCTGATGCTAACCCTAACCCTAACCCTAACACTATCCTAGGGCTGATGCTAACCCTAACCCTAACACTATCCTAGGCCTGATGCTAACCCTAACCCTAACCCTAACACTATCCTAGGGTTTATGTTAACCCTAACCCTAACACTATCTTAGGGCTGATGCTAACCCTAACCCTAACCCTAACACTACCCTAGGGCTGATGCTAACCCTAACCCTAACTCTAACACTATCTTAGGGCTGAGGCTAACCCTAACCCTAACACTATCCTACGGCTGATGCTAACCCTAACCTTAACCCTAACACTATCCTATGGCTGGTGCTAACCCTAACCCTGACACTATCCTAGGCCTGATGCTAACCCTAACCCTAACCCTAACACTATCCTAGGGCTGATGCTAACCCTAACCCTAACACTATCCTAGGGCTGATGCTAACCCTAACCCTAACCCTAACACTATCCTAGGGCTGATGCTAACCCTAACCCTAAAACTATCCTGGGCCTGATGCTAACCCTAAACCTAACCCTGACACTATCCTAGGGCTGATGCTAACCCTAACCCTAACACTATCCTTGGGCTGATGCTAACCCTAACCCTAACCCTAACACTATCCTAGGGCAGATGCTAACCCTAACGCTAATGCTAACACTATCCTTGAACTGATGCTAACCCTAACCCTAACCCTAACACTATCCTAGGCCTGATGATAACTCTAACCCTAACCCTAACACTATCCTAGGGTTTATGTTAACCCTAACCATAACACTATCCTAGGGTTGATGCTAACCCTAACCCTAAGCCTAACACTATCCTAGGGCTGATGCTAACCCTAACACTAACACTATCCTAGGGCTGCTGCTAACCCTAACCCTAACACTATCCTAGGCCTGATGCTAACCCTAACCCTAACCCTAACACTATCCTAGGGCTGATGCTAACCCTAACCCTAACACTATCCTAGGGCTGATGCTAACCCTAACCCTAACCCTAACACTATCCTAGGGCTGATGCTAACCCTAACCCTAACACTATCCTAGGGCTGATACTAACCCTAACCCTAACCCTAACACTATCCTAGGGCTGATGCTAAGCCTAACCCTAACACTATCATAGGCCTGATGATAACCCTAACCCTAACCCTAACACTATCCTAGGCCTGATGCTAACCCTAACCCTAACCCTAACACTATCCTAGGGCTGATGCTAACCCTATCCCTAACCCAACACTATCCTAGGGCTGATTCTAACCCTAACGTTAACCCTAACACTATCCTTGAACTTATGCTAACCCTAACCCTAACCCTAACACTATCCTAGGCCTGATGATAACCCCAACCCTAACTCTAACACTATCCTAGGGTTTATGTTAACCTTAACCCTAACACTATCCTAGGGCTGATGCTAACCCTAACCCTAACCCTAACACTATCCTAGGGCGGATGCTAACCCTAACCCTAACACTAACACTATCCTAGGGCTGATGCTAACCATAACACTAACACTATCCTAGGGCTGATGCTAACCCTAACCCTAACCCTAACACTATCCTAGGGCTGATGCTAACCCTAACCCTAACTCTATCTCTATCTTACGGCTGAGGCTAACCCTAACCCTAACACTATCCTACGGCTGATGCTAACCCTAACCTTAACCCTAAAACTATCCTAGGGCTGATGCTAACCCTAACCCTGACACTATCCTAGGCCTGATGCTAACCCTAACCCTAACCCTAACACTATCCTAGGGCTGATGCTAACCCTAACCCTAACACTATCCTAGGGCTGATGCTAACCCTAACCCTAACCCTAACACTATCCTAGGGCTGATGCTAACCCTAACCCTAACGCTAACACTATCCTAGGGCTGATGCTAACCCTAACACTAACACTATCCTAGGCCTGATGAGAACCCTAACCCTAACCCTAACACTATCCTAGGGCTGATGCTAACCCTAACCCTAACACTATCCTAGGCCTGATGAGAACCCTAAGCCTAACCCTAATACTATCCTAGGGCTGATGCTAACCCTAACCCTAACACTATCCTTGGGCTGATGCTAACCCTAACCCTAACCCTAACACTATCCTGGGGCTGATGCTAACCCTAACCCTAACACTATCCTAGGGCTGATACTAACCCTAACCCTAACCCTAACATTATTCCAGGGCTGATGCTAACCCTAACCCTAACACTATCCTAGGTCTGATGCTAACCCTAACAATAACCCTAACATTATCCTAAGCCTGGTGCTAACCCTAACTCTAACCCTAACAGTATCCTAGGGCTGATGCTAACCCTAACTCTAATAATATCCTAGGGCTGATGCTAACACTAACCCTAACCCTAACACGATCCTAGGGCTGATGCTAACCCTAACTCTAACCCTAACACTATCCTAGGGCTGATGCTAACCCTAACCCTAACACTATCCTAGGCCTGATGATAAACCTAACCTAACCCTAACACTATCCTAGGGCTGATGCTAACCCTAACCCTAACACTATCATAGGCCTGATGCTAACCCTAACCCTAACCCTAACACTATCCTAGGGCTGATGCTAACCCTAACCCTAACCCTAACACTATCCTAGGCCTGATGATAACCCTATCCCTAACCATAACACTCTCCTAGGGTTGATGCTATCCCTAACACTAACACTATCCTAGGGCTGATGCTAACCCTAACCCTAACCCTAACACTATCCTAGGGCTGATGCTATCCCTAACACTAACACTATCCTAGGGCTGATGCTAACCCTAACCCTAACCCTAACACTATCCTAGGGCTGATGCTAACCCTAACCCTAACACTATCCTAGGGCTGATGCTAACCCTAACCATAACCCTAACACTATCCTAGGGCTGATGCTAACCCTTACACTAACACTATCCTAGGGCTGATGCTAACCCTAACCCTACCCTTAACATTATCCCAGGGCTGATGCTAACCCTAACCCTAACACTATCCTAGGGCTGATGCTAACCCTAACCCTAACCCTAACACTATCCTAGGGCTGATGCTAACCCTAACCCTAACCCTAATAGTATCCTAGGTCTGATGCTAACCCTAACCCTAACCCTAACACTATCCTAGGGCTGATGCTAACCCTAACACTAACACTATCCTAGGGCTGATGCTAACCCTCACCCTACGCCTAACACTATCCTAGGGCTGATGTTAACCCTAACCCTAACGCTAACACTATCCTAGGGCTGAGGCTAACACTAACCCTAACACTATCCTACGGCTGATGCTAACCCTAACCCTAACCCTAACACTATCCTAAGGCTGATGGTAACCCTAACACTAACACTATCCTAAGCCTGGTGCTAACCCTAACTCTAACCCTAACAGTATCCTAGGGCTGATGCTAACCCTAACCCTAATAATATCCTAGGGCTGATTCTAACACTAACCCTAACCCTAACACTATCCTAGGGCTGATGCTAACCCTAACCCTAACCCTAACACTATCCTAGGGCTGATGCTAACCCTAACCCTAGCACTATCCTAGGCCTGATGATAACCCTAACCCTAACCCTAACACTATCCCAGGGTTTATGTTAACCCTAACCCTAACACTATCCTAGGGCTGATACTAACCCTAACCCTAACCCTAACACTATCCTAGGGCTGATTCTAACCCTAACGCTAACCCTAACACTATCCTTGAACTTATGCTAACCCTAACCCTAACCCTAACACTATCCTAGGCCTGATGATAACCCTAACCCTAACCCTAACACTATCCTAGGGTTTATGTTAACCCTAACAATAACACTATCCTAGGGCTGATGCTAACCCTAACCCTAACCCTAACACTATCCTAGAGCTGATGCTAACCCTAACCCTAACCCTAATACTATCCTAGGGCTGATGCTAACCCTAACCCTAACACGATCCTAGGCCTGATGCTAACCCTAACACTAACCCTAACACTATCCCAGGGTTTATGTTAACCCTAACCCTAACACTATCCTAGGGCTGATGCTAACCCTAACCCTAACCCTAACACTATCCTAGAGCTGATGCTAACCCTAACCCTAACCCTAATACTATCCTAGGGCTGATGCTAACCCTAACCCTAACCCTAACACTATCCTAGGTCTGATGCTAACCCTAACACTAACACTATCCTAGGGCTGATGCTAACCCTCGCCCTACCCCTAACACTATCCTAGGGCTGATGCTAACCCTAACCCTAACGCTAACACTATCCTAGGGCTGAGGCTAACCTAACCCTAACACTATCCTACGGCTGATGCTAACCCTAACCCTAACCCTAACACTATCCTAAGCCTGATGGTAACCCTAACACTAACACTATCCTAAGCCTGGTGCTAACCCTAACTCTAACCCTAACAGTATCCTAGGGCTGATGCTAACCCTAACCCTAATAATATCCTAGGGCTGATGCTAACACTAACGCTAACCCTAACACTATCCTAGGGCTGATGCTAACCCGAACCCTAACCCTATCACTATCCTAGGGCTGATGTTAACCCTAACCCTAACACTATCCTAGGCCTGATGAGAACCCTAACCCTAACCCTAACACTATCCTAGGGCTGATGCTAACCCTAACCCTAACACTATCCTAGGCCTGATGCTAACCCTAACCCTAACCCTAACACTATCCTAGGGCTGATGCTAACCCTAACCCTAACCCTAACACTATCCTAGGGCTGATGCTAAGCCTAACCCTAACACTATCTTAGGCCTGATGATAACCCTAACCCTAACACTAACACTATCCTAGGCCTGATGCTAACCCTAACCCTAACCCTAACACTATCCTAGGGCTGATGCTAACCCTAACCCTAACCTTAACACTATCCTAGGGCTGATTCTAACCCTAACGTTAACCCTAACACTATCCTTGAACTTATGCTAACCCTAACCCTAACCCTATCACTATCCTAGGCCTGATGATAACCCTAACCCTAACCCTAACACTATCCTAGGGCTGATGCTAACCCTAACCCTAACACTATCCTAGGCCTGATGCTAACACTAACCCTAAACCTAACACTATCCTAGGGTTTATGTTAACCCTAACCCTAACACTATCTTAGGGCTGATGCTAACCCTAACCCTAACCCTAACACTATCCTAGGGCTGATTCTAACCCTAACGCTAAACCTAACACTATCCTTGAACTTATGCTAACCCTAACCCTAACCCTAACACTATCCTAGGGCTGATGCTAACCCTAACCCTAACACTATCCTAGGCCTGATGCTAACACTAACCCTAACCCTAACACTATCCTAGGGTTTATGTTAACCCTAACCCTAACACTGTCTTAGGGCTGATGATAACCCTAACCCTAACCCTAACACTATCCTAGGGCTGATTCTAACCCTAACGCTAAACCTAACACTATCCTTGAACTTATGCTAACCCTAACCCTAACCCTAACACTATCATAGGCCTGATGGTAACCCTAATCCTAACCCTAACACTATCCAAGGGCTGATGCTAAACTTAACCCTAACCCTAACACTATCCTTGGGCTGATTCTAACCGTAACCCTAACACTATCCTAGGCCTGATGCTAACCCTAACCCTTACCCTAACACTATCCTAGGGCTGATGCTAAACCTAACCATAACCCTAACACTACCCTAGGGCTGATGCTACCCCTAACCTAACCCTAACACTATCCTAGGGGTGATGCTAACCATAACCCTAACACTATCCTAGGCCTGATGCTAACCCTAACCCTAACACTATCCTAGGGCTGATGCTAACCCTAACCCTAACCCTCACACTATCCTAGGCCTGATGCTAACCCTATCCATAACACTAACACTCTCCTAGGGCTGAGGCTAACTCTAACCCTAACACTATCCTAGGGCTGATGCTAACCCTAACCCTAACCCTAACACTATCCTAGGCCGGATGCTAACCCTAACCCTAACCCTAACACTACCCAAGGGCTGATGCTAACCCTAACCCTAACTCTAACACTATCTTAGGGCTGAGGCTAACCCTAACCCTAACACTATCCTACGGCTGATGCTAACCCTAACCTTAACCCTAACACTATCCTATGGCTGGTGCTAATCCTAACCCTGACACTATCCTAGGCCTGATGCTAACCCTAACCCTAACCCTAACACTATCCTAGGGCTGATGCTAACCCTAACCCTAACACTATCCTAGGGCTGATGCTAACCCTAACCCTAACCCTAACACTATCCTAGGGCTGATGCTAAGCCTAACCCTAACACTATCTTAGGCCTGATGATAACCCTAACCCTAACCCTAACACTATCCTAGGCCTGATGCTAACCCTAACCCTAACCCTAACACTATCCTAGGGCTGATGCTAACCCTAACCCTAACCCTAACACTATGTTAGGGCTGAGGCTAACCCTAACCCTAACACTATCCTACGGCTGATGCTAACCCTAACCCTAACCCTAACACTATCGTAGGGCTGATGCTAACCCTAACCCTAACACTATCCTAGGGCTGATGCTAACCCTAACCCTAACCCTAACACTATCCTAGGGCTGATGCTAACTCTAACCCTAACACTATCCTAGGGCTGATGCTAACCCTAACCCTAACCCTAACACTATCCTAGGGCTGATGCTAACCCTAACCCTAACACTATCCTAGGGCTGATGTTAACCCTAACCCTAACCCTAACATTATCCCAGGGCTGATGCTAACCCTAACCCTAACACTATCCTAGGGGCGATGCTAACCCTAACCCTAAACCTAACACTATCCTAGGGCTGATGCTAACCCTACCACTAACCCTAACACTATCCTAGAGCTGATGCTAACCCTAACCCTAACCCTAACACTATCCTAGGCCGGATGCTAACCCTAACCCTAACCCTAACACTACCCTAGGGCTGATGCTAACCCTAACCCTAACTCTAACACTATCTTAGGGCTGAGGCTAACCCTAACCCTAACACTATCCTACGGCTGATGCTAACCCTAACCTTAACCCTAACACTATCCTATGGCTGGTGCTAACCCTAACCCTGACACTATCCTAGGCCTGATGCTAACCCTAACCCTAACCCTAACACTATCCTAGGGCTGATGCTAACCCTAACCCTAACACTATCCTAGGGCTGATGCTAACCCTAACCCTAACCCTAACACTATCCTAGGGCTGATGCTAACCCTAACCCTAAAACTATCCTGGGCCTGATGCTAACCCTAACCCTAACCCTGACACTATCCTAGGGCTGATGCTAACCCTAACCCTAACACTATCCTTGGGCTGATGCTAACCCTAACCCTAACCCTAACACTATCCTAGGGCAGATGCTAACCCTAACGCTAACGCTAACACTATCCTTGAACTGATGCTAACCCTAACCCTAACCCTAACACTATCCTAGGCCTGATGATAACTCTAACCCTAACCCTAACACTATCCTAGGGTTTATGTTAACCCTAACCATAACACTATCCTAGGGTTGATGCTAACCCTAACCCTAAGCCTAACACTATCCTAGGGCTGATGCTAACCTTAACACTAACACTATCCTAGGGCTGCTGCTAACCCTAACCCTAACACTATCCTAGGCCTGATGCTAACCCTAACCCTAACCCTAACACTATCCTAGGGCTGATGCTAACCCTAACCCTAACACTATCCTAGGGCTGATGCTAACCCTAACCCTAACCCTAACACTATCCTAGGGCTGATGCTAACCCTAACCCTAACACTATCCTAGGGCTGATGCTAACCCTAACCCTAACCCTAACACTATCCTAGGGCTGATGCTAAGCCTAACCCTAACACTATCATAGGCCTGATGATAACCCTAACCCTAACCCTAACACTATCCTAGGCCTGATGCTAACCCTAACCCTAACCCTAACACTATCCTAGGGCTGATGCTAACCCTATCCCTAACCCAACACTATCCTAGGGCTGATTCTAACCCTAACGTTAACCCTAACACTATCCTTGAACTTATGCTAACCCTAACCCTAACCCTAACACTATCCTAGGCCTGATGATAACCCCAACCCTAACTCTAACACTATCCTAGGGTTTATGTTAACCTTAACCCTAACACTATCCTAGGGCTGATGCTAACCCTAACCCTAACCCTAACACTATCCTAGGGCGGATGCTAACCCTAACCCTAACACTAACACTATCCTAGGGCTGATGCTAACCATAACACTAACACTATCCTAGGGCTGATGCTAACCCTAACCCTAACCCTAACACTATCCTAGGGCTGATGCTAACCCTAACCCTAACTCTATCTCTATCTTACGGCTGAGGCTAACCCTAACCCTAACACTATCCTACGGCTGATGCTAACCCTAACCTTAACCCTAAAACTATCCTAGGGCTGATGCTAACCCTAACCCTGACACTATCCTAGGCCTGATGCTAACCCTAACCCTAACCCTAACACTATCCTAGGGCTGATGCTAACCCTAACCCTAACACTATCCTAGGGCTGATGCTAACCCTAACCCTAACCCTAACACTATCCTAGGGCTGATGCTAACCCTAACCCTAACGCTAACACTATCCTAGGGCTGATGCTAACCCTAACACTAACACTATCCTAGGCCTGATGAGAACCCTAACCCTAACCCTAACACTATCCTAGGGCTGATGCTAACCCTAACCCTAACACTATCCTAGGCCTGATGAGAACCCTAAGCCTAACCCTAATACTATCCTAGGGCTGATGCTAACCCTAACCCTAACACTATCCTTGGGCTGATGCTAACCCTAACCCTAACCCTAACACTATCCTGGGGCTGATGCTAACCCTAACCCTAACACTATCCTAGGGCTGATACTAACCCTAACCCTAACCCTAACATTATTCCAGGGCTGATGCTAACCCTAACCCTAACACTATCCTAGGTCTGATGCTAACCCTAACAATAACCCTAACATTATCCTAAGCCTGGTGCTAACCCTAACTCTAACCCTAACAGTATCCTAGGGCTGATGCTAACCCTAACTCTAATAATATCCTAGGGCTGATGCTAACACTGACCCTAACCCTAACACGATCCTAGGGCTGATGCTAACCCTAACTCTAACCCTAACACTATCCTAGGGCTGATGCTAACCCTAACCCTAACACTATCCTAGGCCTGATGATAAACCTAACCTAACCCTAACACTATCCTAGGGCTGATGCTAACCCTAACCCTAACACTATCATAGGCCTGATGCTAACCCTAACCCTAACCCTAACACTATCCTAGGGCTGATGCTAACCCTAACCCTAACCCTAACACTATCCTAGGCCTGATGATAACCCTATCCCTAACCATAACACTCTCCTAGGGTTGATGCTATCCCTAACCCTAACACTATCCTAGGGCTGATGCTAACCCTAACCCTAACCCTAACACTAACCTAGGGCTGATGCTAACCCTAACACTAACACTATCCTAGGGCTGATGCTAACCCTAACCCTAACCCTAACACTATCCTAGGGCTGATGCTAACCCTAACCCTAACACTATCCTAGGGCTGATGCTAACCCTAACCATAACCCTAACACTATCCTAGGGCTGATGCTAACCCTTACACTAACACTATCCTAGGGCTGATGCTAACCCTAACCCTACCCTTAACATTATCCCAGGGCTGATGCTAACCCTAACCCTAACACTATCCTAGGGCTGATGCTAACCCTAACCCTAACCCTAACACTATCCTAGGGCTGATGCTAACCCTAACCCTAACCCTAATAGTATCCTAGGTCTGATGCTAACCCTAACCCTAACCCTAACACTATCCTAGGGCTGATGCTAACCCTAACACTAACACTATCCTAGGGCTGATGCTAACCCTCACCCTACGCCTAACACTATCCTAGGGCTGATGCTAACCCTAACCCTAACGCTAACACTATCCTAGGGCTGAGGCTAACCCTAACCCTAACACTATCCTACGGCTGATGCTAACCCTAACCCTAACCCTAACACTATCCTAAGGCTGATGGTAACCCTAACACTAACACTATCCTAAGCCTGGTGCTAACCCTAACTCTAACCCTAACAGTATCCTAGGGCTGATGCTAACCCTAACCCTAATAATATCCTAGGGCTGATTCTAACACTAACCCTAACCCTAACACTATCCTAGGGCTGATGCTAACCCTAACCCTAACCCTAACACTATCCTAGGGCTGATGCTAACCCTAACCCTAGCACTATCCTAGGCCTGATGATAACCCTAACCCTAACCCTAACACTATCCCAGGGTTTATGTTAACCCTAACCCTAACACTATCCTAGGGCTGATACTAACCCTAACCCTAACCCTAACACTATCCTAGGGCTGATTCTAACCCTAACGCTAACCCTAACACTATCCTTGAACTTATGCTAACCCTAACCCTAACCCTAACACTATCCTAGGCCTGATGATAACCCTAACCCTAACCCTAACACTATCCTAGGGTTTATGTTAACCCTAACAATAACATTATCCTAGGGCTGATGCTAACCCTAACCCTAACCCTAACACTATCCTAGGGCTGATGCTAACCCTAACCCTAACACTATCCTAGGGCTGATGCTAACCCTAACCCTAACCCTAACACTATCCTAGGGCTGATGCTAAGCCTAACCCTAACACTATCTTAGGCCTGATGATAACCCTAACCCTAACCCTAACACTATCCTAGGCCTGATGCTAACCCTAACCCTAACCCTAACACTATCCTAGGGCTGATGCTAACCCTAACCCTAACCCTAACACTATGTTAGGGCTGAGGCTAACCCTAACCCTAACACTATCCTACGGCTGATGCTAACCCTAACCCTAACCCTAACACTATCGTAGGGCTGATGCTAACCCTAACCATAACACTATCCTAGGGCTGATGCTAACCCTAACCCTAACCCTAACACTATCCTAGGGCTGATGCTAACTCTAACCCTAACACTATCCTAGGGCTGATGCTAACCCTAACCCTAACCCTAACACTATCCTAGGGCTGATGCTAACCCTAACCCTAACACTATCCTAGGGCTGATGTTAACCCTAACCCTAACCCTAACATTATCCCAGGGCTGATGCTAACCCTAACCCTAACACTATCCTAGGGGCGATGCTAACCCTAACCCTAAACCTAACACTATCCTAGGGCTGATGCTAACCCTACCACTAACCCTAACACTATCCTAGAGCTGATGCTAACCCTAACCCTAACCCTAACACTATCCTAGGCCGGATGCTAACCCTAACCCTAACCCTAACACTACCCTAGGGCTGATGCTAACCCTAACCCTAACTCTAACACTATCTTAGGGCTGAGGCTAACCCTAACCCTAACACTATCCTACGGCTGATGCTAACCCTAACCTTAACCCTAACACTATCCTATGGCTGGTGCTAACCCTAACCCTGACACTATCCTAGGCCTGATGCTAACCCTAACCCTAACCCTAACACTATCCTAGGGCTGATGCTAACCCTAACCCTAACACTATCCTAGGGCTGATGCTAACCCTAACCCTAACCCTAACACTATCCTAGGGCTGATGCTAACCCTAACCCTAAAACTATCCTGGGCCTGATGCTAACCCTAACCCTAACCCTGACACTATCCTAGGGCTGATGCTAACCCTAACCCTAACACTATCCTTGGGCTGATGCTAACCCTAACCCTAACCCTAACACTATCCTAGGGCAGATGCTAACCCTAACGCTAACGCTAACACTATCCTTGAACTGATGCTAACCCTAACCCTAACCCTAACACTATCCTAGGCCTGATGATAACTCTAACCCTAACCCTAACACTATCCTAGGGTTTATGTTAACCCTAACCATAACACTATCCTAGGGTTGATGCTAACCCTAACCCTAAGCCTAACACTATCCTAGGGCTGATGCTAACCTTAACACTAACACTATCCTAGGGCTGCTGCTAACCCTAACCCTAACACTATCCTAGGCCTGATGCTAACCCTAACCCTAACCCTAACACTATCCTAGGGCTGATGCTAACCCTAACCCTAACACTATCCTAGGGCTGATGCTAACCCTAACCCTAACCCTAACACTATCCTAGGGCTGATGCTAACCCTAACCCTAACACTATCCTAGGGCTGATGCTAACCCTAACCCTAACCCTAACACTATCCTAGGGCTGATGCTAAGCCTAACCCTAACACTATCATAGGCCTGATGATAACCCTAACCCTAACCCTAACACTATCCTAGGCCTGATGCTAACCCTAACCCTAACCCTAACACTATCCTAGGGCTGATGCTAACCCTATCCCTAACCCAACACTATCCTAGGGCTGATTCTAACCCTAACGTTAACCCTAACACTATCCTTGAACTTATGCTAACCCTAACCCTAACCCTAACACTATCCTAGGCCTGATGATAACCCCAACCCTAACTCTAACACTATCCTAGGGTTTATGTTAACCTTAACCCTAACACTATCCTAGGGCTGATGCTAACCCTAACCCTAACCCTAACACTATCCTAGGGCGGATGCTAACCCTAACCCTAACACTAACACTATCCTAGGGCTGATGCTAACCATAACACTAACACTATCCTAGGGCTGATGCTAACCCTAACCCTAACCCTAACACTATCCTAGGGCTGATGCTAACCCTAACCCTAACTCTATCTCTATCTTACGGCTGAGGCTAACCCTAACCCTAACACTATCCTACGGCTGATGCTAACCCTAACCTTAACCCTAAAACTATCCTAGGGCTGATGCTAACCCTAACCCTGACACTATCCTAGGCCTGATGCTAACCCTAACCCTAACCCTAACACTATCCTAGGGCTGATGCTAACCCTAACCCTAACACTATCCTAGGGCTGATGCTAACCCTAACCCTAACCCTAACACTATCCTAGGGCTGATGCTAACCCTAACCCTAACGCTAACACTATCCTAGGGCTGATGCTAACCCTAACACTAACACTATCCTAGGCCTGATGAGAACCCTAACCCTAACCCTAACACTATCCTAGGGCTGATGCTAACCCTAACCCTAACACTATCCTAGGCCTGATGAGAACCCTAAGCCTAACCCTAATACTATCCTAGGGCTGATGCTAACCCTAACCCTAACACTATCCTTGGGCTGATGCTAACCCTAACCCTAACCCTAACACTATCCTGGGGCTGATGCTAACCCTAACCCTAACACTATCCTAGGGCTGATACTAACCCTAACCCTAACCCTAACATTATTCCAGGGCTGATGCTAACCCTAACCCTAACACTATCCTAGGTCTGATGCTAACCCTAACAATAACCCTAACATTATCCTAAGCCTGGTGCTAACCCTAACTCTAACCCTAACAGTATCCTAGGGCTGATGCTAACCCTAACTCTAATAATATCCTAGGGCTGATGCTAACACTAACCCTAACCCTAACACGATCCTAGGGCTGATGCTAACCCTAACTCTAACCCTAACACTATCCTAGGGCTGATGCTAACCCTAACCCTAACACTATCCTAGGCCTGATGATAAACCTAACCTAACCCTAACACTATCCTAGGGCTGATGCTAACCCTAACCCTAACACTATCATAGGCCTGATGCTAACCCTAACCCTAACCCTAACACTATCCTAGGGCTGATGCTAACCCTAACCCTAACCCTAACACTATCCTAGGCCTGATGATAACCCTATCCCTAACCATAACACTCTCCTAGGGTTGATGCTATCCCTAACCCTAACACTATCCTAGGGCTGATGCTAACCCTAACCCTAACCCTAACACTAACCTAGGGCTGATGCTAACCCTAACACTAACACTATCCTAGGGCTGATGCTAACCCTAACCCTAACCCTAACACTATCCTAGGGCTGATGCTAACCCTAACCCTAACACTATCCTAGGGCTGATGCTAACCCTAACCATAACCCTAACACTATCCTAGGGCTGATGCTAACCCTTACACTAACACTATCCTAGGGCTGATGCTAACCCTAACCCTACCCTTAACATTATCCCAGGGCTGATGCTAACCCTAACCCTAACACTATCCTAGGGCTGATGCTAACCCTAACCCTAACCCTAACACTATCCTAGGGCTGATGCTAACCCTAACCCTAACCCTAATAGTATCCTAGGTCTGATGCTAACCCTAACCCTAACCCTAACACTATCCTAGGGCTGATGCTAACCCTAACACTAACACTATCCTAGGGCTGATGCTAACCCTCACCCTACGCCTAACACTATCCTAGGGCTGATGCTAACCCTAACCCTAACGCTAACACTATCCTAGGGCTGAGGCTAACCCTAACCCTAACACTATCCTACGGCTGATGCTAACCCTAACCCTAACCCTAACACTATCCTAAGGCTGATGGTAACCCTAACACTAACACTATCCTAAGCCTGGTGCTAACCCTAACTCTAACCCTAACAGTATCCTAGGGCTGATGCTAACCCTAACCCTAATAATATCCTAGGGCTGATTCTAACACTAACCCTAACCCTAACACTATCCTAGGGCTGATGCTAACCCTAACCCTAACCCTAACACTATCCTAGGGCTGATGCTAACCCTAACCCTAGCACTATCCTAGGCCTGATGATAACCCTAACCCTAACCCTAACACTATCCCAGGGTTTATGTTAACCCTAACCCTAACACTATCCTAGGGCTGATACTAACCCTAACCCTAACCCTAACACTATCCTAGGGCTGATTCTAACCCTAACGCTAACCCTAACACTATCCTTGAACTTATGCTAACCCTAACCCTAACCCTAACACTATCCTAGGCCTGATGATAACCCTAACCCTAACCCTAACACTATCCTAGGGTTTATGTTAACCCTAACAATAACATTATCCTAGGGCTGATGCTAACCCTAACCCTAACCCTAACACTATCCTAGAGCTGATGCTAACCCTAACCCTAACCCTAATACTATCCTAGGGCTGATGCTAACCCTAACCCTAACACGATCCTAGGCCTGATGCTAACCCTAACCCTAACCCTAACACTATCCCAGGGTTTATGTTAACCCTAACCCTAACACTATCCTAGGGCTGATGCTAACCCTAACCCTAACCCTAACACTATCCTAGAGCTGATGCTAACCCTAACCCTAACCCTAATACTATCCTAGGGCTGATGCTAACCCTAACCCTAACCCTAACACTATCCTAGGTCTGATGCTAACCCTAACACTAACACTATCCTAGGGCTGATGCTAACCCTCGCCCTACCCCTAACACTATCCTAGGGCTGATGCTAACCCTAACCCTAACGCTAACACTATCCTAGGGCTGAGGCTAACCTAACCCTAACACTATCCTACGGCTGATGCTAACCCTAACCCTAACCCTAACACTATCCTAAGCCTGATGGTAACCCTAACACTAACACTATCCTAAGCCTGGTGCTAACCCTAACTCTAACCCTAACAGTATCCTAGGGCTGATGCTAACCCTAACCCTAATAATATCCTAGGGCTGATGCTAACACTAACGCTAACCCTAACACTATCCTAGGGCTGATGCTAACCCGAACCCTAACCCTATCACTATCCTAGGGCTGATGTTAACCCTAACCCTAACACTATCCTAGGCCTGATGAGAACCCTAACCCTAACCCTAACACTATCCTAGGGCTGATGCTAACCCTAACCCTAACACTATCCTAGGCCTGATGCTAACCCTAACCCTAACCCTAACACTATCCTAGGGCTGATGCTAACCCTAACCCTAACCCTAACACTATCCTAGGGCTGATGCTAAGCCTAACCCTAACACTATCTTAGGCCTGATGATAACCCTAACCCTAACACTAACACTATCCTAGGCCTGATGCTAACCCTAACCCAAACCCTAACACTATCCTAGGGCTGATGCTAACCCTAACCCTAACCTTAACACTATCCTAGGGCTGATTCTAACCCTAACGTTAACCCTAACACTATCCTTGAACTTATGCTAACCCTAACCCTAACCCTATCACTATCCTAGGCCTGATGATAACCCTAACCCTAACCCTAACACTATCCTAGGGCTGATGCTAACCCTAACCCTAACACTATCCTAGGCCTGATGCTAACACTAACCCTAACCCTAACACTATCCTAGGGTTTATGTTAACCCTAACCCTAACACTATCTTAGGGCTGATGCTAACCCTAACCCTAACCCTAACACTATCCTAGGGCTGATTCTAACCCTAACGCTAAACCTAACACTATCCTTGAACTTATGCTAACCCTAACCCTAACCCTAACACTATCCTAGGGCTGATGCTAACCCTAACCCTAACACTATCCTAGGCCTGATGCTAACACTAACCCTAACCCTAACACTATCCTAGGGTTTATGTTAACCCTAACCCTAACACTGTCTTAGCGCTGATGATAACCCTAACCCTAACCCTAACACTATCCTAGGGCTGATTCTAACCCTAACGCTAAACCTAACACTATCCTTGAACTTATGCTAACCCTAACCGTAACCCTAACACTATCCTAGGCCTGATGATAACCCTAACCCTGACCCCAACACTATCCTAGGGTTTATGTTAACCCTAACCCTAACACTATCATAGGCCTGATGGTAACCCTAATCCTAACCCTAACACTATCCAAGGGCTGATGCTAAACTTAACCCTAACCCTAACACTATCCTTGGGCTGATTCTAACCGTAACCCTAACACTATCCTAGGCCTGATGCTAACCCTAACCCTTACCCTAACACTATCCTAGGGCTGATGCTAAACCTAACCATAACCCTAACACTACCCTAGGGCTGATGCTACCCCTAACCTAACCCTAACACTATCCTAGGGGTGATGCTAACCATAACCCTAACACTATCCTAGGCCTGATGCTAACCCTAACCCTAACACTATCCTAGGGCTGATGCTAACCCTAACCCTAACCCTCACACTATCCTAGGCCTGATGCTAACCCTATCCATAACACTAACACTCTCCTAGGGCTGAGGCTAACTCTAACCCTAACACTATCCTAGGGCTGATGCTAACCCTAACCCTAACCCAAACACTATCCTAGGGTTGATGCTAACCCTAACCCTAACACTATCCTAGGACTGATGCTAACCCTAACCCTAACCCTAACACTATCCTAGGGCTGATGCTAACCCTAACCCTAACACTATCCTTGGGCTGATGCTAACCCTAACCCTAACCCAAACACTATCCTAGGGCAGATGCTAACCCTAACTCTAACCCTAACACTATCCTTGAACTGATGCTAACCCTAACCCTAACCCTAACACTATCCTAGGCCTGATGATAACCCTAACCCTAACCCTAACAGTATCCTAGGGTTTATGTTAACCCTAACCCTAACACTATCCTAGGGCTGATGGTAACCCTAATCCTAACCCTAACACTATCCTAGGGCTGATGCTAAACTTAACCCTAACCCTAACACTATCCTTGGGCTGATTCTAACCGTAACCCTAACACTATCCTAGGCCTGATGCTAACCCTAACCCTTACCCTAACACTATCCTAGGGCTGATGCTAAACCTAACCATAACCCTAACACTACCCTAGGGCTGATGCTACCCCTAACCTAACCCTAACACTATCCTAGGGGTGATGCTAACCATAACCCTAACACTATCCTAGGCCTGATGCTAACCCTAACCCTAACACTATCCTAGGGCTGATGCTAACCCTAACCCTAACCCTCACACTATCCTAGGCCTGATGCTAACCCTATCCATAACCCTAACACTCTCCTAGGGCTGAGGCTAACTCTAACCCTAACACTATCCTAGGGCTGATGCTAACCCTAACCCTAACCGAAACACTATCCTAGGGTTGATGCTAACCCTAACCCTAACACTATCCTAGGACTGATGCTAACCCTAACCCTAACCCTAACACTATCCTAGGGCTGATGCTAACCCTAACCCTAACACTATCCTTGGGCTGATGCTAACCCTAACCCTAACCCAAACACTATACTAGGGCAGATGCTAACCCTAACTCTAACCCTAACACTATCCTTGAACTGATGCTAACCCTAACCCTAACCCTAACACTATCCTAGGCCTGATGATAACCTTAACACTAACCCTAACAGTATCCTAGGGTTTATGTTAACCCTAACCCTAACACTATCCTAGGGCTGATGCTAACCCTAACCCTAACCCTAACACTATCCTAGGGCTCATGCTAACCCTAACACTAACACTATCCTAGGGCTGATGCTAACCCTAACCCTAACCCTAACTCTATCCTAGGGCTGATGCTAACCCTAACCCTAACGCTAACACTATCCTAGGGCTGAGGCTAACCCTAACCCTAACACTATCCTAAGGCTGATGGTAACCCTAACACTAACACTATCCTAAGCCTGGTGCTAACCCTAACTCTAACCCTAACAGTATCCTAGGGCTGATGATAACCCTAACTCTAATAATATCCTAGGGCTGATGCTAACACTAACCCTAACCCTAACACGATCCTAGGGCTGATGCTAACCCTAACCCTAACCCTAACACTATCCTAGGGCTGATGCTAACCCTAACCCTAACACTATCCTAGGCCTGATGCTAACCCTAACCCTAACCCTAACACTATCCTAGGGCTGATGCTAACCCTAACCCTAACACTATCCTAGGGCGGATGCTAACCCTAACCCTAACCCTAACACTACCCTAGGGCTGATGCTAACCCTAACCCTAACTCTAACACTATCTTAGGGCTGAAGCTAACCCTAACACTAACACTATCCTACGGCTGATGCTAACCCTAACCTTAACCCTAACGCTATCCTAGGGCTGATGCTAACCCTAACCCTGACATTATCCCAGGCCTGATGCTAACCCTAACCCTAACCCTAACACTATCCTAGGGATGATGCTAACCCTAACCCTAACACTATCCTAGGGCTGATGTTAACCCTAACCCTAACCCTAACACTATCCTTGGGCTGATGGTAACCCTAACCCTAACCCTAACACTATCCTAGGGCTGATGCTAAACTTAACCCTAACCCTAACACTATCCTTGGGCTGATTCTACCCGTAACCCTAACACTATCCTAGGGGTGATGCTAACCCTAACCCTAACACTATCCTAGGCGTGATGCTAACCCTAACCCTAACACTATCCTAGGGCTGATTCTAACCCTAACCCTAACCCTCACACTATCCTAGGCCTGATGCTAACCCTATCCATAACCCTAACACTCTCCTAGGGTTGAGGATAACTCTAACCCTAACACTATCCTAGGGCTGATGCTAACCCTAACCCTAACCCAAACACTATCCTAGGGTTGATGCTAACCCTAACCCTAACACTATCCTAGGGCTGATGCTAACCCTAACCCTAACCCTAACACTATCCTAGGGTTGATGCTAACCCTAACCCTAACACTATCCTGGGCCTGATGCTAACCCTAACCCTAACCCTAACACTATCCTAGGGCTGATGCTAACCCTAACACTAACACTATCCTAGGGCTGATGCTAACCCTAACACTAACACTATCCTAGGGCTGATGCTAACCCTCACCCTACGCCTAACACTATCCTAGGGCTGATGCTAACCCTAACCCTAACGCTAACACTATCCTAGGGCTGATGCTAACCATAACACTAACACTATCCTAGGGCTGATGCTAACCCTAACCCTAACCATAACACTATCCTAGGGCTGATGCTAACTGTAACCCTAACTCTAACACTATCTTAGTGCTGAGGCTAACCCTAACCCTAACACTATCCTACGGCTGATGCTAACCCTAACCTTAACCCTAACACTATCCTAGGGCTGATGCTAACCCTAACCCTGACACTATCCTAGGCCTGATGCTAACCCTAACCCTAACCCTAACACTATCCTAGGGCTGATGCTAACCCTAACCCTAACACTATCCTAGGGCTGATGCTAACCCTAACCCTAACACTATCCTAGGCCTGATGATAACCCTAACCCTAACCCTAACACTATCCTGGCGCTGATGCTAACCCTATCCCTAACACTATCCTAGGGCTGATGCTAACCCTAACCCTAACCATAACACTATCCTAGGCCTGATGCTAACCCTAACCCTAACCCTAACACTATCCTAGGGCTGATGCTAAACTTAACCCTAACCCTAACACTGTCCTTGGGCTGATTCTATCCGTAACCCTAACACTATCCTAGGCCTGATGCTAACCCTAAGCCTTACCCTAACACTATCCTAGGGCTGATGCTAAACCTATCCATAACCCTAACACTATCCTAGGACTGATGCTAACCCTAACCCTAACACTATCCTAGGGCTGATGCTAACCCTAACCCTAACTCTGACACTATCCTAGACCTGATGCAAACCAAATCCCTAATCCTAACACTCTCCTAGGGCTGAGGCTAACTCTAACCGTAACACTATCCTAGGGCTGATGCAAACCCTAACCCTAACCCAAACACTATCCTAGGGTTGATTCTAACCCTAACCCTAACACTATCCTAGGGCTGATGCTAACCCTAACCCTAACCCTAACACTATCCTAGGGCTGATGCTAACCCTAACCCTAACAATATCCTTGGGCTGATGCTAACCCTACCCCTAACCCTAACACTATCCTAGGGCAGATGCTAACCCTAACGCTAACCCTAACACTATCCTTTAACTGATGCTAACACTAACCCTAACCCTAACACTATCCTAGGCCTGATGCTAACCCTAACCCTAACCCTAACACTATCCTAGGGCTGATGCTAACACTAACCCTAACAATATCCTAGGGCTGATGCTAACCCTAACCCTAACCCTAACACTATCCTAGGGCTGATGCTAACCCTAACCCTAACACTATCCTAGGGCTGATGCTAACCCTAACCCTAACCCTAACACTATCCTAGGGCTGACGCTAACCCTAACGCTAACCCTAACACTATCCTTGAACTGATGCTAACCCTAACCCTAACCCTAACACTATCCTAGGCCTGATGATAACCCTAACCCTAACCCTAACACTATCCTAGGGTTTATGTTAACCCTAACCCTAACACTATCCTAGGGCTGATGCTAACCCTAACGCTAACCCTAACACTATCCTTGAACTGATGCTAACCCTAACCCTAACCCTAACACTATCCTAGGCCTGATGATAACCCTAACCCTAACCCTAACACTATCCTAGGGTTTATGTTAACCCTAACCCTAACACTATCCTAGGGCTGATGCTAACCTTAACCCTAAACCTAACACTATCCTAGGGCGGATGCTAACCCTAACACTAATCCTAACACTATCCTAGGGCTCATGCTAACCCTAACCCTAACTCTAACACTATCTTAGGGCTGAGGCTAACCCTAACACTAACACTATCCTACGGCTGATGCTAACCCTAACCCTAACCCTAACACTATCGTAGGGCTGATGCTAACCCTAACCCTAACACTATCCTAGGGCTGATGCTAACCCTAACCCTAACCCTAACACTATCCTAGGGCTGATGCTAACCCTAACCCTAACACTATCCTAGGGCTGATGCTAACCCTAACCCTAACCCTAACACTATCCTAGGGCTTATGCTAACCCTAACCCTAACACTATACTAGGGCTGATGTTAACCCTAACCCTAACCCTAACATTATCCCAGGGCTGATGCTAACCCTAACCCTAACGCTAACACTATCCTAGGGCTGAGGCTAACCCTAACCCTAACACTATCCTAAGGCTGATGGTAACCCTAACACTAACACTATCCTAAGCCTGGTGCTAACCCTAACTCTAACCCTAACAGTATCCTAGGGCTGATGCTAACCCTAACTCTAATAATATCCTAGGGCTGATGCTAACACTAACCCTAACCCTAACACGATCCTAGGGCTGATGCTAACCCTAACCCTAATAATATCCTAGGGCTGATGCTAACACTAACGCTAACCCTAACACTATCCTAGGGCTGATGCTAACCCGAACCCTAACCCTATCACTATCCTAGGGCTGATGCTAACCCTAACCCTAACACTATCCTAGGCCTGATGAGAACCCTAACCCTAACCCTAACACTATCCTAGGGCTGATGCTAACCCTAACCCTAACACTATCCTAGGCCTGATGCTAACCCTAACCCTAACCCTAACACTATGCTAGGGCTGATGCTAACCCTAACCCTAACCCTAACACTATCCTAGGGCTGATGCTAAGCCTAACCCTAACACTATCATAGGCCTGATGATAACCCTAACCCTAACACTAACACTATCCTAGGCCTGATGCTAACCCTAACCCTAACCCTAACACTATCCTAGGGCTGATGCTAACCCTAACCCTAACACTATCCTAGGCCTGATGCTAACCCTAACCCTAACCCTAACACTATCCTAGGGTTTATGTTAACCCTAACCCTAACACTATCTTAGGGCTGATGCTAACCCTAACCCTAACCCTAACACTATCCTAGGGCTGATTCTAACCCTAACGCTAAACCTAACACTATCCTTGAACTTATGCTAACCCTAACCCTAACCCTAACACTATCCTAGGCCTGATGATAACCCTAACCCTGACCCCAACACTATCCTAGGGTTTATGTTAACCCTAACCCTAACACTATCCTAGGGCTGATGGTAACCCTAATCCTAACCCTAACACTATCCTAGGGCTGATGCTAAACTTAACCCTAACCCTAACACTATCCTTGGGCTGATTCTAACCGTAACCCTAACACTATCCTAGGCCTGATGCTAACCCTAACCCTTACCCTAACACTATCCTAGGGCTGATGCTAAACCTAACCATAACCCTAACACTACCCTAGGGCTGATGCTACCCCTAACCTAACCCTAACACTATCCTAGGGGTGATGCTAACCATAACCCTAACACTATCCTAGGGCTGATGCTAACCCTAACCCTAACCCTCACACTATCCTAGGCCTGATGCTAACCCTATCCATAACCCTAACACTCTCCTAGGGCTGAGGCTAACTCTAACCCTAACACTATCCTAGGGCTGATGCTAACCCTAACCCTAACCGAAACACTATCCTAGGGTTGATGCTAACCCTAACCCTAACACTATCCTAGGGCTGATGCTAACCCTAACCCTAACACTATCCTTGGGCTGATGCTAACCCTAACCCTAACCCAAACACTATCCTAGGGCAGATGCTAACCCTAACTCTAACCCTAACACTATCCTTGAACTGATGCTAACCCTAACCCTAACCCTAACACTATCCTAGGCCTGATGATAACCCTAACCCTAACCCTAACAGTATCCTAGGGTTTATGTTAACCCTAACCCTAACACTATCCTAGGGCTGATGCTAACCCTAACCCTAACCCTAACACTATCCTAGGGCTCATGCTAACCCTAACACTAACACTATCCTAGGGCTGATGCTAACCCTATCCCTAAACCTAACACTATCCTAGGGCGGATGCTAACCCTAACCCTAACCATAAAACTATCCTAGGGCTCATGCTAACCCTAACCCTAACTCTAACACTATCTTAGGGCTGAGGCTACCCCTAACCCTAACACTATCCTACGGCTGATGCTAACCCTAACCCTAACCCTAACACTATCCTAGGGCTGATGCTAACCCTAACGCTAACCCTAACACTATCCTTGAACTGATGCTAACCCTAACCCTAACCCTAACACTATCCTAGGCCTGATTATAACCCTAACCCTAACCCTAACACTATCCTAGGGCTGATGATAACCCTAGCCCTAACACTATCCTAGGGCTGATGCTAACCCTAACCCTAACCCTAACACTATCCTAGGGCTGATGCTAACCCTAACCCTAACACTAACCTAGGCCTGAAGATAACCGTAACCCTAACCCTGACACTATCCTAGGGCTGATGCTAACCCTAACCCTAACACTATCCTTGGGCTGATGCTAACCCTAACCCTAACCATAACACTATCCTGGGGCTGATGCTAACCCTAACCCTAACACTATCCTAGGGCTGATGCTAACCCTAACCATATCCCTAACATTATCCCAGGGCTGATGCTAACCCTAACCCTAACACTATCCTAGGGCTGATGCTAACCCTAACAATAACCCTAACATTATCCTAGGGCTGATGCTAACCCTAACCCTAACCCTAACTCTATCCTAGGGCTGATGCTAACCCTAACACTAACACTATCCTAGGGCTGATGCTAACCCTAACCCTACCCCTAACACTATCCTAGGGCTGATGCTAACCCTAACCCTAACGCTAACACTATCCTAGGGCTGAGGCTAACCCTAACCCTAACACTATCCTAAGGCTGATGGTAACCCTAACACTAACACTATCCTAAGCCTGGTGCTAACCCTAACTCTAACCCTAACAGTATCCTAGGGCTGATGATAACCCTAACTCTAATAATATCCTAGGGCTGATGCTAACACTAACCCTAACCCTAACACGATCCTAGGGCTGATGCTAACCCTAACCCTAACCCTAACACTATCCTAGGGCTGATGCTAACCCTAACCCTAACACTATCCTAGGCCTGATGCTAACCCTAACCCTAACCCTAACACTATCCTAGGGCTGATGCTAACCCTAACCCTAACACTATCCTAGGGCTGATGCTAACCCTAACCCTAACACTATCCTAGGGCTGATGCTAACCCTAACCCTAACCCTAACACTATCCTAGGGCGGATGCTAACCCTAACCCTAACCCTAACACTACCCTAGGGCTGATGCTAACCCTAACCCTAACTCTAACACTATCCTAGGGCTGAAGCTAACCCTAACCCTAACACTATCCTACGGCTGATGCTAACCCTAACCTTAACCCTAACACTATCCTAGGGCTGATGCTAACCCTAACCCTGACACTATCCCAGGCCTGATGCTAACCCTAACCCTAACCCTAACACTATTCTAGGGATGATGCTAACCCTAACCCTAACACTATCCTAGGGCTGATGTTAACCCTAACCCTAACCCTAACACTATCCTTGGGCTGATGGTAACCCTAACCCTAACCCTAACACTATCCTAGGGCTGATGCTAAACTTAACCCTAACCCTAACACTATCCTTGGGCTGATTCTACCCGTAACCCTAACACTATCCTAGGCCTGATGCTAACCCTAACCCTTACCCTAACACTATCCTAGGGCTGATGCTAAACCTAACCATAACCCTAACACTATCCTAGGGCGGATGCTAACCCTAACCCTAACCCTAACACTATCCTAGGGGTGATGCTAACCCTAACCCTAACACTATCCTAGGCGTGATGCTAACCCTAACCCTAACACTATCCTAGGGCTGATTCTAACCCTAACCCTAACCCTCACACTATCCTAGGCCTGATGCTAACCCTATCCATAACCCTAACACTCTCCTAGGGCTGAGGCTAACTCTAACCCTAACACTATCCTAGGGCTGATGCTAACCCTAACCCTAACCCAAACACTATCCTAGGGTTGATGCTAACCCTAACCCTAACACTATCCTAGGGCTGATGCTAACCCTAACCCTAACCCTAACACTATCCTAGGGTTGATGCTAACCCTAACCCTAACACTATCCTGGGCCTGATGCTAACCCTAACCCTAACCCTAACACTATCCTAGGGCTGATGCTAACCCTAACCCTAACACTATCCTTGGGCTGATGCTAACCCTAACCCTAACCCTAACACTATCCTAGGGCAGATGCTAACCCTAACGCTAACCCTAACACTATCCTTGAACTGATGCTAACCCTAACCCTAACCCTAACACTATCCTAGGCCTGATGATAACCCTAACCCTAACACTAACACTATCCTAGGGTTTATGTTAACCCTAACCCTAACACTATCCTAGGGCTGATGCTAACCCTAACCGTAACCCTAACACTATCCGAGGGCTGATGCTAACCCTAACACTAACACTATCCTAGGGCGGATGCTAACCCTAACCCTAACCATAACACTTTCCTAGGGCTCATGCTAACCCTAACCCTAACTCTAACACTATCTTAGGGCTGAGTCTAACCCTAAACCTAACACTATCCTACGGCTGATGCTAACCCTAACCTTAACCCTAACACTATCCTAGGGCTGATGCTAACCCTAACCCTAACACTATCCTAGGCCTGATGATAACCCTAACCCTAACCCTAACACTATCCTAGGGCTGATGCTAACCCTAACACTAACACTATCCTAGGGCTGATGCTAACCCTAACACTAACACTATCCTAGGGCTGATGCTAACCCTCACCCTACGCCTAACACTATCCTAGGGCTGATGCTAACCCTAACCCTAACGCTAACACTATCCTAGGGCTGAGGCTAACCCTAACCCTAACACTATCCTACGGCTGATGCTAACCCTAACGCTAACCCTAACACTATCCTAAGGCTGATGGTAACCCTAACACTAACACTATCCTAAGCCTGGTGCTAACCCTAACTCTAACCCCAACAGTATCCTAGGGCTGATGCTAACCCTAACCCTAATGATATCCTAGGGCTGATGCTAACCCTAACCCTAACCCTAACACTATCCTAGGGCTGATGCTAACCCTAACCCTAGCACTATCCTAGGCCTGTTGATAACCGTAACCCTAACCCTAACACTATCCTAGGGATGATGCTAACCGTAACCCTAACACTATCCTAGGGCTGATGCTAACCCTAACCCTAACACTATCATAGGCCTGATGATAACCCTAACCCTAACCCTAACACTATCCTAGGGCTGATGCTAACCCTAACCCTAACACTATCCTAGGCCTGATGCTAACCCTAACCCTAACCCTAACACTATCCTAGGGCTGATGCTAACCCTAACCCTAACCCTAACACTATCCTAGGGCTGATGCTAACCCTAACCCTAGCACTATCCTAGGCCTGATGATAACCCTAACCCTAACCCTAACACTATCCTAAGGCTGATGCTAACCCTAACCCTAACACTATCCTAGGCCTGATGCTAACCCTAACCCTAACCCTAACACTATCCTAGGGCTGATGCTAACCGTAACCCTAACACTATCCTAGGGCTGATGCTAACCCTAACCCTAACACTATCATAGGCCTGATGATAACCCTAACCCTAACCCTAACACTATCCTAGGGTTTATGTTAACCCTAACCCTAACACTATCCTAGGGCTGATGCTAACCCTAACCCTAACCCTAACACTATCCTAGGGCTGATTCTAACCCTAACGCTAACCCTAACACTATCCTTGAACTTATGCTAACCCTAACCCTAACCCTAACACTATCCTAGGACTGATGATAACCCTAACCCTAACCCTAACACTATCCTAGGGTTGATGCTAACCCTAACCCTAACACTATCCTGGGCCTGATGCTAACCCTAACCCTAACCCTAACACTATCCTAGGGCTGATGTATAACCCTAACCCTAACACTATCCTTGGGCTGATGCTAACCCTAACCCTAAGCCTAACACTATCCTTGAACTGATGCTAACCCTAACCCTAACCCTATCACTATCCTAGGCCTGATGATAACCCTAACCCTAACCCTAACACTATCCTAGGGTTTATGTTAACCCTAACCCTAACACTATCCTAGGGCTGATGCTAACCCTAACCGTAACCCTAACACTATCCTAGGGCTGATGCTAACCCTAACACTAACACTATCCTAGGGCGGATGCTAACCCTAACCCTAACCATAACACTTTCCTAGGGCTCATGCTAACCCTAACCCTAACTCTAACACTATCTTAGGGCTGAGGCTAACCCTAACCGTAACACTATCCTACGGCTGATGCTAACCCTAACCCTAACCCTAACACTATCCTAGGGCTGATGCTAACCCTAACCCTAACACTATCCTAGGCCTGATGATAACCCTAACCCTAACCCTAACACTATCCTAGGGCTGATGCTAACCCTAACACTAACACTATCCTAGGGCTGATGCTAACCCTAACACTAACACTATCCTAGGGCTGATGCTAACCCTCACCCTACGCCTAACACTACCCTAGGGCTGATGCTAACCCTAACCCTAACCCTAACACTATCCTAGGGCTGATGCTAACTGTAACCCTAACTCTAACACTATCTTAGTGCTGAGGATAACCCTAACACTAACACTATCCTACGGCTGATGCTAACCCTAACCTTAACCCTAACACTATCCTAGGGCTGATGCTAACCCTAACCCTGACACTATCCTAGGCCTGATGCTAACCCTAACCCTAAACCTAACACTGTCCTAGGGCTGATGCTAACCCTAACCCTAACACTATCCTAGGGCTGATGCTAACCCTAACCCTAACACTATCCTAGGACTGATGATAACCCTAACCCTAACCCTAACACTATCCTGGCGCTGATGCTAACCCTATCCCTAACACTATCATAGGGCTGATGCTAACCCTAACCCTAACCCTAACACTATCCTAGGCCTGATGCTAACCCTAACCCTAACCCTAACACTATCCTAGGGCTGATGCTAAACTTAACCCTAACCCTAACACTGTCCTTGGGCTGATTCTATCCGTAACCCTAACACTATCCTAGGCCTGATGCTAACCCTAAGCCTTACCCTAACACTATCCTAGGGCTGATGCTAAACCTAACCATAACCCTAACACTATCCTAGGACTGATGCTAACCTTAACCCTAACCCTAACACTATCCTAGGGCTGATGCTAGCCCTAACCCTAACACTATCCTAGGCCTGATGCTAACCCTAACCCTAACACTATCCTAGGGCTGATGCTAACCCTAACCCTAACACTCACACTATCCTAGACCTGATGCAAACCAAATCCCTAATCCTAACACTCTCCTAGGGCTGAGGCTAACTCTAACCGTAACACTATCCTAGGGCTGATGCAAACCCTAACCCTAACCCAAACACTATCCTAGGGTTGATGCTAACCCTAACCCTAACACTATCCTAGGGCTGATGCTAACCCTAACCCTAACCCTAACACTATCCTAGGGCTGATGCTAACCCTAACCCTAACCCTAACACTATCCTAGGGCAGATGCTAACCCTAACGCTAACCCTAACACTATCCTTTAACTGATGCTAACACTAACCCTAACCCTAACACTATCCTAGGCCTGATGCTAACCCTAACCCTAACCCTAACACTATCCTAGGGCTGATGCTAACACTAACCCTAACAATATCCTAGGGCTGATGCTAACCCTAACCCTAACCCTAACACTATCCTAGGGCTGATGCTAACCCTAACCCTAACACTATCCTAGGGCTGATGCTAACCCTAACCCTAACCCTAACACTATCCTAGGGCTGACGCTAACCCTAACGCTAACCCTAACACTATCCTTGAACTGATGCTAACCCTAACCCTAACCCTAACACTATCCTAGGCCTGATGATAACCCTAACCCTAACCCTAACACTATCCTAGGGTTTATGTTAACCCTAACCCTAACACTATCCTAGTGCTGATGCTAACCCTAACGCTAACGCTAACACTATCCTTGAACTGATGCTAACCCTAACCCTAACCCTAACACTATCCTAGGCCTGATGATAACCCTAACCCTAACCCTAACACTATCCTAGGGTTTATGTTAACCCTAACCCTAACACTATCCTAGGGCTGATGCTAACCTTAACCCTAAACCTAACACTATCCTAGGGCGGATGCTAACCCTAACACTAATCCTAACACTATCCTAGGGCTCATGCTAACCCTAACCCTAACTCTAACACTATCTTAGGGCTGAGGCTAACCCTAACCCTAACACTATCCTACGGCTGATGCTAACCCTAACCCTAACCCTAACACTATCGTAGGGCTGATGCTAACCCTAACCCTAACACTATCCTAGGGCTGATGCTAACCCTAACCCTAACCCTAACACTATCCTAGGGCTGATGCTAACCCTAACCCTAACACTATCCTAGGGCTGATGCTAACCCTAACCCTAACCCTAACACTATCCTAGGGCTGATGCTAACCCTAACCCTAACACTATACTAGGGCTGATGTTAACCCTAACCCTAACCCTAACATTATCCCAGGGCTGATGCTAACCCTAACCCTAACACTATCCTAGGGCTGATGCTAACCCTAACCCTAACCCTCACACTATCCTAGGGCGGATGCTAACCCTAACCCTAACCCTAACACTACCCTAGGGCTGATGCTAACCCTAACCCTAACTCTAACACTATCTTAGGGCTGAAGCTAACCCTAACCCTAACACTATCCTACGGCTGATGCTAACCCTAACCTTAACCCTAATACTATCCTAGGGCTGATGCTAACCCTAACCCTGACACTATCCCAGGCCTGATGCTAACCCTAACCCTAACCCTAACACTATTCTAGGGATGATGCTAACCCTAACCCTAACACTATCCTAGGGCTGATGTTAACCCTAACCCTAACCCTAACACTATCCTTGGGCTGATGGTAACCCTAACCCTAACCCTAACACTATCCTAGGGCTGATGCTAAACTTAACCCTAACCCTAACACTATCCTTGGGCTGATTCTACCCGTAACCCTAACACTATCCTAGGCCTGATGCTAACCCTAACCCTTACCCTAACACTATCCTAGGGCTGATGCTAAACCTAACCATAACCCTAACACTATCCTAGGGCGGATGCTAACCCTAACCCTAACCCTAACACTATCCTAGGGGTGATGCTAACCCTAACCCTAACACTATCCTAGGCGTGATGCTAACCCTAACCCTAACACTATCCTAGGGCTGATTCTAACCCTAACCCTAACCCTCACAATATCCTAGGCCTGATGCTAACCCTATCCATAACCCTAACACTCTCCTAGGGCTGAGGCTAACTCTAACCCTAACACTATCCTAGGGCTGATGCTAACCCTAACCCTAACCCAAACACTATCCTAGGGTTGATGCTAACCCTAACCCTAACACTATCCTAGGGCTGATGCTAACCCTAACCCTAACCCTAACACTATCCTAGGGTTGATGCTAACCCTAACCCTAACACTATCCTGGGCCTGATGCTAACCCTAACCCTAACCCTAACACTATCCTAGGGCTGATGCTAACCCTAACCCTAACACTATCCTTGGGCTGATGCTAACCCTAACCCTAACCCTAACACTATCCTAGGGCAGATGCTAACCCTAACGCTAACCCTAACACTATCCTTGAACTGATGCTAACCCTAACCCTAACCCTAACACTATCCTAGGGCTGATGCTAACTGTAACCCTAACTCTAACACTATCTTAGTGCTGAGGCTAACCCTAACACTAACACTATCCTACGGCTGATGCTAACTCTAACCTTAACCCTAACACTATCCTAGGGCTGATGCTAACCCTAACCCTGACACTATCCTAGGCCTGATGCTAACCCTAACCCTAAACCTAACACTGTCCTAGGGCTGATGCTAACCCTAACCCTAACACTATCCTAGGGCTGATGCTAACCCTAACCCTAACACTATCCTAGGACTGATGATAACCCTAACCCTAACCCTAACACTATCCTGGCGCTGATGCTAACCCTATCCCTAACACTATCATAGGGCTGATGCTAACCCTAACCCTAACCCTAACACTATCCTAGGCCTGATGCTAACCCTAACCCTAACCCTAACACTATCCTAGGGCTGATGCTAAACTTAACCCTAACCCTAACACTGTCCTTGGGCTGATTCTATCCGTAACCCTAACACTATCCTAGGCCTGATGCTAACCCTAAGCCTTACCCTAACACTATCCTAGGGCTGATGCTAAACCTAACCATAACCCTAACACTATCCTAGGACTGATGCTAACCTTAACCCTAACCCTAACACTATCCTAGGGCTGATGCTAGCCCTAACCCTAACACTATCCTAGGCCTGATGCTAACCCTAACCCTAACACTATCCTAGGGCTGATGCTAACCCTAACCCTAACTCTCACACTATCCTAGACCTGATGCAAACCAAATCCCTAATCCTAACACTCTCCTAGGGCTGAGGCTAACTCTAACCGTAACACTATCCTAGGGCTGATGCAAACCCTAACCCTAACCCAAACACTATCCTAGGGTTGATGCTAACCCTAACCCTAACACTATCCTAGGGCTGATGCTAACCCTAACCCTAACCCTAACACTATCCTAGGGCAGATGCTAACCCTAACGCTAACCCTAACACTATCCTTTAACTGATGCTAACACTAACCCTAACCCTAACACTATCCTAGGCCTGATGCTAACCCTAACCCTAACCCTAACACTATCCTAGGGCTGATGCTAACACTAACCCTAACAATATCCTAGGGCTGATGCTAACCCTAACCCTAACCCTAACACTATCCTAGGGCTGATGCTAACCCTAACCCTAACACTATCCTAGGGCTGATGCTAACCCTAACCCTAACCCTAACACTATCCTAGGGCTGACGCTAACCCTAACGCTAACCCTAACACTATCCTTGAACTGATGCTAACCCTAACCCTAACCCTAACACTATCCTAGGCCTGATGATAACCCTAACCCTAACCCTAACACTATCCTAGGGTTTATGTTAACCCTAACCCTAACACTATCCTAGTGCTGATGCTAACCCTAACGCTAACGCTAACACTATCCTTGAACTGATGCTAACCCTAACCCTAACCCTAACACTATCCTAGGCCTGATGATAACCCTAACCCTAACCCTAACACTATCCTAGGGTTTATGTTAACCCTAACCCTAACACTATCCTAGGGCTGATGCTAACCTTAACCCTAAACCTAACACTATCCTAGGGCGGATGCTAACCCTAACACTAATCCTAACACTATCCTAGGGCTCATGCTAACCCTAACCCTAACTCTAACACTATCTTAGGGCTGAGGCTAACCCTAACCCTAACACTATCCTACGGCTGATGCTAACCCTAACCCTAACCCTAACACTATCGTAGGGCTGATGCTAACCCTAACCCTAACACTATCCTAGGGCTGATGCTAACCCTAACCCTAACCCTAACACTATCCTAGGGCTGATGCTAACCCTAACCCTAACACTATCCTAGGGCTGATGCTAACCCTAACCCTAACCCTAACACTATCCTAGGGCTGATGCTAACCCTAACCCTAACACTATACTAGGGCTGATGTTAACCCTAACCCTAACCCTAACATTATCCCAGGGCTGATGCTAACCCTAACCCTAACACTATCCTAGGGCTGATGCTAACCCTAACCCTAACCCTCACACTATCCTAGGGCGGATGCTAACCCTAACCCTAACCCTAACACTACCCTAGGGCTGATGCTAACCCTAACCCTAACTCTAACACTATCTTAGGGCTGAAGCTAACCCTAACCCTAACACTATCCTACGGCTGATGCTAACCCTAACCTTAACCCTAATACTATCCTAGGGCTGATGCTAACCCTAACCCTGACACTATCCCAGGCCTGATGCTAACCCTAACCCTAACCCTAACACTATTCTAGGGATGATGCTAACCCTAACCCTAACACTATCCTAGGGCTGATGTTAACCCTAACCCTAACCCTAACACTATCCTTGGGCTGATGGTAACCCTAACCCTAACCCTAACACTATCCTAGGGCTGATGCTAAACTTAACCCTAACCCTAACACTATCCTTGGGCTGATTCTACCCGTAACCCTAACACTATCCTAGGCCTGATGCTAACCCTAACCCTTACCCTAACACTATCCTAGGGCTGATGCTAAACCTAACCATAACCCTAACACTATCCTAGGGCGGATGCTAACCCTAACCCTAACCCTAACACTATCCTAGGGGTGATGCTAACCCTAACCCTAACACTATCCTAGGCGTGATGCTAACCCTAACCCTAACACTATCCTAGGGCTGATTCTAACCCTAACCCTAACCCTCACAATATCCTAGGCCTGATGCTAACCCTATCCATAACCCTAACACTCTCCTAGGGCTGAGGCTAACTCTAACCCTAACACTATCCTAGGGCTGATGCTAACCCTAACCCTAACCCAAACACTATCCTAGGGTTGATGCTAACCCTAACCCTAACACTATCCTAGGGCTGATGCTAACCCTAACCCTAACCCTAACACTATCCTAGGGTTGATGCTAACCCTAACCCTAACACTATCCTGGGCCTGATGCTAACCCTAACCCTAACCCTAACACTATCCTAGGGCTGATGCTAACCCTAACCCTAACACTATCCTTGGGCTGATGCTAACCCTAACCCTAACCCTAACACTATCCTAGGGCAGATGCTAACCCTAACGCTAACCCTAACACTATCCTTGAACTGATGCTAACCCTAACCCTAACCCTAACACTATCCTAGGCCTGATGATAACCCTAACCCTAACACTAACACTATCCTAGGGTTTATGTTAACCCTAACCCTAACACTATCCTAGGGCTGATGCTAACCCTAACCGTAACCCTAACACTATCCGAGGGCTGATGCTAACCCTAACACTAACACTATCCTAGGGCGGATGCTAACCCTAACCCTAACCATAACACTTTCCTAGGGCTCATGCTAACCCTAACCCTAACTCTAACACTATCTTAGGGCTGAGGCTAACCCTAACCCTAACACTATCCTACGGCTGATGCTAACCCTAACCCTAACCCTAACACTATCCTAGGGCTGATGCTAACCCTAACCCTAACACTATCCTAGGCCTGATGATAACCCTAACCCTAACCCTAACACTATCCTAGGGCTGATGCTAACCCTAACACTAACACTATCCTAGGGCTGATGCTAACCCTAACACTAACACTATCCTAGGGCTGATGCTAACCCTCACCCTACGCCTAACACTATCCTAGGGCTGATGCTAACCCTAACCCTAACGCTAACACTATCCTAGGGCTGAGGCTAACCCTAACCCTAACACTATCCTACGGCTGATGCTAACCCTAACGCTAACCCTAACACTATCCTAAGGCTGATGGTAACCCTAACACTAACACTATCCTAAGCCTGGTGCTAACCCTAACTCTAACCCCAACAGTATCCTAGGGCTGATGCTAACCCTAACCCTAATGATATCCTAGGGCTGATGCTAACCCTAACCCTAACCCTAACACTATCCTAGGGCTGATGCTAACCCTAACCCTAGCACTATCCTAGGCCTGATGATAACCGTAACCCTAACCCTAACACTATCCTAGGGATGATGCTAACCGTAACCCTAACACTATCCTAGGGCTGATGCTAACCCTAACCCTAACACTATCATAGGCCTGATGATAACCCTAACCCTAACCCTAACACTATCCTAGGGCTGATGCTAACCCTAACCCTAACACTATCCTAGGCCTGATGCTAACCCTAACCCTAACCCTAACACTATCCTAGGGCTGATGCTAACCCTAACCCTAACCCTAACACTATCCTAGGGCTGATGCTAACCCTAACCCTAGCACTATCCTAGGCCTGATGATAACCCTAACCCTAACCCTAACACTATCCTAAGGCTGATGCTAACCCTAACCCTAACACTATCCTAGGCCTGATGCTAACCCTAACCCTAACCCTAACACTATCCTAGGGCTGATGCTAACCGTAACCCTAACACTATCCTAGGGCTGATGCTAACCCTAACCCTAACACTATCATAGGCCTGATGATAACCCTAACCCTAACCCTAACACTATCCTAGGGTTTATGTTAACCCTAACCCTAACACTATCCTAGGGCTGATGCTAACCCTAACCCTAACCCTAACACTATCCTAGGGCTGATTCTAACCCTAACGCTAACCCTAACACTATCCTTGAACTTATGCTAACCCTAACCCTAACCCTAACACTATCCTAGGACTGATGATAACCCTAACCCTAACCCTAACACTATCCTAGGGTTGATGCTAACCCTAACCCTAACACTATCCTGGGCCTGATGCTAACCCTAACCCTAACCCTAACACTATCCTAGGGCTGATGTATAACCCTAACCCTAACACTATCCTTGGGCTGATGCTAACCCTAACCCTAACCCTAACACTATCCTTGAACTGATGCTAACCCTAACCCTAACCCTATCACTATCCTAGGCCTGATGATAACCCTAACCCTAACCCTAACACTATCCTAGGGTTTATGTTAACCCTAACCCTAACACTATCCTAGGGCTGATGCTAACCCTAACCGTAACCCTAACACTATCCTAGGGCTGATGATAACCCTAACACTAACACCATCCTAGGGCGGATGCTAACCCTAACCCTAACCATAACACTTTCCTAGGGCTCATGCTAACCCTAACCCTAACTCTAACACTATCTTAGGGCTGAGGCTAACCCTAACCGTAACACTATCCTACGGCTGATGCTAACCCTAACCCTAACCCTAACACTATCCTAGGGCTGATGCTAACCCTAACCCTAACACTATCCTAGGCCTGATGATAACCCTAACCCTAACCCTAACACTATCCTAGGGCTGATGCTAACCCTAACACTAACACTATCCTAGGGCTGATGCTAACCCTAACACTAACACTATCCTAGGGCTGATGCTAACCCTCACCCTACGCCTAACACTACCCTAGGGCTGATGCTAACCCTAACCCTAACCCTAACAATATCCTAGGGCTGATGCTAACTGTAACCCTAACTCTAACACTATCTTAGTGCTGAGGCTAACCCTAACACTAACACTATCCTACGGCTGATGCTAACCCTAACCTTAACCCTAACACTATCCTAGGGCTGATGCTAACCCTAACCCTGACACTATCCTAGGCCTGATGCTAACCCTAACCCTAACCCTAACACTGTCCTAGGGCTGATGCTAACCCTAACCCTAACACTATCCTAGGGCTGATGCTAACCCTAACCCTAACACTATCCTAGGACTGATGATAACCCTAACCCTAACCCTAACACTATCCTGGCGCTGATGCTAACCCTATCCCTAACACTATCATAGGGCTGATGCTAACCCTAACCCTAACCCTAACACTATCCTAGGCCTGATGCTAACCCTAACCCTAACCCTAACACTATCCTAGGGCTGATGCTAAACTTAACCCTAACCCTAACACTGTCCTTGGGCTGATTCTATCCGTAACCCTAACACTATCCTAGGCCTGATGCTAACCCTAAGCCTTACCCTAACACTATCCTAGGGCTGATGCTAAACCTAACCATAACCCTAACACTATCCTAGGACTGATGCTAACCTTAACCCTAACCCTAACACTATCCTAGGGCTGATGCTAGCCCTAACCCTAACACTATCCTAGGCCTGATGCTAACCCTAACCCTAACACTATCCTAGGGCTGATGCTAACCCTAACCCTAACTCTCACACTATCCTAGACCTGATGCAAACCAAATCCCTAATCCTAACACTCTCCTAGGGCTGAGGCTAACTCTAACCGTAACACTATCCTAGGGCTGATGCAAACCCTAACCCTAACCCAAACACTATCCTAGGGTTGATGCTAACCCTAACCCTAACACTATCCTAGGGCTGATGCTAACCCTAACCCTAACCCTAACACTATCCTAGGGCTGATGCTAACCCTAACCCTAACCCTAACACTATCCTAGGGCAGATGCTAACCCTAACGCTAACCCTAACACTATCCTTTAACTGATGCTAACACTAACCCTAACCCTAACACTATCCTAGGCCTGATGCTAACCCTAACCCTAACCCTAACACTATCCTAGGGCTGATGCTAACACTAACCCTAACAATATCCTAGGGCTGATGCTAACCCTAACCCTAACCCTAACACTATCCTAGGGCTGATGCTAACCCTAACCCTAACACTATCCTAGGGCTGATGCTAACCCTAACCCTAACCCTAACACTATCCTAGGGCTGACGCTAACCCTAACGCTAACCCTAACACTATCCTAGGGCTCATGCTAACCCTAACCCTAACTCTAACACTATCTTAGGGCTGAGGCTAACCCTAACCCTAACACTATCCTACGGCTGATGCTAACCCTAACCCTAACCCTAACACTATCGTAGGGCTGATGCTAACCCTAACCCTAACACTATCCTAGGGCTCATGCTAACCCTAACCCTAACTCTAACACTATCTTAGGGCTGAGGCTAACCCTAACCCTAACACTATCCTACGGCTGATGCTAACCCTAACCCTAACCCTAACACTATCGTAGGGCTGATGCTAACCCTAACCCTAACACTATCCTAGGGCTGATGCTAACCCTAACCCTAACCCTAACACTATCCTAGGGCTGATGCTAACCCTAACCCTAACACTATCCTAGGGCTGATGCTAACCCTAACCCTAACCCTAACACTATCCTAGGGCTGATGCTAACCCTAACCCTAACACTATACTAGGGCTGATGTTAACCCTAACCCTAACCCTAACATTATCCCAGGGCTGATGCTAACCCTAACCCTAACACTATCCTAGGGCTGATGCTAACCCTAACCCTAACCCTCACACTATCCTAGGCCTGATGCTAACCCTATCCATAACCCTAACACTCTCCTAGGGCTGAGGCTAACTCTAACCCTAACACTATCCTAGGGCTGATGCTAACCCTAACCCTAACCGAAACACTATCCTAGGGTTGATGCTAACCCTAACCCTAACACTATCCTAGGACTGATGCTAACCCTAACCCTAACCCTAACACTATCCTAGGGCTGATGCTAACCCTAACCCTAACACTATCCTTGGGCTGATGCTAACCCTAACCCTAACCCAAACACTATCCTAGGGCAGATGCTAACCCTAACTCTAACCCTAACACTATCCTTGAACTGATGCTAACCCTAACCCTAACCCTAACACTATCCTAGGCCTGATGATAACCCTAACCCTAACCCTAACAGTATCCTAGGGTTTATGTTAACCCTAACCCTAACACTATCCTAGGGCTGATGCTAACCCTAACCCTAACCCTAACACTATCCTAGGGCTCATGCTAACCCTAACACTAACACTATCCTAGGGCTGATGCTAACCCTAACCCTAACCCTAACTCTATCCTAGGGCTGATGCTAACCCTAACCCTAACGCTAACACTATCCTAGGGCTGAGGCTAACCCTAACCCTAACACTATCCTAAGGCTGATGGTAACCCTAACACTAACACTATCCTAAGCCTGGTGCTAACCCTAACTCTAACCCTAACAGTATCCTAGGGCTGATGATAACCCTAACTCTAATAATATCCTAGGGCTGATGCTAACACTAACCCTAACCCTAACACGATCCTAGGGCTGATGCTAACCCTAACCCTAACCCTAACACTATCCTAGGGCTGATGCTAACCCTAATCCTAACACTATCCTAGGCCTGATGCTAACCCTAACCCTAACCCTAACACTATCCTAGGGCTGATGCTAACCCTAACCCTAACACTATCCTAGGGCTGATGCTAACCCTAACCCTAACCCTAACACTATCCTAGGGCGGATGCTAACCCTAACCCTAACCCTAACACTACCCTAGGGCTGATGCTAACCCTAACCCTAACTCTAACACTATCTTAGGGCTGAAGCTAACCCTAACCCTAACACTATCCTACGGCTGATGCTAACCCTAACCTTAACCCTAACACTATCCTAGGGCTGATGCTAACCCTAACCCTGACATTATCCCAGGCCTGATGCTAACCCTAACCCTAACCCTAACACTATCCTTGGGCTGATGGTAACCCTAACCCTAACCCTAACACTATCCTAGGGCTGATGCTAAACTTAACCCTAACCCTAACACTATCCTTGGGCTGATTCTACCCGTAACCCTAACACTATCCTAGGCCTGATGCTAACCCTAACCCTTACCCTAACACTATCCTAGGGCTGATGCTAAACCTAACCATAACCCTAACACTATCCTAGGGCGGATGCTAACCCTAACCCTAACCCTAACACTATCCTAGGGGTGATGCTAACCCTAACCCTAACACTATCCTAGGCGTGATGCTAACCCTAACCCTAACACTATCCTAGGGCTGATTCTAACCCTAACCCTAACCCTCACACTATCCTAGGCCTGATGCTAACCCTATCCATAACCCTAACACTCTCCTAGGGCTGAGGCTAACTCTAACCCTAACACTATCCTAGGGCTGATGCTAACCCTAACCCTAACCCAAACACTATCCTAGGGTTGATGCTAACCCTAACCCTAACACTGTCCTAGGGCTGATGCTAACCCTAACCCTAACCCTAACACTATCCTAGGGTTGATGCTAACCCTAACCCTAACACTATCCTGGGCCTGATGCTAACCCTAACCCTAACCCTAACACTATCCTAGGGCTGATGCTAACCATAACACTAACACTATCCTAGGGCTGATGCTAACCCTAACCCTAACCATAACACTATCCTAGGGCTGATGCTAACTGTAACCCTAACTCTAACACTATCTTAGTGCTGAGGCTAACCCTAACCCTAACACTATCCTACGGCTGATGCTAACCCTAACCTTAACCCTAACACTATCCTAGGGCTGATGCTAACCCTAACCCTGACACTATCCTAGGCCTGATGCTAACCCTAACCCTAACCCTAACACTACCCTAGGGCTGATGCTAACCCTAACCCTAACACTATCCTAGGGCTGATGCTAACCCTAACCCTAACACTATCCTAGGCCTGATGATAACCCTAACCCTAACCCTAACACTATCCTGGCGCTGATGCTAACCCTATCCCTAACACTATCCTAGGGCTGATGCTAACCCTAACCCTAACCATAACACTATCCTAGGCCTGATGCTAACCCTAACCCTAACCCTAACACTATCCTAGGGCTGATGCTAAACTTAACCCTAACCCTAACACTGTCCTTGGGCTGATTCTATCCGTAACCCTAACACTATCCTAGGCCTGATGCTAACCCTAAGCCTTACCCTAACACTATCCTAGGGCTGATGCTAAACCTAACCATAACCCTAACACTATCCTAGGACTGATGCTAACCTTAACCCTAACCCTAACACTATCCTAGGGCTGATGCTAGCCCTAACCCTAACACTATCCTAGGCCTGATGCTAACCCTAACCCTAACACTATCCTAGGGCTGATGCTAACCCTAACCCTAACTCTGACACTATCCTAGACCTGATGCAAACCAAATCCCTAATCCTAACACTCTCCTAGGGCTGAGGCTAACTCTAACCGTAACACTATGCTAGGGCTGATGCAAACCCTAACCCTAACCCAAACACTATCCTAGGGTTGATTCTAACCCTAACCCTAACACTATCCTAGGGCTGATGCTAACCCTAACCCTAACCCTAACACTATCCTAGGGCTGATGCTAACCCTAACCCTAACAATATCCTTGGGCTGATGCTAACCCTAACCCTAACCCTAACACTATCCTAGGGCAGATGCTAACCCTAACGCTAACCCTAATACTATCCTTTAACTGATGCTAACACTAACCCTAACCCTAACACTATCCTAGGCCTGATGCTAACCCTAACCCTAACCCTAACACTATCCTAGGGCTGATGCTAACACTAACCCTAACAATATCCTAGGGCTGATGCTAACCCTAACCCTAACCCTAACACTATCCTAGGGCTGATGCTAACCCTAACCCTAACACTATCCTAGGGCTGATGCTAACCCTAACCCTAACCCTAACACTATCCTAGGGCTGACGCTAACCCTAACGCTAACCCTAACACTATCCTTGAACTGATGCTAACCCTAACCCTAACCCTAACACTATCCTAGGCCTGATGATAACCCTAACCCTAACCCTAACACTATCCTAGGGTTTATGTTAACCCTAACCCTAACACTATCCTAGGGCTGATGCTAACCCTAACGCTAACCCTAACACTATCCTTGAACTGATGCTAACCCTAACCCTAACCCTAACACTATCCTAGGCCTGATGATAACCCTTACCCTAACCCTAACACTATCCTAGGGTTTATGTTAACCCTAACCCTAACACTATCCTAGGGCTGATGCTAACCTTAACCCTAAACCTAACACTATCCTAGGGCGGATGCTAACCCTAACACTAATCCTAACACTATCCTAGGGCTCATGCTAACCCTAACCCTAACTCTAACACTATCTTAGGGCTGAGGCTAACCCTAACCCTAACACTATCCTACGGCTGATGCTAACCCTAACCCTAACCCTAACACTATCGTAGGGCTGATGCTAACCCTAACCCTAACACTATCCTAGGGCTGATGCTAACCCTAACCCTAACCCTAACACTATCCTAGGGCTGATGCTAACCCTAACCCTAACACTATCCTAGGGCTGATGCTAACCCTAACCCTAACCCTAACACTATCCTAGGGCTGATGCTAACCCTAACCCTAACACTATACTAGGGCTGATGTTAACCCTAACCCTAACCCTAACATTATCCCAGGGCTGATGCTAACCCTAACCCTAACGCTAACACTATCCTAGGGCTGAGGCTAACCCTAACCCTAACACTATCCTAAGGCTGATGGTAACCCTAACACTAACACTATCCTAAGCCTGGTGCTAACCCTAACTCTAACCCTAACAGTATCCTAGTGCTGATGCTAACCCTAACTCTAATAATATCCTAGGGCTGATGCTAACACTAACCCTAACCCTAACACGATCCTAGGGCTGATGCTAACCCTAACCCTAATAATATCCTAGGGCTGATGCTAACACTAACGCTAACCCTAACACTATCCTAGGGCTGATGCTAACCCGAACCCTAACCCTATCACTATCCTAGGGCTGATGCTAACCCTAACCCTAACACTATCCTAGGCCTGATGAGAACCCTAACCCTAACACTATCCTAGGGCTGATGCTAACCCTAACCCTAACACTATCCTAGGCCTGATGCTAACCCTAACCCTAACCCTAACACTATGCTAGGGCTGATGCTAACCCTAACCCTAACCCTAACACTATCCTAGGGCTGATGCTAAGCCTAACCCTAACACTATCATAGGCCTGATGATAACCCTAACCCTAACACTAACACTATCCTAGGCCTGATGCTAACCCTAACCCTAACCCTAACACTATCCTAGGGCTGATGCTAACCCTAACCCTAACCCTAACACTATCCTAGGGCTGATTCTAACCCTAACGTTAACCCTAACACTATCCTTGAACTTATGCTAACCCTAACCCTAACCCTATCACTATCCTAGGCCTGATGATAACCCTAACCCTAACCCTAACACTATCCTAGGGCTGATGCTAACCCTAACCCTAACACTATCCTAGGCCTGATGCTAACCCTAACCCTAACCCTAACACTATCCTAGGGTTTATGTTAACCCTAACCCTAACACTATCTTAGGGTTGATGCTAACCCTAACCCTCACCCTAACACTATCCTAGGGCTGATTCTAACCCTAACGCTAAACCTAACACTATCCTTGAACTTATGCTAACCCTAACCCTAACCCTAACACTATCCTAGGCCTGATGATAACCCTAACCCTGACCCCAACACTATCCTAGGGTTTATGTTAACCCTAACCCTAACACTATCCTAGGGCTGATGGTAACCCTAATCCTAACCCTAACACTATCCTAGGGCTGATGCTAAACTTAAACCTAACCCTAACACTATCCTTGGGCTGATTCTAACCGTAACCCTAACACTATCCTAGGCCTGATGCTAACCCTAACCCTTACCCTAACACTATCCTAGGGCTGATGCTAAACCTAACCATAACGCTAACACTACCCTAGGGCTGATGCTACCCCCAACCTAACCCTAACACTATCCTAGGGGTGATGCTAACCATAACCCTAACACTATCCTAGCCCTGATGCTAACCCTAACCCTAACACTATCCTAGGGCTGATGCTAACCCTAACCCTAACCCTCACACTATCCTAGGCCTGATGCTAACCCTATCCATAACCCTAACACTCTCCTAGGGCTGAGGCTAACTCTAACCCTAACACTATCCTAGGGCTGATGCTAACCCTAACCCTAACCGAAACACTATCCTAGGGTTGATGCTAACCCTAACCCTAACACTATCCTAGGACTGATGCTAACCCTAACCCTAACCCTAACACTATCCTAGGGCTGATGCTAACCCTAACCCTAACACTATCCTTGGGCTGATGCTAACCCTAAAGCTAACCCAAACACTATCCTAGGGCAGATGCTAACCCTAACTCTAACCCTAACACTATCCTTGAACTGATGCTAACCCTAACCCTAACCCTAACACTATCCTAGGCCTGATGATAACCCTAACCCTAACCCTAACAGTATCCTAGGGTTTATGTTAACCCTAACCCTAACACTATCCTAGGGCTGATGCTAACCCTAACCCTAACCCTAACACTATCCTAGGGCTCATGCTAACCCTAACACTAACACTATCCTAGGGCTGATGCTAAACCTATCCCTAAACCTAACACTATCCTAGGGCGGATGCTAACCCTAACCCTAAGCATAACACTATCCTAGGGCTCATGCTAACCCTAACCCTAACTCTAACACTATCTTAGGGCTGAGGCTAACCCTAACCCTAACACTATCCTACGGCTGATGCTAACCCTAACCCTAACCCTAACACTATCCTAGGGCTGATGCTAACCCTAACGCTAACCCTAACACTATCCTTGAACTGATGCTAACCCTAACCCTAACCCTAACACTATCCTAGGCCTGATGCTAACCCTAACCCTTACCCTAACACTATCCTAGGGCTGATGCTAAACCTAACCATAACCCTAACACTACCCTAGGGCTGATGCTACCCCTAACCTAACCCTAACACTATCCTAGGGGTGATGCTAACCATAACCCTAACACTATCCTAGCCCTGATGCTAACCCTAACCCTAACACTATCCTAGGGCTGATGCTAACCCTAACCCTAACCCTCACACTATCCTAGGCCTGATGCTAACCCTATCCATAACCCTAATACTCTCCTAGGGCTGAGGCTAACTCTAACCCTAACACTATCCTAGGGCTGATGCTAACCCTAACCCTAACCGAAACACTATCCTAGGGTTGATGCTAACCCTAACCCTAACACTATCCTAGGACTGATGCTAACCCTAACCCTAACCCTAACACTATCCTAGGGCTGATGCTAACCCTAACCCTAACACTATCCTTGGGCTGATGCTAACCCTAACCCTAACCCAAACACTATCCTAGGGCAGATGCTAACCCTAACTCTAACCCTAACACTATCCTTGAACTGATGCTAACCCTAACCCTAACCCTAACACTATCCTAGGCCTGATGATAACCCTAACCCTAACCCTAACAGTATCCTAGGGTTTATGTTAACCCTAACCCTAACAATGTCCTAGGGCTGATGCTAACCCTAACCCTAACCCTAACACTATCCTAGGGCTCATGCTAACCCTAACACTAACACTATCCTAGGGCTGATGCTAAACCTATCCCTAAACCTAACACTATCCTAGGGCGGATGCTAACCCTAACCCTAACCATAACACTATCCTAGGGCTCATGCTAACCCTAACCCTAACTCTAACACTATCTTAGGGCTGAGGCTAACCCTAACCCTAACACTATCCTACGGCTGATGCTAACCCTAACCCTAACCCTAACACTATCCTAGGGCTGATGCTAACCCTAACGCTAACCCTAACACTATCCTTGAACTGATGCTAACCCTAACCCTAACCCTAACACTATCCTAGGCCTGATTATAACCCTAACCCTAACCCTAACACTATCCTAGGGCTGATGATAACCCTAGCCCTAACACTATCCTAGGGCTGATGCTAACCCTAACCCTAACCCTAACACTATCCTAGGGCTGATGCTAACCCTAACCCTAACACTAACCTAGGCCTGAAGATAACCGTAACCCTAACCCTGACACTATCCTAGGGCTGATGCTAACCCTAACCCTAACACTATCCTTGGGCTGATGCTAACCCTAACCCTAACCATAACACTATCCTGGGGCTGATGCTAACCCTAATCCTAACACTATCCTAGGGCTGAAGCTAACCCTAACCATATCCCTAACATTATCCCAGGGCTGATGCTAACCCTAACCCTAACACTATCCTAGGGCTGATGCTAACCCTAACAATAACCCTAACATTATCCTAGGGCTGATGCTAACCCTAACCCTAACCCTAACTCTATCCTAGGGCTGATGCTAACCCTAACACTAACACTATCCTAGGGCTGATGCTAACCGTAACCCTACCCCTAACACTATCCTAGGGCTGATGCTAACCCTAACCCTAACGCTAACACTATCCTAGGGCTGAGGCTAACCCTAACCCTAACACTATCCTAAGGCTGATGGTAACCCTAACACTAACACTATCCTAAGCCTGGTGCTAACCCTAACTCTAACCCTAACAGTATCCTAGGGCTGATGATAACCCTAACTCTAATAATATCCTAGGGCTGATGCTAATACTAACCCTAACCCTAACACGATCCTAGGGCTGATGCTAACCCTAACCCTAACCCTAACACTATCCTAGGGCTGATGCTAACCCTAACCCTAACACTATCCTAGGCCTGATGCTAACCCTAACCCTAACCCTAACACTATCCTAGCGCTGATGCTAACCCTAACCCTAACACTATCCTAGGGATGATGCTAACCCTAACCCTAACACTATCCTAGGGCTGATGCTAACCCTAACCCTAACCCTAACACTATCCTAGGGCGGATGCTAACCCTAACCCTAACCCTAACACTACCCTAGGGCTGATGCTAACCCTAACCCTAACTCTAACACTATCTTAGGGCTGAAGCTAACCCTAACCCTAACACTATCCTACGGCTGATGCTAACCCTAACCTTAACCCTAACACTATCCTAGGGCTGATGCTAACCCTAACCCTGACACTATCCCAGGCCTGATGCTAACCCTAACCCTAACCCTAACACTATCCTAGGGATGATGCTAACCCTAACCCTAACACTATCCTAGGGCTGATGTTAACCCTAACCCTAACCCTAACACTATCCTTGGGCTGATGGTAACCCTAACCCTAACCCTAACACTATCCTAGGGCTGATGCTAAACTTAACCCTAACCCTAACACTATCCTTGGGCTGATTCTACCCGTAACCCTAACACTATCCTAGGCCTGATGCTAACCCTAACCCTTACCCTAACACTATCCTAGGGCTGATGCTAAACCTAACCATAACCCTAACACTATCCTAGGGCGGATGCTAACCCTAACCCTAACCCTAACACTATCCTAGGGGTGATGCTAACCCTAACCCTAACACTATCCTAGGCGTGATGCTAACCCTAACCCTAACACTATCCTAGGGCTGATTCTAACCCTAACCCTAACCCTCACACTATCCTAGGCCTGATGCTAACCCTATCCATAACCCTAACACTCTCCTAGGGCTGAGGCTAACTCTAACCCTAACACTATCCTAGGGCTGATGCTAACCCTAACCCTAACCCAAACACTATCCTAGGGTTGATGCTAACCCTAACCCTAACACTATCCTAGGGCTGATGCTAACCCTAACCCTAACCCTAACACTATCCTAGGGTTGATGCTAACCCTAACCCTAATACTATCCTGGGCCTGATGCTAACCCTACCCTAACCCTAACACTATCCTAGGGCTGATGCTAACCCTAACCCTAACACTATCCTTGGGCTGATGCTAACCCTAACCCTAACCCTAACACTATCCTAGGGCAGATGCTAAACCTAACGCTAACCCTAACACTATCCTTGAACTGATGCTAACCCTAACCCTAACCCTAACACTATCCTAGGCCTGATGATAACCCTAACCCTAACCCTAACACTATCCTAGGGTTTATGTTAACCCTAACCCTAACACTATCCTAGGGCTGATGCTAACCCTAACCGTAACCCTAACACTATCCGAGGGCTGATGCTAACCCTAACACTAACACTATCCTAGGGCGGATGCTAACCGTAACCCTAACCATAACACTTTCCTAGGGCTCATGCTAACCCTAACCCTAACTCTAACACTATCTTAGGGCTGAGGCTAACCCTAACCCTAACACTATCCTACGGCTGATGCTAACCCTAACCCTAACCCTAACACTATCCTAGGGCTGATGCTAACCCTAACCCTAACACTATCCTAGGCCTGATGATAACCCTAACCCTAACCCTAACACTATCCTAGGGCTGATGCTAACCCTAACACTAACACTATCCTAGGGCTGATGCTAACCCTAACACTAACACTATCCTAGGGCTGATGCTAACCCTCACCCTACGCCTAACACTATCCTAGGGCTGATGCTAACCCTAACCCTAACGCTAACACTATCCTAGGGCTGAGGCTAACCCTAACCCTAACACTATCCTACGGCTGATGCTAACCCTAACGCTAACCCTAACACTATCCTAAGGCTGATGGTAACCCTAACACTAACACTATCCTAAGCCTGGTGCTAACCCTAACTCTAACCCCAACAGTATCCTAGGGCTGATGCTAACCCTAACCCTAATGATATCCTAGGGCTGATGCTAACCCTAACCCTAACCCTAACACTATCCTAGGGCTGATGCTAACCCTAACCCTAGCACTATCCTAGGCCTGATGATAACCGTAACCCTAACCCTAACACTATCCTAGGGCTGATGCTAACCGTAACCCTAACACTATCCTAGGGCTCATGCTAACCCTAACCCTAACACTATCATAGGCCTGATGATAACCCTAACCCTAACCCTAACACTATCCTAGGGCTGATGCTAACCCTAACCCTAACACTATCCTAGGCCTGATGCTAACCCTAACCCTAACCCTAACACTATCCTAGGGCTGATGCTAACCCTAACCCTAACCCTAACACTATCCTAGGGCTGATGCTAACGCTAACCCTAGCACTATCCTAGGCCTGATGATAACCCTAACCCTAACCCTAACACTATCCTAAGGCTGATGCTAACCCTAACCCTAACACTATCCTAGGCCTGATGCTAACCCTAACCCTAACCCTAACACTATCCTAGGGCTGATGCTAACCGTAACCATAACACTATCCTAGGGCTGATGCTAACCCTAACCCTAACACTATCATAGGCCTGATGATAACCCTAACCCTAACCCTAACACTATCCTAGGGTTTATGTTAACCCTAACCCTAACACTATCCTAGGGCTGATGCTAACCCTAACCCTAACCCTAACACTATCCTAGGGCTGATTCTAACCCTAACGCTAACCCTAACACTATCCTTGAACTTATGCTAACCCTAACCCTAACCCTAACACTATCCTAGGACTGATGATAACCCTAACCCTAACCCTAACACTATCCTAGGGTTGATGCTAACCCTAACCCTAACACTATCCTGGGCCTGATGCTAACCCTAACCCTAACCCTAACACTATCCTAGGGCTGATGCTAACCCTAACCCTAACACTATCCTTGGGCTGATGCTAACCCTAACCCTAACCCTAACACTATCCTTGAACTGATGCTAACCCTAACCCTAACCCTAACACTATCCTAGGGTTTATGTTAACCCTAACCCTAACACTATCCTAGGGCTGATGCTAACCCTAACCGTAACCCTAACACTATCCTAGGGCTGATGCTAACCCTAACACTAACACTATCCTAGGGCGGATGCTAACCCTAACCCTAACCATAACACTTTCCTAGGGCTCATGCTAACCCTAACCCTAACTCTAACACTATCTTAGGGCTGAGGCTAACCCTAACCCTAACACTATCCTACGGCTGATGCTAACCCTAACCCTAACCCTAACACTATCCTAGGGCTGATGCTAACCCTAACCCTAACACTATCCTAGGCCTGATGATAACCCTAACCCTAACCCTAACACTATCCTAGGGCTGATGCTAACCCTAACACTAACACTATCCTAGGGCTGATGCTAACCCTAACACTAACACTATCCTAGGGCTGATGCTAACCCTCACCCTACGCCTAACACTATCCTAGGGCTGATGCTAACCCTAACCCTAACGCTAACACTATCCTAGGGCTGATGCTAACCATAACACTAACACTACCCTAGGGCTGATGCTAACCCTAACCCTAACCCTAACACTATCCTAGGGCTGATGCTAACTGTAACCCTAACTCTAACACTATCTTAGTGCTGAGGCTAACCCTAACCCTAACACTATCCTACGGCTGATGCTAACCCTAACCTTAACCCTAACACTATCCTAGGGCTGATGCTAACCCTAACCCTGACACTATCCTAGGCCTGATGCTAACCCTAACCCTAACCCTAACACTATCCTAGGGCTGATGCTAACCCTAACCCTAACACTATCCTAGGGCTGATGCTAACCCTAACCCTAACACTATCCTAGGCCTGATGATAACCCTAACCCTAACCCTAACACTATCCTGGCGCTGATGCTAACCCTATCCCTAACACTATCCTAGGGCTGATGCTAACCCTAACCCTAACCCTAACACTATCCTAGGCCTGATGCTAACCCTAACCCTAACCCTAACACTATCCTAGGGCTGATGCTAAACTTAACCCTAACCCTAACACTGTCCTTGGGCTGATTCTATCCGTAACCCTAACACTATCCTAGGCCTGATGCTAACCCTAAGCCTTACCCTAACACTATCCTAGGGCTGATGCTAAACCTAACCATAACCCTAACACTATCCTAGGACTGATGCTAACCTTAACCCTCACCCTAACACTATCCTAGGGCTGATGCTAGCCCTAACCCTAACACTATCCTAGGCCTGATGCTAACCCTAACCCTAACACTATCCTAGGGCTGATGCTAACCCTAACCCTAACTCTCACACTATCCTAGACCTGATGCAAACCAAATCCCTAATCCTAACACTCTCCTAGGGCTGAGGCTAACTCTAACCGTAACACTATCCTAGGGCTGATGCAAACCCTAACCCTAACCCAAACACTATCCTAGGGTTGATGCTAACCCTAACCCTAACACTATCCTAGGGCTGATGCTAACCCTAACCCTAACCCTAACACTATCCGAGGGCTGATGCTAACCCTAACCCTAACAATATCCTAGGGCTGATGCTAACCCTAACCCTAACCCTAACACTATCCTAGGGCAGATACTAACCCTAACGCTAACCCTAACACTATCCTTTAACTGATGCTAACACTAACCCTAACCCTAACACTATCCTAGGCCTGATGCTAACCCTAACCCTAACCCTAACACTATCCTGGGGCTGATGCTAACACTAACCCTAACAATATCCTAGGGCTGATGCTAACCCTAACCCTAACCCTAACACTATCCTAGGGCTGATGCTAACCCTAACCCTAACACTATCCTAGGGCTGATGCTAACCCTAACCCTAACCCTAACACTATCCTAGGGCTGACGCTAACCCTAACGCTAACCCTAACACTATCCTTGAACTGATGCTAACCCTAACCCTAACCCTAACACTATCCTAGGCCTGATGATAACCCTAACCCTAACCCTAACACTATCCTAGGGTTTATGTTAACCCTAACCCTAACACTATCCTAGTGCTGATGCTAACCCTAACGCTAACCCTAACACTATCCTTGAACTGATGCTAACCCTAACCCTAACCCTAACACTATCCTAGGCCTGATGATAACCCTAACCCTAACCCTAACACTATCCTAGGGTTTATGTTAACCCTAACCCTAACACTATCCTAGGGCTGATGCTAACCTTAACCCTAAACCTAACACTATCCTAGGGCGGATGCTAACCCTAACACTAATCCTAACACTATCCTAGGGCTCATGCTAACCCTAACCCTAACTCTAACACTATCTTAGGGCTGAGGCTAACCCTAACCCTAACACTATCCTACAGCTGATGCTAACCCTAACCCTAACCCTAACACTATCGTAGGGCTGATGCTAACCCTAACCCTAACACTATCCTAGGGCTGATGCTAACCCTAACCCTAACCCTAACACTATCCTAGGGCTGATGCTAACCCTAACCCTAACACTATCCTAGGGCTGATGCTAACCCTAACCCTAACCCTAACACTATCCTAGGGCTGATGCTAACCCTAACCCTAACACTATACTAGGGCTGATGTTAACCCTAACCCTAACCCTAACATTATCCCAGGGCTGATGCTAACCCTAACCCTAACGCTAACACTATCCTAGGGCTGAGGCTAACCCTAACCCTAACACTATCCTAAGGCTGATGGTAACCCTAACACTAACACTATCCTAAGCCTGGTGCTAACCCTAACTCTAACCCTAACAGTATCCTAGGGCTGATGCTAACCCTAACTCTAATAATATCCTAGGGCTGATGCTAACACTAACCCTAACCCTAACACGATCCTAGGGCTGATGCTAACCCTAACCCTAATAATATCCTAGGGCTGATGCTAACACTAACGCTAACCCTAACACTATCCTAGGGCTGATGCTAACCCGAACCCTAACCCTATCACTATCCTAGGGCTGATGCTAACCCTAACCCTAACACTATCCTAGGCCTGATGAGAACCCTAACCCTAACCCTAACACTATCCTAGGGCTGATGCTAACCCTAACACTATCCTAGGCCTGATGCTAACCCTAACCCTAACCCTAACACTATCCTAGGGCTGATGCTAACCCTAACCCTAACCCTAACACTATCCTAGGGCTGATGCTAAGCCTAACCCTAACACTATCATAGGCCTGATGATAACCCTAACCCTAACACTAACACTATCCTAGGCCTGATGCTAACCCTAACCCTAACCCTAACACTATCCTAGGGCTGATGCTAACCCTAACCCTAACCCTAACACTATCCTAGGGCTGATTCTAACCCTAACGTTAACCCTAACACTATCCTTGAACTTATGCTAACCCTAACCCTAACCCTATCACTATCCTAGGCCTGATGATAACCCTAACCCTAACCCTAACACTATCCTAGGGCTGATGCTAACCCTAACCCTAACACTATCCTAGGCCTGATGCTAACCCTAACCCTAACCCTAACACTATCCTAGGGTTTATGTTAACCCTAACCCTAACACTATCTTAGGGCTGATGCTAACCCTAACCCTAACCCTAACACTATCCTAGGGCTGATTCTAACCCTAACGCTAAACCTAACACTATCCTTGAACTTATGCTAACCCTAACCCTAACCCTAACACTATCCTAGGCCTGATGATAACCCTAACCCTGACCCCAACACTATCCTAGGGTTTATGTTAACCCTAACCCTAACACTATCCTAGGGCTGATGGTAACCCTAATCCTAACCCTAACACTATCCTAGGGCTGATGCTAAACTTAACCCTAACCCTAACACTATCCTTGGGCTGATTCTAACCGTAACCCTAACACTATACTAGGCCTGATGCTAACCCTAACCCTTACCCTAACACTATCCTAGGGCTGATGCTAAACCTAACCATAACCCTAACACTACCCTAGGGCTGATGCTACCCCTAACCTAACCCTAACACTATCCTAGGGGTGATGCTAACCATAACCCTAACACTATCCTAGCCCTGATGCTAACCCTAACCCTAACACTATCCTAGGGCTGATGCTAACCCTAACCCTAACCCTCACACTATCCTAGGCCTGATGCTAACCCTATCCATAACCCTAACACTCTCCTAGGGCTGAGGCTAACTCTAACCCTAACACTATCCTAGGGCTGATGCTAACCCTAACCCTAACCGAAACACTATCCTAGGGTTGATGCTAACCCTAACCCTAACACTATCCTAGGACTGATGCTAACCCTAACCCTAACCCTAACACTATCCTAGGGCTGATGCTAACCCTAACCCTAACACTATCCTTGGGCTGATGCTAACCCTAACCCTAACCCAAACACTATCCTAGGGCAGATGCTAACCCTAACTCTAACCCTAACACTATCCTTGAACTGATGCTAACCCTAACCCTAACCCTAACACTATCCTAGGCCTGATGATAACCCTAACCCTAACCCTAACAGTATCCTAGGGTTTATGTTAACCCTAACCCTAACACTATCCTAGGGCTGATGCTAACCCTAACCCTAACCCTAACACTATCCTAGGGCTCATGCTAACCCTAACACTAACACTATCCTAGGGCTGATGCTAACCCTATCCCTAAACCTAACACTATCCTAGGGCGGATGCTAACCCTAACCCTAACCATAACACTATCCTTGGGCTCATGCTAACCCTAACCCTAACTCTAACACTATCTTAGGGCTGAGGCTAACCCTAACCCTAACACTATCCTACGGCTGATGCTAACCCTAACCCTAACCCTAACACTATCCTAGGGCTGATGCTAACCCTAACCCTAACACTAACCTAGGCCTGAAGATAACCGTAACCCTAACCCTGACACTATCCTAGGGCTGATGCTAACCCTAACCCTAACACTATCCTTGGGCTGATGCTAACCCTAACCCTAACCATAACACTATCCTGGGGCTGATGCTAACCCTAACCCTAACACTATCCTAGGGCTGATGCTAACCCTAACCATATCCCTAACATTATCCCAGGGCTGATGCTAACCCTAACCCTAACACTATCCTAGGGCTGATGCTAACCCTAACAATAACCCTAACATTATCCTAGGGCTGATGCTAACCCTAACCCTAACCCTAACTCTATCCTAGGGCTGATGCTAACCCTAACACTAACACTATCCTAGGGCTGATGCTAACCCTAACCCTACCCCTAACACTATCCTAGGGCTGATGCTAACCCTACCCCTAACGCTAACACTATCCTAGGGCTGAGGCTAACCCTAACCCTAACACTATCCTAAGGCTGATGGTAACCCTAACACTAACACTATCCTAAGCCTGGTGCTAACCCTAACTCTAACCCTAACAGTATCCTAGGGCTGATGATAACCCTAACTCTAATAATATCCTAGGGCTGATGCTAACACTAACCCTAACCCTAACACGATCCTAGGGCTGATGATAACCCTAACCCTAACCCTAACACTATCCTAGGGCTGATGCTAACCCTAACCCTAACAGTATCCTAGGCCTGATGCTAACCCTAACCCTAACCCTAACACTATCCTAGGGTTGATGCTAACCCTAACCCTAACACTATCCTAGGGCTGATGCTAACCCTAACCCTAACCCTAACACTATCCTAGGGTTGATGCTAACCCTAACCCTAACACTATCCTGGGCCTGATGCTAACCCTAACCCTAACCCTAACACTATCCTAGGGCTGATGCTAACCCTAACCCTAACACTATCCTTGGGCTGATGCTAACCCTAACCCTAACCCTAACACTATCCTAGGGCAGATGCTAACCCTAACGCTAACCCTAACACTATCCTTGAACTGATGCTAACCCTAACCCTAACCCTAACACTATCCTAGGCCTGATGATAACCCTAACCCTAACCCTAACACTATCCTAGGGTTTATGTTAACCCTAACCCTAACACTATCCTAGGGCTGATGCTAACCCTAACCGTAACCCTAACACTATCCGAGGGCTGATGCTAACCCTAACACTAACACTATCCTAGGGCGGATGCTAACCCTAACCCTAACCATAACACTTTCCTAGGGCTCATGCTAACCCTAACTCTAACTCTAACACTATCTTAGGGCTGAGGCTAACCCTAACCCTAACACTATCCTACGGCTGATGCTAACCCTAACCCTAACCCTAACACTATCCTAGGGCTGATGCTAACCCTAACCCTAACACTATCCTAGGCCTGATGATAACCCTAACCCTAACCCTAACACTATCCTAGGGCTGATGCTAACCCTATCACTAACACTATCCTAGGGCTGATGCTAACCCTAACACTAACACTATCCTAGGGCTGATGCTAACCCTCACCCTACGCCTAACACTATCCTAGGGCTGATGCTATTCCTAACCCTAACGCTAACACTATCCTAGGGCTGAGGCTAACCCTAACCCTAACACTATCCTACGGCTGATGCTAACCCTAACGCTAACCCTAACACTATCCTAAGGCTGATGGTAACCCTAACACTAACACTATCCTAAGCCTGGTGCTAACCCTAACTCTAACCCCAACAGTATCCTAGGGCTGATGCTAACCCTAACCCTAATGATATCCTAGGGCTGATGCTAACCCTAACCCTAACCCTAACACTATCCTAGGGCTGATGCTAACCCTAACCCTAGCACTATCCTAGGCCTGATGATAACCGTAACCCTAACCCTAACACTATCCTAGGGCTGATGCTAACCGTAACCCTAACACTATCCTAGGGCTGATGCTAACCCTAACCCTAACACTATCCTAGGCCTGATGCTAACCCTAACCCTAACCCTAACACTATCCTAGGGCTGATGCTAACCCTAACCCTAACCCTAACACTATCCTAGGGCTGATGCTAACCCTAACCCTAGCACTATCCTAGGCCTGATGATAACCCTAACCCTAACCCTAACACTATCCTAAGGCTGATGCTAACCCTAACCCTAACACTATCCTAGGCCTGATGCTAACCCTAACCCTAACCCTAAAACTATCCTAGGGCTGATGCTAACCGTAACCCTAACACTATCCTAGGGCTGATGCTAACCCTAACCCTAACACTATCATAGGCCTGATGATAACCCTAACCCTAACCCTAACACTATCCTAGGGTTTATGTTAACCCTAACCCTAACACTATCCTAGGGCTGATGCTAACCCTAACCCTAACCCTAACACTATCCTAGGGCTGATTCTAACCCTAACGCTAACCCTAACACTATCCTTGAACTTATGCTAACCCTAACCCTAACCCTAACACTATCCTAGGACTGATGATAACCCTAACCCTAACCCTAACACTATCCTAGGGTTTATGTTAACCCTAACCCTAACACTATCCTAGGGCTGATGCTTACCCTAACCCTAACCCTAACACTATCCTAGGGCGGATGCTAACCCTAACACTAACCCTAACACTATCCTAGGGCTGATGCTAACCCTAACCCTAACACTATCCTAGGGCTGATGCTAACCCTAACCCTAACACTATCCTAGGCCTGATGATAACCCTAACCCTAACACTATCCTAGGGCTGATGCTAACCCTATCCCTAACACTATCCTAGGGCTGATGCTAACCCTAACCCTAACCCTAACACTATCCTAGGCCTGATGCTAACCCTAACCCTAACCCTAACACTATCCTAGGGCTGATGCTAAACTTAACCCTAACCCTAACACTGTCCTTGGGCTGATTCTATCCGTAACCCTAACACTATCCTAGGCCTGATGCTAACCCTAAGCCTTACCCTAACACTATCCTAGGGCTGATGCTAAACCTAACCATAACCCTAACACTATCCTAGGACTGATGCTAACCTTAACCCTAACCCTAACACTATCCTAGGGCTGATGCTAGCCCTAACCCTAACACTATCCTAGGCCTGATGCTAATCCTAACCCTAACACTATCCTAGGGCTGATGCTAACCCTAACCCTAACTCTCACACTATCCTAGGCCTGATGCTAACCAAATCCCTAATCCTAACACTCTCCTAGGGCTGAGGCTAACTTTAACCGTAACACTATCCTAGGGCTGATGCTAACCCTAACCCTAACCCAAACACTATCCTAGGGTTGATGCTAACCCTAACCCTAACACTATCCTAGGGCTGATGCTAACCCTAACCCTAACCCTAACACTATCCTAGGGCTGATGCTAACCCTAACCCTAACAATATCCTTGGGCTGATGCTAACCCTAACCCTAACCCTAACACTATCCTAGGGCAGATGCTAACCCTAACGCTAACCCTAACACTATCCTTTAACTGATGCTAACACTAACCCTAACCCTAACACTATCCTAGGCCTGATGCTAACCCTAACCCTAACCCTAACACTATCCTAGGGCTGATGCTAACACTAACCCTAACAATATCCTAGGGCTAATGCTAACCCTAACCCTAACCCTAACACTATCCTAGGGTTGATGCTAACCCTAACCCTAACACTATCCTAGGGCTGATGCTAACCCTAACCCTAACCCTAACACTATCCTAGGGTTGATGCTAACCCTAACCCTAACACTATCCTGGGCCTGATGCTAACCCTAACCCTAACCCTAACACTATCCTAGGGCTGATGCTAACCCTAACCCTAACACCATCCTTGGGCTGATGCTAACCCTAAGCCTAACCCTAACACTATCCTAGGGCAGATGCTAACCCTAACGCTAACCCTAACACTATCCTTGAACTGATGCTAACCCTAACCCTAACCCTAACACTATCCTAGGCCTGATGATAACCCTAACCCTAACCCTAACACTATCCTAGGGTTTATGTTAACCCTAACCCTAACACTATCCTAGGGCTGATGCTAACCCTAACCGTAACCCTAACACTATCCGAGGGCTGATGCTAACCCTAACACTAACACTATCCTAGGGCGGATGCTAACCCTAACCCTAACCATAACACTTTCCTAGGGCTCATGCTAACCCTAACCCTAACTCTAACACTATCTTAGGGCTGAGGCTAACCCTAACCCTAACACTATCCTACGGCTGATGCTAACCCTAACCCTAACCCTAACACTATCCTAGGGCTGATGCTAACCCTAACCCTAACACTATCCTAGGCCTGATGATAACCCTAACACTAACCCTAACACTATCCTAGGGCTGATGCTAACCCTAACACTAACACTATCCTAGGGCTGATGCTAACCCTAACACTAACACTATCCTAGGGCTGATGCTAACCCTCACCCTACGCCTAACACTATCCTAGGGCTGATGCTATTCCTAACCCTAACGCTAACACTATCCTAGGGCTGAGGCTAACCCTAACCCTAACACTATCCTACGGCTGATGCTAACCCTAACGCTAACCCTAACACTATCCTAAGGCTGATGGTAACCCTAACACTAACACTATCCTAAGCCTGGTGCTAACCCTAACTCTAACCCCAACAGTATCCTAGGGCTGATGCTAACCCTAACCCTAATGATATCCTAGGGCTGATGCTAACCCTAACCCTAACCCTAACACTATCCTAGGGCTGATGCTAACCCTAACCCTAGCACTATCCTAGGCCTGATGATAACCGTAACCCTAACCCTAACACTATCCTAGGGCTGATGCTAACCGTAACCCTAACACTATCCTAGGGCTGATGCTAACCCTAACCCTAACACTATCATAGGCCTGATGATAACCCTAACCCTAACCCTAACACTATCCTAGGGCTGATGCTAACCCTAACCCTAACACTATCCTAGGCCTGATGCTAACCCTAACCCTAACCCTAACACTATCCTAGGGCTGATGCTAACCCTAACCCTAACCCTAACACTATCCTAGGGCTGATGCTAACCCTAACCCTAGCACTATCCTAGGCCTGATGATAACCCTAACCCTAACCCTAACACTATCCTAAGGCTGATGCTAACCCTAACCCTAACACTATCCTAGGCCTGATGCTAACCCTAACCCTAACCCTAACACTATCCTAGGGCTGATGCTAACCGTAACCCTAACACTATCCTAGGGCTGATGCTAACCCTAACCCTAACACTATCATAGGCCTGATGATAACCCTAACCCTAACCCTAACACTATCCTAGGGTTTATGTTAACCCTAACCCTAACACTATCCTAGGGCTGATGCTAACCCTAACCCTAACCCTAACACTATCCTAGGGCTGATTCTAACCCTAACGCTAACCCTAACACTATCCTTGAACTTATGCTAACCCTAACCCTAACCCTAACACTATCCTAGGACTGATGATAACCCTAACCCTAACCCTAACACTATCATAGGGTTTATGTTAACCCTAACCCTAACACTATCCTAGGGCTGATGCTTACCCTAACCCTAACCCTAACACTATCCTAGGGCGGATGCTAACCCTAACACTAACCCTAACACTATCCTAGGGCTGATGCTAACCCTAACCCTAACACTATCCTAGGGCTGATGCTAACCCTAACCCTAACACTATCCTAGGCCTGATGATAACCCTAACCCTAACACTATCCTAGGGCTGATGCTAACCCTATCCCTAACACTATCCTAGGGCTGATGCTAACCCTAACCCTAACCCTAACACTATCCTAGGCCTGATGCTAACCCTAACCCTAACCCTAACACTATCCTAGGGCTGATGCTAAACTTAACCCTAACCCTAACACTGTCCTTGGGCTGATTCTATCCGTAACCCTAACACTATCCTAGGCCTGATGCTAACCCTAAGCCTTACCCTAACACTATCCTAGGGCTGATGCTAAACCTAACCATAACCCTAACACTATCCTAGGACTGATGCTAACCTTAACCCTAACCCTAACACTATCCTAGGGCTGATGCTAGCCCTAACCCTAACACTATCCTAGGCCTGATGCTAATCCTAACCCTAACACTATCCTAGGGCTGATGCTAACCCTAACCCTAACTCTCACACTATCCTAGGCCTGATGCTAACCAAATCCCTAATCCTAACACTCTCCTAGGGCTGAGGCTAACTTTAACCGTAACACTATCCTAGGGCTGATGCTAACCCTAACCCTAACCCAAACACTATCCTAGGGTTGATGCTAACCCTAACCCTAACACTATCCTAGGGCTGATGCTAACCCTAACCCTAACCCTAACACTATCCTAGGGCTGATGCTAACCCTAACCCTAACAATATCCTTGGGCTGATGCTAACCCTAACCCTAACCCTAACACTATCCTAGGGCAGATGCTAACCCTAACGCTAACCCTAACACTATCCTTTAACTGATGCTAACACTAACCCTAACCCTAACACTATCCTAGGCCTGATGCTAACCCTAACCCTAACCCTAACACTATCCTAGGGCTGATGCTAACACTAACCCTAACAATATCCTAGGGCTAATGCTAACCCTAACCCTAACCCTAACACTATCCTAGGGCTGATGCTAACCCTAACCCTAACACTATCCTAGGGCTGATGCTAACCCTAACCCTAACCCTAACACTATCCTAGGGCTGATGCTAACCCTAACACTAACCCTAACACTATCCTTGAACTGATGCTAACCCTAACCCTAACCCTAACACTATCCTAGGCCTGATGATAACCCTAACCCTAACCCTAACACTATCCTAGGGTTTATGTTAACCCTAAACCTAACACTATCCTAGGGCTGATGCTAACCCTAACGCTAACCCTAACACTATCCTTGAACTGATGCTAACCCTAACCCTAACCCTAACACTATCCTAGGCCTGATGATAACCCTAACCCTAACCCTAACACTATCCTAGGGTTTATGTTAACCCTAACCCTAACACTATCCTAGGGCTGATGCTAACCTTAACCCTAAACCTAACACTATCCTAGGGCGGATGCTAACCCTAACACTAATCCTAACACTATCCTAGGGCTCATGCTAACCCTAACCCTAACTCTAACACTATCTTAGGGCTGAGGCTAACCCTAACCCTAACACTATCCTACGGCTGATGCTAACCCTAACCCTAACCCTAACACTATCGTAGGGCTGATGCTAACCCTAACCCTAACACTATCCTAGGGCTGATGCTAACCCTAACCCTAACCCTAACACTATCCTAGGGCTGATGCTAACCCTAACCCTAACACTATCCTAGGGCTGCTGCTAACCCTAACCCTAACCCTAACACTATCCTAGGGCTGATGCTAACCCTAACCCTAACACTATACTAGGGCTGATGTTAACCCTAACCCTAACCCTAACATTATCCCAGGGCTGATGCTAACCCTAACCCTAACACTATCCTAGGGCTGATGCTAACCCTAACCCTAAACCTAACACTATCCTAGGGCTGATGCTAACCCTACCACTAACCCTAACAATATCCTAGAGCTGATGCTAACCCTAACCCTAACCCTAATACTATCCTAGGGCTGATGCTAACCCTATCCCTAACCCTAACACTATCCTAGGGCTGATGCAAACCCTAACACTAACACTATCCTAGGGCTGATGCTAACCCTCACCCTACCCCTAACACTATCCTAGGGCTGATGCTAACCCTAACCCTAACGCTAACACTATCCTAGGGCTGAGGCTAACCCTAACCCTAACACTATCCTACGGCTGATGCTAACCCTAACCCTAACCCTAACACTATCCTAAGCCTGATGGTAACCCTAACACTAACACTATCCTAAGCCTGGTGCTAACCCTAACTCTAACCCTAACAGTATCCTAGGGCTGATTCTAACCCTAACCCTAATAATATCCTAGGGCTGATGCTAACACTAACCCTAACCCTAACACTATCCTAGGGCTGATGCTAACCCGTACCCTAACCCTAACACTATCCTAGGGCTGATGCTAACCCTAACCCTAACACTATCCTAGGCCTGATGAGAACCCTAACCCTAACCTTAACACTATCCTAGGGCTGATACTAACCCTAACCCTAACACTATCCTAGGCCTGCTGGTAACCCTAACCCTAACCCTAACACTATCCTAGGGCTGATGCTAACCCTAACCCTGACAATATCCTAGGGCTGATGCTAACCCTAACCCTAACCCTAACACTATCCAAGGGCTGATGCTAAGCCTAACCATAACACAATCATAGGCCTGATGATAACCCTAACCCTAACCCTAACACTATCCTAGGCCTGATGCTAACCCTAACCCTAACCCTAACACTATCCTAGGGCTGATGCTAACCCTAACCCTAACCCTAACACTATCCTAGGCCTGATGATAACCCTAACCCTAACCCTAACACTATCCTAGGGCTGATGCTAACCCTAACCCTAACACTATCCTAGGCCTGATGCTAACCCTAACCCTAACCCTAACACTATCCTAGGGTTTATGTTAATCCTAACCCTAACACTATCTTAGGGCTGATGCTAACACTAACCCTAACCCTAACACTATCCTAGGGCTGATTCTAACCCTAACGCTAACCCTAACACTATCCTTGAACTTATGCTAACCCTAACCCTAACCCTAACACTATCCTAGGCCTTATGATAACCCTAACCCTGACCCCAACACTATCCTAGGGTTTATGTTAACCCTAACCCTAACACTATCCTAGGGCTGATGCTAACCCTAACCCTAACCCTAACACTATCCTAGGCCGGATGCTAACCCTAACCCTAACCCTAACACTACCCTAGGGCTGATGCTATCCCTAACCCTAACTCTAACACTATCTTAGGGCTGAGGCTAACCCTAACCCTAACACTATCCTACGGCTGATGCTAACCCTAACCTTAACCCTAACACTATCCTAGGGCTGGTGCTAACCCTAACCCTGACACTATCCTAGGCCTGATGCTAACCCTAACCCTAACCCTAACACTATCCTAGGGCTGATGCTAACCCTAACCCTATCCCTAACACTATCCTTGGGCTGATGGTAACCCTAACCCTAACCCTAACACTATCCTAGGGCTGATGCTAAACTTAACCCTAACCCTAACACTATCCTTGGGCTGATTCTACCCGTAACCCTAACACTATCCTAGGCCTGATGCTAACCCTAACCCTTACCCTAACACTATCCTACGGCTGATGCTAACCCTAACCCTAACCCTAACACTATCCTAGGGCTGATGCTAACCCTAACCCTAACACTAACCTAGGCCTGAAGATAACCGTAACCCTAACCCTGACACTATCCTAGGGCTGATGCTAACCCTAACCCTAACACTATCCTTGGGCTGATGCTAACCCTAACTCTAACCATAACACTATCCTGGGGCTGATGCTAACCCTAACCCTAACACTATCCTAGGGCTGATGCTAACCCTAACCATATCCCTAACATTATCCCAGGGCTGATGCTAACCCTAACCCTAACACTATCCTAGGGCTGATGCTAACCCTAACAATAACCCTAACATTATCCTAGGGCTGATGCTAACCCTAACCCTAACCCTAACTCTATCCTAGGGCTGATGCTAACACTAACACTAACACTATCCTAGGGCTGATGCTAACCCTAACCCTACCCCTAACACTATTCTAGGGCTGATGCTAACCCTAACCCTAACGCTAACACTATCCTAGGGCTGAGGCTAACCCTAACCCTAACAATATCCTAAGGCTGATGGTAACCCTAACACTAACACTATCCTAAGCCTGGTGCTAACCCTAACTCTAACCCTAACAGTATCCTAGGGCTGATGATAACCCTAACTCTAATAATATCCTAGGGCTGATGCTAACACTAACCCTAACCCTAACACGATCCTAGGGCTGATGCTAACCCTAACCCTAACCCTAACACTATCCTAGGGCTGATGCTAACCCTAACCCTAACACTATCCTAGGCCTGATGCTAACCCTAACCCTAACCCTAACACTATCCTAGGGCTGATGCTAACCCTAACCCTAACACTATCCTAGGGCTGATGCTAACCCTAACCCTAACCCTAACACTATCCTAGGGCGGATGCTAACCCTAACCCTAACCCTAACACTACCCTAGGGCTGATGCTAACCCTAACCCTAACTCTAACACTATCTTAGGGCTGAAGCTAACCCTAACCCTAACACTATCCTACGGCTGATGCTAACCCTAACCTTAACCCTAACACTATCCTAGGGCTGATGCTAACCCTAACCCTGACACTATCCCAGGCCTGAGGCTAACCCTAACCCTAACCCTAACACTATCCTAGGGATGATGCTAACCCTAACCCTTACCCTAACACTATCCTAGGGCTGATGCTAAACCTAACCATAACCCTAACACTATCCTAGGGCGGATGCTAACCCTAACCCTAACCCTAACACTATCCTAGGGGTGATGCTAACCCTAACCCTAACACTATCCTAGGCGTGATGCTAACCCTAACCCTAACACTATCCTAGGGCTGATTCTAACCCTAACCCTAACCCTCACACTATCCTAGGCCTGATGCTAACCCTATCCATAACCCTAACACTCTCCTAGGGCTGAGGCTAACTCTAACCCTAACACTATCCTAGGGCTGATGCTAACCCTAACCCTAACCCAAACACTATCCTAGGGTTGATGCTAACCCTAACCATAACACTATCCTAGGGCTGATGCTAACCCTAACCCTAACCCTAACACTATCCTAGGGTTGATGCTAACCCTAACCCTAACACTATCCTGGGCCTGATGCTAACCCTAACCCTAACCCTAACACTATCCTAGGGCTGATGCTAACCCTAACCCTAACACTATCCTTGGGCTGATGCTAACCCTAACCCTAACCCTAACACTATCCTAGGGCAGATGCTAACCCTAACGCTAACCCTAACACTATCCTTGAACTGATGCTAACCCTAACCCTAACCCTAACACTATCCTAGGCCTGATGATAACCCTAACCCTAACCCTAACACTATCCTAGGGTTTATGTTAACCCTAACCCTAACACTATCCTAGGGCTGATGCTAACCCTAACCGTAACCCTAACACTATCCGAGGGCTGATGCTAACCCTAACACTAACACTATCCTAGGGCGGATGCTAACCCTAACCCTAACCATAACACTTTCCTAGGGCTCATGCTAACCCTAACCCTAACTCTAACACTATCTTAGGGCTGAGGCTAACCCTAACCCTAACACTATCCTACGGCTGATGCTAACCCTAACCCTAACACTAACACTGTCCTAGGGCTGATGCTAACCCTAACCCTAACACTATCCTAGGCCTGATGATAACCCTAACCCTAACCCTAACACTATCCTAGGGCTGATGCTAACCCTAACACTAACACTATCCTAGGGCTGATGCTAACCCTAACACTAACACTATCCTAGGGCTGATGCTAACCCTCACCCTACGCCTAACACTATCCTAGGGCTGATGCTATTCCTAACCCTAACGCTAACACTATCCTAGGGCTGAGGCTAACCCTAACCCTAACACTATCCTACGGCTGATGCTAACCCTAACGCTAACCCTAACACTATCCTAAGGCTGATGGTAACCCTAACACTAACACTATCCTAAGCCTGGTGCTAACCCTAACTCTAACCCCAACAGTATCCTAGGGCTGATGCTAACCCTAACCCTAATGATATCCTAGGGCTGATGCTAACCCTAACCCTAACCCTAACACTATCCTAGGGCTGATGCTAACCCTAACCCTAGCACTATCCTAGGCCTGATGATAACCGTAACCCTAACCCTAACACTATCCTAGGGCTGATGCTAACCGTAACCCTAACACTATCCTAGGGCTGATGCTAACCCTAACCCTAACACTATCATAGGCCTGATGATAACCCTAACCCTAACCCTAACACTATCCTAGGGCTGATGCTAACCCTAACCCTAACACTATCCTAGGCCTGATGCTAACCCTAACCCTAACCCTAACACTATCCTAGGGCTGATGCTAACCCTAACCCTAACCCTAACACTATCCTAGGGCTGATGCTAACCCTAACCCTAGCACTATCCTAGGCCTGATGATAACCCTAACCCTAACCCTAACACTATCCTAAGGCTGATGCTAACCCTAACCCTAACACTATCCTAGGCCTGATGCTAACCCTAACCCTAACCCTAACACTATCCTAGGGCTGATGCTAACCGTAACACTAACACTATCCTAGGGCTGATGCTAATCCTAACCCTAACACTATCATAGGCCTGATGATAACCCTAACCCTTACCCTAACACTATCCTAGGGTTTATGTTAACCCTAACCCTAACACTATCCTAGGGCTGATGCTAACCCTAACCCTAACCCTAACACTATCCTAGGGCTGATTCTAACCCTAACGCTAACCCTAACACTATCCTTGAACTTATGCTAACCCTAACCCTAACCCTAACACTATCCTAGGACTGATGATAACCCTAACCCTAACCCTAACACTATCCTAGGGTTTATGTTAACCCTAACCCTAACACTATCCTAGGGCTGATGCTTACCCTAACCCTAACCCTAACACTATCCTAGGGCGGATGCTAACCCTAACCCTAACCCTAACACTATCCTAGGGCTGATGCTAACCCTAACCCTAACACTATCCTAGGGCTGATGCTAACCCTAACCCTAACACTATCCTAGGCCTGATGATAACCCTAACCCTAACACTATCCTAGGGCTGATGCTAACCCTATCCCTAACACTATCCTAGGGCTGATGCTAACCCTAACCCTAACCCTAACACTATCCTAGGCCTGATGCTAACCCTAACCCTAACCCTAACACTATCCTAGGGCTGATGCTAAACTTAACCCTAACCCTAACACTGTCCTTGGGCTGATTCTATCCGTAACCCTAACACTATCCTAGGCCTGATGCTAACCCTAAGCCTTACCCTAACACTATCCTAGGGCTGATGCTAAACATAACCATAACCCTAACACTATCCTAGGACTGATGCTAACCTTAACCCTAACCCTAACACTATCCTAGGGCTGATGCTAGCCCTAACCCTAACACTATCCTAGGCCTGATGCTAACCCTAACCCTAACACTATCCTAGGGCTGATGCTAACCCTAACCCTAACTCTCACACTATCCTAGGCCTGATGCTAACCAAATCCCTAATCCTAACACTCTCCTAGGGCTGAGGCTAACTTTAACCGTAACACTATCCTAGGGCTGATGCTAACCCTAACCCTAACCCAAACACTATCCTAGGGTTGATGCTAACCCTAACCCTAACACTATCCTAGGGCTGATGCTAACCCTAACCCTAACCCTAACACTATCCTAGGGCTGATGCTAACCCTAACCCTAACAATATCCTTGGGCTGATGCTAACCCTAACCCTAACCCTAACACTATCCTAGGGCAGATGCTAACCCTAACGCTAACCCTAACACTATCCTTTAACTGATGCTAACACTAACCCTAACCCTAACACTATCCTAGGCCTGATGCTAACCCTAACCCTAACCCTAACACTATCCTAGGGCTGATGCTAACCCTAACCCTAACACTATCCTAGGGCTGATGCTAACCCTAACCCTAACCCTAACACTATCCTAGGGCTGATGCTAACCCTAACGCTAACCCTAACACTATCCTTGAACTGATGCTAACCCTAACCCTAACCCTAACACTATCCTAGGCCTGATGATAACCCTAACCCTAACCCTAACACTATCCTAGGGTTTATGTTAACCCTAACCCTAACACTATCCTAGGGCTGATGCTAACCCTAACGCTAACCCTAACACTATCCTTGAACTGATGCTAACCCTAACCCTAACCCTAACACTATCCTAGGCCTGATGATAACCCTAACCCTAACCCTAACACTATCCTAGGGCTCATGCTAACCCTAACCCTAACTCTAACACTATCTTAGGGCTGAGGCTAACCCTAATCCTAACACTATCCTAGGGCTGATGCTAACCCTAACCCTAACACTATCCTAGGGCTGATGCTAACCCTAACCCTATCCCTAACACTATCCTTGGGCTGATGGTAACCCTAACCCTAACCCTAACACTATCCTAGGGCTGATGCTAAACTTAACCCTAACCCTAACACTATCCTTGGGCTGATTCTAACCGTAACCCTAACACTATCCTAGGCCTGATGCTAACCCTAACCCTTACCCTAACACTATCCTAGGGCTGATGCTAAACCTAACGATAACCCTAACACTACCCTAGGGCTGATGCTAACCCTAACACTAACCCTAACACTATCCTAGGGGTGATGCTAACCCTAACCCTAACACTATCCTAGGCCTGATGCTAACCCTAACCCTAACACTATCCTAGGGCTGATGCTAACCCTAACCCTAACCCTCACACTATCCTAGGCCTGATGCTAACCCTATCCATAACCCTAACTCTCTCCTAGGGCTGAGGCTAACTCTAACACTAACACTATCCTAGGGCTGATGCTAACCCTAAACCTAACCCTAACACTATCCTAGGGTTGATGCTAACCCTAACCCTAACACTATCCTAGGACTGATGCTAACCCTAACCCTAACCCTAACACTATCCTAGGGCTGATGCTAACCCTAACCCTAACACTATCCTTGGCCTGATGCTAACCCTAACCCTAACCCTAACACTATCCTAGGGCTGATGCTAACCCTAACCCTAACACTATCCTTGGGCTGATGCTAACCCTAAACCTAACCCTAACACTATCCTAGGGCAGATGCTAACCCTAACGCTAACCCTAACACTATCCTTGAACTGATGCTAACCCTAACCCTAACCCTAACACTATCCTAGGCCTGATGATAACCCTAACCCTAACCCTAACACTATCCTAGGGTTTATGTTAACCCTAACAATAACACTATCCTAGGGCTGATGCTAACCCTAACCCTAACCCTAACACTATCCTAGAGCTGATGCTAACCCTAACCCTAACCCTAATACTATCCTAGGGCTGATGCTAACCCTAACCCTAACACGATCCTAGGCCTGATGCTAACCCTAACCCTAACCCTAACACTATCCCAGGGTTTATGTTAACCCTAACCCTAACACTATCCTAGGGCTGATGCTAACCCTAACCCTAACCCTAACACTATCCTAGAGCTGATGCTAACCCTAACCCTAACCCTAATACTATCCTAGGGCTGATGCTAACCCTAACCCTAACCCTAACACTATCCTAGGTCTGATGCTAACCCTAACACTAACACTATCCTAGGGCTGATGCTAACCCTCGCCCTACCCCTAACACTATCCTAGGGCTGATGCTAACCCTAACCCTAACGCTAACACTATCCTAGGGCTGAGGCTAACCTAACCCTAACACTATACTACGGCTGATGCTAACCCTAACCCTAACCCTAACACTATCCTAAGCCTGATGGTAACCCTAACACTAACACTATCCTAAGCCTGGTGCTAACCCTAACTCTAACCCTAACAGTATCCTAGGGCTGATGCTAACCCTAACCCTAATAATATCCTAGGGCTGATGCTAACACTAACGCTAACCCTAACACTATCCTAGGGCTGATGCTAACCCGAACCCTAACCCTATCACTATCCTAGGGCTGATGTTAACCCTAACCCTAACACTATCCTAGGCCTGATGAGAACCCTAACCCTAACCCTAACACTATCCTAGGGCTGATGCTAACCCTAACCCTAACACTATCCTAGGCCTGATGCTAACCCTAACCCTAACCCTAACACTATCCTAGGGCTGATGCTAACCCTAACCCTAACCCTAACACTATGCTAGGGCTGATGCTAAGCCTAACCCTAACACTATCTTAGGCCTGATGATAACCCTAACCCTAACACTAACACTATCCTAGGCCTGATGCTAACCCTAACCCTAACCCTAACACTATCCTAGGGCTGATGCTAACCCTAACCCTAACCTTAACACTATCCTAGGGCTGATTCTAACCCTAACGTTAACCCTAACACTATCCTTGAACTTATGCTAACCCTAACCAAAACCCTATCACTATCCTAGGCCTGATGATAACCCTAACCCTAACCCTAACACTATCCTAGGGCTGATGCTAACCCTAACCCTAACACTATCCTAGGCCTGATGCTAACACTAACCCTAACCCTAACACTATCCTAGGGTTTATGTTAACCCTAACCCTAACACTATCTTAGGGCTGATGCTAACCCTAACCCTAACCCTAACACTATCCTAGGGCTGATTCTAACCCTAACGCTAAACCTAACACTATCCTTGAACTTATGCTAACCCTAACCCTAACCCTAACACTATCCTAGGGCTGATGCTAACCCTAACCCTAACACTATCCTAGGCCTGATGCTAACACTAACCCTAACCCTAACACTATCCTAGGGTTTATGTTAACCCTAACCCTAACACTGTCTTAGGGCTGATGATAACCCTAACCCTAACCCTAACACTATCCTAGGGCTGATTCTAACCCTAACGCTAAACCTAACACGATCCTTGAACTTATGCTAACCCTAACCCTAACCCTAACACTATCCTAGGCCTGATGATAACCCTAACCCTGACCCCAACACTATCCTAGGGTTTATGTTAACCCTAACCCTAACACTATCATAGGCCTGATGGTAACCCTAATCCTAACCCTAACACTATCCAAGGGCTGATGCTAAACTTAACCCTAACCCTAACACTATCCTTGGGCTGATTCTAACCGTAACCCTAACACTATCCTAGGCCTGATGCTAACCCTAACCCTTACCCTAACACTATCCTAGGGCTGATGCTAAACCTAACCATAACCCTAACACTACCCTAGGGCTGATGCTACCCCTAACCTAACCCTAACACTATCCTAGGGGTGATGCTAACCATAACCCTAACACTATCCTAGGCCTGATGCTAACCCTAACCCTAACACTATCCTAGGGCTGATGCTAACCCTAACCCTAACCCTCACACTATCCTAGGCCTGATGCTAACCCTATCCATAACACTAACACTCTCCTAGGGCTGAGGCTAACTCTAACCCTAACACTATCCTAGGGCTGATGCTAACCCTAACCCTAACCCAAACACTATCCTAGGGTTGATGCTAACCCTAACCCTAACACTATCCTAGGACTGATGCTAACCCTAACCCTAACCCTAACACTATCCTAGGGCTGATGCTAACCCTAACCCTAACACTATCCTTGGGCTGATGCTAACCCTAACCCTAACCCAAACACTATCCTAGGGCAGATGCTAACCCTAACTCTAACCCTAACACTATCCTTGAACTGATGCTAACCCTAACCCTAACCCTAACACTATCCTAGGCCTGATGATAACCCTAACCCTAACCCTAACAGTATCCTAGGGTTTATGTTAACCCTAACCCTAACACTATCCTAGGGCTGATGGTAACCCTAATCCTAACCCTAACACTATCCTAGGGCTGATGCTAAACTTAACCCTAACCCTAACACTATCCTTGGGCTGATTCTAACCGTAACCCTAACACTATCCTAGGCCTGATGCTAACCCTAACCCTTACCCTAACACTATCCTAGGGCTGATGCTAAACCTAACCATAACCCTAACACTACCCTAGGGCTGATGCTACCCCTAACCTAACCCTAACACTATCCTAGGGGTGATGCTAACCATAACCCTAACACTATCCTAGGCCTGATGCTAACCCTAACCCTAACACTATCCTAGGGCTGATGCTAACCCTAACCCTAACCCTCACACTATCCTAGGCCTGATGCTAACCCTATCCATATCCCTAACACTCTCCTAGGGCTGAGGCTAACTCTAACCCTAACACTATCCTAGGGCTGATGCTAACCCTAACCCTAACCGAAACACTATCCTAGGGTTGATGCTAACCCTAACCCTAACACTATCCTAGGACTGATGCTAACCCTAACCCTAACCCTAACACTATCCTAGGGCTGATGCTAACCCTAACCCTAACACTATCCTTGGGCTGATGCTAACCCTAACCCTAACCCAAACACTATACTAGGGCAGATGCTAACCCTAACTCTAACCCTAACACTATCCTTGAACTGATGCTAACCCTAACCCTAACCCTAACACTATCCTAGGCCTGATGATAACCTTAACACTAACCCTAACAGTATCCTAGGGTTTATGTTAACCCTAACCCTAACACTATCCTAGGGCTGATGCTAACCCTAACCCTAACCCTAACACTATCCTAGGGCTCATGCTAACCCTAACACTAACACTATCCTAGGGCTGATGCTAACCCTAACCCTAACCCTAACTCTATCCTAGGGCTGATGCTAACCCTAACCCTAACGCTAACACTATCCTAGGGCTGAGGCTAACCCTAACCCTAACACTATCCTAAGGCTGATGGTAACCCTAACACTAACACTATCCTAAGCCTGGTGCTAACCCTAACTCTAACCCTAACAGTATCCTAGGGCTGATGATAACCCTAACTCTAATAATATCCTAGGGCTGATGCTAACACTAACCCTAACCCTAACACGATCCTAGGGCTGATGCTAACCCTAACCCTAACCCTAACACTATCCTAGGGCTGATGCTAACCCTAACCCTAACACTATCCTAGGCCTGATGCTAACCCTAACCCTAACCCTAACACTATCCTAGGGCTGATGCTAACCCTAACCCTAACACTATCCTAGGGCTGATGCTAACCCTAACCCTAACCCTAACACTATCCTAGGGCGGATGCTAACCCTAACCCTAACCCTAACACTACCCTAGGGCTGATGCTAACCCTAACCCTAACTCTAACACTATCTTAGGGCTGAAGCTAACCCTAACACTAACACTATCCTACGGCTGATGCTAACCCTAACCTTAACCCTAACACTATCCTAGGGCTGATGCTAACCCTAACCCTGACATTATCCCAGGCCTGATGCTAACCCTAACCCTAACCCTAACACTATCCTAGGGATGATGCTAACCCTAACCCTAACACTATCCTAGGGCTGATGTTAACCCTAACCCTAACCCTAACACTATCCTTGGGCTGATGGTAACCCTAACCCTAACCCTAACACTATCCTAGGGCTGATGCTAAACTTAACCCTAACCCTAACACTATCCTTGGGCTGATTCTACCCGTAACCCTAACACTATCCTAGGGGTGATGCTAACCCTAACCCTAACACTATCCTAGGCGTGATGCTAACCCTAACCCTAACACTATCCTAGGGCTGATTCTAACCCTAACCCTAACCCTCACACTATCCTAGGCCTGATGCTAACCCTATCCATAACCCTAACACTCTCCTAGGGCTGAGGATAACTCTAACCCTAACACTATCCTAGGGCTGATGCTAACCCTAACCCTAACCCAAACACTATCCTAGGGTTGATGCTAACCCTAACCCTAACACTATCCTAGGGCTGATGCTAACCCTAACCCTAACCCTAACACTATCCTAGGGTTGATGCTAACCCTAACCCTAACACTATCCTGGGCCTGATGCTAACCCTAACCCTAACCCTAACACTATCCTAGGGCTGATGCTAACCCTAACACTAACACTATCCTAGGGCTGATGCTAACCCTAACACTAACACTATCCTAGGGCTGATGCTAACCCTCACCCTACGCCTAACGCTATCCTAGGGCTGATGCTAACCCTAACCCTAACGCTAACACTATCCTAGGGCTGATGCTAACCATAACACTAACACTATCCTAGGGCTGATGCTAACCCTAACCCTAACCATAACACTATCCTAGGGCTGATGCTAACTGTAACCCTAACTCTAACACTATCTTAGTGCTGAGGCTAACCCTAACCCTAACACTATCCTACGGCTGATGCTAACCCTAACCTTAACCCTAACACTATCCTAGGGCTGATGCTAACCCTAACCCTGACACTATCCTAGGCCTGATGCTAACCCTAACCCTAACCCTAACACTATCCTAGGGCTGATGCTAACCCTAACCCTAACACTATCCTAGGGCTGATGCTAACCCTAACCCTAACACTATCCTAGGCCTGATGATAACCCTAACCCTAACCCTAACACTATCCTGGCGCTGATGCTAACCCTATCCCTAACACTATCCTAGGGCTGATGCTAACCCTAACCCTAACCATAACACTATCCTAGGCCTGATGCTAACCCTAACCCTAACCCTAACACTATCCTAGGGCTGATGCTAAACTTAACCCTAACCCTAACACTGTCCTTGGGCTGATTCTATCCGTAACCCTAACACTATCCTAGGCCTGATGCTAACCCTAAGCCTTACCCTAACACTATCCTAGGGCTGATGCTAAACCTATCCATAACCCTAACACTATCCTAGGACTGATGCTAACCTTAACCCTAACCCTAACACTATCCTAGGGCTGATGCTAGCCCTAACCCTAACACTATCCTAGGCCTGATGCTAACCCTAACCCTAACACTATCCTAGGGCTGATGCTAACCCTAACCCTAACTCTGACACTATCCTAGACCTGATGCAAACCAAATCCCTAATCCTAACACTCTCCTAGGGCTGAGGCTAACTCTAACCGTAACACTATCCTAGGGCTGATGCAAACCCTAACCCTAACCCAAACACTATCCTAGGGTTGATTCTAACCCTAACCCTAACACTATCCTAGGGCTGATGCTAACCCTAACCCTAACCCTAACACTATCCTAGGGCTGATGCTAACCCTAACCCTAACAATATCCTTGGGCTGATGCTAACCCTAACCCTAACCCTAACACTATCCTAGGGCAGATGCTAACCCTAACGCTAACCCTAACACTATCCTTTAACTGATGCTAACACTAACCCTAACCCTAACACTATCCTAGGGCTGATGCTAACCCTAACCCTAACCCTAACACTATCCTAGGGCTGATGCTAACCCTAACCCTAACACTATACTAGGGCTGATGTTAACCCTAACCCTAACCCTAACATTATCCCAGGGCTGATGCTAACCCTAACCCTAACGCTAACACTATCCTAGGGCTGAGGCTAACCCTAACCCTAACACTATCCTAAGGCTGATGGTAACCCTAACACTAACACTATCCTAAGCCTGGTGCTAACCCTAACTCTAACCCTAACAGTATCCTAGGGCTGATGCTAACCCTAACTCTAATAATATCCTAGGGCTGATGCTAACACTAACCCTAACCCTAACACGATCCTAGGGCTGATGCTAACCCTAACCCTAATAATATCCTAGGGCTGATGCTAACACTAACGCTAACCCTAACACTATCCTAGGGCTGATGCTAACCCGAACCCTAACCCTATCACTATCCTAGGGCTGATGCTAACCCTAACCCTAACACTATCCTAGGCCTGATGAGAACCCTAACCCTAACCCTAACACTATCCTAGGGCTGATGCTAACCCTAACCCTAACACTATCCTAGGCCTGATGCTAACCCTAACCCTAACCCTAACACTATGCTAGGGCTGATGCTAACCCTAACCCTAACCCTAACACTATCCTAGGGCTGATGCTAAGCCTAACCCTAACACTATCATAGGCCTGATGATAACCCTAACCCTAACACTAACACTATCCTAGGCCTGATGCTAACCCTAACCCTAACCCTAACACTATCCTAGGGCTGATGCTAACCCTAACCCTAACCCTAACACTATCCTAGGGCTGATTCTAACCCTAACGTTAACCCTAACACTATCCTTGAACTTATGCTAACCCTAACCCTAACCCTATCACTATCCTAGGCCTGATGATAACCCTAACCCTAACCCTAACACTATCCTAGGGCTGATGCTAACCCTAACCCTAACACTATCCTAGGCCTGATGCTAACCCTAACCCTAACCCTAACACTATCCTAGGGTTTATGTTAACCCTAACCCTAACACTATCTTAGGGCTGATGCTAACCCTAACCCTAACCCTAACACTATCCTAGGGCTGATTCTAACCCTAACGCTAAACCTAACACTATCCTTGAACTTATGCTAACCCTAACCCTAACCCTAACACTATCCTAGGCCTGATGATAACCCTAACCCTGACCCCAACACTATCCTAGGGTTTATGTTAACCCTAACCCTAACACTATCCTAGGGCTGATGGTAACCCTAATCCTAACCCTAACACTATCCTAGGGCTGATGCTAAACTTAACCCTAACCCTAACACTATCCTTGGGCTGATTCTAACCGTAACCCTAACACTATCCTAGGCCTGATGCTAACCCTAACCCTTACCCTAACACTATCCTAGGGCTGATGCTAAACCTAACCATAACCCTAACACTACCCTAGGGCTGATGCTACCCCTAACCTAACCCTAACACTATCCTAGGGGTGATGCTAACCATAACCCTAACACTATCCTAGGGCTGATGCTAACCCTAACCCTAACCCTCACACTATCCTAGGCCTGATGCTAACCCTATCCATAACCCTAACACTCTCCTAGGGCTGAGGCTAACTCTAACCCTAACACTATCCTAGGGCTGATGCTAACCCTAACCCTAACCGAAACAGTATCCTAGGGTTGATGCTAACCCTAACCCTAACACTATCCTAGGGCTGATGCTAACCCTAACCCTAACACTATCCTTGGGCTGATGCTAACCCTAACCCTAACCCAAACACTATCCTAGGGCAGATGCTAACCCTAACTCTAACCCTAACACTATCCTTGAACTGATGCTAACCCTAACCCTAACCCTAACACTATCCTAGGCCTGATGATAACCCTAACCCTAACCCTAACAGTATCCTAGGGTTTATGTTAACCCTAACCCTAACACTATCCTAGGGCTGATGCTAACCCTAACCCTAACCCTAACACTATCCTAGGGCTCATGCTAACCCTAACACTAACACTATCCTAGGGCTGATGCTAACCCTATCCCTAAACCTAACACTATCCTAGGGCGGATGCTAACCCTAACCCTAACCATAAAACTATCCTAGGGCTCATGCTAACCCTAACCCTAACTCTAACACTATCTTAGGGCTGAGGCTACCCCTAACCCTAACACTATCCTACGGCTGATGCTAACCCTAACCCTAACCCTAACACTATCCTAGGGCTGATGCTAACCCTAACGCTAACCCTAACACTATCCTTGAACTGATGCTAACCCTAACCCTAACCCTAACACTATCCTAGGCCTGATTATAACCCTAACCCTAACCCTAACACTATCCTAGGGCTGATGATAACCCTAGCCCTAACACTATCCTAGGGCTGATGCTAACCCTAACCCTAACCCTAACACTATCCTAGGGCTGATGCTAACCCTAACCCTAACACTAACCTAGGCCTGAAGATAACCGTAACCCTAACCCTGACACTATCCTAGGGCTGATGCTAACCCTAACCCTAACACTATCCTTGGGCTGATGCTAACCCTAACCCTAACCATAACACTATCCTGGGGCTGATGCTAACCCTAACCCTAACACTATCCTAGGGCTGATGCTAACCCTAACCATATCCCTAACATTATCCCAGGGCTGATGCTAACCCTAACCCTAACACTATCCTAGGGCTGATGCTAACCCTAACAATAACCCTAACATTATCCTAGGGCTGATGCTAACCCTAACCCTAACCCTAACTCTATCCTAGGGCTGATGCTAACCCTAACACTAACACTATCCTAGGGCTGATGCTAACCCTAACCCTACCCCTAACACTATCCTAGGGCTGATGCTAACCCTAACCCTAACGCTAACACTATCCTAGGGCTGAGGCTAACCCTAACCCTAACACTATCCTAAGGCTGATGGTAACCCTAACACTAACACTATCCTAAGCCTGGTGCTAACCCTAACTCTAACCCTAACAGTATCCTAGTGCTGATGATAACCCTAACTCTAATAATATCCTAGGGCTGATGCTAACACTAACCCTAACCCTAACACGATCCTAGGGCTGATGCTAACCCTAACCCTAACCCTAACACTATCCTAGGGCTGATGCTAACCCTAACCCTAACACTATCCTAGGCCTGATGCTAACCCTAACCCTAACCCTAACACTATCCTAGGGCTGATGCTAACCCTAACCCTAACACTATCCTAGGGCTGATGCTAACCCTAACCCTAACACTATCCTAGGGCTGATGCTAACCCTAACCCTAACCCTAACACTATCCTAGGGCGGATGCTAACCCTAACCCTAACCCTAACACTACCCTAGGGCTGATGCTAACCCTAACCCTAACTCTAACACTATCTTAGGGCTGAAGCTAACCCTAACCCTAACACTATCCTACGGCTGATGCTAACCCTAACCTTAACCCTAACACTATCCTAGGGCTGATGCTAACCCTAACCCTGACACTATCCCAGGCCTGATGCTAACCCTAACCCTAACCCTAACACTATTCTAGGGATGATGCTAACCCTAACCCTAACACTATCCTAGGGCTGATGTTAACCCTAACCCTAACCCTAACACTATCCTTGGGCTGATGGTAACCCTAACCCTAACCCTAACACTATCCTAGGGCTGATGCTAAACTTAACCCTAACCCTAACACTATCCTTGGGCTGATTCTACCCGTAACCCTAACACTATCCTAGGCCTGATGCTAACCCTAACCCTTACCCTAACACTATCCTAGGGCTGATGCTAAACCTAACCATAACCCTAACACTATCCTAGGGCGGATGCTAACCCTAACCCTAACCCTAACACTATCCTAGGGGTGATGCTAACCCTAACCCTAACACTATCCTAGGCGTGATGCTAACCCTAACCCTAACACTATCCTAGGGCTGATTCTAACCCTAACCCTAACCCTCACACTATCCTAGGCCTGATGCTAACCCTATCCATAACCCTAACACTCTCCTAGGGCTGAGGCTAACTCTAACCCTAACACTATCCTAGGGCTGATGCTAACCCTAACCCTAACCCAAACACTATCCTAGGGTTGATGCTAACCCTAACCCTAACACTATCCTAGGGCTGATGCTAACCCTAACCCTAACCCTAACACTATCCTAGGGTTGATGCTAACCCTAACCCTAACACTATCCTGGGCCTGATGCTAACCCTAACCCTAACCCTAACACTATCCTAGGGCTGATGCTAACCCTAACCCTAACACTATCCTTGGGCTGATGCTAACCCTAACCCTAACCCTAACACTATCCTAGGGCAGATGCTAACCCTAACGCTAACCCTAACACTATCCTTGAACTGATGCTAACCCTAACCCTAACCCTAACACTATCCTAGGCCTGATGATAACCCTAACCCTAACACTAACACTATCCTAGGGTTTATGTTAACCCTAACCCTAACACTATCCTAGGGCTGATGCTAACCCTAACCGTAACCCTAACACTATCCGAGGGCTGATGCTAACCCTAACACTAACACTATCCTAGGGCGGATGCTAACCCTAACCCTAACCATAACACTTTCCTAGGGCTCATGCTAACCCTAACCCTAACTCTAACACTATCTTAGGGCTGAGGCTAACCCTAACCCTAAAACTATCCTACGGCTGATGCTAACCCTAACCCTAACCCTAACACTATCCTAGGGCTGATGCTAACCCTAACCCTAACACTATCCTAGGCCTGATGATAACCCTAACCCTAACCCTAACACTATCCTAGGGCTGATGCTAACCCTAACACTAACACTATCCTAGGGCTGATGCTAACCCTAACACTAACACTATCCTAGGGCTGATGCTAACCCTCACCCTACGCCTAACACTATCCTAGGGCTGATGCTAACCCTAACCCTAACGCTAACACTATCCTAGGGCTGAGGCTAACCCTAACCCTAACACTATCCTACGGCTGATGCTAACCCTAACGCTAACCCTAACACTATCCTAAGGCTGATGGTAACCCTAACACTAACACTATCCTAAGCCTGGTGCTAACCCTAACTCTAACCCCAACAGTATCCTAGGGCTGATGCTAACCCTAACCCTAATGATATCCTAGGGCTGATGCTAACCCTAACCCTAACCCTAACACTATCCTAGGGCTGATGCTAACCCTAACCCTAGCACTATCCTAGGCCTGATGATAACCGTAACCCTAACCCTAACACTATCCTAGGGATGATGCTAACCGTAACCCTAACACTATCCTAGGGCTGATGCTAACCCTAACCCTAACACTATCATAGGCCTGATGATAACCCTAACCCTAACCCTAACACTATCCTAGGGCTGATGCTAACCCTAACCCTAACACTATCCTAGGCCTGATGCTAACCCTAACCCTAACCCTAACACTATCCTAGGGCTGATGCCAACCCTAACCCTAACCCTAACACTATCCTAGGGCTGATGCTAACCCTAACCCTAGCACTATCCTAGGCCTGATGATAACCCTAACCCTAACCCTAACACTATCCTAAGGCTGATGCTAACCCTAACCCTAACACTATCCTAGGCCTGATGCTAACCCTAACCCTAACCCTAACACTATCCTAGGGCTGATGCTAACCGTAACCCTAACACTATCCTAGGGCTGATGCTAACCCTAACCCTAACACTATCATAGGCCTGATGATAACCCTAACCCTAACCCTAACACTATCCTAGGGTTTATGTTAACCCTAACCCTAACACTATCCTAGGGCTGATGCTAACCCTAACCCTAACCCTAACACTATCCTAGGGCTGATTCTAACCCTAACGCTAACCCTAACACTATCCTTGAACTTATGCTAACCCTAACCCTAACCCTAACACTATCCTAGGACTGATGATAACCCTAACCCTAACCCTAACACTATCCTAGGGTTGATGCTAACCCTAACCCTAACACTATCCTGGGCCTGATGCTAACCCTAACCCTAACCCTAACACTATCCTAGGGCTGATGTATAACCCTAACCCTAACACTATCCTTGGGCTGATGCTAACCCTAACCCTAACCCTAACACTATCCTTGAACTGATGCTAACCCTAACCCTAACCCTATCACTATCCTAGGCCTGATGATAACCCTAACCCTAACCCTAACACTATCCTAGGGTTTATGTTAACCCTAACCCTAACACTATCCTAGGGCTGATGCTAACCCTAACCGTAACCCTAACACTATCCTAGGGCTGATGCTAACCCTAACACTAACACTATCCTAGGGCGGATGCTAACCCTAACCCTAACCATAACACTTTCCTAGGGCTCATGCTAACCCTAACCCTAACTCTAACACTATCTTAGGGCTGAGGCTAACCCTAACCGTAACACTATCCTACGGCTGATGCTAACCCTAACCCTAACCCTAACACTATCCTATTGCTGATGCTAACCCTAACCCTAACACTATCCTAGGCCTGATGATAACCCTAACCCTAACCCTAACACTATCCTAGGGCTGATGCTAACCCTAACACTAACACTATCCTAGGGCTGATGCTAACCCTAACACTAACACTATCCTAGGGCTGATGCTAACCCTCACCCTACGCCTAACACTACCCTAGGGCTGATGCTAACCCTAACCCTAACCCTAACTCTATCCTAGGGCTGATGCTAACCCTAACCCTAACACTATCCTAGGGCTGATGCTAACCCTAACCCTACCCCTAACACTATCCTAGGGCTGATGCTAACCCTAACCCTAACGCTAACACTATCCTAGGGCTGAGGCTAACCCTAACCCTAACACTATCCTAAGGCTGATGGTAACCCTAACACTAACACTATCCTAAGCCTGGTGCTAACCCTAACTCTAACCCTAACAGTATCCTAGTGCTGATGATAACCCTAACTCTAATAATATCCTAGGGCTGATGCTAACACTAACCCTAACCCTAACACGATCCTAGGGCTGATGCTAACCCTAACCCTAACCCTAACACTATCCTAGGGCTGATGCTAACCCTAACCCTAACACTATCCTAGGCCTGATGCTAACCCTAACCCTAACCCTAACACTATCCTAGGGCTGATGCTAACCCTAACCCTAACACTATCCTAGGGCTGATGCTAACCCTAACCCTAACACTATCCTAGGGCTGATGCTAACCCTAACCCTAACCCTAACACTATCCTAGGGCGGATGCTAACCCTAACCCTAACCCTAACACTACCCTAGGGCTGATGCTAACCCTAACCCTAACTCTAACACTATCTTAGGGCTGAAGCTAACCCTAACCCTAACACTATCCTACGGCTGATGCTAACCCTAACCTTAACCCTAACACTATCCTAGGGCTGATGCTAACCCTAACCCTGACACTATCCCAGGCCTGATGCTAACCCTAACCCTAACCCTAACACTATTCTAGGGATGATGCTAACCCTAACCCTAACACTATCCTAGGGCTGATGTTAACCCTAACCCTAACCCTAACACTATCCTTGGGCTGATGGTAACCCTAACCCTAACCCTAACACTATCCTAGGGCTGATGCTAAACTTAACCCTAACCCTAACACTATCCTTGGGCTGATTCTACCCGTAACCCTAACACTATCCTAGGCCTGATGCTAACCCTAACCCTTACCCTAACACTATCCTAGGGCTGATGCTAAACCTAACCATAACCCTAACACTATCCTAGGGCGGATGCTAACCCTAACCCTAACCCTAACACTATCCTAGGGGTGATGCTAACCCTAACCCTAACACTATCCTAGGCGTGATGCTAACCCTAACCCTAACACTATCCTAGGGCTGATTCTAACCCTAACCCTAACCCTCACACTATCCTAGGCCTGATGCTAACCCTATCCATAACCCTAACACTCTCCTAGGGCTGAGGCTAACTCTAACCCTAACACTATCCTAGGGCTGATGCTAACCCTAACCCTAACCCAAACACTATCCTAGGGTTGATGCTAACCCTAACCCTAACACTATCCTAGGGCTGATGCTAACCCTAACCCTAACCCTAACACTATCCTAGGGTTGATGCTAACCCTAACCCTAACACTATCCTGGGCCTGATGCTAACCCTAACCCTAACCCTAACACTATCCTAGGGCTGATGCTAACCCTAACCCTAACACTATCCTTGGGCTGATGCTAACCCTAACCCTAACCCTAACACTATCCTAGGGCAGATGCTAACCCTAACGCTAACCCTAACACTATCCTTGAACTGATGCTAACCCTAACCCTAACCCTAACACTATCCTAGGCCTGATGATAACCCTAACCCTAACACTAACACTATCCTAGGGTTTATGTTAACCCTAACCCTAACACTATCCTAGGGCTGATGCTAACCCTAACCGTAACCCTAACACTATCCGAGGGCTGATGCTAACCCTAACACTAACACTATCCTAGGGCGGATGCTAACCCTAACCCTAACCATAACACTTTCCTAGGGCTCATGCTAACCCTAACCCTAACTCTAACACTATCTTAGGGCTGAGGCTAACCCTAACCCTAACACTATCCTACGGCTGATGCTAACCCTAACCCTAACCCTAACACTATCCTAGGGCTGATGCTAACCCTAACCCTAACACTATCCTAGGCCTGATGATAACCCTAACCCTAACCCTAACACTATCCTAGGGCTGATGCTAACCCTAACACTAACACTATCCTAGGGCTGATGCTAACCCTAACACTAACACTATCCTAGGGCTGATGCTAACCCTCACCCTACGCCTAACACTATCCTAGGGCTGATGCTAACCCTAACCCTAACGCTAACACTATCCTAGGGCTGAGGCTAACCCTAACCCTTACACTATCCTACGGCTGATGCTAACCCTAACGCTAACCCTAACACTATCCTAAGGCTGATGGTAACCCTAACACTAACACTATCCTAAGCCTGGTGCTAACCCTAACTCTAACCCCAACAGTATCCTAGGGCTGATGCTAACCCTAACCCTAATGATATCCTAGGGCTGATGCTAACCCTAACCCTAACCCTAACACTATCCTAGGGCTGATGCTAACCCTAACCCTAGCACTATCCTAGGCCTGATGATAACCGTAACCCTAACCCTAACACTATCCTAGGGATGATGCTAACCGTAACCCTAACACTATCCTAGGGCTGATGCTAACCCTAACCCTAACACTATCATAGGCCTGATGATAACCCTAACCCTAACCCTAACACTATCCTAGGGCTGATGCTAACCCTAACCCTAACACTATCCTAGGCCTGATGCTAACCCTAACCCTAACCCTAACACTATCCTAGGGCTGATGCTAACCCTAACCCTAACCCTAACACTATCCTAGGGCTGATGCTAACCCTAACCCTAGCACTATCCTAGGCCTGATGCTAACCCTAACCCTAACGCTAACACTATCCTAGGGCTGAGGCTAACCCTAACCCTAACACTATCCTAGGGCTGATGCTAACCCTAACCCTAACCCTAACACTATCCTAGGGCTGATGCTAACCCTAACCCTAACACTATCCTTGGGCTGATGCTAACCCTAACCCTAACCCAAACACTATCCTAGGGCAGATGCTAACCCTAACTCTAACCCTAACACTATCCTTGAACTGATGCTAACCCTAACCCTAACCCTAACACTATCCTAGGCCTGATGATAACCCTAACCCTAACCCTAACAGTATCCTAGGGTTTATGTTAACCCTAACCCTAACACTATCCTAGGGCTGATGGTAACCCTAATCCTAACCCTAACACTATCCTAGGACTGATGCTAAACTTAACCCTAACCCTAACACTATCCTTGGGCTGATTCTAACCGTAACCCTAACACTATCCTAGGCCTGATGCTAACCCTAACCCTTACCCTAACACTATCCTAGGGCTGATGCTAAACCTAACCATAACCCTAACACTACCCTAGGGCTGATGCTACCCCTAACCTAACCCTAACACTATCCTAGGGGTGATGCTAACCATAACCCTAACACTATCCTAGGCCTGATGCTAACCCTAACCCTAACACTATCCTAGGGCTGATGCTAACCCTAACCCTAACCCTCACACTATCCTAGGCCTGATGCTAACCCTATCCATAACCCTAACACTCTCCTAGGGCTGAGGCTAACTCTAACCCTAACACTATCCTAGGGCTGATGCTAACCCTAACCCTAACCGAAACACTATCCTAGGGTTGATGCTAACCCTAACCCTAACACTATCCTAGGACTGATGCTAACCCTAACCCTAACCCTAACACTATCCTAGGGCTGATGCTAACCCTAACCCTAACACTATCCTTGGGCTGATGCTAACCCTAACCCTAACCCAAACACTATACTAGGGCAGATGCTAACCCTAACTCTAACCCTAACACTATCCTTGAACTGATGCTAACACTAACCCTAACCCTAACACTATCCTAGGCCTGATGATAACCTTAACACTAACCCTAACAGTATCCTAGGGTTTATGTTAACCCTAACCCTAACACTATCCTAGGGCTGATGCTAACCCTAACCCTAACCCTAACACTATCCTAGGGCTCATGCTAACCCTAACACTAACACTATCCTAGGGCTGATGCTAACCCTAACCCTAACCCTAACTCTATCCTAGGGCTGATGCTAACCCTAACCCTAACGCTAACACTATCCTAGGGCTGAGGCTAACCCTAACCCTAACACTATCCTAAGGCTGATGGTAACCCTAACACTAACACTATCCTAAGCCTGGTGCTAACCCTAACTCTAACCCTAACAGTATCCTAGGGCTGATGATAACCCTAACTCTAATAATATCCTAGGGCTGATGCTAACACTAACCCTAACCCTAACACGATCCTAGGGCTGATGCTAACCCTAACCCTAACCCTAACACTATCCTAGGGCTGATGCTAACCCTAACCCTAACACTATCCTAGGCCTGATGCTAACCCTAACCCTAACCCTAACACTATCCTAGGGCTGATGCTAACCCTAACCCTAACACTATCCTAGGGCTGATGCTAACCCTAACCCTAACCCTAACACTATCCTAGGGCGGATGCTAACCCTAACCCTAACCCTAACACTACCCTAGGGCTGATGCTAACCCTAACCCTAACTCTAACACTATCTTAGGGCTGAAGCTAACCCTAACACTAACACTATCCTACGGCTGATGCTAACCCTAACCTTAACCCTAACACTATCCTAGGGCTGATGCTAACCCTAACCCTGACATTATCCCAGGCCTGATGCTAACCCTAACCCTAACCCTAACACTATCCTAGGGATGATGCTAACCCTAACCCTAACACTATCCTAGGGCTGATGTTAACCCTAACCCTAACCCTAACACTATCCTTGGGCTGATGGTAACCCTAACCCTAACCCTAACACTATCCTAGGGCTGATGCTAAACTTAACCCTAACCCTAACACTATCCTTGGGCTGATTCTACCCGTAACCCTAACACTATCCTAGGGGTGATGCTAACCCTAACCCTAACACTATCCTAGGCGTGATGCTAACCCTAACCCTAACACTATCCTAGGGCTGATTCTAACCCTAACCCTAACCCTCACACTATCCTAGGCCTGATGCTAACCCTATCCATAACCCTAACACTCTCCTAGGGCTGAGGATAACTCTAACCCTAACACTATCCTAGGGCTGATGCTAACCCTAACCCTAACCCAAACACTATCCTAGGGTTGATGCTAACCCTAACCCTAACACTATCCTAGGGCTGATGCTAACCCTAACCCTAACCCTAACACTATCCTAGGGTTGATGCTAACCCTAACCCTAACACTATCCTGGGCCTGATGCTAACCCTAACCCTAACCCTAACACTATCCTAGGGCTGATGCTAACCCTAACACTAACACTATCCTAGGGCTGATGCTAACCCTAACACTAACACTATCCTAGGGCTGATGCTAACCCTCACCCTACGCCTAACACTATCCTAGGGCTGATGCTAACCCTAACCCTAACGCTAACACTATCCTAGGGCTGATGCTAACCATAACACTAACACTATCCTAGGGCTGATGCTAACCCTAACCCTAACCATAACACTATCCTAGGGCTGATGCTAACTGTAACCCTAACTCTAACACTATCTTAGTGCTGAGGCTAACCCTAACCCTAACACTATCCTACGGCTGATGCTAACCCTAACCTTAACCCTAACACTATCCTAGGGCTGATGCTAACCCTAACCCTGACACTATCCTAGGCCTGATGCTAACCCTAACCCTAACCCTAACACTATCCTAGGGCTGATGCTAACCCTAACCCTAACACTATCCTAGGGCTGATGCTAACCCTAACCCTAACACTATCCTAGGCCTGATGATAACCCTAACCCTAACCCTAACACTATCCTGGCGCTGATGCTAACCCTATCCCTAACACTATCCTAGGGCTGATGCTAACCCTAACCCTAACCCTAACCATAACACTATCCTAGGCCTGATGCTAACCCTAACCCTAACCCTAACACTATCCTAGGGCTGATGCTAAACTTAACCCTAACCCTAACACTGTCCTTGGGCTGATTCTATCCGTAACCCTAACACTATCCTAGGCCTGATGCTAACCCTAAGCCTTACCCTAACACTATCCTAGGGCTGATGCTAAACCTATCCATAACCCTAACACTATCCTAGGACTGATGCTAACCTTAACCCTAACCCTAACACTATCCTAGGGCTGATGCTAGCCCTAACCCTAACACTATCCTAGGCCTGATGCTAACCCTAACCCTAACACTATCCTAGGGCTGATGCTAACCCTAACCCTAACTCTGACACTATCCTAGACCTGATGCAAACCAAATCCCTAATCCTAACACTCTCCTAGGGCTGAGGCTAACTCTAACCGTAACACTATCCTAGGGCTGATGCAAACCCTAACCCTAACCCAAACACTATCCTAGGGTTGATTCTAACCCTAACCCTAACACTATCCTAGGGCTGATGCTAACCCTAACCCTAACCCTAACACTATCCTAGGGCTGATGCTAACCCTAACCCTAACAATATCCTTGGGCTGATGCTAACCCTAACCCTAACCCTAACACTATCCTAGGGCAGATGCTAACCCTAACGCTAACCCTAACACTATCCTTTAACTGATGCTAACACTAACCCTAACCCTAACACTATCCTAGGGCTGATGCTAACCCTAACCCTAACCCTAACACTATCCTAGGGCTGATGCTAACCCTAACCCTAACACTATACTAGGGCTGATGTTAACCCTAACCCTAACCCTAACATTATCCCAGGGCTGATGCTAACACTAACCCTAACGCTAACACTATCCTAGGGCTGAGGCTAACCCTAACCCTAACACTATCCTAAGGCTGATGGTAACCCTAACACTAACACTATCCTAAGCCTGGTGCTAACCCTAACTCTAACCCTAACAGTATCCTAGGGCTGATGCTAACCCTAACTCTAATAATATCCTAGGGCTGATGCTAACACTAACCCTAACCCTAACACGATCCTAGGGCTGATGCTAACCCTAACCCTAATAATATCCTAGGGCTGATGCTAACACTAACGCTAACCCTAACACTATCCTAGGGCTGATGCTAACCCGAACCCTAACCCTATCACTATCCTAGGGCTGATGCTAACCCTAACCCTAACACTATCCTAGGCCTGATGAGAACCCTAACCCTAACCCTAACACTATCCTAGGGCTGATGCTAACCCTAACCCTAACACTATCCTAGGCCTGATGCTAACCCTAACCCTAACCCTAACACTATGCTAGGGCTGATGCTAACCCTAACCCTAACCCTAACACTATCCTAGGGCTGATGCTAAGCCTAACCCTAACACTATCATAGGCCTGATGATAACCCTAACCCTAACACTAACACTATCCTAGGCCTGATGCTAACCCTAACCCTAACCCTAACACTATCCTAGGGCTGATGCTAACCCTAACCCTAACCCTAACACTATCCTAGGGCTGATTCTAACCCTAACGTTAACCCTAACACTATCCTTGAACTTATGCTAACCCTAACCCTAACCCTATCACTATCCTAGGCCTGATGATAACCCTAACCCTAACCCTAACACTATCCTAGGGCTGATGCTAACCCTAACCCTAACACTATCCTAGGCCTGATGCTAACCCTAACCCTAACCCTAACACTATCCTAGGGTTTATGTTAACCCTAACCCTAACACTATCTTAGGGCTGATGCTAACCCTAACCCTAACCCTAACACTATCCTAGGGCTGATTCTAACCCTAACGCTAAACCTAACACTATCCTTGAACTTATGCTAACCCTAACCCTAACCCTAACACTATCCTAGGCCTGATGATAACCCTAACCCTGACCCCAACACTATCCTAGGGTTTATGTTAACCCTAACCCTAACACTATCCTAGGGCTGATGGTAACCCTAATCCTAACCCTAACACTATCCTAGGGCTGATGCTAAACTTAACCCTAACCCTAACACTATCCTTGGGCTGATTCTAACCGTAACCCTAACACTATCCTAGGCCTGATGCTAACCCTAACCCTTACCCTAACACTATCCTAGGGCTGATGCTAAACCTAACCATAACCCTAACACTACCCTAGGGCTGATGCTACCCCTAACCTAACCCTAACACTATCCTAGGGGTGATGCTAACCATAACCCTAACACTATCCTAGGGCTGATGCTAACCCTAACCCTAACCCTCACACTATCCTAGGCCTGATGCTAACCCTATCCATAACCCTAACACTCTCCTAGGGCTGAGGCTAACTCTAACCCTAACACTATCCTAGGGCTGATGCTAACCCTAACCCTAACCGAAACACTATCCTAGGGTTGATGCTAACCCTAACCCTAACACTATCCTAGGGCTGATGCTAACCCTAACCCTAACACTATCCTTGGGCTGATGCTAACCCTAACCCTAACCCAAACACTATCCTAGGGCAGATGCTAACCCTAACTCTAACCCTAACACTATCCTTGAACTGATGCTAACCCTAACCCTAACCCTAACACTATCCTAGGCCTGATGATAACCCTAACCCTAACCCTAACAGTATCCTAGGGTTTATGTTAACCCTAACCCTAACACTATCCTAGGGCTGATGCTAACCCTAACCCTAACCCTAACACTATCCTAGGGCTCATGCTAACCCTAACACTAACACTATCCTAGGGCTGATGCTAACCCTATCCCTAAACCTAACACTATCCTAGGGCGGATGCTAACCCTAACCCTAACCATAAAACTATCCTAGGGCTCATGCTAACCCTAACCCTAACTCTAACACTATCTTAGGGCTGAGGCTACCCCTAACCCTAACACTATCCTACGGCTGATGCTAACCCTAACCCTAACCCTAACACTATCCTAGGGCTGATGCTAACCCTAACGCTAACCCTAACACTATCCTTGAACTGATGCTAACCCTAACCCTAACCCTAACACTATCCTAGGCCTGATTATAACCCTAACCCTAACCCTAACACTATCCTAGGGCTGATGATAACCCTAGCCCTAACACTATCCTAGGGCTGATGCTAACCCTAACCCTAACCCTAACACTATCCTAGGGCTGATGCTAACCCTAACCCTAACACTAACCTAGGCCTGAAGATAACCGTAACCCTAACCCTGACACTATCCTAGGGCTGATGCTAACCCTAACCCTAACACTATCCTTGGGCTGATGCTAACCCTAACCCTAACCATAACACTATCCTGGGGCTGATGCTAACCCTAACCCTAACACTATCCTAGGGCTGATGCTAACCCTAACCATATCCCTAACATTATCCCAGGGCTGATGCTAACCCTAACCCTAACACTATCCTAGGGCTGATGCTAACCCTAACAATAACCCTAACATTATCCTAGGGCTGATGCTAACCCTAACCCTAACCCTAACTCTATCCTAGGGCTGATGCTAACCCTAACACTAACACTATCCTAGGGCTGATGCTAACCCTAACCCTACCCCTAACACTATCCTAGGGCTGATGCTAACCCTAACCCTAACGCTAACACTATCCTAGGGCTGAGGCTAACCCTAACCCTAACACTATCCTAAGGCTGATGGTAACCCTAACACTAACACTATCCTAAGCCTGGTGCTAACCCTAACTCTAACCCTAACAGTATCCTAGTGCTGATGATAACCCTAACTCTAATAATATCCTAGGGCTGATGCTAACACTAACCCTAACCCTAACACGATCCTAGGGCTGATGCTAACCCTAACCCTAACCCTAACACTATCCTAGGGCTGATGCTAACCCTAACCCTAACACTATCCTAGGCCTGATGCTAACCCTAACCCTAACCCTAACACTATCCTAGGGCTGATGCTAACCCTAACCCTAACACTATCCTAGGGCTGATGCTAACCCTAACCCTAACACTATCCTAGGGCTGATGCTAACCCTAACCCTAACCCTAACACTATCCTAGGGCGGATGCTAACCCTAACCCTAACCCTAACACTACCCTAGGGCTGATGCTAACCCTAACCCTAACTCTAACACTATCTTAGGGCTGAAGCTAACCCTAACCCTAACACTATCCTACGGCTGATGCTAACCCTAACCTTAACCCTAACACTATCCTAGGGCTGATGCTAACCCTAACCCTGACACTATCCCAGGCCTGATGCTAACCCTAACCCTAACCCTAACACTATTCTAGGGATGATGCTAACCCTAACCCTAACACTATCCTAGGGCTGATGTTAACCCTAACCCTAACCCTAACACTATCCTTGGGCTGATGGTAACCCTAACCCTAACCCTAACACTATCCTAGGGCTGATGCTAAACTTAACCCTAACCCTAACACTATCCTTGGGCTGATTCTACCCGTAACCCTAACACTATCCTAGGCCTGATGCTAACCCTAACCCTTACCCTAACACTATCCTAGGGCTGATGCTAAACCTAACCATAACCCTAACACTATCCTAGGGCGGATGCTAACCCTAACCCTAACCCTAACACTATCCTAGGGGTGATGCTAACCCTAACCCTAACACTATCCTAGGCGTGATGCTAACCCTAACCCTAACACTATCCTAGGGCTGATTCTAACCCTAACCCTAACCCTCACACTATCCTAGGCCTGATGCTAACCCTATCCATAACCCTAACACTCTCCTAGGGCTGAGGCTAACTCTAACCCTAACACTATCCTAGGGCTGATGCTAACCCTAACCCTAACCCAAACACTATCCTAGGGTTGATGCTAACCCTAACCCTAACACTATCCTAGGGCTGATGCTAACCCTAACCCTAACCCTAACACTATCCTAGGGTTGATGCTAACCCTAACCCTAACACTATCCTGGGCCTGATGCTAACCCTAACCCTAACCCTAACACTATCCTAGGGCTGATGCTAACCCTAACCCTAACACTATCCTTGGGCTGATGCTAACCCTAACCCTAACCCTAACACTATCCTAGGGCAGATGCTAACCCTAACGCTAACCCTAACACTATCCTTGAACTGATGCTAACCCTAACCCTAACCCTAACACTATCCTAGGCCTGATGATAACCCTAACCCTAACACTAACACTATCCTAGGGTTTATGTTAACCCTAACCCTAACACTATCCTAGGGCTGATGCTAACCCTAACCGTAACCCTAACACTATCCGAGGGCTGATGCTAACCCTAACACTAACACTATCCTAGGGCGGATGCTAACCCTAACCCTAACCATAACACTTTCCTAGGGCTCATGCTAACCCTAACCCTAACTCTAACACTATCTTAGGGCTGAGGCTAACCCTAACCCTAACACTATCCTACGGCTGATGCTAACCCTAACCCTAACCCTAACACTATCCTAGGGCTGATGCTAACCCTAACCCTAACACTATCCTAGGCCTGATGATAACCCTAACCCTAACCCTAACACTATCCTAGGGCTGATGCTAACCCTAACACTAACACTATCCTAGGGCTGATGCTAACCCTAACACTAACACTATCCTAGGGCTGATGCTAACCCTCACCCTACGCCTAACACTATCCTAGGGCTGATGCTAACCCTAACCCTAACGCTAACACTATCCTAGGGCTGAGGCTAACCCTAACCCTAACACTATCCTACGGCTGATGCTAACCCTAACGCTAACCCTAACACTATCCTAAGGCTGATGGTAACCCTAACACTAACACTATCCTAAGCCTGGTGCTAACCCTAACTCTAACCCCAACAGTATCCTAGGGCTGATGCTAACCCTAACCCTAATGATATCCTAGGGCTGATGCTAACCCTAACCCTAACCCTAACACTATCCTAGGGCTGATGCTAACCCTAACCCTAGCACTATCCTAGGCCTGATGATAACCGTAACCCTAACCCTAACACTATCCTAGGGATGATGCTAACCGTAACCCTAACACTATCCTAGGGCTGATGCTAACCCTAACCCTAACACTATCATAGGCCTGATGATAACCCTAACCCTAACCCTAACACTATCCTAGGGCTGATGCTAACCCTAACCCTAACACTATCCTAGGCCTGATGCTAACCCTAACCCTAACCCTAACACTATCCTAGGGCTGATGCCAACCCTAACCCTAACCCTAACACTATCCTAGGGCTGATGCTAACCCTAACCCTAGCACTATCCTAGGCCTGATGATAACCCTAACCCTAACCCTAACACTATCCTAAGGCTGATGCTAACCCTAACCCTAACACTATCCTAGGCCTGATGCTAACCCTAACCCTAACCCTAACACTATCCTAGGGCTGATGCTAGCCGTAACCCTAACACTATCCTAGGGCTGATGCTAACCCTAACCCTAACACTATCATAGGCCTGATGATAACCCTAACCCTAACCCTAACACTATCCTAGGGTTTATGTTAACCCTAACCCTAACACTATCCTAGGGCTGATGCTAACCCTAACCCTAACCCTAACACTATCCTAGGGCTGATTCTAACCCTAACGCTAACCCTAACACTATCCTTGAACTTATGCTAACCCTAACCCTAACCCTAACACTATCCTAGGACTGATGATAACCCTAACCCTAACCCTAACACTATCCTAGGGTTGATGCTAACCCTAACCCTAACACTATCCTGGGCCTGATGCTAACCCTAACCCTAACCCTAACACTATCCTAGGGCTGATGTATAACCCTAACCCTAACACTATCCTTGGGCTGATGCTAACCCTAACCCTAACCCTAACACTATCCTTGAACTGATGCTAACCCTAACCCTAACCCTATCACTATCCTAGGCCTGATGATAACCCTAACCCTAACCCTAACACTATCCTAGGGTTTATGTTAACCCTAACCCTAACACTATCCTAGGGCTGATGCTAACCCTAACCGTAACCCTAACACTATCCTAGGGCTGATGCTAACCCTAACACTAACACTATCCTAGGGCGGATGCTAACCCTAACCCTAACCATAACACTTTCCTAGGGCTCATGCTAACCCTAACCCTAACTCTAACACTATCTTAGGGCTGAGGCTAACCCTAACCGTAACACTATCCTACGCCTGATGCTAACCCTAACCCTAACCCTAACACTATCCTATTGCTGATGCTAACCCTAACCCTAACACTATCCTAGGCCTGATGATAACCCTAACCCTAACCCTAACACTATCCTAGGGCTGATGCTAACCCTAACACTAACACTATCCTAGGGCTGATGCTAACCCTAACACTAACACTATCCTAGGGCTGATGCTAACCCTCACCCTACGCCTAACACTACCCTAGGGCTGATGCTAACCCTAACCCTAACCCTAACTCTATCCTAGGGCTGATGCTAACCCTAACACTAACACTATCCTAGGGCTGATGCTAACCCTAACCCTACCCCTAACACTATCCTAGGGCTGATGCTAACCCTAACCCTAACGCTAACACTATCCTAGGGCTGAGGCTAACCCTAACCCTAACACTATCCTAAGGCTGATGGTAACCCTAACACTAACACTATCCTAAGCCTGGTGCTAACCCTAACTCTAACCCTAACAGTATCCTAGTGCTGATGATAACCCTAACTCTAATAATATCCTAGGGCTGATGCTAACACTAACCCTAACCCTAACACGATCCTAGGGCTGATGCTAACCCTAACCCTAACCCTAACACTATCCTAGGGCTGATGCTAACCCTAACCCTAACACTATCCTAGGCCTGATGCTAACCCTAACCCTAACCCTAACACTATCCTAGGGCTGATGCTAACCCTAACCCTAACACTATCCTAGGGCTGATGCTAACCCTAACCCTAACACTATCCTAGGGCTGATGCTAACCCTAACCCTAACCCTAACACTATCCTAGGGCGGATGCTAACCCTAACCCTAACCCTAACACTACCCTAGGGCTGATGCTAACCCTAACCCTAACTCTAACACTATCTTAGGGCTGAAGCTAACCCTAACCCTAACACTATCCTACGGCTGATGCTAACCCTAACCTTAACCCTAACACTATCCTAGGGCTGATGCTAACCCTAACCCTGACACTATCCCAGGCCTGATGCTAACCCTAACCCTAACCCTAACACTATTCTAGGGATGATGCTAACCCTAACCCTAACACTATCCTAGGGCTGATGTTAACCCTAACCCTAACCCTAACACTATCCTTGGGCTGATGGTAACCCTAACCCTAACCCTAACACTATCCTAGGGCTGATGCTAAACTTAACCCTAACCCTAACACTATCCTTGGGCTGATTCTACCCGTAACCCTAACACTATCCTAGGCCTGATGCTAACCCTAACCCTTACCCTAACACTATCCTAGGGCTGATGCTAAACCTAACCATAACCCTAACACTATCCTAGGGCGGATGCTAACCCTAACCCTAACCCTAACACTATCCTAGGGGTGATGCTAACCCTAACCCTAACACTATCCTAGACGTGATGCTAACCCTAACCCTAACACTATCCTAGGGCTGATTCTAACCCTAACCCTAACCCTCACACTATCCTAGGCCTGATGCTAACCCTATCCATAACCCTAACACTCTCCTAGGGCTGAGGCTAACTCTAACCCTAACACTATCCTAGGGCTGATGCTAACCCTAACCCTAACCCAAACACTATCCTAGGGTTGATGCTAACCCTAACCCTAACACTATCCTAGGGCTGATGCTAACCCTAACCCTAACCCTAACACTATCCTAGGGTTGATGCTAACCCTAACCCTAACACTATCCTGGGCCTGATGCTAACCCTAACCCTAACCCTAACACTATCCTAGGGCTGATGCTAACCCTAACCCTAACACTATCCTTGGGCTGATGCTAACCCTAACCCTAACCCTAACACTATCCTAGGGCAGATGCTAACCCTAACGCTAACCCTAACACTATCCTTGAACTGATGCTAACCCTAACCCTAACCCTAACACTATCCTAGGCCTGATGATAACCCTAACCCTAACACTAACACTATCCTAGGGTTTATGTTAACCCTAACCCTAACACTATCCTAGGGCTGATGCTAACCCTAACCGTAACCCTAACACTATCCGAGGGCTGATGCTAACCCTAACACTAACACTATCCTAGGGCGGATGCTAACCCTAACCCTAACCATAACACTTTCCTAGGGCTCATGCTAACCCTAACCCTAACTCTAACACTATCTTAGGGCTGAGGCTAACCCTAACCCTAACACTATCCTACGGCTGATGCTAACCCTAACCCTAACCCTAACACTATCCTAGGGCTGATGCTAACCCTAACCCTAACACTATCCTAGGCCTGATGATAACCCTAACCCTAACCCTAACACTATCCTAGGGCTGATGCTAACCCTAACACTAACACTATCCTAGGGATGATGCTAACCCTAACACTAACACTATCCTAGGGCTGATGCTAACCCTCACCCTACGCCTAACACTATCCTAGGGCTGATGCTAACCCTAACCCTAACGCTAACACTATCCTAGGGCTGAGGCTAACCCTAACCCTTACACTATCCTACGGCTGATGCTAACCCTAACGCTAACCCTAACACTATCCTAAGGCTGATGGTAACCCTAACACTAACACTATCCTAAGCCTGGTGCTAACCCTAACTCTAACCCCAACAGTATCCTAGGGCTGATGCTAACCCTAACCCTAATGATATCCTAGGGCTGATGCTAACCCTAACCCTAACCCTAACACTATCCTAGGGCTGATGCTAACCCTAACCCTAGCACTATCCTAGGCCTGATGATAACCGTAACCCTAACCCTAACACTATCCTAGGGATGATGCTAACCGTAACCCTAACACTATCCTAGGGCTGATGCTAACCCTAACCCTAACACTATCATAGGCCTGATGATAACCCTAACCCTAACCCTAACACTATCCTAGGGCTGATGCTAACCCTAACCCTAACACTATCCTAGGCCTGATGCTAACCCTAACCCTAACCCTAACACTATCCTAGGGCTGATGCTAACCCTAACCCTAACCCTAACACTATCCTAGGGCTGATGCTAACCCTAACCCTAGCACTATCCTAGGCCTGATGATAACCCTAACCCTAACCCTAACACTATCCTAAGGCTGATGCTAACCCTAACCCTAACACTATCCTAGGCCTGATGCTAACCCTAACCCTAACCCTAACACTATCCTAGGGCTGATGCTAACCGTAACACTAACACTATCCTAGGGCTGATGCTAACCCTAACCCTAACACTATCATAGGCCTGATGATAACCCTAACCCTAACCCTAACACTATCCTAGGGTTGATGCTAACCCTAACCCTAACACTATCCTGGGCCTGATGCTAACCCTAACCCTAACCCTAACACTATCCTAGGGCTGATGTATAACCCTAACCCTAACACTATCCTTGGGCTGATGCTAACCCTAACCCTAACCCTAACACTATCCTTGAACTGATGCTAACCCTAACCCTAACCCTATCACTATCCTAGGCCTGATGATAACCCTAACCCTAACCCTAACACTATCTTAGGGTTTATGTTAACCCTAACCCTAACACTATCCTAGGGCTGATGCTAACCCTAACCGTAACCCTAACACTATCCTAGGGCTGATGCTAACCCTAACACTAACACTATCCTAGGGCGGATGCTAACCCTAACCCTAACCATAACACTTTCCTAGGGCTCATGCTAACCCTAACCCTAACTCTAACACTATCTTAGGGCTGAGGCTAACCCTAACCGTAACACTATCCTACGGCTGATGCTAACCCTAACCCTAACCCTAACACTATCCTAGGGCTGATGCTAACCCTAACCCTAACACTATCCTAGGCCTGATGATAACCCTAACCCTAACCCTAACACTATCCTAGGGCTGATGCTAACCCTAACACTAACACTATCCTAGGGCTGATGCTAACCCTAACACTAACACTATCCTAGGGCTGATGCTAACCCTCACCCTACGCCTAACACTACCCTAGGGCTGATGCTAACCCTAACCCTAACCCTAACACTATCCTAGGGCTGATGCTAACTGTAACCCTAACTCTAACACTATCTTAGTGCTGAGGCTAACCCTAACACTAACACTATCCTACGGCTGATGCTAACCCTAACCTTAACCCTAACACTATCCTAGGGCTGATGCTAACCCTAACCCTGACACTATCCTAGGCCTGATGCTAACCCTAACCCTAACCCTAACACTGTCCTAGGGCTGATGCTAACCCTAACCCTAACACTATCCTAGGGCTGATGCTAACCGTAACCCTAACACTATCCTAGGACTGATGATAACCCTAACCCTAACCCTAACACTATCCTGGCGCTGATGCTAACCCTATCCCTAACACTATCATAGGGCTGATGCTAACCCTAACCCTAACCCTAACACTATCCTAGGCCTGATGCTAACCCTAACCCTAACCCTAACACTATCCTAGGGCTGATGCTAAACTTAACCCTAACTCTAACACTGTCCTTGGGCTGATTCTATCCGTAACCCTAACACTATCCTAGGCCTGATGCTAACCCTAAGCCTTACCCTAACACTATCCTAGGGCTGATGCTAAACCTAACCATAACCCTAACACTATCCTAGGACTGATGCTAACCTTAACCCTAACCCTAACACTATCCTAGGGCTGATGCTAGCCCTAACCCTAACACTATCCTAGGCCTGATGCTAACCCTAACCCTAACACTATCCTAGGGCTGATGCTAACCCTAACCCTAACTCTCACACTATCCTAGACCTGATGCAAACCAAATCCCTAATCCTAACACTCTCCTAGGGCTGAGGCTAACTCTAACCGTAACACTATCCTAGGGCTGATGCAAACCCTAACCCTAACCCAAACACTATCCTAGGGTTGATGCTAACCCTAACCCTAACACTATCCTAGGGCTGATGCTAACCCTAACCCTAACCCTAACACTATCCTAGGGCTGATGCTAACCCTAACCCTAACCCTAACACTATCCTAGGGCAGATGCTAACCCTAACGCTAACCCTAACACTATCCTTTAACTGATGCTAACACTAACCCTAACCCTAACACTATCCTAGGCCTGATGCTAACCCTAACCCTAACCCTAACACTATCCTAGGGCTGATGCTAACACTAACCCTAACAATATCCTAGGGCTGATGCTAACCCTAACCCTAACCCTAACACTATCCTAGGGCTGATGCTAACCCTAACCCTAACACTATCCTAGGGCTGATGCTAACCCTAACCCTAACCCTAACACTATCCTAGGGCTGACGCTAACCCTAACGCTAACCCTAACACTATCCTTGAACTGATGCTAACCCTAACCCTAACCCTAACACTATCCTAGGCCTGATGATAACCCTAACCCTAACCCTAACACTATCCTAGGGTTTATGTTAACCCAAACCCTAACACTATCCTAGTGCTGATGCTAACCCTAACGCTAACGCTAACACTATCCTTGAACTGATGCTAACCCTAACCCTAACCCTAACACTATCCTAGGCCTGATGATAACCCTAACCCTAACCCTAACACTATCCTAGGGTTTATGTTAACCCTAACCCTAACACTATCCTAGGGCTGATGCTAACCTTAACCCTAAACCTAACACTATCCTAGGGCGGATGCTAACCCTAACACTAATCCTAACACTATCCTAGGGCTCATGCTAACCCTAACCCTAACTCTAACACTATCTTAGGGCTGAGGCTAACCCTAACCCTAACACTATCCTACGGCTGATGCTAACCCTAACCCTAACCCTAACACTATCGTAGGGCTGATGCTAACCCTAACCCTAACACTATCCTAGGGCTGATGCTAACCCTAACCCTAACCCTAACACTATCCTAGGGCTGATGCTAACCCTAACCCTAACACTATCCTAGGGCTGATGCTAACCCTAACCCTAACCCTAACACTATCCTAGGGCTGATGCTAACCCTAACCCTAACACTATACTAGGGCTGATGTTAACCCTAACCCTAACCCTAACATTATCCCAGGGCTGATGCTAACCCTAACCCTAACACTATCCTAGGGCTGATGCTAACCCTAACCCTAACCCTCACACTATCCTAGGCCTGATGCTAACCCTATCCATAACCCTAACACTCTCCTAGGGCTGAGGCTAACTCTAACCCTAACACTATCCTAGGGCTGATGCTAACCCTAACCCTAACCGAAACACTATCCTAGGGTTGATGCTAACCCTAACCCTAACACTATCCTAGGACTGATGCTAACCCTTACCCTAACCCTAACACTATCCTAGGGCTGATGCTAACCCTAACCCTAACACTATCCTTGGGCTGATGCTAACCCTAACCCTAACCCAAACACTATCCTAGGGCAGATGCTAACCCTAACTCTAACCCTAACACTATCCTTGAACTGATGCTAACCCTAACCCTAACCCTAACACTATCCTAGGCCTGATGATAACCCTAACCCTAACCCTAACAGTATCCTAGGGTTTATGTTAACCCTAACCCTAACACTATCCTAGGGCTGATGCTAACCCTAACCCTAACCCTAACACTATCCTAGGGCTCATGCTAACCCTAACACTAACACTATCCTAGGGCTGATGCTAACCCTAACCCTAACCCTAACTCTATCCTAGGGCTGATGCTAACCCTAACCCTAACGCTAACACTATCCTAGGGCTGAGGCTAACCCTAACCCTAACACTATCCTAAGGCTGATGGTAACCCTAACACTAACACTATCCTAAGCCTGGTGCTAACCCTAACTCTAACCCTAACAGTATCCTAGGGCTGATGATAACCCTAACTCTAATAATATCCTAGGGCTGATGCTAACACTAACCCTAACCCTAACACGATCCTAGGGCTGATGCTAACCCTAACCCTAACCCTAACACTATCCTAGGGCTGATGCTAACCCTAATCCTAACACTATCCTAGGCCTGATGCTAACCCTAACCCTAACCCTAACACTATCCTAGGGCTGATGCTAACCCTAACCCTAACACTATCCTAGGGCTGATGCTAACCCTAACCCTAACCCTAACACTATCCTAGGGCGGATGCTAACCCTAACCCTAACCCTAACACTACCCTAGGGCTGATGCTAACCCTAACCCTAACTCTAACACTATCTTAGGGCTGAAGCTAACCCTAACCCTAACACTATCCTACGGCTGATGCTAACCCTAACCTTAACCCTAACACTATCCTAGGGCTGATGCTAACCCTAACCCTGACATTATCCCAGGCCTGATGCTAACCCTAACCCTAACCCTAACACTATCCTTGGGCTGATGGTAACCCTAACCCTAACCCTAACACTATCCTAGGGCTGATGCTAAACTTAACCCTAACCCTAACACTATCCTTGGGCTGATTCTACCCGTAACCCTAACACTATCCTAGGCCTGATGCTAACCCTAACCCTTACCCTAACACTATCCTAGGGCTGATGCTAAACCTAACCATAACCCTAACACTATCCTAGGGCGGATGCTAACCCTAACCCTAACCCTAACACTATCCTAGGGGTGATGCTAACCCTAACCCTAACACTATCCTAGGCGTGATGCTAACCCTAACCCTAACACTATCCTAGGGCTGATTCTAACCCTAACCCTAACCCTCACACTATCCTAGGCCTGATGCTAACCCTATCCATAACCCTAACACTCTCCTAGGGCTGAGGCTAACTCTAACCCTAACACTATCCTAGGGCTGATGCTAACCCTAACCCTAACCCAAACACTATCCTAGGGTTGATGCTAACCCTAACCCTAACACTGTCCTAGGGCTGATGCTAACCCTAACCCTAACCCTAACACTATCCTAGGGTTGATGCTAACCCTAACCCTAACACTATCCTGGGCCTGATGCTAACCCTAACCCTAACCCTAACACTATCCTAGGGCTGATGCTAACCCTAACACTAACACTATCCTAGGGCTGATGCTAACCCTCACCCTACGCCTAACACTATCCTAGGGCTGATGCTAACCCTAACCCTAACGCTAACACTATCCTAGGGCTGATGCTAACCATAACACTAACACTATCCTAGGGCTGATGCTAACCCTAACCCTACCATAACACTATCCTAGGGCTGATGCTAACTGTAACCCTAACTCTAACACTATCTTAGTGCTGAGGCTAACCCTAACCCTAACACTATCCTACGGCTGATGCTAACCCTAACCTTAACCCTAACACTATCCTAGGGCTGATGCTAACCCTAACCCTGACACTATCCTAGGCCTGATGCTAACCCTAACCCTAACCCTAACACTATCCTAGGGCTGATGCTAACCCTAACCCTAACACTATCCTAGGGCTGATGCTAACCCTAACCCTAACACTATCCTAGGCCTGATGATAACCCTAACCCTAACCCTAACACTATCCTGGCGCTGATGCTAACCCTATCCCTAACACTATCCTAGGGCTGATGCTAACCCTAAACCTAACCATAACACTATCCTAGGCCTGATGCTAACCCTAACCCTAACCCTAACACTATCCTAGGGCTGATGCTAAACTTAACCCTAACCCTAACACTGTCCTTGGGCTGATTCTATCCGTAACCCTAACACTATCCTAGGCCTGATGCTAACCCTAAGCCTTACCCTAACACTATCCTAGGGCTGATGCTAAACCTAACCATAACCCTAACACTATCCTAGGACTGATGCTAACCTTAACCCTAACCCTAACACTATCCTAGGGCTGATGCTAGCCCTAACCCTAACACTATCCTAGGCCTGATGCTAACCCTAACCCTAACACTATCCTAGGGCTGATGCTAACCCTAACCCTAACTCTGACACTATCCTAGACCTGATGCAAACCAAATCCCTAATCCTAACACTCTCCTAGGGCTGAGGCTAACTCTAACCGTAACACTATGCTAGGGCTGATGCAAACCCTAACCCTAACCCAAACACTATCCTAGGGTTGATTCTAACCCTAACCCTAACACTATCCTAGGGCTGATGCTAACCCTAACCCTAACCCTAACACTATCCTAGGGCTGATGCTAACCCTAACCCTAACAATATCCTTGGGCTGATGCTAACCCTAACCCTAACCCTAACACTATCCTAGGGCAGATGCTAACCCTAACGCTAACCCTAATACTATCCTTTAACTGATGCTAACACTAACCCTAACCCTAACACTATCCTAGGCCTGATGCTAACCCTAACCCTAACCCTAACACTATCCTAGGGATGATGCTAACACTAACCCTAACAATATCCTAGGGCTGATGCTAACCCTAACCCTAACCCTAACACTATCCTAGGGCTGATGCTAACCCTAACCCTAACACTATCCTAGGGCTGATGCTAACCCTAACCCTAACCCTAACACTATCCTAGGGCTGACGCTAACCCTAACGCTAACCCTAACACTATCCTTGAACTGATGCTAACCCTAACCCTAACCCTAACACTATCCTAGGCCTTATGATAACCCTAACCCTAACCCTAACACTATCCTAGGGTTTATGTTAACCCTAACCCTAACACTATCCTAGGGCTGATGCTAACCCTAACGCTAACCCTAACACTATCCTTGAACTGATGCTAACCCTAACCCTAACCCTAACACTATCCTAGGCCTGATGATAACCCTTACCCTAACCCTAACACTATCCTAGGGTTTATGTTAACCCTAACCCTAACACTATCCTAGGGCTGATGCTAACCTTAACCCTAAACCTAACACTATCCTAGGGCGGATGCTAACCCTAACACTAATCCTAACACTATCCTAGGGCTCATGCTAACCCTAACCCTAACTCTAACACTATCTTAGGGCTGAGGCTAACCCTAACCCTAACACTATCCTACGGCTGATGCTAACCCTAACCCTAACCCTAACACTATCGTAGGGCTGATGCTAACCCTAACCCTAACACTATCCTAGGGCTGATGCTAACCCTAACCCTAACCCTAACACTATCCTAGGGCTGATGCTAACCCTAACCCTAACACTATCCTAGGGCTGATGCTAACCCTAACCCTAACCCTAACACTATCCTAGGGCTGATGCTAACCCTAACCCTAACACTATACTAGGGCTGATGTTAACCCTAACCCTAACCCTAACATTATCCCAGGGCTGATGCTAACCCTAACCCTAACGCTAACACTATCCTAGGGCTGAGGCTAACCCTAACCCTAACACTATCCTAAGGCTGATGGTAACCCTAACACTAACACTATCCTAAGCCTGGTGCTAACCCTAACTCTAACCCTAACAGTATCCTAGTGCTGATGCTAACCCTAACTCTAATAATATCCTAGGGCTGATGCTAACACTAACCCTAACCCTAACACGATCCTAGGGCTGATGCTAACCCTAACCCTAATAATATCCTAGGGCTGATGCTAACACTAACGCTAACCCTAACACTATCCTAGGGCTGATGCTAACCCGAACCCTAACCCTATCACTATCCTAGGGCTGATGCTAACCCTAACCCTAAGACTATCCTAGGCCTGATGAGAACCCTAACCCTAACACTATCCTAGGGCTGATGCTAACCCTAACCCTAACACTATCCTAGGCCTGATGCTAACCCTAACCCTAACCCTAACACTATGCTAGGGCTGATGCTAACCCTAACCCTAACCCTAACACTATCCTAGGGCTGATGCTAAGCCTAACCCTAACACTATCATAGGCCTGATGATAACCCTAACCCTAACACTAACACTATCCTAGGCCTGATGCTAACCCTAACCCTAACCCTAACACTATCCTAGGGCTGATGCTAACCCTAACCCTAACCCTAACACTATCCTAGGGCTGATTCTAACCCTAACGTTAACCCTAACACTATCCTTGAACTTATGCTAACCCTAACCCTAACCCTATCACTATCCTAGGCCTGATGATAACCCTAACCCTAACCCTAACACTATCCTAGGGCTGATGCTAACCCTAACCCTAACACTATCCTAGGCCTGATGCTAACCCTAACCCTAACCCTAACACTATCCTAGGGTTTATGTTAACCCTAACCCTAACACTATCTTAGGGTTGATGCTAACCCTAACCCTAACCCTAACACTATCCTAGGGCTGATTCTAACCCTAACGCTAAACCTAACACTATCCTTGAACTTATGCTAACCCTAACCCTAACCCTAACACTATCCTAGGCCTGATGATAACCCTAACCCTGACCCCAACACTATCCTAGGGTTTATGTTAACCCTAACCCTAACACTATCCTAGGGCTGATGGTAACCCTAATCCTAACCCTAACACTATCCTAGGGCTGATGCTAAACTTAAACCTAACCCTAACACTATCCTTGGGCTGATTCTAACCGTAACCCTAACACTATCCTAGGCCTGATGCTAACCCTAACCCTTACCCTAACACTATCCTAGGGCTGATGCTAAACCTAACCATAACCCTAACACTACCCTAGGGCTGATGCTACCCCCAACCTAACCCTAACACTATCCTAGGGGTGATGCTAACCATAACCCTAACACTATCCTAGCCCTGATGCTAACCCTAACCCTAACACTATCCTAGGGCTGATGCTAACCCTAACCCTAACCCTCACACTATCCTAGGCCTGATGCTAACCCTATCCATAACCCTAACACTCTCCTAGGGCTGAGGCTAACTCTAACCCTAACACTATCCTAGGGCTGATGCTAACCCTAACCCTAACCGAAACACTATCCTAGGGTTGATGCTAACCCTAACCCTAACACTATCCTAGGACTGATGCTAACCCTAACCCTAACCCTAACACTATCCTAGGGCTGATGCTAACCCTAACCCTAACACTATCCTTGGGCTGATGCTAACCCTAACCCTAACCCAAACACTATCCTAGGGCAGATGCTAACCCTAACTCTAACCCTAACACTATCCTTGAACTGATGCTAACCCTAACCCTAACCCTAACACTATCCTAGGCCTGATGATAACCCTAACCCTAACCCTAACAGTATCCTAGGGTTTATGTTAACCCTAACCCTAACACTATCCTAGGGCTGATGCTAACCCTAACCCTAACCCTAACACTATCCTAGGGCTCATGCTAACCCTAACACTAACACTATCCTAGGGCTGATGCTAAACCTATCCCTAAACCTAACACTATCCTAGGGCGGACGCTAACCCTAACCCTAACCATAACACTATCCTAGGGCTCATGCTAACCCTAACCCTAACTCTAACACTATCTTAGGGCTGAGCCTAACCCTAACCCTAACACTATCCTACGGCTGATGCTAACCCTAACCCTAACCCTAACACTATCCTAGGGCTGATGCTAACCCTAACGCTAACCCTAACACTATCCTTGAACTGATGCTAACACTAACCCTAACCCTAACACTATCCTAGGCCTGATGCTAACCCTAACCCTTACCCTAACACTATCCTAGGGCTGATGCTAAACCTAACCATAACCCTAACACTACCCTAGGGCTGATGCTACCCCTAACCTAACCCTAACACTATCCTAGGGGTGATGCTAACCATAACCCTAACACTATCCTAGCCCTGATGCTAACCCTAACCCTAACACTATCCTAGGGCTGATGCTAACCCTAACCCTAACCCTCACACTATCCTAGGCCTGATGCTAACCCTATCCATAACCCTAACACTCTCCTAGGGCTGAGGCTAACTCTAACCCTAACACTATCCTAGGGCTGATGCTAACCCTAACCCTAACCGAAACACTATCCTAGGGTTGATGCTAACCCTAACCCTAACACTATCCTAGGACTGATGCTAACCCTAACCCTAACCCTAACACTATCCTAGGGCTGATGCTAACCCTAACCCTAACACTATCCTTGGGCTGATGCTAACCCTAACCCTAACCCAAACACTATCCTAGGGCAGATGCTAACCCTAACTCTAACCCTAACACTATCCTTGAACTGATGCTAACCCTAACCCTAACCCTAACACTATCCTAGGCCTGATGATAACCCTAACCCTAACCCTAACAGTATCCTAGGGTTTATGTTAACCCTAACCCTAACAATATCCTAGGGCTGATGCTAACCCTAACCCTAACCCTAACACTATCCTAGGGCTCATGCTAACCCTAACACTAACACTATCCTAGGGCTGATGCTAAACCTATCCCTAAACCTAACACTATCCTAGGGCGGATGCTAACCCTAACCCTAACCATAACACTATCCTAGGGCTCATGCTAACCCTAACCCTAACTCTAACACTATCTTAGGGCTGAGGCTAACCCTAACCCTAACACTATCCTACGGCTGATGCTAACCCTAACCCTAACCCTAACACTATCCTAGGGCTGATGCTAACCCTAACGCTAACCCTAACACTATCCTTGAACTGATGCTAACCCTAACCCTAACCCTAACACTATCCTAGGCCTGATTATAACCCTAACCCTAACCCTAACACTATCCTAGGGCTGATGATAACCCTAGCCCTAACACTATCCTAGGGCTGATGCTAACCCTAACCCTAACCCTAACACTATCCTAGGGCTGATGCTAACCCTAACCCTAACACTAACCTAGGCCTGAAGATAACCGTAACCCTAACCCTGACACTATCCTAGGGCTGATGCTAACCCTAACCCTAACACTATCCTTGGGCTGATGCTAACCCTAACCCTAACCATAACACTATCCTGGGGCTGATGCTAGCCCTAATCCTAACACTATCCTAGGGCTGAAGCTAACCCTAACCATATCCCTAACATTATCCCAGGGCTGATGCTAACCCTAACCCTAACACTATCCTAGGGCTGATGCTAACCCTAACAATAACCCTAACATTATCCTAGGGCTGATGCTAACCCTAACCCTAACCCTAACTCTATCCTAGGGCTGATGCTAACCCTAACACTAACACTATCCTAGGGCTGATGCTAACCCTAACCCTACCCCTAACACTATCCTAGGGCTGATGCTAACCCTAACCCTAACGCTAACACTATCCTAGGGCTGAGGCTAACCCTAACCCTAACACTATCCTAAGGCTGATGGTAACCCTAACACTAACACTATCCTAAGCCTGGTGCTAACCCTAACTCTAACCCTAACAGTATCCTAGGGCTGATGATAACCCTAACTCTAATAATATCCTAGGGCTGATGCTAATACTAACCCTAACCCTAACACGATCCTAGGGCTGATGCTAACCCTAACCCTAACACTATCCTAGGGATGATGCTAACCCTAACCCTAACACTATCCTAGGGCTGATGCTAACCCTAACCCTAACCCTAACACTATCCTAGGGCGGATGCTAACCCTAACCCTAACCCTAACACTACCCTAGGGCTGATGCTAACCCTAACCCTAACTCTAACACTATCTTAGGGCTGAAGCTAACCCTAACCCTAACACTATCCTACGGCTGATGCTAACCCTAACCTTAACCCTAACACTATCCTAGGGCTGATGCTAACCCTAACCCTGACACTATCCCAGGCCTGATGCTAACCCTAACCCTAACCCTAACACTATCCTAGGGATGATGCTAACCCTAACCCTAACACTATCCTAGGGCTGATGTTAACCCTAACCCTAACCCTAACACTATCCTTGGGCTGATGGTAACCCTAACCCTAACCCTAACACTATCCTAGGGCTGATGATAAACTTAACCCTAACCCTAACACTATCCTTGGGCTGATTCTACCCGTAACCCTAACACTATCCTAGGCCTGATGCTAACCCTAACCCTTACCCTAACACTATCCTAGGGCTGATGCTAAACCTAACCATAACCCTAACACTATCCTAGGGCGGATGCTAACCCTAACCCTAACCCTAACACTATCCTAGGGGTGATGCTAACCCTAACCCTAACACTATCCTAGGCGTGATGCTAACCCTAACCCTAACACTATCCTAGGGCTGATTCTAACCCTAACCCTAACCCTCACACTATCCTAGGCCTGATGCTAACCCTATCCATAACCCTAACACTCTCCTAGGGCTGAGGCTAACTCTAACCCTAACACTATCCTAGGGCTGATGCTAACCCTAACCCTAACCCAAACACTATCCTAGGGTTGATGCTAACCCTAACCCTAACACTGTCCTAGGGCTGATGCTAACCCTAACCCTAACCCTAACACTATCCTAGGGTTGATGCTAACCCTAACCCTAATACTATCCTGGGCCTGATGCTAACCCTACCCTAACCATAACACTATCCTAGGGCTGATGCTAACCCTAACCCTAACACTATCCTTGGGCTGATGCTAACCCTAACCCTAACCCTAACACTATCCTAGGGCAGATGCTAAACCTAACGCTAACCCTAACACTATCCTTGAACTGATGCTAACCCTAACCCTAACCCTAGCACTATCCTAGGCCTGATGATAACCCTAACCCTAACCCTAACACTATCCTAGGGTTTATGTTAACCCTAACCCTAACACTATCCTAGGGCTGATGCTAACCCTAACCGTAACCCTAACACTATCCGAGGGCTGATGCTAACCCTAACACTAACACTATCCTAGGGCGGATGCTAACCGTAACCCTAACCATAACACTTTCCTAGGGCTCATGCTAACCCTAACCCTAACTCTAACACTATCTTAGGGCTGAGGCTAACCCTAACCCTAACACTATCCTACGGCTGATGCTAACCCTAACCCTAACCCTAACACTATCCTAGGGCTGATGCTAACCCTAACCCTAACACTATCCTAGGCCTGATGATAACCCTAACCCTAACCCTAACACTATCCTAGGGCTGATGCTAACCCTAACACTAACACTATCCTAGGGCTGATGCTAACCCTAACACTAACACTATCCTAGGGCTGATGCTAACCCTCACCCTACGCCTAACACTATCCTAGGGCTGATGCTAACCCTAACCCTAACGCTAACACTATCCTAGGGCTGAGGCTAACCCTAACCCTAACACTATCCTACGGCTGATGCTAACCCTAACGCTAACCCTAACACTATCCTAAGGCTGATGGTAACCCTAACACTAACACTATCCTAAGCCTGGTGCTAACCCTAACTCTAACCCCAACAGTATCCTAGGGCTGATGCTAACCCTAACCCTAATGATATCCTAGGGCTGATGCTAACCCTAACCCTAACCCTAACACTATCCTAGGGCTGATGCTAACCCTAACCCTAGCACTATCCTAGGCCTGATGATAACCGTAACCCTAACCCTAACACTATCCTAGGGCTGATGCTAACCGTAACCCTAACACTATCCTAGGGCTGATGCTAACCCTAACCCTAACACTATCATAGGCCTGATGATAACCCTAACCCTAACCCTAACACTATCCTAGGGCTGATGCTAACCCTAACCCTAACACTATCCTAGGCCTGATGCTAACCCTAACCCTAACCCTAACACTATCCTAGGGCTGATGCTAACCCTAACCCTAACCCTAACACTATCCTAAGGCTGATGCTAACGCTAACCCTAGCACTATCCTAGGCCTGATGATAACCCTAACCCTAACCCTAACACTATCCTAAGGCTGATGCTAACCCTAACCCTAACACTATCCTAGGCCTGATGCTAACCCTAACCCTAACCCTAACACTATCCTAGGGCTGATGCTAACCGTAACCCTAACACTATCCTTGGGCTGATGCTAACCCTAACCCTAACACTATCATAGGCCTGATGATAACCCTAACCCTAACCCTAACACTATCCTAGGGTTTATGTTAACCCTAACCCTAACACTATCCTAGGGCTGATGCTAACCCTAACCCTAACCCTAACACTATCCTAGGGCTGATTCTAACCCTAACGCTAACCCTAACACTATCCTTGAACTTATGCTAACCCTAACCCTAACCCTAACACTATCCTAGGACTGATGATAACCCTAACCCTAACCCTAACACTATCCTAGGGTTGATGCTAACCCTAACCCTAACACTATCCTGGGCCTGATGCTAACCCTAACCCTAACCCTAACACTATCCTAGGGCTGATGCTAACCCTAACCCTAACACTATCCTTGGGCTGATGCTAACCCTAACCCTAACCCTAACACTATCCTTGAACTGATGCTAACCCTAACCCTAACCCTAACACTATCCTAGGCCTGATGATAACCCTAACCCTAACCCTAACACTATCCTAGGGTTTATGTTAACCCTAACCCTAACACTATCCTAGGGCTGATGCTAACCCTAACCGTAACCCTAACACTATCCTAGGGCTGATGCTAACCCTAACACTAACACTATCCTAGGGCGGATGCTAACCCTAACCCTAACCATAACACTTTCCTAGGGCTCATGCTAACCCTAACCCTAACTCTAACACTATCTTAGGGCTGAGGCTAACCCTAACCCTAACACTATCCTACGGCTGATGCTAACCCTAACCCTAACCCTAACACTATCCTAGGGCTGATGCTAACCCTAACCCTAACACTATCCTAGGCCTGATGATAACCCTAACCCTAACCCTAACACTATCCTAGGGCTGATGCTAACCCTAACACTAACACTATCCTAGGGCTGATGCTAACCCTAACACTAACACTATCCTAGGGCTGATGCTAACCCTCACCCTACGCCTAACACTATCCTAGGGCTGATGCTAACCCTAACCCTAACGCTAACACTATCCTAGGGCTGATGCTAACCATAACACTAACACTACCCTAGGGCTGATGCTAACCCTAACCCTAACCCTAACACTATCCTAGGGCTGATGCTAACTGTAACCCTAACTCTAACACCATCTTAGTGCTGAGGCTAACCCTAACCCTAACACTATCCTACGGCTGATGCTAACCCTAACCTTAACCCTAACACTATCCTAGGGCTGATGCTAACCCTAACCCTGACACTATCCTAGGCCTGATGCTAACCCTAACCCTAACCCTAACACTATCCTAGGGCTGATGCTAACCCTAACCCTAACACTATCCTAGGGCTGATGCTAACCCTAACCCTAACACTATCCTAGGCCTGATGATAACCCTAACCCTAACCCTAACACTATCCTGGCGCTGATGCTAACCCTATCCCTAACACTATCCTAGGGCTGATGCTAACCCTAACCCTAACCCTAACACTATCCTAGGCCTGATGCTAACCCTAACCCTAACCCTAACACTATCCTAGGGCTGATGCTAAACTTAACCCTAACCCTAACACTGTCCTTGGGCTGATTCTATCCGTAACCCTAACACTATCCTAGGCCTGATGCTAACCCTAAGCCTTACCCTAACACTATCCTAGGGCTGATGCTAAACCTAACCATAACCCTAACACTATCCTAGGACTGATGCTAACCTTAACCCTAACCCTAACACTATCCTAGGGCTGATGCTAGCCCTAACCCTAACACTATCCTAGGCCTGATGCTAACCCTAACCCTAACACTATCCTAGGGCTGATGCTAACCCTAACCCTAACTCTCACACTATCCTAGACCTGATGCAAACCAAATCCCTAATCCTAACACTCTCCTAGGGCTGAGGCTAACTCGAACCGTAACACTATCCTAGGGCTGATGCAAACCCTAACCCTAACCCAAACACTATCCTAGGGTTGATGCTAACCCTAACCCTAACACTATCCTAGGGCTGATGCTAACCCTAACCCTAACCCTAACACTATCCGAGGGCTGATGCTAACCCTAACCCTAACAATATCCTAGGGCTGATGCTAACCCTAACCCTAACCCTAACACTATCCTAGGGCAGATGCTAACCCTAACGCTAACCCTAACACTATCCTTTAACTGATGCTAACACTAACCCTAACCCTAACACTATCCTAGGCCTGATGCTAACCCTAACCCTAACCCTAACACTATCCTGGGGCTGATGCTAACACTAACCCTAACAATATCCTAGGGCTGATGCTAACCCTAACCCTAACCCTAACACTATCCTAGGGCTGATGCTAACCCTAACCCTAACACTATCCTAGGGCTGATGCTAACCCTAACCCTAACCCTAACACTATCCTAGGGCTGACGCTAACCCTAACGCTAACCCTAACACTATCCTTGAACTGATGCTAACCCTAACCCTAACCCTAACACTATCCTAGGCCTGATGATAACCCTAACCCTAACCCTAACACTATCCTAGGGTTTATGTTAACCCTAACCCTAACACTATCCTAGTGCTGATGCTAACCCTAACGCTAACCCTAACACTATCCTTGAACTGATGCTAACCCTAACCCTAACCCTAACACTATCCTAGGCCTGATGATAACCCTAACCCTAACCCTAACACTATCCTAGGGTTTATGTTAACCCTAACCCTAACACTATCCTAGGGCTGATGCTAACCTTAACCCTAAACCTAACACTATCCTAGGGCGGATGCTAACCCTAACACTAATCCTAACACTATCCTAGGGCTCATGCTAACCCTAACCCTAACTCTAACACTATCTTAGGGCTGAGGCTAACCCTAACCCTAACACTATCCTACAGCTGATGCTAACCCTAACCCTAACCCTAACACTATCGTAGGGCTGATGCTAACCCTAACCCTAACACTATCCTAGGGCTGATGCTAACCCTAACCCTAACCCTAACACTATCCTAGGGCTGATGCTAACCCTAACCCTAACACTATCCTAGGGCTGATGCTAACCCTAACCCTAACCCTAACACTATCCTAGGGCTGATGCTAACCCTAACCCTAACACTATACTAGGGCTGATGTTAACCCTAACCCTAACCCTAACATTATCCCAGGGCTGATGCTAACCCTAACCCTAACGCTAACACTATCCTAGGGCTGAGGCTAACCCTAACCCTAACACTATCCTAAGGCTGATGGTAACCCTAACACTAACACTATCCTAAGCCTGGTGCTAACCCTAACTCTAACCCTAACAGTATCCTAGGGCTGATGCTAACCCTAACTCTAATAATATCCTAGGGCTGATGCTAACACTAACCCTAACCCTAACACGATCCTAGGGCTGATGCTAACCCTAACCCTAATAATATCCTAGGGCTGATGCTAACACTAACGCTAACCCTAACACTATCCTAGGGCTGATGCTAACCCGAACCCTAACCCTATCACTATCCTAGGGCTGATGCTAACCCTAACCCTAACACTATCCTGGGCCTGATGCTAACCCTAACCCTAACCCTAACACTATCCTAGGGCTGATGCTAACCCTAACCCTAACACTATCCTTGGGCTGATGCTAACCCTAACCCTAACCCTAACACTATCCTTGAACTGATGCTAACCCTAACCCTAACCCTAACACTATCCTAGGCCTGATGATAACCCTAACCCTAACCCTAACACTATCCTAGGGTTTATGTTAACCCTAACCCTAACACTATCCTAGGGCTGATGCTAACCCTAACCGTAACCCTAACACTATCCTAGGGCTGATGCTAACCCTAACACTAACACTATCCTAGGGCGGATGCTAACCCTAACCCTAACCATAACACTTTCCTAGGGCTCATGCTAACCCTAACCCTAACTCTAACACTATCTTAGGGCTGAGGCTAACCCTAACCCTAACACTATCCTACGGCTGATGCTAACCCTAACCCTAACCCTAACACTATCCTAGGGCTGATGCTAACCCTAACCCTAACACTATCCTAGGCCTGATGATAACCCTAACCCTAACCCTAACACTATCCTAGGGCTGATGCTAACCCTAACACTAACACTATCCTAGGGCTGATGCTAACCCTAACACTAACACTATCCTAGGGCTGATGCTAACCCTCACCCTACGCCTAACACTATCCTAGGGCTGATGCTAACCCTAACCCTAACGCTAACACTATCCTAGGGCTGATGCTAACCATAACACTAACACTACCCTAGGGCTGATGCTAACCCTAACCCTAACCCTAACACTATCCTAGGGCTGATGCTAACTGTAACCCTAACTCTAACACTATCTTAGTGCTGAGGCTAACCCTAACCCTAACACTATCCTACGGCTGATGCTAACCCTAACCTTAACCCTAACACTATCCTAGGGCTGATGCTAACCCTAACCCTGACACTATCCTAGGCCTGATGCTAACCCTAACCCTAACCCTAACACTATCCTAGGGCTGATGCTAACCCTAACCCTAACACTATCCTAGGGCTGATGCTAACCCTAACCCTAACACTATCCTAGGCCTGATGATAACCCTAACCCTAACCCTAACACTATCCTGGCGCTGATGCTAACCCTATCCCTAACACTATCCTAGGGCTGATGCTAACCCTAACCCTAACCCTAACACTATCCTAGGCCTGATGCTAACCCTAACCCTAACCCTAACACTATCCTAGGGCTGATGCTAAACTTAACCCTAACCCTAACACTGTCCTTGGGCTGATTCTATCCGTAACCCTAACACTATCCTAGGCCTGATGCTAACCCTAAGCCTTACCCTAACACTATCCTAGGGCTGATGCTAAACCTAACCATAACCCTAACACTATCCTAGGACTGATGCTAACCTTAACCCTAACCCTAACACTATCCTAGGGCTGATGCTAGCCCTAACCCTAACACTATCCTAGGCCTGATGCTAACCCTAACCCTAACACTATCCTAGGGCTGATGCTAACCCTAACCCTAACTCTCACACTATCCTAGACCTGATGCAAACCAAATCCCTAATCCTAACACTCTCCTAGGGCTGAGGCTAACTCGAACCGTAACACTATCCTAGGGCTGATGCAAACCCTAACCCTAACCCAAACACTATCCTAGGGTTGATGCTAACCCTAACCCTAACACTATCCTAGGGCTGATGCTAACCCTAACCCTAACCCTAACACTATCCGAGGGCTGATGCTAACCCTAACCCTAACAATATCCTAGGGCTGATGCTAACCCTAACCCTAACCCTAACACTATCCTAGGGCAGATGCTAACCCTAACGCTAACCCTAACACTATCCTTTAACTGATGCTAACACTAACCCTAACCCTAACACTATCCTAGGCCTGATGCTAACCCTAACCCTAACCCTAACACTATCCTGGGGCTGATGCTAACACTAACCCTAACAATATCCTAGGGCTGATGCTAACCCTAACCCTAACCCTAACACTATCCTAGGGCTGATGCTAACCCTAACCCTAACACTATCCTAGGGCTGATGCTAACCCTAACCCTAACCCTAACACTATCCTAGGGCTGACGCTAACCCTAACGCTAACCCTAACACTATCCTTGAACTGATGCTAACCCTAACCCTAACCCTAACACTATCCTAGGCCTGATGATAACCCTAACCCTAACCCTAACACTATCCTAGGGTTTATGTTAACCCTAACCCTAACACTATCCTAGGGCGGATGCTAACCCTAACCCTAACCCTAACACTACCCTAGGGCTGATGCTAACCCTAACCCTAACTCTAACACTATCTTAGGGCTGAAGCTAACCCTAACCCTAACACTATCCTACGGCTGATGCTAACCCTAACCTTAACCCTAACACTATCCTAGGGCTGATGCTAACCCTAACCCTGACATTATCCCAGGCCTGATGCTAACCCTAACCCTAACCCTAACACTATCCTTGGGCTGATGGTAACCCTAACCCTAACCCTAACACTATCCTAGGGCTGATGCTAAACTTAACCCTAACCCTAACACTATCCTTGGGCTGATTCTACCCGTAACCCTAACACTATCCTAGGCCTGATGCTAACCCTAACCCTTACCCTAACACTATCCTAGGGCTGATGCTAAACCTAACCATAACCCTAACACTATCCTAGGGCGGATGCTAACCCTAACCCTAACCCTAACACTATCCTAGGGGTGATGCTAACCCTAACCCTAACACTATCCTAGGCGTGATGCTAACCCTAACCCTAACACTATCCTAGGGCTGATTCTAACCCTAACCCTAACCCTCACACTATCCTAGGCCTGATGCTAACCCTATCCATAACCCTAACACTCTCCTAGGGCTGAGGCTAACTCTAACCCTAACACTATCCTAGGGCTGATGCTAACCCTAACCCTAACCCAAACACTATCCTAGGGTTGATGCTAACCCTAACCCTAACACTGTCCTAGGGCTGATGCTAACCCTAACCCTAACCCTAACACTATCCTAGGGTTGATGCTAACCCTAACCCTAACACTATCCTGGGCCTGATGCTAACCCTAACCCTAACCCTAACACTATCCTAGGGCTGATGCTAACCCTAACACTAACACTATCCTAGGGCTGATGCTAACCCTCACCCTACGCCTAACACTATCCTAGGGCTGATGCTAACCCTAACCCTAACGCTAACACTATCCTAGGGCTGATGCTAACCATAACACTAACACTATCCTAGGGCTGATGCTAACCCTAACCCTACCATAACACTATCCTAGGGCTGATGCTAACTGTAACCCTAACTCTAACACTATCTTAGTGCTGAGGCTAACCCTAACCCTAACACTATCCTACGGCTGATGCTAACCCTAACCTTAACCCTAACACTATCCTAGGGCTGATGCTAACCCTAACCCTGACACTATCCTAGGCCTGATGCTAACCCTAACCCTAACCCTAACACTATCCTAGGGCTGATGCTAACCCTAACCCTAACACTATCCTAGGGCTGATGCTAACCCTAACCCTAACACTATCCTAGGCCTGATGATAACCCTAACCCTAACCCTAACACTATCCTGGCGCTGATGCTAACCCTATCCCTAACACTATCCTAGGGCTGATGCTAACCCTAAACCTAACCATAACACTATCCTAGGCCTGATGCTAACCCTAACCCTAACCCTAACACTATCCTAGGGCTGATGCTAAACTTAACCCTAACCCTAACACTGTCCTTGGGCTGATTCTATCCGTAACCCTAACACTATCCTAGGCCTGATGCTAACCCTAAGCCTTACCCTAACACTATCCTAGGGCTGATGCTAAACCTAACCATAACCCTAACACTATCCTAGGACTGATGCTAACCTTAACCCTAACCCTAACACTATCCTAGGGCTGATGCTAGCCCTAACCCTAACACTATCCTAGGCCTGATGCTAACCCTAACCCTAACACTATCCTAGGGCTGATGCTAACCCTAACCCTAACTCTGACACTATCCTAGACCTGATGCAAACCAAATCCCTAATCCTAACACTCTCCTAGGGCTGAGGCTAACTCTAACCGTAACACTATGCTAGGGCTGATGCAAACCCTAACCCTAACCCAAACACTATCCTAGGGTTGATTCTAACCCTAACCCTAACACTATCCTAGGGCTGATGCTAACCCTAACCCTAACCCTAACACTATCCTAGGGCTGATGCTAACCCTAACCCTAACAATATCCTTGGGCTGATGCTAACCCTAACCCTAACCCTAACACTATCCTAGGGCAGATGCTAACCCTAACGCTAACCCTAATACTATCCTTTAACTGATGCTAACACTAACCCTAACCCTAACACTATCCTAGGCCTGATGCTAACCCTAACCCTAACCCTAACACTATCCTAGGGATGATGCTAACACTAACCCTAACAATATCCTAGGGCTGATGCTAACCCTAACCCTAACCCTAACACTATCCTAGGGCTGATGCTAACCCTAACCCTAACACTATCCTAGGGCTGATGCTAACCCTAACCCTAACCCTAACACTATCCTAGGGCTGACGCTAACCCTAACGCTAACCCTAACACTATCCTTGAACTGATGCTAACCCTAACCCTAACCCTAACACTATCCTAGGCCTTATGATAACCCTAACCCTAACCCTAACACTATCCTAGGGTTTATGTTAACCCTAACCCTAACACTATCCTAGGGCTGATGCTAACCCTAACGCTAACCCTAACACTATCCTTGAACTGATGCTAACCCTAACCCTAACCCTAACACTATCCTAGGCCTGATGATAACCCTTACCCTAACCCTAACACTATCCTAGGGTTTATGTTAACCCTAACCCTAACACTATCCTAGGGCTGATGCTAACCTTAACCCTAAACCTAACACTATCCTAGGGCGGATGCTAACCCTAACACTAATCCTAACACTATCCTAGGGCTCATGCTAACCCTAACCCTAACTCTAACACTATCTTAGGGCTGAGGCTAACCCTAACCCTAACACTATCCTACGGCTGATGCTAACCCTAACCCTAACCCTAACACTATCGTAGGGCTGATGCTAACCCTAACCCTAACACTATCCTAGGGCTGATGCTAACCCTAACCCTAACCCTAACACTATCCTAGGGCTGATGCTAACCCTAACCCTAACACTATCCTAGGGCTGATGCTAACCCTAACCCTAACCCTAACACTATCCTAGGGCTGATGCTAACCCTAACCCTAACACTATACTAGGGCTGATGTTAACCCTAACCCTAACCCTAACATTATCCCAGGGCTGATGCTAACCCTAACCCTAACGCTAACACTATCCTAGGGCTGAGGCTAACCCTAACCCTAACACTATCCTAAGGCTGATGGTAACCCTAACACTAACACTATCCTAAGCCTGGTGCTAACCCTAACTCTAACCCTAACAGTATCCTAGTGCTGATGCTAACCCTAACTCTAATAATATCCTAGGGCTGATGCTAACACTAACCCTAACCCTAACACGATCCTAGGGCTGATGCTAACCCTAACCCTAATAATATCCTAGGGCTGATGCTAACACTAACGCTAACCCTAACACTATCCTAGGGCTGATGCTAACCCGAACCCTAACCCTATCACTATCCTAGGGCTGATGCTAACCCTAACCCTAAGACTATCCTAGGCCTGATGAGAACCCTAACCCTAACACTATCCTAGGGCTGATGCTAACCCTAACCCTAACACTATCCTAGGCCTGATGCTAACCCTAACCCTAACCCTAACACTATGCTAGGGCTGATGCTAACCCTAACCCTAACCCTAACACTATCCTAGGGCTGATGCTAAGCCTAACCCTAACACTATCATAGGCCTGATGATAACCCTAACCCTAACACTAACACTATCCTAGGCCTGATGCTAACCCTAACCCTAACCCTAACACTATCCTAGGGCTGATGCTAACCCTAACCCTAACCCTAACACTATCCTAGGGCTGATTCTAACCCTAACGTTAACCCTAACACTATCCTTGAACTTATGCTAACCCTAACCCTAACCCTATCACTATCCTAGGCCTGATGATAACCCTAACCCTAACCCTAACACTATCCTAGGGCTGATGCTAACCCTAACCCTAACACTATCCTAGGCCTGATGCTAACCCTAACCCTAACCCTAACACTATCCTAGGGTTTATGTTAACCCTAACCCTAACACTATCTTAGGGTTGATGCTAACCCTAACCCTAACCCTAACACTATCCTAGGGCTGATTCTAACCCTAACGCTAAACCTAACACTATCCTTGAACTTATGCTAACCCTAACCCTAACCCTAACACTATCCTAGGCCTGATGATAACCCTAACCCTGACCCCAACACTATCCTAGGGTTTATGTTAACCCTAACCCTAACACTATCCTAGGGCTGATGGTAACCCTAATCCTAACCCTAACACTATCCTAGGGCTGATGCTAAACTTAAACCTAACCCTAACACTATCCTTGGGCTGATTCTAACCGTAACCCTAACACTATCCTAGGCCTGATGCTAACCCTAACCCTTACCCTAACACTATCCTAGGGCTGATGCTAAACCTAACCATAACCCTAACACTACCCTAGGGCTGATGCTACCCCCAACCTAACCCTAACACTATCCTAGGGGTGATGCTAACCATAACCCTAACACTATCCTAGCCCTGATGCTAACCCTAACCCTAACACTATCCTAGGGCTGATGCTAACCCTAACCCTAACCCTCACACTATCCTAGGCCTGATGCTAACCCTATCCATAACCCTAACACTCTCCTAGGGCTGAGGCTAACTCTAACCCTAACACTATCCTAGGGCTGATGCTAACCCTAACCCTAACCGAAACACTATCCTAGGGTTGATGCTAACCCTAACCCTAACACTATCCTAGGACTGATGCTAACCCTAACCCTAACCCTAACACTATCCTAGGGCTGATGCTAACCCTAACCCTAACACTATCCTTGGGCTGATGCTAACCCTAACCCTAACCCAAACACTATCCTAGGGCAGATGCTAACCCTAACTCTAACCCTAACACTATCCTTGAACTGATGCTAACCCTAACCCTAACCCTAACACTATCCTAGGCCTGATGATAACCCTAACCCTAACCCTAACAGTATCCTAGGGTTTATGTTAACCCTAACCCTAACACTATCCTAGGGCTGATGCTAACCCTAACCCTAACCCTAACACTATCCTAGGGCTCATGCTAACCCTAACACTAACACTATCCTAGGGCTGATGCTAAACCTATCCCTAAACCTAACACTATCCTAGGGCGGACGCTAACCCTAACCCTAACCATAACACTATCCTAGGGCTCATGCTAACCCTAACCCTAACTCTAACACTATCTTAGGGCTGAGCCTAACCCTAACCCTAACACTATCCTACGGCTGATGCTAACCCTAACCCTAACCCTAACACTATCCTAGGGCTGATGCTAACCCTAACGCTAACCCTAACACTATCCTTGAACTGATGCTAACACTAACCCTAACCCTAACACTATCCTAGGCCTGATGCTAACCCTAACCCTTACCCTAACACTATCCTAGGGCTGATGCTAAACCTAACCATAACCCTAACACTACCCTAGGGCTGATGCTACCCCTAACCTAACCCTAACACTATCCTAGGGGTGATGCTAACCATAACCCTAACACTATCCTAGCCCTGATGCTAACCCTAACCCTAACACTATCCTAGGGCTGATGCTAACCCTAACCCTAACCCTCACACTATCCTAGGCCTGATGCTAACCCTATCCATAACCCTAACACTCTCCTAGGGCTGAGGCTAACTCTAACCCTAACACTATCCTAGGGCTGATGCTAACCCTAACCCTAACCGAAACACTATCCTAGGGTTGATGCTAACCCTAACCCTAACACTATCCTAGGACTGATGCTAACCCTAACCCTAACCCTAACACTATCCTAGGGCTGATGCTAACCCTAACCCTAACACTATCCTTGGGCTGATGCTAACCCTAACCCTAACCCAAACACTATCCTAGGGCAGATGCTAACCCTAACTCTAACCCTAACACTATCCTTGAACTGATGCTAACCCTAACCCTAACCCTAACACTATCCTAGGCCTGATGATAACCCTAACCCTAACCCTAACAGTATCCTAGGGTTTATGTTAACCCTAACCCTAACAATATCCTAGGGCTGATGCTAACCCTAACCCTAACCCTAACACTATCCTAGGGCTCATGCTAACCCTAACACTAACACTATCCTAGGGCTGATGCTAAACCTATCCCTAAACCTAACACTATCCTAGGGCGGATGCTAACCCTAACCCTAACCATAACACTATCCTAGGGCTCATGCTAACCCTAACCCTAACTCTAACACTATCTTAGGGCTGAGGCTAACCCTAACCCTAACACTATCCTACGGCTGATGCTAACCCTAACCCTAACCCTAACACTATCCTAGGGCTGATGCTAACCCTAACGCTAACCCTAACACTATCCTTGAACTGATGCTAACCCTAACCCTAACCCTAACACTATCCTAGGCCTGATTATAACCCTAACCCTAACCCTAACACTATCCTAGGGCTGATGATAACCCTAGCCCTAACACTATCCTAGGGCTGATGCTAACCCTAACCCTAACCCTAACACTATCCTAGGGCTGATGCTAACCCTAACCCTAACACTAACCTAGGCCTGAAGATAACCGTAACCCTAACCCTGACACTATCCTAGGGCTGATGCTAACCCTAACCCTAACACTATCCTTGGGCTGATGCTAACCCTAACCCTAACCATAACACTATCCTGGGGCTGATGCTAGCCCTAATCCTAACACTATCCTAGGGCTGAAGCTAACCCTAACCATATCCCTAACATTATCCCAGGGCTGATGCTAACCCTAACCCTAACACTATCCTAGGGCTGATGCTAACCCTAACAATAACCCTAACATTATCCTAGGGCTGATGCTAACCCTAACCCTAACCCTAACTCTATCCTAGGGCTGATGCTAACCCTAACACTAACACTATCCTAGGGCTGATGCTAACCCTAACCCTACCCCTAACACTATCCTAGGGCTGATGCTAACCCTAACCCTAACGCTAACACTATCCTAGGGCTGAGGCTAACCCTAACCCTAACACTATCCTAAGGCTGATGGTAACCCTAACACTAACACTATCCTAAGCCTGGTGCTAACCCTAACTCTAACCCTAACAGTATCCTAGGGCTGATGATAACCCTAACTCTAATAATATCCTAGGGCTGATGCTAATACTAACCCTAACCCTAACACGATCCTAGGGCTGATGCTAACCCTAACCCTAACACTATCCTAGGGATGATGCTAACCCTAACCCTAACACTATCCTAGGGCTGATGCTAACCCTAACCCTAACCCTAACACTATCCTAGGGCGGATGCTAACCCTAACCCTAACCCTAACACTACCCTAGGGCTGATGCTAACCCTAACCCTAACTCTAACACTATCTTAGGGCTGAAGCTAACCCTAACCCTAACACTATCCTACGGCTGATGCTAACCCTAACCTTAACCCTAACACTATCCTAGGGCTGATGCTAACCCTAACCCTGACACTATCCCAGGCCTGATGCTAACCCTAACCCTAACCCTAACACTATCCTAGGGATGATGCTAACCCTAACCCTAACACTATCCTAGGGCTGATGTTAACCCTAACCCTAACCCTAACACTATCCTTGGGCTGATGGTAACCCTAACCCTAACCCTAACACTATCCTAGGGCTGATGATAAACTTAACCCTAACCCTAACACTATCCTTGGGCTGATTCTACCCGTAACCCTAACACTATCCTAGGCCTGATGCTAACCCTAACCCTTACCCTAACACTATCCTAGGGCTGATGCTAAACCTAACCATAACCCTAACACTATCCTAGGGCGGATGCTAACCCTAACCCTAACCCTAACACTATCCTAGGGGTGATGCTAACCCTAACCCTAACACTATCCTAGGCGTGATGCTAACCCTAACCCTAACACTATCCTAGGGCTGATTCTAACCCTAACCCTAACCCTCACACTATCCTAGGCCTGATGCTAACCCTATCCATAACCCTAACACTCTCCTAGGGCTGAGGCTAACTCTAACCCTAACACTATCCTAGGGCTGATGCTAACCCTAACCCTAACCCAAACACTATCCTAGGGTTGATGCTAACCCTAACCCTAACACTGTCCTAGGGCTGATGCTAACCCTAACCCTAACCCTAACACTATCCTAGGGTTGATGCTAACCCTAACCCTAATACTATCCTGGGCCTGATGCTAACCCTACCCTAACCATAACACTATCCTAGGGCTGATGCTAACCCTAACCCTAACACTATCCTTGGGCTGATGCTAACCCTAACCCTAACCCTAACACTATCCTAGGGCAGATGCTAAACCTAACGCTAACCCTAACACTATCCTTGAACTGATGCTAACCCTAACCCTAACCCTAGCACTATCCTAGGCCTGATGATAACCCTAACCCTAACCCTAACACTATCCTAGGGTTTATGTTAACCCTAACCCTAACACTATCCTAGGGCTGATGCTAACCCTAACCGTAACCCTAACACTATCCGAGGGCTGATGCTAACCCTAACACTAACACTATCCTAGGGCGGATGCTAACCGTAACCCTAACCATAACACTTTCCTAGGGCTCATGCTAACCCTAACCCTAACTCTAACACTATCTTAGGGCTGAGGCTAACCCTAACCCTAACACTATCCTACGGCTGATGCTAACCCTAACCCTAACCCTAACACTATCCTAGGGCTGATGCTAACCCTAACCCTAACACTATCCTAGGCCTGATGATAACCCTAACCCTAACCCTAACACTATCCTAGGGCTGATGCTAACCCTAACACTAACACTATCCTAGGGCTGATGCTAACCCTAACACTAACACTATCCTAGGGCTGATGCTAACCCTCACCCTACGCCTAACACTATCCTAGGGCTGATGCTAACCCTAACCCTAACGCTAACACTATCCTAGGGCTGAGGCTAACCCTAACCCTAACACTATCCTACGGCTGATGCTAACCCTAACGCTAACCCTAACACTATCCTAAGGCTGATGGTAACCCTAACACTAACACTATCCTAAGCCTGGTGCTAACCCTAACTCTAACCCCAACAGTATCCTAGGGCTGATGCTAACCCTAACCCTAATGATATCCTAGGGCTGATGCTAACCCTAACCCTAACCCTAACACTATCCTAGGGCTGATGCTAACCCTAACCCTAGCACTATCCTAGGCCTGATGATAACCGTAACCCTAACCCTAACACTATCCTAGGGCTGATGCTAACCGTAACCCTAACACTATCCTAGGGCTGATGCTAACCCTAACCCTAACACTATCATAGGCCTGATGATAACCCTAACCCTAACCCTAACACTATCCTAGGGCTGATGCTAACCCTAACCCTAACACTATCCTAGGCCTGATGCTAACCCTAACCCTAACCCTAACACTATCCTAGGGCTGATGCTAACCCTAACCCTAACCCTAACACTATCCTAAGGCTGATGCTAACGCTAACCCTAGCACTATCCTAGGCCTGATGATAACCCTAACCCTAACCCTAACACTATCCTAAGGCTGATGCTAACCCTAACCCTAACACTATCCTAGGCCTGATGCTAACCCTAACCCTAACCCTAACACTATCCTAGGGCTGATGCTAACCGTAACCCTAACACTATCCTTGGGCTGATGCTAACCCTAACCCTAACACTATCATAGGCCTGATGATAACCCTAACCCTAACCCTAACACTATCCTAGGGTTTATGTTAACCCTAACCCTAACACTATCCTAGGGCTGATGCTAACCCTAACCCTAACCCTAACACTATCCTAGGGCTGATTCTAACCCTAACGCTAACCCTAACACTATCCTTGAACTTATGCTAACCCTAACCCTAACCCTAACACTATCCTAGGACTGATGATAACCCTAACCCTAACCCTAACACTATCCTAGGGTTGATGCTAACCCTAACCCTAACACTATCCTGGGCCTGATGCTAACCCTAACCCTAACCCTAACACTATCCTAGGGCTGATGCTAACCCTAACCCTAACACTATCCTTGGGCTGATGCTAACCCTAACCCTAACCCTAACACTATCCTTGAACTGATGCTAACCCTAACCCTAACCCTAACACTATCCTAGGCCTGATGATAACCCTAACCCTAACCCTAACACTATCCTAGGGTTTATGTTAACCCTAACCCTAACACTATCCTAGGGCTGATGCTAACCCTAACCGTAACCCTAACACTATCCTAGGGCTGATGCTAACCCTAACACTAACACTATCCTAGGGCGGATGCTAACCCTAACCCTAACCATAACACTTTCCTAGGGCTCATGCTAACCCTAACCCTAACTCTAACACTATCTTAGGGCTGAGGCTAACCCTAACCCTAACACTATCCTACGGCTGATGCTAACCCTAACCCTAACCCTAACACTATCCTAGGGCTGATGCTAACCCTAACCCTAACACTATCCTAGGCCTGATGATAACCCTAACCCTAACCCTAACACTATCCTAGGGCTGATGCTAACCCTAACACTAACACTATCCTAGGGCTGATGCTAACCCTAACACTAACACTATCCTAGGGCTGATGCTAACCCTCACCCTACGCCTAACACTATCCTAGGGCTGATGCTAACCCTAACCCTAACGCTAACACTATCCTAGGGCTGATGCTAACCATAACACTAACACTACCCTAGGGCTGATGCTAACCCTAACCCTAACCCTAACACTATCCTAGGGCTGATGCTAACTGTAACCCTAACTCTAACACCATCTTAGTGCTGAGGCTAACCCTAACCCTAACACTATCCTACGGCTGATGCTAACCCTAACCTTAACCCTAACACTATCCTAGGGCTGATGCTAACCCTAACCCTGACACTATCCTAGGCCTGATGCTAACCCTAACCCTAACCCTAACACTATCCTAGGGCTGATGCTAACCCTAACCCTAACACTATCCTAGGGCTGATGCTAACCCTAACCCTAACACTATCCTAGGCCTGATGATAACCCTAACCCTAACCCTAACACTATCCTGGCGCTGATGCTAACCCTATCCCTAACACTATCCTAGGGCTGATGCTAACCCTAACCCTAACCCTAACACTATCCTAGGCCTGATGCTAACCCTAACCCTAACCCTAACACTATCCTAGGGCTGATGCTAAACTTAACCCTAACCCTAACACTGTCCTTGGGCTGATTCTATCCGTAACCCTAACACTATCCTAGGCCTGATGCTAACCCTAAGCCTTACCCTAACACTATCCTAGGGCTGATGCTAAACCTAACCATAACCCTAACACTATCCTAGGACTGATGCTAACCTTAACCCTAACCCTAACACTATCCTAGGGCTGATGCTAGCCCTAACCCTAACACTATCCTAGGCCTGATGCTAACCCTAACCCTAACACTATCCTAGGGCTGATGCTAACCCTAACCCTAACTCTCACACTATCCTAGACCTGATGCAAACCAAATCCCTAATCCTAACACTCTCCTAGGGCTGAGGCTAACTCGAACCGTAACACTATCCTAGGGCTGATGCAAACCCTAACCCTAACCCAAACACTATCCTAGGGTTGATGCTAACCCTAACCCTAACACTATCCTAGGGCTGATGCTAACCCTAACCCTAACCCTAACACTATCCGAGGGCTGATGCTAACCCTAACCCTAACAATATCCTAGGGCTGATGCTAACCCTAACCCTAACCCTAACACTATCCTAGGGCAGATGCTAACCCTAACGCTAACCCTAACACTATCCTTTAACTGATGCTAACACTAACCCTAACCCTAACACTATCCTAGGCCTGATGCTAACCCTAACCCTAACCCTAACACTATCCTGGGGCTGATGCTAACACTAACCCTAACAATATCCTAGGGCTGATGCTAACCCTAACCCTAACCCTAACACTATCCTAGGGCTGATGCTAACCCTAACCCTAACACTATCCTAGGGCTGATGCTAACCCTAACCCTAACCCTAACACTATCCTAGGGCTGACGCTAACCCTAACGCTAACCCTAACACTATCCTTGAACTGATGCTAACCCTAACCCTAACCCTAACACTATCCTAGGCCTGATGATAACCCTAACCCTAACCCTAACACTATCCTAGGGTTTATGTTAACCCTAACCCTAACACTATCCTAGTGCTGATGCTAACCCTAACGCTAACCCTAACACTATCCTTGAACTGATGCTAACCCTAACCCTAACCCTAACACTATCCTAGGCCTGATGATAACCCTAACCCTAACCCTAACACTATCCTAGGGTTTATGTTAACCCTAACCCTAACACTATCCTAGGGCTGATGCTAACCTTAACCCTAAACCTAACACTATCCTAGGGCGGATGCTAACCCTAACACTAATCCTAACACTATCCTAGGGCTCATGCTAACCCTAACCCTAACTCTAACACTATCTTAGGGCTGAGGCTAACCCTAACCCTAACACTATCCTACAGCTGATGCTAACCCTAACCCTAACCCTAACACTATCGTAGGGCTGATGCTAACCCTAACCCTAACACTATCCTAGGGCTGATGCTAACCCTAACCCTAACCCTAACACTATCCTAGGGCTGATGCTAACCCTAACCCTAACACTATCCTAGGGCTGATGCTAACCCTAACCCTAACCCTAACACTATCCTAGGGCTGATGCTAACCCTAACCCTAACACTATACTAGGGCTGATGTTAACCCTAACCCTAACCCTAACATTATCCCAGGGCTGATGCTAACCCTAACCCTAACGCTAACACTATCCTAGGGCTGAGGCTAACCCTAACCCTAACACTATCCTAAGGCTGATGGTAACCCTAACACTAACACTATCCTAAGCCTGGTGCTAACCCTAACTCTAACCCTAACAGTATCCTAGGGCTGATGCTAACCCTAACTCTAATAATATCCTAGGGCTGATGCTAACACTAACCCTAACCCTAACACGATCCTAGGGCTGATGCTAACCCTAACCCTAATAATATCCTAGGGCTGATGCTAACACTAACGCTAACCCTAACACTATCCTAGGGCTGATGCTAACCCGAACCCTAACCCTATCACTATCCTAGGGCTGATGCTAACCCTAACCCTAACACTATCCTGGGCCTGATGCTAACCCTAACCCTAACCCTAACACTATCCTAGGGCTGATGCTAACCCTAACCCTAACACTATCCTTGGGCTGATGCTAACCCTAACCCTAACCCTAACACTATCCTTGAACTGATGCTAACCCTAACCCTAACCCTAACACTATCCTAGGCCTGATGATAACCCTAACCCTAACCCTAACACTATCCTAGGGTTTATGTTAACCCTAACCCTAACACTATCCTAGGGCTGATGCTAACCCTAACCGTAACCCTAACACTATCCTAGGGCTGATGCTAACCCTAACACTAACACTATCCTAGGGCGGATGCTAACCCTAACCCTAACCATAACACTTTCCTAGGGCTCATGCTAACCCTAACCCTAACTCTAACACTATCTTAGGGCTGAGGCTAACCCTAACCCTAACACTATCCTACGGCTGATGCTAACCCTAACCCTAACCCTAACACTATCCTAGGGCTGATGCTAACCCTAACCCTAACACTATCCTAGGCCTGATGATAACCCTAACCCTAACCCTAACACTATCCTAGGGCTGATGCTAACCCTAACACTAACACTATCCTAGGGCTGATGCTAACCCTAACACTAACACTATCCTAGGGCTGATGCTAACCCTCACCCTACGCCTAACACTATCCTAGGGCTGATGCTAACCCTAACCCTAACGCTAACACTATCCTAGGGCTGATGCTAACCATAACACTAACACTACCCTAGGGCTGATGCTAACCCTAACCCTAACCCTAACACTATCCTAGGGCTGATGCTAACTGTAACCCTAACTCTAACACTATCTTAGTGCTGAGGCTAACCCTAACCCTAACACTATCCTACGGCTGATGCTAACCCTAACCTTAACCCTAACACTATCCTAGGGCTGATGCTAACCCTAACCCTGACACTATCCTAGGCCTGATGCTAACCCTAACCCTAACCCTAACACTATCCTAGGGCTGATGCTAACCCTAACCCTAACACTATCCTAGGGCTGATGCTAACCCTAACCCTAACACTATCCTAGGCCTGATGATAACCCTAACCCTAACCCTAACACTATCCTGGCGCTGATGCTAACCCTATCCCTAACACTATCCTAGGGCTGATGCTAACCCTAACCCTAACCCTAACACTATCCTAGGCCTGATGCTAACCCTAACCCTAACCCTAACACTATCCTAGGGCTGATGCTAAACTTAACCCTAACCCTAACACTGTCCTTGGGCTGATTCTATCCGTAACCCTAACACTATCCTAGGCCTGATGCTAACCCTAAGCCTTACCCTAACACTATCCTAGGGCTGATGCTAAACCTAACCATAACCCTAACACTATCCTAGGACTGATGCTAACCTTAACCCTAACCCTAACACTATCCTAGGGCTGATGCTAGCCCTAACCCTAACACTATCCTAGGCCTGATGCTAACCCTAACCCTAACACTATCCTAGGGCTGATGCTAACCCTAACCCTAACTCTCACACTATCCTAGACCTGATGCAAACCAAATCCCTAATCCTAACACTCTCCTAGGGCTGAGGCTAACTCGAACCGTAACACTATCCTAGGGCTGATGCAAACCCTAACCCTAACCCAAACACTATCCTAGGGTTGATGCTAACCCTAACCCTAACACTATCCTAGGGCTGATGCTAACCCTAACCCTAACCCTAACACTATCCGAGGGCTGATGCTAACCCTAACCCTAACAATATCCTAGGGCTGATGCTAACCCTAACCCTAACCCTAACACTATCCTAGGGCAGATGCTAACCCTAACGCTAACCCTAACACTATCCTTTAACTGATGCTAACACTAACCCTAACCCTAACACTATCCTAGGCCTGATGCTAACCCTAACCCTAACCCTAACACTATCCTGGGGCTGATGCTAACACTAACCCTAACAATATCCTAGGGCTGATGCTAACCCTAACCCTAACCCTAACACTATCCTAGGGCTGATGCTAACCCTAACCCTAACACTATCCTAGGGCTGATGCTAACCCTAACCCTAACCCTAACACTATCCTAGGGCTGACGCTAACCCTAACGCTAACCCTAACACTATCCTTGAACTGATGCTAACCCTAACCCTAACCCTAACACTATCCTAGGCCTGATGATAACCCTAACCCTAACCCTAACACTATCCTAGGGTTTATGTTAACCCTAACCCTAACACTATCCTAGTGCTGATGCTAACCCTAACGCTAACCCTAACACTATCCTTGAACTGATGCTAACCCTAACCCTAACCCTAACACTATCCTAGGCCTGATGATAACCCTAACCCTAACCCTAACACTATCCTAGGGTTTATGTTAACCCTAACCCTAACACTATCCTAGGGCTGATGCTAACCTTAACCCTAAACCTAACACTATCCTAGGGCGGATGCTAACCCTAACACTAATCCTAACACTATCCTAGGGCTCATGCTAACCCTAACCCTAACTCTAACACTATCTTAGGGCTGAGGCTAACCCTAACCCTAACACTATCCTACAGCTGATGCTAACCCTAACCCTAACCCTAACACTATCGTAGGGCTGATGCTAACCCTAACCCTAACACTATCCTAGGGCTGATGCTAACCCTAACCCTAACCCTAACACTATCCTAGGGCTGATGCTAACCCTAACCCTAACACTATCCTAGGGCTGATGCTAACCCTAACCCTAACCCTAACACTATCCTAGGGCTGATGCTAACCCTAACCCTAACACTATACTAGGGCTGATGTTAACCCTAACCCTAACCCTAACATTATCCCAGGGCTGATGCTAACCCTAACCCTAACGCTAACACTATCCTAGGGCTGAGGCTAACCCTAACCCTAACACTATCCTAAGGCTGATGGTAACCCTAACACTAACACTATCCTAAGCCTGGTGCTAACCCTAACTCTAACCCTAACAGTATCCTAGGGCTGATGCTAACCCTAACTCTAATAATATCCTAGGGCTGATGCTAACACTAACCCTAACCCTAACACGATCCTAGGGCTGATGCTAACCCTAACCCTAATAATATCCTAGGGCTGATGCTAACACTAACGCTAACCCTAACACTATCCTAGGGCTGATGCTAACCCGAACCCTAACCCTATCACTATCCTAGGGCTGATGCTAACCCTAACCCTAACACTATCCTAGGCCTGATGAGAACCCTAACCCTAACCCTAACACTATCCTAGGGCTGATGCTAACCCTAACCCTAACACTATCCTAGGCCTGATGCTAACCCTAACCCTAACCCTAACACTATCCTAGGGCTGATGCTAACCCTAACCCTAACCCTAACACTATCCTAGGGCTGATGCTAAGCCTAACCCTAACACTATCATAGGCCTGATGATAACCCTAACCCTAACACTAACACTATCCTAGGCCTGATGCTAACCCTAACCCTAACCCTAACACTATCCTAGGGCTGATGCTAACCCTAACCCTAACCCTAACACTATCCTAGGGCTGATTCTAACCCTAACGTTAACCCTAACACTATCCTTGAACTTATGCTAACCCTAACCCTAACCCTATCACTATCCTAGGCCTGATGATAACCCTAACCCTAACCCTAACACTATCCTAGGGCTGATGCTAACCCTAACCCTAACACTATCCTAGGCCTGATGCTAACCCTAACCCTAACCCTAACACTATCCTAGGGTTTATGTTAACCCTAACCCTAACACTATCTTAGGGCTGATGCTAACCCTAACCCTAACCCTAACACTATCCTAGGGCTGATTCTAACCCTAACGCTAAACCTAACACTATCCTTGAACTTATGCTAACCCTAACCCTAACCCTAACACTATCCTAGGCCTGATGATAACCCTAACCCTGACCCCAACACTATTCTAGGGTTTATGTTAACCCTAACCCTAACACTATCCTAGGGCTGATGGTAACCCTAATCCTAAACCTAACAGTATCCTAGGGCTGATGCTAAACTTAACCCTAACCCTAACACTATCCTTGGGCTGATTCTAACCGTAACCCTAACACTATACTAGGCCTGATGCTAACCCTAACCCTTACCCTAACACTATCCTAGGGCTGATGCTAAACCTAACCATAACCCTAACACTACCCTAGGGCTGATGCTACCCCTAACCTAACCCTAACACTATCCTAGGGGTGATGCTAACCATAACCCTAACACTATCCTAGCCCTGATGCTAACCCTAACCCTAACACTATCCTAGGGCTGATGCTAACCCTAACCCTAACCCTCACACTATCCTAGGCCTGATGCTAACCCTATCCATAACCCTAACACTCTCCTAGGGCTGAGGCTAACTCTAACCCTAACACTATCCTAGGGCTGATGCTAACCCTAACCCTAACCGAAACACTATCCTAGGGTTGATGCTAACCCTAACCCTAACACTATCCTAGGACTGATGCTAACCCTAACCCTAACCCTAACACTATCCTAGGGCTGATGCTAACCCTAACCCTAACACTATCCTTGGGCTGATGCTAACCCTAACCCTAACCCAAACACTATCCTAGGGCAGATGCTAACCCTAACTCTAACCCTAACACTATCCTTGAACTGATGCTAACCCTAACCCTAACCCTAACACTATCCTAGGCCTGATGATAACCCTAACCCTAACCCTAACAGTATCCTAGGGTTTATGTTAACCCTAACCCTAACACTATCCTAGGGCTGATGCTAACCCTAACCCTAACCCTAACACTATCCCAGGGCTCATGCTAACCCTAACACTAACACTATCCTAGGGCTGATGCTAACCCTATCCCTAAACCTAACACTATCCTAGGGCGGATGCTAACCCTAACCCTAACCATAACACTATCCTTGGGCTCATGCTAACCCTAACCCTAACTCTAACACTATCTTAGGGCTGAGGCTAACCCTAACCCTAACACTATCCTACGGCTGATGCTAACCCTAACCCTAACCCTAACACTATCCTAGGGCTGATGCTAACCCTAACCCTAACACTAACCTAGGCCTGAAGATAACCGTAACCCTAACCCTGACACTATCCTAGGGCTGATGCTAACCCTAACCCTAACACTATCCTTGGGCTGATGCTAACCCTAACCCTAACCATAACACTATCCTGGGGCTGATGCTAACCCTAACCCTAACACTATCCTAGGGCTGATGCTAACCCTAACCATATCCCTAACATTATCCCAGGGCTGATGCTAACCCTAACCCTAACACTATCCTAGGGCTGATGCTAACCCTAACAATAACCCTAACATTATCCTAGGGCTGATGCTAACCCTAACCCTAACCCTAACTCTATCCTAGGGCTGATGCTAACCCTAACACTAACACTATCCTAGGGCTGATGCTAACCCTAACCCTACCCCTAACACTATCCTAGGGCTGATGCTAACCCTACCCCTAACGCTAACACTATCCTAGGGCTGAGGCTAACCCTAACCCTAACACTATCCTAAGGCTGATGGTAACCCTAACACTAACACTATCCTAAGCCTGGTGCTAACCCTAACTCTAACCCTAACAGTATCCTAGGGCTGATGATAACCCTAACTCTAATAATATCCTAGGGCTGATGCTAACACTAACCCTAACCCTAACACGATCCTAGGGCTGATGATAACCCTAACCCTAACCCTAACACTATCCTAGGGCTGATGCTAACCCTAACCCTAACAGTATCCTAGGCCTGATGCTAACCCTAACCCTAACCCTAACACTATCCTAGGGTTGATGCTAACCCTAACCCTAACACTATCCTAGGGCTGATGCTAACCCTAACCCTAACCCTAACACTATCCTAGGGTTGATGCTAACCCTAACCCTAACACTATCCTGGGCCTGATGCTAACCCTAACCCTAACCCTAACACTATCCTAGGGCTGATGCTAACCCTAACCCTAACACTATCCTTGGGCTGATGCTAACCCTAACCCTAACCCTAACACTATCCTAGGGCAGATGCTAACCCTAACGCTAACCCTAACACTATCCTTGAACTGATGCTAACCCTAACCCTAACCCTAACACTATCCTAGGCCTGATGATAACCCTAACCCTAACCCTAACACTATCCTAGGGTTTATGTTAACCCTAACCCTAACACTATCCTAGGGCTGATGCTAACCCTAACCGTAACCCTAACACTATCCGAGGGCTGATGCTAACCCTAACACTAACACTATCCTAGGGCGGATGCTAACCCTAACCCTAACCATAACACTTTCCTAGGGCTCATGCTAACCCTAACCCTAACTCTAACACTATCTTAGGGCTGAGGCTAACCCTAACCCTAACACTATCCTACGGCTGATGCTAACCCTAACCCTAACCCTAACACTATCCTAGGGCTGATGCTAACCCTAACCCTAACACTATCCTAGGCCTGATGATAACCCTAACCCTAACCCTAACACTATCCTAGGGCTGATGCTAACCCTAACACTAACACTATCCTAGGGCTGATGCTAACCCTAACACTAACACTATCCTAGGGCTGATGCTAACCCTCACCCTACGCCTAACACTATCCTAGGGCTGATGCTATTCCTAACCCTAACGCTAACACTATCCTAGGGCTGAGGCTAACCCTAACCCTAACACTATCCTACGGCTGATGCTAACCCTAACGCTAACCCTAACACTATCCTAAGGCTGATGGTAACCCTAACACTAACACTATCCTAAGCCTGGTGCTAACCCTAACTCTAACCCCAACAGTATCCTAGGGCTGATGCTAACCCTAACCCTAATGATATCCTAGGGCTGATGCTAACCCTAACCCTAACCCTAACACTATCCTAGGGCTGATGCTAACCCTAACCCTAGCACTATCCTAGGCCTGATGATAACCGTAACCCTAACCCTAACACTATCCTAGGGCTGATGCTAACCGTAACCCTAACACTATCCTAGGGCTGATGCTAACCCTAACCCTAACACTATCATAGGCCTGATGATAACCCTACCCTAACCCTAACACTATCCTAGGGCTGATGCTAACCCTAACCCTAACACTATCCTAGGCCTGATGCTAACCCTAACCCTAACCCTAACACTATCGTAGGGCTGATGCTAACCCTAACCCTAACCCTAACACTATCCTAGGGCTGATGCTAACCCTAACCCTAGCACTATCCTAGGCCTGATGATAACCCTAACCCTAACCCTAACACTATCCTAAGGCTGATGCTAACCCTAACCCTAACACTATCCTAGGCCTGATGCTAACCCTAACCCTAACCCTAACACTATCCTAGGGCTGATGCTAACCGTAACCCTAACACTATCCTAGGGCTGATGCTAACCCTAACCCTAACACTATCATAGGCCTGATGATAACCCTAACCCTAACCCTAACACTATCCTAGGGTTTATGTTAACCCTAACCCTAACACTATCCTAGGGCTGATGCTAACCCTAACCCTAACCCTAACACTATCCTAGGGCTGATTCTAACCCTAACGCTAACCCTAACACTATCCTTGAACTTATGCTAACCCTAACCCTAACCCTAACACTATCCTAGGACTGATGATAACCCTAACCCTAACCCTAACACTATCCTAGGGTTTATGTTAACCCTAACCCTAACACTATCCTAGGGCTGATGCTTACCCTAACCCTAACCCTAACACTATCCTAGGGCGGATGCTAACCCTAACACTAACCCTAACACTATCCTAGGGCTGATGCTAACCCTAACCCTAACACTATCCTAGGGCTGATGCTAACCCTAACCCTAACACTATCCTAGGCCTGATGATAACCCTAACCCTAACACTATCCTAGGGCTGATGCTAACCCTATCCCTAACACTATCCTAGGGCTGATGCTAACCCTAACCCTAACCCTAACACTATCCTAGGCCTGATGCTAACCCTAACCCTAACCCTAACACTATCCTAGGGCTGATGCTAAACTTAACCCTAACCCTAACCCTGTCCTTGGGCTGATTCTATCCGTAACCCTAACACTATCCTAGGCCTGATGCTAACCCTAAGCCTTACCCTAACACTATCCTAGGGCTGATGCTAAACCTAACCATAACCCTAACACTATCCTAGGACTGATGCTAACCTTAACCCTAACCCTAACACTATCCTAGGGCTGATGCTAGCCCTAACCCTAACACTATCCTAGGCCTGATGCTAATCCTAACCCTAACACTATCCTAGGGCTGATGCTAACCCTAACCCTAACTCTCACACTATCCTAGGCCTGATGCTAACCAAATCCCTAATCCTAACACTCTCCTAGGGCTGAGGCTAACTTTAACCGTAACACTATCCTAGGGCTGATGCTAACCCTAACCCTAACCCAAACACTATCCTAGGGTTGATGCTAACCCTAACCCTAACACTATCCTATGGCTGATGCTAACCCTAACCCTAACCCTAACACTATCCTAGGGCTGATGCTAACCCTAACCCTAACAATATCCTTGGGCTGATGCTAACCCTAACCCTAACCCTAACACTATCCTAGGGCAGATGCTAACCCTAACGCTAACCCTAACACTATCCTTTAACTGATGCTAACACTAACCCTAACCCTAACACTATCCTAGGCCTGATGCTAACCCTAACCCTAACCCTAACACTATCCTAGGGCTGATGCTAACACTAACCCTAACAATATCCTAGGGCTAATGCTAACCCTAACCCTAACCCTAACACTATCCTAGGGCTGATGCTAACCCTAACCCTAACACTATCCTAGGGCTGATGCTAACCCTAACCCTAACCCTAACACTATCCTAGGGCTGATGCTAACCCTAACACTAACCCTAACACTATCCTTGAACTGATGCTAACCCTAACCCTAACCCTAACACTATCCTAGGCCTGATGATAACCCTAACCCTAACCCTAACACTATCCTAGGGTTTATGTTAACCCTAAACCTAACACTATCCTAGGGCTGATGCTAACCCTAACGCTAACCCTAACACTATCCTTGAACTGATGCTAACCCTAACCCTAACCCTAACACTATCCTAGGCCTGATGATAACCCTAACCCTAACCCTAACACTATCCTAGGGTTTATGTTAACCCTAACCCTAACACTATCCTAGGGCTGATGCTAACCTTAACCCTAAACCTAACACTATCCTAGGGCGGATGCTAACCCTAACACTAATCCTAACACTATCCTAGGGCTCATGCTAACCCTAACCCTAACTCTAACACTATCTTAGGGCTGAGGCTAACCCTAACCCTAACACTATCCTACGGCTGATGCTAACCCTAACCCTAACCCTAACACTATCGTAGGGCTGATGCTAACCCTAACCCTAACACTATCCTAGGGCTGATGCTAACCCTAACCCTAACCCTAACACTATCCTAGGGCTGATGCTAACCCTAACCCTAACACTATCCTAGGGCTGCTGCTAACCCTAACCCTAACCCTAACACTATCCTAGGGCTGATGCTAACCCTAACCCTAACACTATACTAGGGCTGATGTTAACCCTAACCCTAACCCTAACATTATCCCAGGGCTGATGCTAACCCTAACCCTAACACTATCCTAGGGCTGATGCTAACCCTAACCCTAAACCTAACACTATCCTAGGGCTGATGCTAACCCTACCACTAACCCTAACAATATCCTAGAGCTGATGCTAACCCTAACCCTAACCCTAATACTATCCTAGGGCTGATGCTAACCCTATCCCTAACCCTAACACTATCCTAGGGCTGATGCAAACCCTAACACTAACACTATCCTAGGGCTGATGCTAACCCTCACCCTACCCCTAACACTATCCTAGGGCTGATGCTAACCCTAACCCTAACGCTAACACTATCCTAGGGCTGAGGCTAACCCTAACCCTAACACTATCCTACGGCTGATGCTAACCCTAACCCTAACCCTAACACTATCCTAAGCCTGATGGTAACCCTAACACTAACACTATCCTAAGCCTGGTGCTAACCCTAACTCTAACCCTAACAGTATCCTAGGGCTGATTCTAACCCTAACCCTAATAATATCCTAGGGCTGATGCTAACACTAACCCTAACCCTAACACTATCCTAGGGCTGATGCTAACCCGAACCCTAACCCTAACACTATCCTAGGGCTGATGCTAACCCTAACCCTAACACTATCCTAGGCCTGATGAGAACCCTAACCCTAACCTTAACACTATCCTAGGGCTGATACTAACCCTAACCCTAACACTATCCTAGGCCTGCTGGTAACCCTAACCCTAACCCTAACACTATCCTAGGGCTGATGCTAACCCTAACCCTGACACTATCCTAGGGCTGATGCTAACCCTAACCCTAACCCTAACACTATCCTAGGGCTGATGCTAAGCCTAACCATAACACAATCATAGGCCTGATGATAACCCTAACCCTAACCCTAACACTATCCTAGGCCTGATGCTAACCCTAACCCTAACCCTAACACTATCTTAGGGCTGATGCTAACCCTAACCCTAACCCTAACACTATCCTAGGCCTGATGATAACCCTAACCCTAACCCTAACACTATCCTAGGGCTGATGCTAACCCTAACCCTAACACTATCCTAGGCCTGATGCTAACCCTAACCCTAACCCTAACACTATCCTAGGGTTTATGTTAACCCTAACCCTAACACTATCTTAGGGCTGATGCTAACACTAACCCTAACCCTAACACTATCCTAGGGCTGATTCTAACCCTAACGCTAAACCTAACACTATCCTTGAACTTATGCTAACCCTAACCCTAACCCTAACACTATCCTAGGCCTTATGATAACCCTAACCCTGACCCCAACACTATCCTAGGGTTTATGTTAACCCTAACCCTAACACTATCCTAGGGCTGATGCTAACCCTAACCCTAACCCTAACACTATCCTAGGCCGGATGCTAACCCTAACCCTAACCCTAACACTACCCTAGGGCTGATGCTATCCCTAACCCTAACTCTAACACTATCTTAGGGCTGATTCTACCCGTAACCCTAACACTATCCTAGGCCTGATGCTAACCCTAACCCTTACCCTAACACTATCCTAGGGCTGGTGCTAACCCTAACCCTAACCCTAACACTATCCTAGGGCTGATGCTAACCCTAACCCTAACACTAACCTAGGCCTGAAGATAACCGTAACCCTAACCCTGACACTATCCTAGGGCTGATGCTAACCCTAACCCTAACACTATCCTTGGGCTGATGCTAACCCTAACTCTAACCATAACACTATCCTGGGGCTGATGCTAACCCTAACCCTAACACTATCCTAGGGCTGATGCTAACCCTAACCATATCCCTAACATTATCCCAGGGCTGATGCTAACCCTAACCCTAACACTATCCTAGGGCTGATGCTAACCCTAACAATAACCCTAACATTATCCTAGGGCTGATGCTAACCCTAACCCTAACCCTAACTCTATCCTAGGGCTGATGCTAACACTAACACTAACACTATCCTAGGGCTGATGCTAACCCTAACCCTACCCCTAACACTATTCTAGGGCTGATGCTAACCCTAACCCTAACGCTAACACTATCCTAGGGCTGAGGCTAACCCTAACCCTAACAATATCCTAAGGCTGATGGTAACCCTAACACTAACACTATCCTAAGCCTGGTGCTAACCCTAACTCTAACCCTAACAGTATCCTAGGGCTGATGATAACCCTAACTCTAATAATATCCTAGGGCTGATGCTAACACTAACCCTAACCCTAACACGATCCTAGGGCTGATGCTAACCCTAACCCTAACCCTAACACTATCCTAGGGCTGATGCTAACCCTAACCCTAACACTATCCTAGGCCTGATGCTAACCCTAACCCTAACCCTAACACTATCCTAGGGCTGATGCTAACCCTAACCCTAACACTATCCTAGGGCTGATGCTAACCCTAACCCTAACCCTAACACTATCCTAGGGCGGATGCTAACCCTAACCCTAACCCTAACACTACCCTAGGGCTGATGCTAACCCTAACCCTAACTCTAACACTATCTTAGGGCTGAAGCTAACCCTAACCCTAACACTATCCTACGGCTGATGCTAACCCTAACCTTAACCCTAACACTATCCTAGGGCTGATGCTAACCCTAACCCTGACACTATCCCAGGCCTGATGCTAACCCTAACCCTAACCCTAACACTATCCTAGGGATGATGCTAACCCTAACCCTTACCCTAACACTATCCTAGGGCTGATGCTAAACCTAACCATAACCCTAACACTATCCTAGGGCGGATGCTAACCCTAACCCTAACCCTAACACTATCCTAGGGGTGATGCTAACCCTAACCCTAACACTATCCTAGGCGTGATGCTAACCCTAACCCTAACACTATCCTAGGGCTGCTTCTAACCCTAACCCTAACCCTCACACTATCCTAGGCCTGATGCTAACCCTATCCATAACCCTAACACTCTCCTAGGGCTGAGGCTAACTCTAACCCTAACACTATCATAGGGCTGATGCTAACCCTAACCCTAACCCAAACACTATCCTAGGGTTGATGCTAACCCTAACCATAACACTATCCTAGGGCTGATGCTAACCCTAACCCTAACCCTAACACTATCCTAGGGTTGATGCTAACCCTAACCCTAACACTATCCTGGGCCTGATGCTAACCCTAACCCTAACCCTAACACTATCCTAGGGCTGATGCTAACCCTAACCCTAACACTATCCTTGGGCTGATGCTAACCCTAACCCTAACCCTAACACTATCCTAGGGCAGATGCTAACCCTAACGCTAACCCTAACACTATCCTTGAACTGATGCTAACCCTAACCCTAACCCTAACACTATCCTAGGCCTGATGATAACCCTAACCCTAACCCTAACACTATCCTAGGGTTTATGTTAACCCTAACCCTAACACTATCCTAGGGCTGATGCTAACCCTAACCGTAACCCTAACACTATCCGAGGGCTGATGCTAACCCTAACACTAACACTATCCTAGGGCGGATGCTAACCCTAACCCTAACCATAACACTTTCCTAGGGCTCATGCTAACCCTAACCCTAACTCTAACACTATCTTAGGGCTGAGGCTAACCCTAACCCTAACACTATCCTACGGCTGATGCTAACCCTAACCCTAACCCTAACACTATCCTAGGGCTGATGCTAACCCTAACCCTAACACTATCCTAGGCCTGATGATAACCCTAACCCTAACCCTAACACTATCCTAGGGCTGATGCTAACCCTAACCCTAACACTATCCTAGGGCTGATGCTAACCCTAACACTAACACTATCCTAGGGCTGATGCTAACCCTCACCCTACGCCTAACACTATCCTAGGGCTGATGCTATTCCTAACCCTAACGCTAACACTATCCTAGGGCTGAGGCTAACCCTAACCCTAACACTATCCTACGGCTGATGCTAACCCTAACGCTAACCCTAACACTATCCTAAGGCTGATGGTAACCCTAACACTAACACTATCCTAAGCCTGGTGCTAACCCTAACTCTAACCCCAACAGTATCCTAGGGCTGATGCTAACCCTAACCCTAATGATATCCTAGGGCTGATGCTAACCTTAACCCTAACCCTAACACTATCCTAGGGCTGATGCTAACCCTAACCCTAGCACTATCCTAGGCCTGATGATAACCGTAACCCTAACCCTAACACTATCCTAGGGCTAATGCTAACCGTAACCCTAACACTATCCTAGGGCTGATGCTAACCCTAACCCTAACACTATCATAGGCCTGATGATAACCCTAACCCTAACCCTAACACTATCCTAGGGCTGATGCTAACCCTAACCCTAACCCTAACACTATCCTAGGGCTGATGCTAACCCTAACCCTAGCACTATCCTAGGCCTGATGATAACCCTAACCCTAACCCTAACACTATCCTAAGGCTGATGCTAACCCTAACCCTAACACTATCCTAGGCCTGATGCTAACCCTAACCCTAACCCTAACACTATCCTAGGGCTGATGCTAACCGTAACACTAACACTATCCTAGGGCTGATGCTAATCCTAACCCTAACACTATCATAGGCCTGATGATAACCCTAACCCTAACCCTAACACTATCCTAGGGTTTATGTTAACCCTAACCCTAACACTATCCTAGGGCTGATGCTAACCCTAACCCTAACCCTAACACTATCCTAGGGCTGATTCTAACCCTAACGCTAACCCTAACACTATCCTTGAACTTATGCTAACCCTAACCCTAACCCTAACACTATCCTAGGACTGATGATAACCCTAACCCTAACCCTAACACTATCCTAGGGTTTATGTTAACCCTAACCCTAACACTATCCTAGGGCTGATGCTTACCCTAACCCTAACCCTAACACTATCCTAGGGCGGATGCTAACCCTAACCCTAACCCTAACACTATCCTAGGGCTGATGCTAACCCTAACCCTAACACTATCCTAGGGCTGATGCTAACCCTAACCCTAACACTATCCTAGGCCTGATGATAACCCTAACCCTAACACTATCCTAGGGCTGATGCTAACCCTATCCCTAACACTATCCTAGGGCTGATGCTAACCCTAACCCTAACCCTAACACTATCCTAGGCCTGATGCTAACCCTAACCCTAACCCTAACACTATCCTAGGGCTGATGCTAAACTTAACCCTAACCCTAACACTGTCCTTGGGCTGATTCTATCCGTAACCCTAACACTATCCTAGGCCTGATGCTAACCCTAAGCCTTACCCTAACACTATCCTAGGGCTGATGCTAAACATAACCATAACCCTAACACTATCCTAGGACTGATGCTAACCTTAACCCTAACCCTAACACTATCCTAGGGCTGATGCTAGCCCTAACCCTAACACTATCCTAGGCCTGATGCTAACCCTAACCCTAACACTATCCTAGGGGTGATGCTAAACCTAACCCTAACTCTCACACTATCCTAGGCCTGATGCTAACCAAATCCCTAATCCTAACACTCTCCTAGGGCTGAGGCTAACTTTAACCGTAACACTATCCTAGGGCTGATGCTAACCCTAACCCTAACCCAAACACTATCCTAGGGTTGATGCTAACCCTAACCCTAACACTATCCTAGGGCTGATGCTAACCCTAACCCTAACCCTAACACTATCCTAGGGCTGATGCTAACCCTAACCCTAACAATATCCTTGGGCTGATGCTAACCCTAACCCTAACCCTAACACTATCCTACGGCAGATGCTAACCCTAACGCTAACCCTAACACTATCCTTTAACTGATGCCAACACTAACCCTAACCCTAACACTATCCTAGGCCTGATGCTAACCCTAACCCTAACCCTAACACTATCCTAGGGCTGATGCTAACCCTAACCCTAACACTATCCTAGGGCTGATGCTAACCCTAACCCTAACCCTAACACTACCCTAGGGCTGATGCTAACCCTAACGCTAACCCTAACACTATCCTTGAACTGATGCTAACCCTAACCCTAACCCTAACACTATCCTAGGCCTGATGATAACCCTAACCCTAACCCTAACACTATCCTAGGGTTTATGTTAACCCTAACCCTAACACTATCCTAGGGCTGATGCTAACCCTAACGCTAACCCTAACACTATCCTTGAACTGATGCTAACCCTAACCCTAACCCTAACACTATCCTAGGCCTGATGATAACCCTAACCCTAACCCTAACACTATCCTAGGGCTGATGCTAACCCTAACCCTAGCACTATCCTAGGCCTGATGATAACCGTAACCCTAACCCTAACACTATCCTAGGGCTAATGCTAACCGTAACCCTAACACTATCCTAGGGCTGATGCTAACCCTAACCCTAACACTATCATAGGCCTGATGATAACCCTAACCCTAACCCTAACACTATCCTAGGGCTGATGCTAACCCTAACCCTAACCCTAACACTATCCTAGGGCTGATGCTAACCCTAACCCTAGCACTATCCTAGGCCTGATGATAACCCTAACCCTAACCCTAACACTATCCTAAGGCTGATGCTAACCCTAACCCTAACACTATCCTAGGCCTGATGCTAACCCTAACCCTAACCCTAACACTATCCTAGGGCTGATGCTAACCGTAACACTAACACTATCCTAGGGCTGATGCTAATCCTAACCCTAACACTATCATAGGCCTGATGATAACCCTAACCCTAACCCTAACACTATCCTAGGGTTTATGTTAACCCTAACCCTAACACTATCCTAGGGCTGATGCTAACCCTAACCCTAACCCTAACACTATCCTAGGGCTGATTCTAACCCTAACGCTAACCCTAACACTATCCTTGAACTTATGCTAACCCTAACCCTAACCCTAACACTATCCTAGGACTGATGATAACCCTAACCCTAACCCTAACACTATCCTAGGGTTTATGTTAACCCTAACCCTAACACTATCCTAGGGCTGATGCTTACCCTAACCCTAACCCTAACACTATCCTAGGGCGGATGCTAACCCTAACCCTAACCCTAACACTATCCTAGGGTTGATGCTAACCCTAACCCTAACACTATCCTAGGGCTGATGCTAACCCTAACCCTAACACTATCCTAGGCCTGATGATAACCCTAACCCTAACACTATCCTAGGGCTGATGCTAACCCTATCCCTAACACTATCCTAGGGCTGATGCTAACCCTAACCCTAACCCTAACACTATCCTAGGCCTGATGCTAACCCTAACCCTAACCCTAACACTATCCTAGGGCTGATGCTAAACTTAACCCTAACCCTAACACTGTCCTTGGGCTGATTCTATCCGTAACCCTAACACTATCCTAGGCCTGATGCTAACCCTAAGCCTTACCCTAACACTATCCTAGGGCTGATGCTAAACATAACCATAACCCTAACACTATCCTAGGACGGATGCTAACCTTAACCCTAACCCTAACACTATCCTAGGGCTGATGCTAGCCCTAACCCTAACACTATCCTAGGCCTGATGCTAACCCTAACCCTAACACTATCCTAGGGGTGATGCTAAACCTAACCCTAACTCTCACACTATCCTAGGCCTGATGCTAACCAAATCCCTAATCCTAACACTCTCCTAGGGCTGAGGCTAACTTTAACCGTAACACTATCCTAGGGCTGATGCTAACCCTAACCCTAACCCAAACACTATCCTAGGGTTGATGCTAACCCTAACCCTAACACTATCCTAGGGCTGATGCTAACCCTAACCCTAACCCTAACACTATCCTAGGGCTGATGCTAACCCTAACCCTAACAATATCCTTGGGCTGATGCTAACCCTAACCCTAACCCTAACACTATCCTACGGCAGATGCTAACCCTAACGCTAACCCTAACACTATCCTTTAACTGATGCTAACACTAACCCTAACCCTAACACTATCCTAGGCCTGATGCTAACCCTAACCCTAACCCTAACACTATCCTAGGGCTGATGCTAACCCTAACCCTAACACTATCCTAGGGCTGATGCTAACCCTAACCCTAACCCTAACACTACCCTAGGGCTGATGCTAACCCTAACGCTAACCCTAACACTATCCTTGAACTGATGCTAACCCTAACCCTAACCCTAACACTATCCTAGGCCTGATGATAACCCTAACCCTAACCCTAACACTATCCTAGGGTTTATGTTAACCCTAACCCTAACACTATCCTAGGGCTGATGCTAACCCTAACGCTAACCCTAACACTATCCTTGAACTGATGCTAACCCTAACCCTAACCCTAACACTATCCTAGGCCTGATGATAACCCTAACCCTAACCCTAACACTATCCTAGGGCTCATGCTAACCCTAACCCTAACTCTAACACTATCTTAGGGCTGAGGCTAACCCTAATCCTAACACTATCCTAGGGCTGATGCTAACCCTAACCCTAACACTATCCTAGGGCTGATGCTAACCCTAACCCTATCCCTAACACTATCCTTGGGCTGATGGTAACCCTAACCCTAACCCTAACACTATCCTAGGGCTGATGCTAAACTTAACCCTAACCCTAACACTATCCTTGGGCTGATTCTAACCGTAACCCTAACACTATCCTAGGCCTGATGCTAACCCTAACCCTTACCCTAACACTATCCTAGGGCTGATGCTAAACCTAACGATAACCCTAACACTACCCTAGGGCTGATGCTAACCCTAACACTAACCCTAACACTATCCTAGGGGTGATGCTAACCCTAACCCTAACACTATCCTAGGCCTGATGCTAACCCTAACCCTAACACTATCCTAGGGCTGATGCTAACCCTAACCCTAACCCTCACACTATCCTAGGCCTGATGCTAACCCTATCCATAACCCTAACTCTCTCCTAGGGCTGAGGCTAACTCTAACACTAACACTATCCTAGGGCTGATGCTAACCCTAAACCTAACCCTAACACTATCCTAGGGTTGATGCTAACCCTAACCCTAACACTATCCTAGGACTGATGCTAACCCTAACCCTAACCCTAACACTATCCTAGGGCTGATGCTAACCCTAACCCTAACACTATCCTTGGCCTGATGCTAACCCTAACCCTAACCCTAACACTATCCTAGGGCTGATGCTAACCCTAACCCTAACACTATCCTTGGGCTGATGCTAACCCTAAACCTAACCCTAACACTATCCTAGGGCAGATGCTAACCCTAACGCTAACCCTAACACTATCCTTGAACTGATGCTAACCCTAACCCTAACCCTAACACTATCCTAGGCCTGATGATAACCCTAACCCTAACCCTAACAGTATCCTAGGGTTTATGTTAACCCTAACCCTAACACTATCCTAGGGCTGATGCTAACCCTAACCCTAACCCTAACACTATCCTAGGGCTGATGCTAACCCTAACACTAACACTATCCTAGGGCTGATGCTAACCCTATCCCTAAACCTAACACTATCCTAGGGCGGATGCTAACCCTAACCCTAACCATAACACTATCCTAGGGCTCATGCTAACCCTAACACTAACTCTAACACTATCTTAGGGCTGAGGCTAACCCTAACCCTAACACTATCCTACGGTGATGCTAACCATAACCCTAACCCTAACACTATCCTAGGGCTGATGCTAACCCTAACACTAACACTATCCTAGGCCTGATGCTAACCCTAATCCTAACCCTAACACTATCCTAGGGCTGATGCTAACCCTAGCCCTAACACTATCCTAGGGCTGATGCTAACCCTAACCCTAACCCTAACACTATCCTAGGGCTGATGCTAACCCTAACCCTAACACTATCCTAGGGCTGATGCTAACCCTAACAATAACCCTAACATTATCCTAGGGCTGATGCTAACCCTAACCCTAACCCTAACTCTATCCTAGGGCTGATGCTAACCCTAACACTAACACTATCCTAGGGCTGATGCTAACCCTCACCCTACCCCTAACACTATCCTAGGGCTGATGCTAACCCTAACACTAACCCTAACACTATCCTAGAGCTGATGCTAACCCTAACCCTAACCCTAATACTATCCTAGGGCTGATGCTAACCCTAACCCTAACCCTAACACTCTCCTAGGGCTGATGCTAACCCTAACACTAACACTATCCTAGGGCTGATGCTAACCCTCACCCTACCCCTAACACTATCCTAGGGCTGATGCTAACCCTAACCCTAACGCTAACACTATCCTAGGGCTGAGGCTTACCCTAACCCTAACACTATCCTACGGCTGATGCTAACCCTAACCCTAACCCTAACACTATCCTAAGCCTGATGGTAACCCTAACACTAACACTATCCTAAGCCTGGTGCTAACCCTAACTCTAACCCTAACAGTATCCTAGGGCTGATGCTAACCCTAACCCTAATAATATCCTAGGGCTGATGCTAACACTAACCCTAACCCTAACACTATCCTAGGGCTTATGCTAACCCGAACCCTAACCCTAACACTATCCTAGGGCTGATGCTAACCCTATCCCTAACGCTATCCTAGGCCTGATGAGAACCCTAACCCTAACCCTAACACTATCCTAGGGCTGATGCTAACCCTAACCCTAACACTATCCTAGGCCTGATGCTAACCCTAACCCTAACCCTAACACTATCCTAGGGCTGATGCTAACCCTAACCCTAACCCTAACACTATCCTAGGGCTGATGCTAACCCTAACCCTAACCCTAACACTATCCTAGGGCTGATGCTAACCCTAACCCTAACCCTAACACTATCCTAGGGCTGATTCTAACCCTAACGTTAACCCTAACACTATCCTTGAACTTATGCTAACCCTAACCCTAACCCTATCACTATCCTAGGCCTGATGATAACCCTAACCCTAACCCTAACACTATCCTAGGGCTGATGCTAACCCTAACCCTAACACTATCCTAGGCCTGATGCTAACCCTAAACCTAACCCTAACACTATCCTAGAGTTTATGTTAACCCTAACCCTAACACTATCTTAGGGCTGATGCTAACCCTAACCCTAACCCTAACACTATCCTAGGGCTGATTCTAACCCTAACGCTAAAGCTAACACTATCCTTGAACTTATGCTAACACTAACCCTAACCCTAACACTATCCTAGGCCTGATGATAACCCTAACCCTGACCCCAACACTATCCTAGGGTTTATGTTAACCCTAACCCTAACACTATCCTAGGGCTGATGCTAACCCTAACCCTAACCCTAACACTATCCTAGGGCGGATGCTAACCCTAACCCTAACCCTAACACTACCCTAGGGCTGATGCTAACCCTAACCCTAACTCTAACACTATCTTAGGGCTGAGGCTAACCCTAACCCTAACACTATCCTACGGCTGATGCTAACCCTAACCTTAACACTAACACTATCCTAGGGCTGATGCTAACCCTAACCCTGACACTATCCTAGGCCTGATGCTAACCCTAACCCTAACCCTAACACTATCCTAGGGCTGATGCTAACCCTAACCCTAACACTATCCTAGGGCTGATGCTAACCCTAACCCTAACCCTAACACTATCCTTGGGCTGATGGTAACCCTAACCCTAACCCTAACACTATCCTAGGCCTGATGCTAACCCTAACCCTAACACTATCCTAGGGCTGATGCTAACCCTAACCCTAACCCTCACACTATCCTATGCCTGATGCTAACCCTATCCATAACCCTAACACTCTCCTAGGGATGAGGCTAACTCTAACCCTAACACTATCCTAGGGCTGATGCTAACCCTAACCCTAACCCAAACACTATCCTAGGGTTGATGCTAACCCTAACCCTAACACTATCCTAGGGCTGATGCTAACCCTAACCCTAACCCTAACACTATCCTAGGGCTGATGCTAACCCTAACCCTAACACTAGCCTAGGGTTTATGTTAACCCTAACCCTAACACTATCCTAGTGCTGATGCTAACCCTAACGCTAACCCTAACACTATCCTTGAACTGATGCTAACCCTAACCCTAACCCTAACACTATCCTAGGCCTGATGATAACCCTAACCCTAACCCTAACACTATCCTAGGGTTTATGTTAACCCTAACCCTAACACTATCCTAGGGCTGATGCTAACCTTAACCCTAAACCTAACACTATCCTAGGGCGGATGCTAACCCTAACACTAATCCTAACACTATCCTAGGGCTCATGCTAACCCTAACCCTAACTCTAACACTATCTTAGGGCTGAGGCTAACCCTAACCCTAACACTATCCTACAGCTGATGCTAACCCTAACCCTAACCCTAACACTATCGTAGGGCTGATGCTAACCCTAACCCTAACACTATCCTAGGGCTGATGCTAACCCTAACCCTAACCCTAACACTATCCTAGGGCTGATGCTAACCCTAACCCTAACACTATCCTAGGGCTGATGCTAACCCTAACCCTAACCCTAACACTATCCTAGGGCTGATGCTAACCCTAACCCTAACACTATACTAGGGCTGATGTTAACCCTAACCCTAACCCTAACATTATCCCAGGGCTGATGCTAACCCTAACCCTAACGCTAACACTATCCTAGGGCTGAGGCTAACCCTAACCCTAACACTATCCTAAGGCTGATGGTAACCCTAACACTAACACTATCCTAAGCCTGGTGCTAACCCTAACTCTAACCCTAACAGTATCCTAGGGCTGATGCTAACCCTAACTCTAATAATATCCTAGGGCTGATGCTAACACTAACCCTAACCCTAACACGATCCTAGGGCTGATGCTAACCCTAACCCTAATAATATCCTAGGGCTGATGCTAACACTAACGCTAACCCTAACACTATCCTAGGGCTGATGCTAACCCGAACCCTAACCCTATCACTATCCTAGGGCTGATGCTAACCCTAACCCTAACACTATCCTAGGCCTGATGAGAACCCTAACCCTAACCCTAACACTATCCTAGGGCTGATGCTAACCCTAACCCTAACACTATCCTAGGCCTGATGCTAACCCTAACCCTAACCCTAACACTATCCTAGGGCTGATGCTAACCCTAACCCTAACCCTAACACTATCCTAGGGCTGATGCTAAGCCTAACCCTAACACTATCATAGGCCTGATGATAACCCTAACCCTAACACTAACACTATCCTAGGCCTGATGCTAACCCTAACCCTAACCCTAACACTATCCTAGGGCTGATGCTAACCCTAACCCTAACACTATCCTAGGGCTGATGCTAACCCTAACCCTAACCCTAACACTATCCTAGGGCTCATGCTAACCCTAACACTAACACTATCCTAGGGCTGATGCTAACCCTATCCCTAAACCTAACACTATCCTAGGGCGGATGCTAACCCTAACCCTAACCATAACACTATCCTTGGGCTCATGCTAACCCTAACCCTAACTCTAACACTATCTTAGGGCTGAGGCTAACCCTAACCCTAACACTATCCTACGGCTGATGCTAACCCTAACCCTAACCCTAACACTATCCTAGGGCTGATGCTAACCCTAACCCTAACACTAACCTAGGCCTGAAGATAACCGTAACCCTAACCCTGACACTATCCTAGGGCTGATGCTAACCCTAACCCTAACACTATCCTTGGGCTGATGCTAACCCTAACCCTAACCATAACACTATCCTGGGGCTGATGCTAACCCTAACCCTAACACTATCCTAGGGCTGATGCTAACCCTAACCATATCCCTAACATTATCCCAGGGCTGATGCTAACCCTAACCCTAACACTATCCTAGGGCTGATGCTAACCCTAACAATAACCCTAACATTATCCTAGGGCTGATGCTAACCCTAACCCTAACCCTAACTCTATCCTAGGGCTGATGCTAACCCTAACACTAACACTATCCTAGGGCTGATGCTAACCCTACCCCTAACGCTAACACTATCCTAGGGCTGAGGCTAACCCTAACCCTAACACTATCCTAAGGCTGATGGTAACCCTAACACTAACACTATCCTAAGCCTGGTGCTAACCCTAACTCTAACCCTAACAGTATCCTAGGGCTGATGATAACCCTAACTCTAATAATATCCTAGGGCTGATGCTAACACTAACCCTAACCCTAACACGATCCTAGGGCTGATGATAACCCTAACCCTAACCCTAACACTATCCTAGGGCTGATGCTAACCCTAACCCTAACAGTATCCTAGGCCTGATGCTAACCCTAACCCTAACCCTAACACTATCCTAGGGTTGATGCTAACCCTAACCCTAACACTATCCTAGGGCTGATGCTAACCCTAACCCTAACCCTAACACTATCCTAGGGTTGATGCTAACCCTAACCCTAACACTATCCTGGGCCTGATGCTAACCCTAACCCTAACCCTAACACTATCCTTGGGCTGATGCTAACCCTAACCCTAACCCTAACACTATCCTAGGGCAGATGCTAACCCTAACGCTAACCCTAACACTATCCTTGAACTGATGCTAACCCTAACCCTAACCCTAACACTATCCTAGGCCTGATGATAACCCTAACCCTAACCCTAACACTATCCTAGGGTTTATGTTAACCCTAACCCTAACACTATCCTAGGGCTGATGCTAACCCTAACCGTAACCCTAACACTATCCGAGGGCTGATGCTAACCCTAACACTAACACTATCCTAGGGCGGATGCTAACCCTAACCCTAACCATAACACTTTCCTAGGGCTCATGCTAACCCTAACCCTAACTCTAACACTATCTTAGGGCTGAGGCTAACCCTAACCCTAACACTATCCTACGGCTGATGCTAACCCTAACCCTAACCCTAACACTATCCTAGGGCTGATGCTAACCCTAACCCTAACACTATCCTAGGCCTGATGATAACCCTAACCCTAACCCTAACACTATCCTAGGGCTGATGCTAACCCTAACACTAACACTATCCTAGGGCTGATGCTAACCCTAACACTAACACTATCCTAGGGCTGATGCTAACCCTCACCCTACGCCTAACACTATCCTAGGGCTGATGCTATTCCTAACCCTAACGCTAACACTATCCTAGGGCTGAGGCTAACCCTAACCCTAACACTATCCTACGGCTGATGCTAACCCTAACGCTAACCCTAACACTATCCTAAGGCTGATGGTAACCCTAACACTAACACTATCCTAAGCCTGGTGCTAACCCTAACTCTAACCCCAACAGTATCCTAGGGCTGATGCTAACCCTAACCCTAATGATATCCTAGGGCTGATGCTAACCCTAACCCTAACCCTAACACTATCCTAGGGCTGATGCTAACCCTAACCCTAGCACTATCCTAGGCCTGATGATAACCGTAACCCTAACCCTAACACTATCCTAGGGCTGATGCTAACCGTAACCCTAACACTATCCTAGGGCTGATGCTAACCCTAACCCTAACACTATCATAGGCCTGATGATAACCCTAACCCTAACCCTAACACTATCCTAGGGCTGATGCTAACCCTAACCCTAACACTATCCTAGGCCTGATGCTAACCCTAACCCTAACCCTAACACTATCCTAGGGCTGATGCTAACCCTAACCCTAACCCTAACACTATCCTAGGGCTGATGCTAACCCTAACCCTAGCACTATCCTAGGCCTGATGATAACCCTAACCCTAACCCTAACACTATCCTAAGGCTGATGCTAACCCTAACCCTAACACTATCCTAGGCCTGATGCTAACCCTAACCCTAACCCTAACACTATCCTAGGGCTGATGCTAACCGTAACCCTAACACTATCCTAGGGCTGATGCTAACCCTAACCCTAACACTATCCTAGGCCTGATGATAACCCTAACCCTAACACTATCCTAGGGCTGATGCTAACCCTATCCCTAACACTATCCTAGGGCTGATGCTAACCCTAACCCTAACCCTAACACTATCCTAGGCCTGATGCTAACCCTAACCCTAACCCTAACACTATCCTAGGGCTGATGCTAAACTTAACCCTAACCCTAACACTGTCCTTGGGCTGATTCTATCCGTAACCCTAACACTATCCTAGGCCTGATGCTAACCCTAAGCCTTACCCTAACACTATCCTAGGGCTGATGCTAAACCTAACCATAACCCTAACACTATCCTAGGACTGATGCTAACCTTAACCCTAACCCTAACACTATCCTAGGGCTGATGCTAGCCCTAACCCTAACACTATCCTAGGCCTGATGCTAATCCTAACCCTAACACTATCCTAGGGCTGATGCTAACCCTAACCCTAACTCTCACACTATCCTAGGCCTGATGCTAACCAAATCCCTAATCCTAACACTCTCCTAGGGCTGAGGCTAACTTTAACCGTAACACTATCCTAGGGCTGATGCTAACCCTAACCCTAACCCAAACACTATCCTAGGGTTGATGCTAACCCTAACCCTAACACTATCCTATGGCTGATGCTAACCCTAACCCTAACCCTAACACTATCCTAGGGCTGATGCTAACCCTAACCCTAACAATATCCTTGGGCTGATGCTAACCCTAACCCTAACCCTAACACTATCCTAGGGCAGATGCTAACCCTAACGCTAACCCTAACACTATCCTTTAACTGATGCTAACACTAACCCTAACCCTAACACTATCCTAGGCCTGATGCTAACCCTAACCCTAACCCTAACACTATCCTAGGGCTGATGCTAACACTAACCCTAACAATATCCTAGGGCTAATGCTAACCCTAACCCTAACCCTAACACTATCCTAGGGCTGATGCTAACCCTAACCCTAACACTATCCTAGGGCTGATGCTAACCCTAACCCTAACCCTAACACTATCCTAGGGCTGATGCTAACCCTAACACTAACCCTAACACTATCCTTGAACTGATGCTAACCCTAACCCTAACCCTAACACTATCCTAGGCCTGATGATAACCCTAACCCTAACCCTAACACTATCCTAGGGTTTATGTTAACCCTAAACCTAACACTATCCTAGGGCTGATGCTAACCCTAACGCTAACCCTAACACTATCCTTGAACTGATGCTAACCCTAACCCTAACCCTAACACTATCCTAGGCCTGATGATAACCCTAACCCTAACCCTAACACTATCCTAGGGTTTATGTTAACCCTAACCCTAACACTATCCTAGGGCTGATGCTAACCTTAACCCTAAACCTAACACTATCCTAGGGCGGATGCTAACCCTAACACTAATCCTAACACTATCCTAGGGCTCATGCTAACCCTAACCCTAACTCTAACACTATCTTAGGGCTGAGGCTAACCCTAACCCTAACACTATCCTACGGCTGATGCTAACCCTAACCCTAACCCTAACACTATCGTAGGGCTGATGCTAACCCTAACCCTAACACTATCCTAGGGCTGATGCTAACCCTAACCCTAACCCTAACACTATCCTAGGGCTGATGCTAACCCTAACCCTAACACTATCCTAGGGCTGCTGCTAACCCTAACCCTAACCCTAACACTATCCTAGGGCTGATGCTAACCCTAACCCTAACACTATACTAGGGCTGATGTTAACCCTAACCCTAACCCTAACATTATCCCAGGGCTGATGCTAACCCTAACCCTAACACTATCCTAGGGCTGATGCTAACCCTAACCCTAAACCTAACACTATCCTAGGGCTGATGCTAACCCTACCACTAACCCTAACAATATCCTAGAGCTGATGCTAACCCTAACCCTAACCCTAATACTATCCTAGGGCTGATGCTAACCCTATCCCTAACCCTAACACTATCCTAGGGCTGATGCAAACCCTAACACTAACACTATCCTAGGGCTGATGCTAACCCTCACCCTACCCCTAACACTATCCTAGGGCTGATGCTAACCCTAACCCTAACGCTAACACTATCCTAGGGCTGAGGCTAACCCTAACCCTAACACTATCCTACGGCTGATGCTAACCCTAACCCTAACCCTAACACTATCCTAAGCCTGATGGTAACCCTAACACTAACACTATCCTAAGCCTGGTGCTAACCCTAACTCTAACCCTAACAGTATCCTAGGGCTGATTCTAACCCTAACCCTAATAATATCCTAGGGCTGATGCTAACACTAACCCTAACCCTAACACTATCCTAGGGCTGATGCTAACCCGAACCCTAACCCTAACACTATCCTAGGGCTGATGCTAACCCTAACCCTAACACTATCCTAGGCCTGATGAGAACCCTAACCCTAACCTTAACACTATCCTAGGGCTGATACTAACCCTAACCCTAACACTATCCTAGGCCTGCTGGTAACCCTAACCCTAACCCTAACACTATCCTAGGGCTGATGCTAACCCTAACCCTGACCCTAACACTATCCTAGGGCTGATGCTAACCGTAACCCTAACACTATCCTAGGCCTGATGCTAACCCTAACCCTAACCCTAACACTATCCTAGGGCTGATGCTAACCGTAACCCTAACACTATCCTAGGGCTGATGCTAACCCTAACCCTAACACTATCCTAGGCCTGATGATAACCCTAACCCTAACACTATCCTAGGGCTGATGCTAACCCTATCCCTAACACTATCCTAGGGCTGATGCTAACCCTAACCCTAACCCTAACACTATCCTAGGCCTGATGCTAACCCTAACCCTAACCCTAACACTATCCTAGGGCTGATGCTAAACTTAACCCTAACCCTAACACTGTCCTTGGGCTGATTCTATCCGTAACCCTAACACTATCCTAGGCCTGATGCTAACCCTAAGCCTTACCCTAACACTATCCTAGGGCTGATGCTAAACCTAACCATAACCCTAACACTATCCTAGGACTGATGCTAACCTTAACCCTAACCCTAACACTATCCTAGGGCTGATGCTAGCCCTAACCCTAACACTATCCTAGGCCTGATGCTAATCCTAACCCTAACACTATCCTAGGGCTGATGCTAACCCTAACCCTAACTCTCACACTATCCTAGGCCTGATGCTAACCAAATCCCTAATCCTAACACTCTCCTAGGGCTGAGGCTAACTTTAACCGTAACACTATCCTAGGGCTGATGCTAACCCTAACCCTAACCCAAACACTATCCTAGGGTTGATGCTAACCCTAACCCTAACACTATCCTATGGCTGATGCTAACCCTAACCCTAACCCTAACACTATCCTAGGGCTGATGCTAACCCTAACCCTAACAATATCCTTGGGCTGATGCTAACCCTAACCCTAACCCTAACACTATCCTAGGGCAGATGCTAACCCTAACGCTAACCCTAACACTATCCTTTAACTGATGCTAACACTAACCCTAACCCTAACACTATCCTAGGCCTGATGCTAACCCTAACCCTAACCCTAACACTATCCTAGGGCTGATGCTAACACTAACCCTAACAATATCCTAGGGCTAATGCTAACCCTAACCCTAACCCTAACACTATCCTAGGGCTGATGCTAACCCTAACCCTAACACTATCCTAGGGCTGATGCTAACCCTAACCCTAACCCTAACACTATCCTAGGGCTGATGCTAACCCTAACACTAACCCTAACACTATCCTTGAACTGATGCTAACCCTAACCCTAACCCTAACACTATCCTAGGCCTGATGATAACCCTAACCCTAACCCTAACACTATCCTAGGGTTTATGTTAACCCTAAACCTAACACTATCCTAGGGCTGATGCTAACCCTAACGCTAACCCTAACACTATCCTTGAACTGATGCTAACCCTAACCCTAACCCTAACACTATCCTAGGCCTGATGATAACCCTAACCCTAACCCTAACACTATCCTAGGGTTTATGTTAACCCTAACCCTAACACTATCCTAGGGCTGATGCTAACCTTAACCCTAAACCTAACACTATCCTAGGGCGGATGCTAACCCTAACACTAATCCTAACACTATCCTAGGGCTCATGCTAACCCTAACCCTAACTCTAACACTATCTTAGGGCTGAGGCTAACCCTAACCCTAACACTATCCTACGGCTGATGCTAACCCTAACCCTAACCCTAACACTATCGTAGGGCTGATGCTAACCCTAACCCTAACACTATCCTAGGGCTGATGCTAACCCTAACCCTAACCCTAACACTATCCTAGGGCTGATGCTAACCCTAACCCTAACACTATCCTAGGGCTGCTGCTAACCCTAACCCTAACCCTAACACTATCCTAGGGCTGATGCTAACCCTAACCCTAACACTATACTAGGGCTGATGTTAACCCTAACCCTAACCCTAACATTATCCCAGGGCTGATGCTAACCCTAACCCTAACACTATCCTAGGGCTGATGCTAACCCTAACCCTAAACCTAACACTATCCTAGGGCTGATGCTAACCCTACCACTAACCCTAACAATATCCTAGAGCTGATGCTAACCCTAACCCTAACCCTAATACTATCCTAGGGCTGATGCTAACCCTATCCCTAACCCTAACACTATCCTAGGGCTGATGCAAACCCTAACACTAACACTATCCTAGGGCTGATGCTAACCCTCACCCTACCCCTAACACTATCCTAGGGCTGATGCTAACCCTAACCCTAACGCTAACACTATCCTAGGGCTGAGGCTAACCCTAACCCTAACACTATCCTACGGCTGATGCTAACCCTAACCCTAACCCTAACACTATCCTAAGCCTGATGGTAACCCTAACACTAACACTATCCTAAGCCTGGTGCTAACCCTAACTCTAACCCTAACAGTATCCTAGGGCTGATTCTAACCCTAACCCTAATAATATCCTAGGGCTGATGCTAACACTAACCCTAACCCTAACACTATCCTAGGGCTGATGCTAACCCGAACCCTAACCCTAACACTATCCTAGGGCTGATGCTAACCCTAACCCTAACACTATCCTAGGCCTGATGAGAACCCTAACCCTAACCTTAACACTATCCTAGGGCTGATACTAACCCTAACCCTAACACTATCCTAGGCCTGCTGGTAACCCTAACCCTAACCCTAACACTATCCTAGGGCTGATGCTAACCCTAACCCTGACCCTAACACTATCCTAGGGCTGATGCTAACCGTAACCCTAACACTATCCTAGGCCTGATGCTAACCCTAACCCTAACCCTAACACTATCCTAGGGCTGATGCTAACCGTAACCCTAACACTATCCTAGGGCTGATGCTAACCCTAACCCTAACACTATCCTAGGCCTGATGATAACCCTAACCCTAACACTATCCTAGGGCTGATGCTAACCCTATCCCTAACACTATCCTAGGGCTGATGCTAACCCTAACCCTAACCCTAACACTATCCTAGGCCTGATGCTAACCCTAACCCTAACCCTAACACTATCCTAGGGCTGATGCTAAACTTAACCCTAACCCTAACACTGTCCTTGGGCTGATTCTATCCGTAACCCTAACACTATCCTAGGCCTGATGCTAACCCTAAGCCTTACCCTAACACTATCCTAGGGCTGATGCTAAACCTAACCATAACCCTAACACTATCCTAGGACTGATGCTAACCTTAACCCTAACCCTAACACTATCCTAGGGCTGATGCTAGCCCTAACCCTAACACTATCCTAGGCCTGATGCTAATCCTAACCCTAACACTATCCTAGGGCTGATGCTAACCCTAACCCTAACTCTCACACTATCCTAGGCCTGATGCTAACCAAATCCCTAATCCTAACACTCTCCTAGGGCTGAGGCTAACTTTAACCGTAACACTATCCTAGGGCTGATGCTAACCCTAACCCTAACCCAAACACTATCCTAGGGTTGATGCTAACCCTAACCCTAACACTATCCTATGGCTGATGCTAACCCTAACCCTAACCCTAACACTATCCTAGGGCTGATGCTAACCCTAACCCTAACAATATCCTTGGGCTGATGCTAACCCTAACCCTAACCCTAACACTATCCTAGGGCAGATGCTAACCCTAACGCTAACCCTAACACTATCCTTTAACTGATGCTAACACTAACCCTAACCCTAACACTATCCTAGGCCTGATGCTAACCCTAACCCTAACCCTAACACTATCCTAGGGCTGATGCTAACACTAACCCTAACAATATCCTAGGGCTAATGCTAACCCTAACCCTAACCCTAACACTATCCTAGGGCTGATGCTAACCCTAACCCTAACACTATCCTAGGGCTGATGCTAACCCTAACCCTAACCCTAACACTATCCTAGGGCTGATGCTAACCCTAACACTAACCCTAACACTATCCTTGAACTGATGCTAACCCTAACCCTAACCCTAACACTATCCTAGGCCTGATGATAACCCTAACCCTAACCCTAACACTATCCTAGGGTTTATGTTAACCCTAAACCTAACACTATCCTAGGGCTGATGCTAACCCTAACGCTAACCCTAACACTATCCTTGAACTGATGCTAACCCTAACCCTAACCCTAACACTATCCTAGGCCTGATGATAACCCTAACCCTAACCCTAACACTATCCTAGGGTTTATGTTAACCCTAACCCTAACACTATCCTAGGGCTGATGCTAACCTTAACCCTAAACCTAACACTATCCTAGGGCGGATGCTAACCCTAACACTAATCCTAACACTATCCTAGGGCTCATGCTAACCCTAACCCTAACTCTAACACTATCTTAGGGCTGAGGCTAACCCTAACCCTAACACTATCCTACGGCTGATGCTAACCCTAACCCTAACCCTAACACTATCGTAGGGCTGATGCTAACCCTAACCCTAACACTATCCTAGGGCTGATGCTAACCCTAACCCTAACCCTAACACTATCCTAGGGCTGATGCTAACCCTAACCCTAACACTATCCTAGGGCTGCTGCTAACCCTAACCCTAACCCTAACACTATCCTAGGGCTGATGCTAACCCTAACCCTAACACTATACTAGGGCTGATGTTAACCCTAACCCTAACCCTAACATTATCCCAGGGCTGATGCTAACCCTAACCCTAACACTATCCTAGGGCTGATGCTAACCCTAACCCTAAACCTAACACTATCCTAGGGCTGATGCTAACCCTACCACTAACCCTAACAATATCCTAGAGCTGATGCTAACCCTAACCCTAACCCTAATACTATCCTAGGGCTGATGCTAACCCTATCCCTAACCCTAACACTATCCTAGGGCTGATGCAAACCCTAACACTAACACTATCCTAGGGCTGATGCTAACCCTCACCCTACCCCTAACACTATCCTAGGGCTGATGCTAACCCTAACCCTAACGCTAACACTATCCTAGGGCTGAGGCTAACCCTAACCCTAACACTATCCTACGGCTGATGCTAACCCTAACCCTAACCCTAACACTATCCTAAGCCTGATGGTAACCCTAACACTAACACTATCCTAAGCCTGGTGCTAACCCTAACTCTAACCCTAACAGTATCCTAGGGCTGATTCTAACCCTAACCCTAATAATATCCTAGGGCTGATGCTAACACTAACCCTAACCCTAACACTATCCTAGGGCTGATGCTAACCCGAACCCTAACCCTAACACTATCCTAGGGCTGATGCTAACCCTAACCCTAACACTATCCTAGGCCTGATGAGAACCCTAACCCTAACCTTAACACTATCCTAGGGCTGATACTAACCCTAACCCTAACACTATCCTAGGCCTGCTGGTAACCCTAACCCTAACCCTAACACTATCCTAGGGCTGATGCTAACCCTAACCCTGACACTATCCTAGGGCTGATGCTAACCCTAACCCTAACCCTAACACTATCCTAGGGCTGATGCTAAGCCTAACCATAACACAATCATAGGCCGGATGATAACCCTAACCCTAACCCTAACACTATCCTAGGCCTGATGCTAACCCTAACCCTAACCCTAACACTATCCTAGGGCTGATGCTAACCCTAACCCTAACCCTAACACTATCCTAGGCCTGATGATAACCCTAACCCTAACCCTAACACTATCCTAGGGCTGATGCTAACCCTAACCCTAACACTATCCTAGGCCTGATGCTAACCCTAACCCTACCCCTAACACTATCCTAGGGTTTATGTTAACCCTAACCCTAACACTATCTTAGGGCTGATGCTAACACTAACCCTAACCCTAACACTATCCTAGGGCTGATTCTAACCCTAACGCTAAACCTAACACTATCCTTGAACTTATGCTAACCCTAACCCTAACCCTAACACTATCCTAGGCCTTATGATAACCCTAACCCTGACCCCAACACTATCCTAGGGTTTATGTTAACCCTAACCCTAACACTATCCTAGGGCTGATGCTAACCCTAACCCTAACCCTAACACTATCCTAGGCCGGATGCTAACCCTAACCCTAACCCTAACACTACCCTAGGGCTGATGCTATCCCTAACCCTAACTCTAACACTATCTTAGGGCTGATTCTACCCGTAACCCTAACACAATCCTAGGCCTGATGCTAACCCTAACCCTTACCCTAACACTATCCTAGGGCTGGTGCTAACCCTAACCCTAACCCTAACACTATCCTAGGGCTGATGCTAACCCTAACCCTAACACTAACCTAGGCCTGAAGATAACCGTAACCCTAACCCTGACACTATCCTAGGGCTGATGCTAACCCTAACCCTAACACTATCCTTGGGCTGATGCTAACCCTAACTCTAACCATAACACTATCCTGGGGCTGATGCTAACCCTAACCCTAACACTATCCTAGGGCTGATGCTAACCCTAACCATATCCCTAACATTATCCCAGGGCTGATGCTAACCCTAACCCTAACACTATCCTAGGGCTGATGCTAACCCTAACAATAACCCTAACATTATCCTAGGGCTGATGCTAACCCTAACCCTAACCCTAACTCTATCCTAGGGCTGATGCTAACACTAACACTAACACTATCCTAGGGCTGATGCTAACCCTAACCCTACCCCTAACACTATTCTAGGGCTGATGCTAACCCTAACCCTAACGCTAACACTATCCTAGGGCTGAGGCTAACCCTAACCCTAACAATATCCTAAGGCTGATGGTAACCCTAACACTAACACTATCCTAAGCCTGGTGCTAACCCTAACTCTAACCCTAACAGTATCCTAGGGCTGATGATAACCCTAACTCTAATAATATCCTAGGGCTGATGCTAACACTAACCCTAACCCTAACACGATCCTAGGGCTGATGCTAACCCTAACCCTAACCCTAACACTATCCTAGGGCTGATGCTAACCCTAACCCTAACACTATCCTAGGCCTGATGCTAACCCTAACCCTAACCCTAACACTATCCTAGGGCTGATGCTAAACCTAACCATAACCCTAACACTATCCTAGGGCGGATGCTAAAACTAACCCTAACCCTAACACTATCCTAGGGGTGATGCTAACCCTAACCCTAACACTATCCTAGGCGTGATGCTAACCCTAACCCTAACACTATCCTAGGGCTGATTCTAACCCTAACCCTAACCCTCACACTATCCTAGGCCTGATGCTAACCCTATCCATAACCCTAACACTCTCCTAGGGCTGAGGCTAACTCTAACCCTAACACTATCCTAGGGCTGATGCTAACCCTAACCCTAACCCAGACACTATCCTAGGGTTGATGCTAACCCTAACCATAACACTATCCTAGGGCTGATGCTAACCCTAACCCTAACCCTAACACTATCCTAGGGTTGATGCTAACCCTAACCCTAACACTATCCTGGGCCTGATGCTAACCCTAACCCTAACCCTAACACTATCCTAGGGCTGATGCTAACCCTAACCCTAACACTATCCTTGGGCTGATGCTAACCCTAACCCTAACCCTAACACTATCCTAGGGCAGATGCTAACCCTAACGCTAACCCTAACACTATCCTTGAACTGATGCTAACCCTAACCCTAACCCTAACACTATCCTAGGCCTGATGATAACCCTAACCCTAACCCTAACACTATCCTAGGGTTTATGTTAACCCTAACCCTAACACTATCCTAGGGCTGATGCTAACCCTAACCGTAACCCTAACACTATCCGAGGGCTGATGCTAACCCTAACACTAACACTATCCTAGGGCGGATGCTAACCCTAACCCTAACCATAACACTTTCCTAGGGCTCATGCTAACCCTAACCCTAACTCTAACACTATCTTAGGGCTGAGGCTAACCCTAACCCTAACACTATCCTACGGCTGATGCTAACCCTAACCCTAACCCTAACACTATCCTAGGGCTGATGCTAACCCTAACCCTAACACTATCCTAGGCCTGATGATAACCCTAACCCTAACCCTAACACTATCCTAGGGCTGATGCTAACCCTAACCCTAACACTATCCTAGGGCTGATGCTAACCCTAACACTAACACTATCCTAGGGCTGATGCTAACCCTCACCCTACGCCTAACACTATCCTAGGGCTGATGCTATTCCTAACCCTAACGCTAACACTATCCTAGGGCTGATGCTAACCCTAACCCTAACACTATCCTACGGCTGATGCTAACCCTAACGCTAACCCTAACACTATCCTAAGGCTGATGGTAACCCTAACACTAACACTATCCTAAGCCTGGTGCTAACCCTAACTCTAACCCCAACAGTATCCTAGGGCTGATGCTAACCCTAACCCTAATGATATCCTAGGGCTGATGCTAACCTTAACCCTAACCCTAACACTATCCTAGGGCTGATGCTAACCCTAACCCTAGCACTATCCTAGGCCTGATGATAACCGTAACCCTAACCCTAACACTATCCTAGGGCTGATGCTAACCGTAACTCTAACACTATCCTAGGGCTGATGCTAACCCTAACCCTAACACTATCATAGGCCTGATGATAACCCTAACCCTAACCCTAACACTATCCTAGGGCTGATGCTAACCCTAACCCTAACACTATCCTAGGCCTGATGCTAACCCTAACCCTAACCCTAACACTATCCTAGGGCTGATGCTAACCCTAACCCTAACCCTAACACTATCCTAGGGCTGATGCTAACCCTAACCCTAGCACTATCCTAGGCCTGATGATAACCCTAACCCTAACCCTAACACTATCCTAAGGCTGATGCTAACCCTAACCCTAACACTATCCTAGGCCTGATGCTAACCCTAACCCTAACCCTAACACTATCCTAGGGCTGATGCTAACCGTAACACTAACACTATCCTAGGGCTGATGCTAATCCTAACCCTAACACTATCATAGGCCTGATGATAACCCTAACCCTAACCCTAACACTATCCTAGGGTTTATGTTAACCCTAACCCTAACACTATCCTAGGGCTGATGCTAACCCTAACCCTAACCCTAACACTATCCTAGGGCTGATTCTAACCCTAACGCTAACCCTAACACTATCCTTGAACTTATGCTAACCCTAACCCTAACCCTAACACTATCCTAGGACTGATGATAACCCTAACCCTAACCCTAACACTATCCTAGGGTTTATGTTAACCCTAACCCTAACACTATCCTAGGGCTGATGCTTACCCTAACCCTAACCCTAACACTATCCTAGGGCGGATGCTAACCCTAACCCTAACCCTAACACTATCCTAGGGCTGATGCTAACCCTAACCCTAACACTATCCTAGGGCTGATGCTAACCCTAACCCTAACACTATCCTAGGCCTGATGATAACCCTAACCCTAACACTATCCTAGGGCTGATGCTAACCCTATCCCTAACACTATCTTAGGGCTGATGCTAACCCTAACCCTAACCCTAACACTATCCTAGGCCTGATGCTAACCCTAACCCTTACCCTAACACTATCCTAGGGCTGATGCTAAACTTAACCCTAACCCTAACACTGTCCTTGGGCTGATTCTATCCGTAACCCTAACACTATCCTAGGCCTGATGCTAACCCTAAGCCTTACCCTAACACTATCCTAGGGCTGATGCTAAACATAACCATAACCCTAACACTATCCTAGGACTGATGCTAACCTTAACCCTAACCCTAACACTATCCTAGGGCTGATGCTAGCCCTAACCCTAACACTATCCTAGGCCTGATGCTAACCCTAACCCTAACACTATCCTAGGGCTGATGCTAACCCTAACCCTAACTCTCACACTATCCTAGGCCTGATGCTAACCAAATCCCTAATCCTAACACTCTCCTAGGGCTGAGGCTAACTTTAACCGTAACACTATCCTAGGGCTGATGCTAACCCTAACCCTAACCCAAACACTATCCTAGGGTTGATGCTAACCCTAACCCTAACACTATCCTAGGGCTGATGCTAACCCTAACCCTAACCCTAACACTATCCTAGGGCTGATGCTAACCCTAACCCTAACAATATCCTTGGGCTGATGCTAACCCTAACCCTAACCCTAACACTATCCTAGGGCAGATGCTAACCCTAACGCTAACCCTAACACTATCCTTTAACTGATGCTAACACTAACCCTAACCCTAACACTATCCTAGGCCTGATGCTAACCCTAACCCTAACCCTAACACTATCCTAGGGCTGATGCTAACCCTAACCCTAACACTATCCTAGGGCTGATGCTAACCCTAACCCTAACCCTAACACTATCCTAGGGCTGATGCTAACCCTAACGCTAACCCTAACACTATCCTTGAACTGATGCTAACCCTAACCCTAACCCTAACACTATCCTAGGCCTGATGATAACCCTAACCCTAACCCTAACACTATCCTAGGGTTTATGTTAACCCTAACCCTAACACTATCCTAGGGCTGATGCTAACCCTAACGCTAACCCTAACACTATCCTTGAACTGATGCTAACCCTAACCCTAACCCTAACACTATCCTAGGCCTGATGATAACCCTAACCCTAACCCTAACACTATCCTAGGGCTCATGCTAACCCTAACCCTAACTCTAACACTATCTTAGGGCTGAGGCTAACCCTAATCCTAACACTATCCTAGGGCTGATGCTAACCCTAACCCTAACACTATCCTAGGGCTGATGCTAACCCTAACCCTATCCCTAACACTATCCTTGGGCTGATGGTAACCCTAACCCTAACCCTAACACTATCCTAGGGCTGATGCTAAACTTAACCCTAACCCTAACACTATCCTTGGGCTGATTCTAACCGTAACCCTAACACTATCCTAGGCCTGATGCTAACCCTAACCCTTACCCTAACACTATCCTAGGGCTGATGCTAAACCTAACGATAACCCTAACACTACCCTAGGGCTGATGCTAACCCTAACACTAACCCTAACACTATCCTAGGGGTGATGCTAACCCTAACCCTAACACTATCCTAGGCCTGATGCTAACCCTAACCCTAACACTATCCTAGGGCTGATGCTAACCCTAACCCTAACCCTCACACTATCCTAGGCCTGATGCTAACCCTATCCATAACCCTAACTCTCTCCTAGGGCTGAGGCTAACTCTAACACTAACACTATCCTAGGGCTGTTGCTAACCCTAAACCTAACCCTAACACTATCCTAGGGTTGATGCTAACCCTAACCCTAACACTATCCTAGGACTGATGCTAACCCTAACCCTAACCCTAACACTATCCTAGGGCTGATGCTAACCCTAACCCTAACACTATCCTTGGCCTGATGCTAACCCTAACCCTAACCCTAACACTATCCTAGGGCTGATGCTAACCTTAACCCTAACACTATCCTTGGGCTGATGCTAACCCTAAACCTAACCCTAACACTATCCTAGGGCAGATGCTAACCCTAACGCTAACCCTAACACTATCCTTGAACTGATGCTAACCCTAACCCTAACCCTAACACTATCCTAGGCCTGATGATAACCCTAACCCTAACCCTAACAGTATCCTAGGGTTTATGTTAACCCTAACCCTAACACTATCCTAGGGCTGATGCTAACCCTAACCCTAACCCTAACACTATCCTAGGGCTGATGCTAACCCTAACACTAACACTATCCTAGGGCTGATGCTAACCCTATCACTAAACCTAACACTATCCTAGGGCGGATGCTAACCCTAACCCTAACCATAACACTATCCTAGGGCTCATGCTAACCCTAACACTAACTCTAACACTATCTTAGGGCTGAGGCTAACCCTAACCCTAACACTATCCTACGGTGATGCTAACCATAACCCTAACCCTAACACTATCCTAGGGCTGATGCTAACCCTAACACTAACACTATCCTAGGCCTGATGCTAACCCTAATCCTAACCCTAACACTATCCTAGGGCTGATGCTAACCCTAGCCCTAACACTATCCTAGGGCTGATGCTAACCCTAACCCTAACCCTAACACTATCCTAGGGCTGATGCTAACCCTAACCCTAACACTATCCTAGGGCTGATGCTAACCCTAACAATAACCCTAACATTATCCTAGGGCTGATGCTAACCCTAACCCTAACCCTAACTCTATCCTAGGGCTGATGCTAACCCTAACACTAACACTATCCTAGGGCTGATGCTAACCCTCACCCTACCCCTAACACTATCCTAGGGCTGATGCTAACCCTAACACTAACCCTAACACTATCCTAGAGCTGATGCTAACCCTAACCCTAACCCTAATACTATCCTAGGGCTGATGCTAACCCTAACCCTAACCCTAACACTCTCCTAGGGCTGATGCTAACCCTAACACTAACACTATCCTAGGGCTGATGCTAACCCTCACCCTACCCCTAACACTATCCTAGGGCTGATGCTAACCCTAACCCTAACGCTAACACTATCCTAGGGCTGAGGCTTACCCTAACCCTAACACTATCCTACGGCTGATGCTAACCCTAACCCTAACCCTAACACTATCCTAAGCCTGATGGTAACCCTAACACTAACACTATCCTAAGCCTGGTGCTAACCCTAACTCTAACCCTAACAGTATCCTAGGGCTGATGCTAACCCTAACCCTAATAATATCCTAGGGCTGATGCTAACACTAACCCTAACCCTAACACTATCCTAGGGCTTATGCTAACCCGAACCCTAACCCTAACACTATCCTAGGGCTGATGCTAACCCTATCCCTAACACTATCCTAGGCCTGATGAGAACCCTAACCCTAACCCTAACACTATCCTAGGGCTGATGCTAACCCTAACCCTAACACTATCCTAGGCCTGATGCTAACCCTAACCCTAACCCTAACATTATCCTAGGGCTGATGCTAACCCTAACCCTAACCCTAACACTATCCTAGGGCTGATGCTAACCCTAACCCTAACCCTAACACTATCCTAGGGCTGATGCTAACCCTAACCCTAACCCTAACACTATCCTAGGGCTGATTCTAACCCTAACGTTAACCCTAACACTATCCTTGAACTTATGCTAACCCTAACCCTAACCCTATCACTATCCTAGGCCTGATGATAACCCTAACCCTAACCCTAACACTATCCTAGGGCTGATGCTAACCCTAACCCTAACACTATCCTAGGCCTGATGCTAACCCTAAACCTAACCCTAACACTATCCTAGAGTTTATGTTAACCCTAACCCTAACACTATCTTAGGGCTGATGCTAACCCTAACCCTAACCCTAACACTATCCTAGGGCTGATTCTAACCCTAACGCTAAAGCTAACACTATCCTTGAACTTATGCTAACACTAACCCTAACCCTAACACTATCCTAGGCCTGATGATAACCCTAACCCTGACCCCAACACTATCCTAGGGTTTATGTTAACCCTAACCCTAACACTATCCTAGGGCTGATGCTAACCCTAACCCTAACCCTAACACTATCCTAGGGCGGATGCTAACCCTAACCCTAACCCTAACACTACCCTAGGGCTGATGCTAACCCTAACCCTAACTCTAACACTATCTTAGGGCTGAGGCTAACCCTAACCCTAACACTATCCTACGGCTGATGCTAACCCTAACCTTAACCCTAACACTATCCTAGGGCTGATGCTAACCCTAACCCTGACACTATCCTAGGCCTGATGCTAACCCTAACCCTAACCCTAACACTATCCTAGGGCTGATGCTAACCCTAACCCTAACACTATCCTAGGGCTGATGCTAACCCTAACCCTAACCCTAACACTATCCTTGGGCTGATGGTAACCCTAACCCTAACCCTAACACTATCCTAGGCCTGATGCTAACCCTAACCCTAACACTATCCTAGGGCTGATGCTAACCCTAACCCTAACCCTCACACTATCCTATGCCTGATGCTAACCCTATCCATAACCCTAACACTCTCCTAGGGATGAGGCTAACTCTAACCCTAACACTATCCTAGGGCTGATGCTAACCCTAACCCTAACCCAAACACTATCCTAGGGTTGATGCTAACCCTAACCCTAACACTATCCTAGGGCTGATGCTAACCCTAACACTAACCCTAACACTATCCTAGGGCTGATGCTAACCCTAACCCTAACACTATCCTGGGCCTGATGCTAACCCTAACCCTAACCCTGACACTATCCTAGGGCTGATGCTAACCCTAACCCTAACACTATCCTTGGGCTGATGCTAACCCTAACCCTAACCCTAACACTATCCTAGGGCAGATGCTAACCCTAACGCTAACGCTAACACTATCCTTGAACTGATGCTAACCCTAACCCTAACCCTAACACTATCCTAGGCCTGATGATAACTCTAACCCTAACCCTAACACTATCCTAGGGTTTATGTTAACCCTAACCATAACACTATCCTAGGGCTGATGCTAACCCTAACCCTAACCCTAACACTATCCTAGGGCTGATGCTAAGCCTAACCCTAACACTATCCTAGGGCTGATGCTAACCCTAACACTAACACTATCCTAGGTCTGATGCTAACCCTAACCCTAACACTATCCTAGGCCTGATGCTAACCCTAACCCTAACCCTAACACTATCCTAGGGCTGATGCTAACCCTAACCCTAACACTATCCTAGGGCTGATGCTAACCCTAACCCTAACCCTAACACTATCCTAGGGCTGATGCTAAGCCTAACCCTAACACTATCATAGGCCTGATGATAACCCTAACCCTAACCCTAACACTATCCTAGGCCTGATGCTAACCCTAACCCTAACCCTAACACTATCCTAGTGCTGATGCTAACCCTAACCGTAACCCTAACACTATCCTAGGGCTGATTCTAACCCTAACGTTAACCCTAACACTATCCTTGAACTTATGCTAACCCTAACCCTAACCCTAACACTATCCTAGGCCTGATGATAACCCTAACCCTAACTCTAACACTATCTTAGGGCTGAGGCTAACCCTAACCCTAACACTATCCTACGGCTGATGCTAACCCTAACCTTAACCCTAAAACTATCCTAGGGCTGATGCTAACCCTAACCCTGACACTATCCTAGGCCTGATGCTAACCCTAACCCTAACCCTAACACTATCCTAGGGCTGATGCTAACCCTAACCCTAACACTATCCTAGGGCTGATGCTAACCCTAACCCTAACCCTAACACTATCCTAGGGCTGATGCTAACCCTAACCCTAACCCTAACACTATCCTAGGGCTGATGCTAACCCTAACCCTAACACTATCCTAGGCCTGATGAGAACCCTAACCCTAACCCTCACCCTAACACTATCCTAGGGCTGATGCTAACCATAACCCTAACACTATCCTAGGCCTGATGAGAACCCTAAGCCTAACCCTAATACTATCCTAGGGCTGATGCTAACCCTAACCCTAACACTATCCTTGGGCTGATGCTAACCCTAACCCTAACCCTAACACTATCCTGGGGCTGATGCTAACCCTAACCCTAACACTATCCTAGGGCTGATGCTAACCCTAACCCTAACCCTAACATTATCCCAGGGCTGATGCTAACCCTAACCCTAACACTATCCAAGGTCTGATGCTAACCCTAACAATAACCCTAACATTATCCTAGGGCTGATGCTAACCCTAACCCTAACCCTAACACTATCCTAGGGCTGATGCTAACCCTAACACTAACACTATCCTAGGGCTGATGCTAACCCTCACCCTACCCCTAACACTATCCTAGGGCTGATGCTAACCCTAACCCTAACGCTAACACTATCCTAGGGCTGAGGCTAACCCTAACCCTAACACTATCCTAAGGCTGATGGTAACCCTAACACTAACACTATCCTAAGCCTGGTGCTAACCCTAACTCGAACCCTAACAGTATCCTAGGGCTGATGCTAACCCTAACTCTAATAATATCCTATGGCTGATGCTAACACTAACCCTAACCCTAACACGATCCTAGGGATGATGCTAAACCTAACTCTAACCCTAACACTATCCTAGGGCTGATGCTAACCCTAACCCTAACACTATCCTAGGCCTGATGATAAACCAAACCCTAACCCTAACACTATCCTAGGGCTGATGCTAACCCTAACCCTAACACTATCATAGGCCTGATGCTAACCCTAACCCTAACCCTAACACTATCCTAGGGCTGATGCTAACCCTAACCCTAACCCTAACACTATCCTAGGCCTGATGATAACAATATCCCTAACCATAACACTCTCCTAGGGTTGATGCTATCCCTAACCCTAACACTATCCTAGGGCTGATGCTAACCCTAACCCTAACCCTAACACTATCCTAGGGCTGATGCTAACCCTAACCCTAACACTATCCTAGGGCTGATGCTAACCCTAACCCTAACCCTAACACTATCCTAGGGCTGATGCTAACCCTAACCCTAACACTATCCTAGGGCTGATGCTAACCCTAACCATAACCCTAACACTATCCTAGGGCTGATGCTAACCCTTACACTAACACTATCCTAGGGCTGATGCTAACCCTAACCCTAACCTTAACATTATCCCAGGGCTGATGCTAACCCTAACCCTAACACTATCCTAGGGCTGATGCTAACCCTAACCCTAACCCTAACACTATCCTAGGGCTGATGCTAACCCTAACCCTAACCCTAATACTATCCTAGGTCTGATGCTAACCCTAACCCTAAGCCTAACACTATCCTAGGGCTGATGCTAACCCTAACACTAACACTATCCTAGGGCTGATGCTAACCCTCATCCTACGCCTAACACTATCCTAGGGCTGATGCTAACCCTAACCCTAACGCTAACACTATCCTAGGGCTGAGGCTAACCCTAACCCTAACACTATCCTACGGCTGATGCTAACCCTAACCCTAACCCTAACACTATCCTAAGGCTGATGGTAACCCTAACACTAACACTATCCTAAGCCTGGTGCTAACCCTAACTCTAACCCTAACAGTATCCTAGGGCTGATGCTAACCCTAACCCTAATAATATCCTAGGGCTGATTCTAACACTAACCCTAACCCTAACACTATCCTAGGGCTGACGCTAACCCTAACCCTAACCCTAACACTATCCTAGGGCTGATGCTAACCCTAACCCTAGCACTATCCTAGGCCTGATGATAACCCTAACCCTAACCCTAACACTATCCTAGGGCTGATGCTAACCCTAACCCTAACACTATCCTAGGCCTGATGCTAACCCTAACCCTAACCCTAACACTATCCTAGGGCTGATGCTAACCGTAACCCTAACACTATCCTAGGGCTGATGCTAACCCTAACCCTGACACTATCATAGGCCTGATGATAACCCTAACCCTAACCCTAACACTACCCTAGGGCTGATGCTAACCCTAACCCTAACTCTAACACTATCTTAGGGCTGAGGCTAACCCTAACCCTAACACTATCCTACGGCTGATGCTAACCCTAACCTTAACCCTAACACTATCCTAGGGCTGATGCTAACCCTAACCCTGACACTATCCTAGGCCTGATGCTAACCCTAACCCTAACCCTAACACTATCCTAGGGCTGATGCTAACCCTAACCCTAACACTATCCTAGGGCTGATGCTAACCCTAACCCTAACCCTAACACTATCCTTGGGCTGATGGTAACCCTAACCCTAACCCTAACACTATCCTAGGCCTGATGCTAACCCTAACCCTAACACTATCCTAGGGCTGATGCTAACCCTAACCCTAACCCTCACACTATCCTATGCCTGATGCTAACCCTATCCATAACCCTAACACTCTCCTAGGGATGAGGCTAACTCTAACCCTAACACTATCCTAGGGCTGATGCTAACCCTAACCCTAACCCAAACACTATCCTAGGGTTGATGCTAACCCTAACCCTAACACTATCCTAGGGCTGATGCTAACCCTAACCCTAACCCTAACACTATCCTAGGGCTGATGCTAACCCTAACCCTAACACTATCCTGGGCCTGATGCTAACCCTAACCCTAACCCTGACACTATCCTAGGGCTGATGCTAACCCTAACCCTAACACTATCCTTGGGCTGATGCTAACCCTAACCCTAACCCTAACACTATCCTAGGGCAGATGCTAACCCTAACGCTAACGCTAACACTATCCTTGAACTGATGCTAACCCTAACCCTAACCCTAACACTATCCTAGGCCTGAAGATAACTCTAACCCCAACCCTAACACTATCCTAGGGTTTATGTTAACCCTAACCATAACACTATCCTAGGGCTGATGCTAACCCTAACCCTAACCCTAACACTATCCTAGGGCTGATGCTAAGCCTAACCCTAACACTATCCTAGGGCTGATGCTAACCCTAACACTAACACTATCCTAGGTCTGATGCTAACCCTAACCCTAACACTATCCTAGGCCTGATGCTAACCCTAACCCTAACCCTAACACTATCCTAGGGCTGATGCTAACCCTAACCCTAACACTATCCTAGGGCTGATGCTAACCCTAACCCTAACCCTAACACTATCCTAGGGCTGATGCTAAGCCTAACCCTAACACTATCATAGGCCTGATGATAACCCTAACCCTAACCCTAACACTATCCTAGGCCTGATGCTAACCCTAACCCTAACCCTAACACTATCCTAGTGCTGATGCTAACCCTAACCGTAACCCTAACACTATCCTAGGGCTGATTCTAACCCTAACGTTAACCCTAACACTATCCTTGAACTTATGCTAACCCTAACCCTAACCCTAACACTATCCTAGGCCTGATGATAACCCTAACCCTAACTCTAACACTATCTTAGGGCTGAGGCTAACCCTAACCCTAACACTATCCTACGGCTGATGCTAACCCTAACCTTAACCCTAAAACTATCCTAGGGCTGATGCTAACCCTAACCCTGACACTATCCTAGGCCTGATGCTAACCCTAACCCTAACCCTAACACTATCCTAGGGCTGATGCTAACCCTAACCCTAACACTATCCTAGGGCTGATGCTAACCCTAACCCTAACCCTAACACTATCCTAGGGCTGATGCTAACCCTAACCCTAACCCTAACACTATCCTAGGGCTGATGCTAACCCTAACCCTAACACTATCCTAGGCCTGATGAGAACCCTAACCCTAACCCTCACCCTAACACTATCCTAGGGCTGATGCTAACCATAACCCTAACACTATCCTAGGCCTGATGAGAACCCTAAGCCTAACCCTAATACTATCCTAGGGCTGATGCTAACCCTAACCCTAACACTATCCTTGGGCTGATGCTAACCCTAACCCTAACCCTAACACTATCCTGGGGCTGATGCTAACCCTAACCCTAACACTATCCTAGGGCTGATGCTAACCCTAACCCTAACCCTAACATTATCCCAGGGCTGATGCTAACCCTAACCCTAACACTATCCAAGGTCTGATGCTAACCCTAACAATAACCCTAACATTATCCTAGGGCTGATGCTAACCCTAACCCTAACCCTAACACTATCCTAGGGCTGATGCTAACCCTAACACTAACACTATCCTAGGGCTGATGCTAACCTTCACCCTACCCCTAACACTATCCTAGGGCTGATGCTAACCCTAACCCTAACGCTAACACTATCCTAGGGCTGAGGCTAACCCTAACCCTAACACTATCCTAAGGCTGATGGTAACCCTAACACTAACACTATCCTAAGCCTGGTGCTAACCCTAACTCGAACCCTAACAGTATCCTAGGGCTGATGCTAACCCTAACTCTAATAATATCCTATGGCTGATGCTAACACTAACCCTAACCCTAACACGATCCTAGGGCTGATGCTAACCCTAACTCTAACACTAACACTATCCTAGGGCTGATGCTAACCCTAACCCTAACACTATCCTAGGCCTGATGATAAACCTAACCCTAACCCTAACACTATCCTAGGGCTGATGCTAACCCTAACCCTAACACTATCATAGGCCTGATGCTAACCCTAACCCTAACCCTAACACTATCCTAGGGCTGATGCTAACCCTAACCCTAACCCTAACACCATCCTAGGCCTGATGATAACAATATCCCTAACCATAACACTCTCCTAGGGTTGATGCTATCCCTAACCCTAACACTATCCTAGGGCTGATGCTAACCCTAACCCTAACCCTAACACTATCCTAGGGCTGATGCTAACCCTAACCCTAACACTATCCTAGGGCTGATGCTAACCCTAACCCTAACCCTAACACTATCCTAGGGCTGATGCTAACCCTAACCCTAACACTATCCTAGGGCTGATGCTAACCCTAACCATAACCCTAACACTATCCTAGGGCTGATGCTAACCCTTACACTAACACTATCCTAGGGCTGATGCTAACCCTAACCCTAACCTTAACATTATCCCAGGGCTGATGCTAACCCTAACCCTAACACTATCCTAGGGCTGATGCTAACCCTAACCCTAACCCTAACACTATCCTAGGGCTGATGCTAACCCTAACCCTAACCCTAATACTATCCTAGGTCTGATGCTAACCCTAACCCTAAGCCTAACACTATCCTAGGGCTGATGCTAACCCTAACACTAACACTATCCTAGGGCTGATGCTAACCCTCATCCTACGCCTAACACTATCCTAGGGCTGATGCTAACCCTAACCCTAACGCTAACACTATCCTAGGGCTGAGGCTAACCCTAACCCTAACACTATCCTACGGCTGATGCTAACCCTAACCCTAACCCTAACACTATCCTAAGGCTGATGGTAACCCTAACACTAACACTATCCTAAGCCTGGTGCTAACCCTAACTCTAACCCTAACAGTATCCTAGGGCTGATGCTAACCCTAACCCTAATAATATCCTAGGGCTGATTCTAACACTAACCCTAACCCTAACACTATCCTAGGGCTGATGCTAACCCTAACCCTAACCCTAACACTATCCTAGGGCTGATGCTAACCCTAACCCTAGCACTATCCTAGGCCTGATGATAACCCTAACCCTAAACCTAACACTATCCTAGGGCTGATGCTAACCCTAACCCTAACACTATCCTAGGCCTGATGCTAACCCTAACCCTAACCCTAACACTATCCTAGGGCTGATGCTAACCGTAACCCTAACACTATCCTATGGCTGATGCTAACCCTAACCCTGACACTATCATAGGCCTGATGATAACCCTAACCCTAACCCTAACACTATCCTAGGGCTGATGCTAACCCTAACCCTAACACGATCCTAGGCCTGATGCTAACCCTAACCCTAACCCTAACACTATCCCAGGGTTTATGTTAACCCGAACCCTAACACTATCCTAGGACTGATGCTATCCCTAACCCTAACCCTAACACTATCCTAGGGCTGATTCTAACCCTAACGCTAACCCTAACACTATCCTTGAACTTATGCTAACCCTAACCCTAACCCTAACACTATCCTAGGCCTGATGATAACCCTAACCCTAACCCTAACACTATCCTAGGGTTTATGTTAACCCTAACCCTAACACTATCCTAGGGCTGATGCTAACCCTAACCCTAACCCTAACACTATCCTAGAGCTGATGCTAACCCTAACCCTAACCCTAATACTATCCTAGGGCTGATGCTAACCCTAACCCTAACACGATCCTAGGCCTGATGCTAACCCTAACCCTAACCCTAACACTATCCCAGGGTTTATGTTAACCCTAACCCTAACACTATCCTAGGGCTGATGCTAACCCTAACCCTAACCCTAACACTATCCTAGAGCTGATGCTAACCCTAACCCTAACCCTAATACTATCCTAGGGCTGATGCTAACCCTAACCCTAACCCTACCACTATCCTAGGGCTGATGCTAACCCTAACACTAACACTATCCTAGGGCTGATGCTAACCCTCACCCTACCCCTAACACTATCCTAGGGCTGATGCTAACCCTAACCCTAACGCTAACACTATCCTAGGGCTGAGGCTAACCCTAACCCTAACACTATCCTATGGCTGATGCTAACCCTAACCCTAACCCTAACACTATCCTAAGCCTGATGGTAACCCTAACACTAACACTATCCTAAGCCTGGTGCTAACCCTAACTCTAACCCTAACAGTATCCTAGGGCTGATGCTAACCCTAACCCTAATAATATCCTAGGGCTGATGCTAACACTAACGCTAACCCTAACACTATCCTAGGGCTGATGCTAACCCGAACCCTAACCCTATCACTATCCTAGGGCTGATGCTAACCCTAACCCTAACACTATCCTAGGCCTGATGAGAACCCTAACCCTAACCCTAACACTATCTTAGGGCTGATGCTAACCCTAACCCTAACACTATCCTAGGCCTGATTCTAACCCTAACCCTAACCCTAACACTATCCTAGGGCTGATGCTAACCCTAACCCTAACCCTAACACTATCCTAGGGCTGATGCTAAGCCTAACCCTAACACTATCATAGGCCTGATGATAACCCTAACCCTAACACTAACACTATCCTAGGCCTGATGCTAACCCTAACCCTAACCCTAACACTATCCTAGGGCTGATGCTAACCCTAACCCTAACCCTAACACTATCCTAGGGCTGATTCTAACCCTAACGTTAACCCTAACACTATCCTTGAACTTATGCTATCCCTAACCCTAACCCTAACACTATCCTAGGCCTGATGATAACCCTAACCCTAACCTTAACACTATCCTAGGGTTTATGTTAACCTTAACCCTAACACTATCCTAGGGCTGATGCTAACCCTAACCCTAACCCTAACACTATCCTAGGGCGGATGCTAACCCTAACCCTAACACTAACACTATCCTAGGGCTGATGCTAACCCTAACCCTAACTCTAACACTATCTTAGGGCTGAGGCTAACCCTAAACCTAACACTATCCTACGGCTGATGCTAACCCTAACCTTAACCCTAAAACTATCCTAGGGCGTATGCTAACCCTAACCCTGACACTATCCTAGGCCTGATGCTAACCCTAACCCTAACCCTAACACTATCCTAGGGCTGATGCTAACCCTAACCCTAACACTATCCTAGGGCTGATGCTAACCCTAACCCTAACCCTAACACTATCCTAGGGCTGATGCTAACCCTAACCCTAACCCTAACACTATCCTAGGGCTGATGCTAACCCTAACCCTAACACTGTCCTAGGCCTGATGAGAACCCTAACCCTAACCCTAACACTATCCTAGGGCTGATGCTAACCATAACCCTAACACTATCCTAGGCCTGATGAGAACCCTAAGCCTAACCCTAATACTATCCTAGGGCTGATGCTAACCCTAACCCTAACACTATCCTTGGGCTGATGCTAACCCTAACCCTAACACTAACACTATCCTGGGGCTGATGCTAACCCTAACCCTAACACTATCCTAGGGCTGATGCTAACCCTAACCCTAACCCTAACATTATCCCAGGGCTGATGCTAACCCTAACCCTAACACTATCCAAGGTCTGATGCTAACCCTAACAATAACCCTAACATTATCCTAGGGCTGATGCTAACCCTAACCCTAACCCTAACACTATCCTAGGGCTGATGCTAACCCTAACACTAACACTATCCTAGGGCTGATGCTAACTCTCACCCTACCCCTAACACTATCCTAGGGCTGATGCTAACCCTAACCCTAACGCTAACACTATCCTAGGGCTGAGGCTAACCCTAACCCTAACACTATCCTAAGGCTGATGGTAACCCTAACACTAACACTATCCTAAGCCTGGTGCTAACCCTAACTCGAACCCTAACAGTATCCTAGGGCTGATGCTAACCCTAACTCTAATAATATCCTATGGCTGATGCTAACACTAACCCTAACCCTAACACGATCCTAGGGCTGATGCTAACCCTAACTCTAACCCTAACACTATCCTAGGGCTGATGCTAACCCTAACCCTAACACTATCCTAGGCCTGATGATAAACCTAACCCTAACCCTAACACTATCCTAGGGCTGATGCTAACCCTAACCCTAACACTATCATAGGCCTGATGCTAACCCTAACCCTAACCCTAACACTATCCTAGGGCTGATGCTAACCCTAACCCTAACCCTAACACTATCCTAGGCCTGATGATAACAATATCCCTAACCATAACACTCTCCTAGGGTTGATGCTATCCCTAACCCTAACACTATCCTAGGGCTGATGCTAACCCTAACCCTAACCCTAACACTATCCTAGGGCTGATGCTAACCCTAACCCTAACACTATCCTAGGGCTGATGCTAACCCTAACCCTAACCCTAACACTATCCTAGGGCTGATGCTAACCCTAACCCTAACACTATCCTAGGGCTGATGCTAACCCTAACCATAACCCTAACACTATCCTAGGGCTGATGCTAACCCTTACACTAACACTATCCTAGGGCTGATGCTAACCCTAACCCTAACCTTAACATTATCCCAGGGCTGATGCTAACCCTAACCCTAACACTATCCTAGGGCTGATGCTAACCCTAACCCTAACCCTAACACTATCCTAGGGCTGATGCTAACCCTAACCCTAACCCTAATACTATCCTAGGTCTGATGCTAACCCTAACCCTAAGCCTAACACTATCCTAGGGCTGATGCTAACCCTAACAATAACACTATCCTAGGGCTGATGCTAACCCTCATCCTACGCCTAACACTATCCTAGGGCTGATGCTAACCCTAACCCTAACGCTAACACTATCCTAGGGCTGAGGCTAACCCTAACCCTAACACTATCCTACGGCTGATGCTAACCCTAACCCTAACCCTAACACTATCCTAAGGCTGATGGTAACCCTAACACTAACACTATCCTAAGCCTGGTGCTAACCCTAACTCTAACCCTAACAGTATCCTAGGGCTGATGCTAACACTAACCCTAACCCTAACACTATCCTAGGGCTGATGCTAACCCTAACCCTAACCCTAACACTATCCTAGGGCTGATGCTAACCCTAACCCTAGCACTATCCTAGGCCTGATGATAACCCTAACCCTAACCCTAACACTATCCTAGGGCTGATGCTAACCCTAACCCTAACACTATCCTAGGCCTGATGCTAACCCTAACCCTAACCCTAACACTATCCTAGGGCTGATGCTAACCGTAACCCTAACACTATCCTAGGGCTTATGCTAACCCTAACCCTAACACTATCATAGGCCTGATGATAACCCTAACCCTAACCCTAACACTATCCTAGGGCTGATGCTAACCCTAACCCTAACACGATCCTAGGCCTGATGCTAACCGTAACCCTAACCCTAACACTATCCCAGGGTTTATGTTAACCCGAACCCTAACACTATCCTAGGGCTGATGCTATCCCTAACCCTAACCCTAACACTATCCTAGGGCTGATTCTAACCCTAACGCTAACCCTAACACTATCCTTGAACTTATGCTAACCCTAACCCTAACCCTAACACTATCCTAGGCCTGATGATAACCCTAACCCTAACCCTAACACTATCCTAGGGTTTATGTTAACCCTAAACCTAACACTATCCTAGGGCTGATGCTAACCCTAACCCTAACCCTAACACTATCCTAGAGCTGATGCTAACCCTAACCCTAACCCTAATACTATCCTAGGGCTGATGCTAACCCTAACACTAACACTATCCTAGGGCTGATGCTAACCCTCACCCTACCCCTAACACTATCCTAGGGCTGATGCTAACCCTAACCCTAACCCTATCACTATCCTAAGCCTGATGGTAACCCTAACACTAACACTATCCTAAGCCTGGTGCTAACCCTAACTCTAACCCTAACAGTATCCTAGGGCTGATGCTAACCCTAACCCTAATAATATCCTAGGGCTGATGCTAACACTAACGCTAACCCTAACACTATCTTAGGGCTGATGCTAACCCGAACCCTAACCCTATCACTATCCTAGGGCTGATGCTAACCCTAACCCTAACACTATCCTAGGGCTGATGCTAACCCTAACCCTAACCCTAACACTATCCTAGGGCTGATGCTAAGCCTAACCCTAACACTATCATAGGCCTGATGATAACCCTAACCCTAACACTAACACTATCCTAGGCCTGATGCTAACCCTAACCCTAACCCTAACACTATCCTAGGGCTGATGCTAACCCTAACCCTAACCCTAACACTATCCTAGGGCTGATTCTAACCCTAACGTTAACCCTAACACTATCCTTGAACTTATGCTAACCCTAACCCTAACCCTATCACTACCCTAGGCCTGATGATAACCCTAACCCTAACCCTAACACTATCCTAGGGCTGATGCTAACCCTAACCCTAACACTATCCTAGGCCTGATGCTAACCCTAACCCTAACCCTAACACTATCCTAGGGTTTATGTTAACCCTAACCCTAACACTATCTTAGGGCTGATGCTAACCCTAACCCTAACCCTAACACTATCCTAGGGCTGATTCTAACCCTAACGCTAAACCTAACACTATCCTTGAACTTATGCTAACCCTAACCCTAACCCTAACACTATCCTAGGCCTGATGATAACCCTAACCCTGACCCCAACACTATCCTAGGGTTTATGTTAACCCTAACCCTAAAACTATCCTAGGGCTGATGCTAACCCTAACCCTAACCCTAACACTATCCTAGGGCGGATGCTAACCCTAACCCTAACCCTAACACTACCCTAGGGCTGATGCTAACCCTAACCCTAACACTATCCTAGGGCTGATGCTAACCCTAACCCTAACCCTAACACTATCCTAGGGCTGATGCTAACCCTAACCCTAACCCTAATACTATCCTAGGTCTGATGCTAACCCTAACCCTAACCCTAACACTATCCTAGGGCTGATGCTAACCCTAACACTAACACTATCCTAGGGCTGATGCTAACCCTCACCCTACGCCTAACACTATCCTAGGGCTGATGCTAACCCTAACCCTAACGCTAACACTATCCTAGGGCTGAGGCTAACCCTAACCCTAACACTATCCTACGGCTGATGCTAACCCTAACCCTAACCCTAACACCATCCTAAGGCTGATGGTAACCCTAACACTAACACTATCCTAAGCCTGGTGCTAACCCTAACTCTAACCCTAACAGTATCCTAGGGCTGATGCTAACCCTAACCCTAATGATATCCTAGGGCTGATTCTAACACTAACCCTAACCCTAACACTATCCTAGGGCTGATGCTAACCCTAACCCTAACCCTAACACTATCCTAGGGCTGATGCTAACCGTAACTCTAGCACTATCCTAGGCCTGATGATAACCCTAACCCTAACCCTAACACTATCCTAGGGCTGATGCTAACCCTAACCCTAACACTATCCTAGGCCTGATGCTAACCCTAACCCTAACCCTAACACTATCCTAGGGCTGATGCTAACCGTAACCCTAACACTATCCTAGGGCTGATGCTAACCCTAACCCTAACACTATCATAGGCCTGATGATAACCCTAACCCTAACCCTAACACTATCCTAGGGCTGATGCTAACCCTAACCCTAACACGATCCTAGGCCTGATGCTAACCCTAACCCTAACCCTAACACTATCCCAGGGTTTATGTTAACCCTAACCCTAACACTATCCTAGGGCTGATGCTAACCCTAACCCTAACCCTAACACTATCCTAGGGCTGATTCTAACCCTAACGCTAACCCTAACACTATCCTTGAACTTATGCTAACCCTAACCCTAACCCTAACACTATCCTAGGCCGGATGATAACCCTAACCCTAACCCTAACACTATCCTAGGGTTTATGTTAACCCTAACCCTAACACTATCCTAGGGCTGATGCTAACCCTAACCCTAACCCTAACACTATCCTAGAGCTGATGCTAACCCTAACCCTAACCTTAATACTATCCTAGGGCTGATGCTAACCCTAACCCTAACACGATCCTAGGCCTGATGCTAACCCTAAAACTAACCCGAACACTATCCCAGGGTTTATGTTAACCCTAACCCTAACACTATCCTAGGGCTGACGCTAACCCTAACCCTAACCCTAACACTATCCTATAGCTGATGCTAACCCTAACCCTAACCCTAACACTATCCTAGGGCTGATGCTAACCCTAACCCTAACGCTAACACTATCCTAGGGCTGAGGCTAACCCTAACCCTAACACTATCCTACGGCTGATGCTAACCCTAACCCTAACCCTAACACTATCCTAAGCCTGATGGTAACCCTAACACTAACACTATCCTAAGCCTGGTGCTAACCCTAACTCTAACCCTAACAGTATCCTAGGGCTGATGCTAACCCTAACCCTAATAATATCCTAGGGCTGATGCTAACACTAACCCTAACCCTAACACTATCCTAGGGCTGATGCTAACCCGAACCCTAACACTAACACTATCCTAGGGCTGATGCTAACCCTAACCCTAACCCTAATACTATCCTAGGGCTGATGCTAACCCTAACCCTAACCCTAACACTATCCTAGGGCTGATGCTAACCCTAACCCTAACACTATCCTAGGCCTGATGCTAACCCTAACCCTAACCCTAACACTATCCTAGGGCTGATGCTAACCCTAACCCTAACCCTAACACTATCCTAGGGCTGATGCTAAGCCTAACCCTAACACTATCATAGGCCTGATGATAACCCTAACCCTAACACTAACACTATCCTAGGCCTGATGCTAACCCTAACCCTAACCCTAACACTATCCTAGGGCTGATGCTAACCCTAACCCTAACCCTAACACTATCCTAGGGCTGATTCTAACCCTAACGTTAACCCTAACACTATCCTTGAACTTATGCTAACCCTAACCCTAACCCTATCACTATCCTAGGCCTGATGATAACCCTAACCCTAACCCTAACACTATCCTAGGGCTGATGCTAACCCTAACCCTAACACTATCCTAGGCCTGATGCTAACCCTAACCCTAACCCTAACACTATCCTAGGGTTTATGTTAACCCTAACCCTAACACTATCTTAGGGCTGATGCTAACCCTAAGCCTAACCCTAACACTATCCTAGGGCTGATTCTAACCCTAACGCTAAACCTAACACTATCCTTGAACTTATGCTAACCCTAACCCTAACCCTAACACTATCCTAGGCCTGATGATAACCCTAACCCTGACCCCAACACTATCCTAGGGTTTATGTTAACCCTAACCCTAACACTATCCTAGGGCGGATGCTAACCCTAACCCTAACCCTAACACTACCCTAGGGCTGATGCTAACCCTAACCCTAACACTATCCTAGGGATGATGCTAACCCTAACCCTAACACTAACACTATCCTAGGGCTGATGCTAACCCTAACCCTAACCCTAATACTATCCTAGGTCTGATGCTAACCCTAACCCTAACCCTAACACTATCCTAGGGCTGATGCTAACCCTAACACTAACACTATCCTAGGGCTGATGCTAACCCTCACCCTACGCCTAACACTATCCTAGGGCTGATGCTAACCCTAACCCTAACGCTAACACTATCCTAGGGCTGAGGCTAACCCTAACCCTAACACTATCCTACGGCTGATGCTAACCCTAACCCTAACCCTAACACTATCCTAAGGCTGATGGTAACTCTAACACTAACACTATCCTAAGCCTGGTGCTAACCCTAACTCTAACCCTAACAGTATCCTAAGGCTGATGCTAACCCTAACCCTAATAATATCCTAGGGCTGATTCTAACACTAACCCTAACCCTAACACTATCCTATGGCTGATGCTAACCCTAACCCTAGCACTATCCTAGGCCTGATGATAACCCTAACCCTAACCCTAACACTCTCCTAGGCCTGATGCTAACCCTAACCCTAACCCTAACACTATCCTAGGGCTGATGCTGACCGTAACCCTAACACTATCCTAGGGCTGATGCTAACCCTAACCCTAACACTATCATAGGCCTGATGATAACCCTAACCCTAACCCTAACACTATCCTAGGGCTGATGCTAACCCTAACCCTAACACGATCCTAGGCCTGATGCTAACCCTAACCCTAACCCTAACACTATCCCAGGGTTTATGTTAACCCTAACCCTAACACTATCCTAGGGCTGATGCTAACCCTAACCCTAACCCTAACACTATCCTAGGGCTGATTCTAACCCTAACGCTAGCCCTAACACTATCCTTGAACTTATGCTAACCCTAACCCTAACCCTAACACTATCCTAGGCCTGATGATAACCCTAACCCTAACCCTAACACTATCCTAGGGTTTATGTTAACCCTAACCCTAACACTATCCTAGGCCTGATGATAACCCTAACCCTAACCCTAATACTATCCTAGGGCTGATGCTAACCCTAACCCTAACACGATCCTAGGCCTGATGCTAACCCTAAAACTAACCCTAACACTATCCCAGGGTTTATGTTAACCCTAACCCTAACACTATCCTAGGGCTGATGCTAACCCTAACCCTAACCCTAACACTATCCTAGAGCTGATGCTAACCCTAACCCTAACCCTAATACTATCCTGGGGCTGATGCTAACCCTAACCCTAACCCTAACACTATCCTAGGGCTGATGCTAACCCTAACACTAACACTATCCTAGGGCTGATGCTAACCCTCACCCTACCCCTAACACTATCCTAGGGCTGATGCTAACCCTAACCCTAATGCTAACACTATCCTAGGGCTGAGGCTAACCCTAACCCTAACACTATCCTACGGCTGATGCTAACCCTAACCCTAACCCTAACACTATCCTAAGCCTGATGGTAACCCTAACACTAACACTATCCTAAGCCTGGTGCTAACCCTAACTCTAACTCTAACAGTATCCTAGGGCTGATGCTAACCCTAACCCTAATAATATCCTAGGGCTGATGCTAACACTAACCCTAACCCTAACACTATCCTAGGGCTGATGCTAACCCGAACCTTAACCCTAACACTATCCTAGGGCTGATGCTAACCCTAACCCTAACACTATCCCAGGCCTGATGAGAACCCTAACCCTAACCCTAACACTATCCTAGGGCTGATGCTAACCCTAAACCTAACACTATCCTAGGCCTGATGCTAACCCTAACCCTAACCCTAACACTATCCTAGGGCTGATGCTAACCCTAACCCTAACACTAACACTATCCTAGGGCTGATGCTAAGCCTAACCCTAACACTATCATAGGCCTGATGATAACCCTAACCCTAACACTAACACTATCCTAGGCCTGATGCTAACCCTAACCCTAACCCTAACACTATCCTGGGGCTGATGCTAACCCTAACCCTAACCCTAACACTATCCTAGGGCTGATTCTAACCCTAACGCTAAACCTAACACTATCCTTGAACTTATGCTAACCCTAACCCTAACCCTAACACTATCCTAGGCCTGATGATAACCCTAACCCTGACCCCCACACTATCCTAGGGTTTATGTTAACCCTAACCCTAACACTATCCTAGGGCTGATGCTAACCCTAACCCTAACCCTAACACTATCCTAGGGCGGATGCTAACCCTAACCCTACCCCTAACACTACCCTAGGGCTGATGCTAACCCTAACCCTAACCCTAACACTATCCTAGGGCTGATGCTAACCCTAACACTAACACTATCCTAGGGCTGATGCTAACCCTCACCCTACGCCTAACACTATCCTAGGGCTGATGCTAACCCTAACCCTAACGCTAACACTATCCTAGGGCTGAGGCTAACCCTAACCCTAACACTATCCTACGGCTGATGCTAACCCTAACCCTAACCCTAACACTATCCTAAGGCTGATGGTAACCCTAACACTAACACTATCCTAAGCCTGGTGCTAACCCTAACTCTAACCCTAACAGTATCCTAGGGCTGATGCTAACCCTAACCGTAATAATATCCTAGGGCTGATTCTAACACTAACCCTAACCCTAACACTATCCTAGGGCTGATGCTAACCCTAACCCTAGCACTATCCTAGGCCTGATGATAACCCTAACCCTAACCCTAACACTATCCTAGGGCTGATGCTAACCCTAACCCTAACACTATCCTAGGCCTGATGCTAACCCTAACCCTAACCCTAACACTATCCTAGGGCTGATGCTAAACGTAACCCTAACACTATCCTAGGGCTGATGCTAACCCTAACCCTAACACTATCATAGGCCTGATGATAACCCTAACCCTAACCCTAACACTATCCTAGGGCTGATGCTAACCCTAACCCTAACACGATCCTAGGCCTGATGCTAACCCTAACCCTAACCCGAACACTATCCCAGGGTTTATGTTAACCCTAACCCTAACACTATCCTAGGGCTGATGCTAACCCTAACCCTAACCCTAACACTATCCTAGGGCAGATTCTAACCCTAACGCTAACCCTAACACTATCCTTGAACTTATGCTAACCCTAACCCTAACCCTAACACTATCCTAGGCCTGATGATAACCCTAACCCTAACCCTAACACTATCCTAGGGTTTATGTTAACCCTAACCCTAACACTATCCTAGGGCTGATGCTAACCCTAACCCTAACCCTAACACTATCCTAGAGCTGATGCTATCCCTAACCCTAACCCTAATACTATCCTAGGGCTGATGCTAACCCTAATCCTAACACGGTCCTAGGCCTGATGCTAACCCTAACCCTAACCGTAACACTATCCCAGGGTTTATGTTAACCCTAACCCTAACACTATCCTAGGGCTGATGCTAACCCTAACCCTAACCCTAACACTATCCTAGAGCTGATGCTAACCCTAACCCTAACCCTAATAATATCCTAGGGCTGATGCTAACCCTAACCCTAACCCTAACACTATCCTAGGGGTGATGCTAACCCTAACACTAACACTATCCTAGGGCTGATGCTAACCCTCACCCTACCCCTAACACTATCCTAGGGCTGATGCTAACCCTAACCCTAACGCTAACACTATCCTAGGGCTGAGGCTAACCCTAACCCTAACACTATCCTACAGCTGATGCTAACCCTAACCCTAACCCTAAAACTATCCTAAGCCGGATGGTAACCCTAACACTAACACTATCCTAAGCCTGGTGCTAACCCTAACCCTAACCCTAACACTATCCTAGGCCTGATGATAACCCTAACCCTGACCCCCACACTATCCTAGGGTTTATGTTAACCCTAACACTAACACTATCCTAGGGCTGATGCTAACCCTAACCCTAACCCTAACACTATCCTAGGGCGGATGCTAACCCTAACCCTACCCCTAACACTACCCTAGGGCTGATGCTAACCCTAACCCTAACCCTAACACTATCCTAGGGCTGATGCTAACCCTAACACTAACACTATCCTAGGGCTGATGCTAACCCTCACCCTACGCCTAACACTATCCTAGGGCTGATGCTAACCCTAACCCTAACGCTAACACTATCCTAGGGCTGAGGCTAACCCTAACCCTAACACTATCCTACGGCTGATGCTAACCCTAACCCTAACCCTAACACTATCCTAAGGCTGATGGTAACCCTAACACTAACACTATCCTAAGCCTGGTGCTAACCCTAACTCTAACCCTAACAGTATCCTAGGGCTGATGCTAACCCTAACCGTAATAATATCCTAGGGCTGATTCTAACACTAACCCTAACCCTAACACTATCCAAGGGCTGATGCTAACCCTAACCCTAGCACTATCCTAGGCCTGATGATAACCCTAACCCTAACCCTAACACTATCCTAGGGCTGATGCTAACCCTAACCCTAACACTATCCTAGGCCTGATGCTAACCCTAACCCTAACCCTAACACTATCCTAGGGCTGATGCTAAACGTAACCCTAACACTATCCTAGGGCTGATGCTAACCCTAACCCTAACACTATCATAGGCCTGATGATAACCCTAACCCTAACCCTAACACTATCCTAGGGCTGATGCTAACCCTAACCCTAACACGATCCTAGGCCTGATGCTAACCCTAACCCTAACCCGAACACTATCCCAGGGTTTATGTTAACCCTAACCCTAACACTATCCTAGGGCTGATGCTAACCCTAACCCTAACCCTAACACTATCCTAGGGCAGATTCTAACCCTAACGCTAACCCTAACACTATCCTTGAACTTATGCTAACCCTAACCCTAACCCTAACACTATCCTAGGCCTGATGATAACCCTAACCCTAACCCTAACACTATCCTAGGGTTTATGTTAACCCTAACCCTAACACTATCCTAGGGCTGATGCTAACCCTAACCCTAACCCTAACACTATCCTAGAGCTGATGCTAACCCTAACCCTAACCCTAATACTATCCTAGGGCTGATGCTAACCCTAATCCTAACACGGTCCTAGGCCTGATGCTAACCCTAACCCTAACCGTAACACTATCCCAGGGTTTATGTTAACCCTAACCCTAACACTATCCTAGGGCTGATGCTAACCCTAACCCTAACCCTAACACTATCCTAGGGGTGATGCTAACCCTAACACTAACACTATCCTAGGGCTGATGCTAACCCTCACCCTACCCCTAACACTATCCTAGGGCTGATGCTAACCCTAACCCTAACGCTAACACTATCCTAGGGCTGAGGCTAACCCTAACCCTAACACTATCCTACGGCTGATGCTAACCCTAACCCTAACCCTAAAACTATCCTAAGCCGGATGGTAACCCTAACACTAACACTATCCTAAGCCTGGTGCTAACCCTAACTCTAACCCTAACAGTATCCTAGGGCTGATGCTAACCCTAACCCTAATAATATCCTAGGGCTGATGCTAACACTAACCCTAACCCTAACACTATCCTAGGGCTGATGCTAACCCGAACCCTAACCCTAACACTATCCTAGGGCTGATGCTAACCCTAACCCTAACACTATCCTAGGCCTGATGAGAACCCTAACCCTAACCCTAACACTATCCTAGGGCTGATGCTAACCCTAACCCTAACACTATCCTAGGCCTGATGCTAACCCTAACCCTAACCCTAACACTATCCTAGGGCTGATGCTAACCCTAACCCTAACCCTAACACTATCCTAGGGCTGATGCTAAGCCTAACCTTAACACTATAATAGGCCTGATGATAACCCTAACCCTAACACTAACACTATCCTAGGCCTGATGCTAACCCTAACCCTAACCCTAACACTATCCTAGGGCTGATGCTAACCCTAACCCTAACACTATCCTAGGCCTGATGCTAACCCTAACCCTAACCCTAACACTATCCTAGGGTTTATGTTAACCCTAACCCTAACACTATCTTAGGGCTGATGCTAACCCTAACCCTAACCCTAACACTATCCTAGGGCTGATTCTAACCCTAACGCTAAACCTAACACTATCCTTGAACTTATGCTAACCCTACCCCTAACCCTAACACTATCCTAGGCCTGATGATAACCCTAACCCTGACCCCAACACTATCCTAGGGTTTATGTTAACCCTAACCCTAACACTATCCTAGGGCTGATGCTAACCCTAACCCTAACCCTAACACTACCCTAGGGCTGATGCTAACCCTAACCCTAACTCTAACACTATCTTAGGGCTGAGGCTAACCCTATCCCTAACACTATCCTACGGCTGATGCTAACCCTAACCTTAACCCTAACACTATCCTAGGGCTGATGCTAACCCTAACCCTGACACTATCCTAGGCCTGATGCTAACCCTAACCCTACCCCTAACACTATCCTAGGGCTGATGCTAACCCTAACCCTAACACTATCCTAGGGCTGATGCTAACCCTAACCCTAACCCTAACACTATCCTTGGGCTGATGGTAACCCTAACCCTAACCCTAACACTATCCTAGGGGTGATGTTAACCCTAACCCTAACACTATCCTAGGCCTGATGCTAACCCTAACCCTAACACTATCCTAGGGCTGATGCTAACCCTAACGCTAACCCTCACACTATCCTAGGCCTGATGCTAACCCTATCCATAACCCTAACACTCTCCTAGGGATGAGGCTAACTCTAACCCTAACACTATCCTAGGGCTGATGCTAACCCTAACCCTAACCCAAACACTATCCTAGGGTTGATGCTAACCCTAACCCTAACACTATCCTAGGGCTGATGCTAACCCTAACCCTAACCCTAACACCATCCTAGGGCTGATGCTAACCCTAACCCTAACACTATCCTGGGCCTGATGCTAACCCTAACCCTAACCCTGACACTATCCTAGGGCTGATGCTAACCCTAACCCTAACACTATCCTTGGGCTGATGCAAACCCTAACCCTAACCCTAACACTATCCTAGGGCAGATGCTAACCCTAACGCTAACGCTAACACTATCCTTGAACTGATGCTAACCCTAACCCTAACCCTAACACTATCCTAGGGCTTATGCTAACCATAACACTAACACTATCCTAGGGCTGATGCTAACCCTAAACCTAACCCTAACACTATCCTAGGGCTGATGCTAACCCTAACCCTAACACTATCCTAGGGCTGATGCTAACCCTAACCCTAACCCTAACACTATCCTAGGGCTGATGCTAACCCTAACCCTAACACTATCCTAGGCCTGATGATAACCCTAACCCTAACCCTAACACTATCCTAGGGCTGATGCTAACCCTAACCCTAACACTATCCTTGGGCTGATGCTAACCCTAACCCTAACCCTAACACTATCCTGGGGCTGATGCTAACCCTAACCCTAACACTATCCTAGGGCTGATTCTAACCCTAACCCTAACACTAACATTATCCCAGGGCTGATGCTAACCCTAACCCTAACACTATTCTAGGGCTGATGCTAACACTAACCCTAACCCTAACACTATCCTAGGGCTGATGCTAACCCGAACCCTAACCCTAACACTATCCTAGGGCTGATGCTAACCCTAACCCTAACACTATCCCAGGCCTGATGAGGACCCTAACCCTAACCCTAACACTATCCTAGGGCTGATGCTAACCCTAAACCTAACACTATCCTAGGCCTGATGCTAACCCTAACCCTAACCCTAACACTATCCTAGGGCTGATGCTAACCCTAACCCTAACCCTAACACTATCCTAGGGCTGATGCTAAGCCTAACCCTAACACTATCATAGGCCTGATGATAACCCTAACCCTAACACTAACACTATCCTAGGCCTGATGCTAACCCTAACCCTAACCCTAACACTATCCTAGGGCTGATGCTAACCCTAACCCTAACCCTAACACTATCCTAGGGCTGATTCTAACCCTAACGTTAACCCTAACACTATCCTTGAACTTATGCTAACCCTAACCCTAACCCTATCACTATCCTAGGCCTGATGATAACCCTAACCCTAACCCTAACACTATCCTAGGGCTGATGCTAACCCTAACCCTAACACTATCCTAGGCCTGATGCTAACCCTAAACCTAACCCTAACACTATCCTAGGGTTTATGTTAACCCTAACCCTAACACTATCTTAGGGCTGATGCTAACCCGAACCCTAACCCTAACACTATCCTAGGGCTGATTCTAACCCTAACGCTAAACCTAACACTATCCTTGAACTTATGCTAACCCTAACCCTAACCCTAACACTATCCTAGGCCTGATGATAACCCTAACCCTGACCCCAACACTATCCTAGGGTTTATGTTAACCCTAACCCTAACACTATCCTAGGGCTGATGCTAACCCTAACCCTAACCCTAACACTATCCTAGGGCGGATGCTAACCCTAACCCTAACCCTAACACTACCCTAGGGCTGATGCTAACCCTAACCCTAACACTATCCTACGGCTGATGCTAACCCTAACCCTAACACTAACACTATCCTAGGGCTGATGCTAACCCTAACACTAACACTATCCTAGGGCTGATGCTAACCCTCACCCTACGCCTAACACTATCCTAGGGCTGATGCTAACCCTAACCCTAACGCTAACACTATCCTAGGGCTGAGGCTAACCCTAACCCTAACACTATCCTACGGCTGATGCTAACCCTAACCCTAACCCTAACACTATCCTAAGGCTGATGGTAACCCTAACGCTAACACTATCCTAAGCCTGGTGCTAACCCTAACTCTAACCCTAACAGTATCCTAGGGCTGATGCTAACCCTAACCCTAATAATATCCTAGGGCTGATTCTAACACTAACCCTAACCCTAACACTATCCTAGGGCTGATGCTAACCCTAACCCTAGCACTATCCTAGGCCTGATGATAACCCTAACCCTAACCCTAACACTATCCTAGGGCTGATGCTAACCCTAACCCTAACACTATCCTAGGCCTGATGCTAACCCTAACCCTAACCCTAACACTATCCTAGGGCTGATGCTAAACGTAACCCTAACACTATCCTAGGGCTGATGCTAACCCTAACCCTAACACTATCATAGGCCTGATGATAACCCTAACCCTAACCCTAACACTATCCTAGGGCTGATGCTAACCCTAACCCTAACACGATCCTAGGCCTGATGCTAACCCTAACCCTAACCCGAACACTATCCCAGGGTTTATGTTAACCCTAACCCTAACACTATCCTAGGGCTGATGCTAACCCTAACCCTAACCCTAACACTATCCTAGGGCAGATTCTAACCCTAACGCTAACCCTAACACTATCCTTGAACTTATGCTAACCCTAACCCTAACCCTAACACTATCCTAGGCCTGATGATAACCCTAACCCTAACCCTAACACTATCCTAGGGTTTATGTTAACCCTAACCCTAACACTATCCTAGGGCTGATGCTAACCCTAACCCTAACCCTAACACTATCCTAGAGCTGATGCTAACCCTAACCCTAACCCTAATACTATCCTAGGGCTGATGCTAACCCTAATCCTAACACGATCCTAGGCCTGATGCTAACCCTAACCCTAACCGTAACACTATCCCAGGGTTTATGTTAACCCTAACCCTAACACTATCCTAGGGCTGATGCTAACCCTAACCCTAACCCTAACACTATCCTAGAGCTGATGCTAACCCTAACCCTAACCCTAATAATATCCTAGGGCTGATGCTAACCCTAACCCTAACCCTAACACTATCCTAGGGCTGATGCTAACCCTAACACTAACACTATCCTAGGGCTGATGCTAACCCTCACCCTACCCCTAACACTATCCTAGGGCTGATGCTAACCCTAACCCTAACGCTAACACTATCCTAGGGCTGAGGCTAACCCTAACCCTAACACTATCCTACGGCTGATGCTAACCCTAACCCTAACCCTAAAACTATCCTAAGCCGGATGGTAACCCTAACACTAACACTATCCTAAGCCTGGTGCTAACCCTAACTCTAACCCTAACAGTATCCTAGGGCTGATGCTAACCCTAACCCTAATAATATCCTAGGGCTGATGCTAACACTAACCCTAACCCTAACACTATCCTAGGGCTGATGCTAACCCGAACCCTAACCCTAACACTATCCTAGGGCTGATGCTAACCCTAACCCTAACACTATCCTAGGCCTGATGAGAACCCTAACCCTAACCCTAACACTATCCTTGGGCTGATGCTAACCCTAACCCTAACACTATCCTAGGCCTGATGCTAACCCTAACCCTAACCCTAACACTATCCTAGGGCTGATGCTAACCCTAACCCTAACCCTAACACTATCCTAGGGCTGATGCTAAGCCTAACCTTAACACTATAATAGGCCTGATGATAACCCTAACCCTAACACTAACACTATCCTAGGCCTGATGCTAACCCTAACCCTAACCCTAACACTATCCTAGGGCTGATGCTAACCCTAACCCTAACACTATCCTAGGCCTGATGCTAACCCTAACCCTAACCCTAACACTATCCTAGGGTTTATGTTAACCCTAACCCTAACACTATCTTAGGGCTGATGCTAACCCTAACCCTAACCCTAACACTATCCTAGGGCTGATTCTAACCCTAACGCTAAACCTAACACTATCCTTGAACTTATGCTAACCCTACCCCTAACCCTAACACTATCCTAGGCCTGATGATAACTCTAACCCTGACCCCAACACTATCCTAGGGTTTATGTTAACCCTAACCCTAACACTATCCTAGGGCTGATGCTAACCCTAACCCTAACCCTAACACTACCCTAGGGCTGATGCTAACCCTAACCCTAACTCTAACACTATCTTAGGGCTGAGGCTAACCCTATCCCTAACACTATCCTACGGCTGATGCTAACCCTAACCTTAAGCCTAACACTATCCTAGGGCTGATGCTAACCCTAACCCTGACACTATCCTAGGCCTGATGCTAACCCTAACCCTACCCCTAACACTATCCTAGGGCTGATGCTAACCCTAACCCTAACACTATCCTAGGGCTGATGCTAACCCTAACCCTAACCCTAACACTATCCTTGGGCTGATGGTAACCCTAACCCTAACCCTAACACTATCCTAGGGGTGATGCTAACCCTAACCCTAACACTATCCTAGGCCTGATGCTAACCCTAACCCTAACACTATCCTAGGGCTGATGCTAACCCTAACGCTAACGCTCACACTATCCTAGGCCTGATGCTAACCCTATCCATAACCCTAACACTCTCCTAGGGATGAGGCTAACTCTAACCCTAACACTATCCTAGGGCTGATGCTAACCCTAACCCTAACCCAAACATTATCCTAGGGTTGATGCTAACCCTAACCCTAACACTATCCTAGGGCTGATGCTAACCCTAACCCTAACGCTAACACTATCCTAGGGATGAGGCTAACCCTAAACGTAACACTATCCTACGGCTGATGCTAACCCTAACCCTAACCCTAACACTATCCTAAGGCTGATGGTAACCCTAACACTAACACTATCCTAAGCCTGGTGCTAACCCTAACTCTAACCCTAACAGTATCCTAGGGCTGATGCTAACCCTAACCCTAATAATATCATAGGGCTGATTCTAACACTAACCCTAACCCTAACACTATCCTAGGGCTGATGCTAACCCTAACCCTAACCCTAACACTATCCTAGGGCTGATGCTAACCCTAACCCTAGCACTATCCTAGGCCTGATGATAACCCTAACCCTAACCCTAACACTATCCTAGGGCTGATGCTAACCCTAACCCTAACACTATCCTAGGCCTGATGCTAACCCTAACCCTAACCCTAGCACTATCCTAGGGCTGATGCTAACCGTAACCCTAACACTATCCTATGGCTAATGCTAACCCTAACCCTAACACTATCCTAGGCCTGATGTTAACCCTAACCCTAACCCTAACACTATCCTAGGGTTTATGTTAACCCTAACCCTAACACTATCCTAGGGCTGATGCTAACCCTAACCCTAACCCTAACACTATCCTAGGGCTGATTCTAACCCTAACGCTAACCCTAATACTATCCTTGAACTTATGCTAACCCTAACCCTAACCCTAACACTATCCTAGGCCTGATGATAACCCTAACCCTAACCCTAACACTATCCTAGGGTTTATGTTAACCCTAACCCTAACACTATCCTAGGGCTGATGCTTACCCTAACCCTAACCCTAACACTATCCTAGGGCGGATGCTAACCCTAACCCTAACACTAACACTATCCTAGGGAAGATGGTAACCATAACACTAACACTATCCTAGGGCTGATGCTAACCCTAACCCTAACCCTAACACTATCCTAGGGCTGATGCTAACCCTAACCCTAACTCTAACACTATCTTAGGGCTGAGGCTAACCCTAACCCTAACACTATCCTACGGCTTATGCTAACCCTAACCTTAACCCTAACACTATCCTAGGGCTGATGCTAACCCTAACCCTGACACTATCCTAGGCCTGATGCAAACCCTAACCCTAACCCTAACACTATCCTAGGGCTGATGCTAACCCTAACCCTAACACTATCCTAGGGCTGATGCTAACCCTAACACTAACACTAACACTATCCTAGGGCTGATGCTAACCCTAAACCTAACACTATCCTAGGCCTGATGATAACCCTAACCCTAACCCTAACACTATCCTAGGGCTGATGCTAACCCTAACCCTAACACTATCCTAGGCCTGATGATAACCCTAACCCTAACCCTAACACTATCCTAGGGGTGATGCTAACCCTAACCCTAACCCTAACACTATCCTAGGGCTGATGCTAACCCTAACCCTAACCCTATCACTATCGTAGGGCTGATGGTAACCATAACACTAACACTATGCTAGGGCTGATGCTAACCCTAAACCTAACCCTAAAACTATCCTAGGGTTGATGCTAACCCTAACCCTAACACTATCCTAGGGCTGATGCTAACCCTAACCCTAACCCTAACACTATCCTAGGGCTGATGCTAACCCTAACCCTAACACTATCCTGGGCCTCATGCTAACCCTAACCCTAACCGTGACACTATCCTAGGGCTGATGCTAACCCTAACCCTAACACTATCCTTGGGATGATGCTAACCCTAACCCTAACCCTAACACTATCCTAGGGCAGATGCTAACCCTAACGCTAACGCTAACACTATCCTTGAACTGATGCTAACCCTAACCCCTAACCCTAGCACTATCCTAGGCTTGATGATAACCCTAACCCTAACCCTAACACTATCCTAGGGCTGATGCTAACCCTAACCCTAACACTATCCTAGGCCTGATGCTAACCCTAACCCTAACCCTAACACTATCCTAGGGCTGATGCTAACCGTAACCCTAACACTATCCTAGGGCTGATGCTAACCCTAACCCTAACACTATCATAGGCCTGATGATAACCCTAACCCTAACCCTAACACTATCCTAGGGCTGATGCTAACCCTAACCCTAACACGATCCTAGGCCTGATGCTAACCCTAACCCTAACCCTAACACTATCCTAGGGTTTATGTTAACCCTAACCCTAACACTACCCTAGGGCTGATGCTAACCCTAACCCTAACTCTAACACTATCTTAGGGCTGAGGCTAACCCTAACCCTAACACTATCCTACGGCTGATGCTAACCCTAACCTTAACCCTAACACTATCCTAGGGCTGATGCTAACCCTAACCCTGACACTATCCTAGGCCTGACGCTAACCCTAACCCTAACCCTAACACTATCCTAGGGCTGATGCTAACCCTAACCCTAACACGATCCTAGGGCTGATGCTAACCCTAACCCTAACCCTAACACTATCCTTGGGCTGATGGTAACCCTAACCCTAACCCTAACACTATCCTAGGGCTGATGCTAAACTTAACCCTAACACTAACACTATCCTTGGGCTGATTCTAACCGTAACCTTAACACTATCCTAGGCCTGATGCTAATCCTAACCCTTACCCTAACACTATCCTAGGGCTGATGCTAAACCTAACCATAACCCTAACACTATCCTAGGGCTGATGCTAACCCTAACCCTAACCCTAACACTATCCTAGGGGTGATGCTAACCCTAACCCTAACACTATCCTAGGCCTGATGCTAACCCTAACCCTAACACTATCCTAGGGCTGATGCTAACCCTAACCCTAACCCTCACACTATCCTAGGCCTGATGCTAACCCTATCCATAACCCTAACACTCTCCTAGGGCTGAGGCTAACTCTAACCCTAACACTATCCTAGGGCTGATGCTAACCCTAACCCTAACCCAAACACTATCCTAGGGTTGATGCTAACCCTAACCCTAACACTATCCTAGGGCTGATGCTAACCCTAACCCTAACCCTAACACTATCCTAGGGCTGATGCTAACCCTAACCCTAACACTATCCTGGGCCTGATGCTAACCCTAACCCTAACCCTGACACTATCCTAGGGCTGATGCTAACCCTAACCCTAACACTATCCTTGGGCTGATGCTAACCCTAACCCTAACCCTAACCCTAACACTATCCTAGGGCAGATGCTAACCCTAACGCTAACGCTAACACTATCCTTGAACTGATGCTAACCCTAACCCTAACCCTAACACTATCCTAGGCCTGATGATAACCCTAACCCTAACCCTAACACTATCCTAGGGTTTATGTTAACCCTAACCCTAACACTATCCTAGGGCTGATGCTAACCCTAACCCTAACCCTAACACTATCCTAGGGCTGATGCTAACCCTAACACTAACACTATCCTAGGGCTGATGCTAACCCTAACCCTAACACTATCCTAGGCCTGATGCTAACCCTAACCCTAACCCTAACACTATCCTAGGGCGGATGCTAACCCTAACCCTAACCCTAACACTACCCTAGGGCTGATGCTAACCCTAACCCTAACTCTAACACTATCCTAGGGCTGAGGCTAACCCTAACCCTAACACTATCCTACGGCTGATGCTAACCCTAACCTTAACCCTAACACTATCCTAGGGCTGATGCTAACCCTAACAATAACCCTAACATTATCCTAGGGCTGATGCTAACCATAACCCTAACCCTAACACTATCCTAGGGCTGATGCTAACCCTAACACTAACACTATCCTAGGGCTGATGCTAACCCTCACCCTACCCCTAACACTATCCTAGGGCTGATGCTAACCCTAACCCTAACGCTAACACTATCCTAGGGCTGAGGCTAACCCTAACCCTAACACTATCCTATGGCTGATGGTAACCCTAACACTAACACTATCCTAAGCCTGGTGCTAACCCTAACTCTAACCCTAACAGTATCCTAGGGCTGATGCTAACCCTAACTCTAATAATATCCTAGGGCTGATGCTAACACTAACCCTAACCCTAACACGATCCTAGGGCTGATGCTAACCCTAACCCTAACCCTAACACTATCCTAGGGCTGATGCTAACCCTAACCCTAACCCTAATACTATCCTAGGTCTGATGCTAACCCTAACCCTAACCCTAACACTATCCTAGGGCTGATGCTAACCCTAACACTAACACTATCCTAGGGCTGATGCTAACCCTCACCCTACGCCTAACACTATCCTAGGGCTGATGCTAACCCTAACCCTAACGCTAACACTATCCTAGGGCTGATGCTAACCCTAACCGTAACACTACCCTACGGCTGATGCTAACCCTAACCCTAACCCTAACACTATCCTAAGGCTGATGGTAACCCTAACACTAACACTATCCTAAGCCTGGTGCTAACCCTAACTCTAACCCTAACAGTATCCTAGGGCTGATGCTAACCCTAACCCTAATAATATCCTAGGGCTGATTCTAACACTAACCCTAACCCTAACACTATCCTAGGGCTGATGCTAACCCTAACCCTAACCGTAACACTATCCTAGGGCTGATGCTAACCCTAACCCTAGCACTATCCTAGGCCTGATGATAACCCTAACCCTAACCCTATCACTATCCTAGGGCTGATGCTAACCCTAACCCTAACACTATCCTAGGCCTGATGCTAACCCTAACCCTAACCCTAACACTATCCTAGGGCTGATGCTAACCGTAAACCTAACACTATCCTAGGGCTGATGCTAACCCTAACCCTAACACTATCCTAGGGCTGATGCTAACCCTAACCCTAACCCTAACACTATCCTAGGGCTGATGCTAACCCTAACCCTAACACGATCCTAGGCCTGATGCTAACCCTAACCCTAACCCTAACTCTATCCTAGGGTTTATGTTAACCCTAACCCTAACACTATCCTAGGGCTGATGCTAACCCTAACCCTAACCCTAACACTATCCTAGGGTTGATTCTAACCCTAACGCTAACCCTAATACTATCCTTGAACTTATGCTAACCCTAACCCTAACCCTAACACTATCCTAGGCCTGATGATAACCCTAACCCTAACCCTAACACTATCCTAGGGTTTATGTTAACCCTAACCCTAACACTATCCTAGGGCTGATGCTTACCCTAACCCTAACCCTAACACTATCCTAGGGCGGATGCTAACCCTAACCCTAACCCTAACACTATCCTAGGGCAGATGCTAACCATAACACTAACACTATCCTAGGGCTGATGCTAACCCTAACCCTAACTCTAACACTATCTTAGGGCTGAGGCTAACCCTAACCCTAACACTATCTTACGGCTGATGCTAACCCTAACCTTAACCCTAACACTATCCTAGGGCTGATGCTCACCCTAACCCTGACACTATCCTAGGCCTGATGCAAACCCTAACCCTAACCCTAACACTATCCTAGGGCTGATGCTAACCCTAACCCTAACACTATCCTAGGGCTGATGCTAACCCTAACACTAACACTAACACTATCCTAGGGCTGATGCTAACCCTAAACCTAACACTATCCTAGGCCTGATGATAACCCTAACCCTAACCCTAACACTATCCTAGGGCTGATGCTAACCCTAACCCTAACACTATCCTAGGCCTGATGATAACCCTAACCCTAACCCTAACACTATCCTAGGTGTGATGCTAACCCTAACCCTAACCCTAACACTATCCTAGGGCTGATGCTAACCCTAACCCTAACCCTATCACTATCGTAGGGCTGATGGTAACCATAACCCTAACACTATGCTAGGGCTGATGCTAACCCTAAATCTAACCCTAAAACTATCAGAGGGTTGATGCTAACCCTAACACTAACACTATCCTAGGGCTGATGCTAACCCTAACCCTAACCCTAACACTATCCTAGGGCTGATGCTAACCCTAACCCTAACACTATCCTGGGCCTCATGCTAACCCTAACCCTAACCCTGACACTATCCTAGGGCTGATGCTAACCCTAACCCTAACACTATCCTTGGGCTGATGCTAACCCTAACCCTAACCCTAACACTATCCTAGGGCAGATGCTAACCCTAACGCTAACGCTAACACTATCCTTGAACTGATGCTAACCCTAACCCTAACCCTAGCACTATCCTAGGCTTGATGATAACCCTAACCCTAACCCTAACACTATCCTAGGGCTGATGCTAACCCTAACCCTAACACTATCCTAGGCCTGATGCTAACCCTAACCCTAACCCTAACACTATCCTAGGGCTGATGCTAACCGTATCCCTAACACGATCCTAGGCCTGATGCTAACCCTAACCCTAACCCTAACACTATCCTAGGGTTTATGTTAACCCTAACCCTAACACTATCCTAGGGCTGATGCTAATCCTAACCCTAACCCTAACACTATCCTAGGGCTGATTCTAACCCTAACGCTAACCCTAACACTATCCTTGAACTTATGCTAACCCTAACCCTAACCCTAACACTATCCTAGGCCTGATGATAACCCTAACCCTAACCCTAACGCTATCCTAGGGCTGATGCTAACCCTAACACTAACACTATCCTAGGGCTGATGCTAACCCTAACCCTAACACTATCCTAGGCCTGATGCTAACCCTAACCCTAACCCTAACACTATCCTAGGGCGGATGCTAAACCTAACCCTAACCCTAACACTACCCTAGGGCTGATGCTAACCCTAACCCTAACTCTAACACTATCTTAGGGCTGAGGCTAACCCTAACCCTAACACTATCCTATGGCTGATGCTAACCCTAACCTTAACCCTAACACTATCCTAGGGCTGATGCTAACCCTAACAATAACCCTAACATTATCCTAGGGCTGATGCTAACCCTAACCCTAACCCTAACACTATCCTAGGGCTGATGCTAACCCTAACACTAACACTATCCTAGGGCTGATGCTAACCCTCACCCTACCCCTAACACTATCCTAGGGCTGATGCTAACCCTCACCCTACCCCTAACACTATCCTAGGGCTGAGGCTAACCCTAACCCTAACACTATCCTAAGGCTGATGGTAACCCTAACACTAACACTATCCTAAGCCTGGTGCTAACCCTAACTCCAACCCTAACAGTATCCTAGGGCTGATGCTCACCCTAACTCTAATAATATCCTAGGGCTGATGCTAACACTAACCCTAACCCTAACACGATCCTAGGGCTGATGCTAACCCTAACCCTAACCCTAACACTATCCTAGGGCTGATGCTAACCCTAACCCTAACACTATCCTAGGCCTGATGATAAACCTAACCCTAACCCTAACACTATCCTAGGGCTGATGCTAACCCTAACCCTAACACTATCATAGGCCTGATGCTAACCCTAACCCTAACCCTAACACTATCCTAGGGCTGATGCTAACCCTAACCCTAACCCTAACACTATCCTAGGCCTGATGATAACCCTATCCCTAACCATAACACTCTCCTAGGGTTGATGCTATCCCTAACCCTAACACTATCCTAGGGCTGATGCTAACCCTAACCCTAACCCTAACACTATCCTAGGGCTGATGCTAACCCTAACCCTAACACTATCCTAGGGCTGATGCTAACCCTAACCCTAACCCTAACACTATCCTAGGGCTGATGCTAACCCTAACCCTAACACTATCCTAGGGCTGATGCTAACCCTAACCATAACCCTAACACTATCCTAGGGCTGATGCTAACCCTAACACTAACACTGTCCTAGGGCTGATGTTAACTCTAACCCTAACCTTAACATTATCCCAGGGCTGATGCTAACCCTAACCATAACACTATCCTAGGGCTGATGCTAACCCTAACCCTAACCCTAACACTATCCTAGGGCTGATGCTAACCCTAACCCTAACCCTAATACTATCCTAGGTCTGATGCTAACCCTAACCCTAATCCTAACACTATCCTAGGGCTGATGCTAACCCTAACACTAACACTATCCTAGGGCTGATGCTAACCCTCACCCTACGCCTAACACTATCCTAGGGCTGATGCTAACCCTAACCCTAACGCTAACACTATCCTAGGGCTGAGGCTAACCCTAACCCTAACACTATCCTACGGCTGATGCTAACCCTAACCCTAACCCTAACACTATCCTAAGGCTGATGGTAACCCTAACACTAACACTATCCTAAGCCTGGTGCTAACCCTAACTCTAACCCTAACAGTATCCTAGGGCTGATGCTAACCCTAACCCTAATAATATCCTAGGGCTGATTCTAACACTAACCCTAACCCTAACACTATCCTAGGGCTGATGCTAACCCTAACCCTAACCCTAACACTATCCAAGGGCTGATGCTAACCCTAACCCTAGCACTATCCTAGGCCTGATGATAACCCTAACCCTAACCCTAAAACTATCCTAGGGCTGATGCTAACCCTAACCCTAACACTATCCTAGGCCTGATGATAACCCTAACCCTAACCCTAACACTATCCTAGGGCTGATGCTAACCGTAACCCTAACACTATCCTAGGGCTGATGCTAACCCTAACCCTAACACTATCCTAGGGCTGATGCTAACCCTAACCCTAACCCTAACACTATCCTAGGGCTGATGCTAACCCTAACCCTAACACGATCCTAGGCCTGATGCTAAACCTAACCCTAACCCTAACACTATCCTAGGGTTTATGTTAACCCTAACCCTAACACTATCCTAGGGCTGATGCTAACCCTAACCCTAACCCTAACACTATCCTAGGGCTGATTCTAACCCTAACGCTAACCCTAACACTATCCTTGAACTGATGCTAACCCTAACCCTAACCCTAACACTATCCTAGGTCTGATGATAACCCTAACCCTAACGCTAACACTATCCTAGGGTTTATGTTAACCCTAACCCTAACACTATCCTAGGGCTGATGCTTACCCTAACCCTAACCCTAACACTATCCTAGGGCTGATGCTAACCCTAACCCTAACCCTAACACTATCCTAGGGCAGATGCTAACCATAACATTAACACTATCCTAGGGCTGATGCTAACCCTAACCCTAACCCTAACACTATCCTAGGGCTGATGCTAACCCTAACCCTAACTCTAACACTATCTTAGGGCTGAGGCTAACCCTAACCCTAACACTATCCTACGGCTGATGCTAACCCTAACCTTAACCCTAACACTATCCTAGGGCTGATGCTAACCCTAACCCTGACACTATCCTAGGCCTGATGCAAACCCTAACCCTAACCCTAACACTATCCTAGGGCTGATGCTAACCCTAACCCTAACACTATCCTAGGGCTGATGCTAACCCTAACACTAACCCTAACACTATCCTAGGGCTGATGCTAACCCTAAACCTAACACTATCCTAGGCCTGATGATAACCCTAACCCTAACCCTAACACTATCCTAGGGCTGATGCTAACCCTAACCCTAACACTATCCTAGGCCTGATGATAACCCTAACCCTAACCCTAACACTATCCTAGGGGTGATGCTAACCCTAACCCTAACCCTAACACTATCCTAGGGCTGATGCTAACCGTAAACCTAACACTATCCTAGGGCTGATGCTAACCCTAACCCTAACACTATCATAGGCCTGATGATAACCCTAACCCTAACCCTAACGCTATCCTAGGGCTGATGCTAACCCTAACCCTAACACGATCCTAGGCCTGATGCTAACCCTAACCCTAACCCTAACACTATCCTAGGGTTTATGTTAACCCTAACCCTAACACTATCCTAGGGCTGATTCTAACCCTAACCCTAACCCTAACACTATCCTAGGGCTGATTCTAACCCTAACGCTAACCCTAACACTATCCTTGAACTTATGCTAACCCTAACCCTAACCCTAACACTATCCTAGGCCTGATGATAACCCTAACCCTAACCCTAACACTATCCTAGGGTTTATGTTAACCCTAACCCTAACACTATCCTAGGGCTGATGCTTACCCTAACCCTAACCCTAACACTATCCTAGGGCGGATGCTAACCCTAACCCTAACCCTAACACTATCCTAGGGCTGATGCTAACCATAACACTAACACTATCCTAGGGCTGATGCTAACCCTAACCCTAACCCTAACACTATCCTAGGGCTGATGCTAACCCTAACCCTAACCCTAACACTATCCTAGGGCTGATGCTAACCCTAACCCTAACACTATCCTAGGGCTGATGCTAACCCTAACACTAACCCTAACACTATCCTAGGGCTGATGCTAACCCTAAACCTAACACTATCCTAGGCCTGATGATAACCCTAACCCTGACCCTAACACTATCCTACGGCTGATGCTAACCCTAACCTTAACCCTAACACTATCCTAGGGCTGATGCTAACCCTAACCCTGACACTATCCTAGGCCTGATGCAAACCCTAACCCTAACCCTAACACTATCCTAGGGCTGATGCTAACCCTAACCCTAACACTATCCTAGGGCTGATGCTAACCCTAACACTAACCCTAACACTATCCTAGGGCTGATGCTAACCCTAACCCTAACACTATCCTAGGGCTGATGCTAACCCTAACCCTAACACTAACACTATCCTAGGGGTGATGCTAACCCTAACCCTAACCTTAACACTATCCTAGGGCTGATGCTAACCCTAACCCTAACCCTATCACTATCGTACGGCTGATGGTAACCATAACCCTAACACTATGCTAGGGCTGATGCTAACCCTAAATCTAACCCTAACACTATCCTAGGGTTGATGCTAACCCTAACCCTAACACTATCCTAGGGCTGATGCTAACCCTAACCCTATCCCTAACACTATCCTAGGGCTGATGCTAACCCTAACCCTAACACTATCCTGGGCCTCATGCTAACCCTAACCCTAACCCTGACACTATCCTAGGGCTGATGCTAACCCTAACCCTAACACTATCCTTGGGCTGATGCTAACCCTAACCCTAACCCTAACACTATCCTAGGGCAGATGCTAACCCTAACGCTAACGCTAACACTATCCTTGAACTGATGCTAACCCTAACTCTAACCCTAACACTATCCTAGGCCTGATGATAACCCTAACCCTAACCCTAACACTATCCTAGGGTTTATGTTAACCCTAACCCTAACACCATTCCAGGGCTGATGCTAACCCTAACCCTAACCCTAACACTATCCTAGGGATGATGCTAACCCTAACACTAACACTATCCTAGGGCTGATGCTAACCCTAACCCTAACACTATCCTAGGCCTGATGCTAACCCTAACCCTAACCCTAACACTATCCTAGGGCTGATGCTAACCATAACCCTAACACTATCCTAGGCCTGATGCTAACCCTAACCCTAACCCTAACACTATCCTAGGGCTGATGCTAACCGTAACCCAAACACTATCCTAGGGCTGATGCTAACCCTAACCCTAACACTAACACTATCCTAGGGCTGATGCTAAGCCTAACCCTAACACTATCATAGGCCTGATGATAACCCTAACCCTAACCCTAACACTATCCTAGGCCTGATGCTAACCCTAACCCTAACCCTAACACTATCCTAGGGCTGAGTCTAACCCTAACGTTAACCCTAACACTATCCTTGAACTTATGCTAACCCTAACCCTAACCCTATCACTATCCTACGCCTGATGATAACCCTAACCCTAACCCTAACTCTATCCTACGGCTGATGCTAACCCTAACCCTAACACTATCCTAGGCCTGATGCTAATCCTAACCCTAACCCTAACACTATCCTAGGGTTTATGTTAACCCTAACCCTAACACTATCTTAGGGCTGATGCTAACCATAACCCTAACCCTAACACTATCCTAGGGCTGATTCTAACCCTAATGCTAAACCTAACACTATCCTTGAACTTATGCTAACCCTAACCCTAACCCTAACACTATCCTAGGCCTGATGATAACCCTAACCCTGACCCCAACACTATCCTAGGGTTTATGTTAACCCTAACCCTAACACTATCCTAGGGCTGATGCTAACCCTAACCCTAACCCCAACACTATCCTAGGGCGGATGCTAACCCTAACCCTAACCCTAACACTACCCTAGGGCTGATGCTAACCCTAACCCTAACTCTAACACTATCTTAGGGCTGAGGCTAACCCTAACCCTAACACTATCCTACGGCTGATGCTAACACTAACCTTAACCCTAACACTATCCTAGGGCTGATGCTAACCCTAACCCTGACACTATCCTAGGCCTGATCCTAACCCTAACCCTAACCCTAACACTATCCTAGGGCTGATGCTAACCCTAACCCTAACACTATCCTAGGGCTGATGCTAACCCTAACCCTAACCCTAACACTATCCTTGGGCTGATGGTAACCCTAACCCTAACCCTAACACTATCCTAGGGCTGATGCTAAACTTAACCCTAACCCTAACACTATCCTTGGGCTGATTCTAACCGTATCCCTAACACTATCCTAGGCCTGATTCTAACCCTAACCCTTACCCTAACACTATCCTAGGGCTGATGCTAAACCTAACCATAACCCTAACACTATCCTAGGGCTGATGCTAACCCTAACCCTAACACTAACACTATCCTAGGGGTGATGCTAACCCTAACCCTAACACTATCCTAGGCCTGATGCTAACCCTACCCCTAACACTATCCTAGGGCTGATGCTAACCCTAACCCTAACACTATCCTAGGCCTGATGATAAACCTAACCCTAACCCTATCACTATCCTAGGGCTGATGCTAACCCTAACCCTAACACTATCACAGGCCTGATGCTAACCCTAACCCTAACCCTAACACTATCCTAGGGCTGATGCTAACCCTAACCCTAACCCTAACACTATCCTAGGCCTGATGATAACCCTATCCCTAACCATAACACTCTCCTAGGGTTGATGCTATCCCTAACCCTAACACTATCCTAGGGCTGATGCTAACCCTAACCCTAACCCTAACACTATCCTAGGGCTGATGCTAACCATAACACTAACACTATCCTAGGGCTGATGCTAACCCTAACCCTAACCCTAACACTATCCTAGGGCTGATGCTAACCCTAACCCTAACTCTAACACTATCTTAGGGCTGAGGCTAACCCTAACCCTAACACTATCCTACGGCTGATGCTAACCCTAACCTTAACCCTAACACTATCCTAGGGCTGATGCTAACCCTAACCCTGACACTATCCTAGGCCTGATGCAAACCCTAACCCTAACCCTAACACTATCCTAGGGCTGATGCTAACCCTAACCCTAACACTATCCTAGGGCTGATGCTAACCCTAACCCTAACCCTGACACTATCCTAGGCCTGATGCAAACCCTAACCCTAACCCTAACACTATCCTAGGGCTGATGCTAACCCTAACCCTAACACTATCCTAGGGCTGATGCTAACCCTAACCCTAACCCTAACACTATCCTAGGGCTGATGCTAACCCTAACCCTAACACTATCCTAGGGCTGATGCTAACCCTAACCCTAACCCTAACACTATCCTAGGGCTGATGCTAACCCTAACCCTAACACTATCCTAGGGCTGATGCTAACCCTAACCCTAACCCTAACACTATCCTAGGGGTGATGCTAACCCTAACCCTAACCCTAACACTATCCTAGGGCTGATGCTAACCCTAACCCTAACCTTATCACTATCGTACGGCTGATGGTAACCATAACCCTAACACTATGCTAGGGCTGATGCTAACCCTAAACCTAACCCTAACACTATCCTAGGGCTGATGCTAACCCTAACCCTAACACTATCCTAGGGCTGATGCTAACCCTAACACTAACCCTAACACTATCCTAGGGCTGATGCTAACCCTAAACCTAACACTATCCTAGGCCTGATGATAACCCTAACCCTAACCCTAACACTATCCTAGGGCTGATGCTAACCCTAACCCTAACACTATCCTAGGCCTGATGATAACCCTAACCCTAACCCTAACACTATCCTAGGGGTGATGCTAACCCTAACCCTAACCCTAACACTATCCTAGGGCTGATGCTAACCGTAAACCTAACACTATCCTAGGGCTGATGCTAACCCTAACCCTAACACTATCATAGGCCTGATGATAACCCTAACCCTAACCCTAACGCTATCCTAGGGCTGATGCTAACCCTAACCCTAACACGATCCTAGGCCTGATGCTAACCCTAACCCTAACCCTAACACTATCCTAGGGTTTATGTTAACCCTAACCCTAACACTATCCTAGGGCTGATTCTAACACTAACCCTAACCCTAACACTATCCTAGGGCTGATTCTAACCCTAACGCTAACCCTAACACTATCCTTGAACTTATGCTAACCCTAACCCTAACCCTAACACTATCCTAGGCCTGATGATAACCCTAACCCTAACCCTAACACTATCCTAGGGTTTATGTTAACCCTAACCCTAACACTATCCTAGGGCTGATGCTTACCCTAACCCTAACCCTAACACTATCCTAGGGCGGATGCTAACCCTAACCCTAACCCTAACACTATCCTAGGGCTGATGCTAACCATAACACTAACACTATCCTAGGGCTGATGCTAACCCTAACCCTAACCCTAACACTATCCTAGGGCTGATGCTAACCCTAACCCTAACCCTAACACTATCCTAGGGCTGATGCTAACCCTAACCCTAACACTATCCTAGGGCTGATGCTAACCCTAACACTAACCCTAACACTATCCTAGGGCTGATGCTAACCCTAAACCTAACACTATCCTAGGCCTGATGATAACCCTAACCCTGACCCTAACACTATCCTACGGCTGATGCTAACCCTAACCTTAACCCTAACACTATCCTAGGGCTGATGCTAACCCTAACCCTGACACTATCCTAGGCCTGATGCAAACCCTAACCCTAACCCTAACACTATTCTAGGGCTGATGCTAACCCTAACCCTAACACTATCCTAGGGCTGATGCTAACCCTAACACTAACCCTAACACTATCCTAGGGCTGATGCTAACCCTAACCCTAACACTATCCTAGGGCTGATGCTAACCCTAACCCTAACACTAACACTATCCTAGGGGTGATGCTAACCCTAACCCTAACCTTAACACTATCCTAGGGCTGATGCTAACCCTAACCCTAACCCTATCACTATCGTACGGCTGATGGTAACCATAACCCTAACACTATGCTAGGGCTGATGCTAACCCTAAATCTAACCCTAACACTATCCTAGGGTTGATGCTAACCCTAACCCTAACACTATCCTAGGGCTGATGCTAACCCTAACCCTATCCCTAACACTATCCTAGGGCTGATGCTAACCCTAACCCTAACACTATCCTGGGCCTCATGCTAACCCTAACCCTAACCCTGACACTATCCTAGGGCTGATGCTAACCCTAACCCTAACACTATCCTAGGGTTTATGTTAACCCTAACCCTAACACCATTCCAGGGCTGATGCTAACCCTAACCCTAACCCTAACACTATCCTAGGGATGATGCTAACCCTAACACTAACACTATCCTAGGGCTGATGCTAACCCTAACCCTAACACTATCCTAGGCCTGATGCTAACCCTAACCCTAACCCTAACACTATCCTAGGGCTGATGCTAACCCTAACCCTAACACTATCCTAGGCCTGATGCTAACCCTAACCCTAACCCTAACACTATCCTAGGGCTGATGCTAACCGTAACCCAAACACTATCCTAGGGCTGATGCTAACCCTAACCCTAACACTAACACTATCCTAGGGCTGATGCTAAGCCTAACCCTAACACTATCATAGGCCTGATGATAACCCTAACCCTAACCCTAACACTATCCTAGGCCTGATGCTAACCCTAACCCTAACCCTAACACTATCCTAGGGCTGAGTCTAACCCTAACGTTAACCCTAACACTATCCTTGAACTTATGCTAACCCTAACCCTAACCCTATCACTATCCTACGCCTGATGATAACCCTAACCCTAACCCTAACTCTATCCTACGGCTGATGCTAACCCTAACCCTAACACTATCCTAGGCCTGATGCTAATCCTAACCCTAACCCTAACACTATCCTAGGGTTTATGTTAACCCTAACCCTAACACTATCTTAGGGCTGATGCTAACCATAACCCTAACCCTAACACTATCCTAGGGCTGATTCTAACCCTAATGCTAAACCTAACACTATCCTTGAACTTATGCTAACCCTAACCCTAACCCTAACACTATCCTAGGCCTGATGATAACCCTAACCCTGACCCCAACACTATCCTAGGGTTTATGTTAACCCTAACCCTAACACTATCCTAGGGCTGATGCTAACCCTAACCCTAACCCCAACACTATCCTAGGGCGGATGCTAACCCTAACCCTAACCCTAACACTACCCTAGGGCTGATGCTAACCCTAACCCTAACTCTAACACTATCTTAGGGCTGAGGCTAACCCTAACCCTAACACTATCCTACGGCTGATGCTAACACTAACCTTAACCCTAACACTATCCTAGGGCTGATGCTAACCCTAACCATGACAGTATCCTAGGCCTGATGCTAACCCTAACCCTAACCCTAACACTATCCTAGGGCTGATGCTAACCCTAACCCTAACACTATCCTAGGGCTGATGCTAACCCTAACCCTAACCCTAACACTATCCTTGGGCTGATGGTAACCCTAACCCTAACCCTAACACTATCCTAGGGCTGATGCTAAACTTAACCCTAACCCTAACACTATCCTTGGGCTGATTCTAACCGTATCCCTAACACTATCCTAGGCCTGATTCTAACCCTAACCCTTACCCTAACACTATCCTAGGGCTGATGCTAAACCTAACCATAACCCTAACACTATCCTAGGGCTGATGCTAACCCTAACCCTAACCCTAACACTATCCTAGGGGTGATGCTAACCCTAACCCTAACACTATCCTAGGCCTGATGCTAACCCTACCCCTAACACTATCCTAGGGCTGATGCTAACCCTAACCCTAACACTATCCTAGGCCTGATGATAAACCTAACCCTAACCCTATCACTATCCTAGGGCTGATGCTAACCCTAACCCTAACACTATCACAGGCCTGATGCTAACCCTAACCCTAACCCTAACACTATCCTAGGGCTGATGCTAACCCTAACCCTAACCCTAACACTATCCTAGGCCTGATGATAACCCTATCCCTAACCATAACACTCTCCTAGGGTTGATGCTATCCCTAACCCTAACACTATCCTAGGGCTGATGCTAACCCTAACCCTAACCCTAACACTATCCTAGGGCTGATGCTAACCATAACACTAACACTATCCTAGGGCTGATGCTAACCCTAACCCTAACCCTAACACTATCCTAGGGCTGATGCTAACCCTAACCCTAACTCTAACACTATCTTAGGGCTGAGGCTAACCCTAACCCTAACACTATCCTACGGCTGATGCTAACCCTAACCTTAACCCTAACACTATCCTAGGGCTGATGCTAACCCTAACCCTGACACTATCCTAGGCCTGATGCAAACCCTAACCCTAACCCTAACACTATCCTAGGGCTGATGCTAACCCTAACCCTAACACTATCCTAGGGCTGATGCTAACCCTAACCCTAACCCTGACACTATCCTAGGCCTGATGCAAACCCTAACCCTAACCCTAACACTATCCTAGGGCTGATGCTAACCCTAACCCTAACACTATCCTAGGGCTGATGCTAACCCTAACCCTAACCCTAACACTATCCTAGGGCTGATGCTAACCCTAACCCTAACACTATCCTAGGGCTGATGCTAACCCTAACCCTAACCCTAACACTATCCTAGGGCTGATGCTAACCCTAACCCTAACACTATCCTAGGGCTGATGCTAACCCTAACCCTAACCCTAACACTATCCTAGGGGTGATGCTAACCCTAACCCTAACCCTAACACTATCCTAGGGCTGATGCTAACCCTAACCCTAACCTTATCACTATCGTACGGCTGATGGTAACCATAACCCTAACACTATGCTAGGGCTGATGCTAACCCTAAACCTAACCCTAACACTATCCTAGGGCTGATGCTAACCCTAACCCTAACACTATCCTAGGGCTGATGCTAACCCTAACACTAACCCTAACACTATCCTAGGGCTGATGCTAACCCTAAACCTAACACTATCCTAGGCCTGATGATAACCCTAACCCTAACCCTAACACTATCCTAGGGCTGATGCTAACCCTAACCCTAACACTATCCTAGGCCTGATGATAACCCTAACCCTAACCCTAACACTATCCTAGGGGTGATGCTAACCCTAACCCTAACCCTAACACTATCCTAGGGCTGATGCTAACCGTAAACCTAACACTATCCTAGGGCTGATGCTAACCCTAACCCTAACACTATCATAGGCCTGATGATAACCCTAACCCTAACCCTAACGCTATCCTAGGGCTGATGCTAACCCTAACCCTAACACGATCCTAGGCCTGATGCTAACCCTAACCCTAACCCTAACACTATCCTAGGGTTTATGTTAACCCTAACCCTAACACTATCCTAGGGCTGATTCTAACACTAACCCTAACCCTAACACTATCCTAGGGCTGATTCTAACCCTAACGCTAACCCTAACACTATCCTTGAACTTATGCTAACCCTAACCTTAACCCTAACACTATCCTAGGCCTGATGATAACCCTAACCCTAACCCTAACACTATCCTAGGGTTTATGTTAACCCTAACCCTAACACTATCCTAGGGCTGATGCTTACCCTAACCCTAACCCTAACACTATCCTAGGGCGGATGCTAACCCTAACCCTAACCCTAACACTATCCTAGGGCTGATGCTAACCATAACACTAACACTATCCTAGGGCTGATGCTAACCCTAACCCTAACCCTAACACTATCCTAGGGCTGATGCTAACCCTAACCCTAACCCTAACACTATCCTAGGGCTGATGCTAACCCTAACCCTAACACTATCCTAGGGCTGATGCTAACCCTAACACTAACCCTAACACTATCCTAGGGCTGATGCTAACCCTAAACCTAACACTATCCTAGGCCTGATGATAACCCTAACCCTGACCCTAACACTATCCTACGGCTGATGCTAACCCTAACCTTAACCCTAACACTATCCTAGGGCTGATGCTAACCCTAACCCTGACACTATCCTAGGCCTGATGCAAACCCTAACCCTAACCCTAACACTATTCTAGGGCTGATGCTAACCCTAACCCTAACACTATCCTAGGGCTGATGCTAACCCTAACACTAACCCTAACACTATCCTAGGGCTGATGCTAACCCTAACCCTAACACTATCCTAGGGCTGATGCTAACCCTAACCCTAACACTAACACTATCCTAGGGGTGATGCTAACCCTAACCCTAACCTTAACACTATCCTAGGGCTGATGCTAACCCTAACCCTAACCCTATCACTATCGTACGGCTGATGGTAACCATAACCCTAACACTATGCTAGGGCTGATGCTAACCCTAAATCTAACCCTAACACTATCCTAGGGTTGATGCTAACCCTAACCCTAACACTATCCTAGGGCTGATGCTAACCCTAACCCTATCCCTAACACTATCCTAGGGCTGATGCTAACCCTAACCCTAACACTATCCTGGGCCTCATGCTAACCCTAACCCTAACCCTGACACTATCCTAGGGCTGATGCTAACCCTAACCCTAACACTATCCTTGGGCTGATGCTAACCCTAACCCTAACCCTAACACTATCCTAGGGCAGATGCTAACCCTAACGCTAACGCTAACACTATCCTTGAACTGATGCTAACCCTAACTCTAACCCTAACACTATCCTAGGCCTGATGATAACCCTAACCCTAACCCTAACACTATCCTAGGGTTTATGTTAACCCTAACCCTAACACCATTCCAGGGCTGATGCTAACCCTAACCCTAACCCAAACACTATCCTAGGGATGATGCTAACCCTAACACTAACACTATCCTAGGGCTGATGCTAACCCTAACCCTAACACTATCCTAGGCCTGATGCTAACCCTAACCCTAACCCTAACACTATCCTAGGGCTGATGCTAACCCTAACCCTAACACTATCCTAGGCCTGATGCTAACCCTAACCCTAACCCTAACACTATCCTAGGGCTGATGCTAACCGTAACCCAAACACTATCCTAGGGCTGATGCTAACCCTAACCCTAACACTAACACTATCCTAGGGCTGATGCTAAGCCTAACCCTAACACTATCATAGGCCTGATGATAACCCTAACCCTAACCCTAACACTATCCTAGGCCTGATGCTAACCCTAACCCTAACCCTAACACTATCCTAGGGCTGAGTCTAACCCTAACGTTAACCCTAACACTATCCTTGAACTTATGCTAACCCTAACCCTAACCCTATCACTATCCTACGCCTGATGATAACCCTAACCCTAACCCTAACTCTATCCTACGGCTGATGCTAACCCTAACCCTAACACTATCCTAGGCCTGATGCTAATCCTAACCCTAACCCTAACACTATCCTAGGGTTTATGTTAACCCTAACCCTAACACTATCTTAGGGCTGATGCTAACCATAACCCTAACCCTAACACTATCCTAGGGCTGATTCTAACCCTAATGCTAAACCTAACACTATCCTTGAACTTATGCTAACCCTAACCCTAACCCTAACACTATCCTAGGCCTGATGATAACCCTAACCCTGACCCCAACACTATCCTAGGGTTTATGTTAACCCTAACCCTAACACTATCCTAGGGCTGATGCTAACCCTAACCCTAACCCTAACACTATCCTAGGGCGGATGCTAACCCTAACCCTAACCCTAACACTACCCTAGGGCTGATGCTAACCCTAACCCTAACTCTAACACTATCTTAGGGCTGAGGCTAACCCTAACCCTAACACTATCCTACGGCTGATGCTAACACTAACCTTAACCCTAACACTATCCTAGGGCTGATGCTAACCCTAACCCTGACACTATCCTAGGCCTGATGCTAACCCTAACCCTAACCCTAACACTATCCTAGGGCTGATGCTAACCCTAACCCTAACACTATCCTAGGGCTGATGCTAACCCTAACCCTAACCCTAACACTATCCTTGGGCTGATGGTAACCCTAACCCTAACCCTAACACTATCCTAGGGCTGATGCTAAACTTAACCCTAACCCTAACACTATCCTTGGGCTGATTCTAACCGTATCCCTAACACTATCCTAGGCCTGATTCTAACCCTAACCCTTACCCTAACACTATCCTAGGGCTGATGCTAAACCTAACCATAACCCTAACACTATCCTAGGGCTGATGCTAACCCTAACCCTAACCCTAACACTATCCTAGGGGTGATGCTAACCCTAACCCTAACACTATCCTAGGCCTGATGCTAACCCTAACCCTAACACTATCCTAGGGCTGATGCTAACCCTAACCCTAACACTATCCTAGGCCTGATGATAAACCTAACCCTAACCCTATCACTATCCTAGGGCTGATGCTAACCCTAACCCTAACACTATCACAGGCCTGATGCTAACCCTAACCCTAACCCTAACACTATCCTAGGGCTGATGCTAACCCTAACCCTAACCCTAACACTATCCTAGGCCTGATGATAACCCTATCCCTAACCATAACACTCTCCTAGGGTTGATGCTATCCCTAACCCTAACACTATCCTAGGGCTGATGCTAACCCTAACCCTAACCCTAACACTATCCTAGGGCTGATGCTAACCATAACACTAACACTATCCTAGGGCTGATGCTAACCCTAACCCTAACCCTAACACTATCCTAGGGCTGATGCTAACCCTAACCCTAACTCTAACACTATCTTAGGGCTGAGGCTAACCCTAACCCTAACACTATCCTACGGCTGATGCTAACCCTAACCTTAACCCTAACACTATCCTAGGGCTGATGCTAACCCTAACCCTGACACTATCCTAGGCCTGATGCAAACCCTAACCCTAACCCTAACACTATCCTAGGGCTGATGCTAACCCTAACCGTAACACTATCCTAGGGCTGATGCTAACCCTAACCCTAACCCTGACACTATCCTAGGCCTGATGCAAACCCTAACCCTAACCCTAACACTATCCTAGGGCTGATGCTAACCCTAACCCTAACACTATCCTAGGGCTGATGCTAACCCTAACCCTAACCCTAACACTATCCTAGGGCTGATGCTAACCCTAACCCTAACACTAACCTAGGGCTGATGCTAACCCTAACCCTAACCCTAACACTATCCTAGGGGTGATGCTAACCCTAACCCTAACCCTAACACTATCCTAGGGCTGATGCTAACCCTAACCCTAACCTTATCACTATCGTACGGCTGATGGTAACCATAACCCTAACACTATGCTAGGGCTGATGCTAACCCTAAACCTAACCCTAACACTATCCTAGGGTTGATGCTAACCCTAACCCTAACACTATCCTAGGGCTGATGCTAACCCTAACCCTATCCCTAACACTATCCTAGGGCTGATGCTAACCCTAACCCTAACACTATCCTGGGCCTCATGCTAACCCTAACCCTAACCCTGACACTATCCTAGGGCTGATGCTAACCCTAAACCTAACACTATCCTTGGGCTGATGCTAACCCTAACCCTAACCCTAACACTATCCTAGGGCAGATGCTAACCCTAACGCTAACGCTAACACTATCCTTGAACTGATGCTAACCCTAACCCTAAACCTAACACTATCCTAGGCCTGATGATAACCCTAACCCTAACCCTAACACTATCCTAGGGTTTATGTTAACCCTAACCCTAACACTATCCTAGGGCTGATGCTATCCCTAACCCTAACCCTAACACTATCCTAGGGATGATGCTAACCCTAACACTAACACTATCCTAGGGCTGATGCTAACCCTAACCCTAACACTATCCTAGGCCTGATGCTAACCCTAACCCTAACCCTAACACTATCCTAGGGCTGATGGTAACCCTAACCCTAACACTATCCTAGGCCTGATGCTAACCCTAACCCTAACCCTAACACTATCCTAGGGCTGATGCTAACCGTAACCCAAACACTATCCTAGGGCTGATGCTAACCCTAACCCTAACACTAACACTATCCTAGGGCTGATGCTAAGCCTAACCCTAACACTATCATAGGCCTGATGATAACCCTAACCCTAACCCTAACACTATCCTAGGCCTGATGCTAACCCTAACCCTAACCCTAACACTATCCTAGGCCTGATGCTAACCCTAACCCTAACCCTAACACTATCCTAGGGCTGAGTCTAACCCTAACGTTAACCCTAACACTATCCTTGAACTTATGCTAACCCTAACCCTAACCCTATCACTATCCTACGCCTGATGATAACCCTAAACCTAACCCTAACTCTATCCTACGGCTGATGCTAACCCTAACCCTAACACTATCCTAGGCCTGATGCTAATCCTAACCCTAACCCTAACACTATCCTAGGGTTTATGTTAACCCTAACCCTAACACTATCTTAGGGCTGATGCTAACCCTAACCCTAACCCTAACACTATCCTAGGGCTGATTCTAACCCTAATGCTAAACCTAACACTATCCTTGAACTTATGCTAACCCTAACCCTAACCCTAACACTATCCTAGGCCTGATGATAACCCTAACCCTGACCCCAACACTATCCTAGGGTTTATGTTAACCCTAACCCTAACACTATCCTAGGGCTGATGCTAACCCTAACCCTAACCCTAACACTATCCTAGGGCGGATGCTAACCCTAACCCTAACCCTAACACTACCCTAGGGCTGATGCTAACCCTAACCCTAACTCTAACACTATCTTAGGGCTGAGGCTAACCCTAACCCTAACACTATCCTACGGCTGATGCTAACACTAACCTTAACCCTAACACTATCCTAGGGCTGATGCTAACCCTAACCTTGACACTATCCTAGGCCTGATGCTAACCCTAACCCTAACCCTAACACTATCCTAGGGCTGATGCTAACCCTAACCCTAACACTATCCTAGGGCTGATGCTAACCCTAACCCTAACCCTAACACTATCCTTGGGCTGATGGTAACCCTAACCCTAACCCTAACACTATCCTAGGGCTGATGCTAAACTTAACCCTAACCCTAACACTATCCTTGGGCTGAATCTAACCGTATCCCTAACACTATCCTAGGCCTGATGCTAACCCTAACCCTTACACTAACACTATCCTAGGGCTGATGCTAAACCTAACCATAACCCTAACACTATCCTAGGGCTGATGCTAACCCTAACCCTAACCCTAACACGATCCTAGGGCTGATGCTAACCCTAACCCTAACACTATCCTAGGCCTGATGCTAACCCTAACCCTAACACTATCCTAGGGCTGATGCTAACCCTAACCCTAACACTATCCTAGGCCTGATGATAAACCTAACCCTAACCCTAACACTATCCTAGGGCTGATGCTAACCCTAACCCTAACACTATCATAGGCCTGATGCTAACCCTAACCCTAACCCTAACACTATCCTAGGGCTGATGCTAACCCTAACCCTAACCCTAACACTATCCTAGCCCTAATGATAACCCTATCCCTAACCATAACACTCTCCTAGGGTTGATGCTATCCCTAACCCTAACACTATCCTAGGGCTGATGCTAACCCTAACCCTAACCCTAACACTATCCTAGGGCTGATGCTAACCCTAACCCTAACACTATCCTAGGGCTGATGCTAACCCTAACCCTAACCCTAACACTATCCTAGGGCTGATGCTAACCCTAACCCTAACACTATCCTAGGGCTGATGCTAACCCTAACCATAACCCTAACACTATCCTAGGGCTGATGCTAACCCTAACACTAACACTATCCTAGGGCTGATGCTAACCCTAACCCTAACCTTAACATTATCCCAGGGCTGATGCTAACCCTAACCCTAACACTATCCTAGGGCTGATGCTAACCCTAACCCTACCCCTAACACTATCCTAGGGCTGATGCTAACCCTAACCCTAATAATATCCTAGGGCTGATTCTAACACTAACCCTAACCCTAACCCTAATACTATCCTAGGTCTGATGCTAACCCTAACCGTAACCCTAACACTATCCTAGGGCTGATGCTAACCCTAACACTAACACTATCCTAGGGCTGATGCTAACCCTCACCCTACGCCTAACACTATCCTAGGGCTGATGCTAACCCTAACCCTAACCCTAACACTATCCTAAGGCTGATGCTAACCCTAACACTAACACTATCCTAAGCCTGGTGCTAACCCTAACTCTAACCCTAACATTATCCTAGGGCTGATGCTAACCCTAACCCTAATAATATCCTAGGGCTGATTCTAACACTAACCCTAACCCTAACACTATCCTAGGGCTGATGCTAACCCTAACCCTAACCCTAACACTATCCTAGGGCTGATGCTAACCCTAACCCTAGCACTATCCTAGGCCTGATGATAACCCTAACCCTAACCCTAACACTATCCTAGGGCTGATGCTAACCCTAACCCTAACACTATCCTAGGCCTGATGCTAACCCTAACCCTAACCCTAACACTATCCTAGGGCTGATGCTAACCGTAACCCTAACACTATCCTAGGCCTGATGCTAACCCTAACCCTAACCCTAACACTATCCTAGGGTTTATGTTAACCCGAACCCTAACACTATCCTAGGGCTGATGCTAACCCTAACCCTAACCCTAACACTATCCTAGGGCTGATTCTAACCCTAACGCTAACCCTAACACTATCCTTGAACTTATGCTAACCCTAACCCTAACCCTAACACTATCCTAGGCCTGATGATAACCCTAACCCTAACCCTAACACTATCCTAGGGTTTATGTTAACCCTAACCCTAACACTATCCTAGGGCTGATGCTTACCCTAACCCTAACCCTAACACTATCCTAGGGCGGATGCTAACCCTAACCCTAACCCTAACACTATCCTAGGGCAGATGCTAACCATAACACTAACACTATCCTAGGGCTGATGCTAACCCTAACCCTAACCCTAACACTATCCTAGGGCTGATGCTAACCCTAACCCTAACTCTAACACTATCTTAGGGCTGAGGCTAACCCTAACCCTAACACTATCCCACGTCTGATGCTAACCCTAACCTTAACCCTAACACTATCCTAGGGCTGATGCTAACCCTAACCCTGACACTATCCTAGGCCTGATGCAAACCCTAACCCTAACCCTAACACTATCCTAGGGCTGATGCTAACCCTAACCCTAACACTATCCTAGGGCTGATGCTAACCCTAACACTAACCCTAACACTATCCTAGGGCTGATGCTAACCCTAAACCTAACACTATCCTAGGCCTGATGCTAACCCTAACCCTAACCCTAACACTATCCTGGGGCTGAAGCTAACCCTAACCCTAACACTATCCTAGGCCTGATGATAACCCTAACCCTAAACCTAACACTATCCTAGGGGTGATGCTAACCCGAACCCTAACCCTAACACTATCCTAGGGCTGATGCTAACCCTAACCCTAACCCTATCATTATCGTAGGGCTGATGGTAACCATAACCCTAACACTATGCTAGGGCTGATGCTAACCGTAAACCTAACCCTAACACTATCCTAGGGTTGATGCTAACCCTAACCCTAACACTATCCTAGGGCTGATGCTAACCCTAACCCTAACCCTAACACTATCCTAGGGCTGATGCTAACCCTAACCCAACCACTATCCTGGGCCTCATGCTAACCCTAACCCTAACCCTGACACTATCCTAGGGCTGATGCTAACCCTAACCCTAACACTATCCTTGGGCTGATGCTAACCCTAACCCTAACCCTAACACTATCCTAGGGCAGATGCTAACATTAACGCTAACGCTAACACTATCCTTGAACTGATGCTAACCCTAACCCTAACCCTAGCACTATCCTAGGCCTGATGATAACCCTAACCCTAACCCTAACACTATCCTAGGGCTGATGCTAACCCTAACCCTAACACTATCCTAGGCCTGATGCTAACCCTAACCCTAACCCTAACACTATCCTAGGGCTGATGCTAACCGTAAACCTAACACTATCCTAGGGCTGATGCTAACCCTAACCCTAACACTATCATAGGCATGATGATAACCCTAACCCTAACCCTAACGCTATCCTAGGGCTGATGCTAACCCTAACCCTAACACGATCCTAGGCCTGATGCTAACCCTAACCCTAACCCTAACACTATCCTAGGGTTTATGTTAACCCTAACCCTAACAGTATCCTAGGGCTGATGCTAACCCTAACCCTAACCCTAACACTATCCTAGGGCTGATTCTAACCCTAACGCTAACCCTAACACTATCCTTGAACTTATGCTAACCCTAACCCTAACCCTAACACTATCCTAGGCCTGATGATAACCCTAACCCTAACCCTAACACTATCCTAGGGTTTATGTTAACCCTAACCCTAACACTATCCTAGGGCTGATGCTTACCCTAACCCTAACCCTAACACTATCCTAGGGCGGATGCTAACCCTAACCCTAACCCTAACACTATCCTAGGGCTGATGCTAACCATAACACTAACACTATCCTAGGGCTGATGCTAACCCTAACCCTAACCCTAACACTATCCTAGGGCTGATGCTAACCCTAACCCTAACTCTAACACTATCTTAGGGCTGAGGCTAACCCTAACCCTAACACTATCCTACGGCTGATGCTAACCCTAACTTTAACCCTAACACTATCCTAGGGCTGATGCTAACCCTAACCCTGACACTATCCTAGGCCTGATGCAAACCCTAACCCTAACCCTAACACTATCCTAGGGCTGATGCTAACCCTAACCCTAACACTATTCTAGGGCTGATGCTAACCCTAACACTAACCCTAACACTATCCTAGGGCTGATGCTAACCCTAACCCTAACACTATCCTAGGGCTGATGCTAACCCTAACCCTAACAATAACACTATCCTAGGGGTGATGCTAACCCTAACCCTAACCCTAACACTATCCTAGGGCTGATGCTAACCCTAACCCTAACCCTATCACTATCGTACGGCTGATGGTAACCATAACCCTAACACTATGCTAGGGCTGATGCTAACCCTAAACCTAACCCTAACACTATCCTAGGGTTGATGCTAACCCTAACCCTAACACTATCCTAGGGCTGATGCTAACCCTAACCCTATCCCTAACACTATCCTAGGGCTGATGCTAACCCTAACACTAACACTATCCTGGGCCTCATGCTAACCCTAACCCTAACCCTGACACTATCCTAGGGCTGATGCTAACCCTAACCATAACACTATCCTTGGGCTGATGCTAACCCTAACCCTAACCCTAACACTATCCTAGGGCAGATGCTAACCCTAACGCTAACGCTAACACTATCCTTGAACTTATGCTAACCCTAACCCTAACCCTAACACTATCCTAGGCCTGATGATAACCCTAACCCTGACCCCAACACTATCCTAGGGTTTATGTTAACCCTAACCCTAACACTATCCTAGGGCTGATGCTAACCCTAACCCTAACCCTAACACTATCCTAGGGCGGATGCTAACCCTAACCCTAACCCTAACACTACCCTAGGGCTGATGCTAACCCTAACCCTAACTCTAACACTATCTTAGGGCTGAGGCTAACCCTAACCCTAACACTATCCTACGGCTGATGCTAACACTAACCTTAACCCTAACACTATCCTAGGGCTGATGCTAACCCTAACCTTGACACTATCCTAGGCCTGATGCTAACCCTAACCCTAACCCTAACACTATCCTAGGGCTGATGCTAACCCTAACCCTAACACTATCCTAGGGCTGATGCTAACCCTAACCCTAACCCTAACACTATCCTTGGGCTGATGGTAACCCTAACCCTAACCCTAACACTATCCTAGGGCTGATGCTAAACTTAACCCTAACCCTAACACTATCCTTGGGCTGAATCTAACCGTATCCCTAACACTATCCTAGGCCTGATGCTAACCCTAACCCTTACCCTAACACTATCCTAGGGCTGATGCTGAACCTAACCATAACCCTAACACTATCCTAGGGCTGATGCTAACCCTAACCCTAACCCTAACACTATCCTAGGGGTGATGCTAACCCTAACCCTAACACTATCCTAGGCCTGATGCTAACCCTAACCCTAACACTATCCTAGGGCTGATGCTAACCCTAACCCTAACACTATCCTAGGCCTGATGATAAACCTAACCCTAACCCTAACACTATCCTAGGGCTGATGCTAACCCTAACCCTAACACTATCATAGGCCTGATGCTAACCCTAACCCTAACCCTAACACTATCCTAGGGCTGATGCTAACCCTAACCCTAACCCTAACACTATCCTAGCCCTAATGATAACCCTATCCCTAACCATAACACTCTCCTAGGGTTGATGCTATCCCTAACCCTAACACTATCCTAGGGCTGATGCTAACCCTAACCCTAACCCTAACACTATCCTAGGGCTGATGCTAACCCTAACCCTAACACTATCCTAGGGCTGATGCTAACCCTAACCCTAACCCTAACACTATCCTAGGGCTGATGCTAACCCTAACCCTAACACTATCCTAGGGCTGATGCTAACCCTAACCATAACCCTAACACTATCCTAGGGCTGATGCTAACCCTAACACTAACACTATCCTAGGGCTGATGCTAACCCTAACCCTAACCTTAACATTATCCCAGGGCTGATGCTAACCCTAACCCTAACACTATCCTAGGTCTGATGCTAACCCTAACCCTAACCCTAACACTATCCTAGGGCTGATGCTAACCCTAACCCTAATAATATCCTAGGGCTGATTCTAACACTAACCCTAACCCTAAACCTAATACTATCCTAGGTCTGATGCTAACCCTAACCCTAACCCTAACACTATCCTAGGGCTGATGCTAACCCTAACACTAACACTATCCTAGGGCTGATGCTAACCCTCACCCTACGACTAACACTATCCTAGGGCTGATGCTAACCCTAACCCTAACCCTAACACTATCCTAAGGCTGATGCTAACCCTAACACTAACACTATCCTAAGCCTGGTGCTAACCCTAACTCTAACCCTAACATTATCCTAGGGCTGATGCTAACCCTAACCCTAATAATATCCTAGGGCTGATTCTAACACTAACCCTAACCCTAACACTATCCTAGGGCAGATGCTAACCCTAACCCTAACCCTAACACTATCCTAGGGCTGATGCTAACCCTAACCCTAGCACTATCCTAGGCCTGATGATAACCCTAACCCTAACCCTAACACTATCCTAGGGCTGATGCTAACCCTAACCCTAACACTATCCTAGGCCTGATGCTAACCCTAACCCTAACCCTAACACTATCCTAGGGCTGATGCTAACCGTAACCCTAACACTATCCTAGGCCTGATGCTAACCCTAACCCTAACCCTAACACTATCCTAGGGCTGATGCTAACCCTAACCCTAACACTATTCTAGGGCTGATGCTAACCCTAACACTAACCCTAACACTATCCTAGGGCTGATGCTAACCCTAACCCTAACACTATCCTAGGGCTGATGCTAACCCTAACCCTAACCCTAACACTATCCTAGGGGTGATGCTAACCCTAACCCTAACCCTAACACTATCCTAGGGCTGATGCTAACCCTAACCCTAACCCTATCACTATCGTACGGCTGATGGTAACCATAACCCTAACACTATGCTAGGGCTGATGCTAACCCTAAACCTAACCCTAACACTATCCTAGGGTTGATGCTAACCCTAACCCTAACACTATCCTAGGGCTGATGCTAACCCTAACCCTATCCCTAACACTATCCTAGGGCTGATGCTAACCCTAACACTAACACTATCCTGGGCCTCATGCTAACCCTAACCCTAACCCTGACACTATCCTAGGGCTGATGCTAACCCTAACCATAACACTATCCTTGGGCTGATGCTAACCCTAACCCTAACCCTAACACTATCCTAGGGCAGATGCTAACCCTAACGCTAACGCTAACACTATCCTTGAACTTATGCTAACCCTAACCCTAACCCTAACACTATCCTAGGCCTGATGATAACCCTAACCCTGACCCCAACACTATCCTAGGGTTTATGTTAACCCTAACCCTAACACTATCCTAGGGCTGATGCTAACCCTAACCCTAACCCTAACACTATCCTAGGGCGGATGCTAACCCTAACCCTAACCCTAACACTACCCTAGGGCTGATGCTAACCCTAACCCTAACTCTAACACTATCTTAGGGCTGAGGCTAACCCTAACCCTAACACTATCCTACGGCTGATGCTAACACTAACCTTAACCCTAACACTATCCTAGGGCTGATGCTAACCCTAACCTTGACACTATCCTAGGCCTGATGCTAACCCTAACCCTAACCCTAACACTATCCTAGGGCTGATGCTAACCCTAACCCTAACACTATCCTAGGGCTGATGCTAACCCTAACCCTAACCCTAACACTATCCTTGGGCTGATGGTAACCCTAACCCTAACCCTAACACTATCCTAGGGCTGATGCTAAACTTAACCCTAACCCTAACACTATCCTTGGGCTGAATCTAACCGTATCCCTAACACTATCCTAGGCCTGATGCTAACCCTAACCCTTACCCTAACACTATCCTAGGGCTGATGCTAAACCTAACCATAACCCTAACACTATCCTAGGGCTGATGCTAACCCTAACCCTAACCCTAACACTATCCTAGGGGTGATGCTAACCCTAACCCTAACACTATCCTAGGCCTGATGCTAACCCTAACCCTAACACTATCCTAGGGCTGATGCTAACCCTAACCCTAACACTATCCTAGGCCTGATGATAAACCTAACCCTAACCCTAACACTATCCTAGGGCTGATGCTAACCCTAACCCTAACACTATCATAGGCCTGATGCTAACCCTAACCCTAACCCTAACACTATCCTAGGGCTGATGCTAACCCTAACCCTAACCCTAACACTATCCTAGCCCTAATGATAACCCTATCCCTAACCATAACACTCTCCTAGGGTTGATGCTATCCCTAACCCTAACACTATCCTAGGGCTGATGCTAACCCTAACCCTAACCCTAACACTATCCTAGGGCTGATGCTAACCCTAACCCTAACACTATCCTAGGGCTGATGCTAACCCTAACCCTAACCCTAACACTATCCTAGGGCTGATGCTAACCCTAACCCTAACACTATCCTAGGGCTGATGCTAACCCTAACCATAACCCTAACACTATCCTAGGGCTGATGCTAACCCTAACACTAACACTATCCTAGGGCTGATGCTAACCCTAACCCTAACCTTAACATTATCCCAGGGCTGATGCTAACCCTAACCCTAACACTATCCTAGGGCTGATGCTAACCCTAACCCTAACCCTAACACTATCCTAGGGCTGATGCTAACCCTAACCCTAATAATATCCTAGGGCTGATTCTAACACTAACCCTAACCCTAAACCTAATACTATCCTAGGTCTGATGCTAACCCTAACCCTAACCCTAACACTATCCTAGGGCTGATGCTAACCCTAACACTAACACTATCCTAGGGCTGATGCTAACCCTCACCCTACGACTAACACTATCCTAGGGCTGATGCTAACCCTAACCCTAACCCTAACACTATCCTAAGGCTGATGCTAACCCTAACACTAACACTATCCTAAGCCTGGTGCTAACCCTAACTCTAACCCTAACATTATCCTAGGGCTGATGCTAACCCTAACCCTAATAATATCCTAGGGCTGATTCTAACACTAACCCTAACCCTAACACTATCCTAGGGCTGATGCTAACCCTAACCCTAACCCTAACACTATCCTAGGGCTGATGCTAACCCTAACCCTAGCACTATCCTAGGCCTGATGATAACCCTAACCCTAACCCTAACACTATCCTAGGGCTGATGCTAACCCTAACCCTAACACTATCCTAGGCCTGATGCTAACCCTAACCCTAACCCTAACACTATCCTAGGGCTGATGCTAACCGTAACCCTAACACTATCCTAGGCCTGATGCTAACCCTAACCCTAACCCTAACACTATCCTAGGGCTGATGCTAACCCTAACCCTAACACTATTCTAGGGCTGATGCTAACCCTAACACTAACCCTAACACTATCCTAGGGCTGATGCTAACCCTAACCCTAACACTATCCTAGGGCTGATGCTAACCCTAACCCTAACCCTAACACTATCCTAGGGGTGATGCTAACCCTAACCCTAACCCTAACACTATCCTATGGCTGATGCTAACCCTAACCCTAACCCTATCACTATCGTACGGCTGATGGTAACCATAACCCTAACACTATGCTAGGGCTGATGCTAACCCTAAACCTAACCCTAACACTATCCTAGGGTTGATGCTAACCCTAACCCTAACACTATCCTAGGGCTGATGCTAACACTAACCCTATCCCTAACACTATCCTAGGGCTGATGCTAACCCTAACACTAACACTATCCTGGGCCTCATGCTAACCCTAACCCTAACCCTGACACTATCCTAGGGCTGATGCTAACCCTAACCATAACACTATCCTTGGGCTGATGCTAACCCTAACCCTAACCCTAACACTATCCTAGGGCAGATGCTAACCCTAACGCTAACGCTAACACTATCCTTGAACTTATGCTAACCCTAACCCTAACCCTAACACTATCCTAGGCCTGATGATAACCCTAACCCTGACCCCAACACTATCCTAGGGTTTATGTTAACCCTAACCCTAACACTATCCTAGGGCTGATGCTAACCCTAACCCTAACCCTAACACTATCCTAGGGCGGATGCTAACCCTAACCCTAACCCTAACACTACCCTAGGGCTGATGCTAACCCTAACCCTAACTCTAACACTATCTTAGGGCTGAGGCTAACCCTAACCCTAACACTATCCTACGGCTGATGCTAACACTAACCTTAACCCTAACACTATCCTAGGGCTGATGCTAACCCTAACCTTGACACTATCCTAGGCCTGATGCTAACCCTAACCCTAACCCTAACACTATCCTAGGGCTGATGCTAACCCTAACCCTAACACTATCCTAGGGCTGATGCTAACCCTAACCCTAACCCTAACACTATCCTTGGGCTGATGGTAACCCTAACCCTAACCCTAACACTATCCTAGGGCTGATGCTAAACTTAACCCTAACCCTAACACTATCCTTGGGCTGAATCTAACCGTATCCCTAACACTATCCTAGGCCTGATGCTAACCCTAACCCTTACCCTAACACTATCCTAGGGCTGATGCTAAACCTAACCATAACCCTAACACTATCCTAGGGCTGATGCTAACCCTAACCCTAACCCTAACACTATCCTAGGGGTGATGCTAACCCTAACCCTAACACTATCCTAGGCCTGATGCTAACCCTAACCCTAACACTATCCTAGGGCTGATGCTAACCCTAACCCTAACACTATCCTAGGCCTGATGATAAACCTAACCCTAACCCTAACACTATCCTAGGGCTGATGCTAACCCTAACCCTAACACTATCATAGGCCTGATGCTAACCCTAACCCTAACCCTAACACTATCCTAGGGCTGATGCTAACCCTAACCCTAACCCTAACACTATCCTAGGGCAGATGCTAACCCTAACGCTAACGCTAACACTATCCTTGAACTTATGCTAACCCTAACCCTAACCCTAACACTATCCTAGGCCTGATGATAACCCTAACCCTGACCCCAACACTATCCTAGGGTTTATGTTAACCCTAACCCTAACACTATCCTAGGGCTGATGCTAACCCTAACCCTAACCCTAACACTATCCTAGGGCGGATGCTAACCCTAACCCTAACCCTAACACTACCCTAGGGCTGATGCTAACCCTAACCCTAACTCTAACACTATCTTAGGGCTGAGGCTAACCCTAACCCTAACACTATCCTACGGCTGATGCTAACACTAACCTTAACCCTAACACTATCCTAGGGCTGATGCTAACCCTAACCTTGACACTATCCTAGGCCTGATGCTAACCCTAACCCTAACCCTAACACTATCCTAGGGCTGATGCTAACCCTAACCCTAACACTATCCTAGGGCTGATGCTAACCCTAACCCTAACCCTAACACTATCCTTGGGCTGATGGTAACCCTAACCCTAACCCTAACACTATCCTAGGGCTGATGCTAAACTTAACCCTAACCCTAACACTATCCTTGGGCTGAATCTAACCGTATCCCTAACACTATCCTAGGCCTGATGCTAACCCTAACCCTTACCCTAACACTATCCTAGGGCTGATGCTAAACCTAACCATAACCCTAACACTATCCTAGGGCTGATGCTAACCCTAACCCTAACCCTAACACTATCCTAGGGGTGATGCTAACCCTAACCCTAACACTATCCTAGGCCTGATGCTAACCCTAACCCTAACACTATCCTAGGGCTGATGCTAACCCTAACCCTAACACTATCCTAGGCCTGATGATAAACCTAACCCTAACCCTAACACTATCCTAGGGCTGATGCTAACCCTAACCCTAACACTATCATAGGCCTGATGCTAACCCTAACCCTAACCCTAACACTATCCTAGGGCTGATGCTAACCCTAACCCTAACCCTAACACTATCCTAGCCCTAATGATAACCCTATCCCTAACCATAACACTCTCCTAGGGTTGATGCTATCCCTAACCCTAACACTATCCTAGGGCTGATGCTAACCCTAACCCTAACCCTAACACTATCCTAGGGCTGATGCTAACCCTAACCCTAACACTATCCTAGGGCTGATGCTAACCCTAACCCTAACCCTAACACTATCCTAGGGCTGATGCTAACCCTAACCCTAACACTATCCTAGGGCTGATGCTAACCCTAACCATAACCCTAACACTATCCTAGGGCTGATGCTAACCCTAACACTAACACTATCCTAGGGCTGATGCTAACCCTAACCCTAACCTTAACATTATCCCAGGGCTGATGCTAACCCTAACCCTAACACTATCCTAGGGCTGATGCTAACCCTAACCCTAACCCTAACACTATCCTAGGGCTGATGCTAACCCTAACCCTAATAATATCCTAGGGCTGATTCTAACACTAACCCTAACCCTAACCCTAATACTATCCTAGGTCTGATGCTAACCCTAACCCTAACCCTAACACTATCCTAGGGCTGATGCTAACCCTAACACTAACACTATCCTAGGGCTGATGCTAACCCTCACCCTACGACTAACACTATCCTAGGGCTGATGCTAACCCTAACCCTAACCCTAACACTATCCTAAGGCTGATGCTAACCCTAACACTAACACTATCCTAAGCCTGGTGCTAACCCTAACTCTAACCCTAACATTATCCTAGGGCTGATGCTAACCCTAACCCTAATAATATCCTAGGGCTGATTCTAACACTAACCCTAACCCTAACACTATCCTAGGGCTGATGCTAACCCTAACCCTAACCCTAACACTATCCTAGGGCTGATGCTAACCCTAACCCTAGCACTATCCTAGGCCTGATGATAACCCTAACCCTAACCCTAACACTATCCTAGGGCTGATGCTAACCCTAACCCTAACACTATCCTAGGCCTGATGCTAACCCTAACCCTAACCCTAACACTATCCTAGGGCTGATGCTAACCGTAACCCTAACACTATCCTAGGCCTGATGCTAACCCTAACCCTAACCCTAACACTATCCTAGGGTTTATGTTAACCCTAACCCTAACACTATCCTAGGGCTGATGCTAACCCTAACCCTAACCCTAACACTATCCTAGGGCTGATTCTAACCCTAACGCTAACCCTAACACTATCCTTGAACTTATGCTAACCCTAACCCTAACCCTAACACTATCCTAGGCCTGATGATAACCCTAACCCTAACCCTAACACTATCCTAGGGTTTATGTTAACCCTAACCCTAACACTATCCTAGGGCTGATGCTTACCCTAACCCTAACCCTAACACTATCCTAGGGCGGATGCTAACCCTAACCCTAACCCTAACACTATCCTAGGGCAGATGCTAACCATAACACTAACACTATCCTAGGGCTGATGCTAACCCTAACCCTAACCCTAACACTATCCTAGGGCTGATGCTAACCCTAACCCTAACTCTAACACTATCTTAGGGCTGAGGCTAACCCTAACCCTAACACTATCCCACGTCTGATGCTAACCCTAACCTTAACCCTAACACTATCCTAGGGCTGATGCTAACCCTAACCCTGACACTATCCTAGGCCTGATGCAAACCCTAACCCTAACCCTAACACTATCCTAGGGCTGATGCTAACCCTAACCCTAACACTATCCTAGGGCTGATGCTAACCCTAACACTAACCCTAACACTATCCTAGGGCTGATGCTAACCCTAACCCTAACACTATCCTAGGCCTGATGCTAACCCTAACCCTAACCCTAACACTATCCTAGGGCTGAAGCTAACCCTAACCCTAACACTATCCTAGGCCTGATGATAACCCTAACCCTAAACCTAACACTATCCTAGGGGTGATGCTAACCCGAACCCTAACCCTAACACTATCCTAGGGCTGATGCTAACCCTAACCCTAACCCTATCATTATCGTAGGGCTGATGGTAACCATAACCCTAACACTATGCTAGGGCTGATGCTAACCGTAAACCTAACCCTAACACTATCCTAGGGTTGATGCTAACCCTAACCCTAACACTATCCTAGGGCTGATGCTAACCCTAACCCTAACCCTAACACTATCCTAGGGCTGATGCTAACCCTAACCCAACCACTATCCTGGGCCTCATGCTAACCCTAACCCTAACCCTGACACTATCCTAGGGCTGATGCTAACCCTAATCCTAACACTATCCTTGGGCTGATGCTAACCCTAACCCTAACCCTAACACTATCCTAGGGCAGATGCTAACATTAACGCTAACGCTAACACTATCCTTGAACTGATGCTAACCCTAACCCTAACCCTAGCACTATCCTAGGCCTGATGATAACCCTAACCCTAACCCTAACACTATCCTAGGGCTGATGCTAACCCTAACCCTAACACTATCCTAGGCCTGATGCTAACCCTAACCCTAACCCTAACACTATCCTAGGGCTGATGCTAACCGTAAACCTAACACTATCCTAGGGCTGATGCTAACCCTAACCCTAACACTATCATAGGCATGATGATAACCCTAACCCTAACCCTAACGCTATCCTAGGGCTGATGCTAACCCTAACCCTAACACGATCCTAGGCCTGATGCTAACCCTAACCCTAACCCTAACACTATCCTAGGGTTTATGTTAACCCTAACCCTAACAGTATCCTAGGGCTGATGCTAACCCTAACCCTAACCCTAACACTATCCTAGGGCTGATTCTAACCCTAACGCTAACCCTAACACTATCCTTGAACTTATGCTAACCCTAACCCTAACCCTAACACTATCCTAGGCCTGATGATAACCCTAACCCTAACCCTAACACTATCCTAGGGTTTATGTTAACCCTAACCCTAACACTATCCTAGGGCTGATGCTTACCCTAACCCTAACCCTAACACTATCCTAGGGCGGATGCTAACCCTAACCCTAACCCTAACACTATCCTAGGGCTGATGCTAACCATAACACTAACACTATCCTAGGGCTGATGCTAACCCTAACCCTAACCCTATCACTATCCTAGGGCTGATGCTAACCCTAACCCTAACTCTAACACTATCTTAGGGCTGAGGCTAACCCTAACCCTAACACTATCCTACGGCTGATGCTAACCCTAACTTTAACCCTAACACTATCCTAGGGCTGATGCTAACCCTAACCCTGACACTATCCTAGGCCTGATGCAAACCCTAACCCTAACCCTAACACTATCCTAGGGCTGATGCTAACCCTAACCCTAACACTATTCTAGGGCTGATGCTAACCCTAACACTAACCCTAACACTATCCTAGGGCTGATGCTAACCCTAACCCTAACACTATCCTAGGGCTGATGCTAACCCTAACCCTAACCCTAACACTATCCTAGGGGTGATGCTAACCCTAACCCTAACCCTAACACTATCCTAGGGCTGATGCTAACCCTAACCCTAACCCTATCACTATCGTACGGCTGATGGTAACCATAACCCTAACACTATGCTAGGGCTGATGCTAACCCTAAACCTAACCCTAACACTATCCTAGGGTTGATGCTAACCCTAACCCTAACACTATCCTAGGGCTGATGCTAACCCTAACCCTATCCCTAACACTATCCTAGGGCTGATGCTAACCCTAACACTAACACTATCCTGGGCCTCATGCTAACCCTAACCCTAACCCTGACACTATCCTAGGGCTGATGCTAACCCTAACCATAACACTATCCTTGGGCTGATGCTAACCCTAACCCTAACCCTAACACTATCCTAGGGCAGATGCTAACCCTAACGCTAACGCTAACACTATCCTTGAACTGATGCTAACCCTAACACTAACCCTAACACTATCCTAGGCCTGATGATAACCCTAACCCTAACCCTAACACTATCCTAGGGTTTATGTTAACCCTAACCCTAACACTATCCTAGGGCTGATGCTAACCCTAACCCTAACCCTAACACTATCCTAGGGATGATGCTAACCCTAACACTAACACTATCCTAGGTCTGATGCTAACCCTAACCCTAACACTATCCTAGGCCTGATGCTAACCCTAACCCTAACCCTAACACTATCCTAGGGCTGATGCTAACCCTAACCCTAACACTATCCTAGGCCTGATGCTAACCCTAACCCTAACCCTAACACTATCCTAGGGCTGATGCTAACCGTAACCCAAACACTATCCTAGGGCTGATGCTAACCCTAACCCTAACACTAACAGTATCCTAGGGCTGATGCTAAGCCTAACCCTAACACTATCATAGGCCTGATGATAACCCTAACCCTAACCCTAACACTATCCTAGGCCTGATGCTAATCCTAACCCTAACCCTAACACTATCCTAGGGTTTATGTTAACCCTAACCCTAACACTATCTTAGGGCTGATGCTAACCCTAACCCTAACCCTAACACTATCCTAGGGCTGATTCTAACCCTAACGCTAACCCTAACACTATCCTTGAACTTATGCTAACCCTAACCCTAACCCTAACACTATCCTAGGCCTGATGATAACCCTAACCCTAACCCTAACACTATCCTAGGGTTTATGTTAACCCTAACCCTAACACTATCCTAGGGCTGATGCTTACCCTAACCCTAACCCTAACACTATCCTAGGGCGGATGCTAACCCTAACCCTAACCCTAACACTATCCTAGGGCTGATGCTAACCCTAACCCTAACTCTAACACTATCTTAGGGCTGAGGCTAACCCTAACCCTAACACTATCCTACGGCTGATGCTAACCCTAACCTTAACCCTAACACTATCCTAGGGCTGATGCTAACCCTAACCCTGACACTATCCTAGGCCTGATGCAAACCCTAACCCTAACCCTAACACTATCCTAGGGCTGATGCTAACCCTAACCCTAACACTATCCTAGGGCTGTTGCTAACCCTAACACTAACCCTAACACTATCCTAGGGCTGATGCTAACCCTAACCCTAACACTATCCTAGGGCTGATGCTAACCCTAACCCTAACCCTAACACTATCCTAGGGGTGATGCTAACCCTAACCCTAACCCTAACACTATCCTAGGGCTGATGCTAACCCTAACCCTAACCCTATCACTATCGTACGGCTGATGGTAACCATAACCCTAACACTATGCTAGGGCTGATGCTAACCCTAAACCTAACCCTAACACTATCCTAGGGTTGATGCTAACCCTAACCCTAACACTATCCTAGGGCTGATGCTAACCCTAACCCTATCCCTAACACTATCCTAGGGCTGATGCTAACCCTAACACTAACACTATCCTGGGCCTCATGCTAACCCTAACCCTAACCCTGACACTATCCTAGGGCTGATGCTAACCCTAACCCTAACACTATCCTTGGGCTGATGCTAACCCTAACCCTAACCCTAACACTATCCTAGGGCAGATGCTAACCCTACCGCTAACGCTAACACTATCCTTGAACTGATGCTAACCCTAACCCTAACCCTAACACTATCCTAGGCCTGATGATAACCCTAACCCTAACCCTAACACTATCCTAGGGTTTATGTTAACCCTAACCCTAACACTATCCTAGGGCTGATGCTAACCCTAACCCTAACCCTAACACTATCCTAGGGATGATGCTAACCCTAACACTAACACTATCCTAGGGCTGATGCTAACCCTAACCCTACCACTATCCTAGGCCTGATGCTAACCCTAACCCTAACCCTAACACTATCCTAGGGCTGATGCTAACCCTAACCCTAACACTATCCTAGGCCTGATGCTAACCCTAACCCTAACCCTAACACTATCCTAGGGCTGATGCTAACCGTAACCCAAACACTATCCTAGGGCTGATGCTAACCCTAACCCTAACACTAACACTATCCTAGGGCTGATGCTAAGCCTAACCCTAACACTATCATAGGCCTGATGATAACCCTAACCCTAACCCTAACACTATCCTAGGCCTGATGCTAACCCTAACCCTAACCCTAACACTATCCTAGGGCTGAGTCTAACCCTAACATTAACCCTAACACTATCCTTGAACTTATGCTAACCCTAACCCTAACCCTATCACTATCCTACACCTGATGATAACCCTAACCCTAACCCTAACTCTATCCTACAGCTGATGCTAACCCTAACCCTAACACTATCCTAGGCCTGATGCTAATCCTAACCCTAACCCAAACACTATCCTAGGGTTTATGTTAACCCTAACCCTAACACTATCTTAGGGCTGATGCTAACCCTAACCCTAACCCTAACACTATCCTAGGGCTGATTCTAACCCTAATGCTAAACCTAACACTATCCTTGAACTTATGCTAACCCTAAACCTAACCCTAACACTATCCTAGGCCTGATGATAACCCTAACCCTGACCCCAACACTATCCTTGGGTTTATGTTAACCCTAACCCTAACACTATCCTAGGGCTGATGCTAACCCTAACCCTAACCCTAACACTATCCTAGGGCGGATGCTAACCCTAACCCTAACCCTAACACTACCCTAGGGCTGATGCTAACCCTAACCCTAACTCTAACACTATCTTAGGGCTGAGGCTAACCCTAACCCTAACACTATCCTACGGCTGATGCTAACACTAACCTTAACCCTAACACTATCCTAGGGCTGATGCTAACCCTAACCCTGACACTATCCTAGGCCTGATGCTAACCCTAACCCTAACCCTAACACTATCCTAGGGCTGATGCTAACCCTAACCCTAACACTATCCTAGGGCTGATGCTAACCCTAACCCTAACCCTAACACTACCCTAGGGCTGATGCTAACCCTAACCCTAACTCTAACACTATCTTAGGGCTGAGGCTAACCCTAACACTAACACTATCCTACGGCTGATGCTAACACTAACCTTAACCCTAACACTATCCTAGGGCTGATGCTAACCCTAACCCTAACACTATCCTAGGGCTGATGCTAACCCTAACCCTAACCCTAACACTATCCTTGGGCTGATGGTAACCCTAACCCTAACCCTAACACTATCCTTGGGCTGATTCTAACCGTATCCCTAACACTATCCTAGGCCTGATGCTAACCCTAACCCTTACCCTAACACTATCCTAGGGCTGATGCTAAACCTAACCATAACCCTAACACTATCCTAGGGCTGATGCTAACCCTAACCCTAACCCTAACACTATCCTAGGGGTGATGCTAACCCTAACCCTAACACTATCCTAGGCCTGATGCTAACCCTAACCCTAACACTATCCTAGGGCTGATGCTAACCCTAACCCTAACCCTCACACTGTCCTAGGCCTGATGCTAACCCTATCCATAACCCTAACACTCTCCTAGGGCTGAGGTTAACTCTAACTCTAACACTATCCTAGTTCTAATGCTAACCCTAACCATAACCCAAACACTATCCTACGTTTGATGCTAACCCTAACCCTAACACTATCCTAGGGCTGATGCTAACCATAACCCTAACCCTAACACTATCCTAGGGCTGATGCTAACCCTAACCCTAACACTATCCTGGGCCTGATGCTAACCCTAACGCTAACCCTGACACTATCCTAGGGGTGATGCTAACCCTAACCCTAACATTATCCTTGGGCTGATGCTAACCCTAACCCTAACCCTAACACTATCCTAGGGCAGATGCTAACCCTAACGGTAACGCTAACACTATCCTTGAACTGATGCTAACCCTAACCCTAACCCTAACACTATCCTAGGCCTGATGATAACCCTAACCCTAACCCTAACACTATCCTAGGGTTTATGTTAACCCTAACCCTAACACTCTCCTAGGGCTGATGCTATCCCTAACACTCACACTATCCTAGGGCTGATGCTAACCCTAACCCTAACACTATCCTAGGCCTGATGCTAACCCTAACCCTAACCCTAACACTATCCTAGGGCGGATGCTAACCCTAACCCTAACCCTAACACTACCCTAGGGCTGATGCTAACCCTAAACCTAACTCTAACACTATCTTAGGGCTGAGGCTAACCCTAACCCTAACACTATCCTACGGCTGATGCTAACCCTAACCTTAACCCTAACACTATCCTAGGGCTGATGCTAACCATAACCATGACACTATCCTAGGCCTGATGCTAACCCAAACCCTAACCCCAACACTGTCCTAGGGCTGATGCTAACCCTAACCCTAACACTATCCTAGGGCTGATGCTAATCCTAACCCTAACCCTAACACTATCCTTGGGCTGATGGTAACCCTAACCCTAACCCTAACACTATCCTAGGCCTGATGCTAACCCTAACCCTTACCCTAACACTATCCTAGGGCTGATGCTAACCCTAACCCTAACCCAAACACTATCCTAGGGTTGATGCTAACCCTAACCCTAACACTATCCTAGGGCTGATGCTAACCCTAACCCTAACTCTAACACTATCCTAGGGCTGATGCTAATCCTAACCCTAACCCTAACACTATCCTTGGGCTGATGGTAACCCTAACCCTAACCCTAACACTATCCTAGGCCTGATGCTAACCCTAACCCTAACCCTAACACTATCCTTGGGCTGATGGTAACCCTAACCCTAACCCTAACACTATCCTAGGCCTGATGCTAACCCTAACCCTAACCCTGACACTATCCTAGGGCTGATGCTAACCCTAACCGTAACACTATCCTTGGGCTGATGCTAACCCTAACCCTAACCCTAACACTATCCTAGGGCAGATGCTAACCCTAACGCTAACGCTAACACTATCCTTGAACTGATGCTAACCCTAACCCTAACCCTAACACTATCCTAGGCCTGGTGATAACCCTAACCCTAACCCTAACACTATCCTAGGGTTTATGTTAACCCTAACCCTAACACTATAATAGGGCTGATGCTAACCCTAACCCTAACCCTAACACTATCCTAGGGCTGATGCTAACCCTAACACTAACACTATCATAGTGCTGATGCTAACCCTAACCCTAACAGTATCCTAGCCCTATTGCTAACCCTAACCCTAACCCTAACACTATCCTAGAGCGGATGCTAACCCTAACCCTAACCCTAACACTACCCTAGGGCTGATGCTAACCCTAACCCTAACTCTAACACTATCTTAGGGCTGAGGCTAACCCTAACCCTAACACTATCCTACAGCTGATGCTAACCCTAACCTTAACCCTCACACTATCCTAGGCCTGATGCTAACCCTATCCATAACCCTAACACTCTCCTAGGGCTGAGGCTAACTCTAACCCTAACACTATCCTAGGGGTGATGCTAACCCTAACCGTAACCCAAACACTATCCTAGGGTTGATGCTAACCCTAACCCTGACACTATCCTAGGGCTGATGCTAACCTAACCCTAACCCTAACACTATCCTAGGGCTGATGCTAACCCTAACCCTAACACTATCCTGGGCCTGATGCTAACCCTAACCCTAACCCTGACACTATCCTAGGGCTGATGCTAACCCTAACCCTAACATTATCCTTGGGCTGATGCTAACCCTAACCCTAACCCTAACACTATCCTAGGGCAGATGCTAACCCTAACGCTAACGCTAACACTATCCTTGAACTGATGCTAACCCTAACCCTAACCCTAACACTATCCTAGGCCTGATGATAACCCTAACCCTAACCCTAACACTATCCTAGGGTTTATGTTAACCCTAACCCTAACACTATCCTAGGGCTGATGCTAACCCTAACCCTAACCCTAACACTATCCTAGGGCTGATGCTAACCATAACACTAACACTATCCTAGGGCTGATGCTAACCCTAACCCTAACACTATCCTAGGCCTGATGCTAACCCTAACCCTAACCCTAACACTATCCTAGGGCTGATGCTAACCCTAACCCTAACACTATCCTAGGCCTGATGCTAACCCTAACCCTAACCCTAACACTATCCTAGGGCTGATGCTAACCGTAACCCTAACACTATCCTAGGGCTGATGCTAACCCTAACCCTAACACTAACACTAACCTAGGGCTGATGCTAAGCCTAACCCTAACACTATCATAGGCCTGATGATAACCCTAACCCTAACCCTAACACTATCCTAGGCCTGATGCTAACCCGAACCCTAACCCTAACACTATCTTAGGGCTGATTCTAACCCTAACGTTAACCCTAACACTATCCTTGAACTTATGCTAACCCTAACCCTAACCCTATCACTATCCTACGCCTGATGATAACCATAACCCTAACCCTAACTCTATCCTAGGGCTGATGCTAACCCTAACCCTAACACTATCCTAGGCCTGATGCTAATCCTAACCCTAACCCTAACACTATCCTAGGGTTTATGTTAACCCTAACCCTAACACTATCTTAGGGCTGATGCTAACCCTAACCCTAACCCTAACACTATCCTAGGGCTGATTCTAACCCTAACGCTAACCCTAACACTATCCTTGAACTTATGCTAACCCTAACCCTAACCCTAACACTATCCTAGGCCTGATGATAACCCTAAGCCTAACCCTAACACTATCCTAGGGTTTATGTTAACCCTAACCCTAACACTATCCTAGGGCTGATGCTTACCCTAACCCTAACCCTAACACTATCCTAGGGCGGATGCTAACCCTAACCCTAACCCTAACACTATCCTAGGGCTGATGCTAACCCTAACCCTAACTCTAACACTATCTTAGGGCTGAGGCTAACCCTAACCCTAACACTATCCTACGGCTGATGCTAACCCTAACCTTAACCCTAACACTATCCTAGGGCTGATGCTAACCCTAACCCTGACACTATCCTAGGCCTGATGCAAACCCTAACCCTAACCCTAACACTATCCTAGGGCTGATGCTAACCCTAACCCTAACACTATGCTAGGGCTGATGCTAACCCTAACACTAACCCTAACACTATCCTAGGGCTGATGCTAACCCTAACCCTAACACTATCCTAGGGCTGATGCTAACCCTAACCCTAACCCTAACACTATCCTAGGGGTGATGCTAACCCTAACCCTAACCCTAACACTATCCTAGGGCTGATGCTAACCCTAACCCTAACCCTATCACTATCGTACGGCTGATGGTAACCATAACCCTAACACTATGCTAGGGCTGATGCTAACCCTAAACCTAACCCTAACACTATCCTAGGGTTGATGCTAACCCTAACCCTAACACTATCCTAGGGCTGATGCTAACCCTAACCCTATCCCTAACACTATCCTAGGGCTGATGCTAACCCTAACACTAACACTATCCTGGGCCTCATGCTAACCCTAACCCTAACCCTGACACTATCCTAGGGCTGATGCTAACCCTAACCCTAACACTATCCTTGGGCTGATGCTAACACCTAACCCTAACCCTAACACTATCCTAGGGCAGATGCTAACCCTAACGCTAACGCTAACACTATCCTTGAACTGATGCTAACCCTAACCCTAACCCTAACACTATCCTAGGCCTGATGATAACCCTAACACTAACCCTAACACTATCCTAGGGTTTATGTTAACCCTAACCCTAACACTATCCTAGGGCTGATGCTAACCCTAACCCTAACCCTAACACTATCCTAGGGCTGATGCTAATCCTAACCCTAACCCTAACACTATCCTTGGGCTGATGGTAACCCTAACCCTAACCCTAACACTATCCTAGGCCTGATGCTAACCCTAACCCTAACCCCCTAACACTATCCTTGGGCTGATGGTAACCCTAACCCTAACCCCTAACACTATCCTAGGCCTGATGCTAACCCTAACCCTAACCCTGACACTATCCTAGGGCTGATGCTAACCCTAACCGTAACACTATCCTTGGGCTGATGCTAACCCTAACCCTAACCCTAACACTATCCTAGGGCAGATGCTAACCCTAACGCTAACGCTAACACTATCCTTGAACTGATGCTAACCCTAACCCTAACCCTAACACAATCCTAGGCCTGGTGATAACCCTAACCCTAACCCTAACACTATCCTAGGGTTTATGTTAACCCTAACCCTAACACTATAATAGGGCTGATGCTAACCCTAACCCTAACCCTAACACTATCCTAGGGCTGATGCTAACCCTAACACTAACACTATCATAGTGCTGATGCTAACCCTAACCCTAACAGTATCCTAGCCCTATTGCTAACCCTAACCCTAACCCTAACACTATCCTAGAGCGGATGCTAACCCTAACCCTAACCCTAACACTACCCTAGGGCTGATGCTAACCCTAACCCTAACTCTAACACTATCTTAGGGCTGAGGCTAACCCTAACCCTAACACTATCCTACGGCTGATGCTAACCCTAACCTTAACCCTCACACTATCCTAGGCCTGATGCTAACCCTATCCATAACCCTAACACTCTCCTAGGGCTGAGGCTAACTCTAACCCTAACACTATCCTAGGGGTGATGCTAACCCTAACCGTAACCCAAACACTATCCTAGGGTTGATGCTAACCCTAACCCTGACACTATCCTAGGGCTGATGCTAACCTAACCCTAACCCTAACACTATCCTAGGGCTGATGCTAACCCTAACCCTAACACTATCCTGGGCCTGATGCTAACCCTAACCCTAACCCTGACACTATCCTAGGGCTGATGCTAACCCTAACCCTAACATTATCCTTGGGCTGATGCTAACCCTAACCCTAACCCTAACACTATCCTAGGGCAGATGCTAACCATAACGCTAACGCTAACACTATCCTTGAACTGATGCTAACCCTAACCCTAACCCTAACACTATCCTAGGCCTGATGATAACCCTAACCCTAACCCTAACACTATCCTAGGCCTGATGATAACCCTAAGCCTAACCCTAACACTATCCTAGGGTTTATGTTAACCCTAACCCTAACACTATCCTAGGGCTGATGCTTACCCTAACCCTAACCCTAACACTATCCTAGGGCGGATGCTAACCCTAACCCTAACCCTAACACTATCCTAGGGCTGATGCTAACCCTAACCCTAACTCTAACACTATCTTAGGGCTGAGGCTAACCCTAACCCTAACACTATCCTACGGCTGATGCTAACCCTAACCTTAACCCTAACACTATCCTAGGGCTGATGCTAACCCTAACCCTGACACTATCCTAGGCCTGATGCAAACCCTAACCCTAACCCTAACACTATCCTAGGGCTGATGCTAACCCTAACCCTAACACTATCCTAGGGCTGATGCTAACCCTAACACTAACCCTAACACTATCCTAGGGCTGATGCTAACCCTAACCCTAACACTATCCTAGGGCTGATGCTAACCCTAACCCTAACCCTAACACTATCCTAGGGGTGATGCTAACCCTAACCCTAACCCTAACACTATCCTAGGGCTGATGCTAACCCTAACCCTAACCCTATCACTATCGTACGGCTGATGGTAACCATAACCCTAACACTATGCTAGGGCTGATGCTAACCCTAAACCTAACCCTAACACTATCCTAGGGTTGATGCTAACCCTAACCCTAACACTATCCTAGGGCTGATGCTAACCCTAACCCTATCCCTAACACTATCCTAGGGCTGATGCTAACCCTAACACTAACACTATCCTGGGCCTCATGCTAACCCTAACCCTAACCCTGACACTATCCTAGGGCTGATGCTAACCCTAACCCTAACACTATCCTTGGGCTGATGCTAACCCTAACCCTAACCCTAACACTATCCTAGGGCAGATGCTAACCCTAACGCTAACGCTAACACTATCCTTGAACTGATGCTAACCCTAACCCTAACCCTAACACTATCCTAGGCCTGATGATAACCCTAACACTAACCCTAACACTATCCTAGGGTTTATGTTAACCCTAACCCTAACACTATCCTAGGGCTGATGCTAACCCTAACCCTAACCCTAACACTATCCTAGGGATGATGCTAACCCTAACACTAACACTATCCTAGGGCTGATGCTAACCCTAACCCTAACACTATCCTAGGCCTGATGCTAACCCTAACCCTAACCCTAACACTATCCTAGGGCTGATGCTAACGCTAACCCTAACACTATCCTATGCCTGATGCTAACCCTAACCCTAACCCTAACACTATCCTAGGGCTGATGCTAACCGTAACCCAAACACTATCCTAGGGCTGATGCTAACCCTAACCCTAACACTAACACTATCCTAGGGCTGATGCTAAGCCTAACCCTAACACTATCATAGGCCTGATGATAACCCTAACCCTAACCCTAACACTATCCTAGGCCTGATGCTAACCCTAACCCTAACCCTAACACTATCCTAGGGCTGAGTCTAACCCTAACGTTAACCCTAACATTATCCTTGAACTTATGCTAACCCTAACCCTAACCCTATCACTATCCTACGCCTGATGATAACCCTAACCCTAACCCTAACTCTATCCTACGGCTGATGCTAACCCTAACCCTAACACTATCCTAGGCCTGATGCTAATCCTAACCCTAACCCTAACACTATCCTAGGGTTTATGTTAACCCTAACCCTAACACTATCTTAGGGCTGATGCTAACCCTAACCCTAACCCTAACACTATCCTAGGGCTGATTCTAACCCTAACGCTAACCCTAACACTATCCTTGAACTTATGCTAACCCTAACCCTAACCCTAACACTATCCTAGGCCTGATGATAACCCTAACCCTAACCCTAACACTATCCTAGGGTTTATGTTAACCCTAACCCTAACACTATCCTAGGGCTGATGCTAACCCTAACCCTAACCCTAACACTATCCTAGGGCGGATGCTAACCCGAACCCTAACCCTAACACTATCCTAGGGCTGATGCTAACCATAACACTAACACTATCCTAGGGCTGATGCTAACCCTAACCCTAACCCTAACACTATCCTAGGGCTGATGCTAACCCTAACCCTAACTCTAACACTATCTTAAGGCTGAGGCTAACCCTAACCCTAACACTATCCTACGGCTGATGCTAACCCTAACCTTAACCCTAACACTATCCTAGGGCTGATGCTAACCCTAACCCTGACACTATCCTAGGCCTGATGCAAACCCTAACCCTAACCCTAACACTATCCTAGGGCTGATGCTAACCCTAACCCTAACACTATCCTAGGGCTGATGCTAACCCTAACACTAACCCTAACACTATCCTAGGGCTGATGCTAACCCTAACCGTAACACTATCCTAGGGCTGATGCTAACCCTAACCCTAACCCTAACACTATCCTAGGGGTGATGCTAACCCTAACCCTAACCCTAACACTATCCTAGGGCTGATGCTAACCCTAACCCTAACCCTATCACTATCGTACGGCTGATGGTAACCATAACCCTAACACTATGCTAGGGCTGATGCTAACCCTAAACCTAACCCTAACACTATCCTAGGGTTGATGCTAACCCTAACCCTAACACTATCCTAGGGCTGATGCTAACCCTAACCCTATCCCTAACACTATCCTAGGGCTGATGCTAACCCTAACACTAACACTATCCTGGGCCTCATGCTAACCCTAACCCTAACCCTGACACTATCCTAGGGCTGATGCTAACCCTAACCCTAACACTATCCTTGGGCTGATGCTAACCCTAACCCTAACCCTAACACTATCCTAGGGCAGATGCTAACCCTACCGCTAACGCTAACACTATCCTTGAACTGATGCTAACCCTAACCCTAACCCTAACACTATCCTAGGCCTGATGATAACCCTAACCCTAACCCTAACACTATCCTAGGGTTTATGTTAACCCTAACCCTAACACTATCCTAGGGCTGATGCTAACCCTAACCCTAACCCTAACACTATCCTAGGGATGATTCTAACCCTAACACTAACACTATCCTAGGGCTGATGCTAACCCTAACCCTAACACTATCCTAGGCCTGATGCTAACCCTAACCCTAACCCTAACACTATCCTAGGGCTGATGCTAACCCTAACCCTAACACTATCCTAGGCCTGATGCTAACCCTAACCCTAACCCTAACACTATCCTAGGGCTGATGCTAACCGTAACCCAAACACTATCCTAGGGCTGATGCTAACCCTAACCCTAACACTAACACTATCCTAGGGCTGATGCTAAGCCTAACCCTAACACTATCATAGGCCTGATGATAACCCTAACCCTAACCCTAACACTATCCTAGGCCTGATGCTAACCCTAACCCTAACCCTAACACTATCCTAGGGCTGAGTCTAACCCTAACGTTAACCCTAACACTATCCTTGAACTTATGCTAACCCTAACCCTAACCCTATCACTATCCTACACCTGATGATAACCCTAACCCTAACCCTAACTCTATCCTACAGCTGATGCTAACCCTAACCCTAACACTATCCTAGGCCTGATGCTAATCCTAACCCTAACCCAAACACTATCCTAGGGTTTATGTTAACCCTAACCCTAACACTATCTTAGGGCTGATGCTAACCCTAACCCTAACCCTAACACTATCCTAGGGCTGATTCTAACCCTAATGCTAAACCTAACACTATCCTTGAACTTATGCTAACCCTAACCCTAACCCTAACACTATCCTAGGCCTGATGATAACCCTAACCCTGACCCCAACACTATCCTTGGGTTTATGTTAACCCTAACCCTAACACTATCCTAGGGCTGATGCTAACCCTAACCCTAACCCTAACACTATCCTAGGGCGGATGCTAACCCTAACCCTAACCCTAACACTACCCTAGGGCTGATGCTAACCCTAACCCTAACTCTAACACTATCTTAGGGCTGAGGCTAACCCTAACCCTAACACTATCCTACGGCTGATGCTAACACTAACCTTAACCCTAACACTATCCTAGGGCTGATGCTAACCCTAACCCTGACACTATCCTAGGCCTGATGCTAACCCTAACCCTAACCCTAACACTATCCTAGGGCTGATGCTAACCCTAACCCTAACACTATCCTAGGGCTGATGCTAACCCTAACCCTAACCCTAACACTACCCTAGGGCTGATGCTAACCCTAACCCTAACTCTAACACTATCTTAGGGCTGAGGCTAACCCTAACACTAACACTATCCTACGGCTGATGCTAACACTAACCTTAACCCTAACACTATCCTAGGGCTGATGCTAACCCTAACCCTGACACTATCCTAGGCCTGATGCTAACCCTAACCCTAACCCTAACACTATCCTAGGGCTGATGCTAACCCTAACCCTAACACTATCCTAGGGCTGATGCTAACCCTAACCCTAACCCTAACACTATCCTTGGGCTGATGGTAACCCTAACCCTAACCCTAACACTATCCTTGGGCTGATTCTAACCGTATCCCTAACACTATCCTAGGCCTGATGCTAACCCTAACCCTTACCCTAACACTATCCTAGGGCTGATGCTAAACCTAACCATAACCCTAACACTATCCTAGGGCTGATGCTAACCCTAACGCTAACCCTAACACTATCCTAGGGGTGATGCTAACCCTAACCCTAACACTATCCTAGGCCTGATGCTAACCCTAACCCTAACACTATCCTAGGGCTGATGCTAACCCTAACCCTAACCCTCACACTGTCCTAGGCCTGATGCTAACCCTATCCATAACCCTAACACTCTCCTAGGGCTGAGGTTAACTCTAACTCTAACACTATCCTAGGGCTAATGCTAACCCTAACCATAACCCAAACACTATCCTACGTTTGATGCTAACCCTAACCCTAACACTATCCTAGGGCTGATGCTAACCATAACCCTAACCCTAACACTATCCTAGGGCTGATGCTAACCCTAACCCTAACACTATCCTGGGCCTGATGCTAACCCTAACGCTAACCCTGACACTATCCTAGGGGTGATGCTAACCCTAACCCTAACATTATCCTTGGGCTGATGCTAACCCTAACCCTAACCCTAACACTATCCTAGGGCAGATGCTAACCCTAACGGTAACGCTAACACTATCCTTGAACTGATGCTAACCCTAACCCTAACCCTAACACTATCCTAGGCCTGATGATAACCCTAACCCTAACCCTAACACTATCCTAGGGTTTATGTTAACCCTAACCCTAACACTCTCCTAGGGCTGATGCTATCCCTAACACTCACACTATCCTAGGGCTGATGCTAACCCTAACACTAACACTATCCTAGGCCTGATGCTAACCCTAACCCTAACCCTAACACTATCCTAGGGCGGATGCTAACCCTAACCCTAACCTTAACACTACCCTAGGGCTGATGCTAACCGTAACCCTAACACTAACACTATCCTAGGCCTGATGCTAATCCTAACCCTAACCCTAACACTATCCTAGGGTTTATGTTAACCCTAACCCTAACACTATCTTAGGGCTGATGCTAACCCTAACCCTAACCCTAACACTATCCTAGGGCTGATTCTAACCCTAATGCTAAACCTAACACTATCCTTGAACTTATGCTAACCCTAACCCTAACCCTAACACTATCCTAGGCCTGATGATAACCCTAACCCTGACCCCAACACTATCCTTGGGTTTATGTTAACCCTAACCCTAACACTATCCTATGGCTGATGCTAACCCTAACCCTAACCCTAACACTATCCTAGGGCGGATGCTAACCCTAACCCTAACCCTAACACTACCCTAGGGCTGATGCTAACCCTAACCCTAACTCTAACACTATCTTAGGGCTGAGGCTAACCCTAACCCTAACACTATCCTACGGCTGATGCTAACACTAACCTTAACCCTAACACTATCCTAGGGCTGATGCTAACCCTAACCCTGACACTATCCTAGGCCTGATGCTAACCCTAACCCTAACACTAACACTATCCTAGGGCTGATGCTAACCCTAACCCTAACACTATCCTAGGGCTGATGCTAACCCTAACCCTAACCCTAACACTATCCTTGGGCTGATGGTAACCCTAACCCTAACCCTAACACTATCCTAGGGCTGATGCTAAACTTAACCCTAACCCTAACACTATCCTTGGGCTGATTCTAACCGTATCCCTAACACTATCCTAGGCCTGATGCTAACCCTAACCCTTACACTAACACTATCCTAGGGCTGATGCTAAACCTAACCATAACCCTAACACTATCCTAGGGCTGATGCTAACCCTAACCCTAACCCTAACACTATCCTAGGGGTGATGCTAACCCTAACCCTAACACTATCCTAGGCCTGATGCTAACCCTAACCCTAACACTATCCTAGGGCTGATGCTAACCCTAACCCTAACCCTCACACTATCCTAGGCCTGATGCTAACCCTATCCATAACCCTAACACTCTCCTAGGGCTGAGGTTAACTCTAACTCTAACACTATCCTAGGGCTAATGCTAACCCTAACCATAACCCAAACACTATCCTACGTTTGATGCTAACCCTAACCCTAACACTATCCTAGGGCTGATGCTAACCCTAACCCTAACCCTAACACTATCCTAGGGCTGATGCTAACCCTAACCCTAACACTATCCTGGGCCTGATGCTAACCCTAACGCTAACCCTGACACTATCCTAGGGCTGATGCTAACCCTAACCCTAACATTATCCTTGGGCTGATGCTAACCCTAACCCTAACCCTAACACTATCCTAGGGCAGATGCTAACCCTAACGCTAACGCTAACACTATCCTTGAACTGATGCTAACCCTAACCCTAACCCTAACACTATCCTAGGCCTGATGATAACCCTAACCCTAACCCTAACACTATCCTAGGGTTTATGTTAACCCTAACCCTAACACTATCCTAGGGCTGATGGTAACCCTAACACTCACACTATCCTAGGGCTGATGCTAACCCTAACCCTAACACTATCCTAGGCCTGATGCTAACCCTAACCCTAACCCTAACACTATCCTAGGGCGGATGCTAACCCTAACCCTAACCCTAACACTACCCTAGGGCTGATGCTAACCCTAACCCTAACTCTAACACTATCTTAGGGCTGAGGCTAACCCTAACCCTAACACTATCCTACGGCTGATGCTAACCCTAACCTTAACCCTAACACTATCCTAGGGCTGATGCTAACCCTAACCATGACACTATCCTAGGCCTGATGCTAACCCAAACCCTAACCCTAACACTGTCCTAGGGCTGATGCTAACCCTAACCCTAACACTATCCTAGGGCTGATGCTAATCCTAACCCTAACCCTAACACTATCCTTGGGCTGATGGTAACCCTAACCCTAACCCTAACACTATCCTAGGGCTGATGCTAAACTTAACCCTAACCCTAACACTATCCTTGGGCTGATTCTAACCGTAACCCTAACACTATCCTAGGCCTGATGCTAACCCTAACCCTTACAATAACACTATCCTAGGGCTGATGCTAACCCTAACCCTAACCCAAACACTATCCTAGGGTTGATGCTAACCCTAACCCTAACACTATCCTAGGGCTGATGCTAACCCTAACCCTAACCCTAACACTATCCTAGGGCTGATGCTAACCCTAACCCTAACACTATCCTGGGCCTGATGCTAACCCTAACCCTAACCCTGACACTATCCTAGGGCTGATGCTAACCCTAACCGTAACACTATCCTTGGGCTGATGCTAACCCTAACCCTAACCCTAACACTATCCTAGGGCAGATGCTAACCCTAACGCTAACGCTAACACTATCCTTGAACTGATGCTAACCCTAACCCTAACCCTAACACTATCCTAGGCCTGGTGATAACCCTAACCCTAACCATAACACTATCCTAGGGTTTATGTTAACCCTAACCCTAACACTATCCTAGGGCTGATGCTAACCCTAACCCTAACCCTAACACTATCCTAGGGCTGATGCTAACCCTAACACTAACACTATCCTAGGGCTGATGCTAACCCTAACCCTAACAGTATCCTAGCCCTATTGCTAACCCTAACCCTAACCCTAACACTATCCTAGGGCGGATGCTAACCCTAACCCTAACCCTAACACTACCCTAGGGCTGATGCTAACCCTAACCCTAACTCTAACACTATCTTAGGGCTGAGGCTAACCCTAACCCTAACACTATCCTACGGCTGATGCTAACCCTAACCTTAACCCTCACACTATCCTAGGCCTGATGCTAACCCTATCCATAACCCTAACACTCTCCTAGGGCTGAGGCTAACTCTAACCCTAACACTATCCTAGGGGTGATGCTAACCCTAACCGTAACCCAAACACTATCCTAGGGTTGATGCTAACCCTAACCCTGACACTATCCTAGGGCTGATGCTAACCTAACCCTAACCCTAACACTATCCTAGGGCTGATGCTAACCCTAACCCTAACACTATCCTGGGCCTGATGCTAACCCTAACCCTAACCCTGACACTATCCTAGGGCTGATGCTAACCCTAACCCTAACATTATCCTTGGGCTGATGCTAACCCTAACCCTAACCCTAACACTATCCTAGGGCAGATGCTAACCCTAACGCTAACGCTAACACTATCCTTGAACTGATGCTAACCCTAACCCTAACCCTAACACTATCCTAGGCCTGATGCTAACCCTATCCATAACCCTAACACTCTCCTAGGGCTGAGGCTAACTCTAACCCTAACACTATCCTAGGGGTGATGCTAACCCTAACCGTAACCCAAACACTATCCTAGGGTTGATGCTAACCCTAACCCTGACACTATCCTAGGGCTGATGCTAACCTAACCCTAACCCTAACACTATCCTAGGGCTGATGCTAACCCTAACCCTAACACTATCCTGGGCCTGATGCTAACCCTAACCCTAACCCTGACACTATCCTAGGGCTGATGCTAACCCTAACCCTAACATTATCCTTGGGCTGATGCTAACCCTAACCCTAACCCTAACACTATCCTAGGGCAGATGCTAACCCTAACGCTAACGCTAACACTATCCTTGAACTGATGCTAACCCTAACCCTAACCCTAACACTATCATAGGCCTGATGATAACCCTAACCCTAACCCTAACACTATCCTAGGGTTTATGTTAACCCTAACCCTAACACTGTCCTAGGGCTGATGCTAACCCTAACCCTAACCCTAACACTATCCTAGGGCTGATGCTAACCATAACACTAACACTATCCTAGGGCTGATGCTAACCCTAACCCTATCACTATCCTAGGCCTGATGCTAACCCTAACCCTAACCCTAACACTATCCTAGGGCTGATGCTAACCCTAACCCTAACACTATCCTAGGCCTGATGCTAACCCTAACCCTAACCCTAACACTATCCTAGGGCTGATGCTAACCGTAACCCTAACACTATCCTAGGGCTGATGCTAACCCTAACCCTAACACTAACACTATCCTAGGGCTGATGCTAAGCCTAACCCTAACACTATCATAGGCCTGATGATAACCCTAACCCTAACCCTAACACTATCCTAGGCCTGATGCTAACCCTAACCCTAACCGTAACACTATCCTAGGGCTGATTCTAACCCTAACGTTAACCCTAACACTATCCTTGAACTTATGCTAACCCTAACCCTAACCCTATCACTATCCTACGCCTGATGATAACCCTAACGCTAAAACTAACTCTATCCTAGGGCTGATGCTAACCCTAACCCTAACACTATCCTAGGCCTGATGCTAACCCTAACCCTAACCCTAACACTATCCTAGGGTTTATGTTAACCCTAACCCTAACACTATCTTAGGGCTGATGCTAACCCTAACCCTAACCCTAACACTATCCTAGGGCTGATTCTAACCCTAATGCTAAACCTAACACTATCCTTGAACTTATGCTAACCCTAACCCTAAACCCAACACTATCCTAGGCCTGATGATAACCCTAACCCTGACCCCAACACTATCCTAGGGTTTATGTTAACCCTAACCCTAACACTATCCTAGGGCTGATGCTAACCCTAACCCTAACCCTAACACTATCCTAGGGCGGATGATAACCCTAACCCTAACCCTAACACTACCCTAGGGCTGATGCTAACCCTAACCCTAACTCTAACACTATCTTAGGGCTGAGGCTAACCCTAACCCTAACAATATCAGACGGCTGATGCTAACCCTAACCTTAACCCTAACACTATCCTAGGGCTGATGCTAACCCTAACCCTGACACTATCCTAGGCCTGATGCTAACCCTAACCCTAACCCTAAAACTATCCTAGGGCTGATGCTAACCCTAACCCTAACACTATCCTAGGGCTGATGCTAACCCTAACCCTAACCCTAACAGTATCCTTGTTCTGATGGTAAACCTAACCCTAACCCTAACACTATCCTAGGGCTTATGCTAAACTTAACCCTAACCCTAACACTATCCTTGGGCTGATTCTAACCGTATCCCTAACACTATCCTAGGCCTGATGCTAACCCTAACCCTTACCCTAACACTATCCTAGGGCTGATGCTAAACCTAACCATAACCCTAACACTATCCTAGGGCTGATGCTAACCCTAACCCTAACCCTAACACTATCCTAGGGGTGATGCTAACCCTAACCCTAACACTATCCTAGGCCTGATGCTAACCCTAACCCTAACACTATCCTAGGGCTGATGCTAACCCTAACCCTAACCCTCACACTATCCTAGGCCTGATGCTAACCCTATCCATAACCCTAACACTCTCCTAGGGCTGAGGCTAACTCTAACCCTAACACTATCCTAGGGCTGATGCTAACCCTAACCCTAACCCAAACACTATCCTAGGTTTGATGCTAACCCTAACACTAACACTATCCTAGGGCTGATGCTAACCCTAACCCTAACCCTAACACTATCCTAGGGCTGATGCTAACCCTAACCCTAACACTATCCTGGGCCTGATGCTAACCCTAACGCTAACCCTGACACTATCCTAGGGCTGATGCTAACCCTAACGCTAACATTATCCTTGGGCTGATGCTAACCCTAACCCTAACCCTAACACTATCCTAGGGCAGATGCTAACCCTAACGCTAACGCTAACACTATCCTTGAACTGATGCTAACCCTAACCCTAACCCTAACACTATCCTAGGCCTGATGATAACCCTAACCCTAACCCTAACACTATCCTACGGTTTATGTTAACCCTAACCCTAACACTATCCTAGGGCTGATGCTAACCCTAACACTCACACTATCCTAGGGCTGATGCTAACCCTAACCCTAACACTATCCTAGGCCTGATGCTAACCCTAACCCTAACCCTAACACTATCCTAGGGCGGATGCTAACCCTAACCCTAACCCTAACACTACCCTAGGGCTGATGCTAACCCTAACCCTAACTCTAACACTATCTTAGGGCTGACGCTAACCCTAACCCTAACACTATCCTACGGCTTATGCTAACCCTAACTTTAACCCTAACACTATCCTAGGGCTGATGCTAACCCTAACCCTGACACTATCCTAGGCCTGATGCTAACCCAAACCCTAACCCTAACACTATCCTAGGGCTGATGCTAACCCTAACCCTAACACTATCCTAGGGCTGATGCTAATCCTAACCCTAACCCTAACACTATCCTTGGGCTGATGGTAACCCTAACCCTAACCCTAACACTATCCTAGGGCTGATGCTAAACTTAACCCTAACCCTAACACTCTCCTTGGGCTGATTCTAACCGTAACCCTAACACTATCCTAGGCCTGATGCTAACCCTAACCCTTACCCTAACACTATCCTAGGGCTGATGCTAACCCTAACCCTAACCCTGACACTATCCTAGGGCTGATGCTAACCCTAACCCTAATACTATCCTTGGGCTGATGCTAACCCTAACCCTAACCCTAACACTATCCTAGGGCAGATGCTAACCCTAACGCTAACGCTAACACTATCCTTGAACTGATGCTAACCCTAACCATAACCCTAACACTATCCTAGGCCTGGTGATAACCCTAACCCTAACCCTAACACTATCCTAGGGTTTATGTTAACCCTAACCCTAACACTATCCTAGGGCTGATGCTAACCCTAACCCTAACCCTAACACTATCCTAGGGCTGATGCTAACCCTAACACTAACACTATCCTAGGGCTGATGCTAACCCTAACCCTAACACTATCCTAGGCCTGATGCTAACCCTAACCCTAACCCTAACACTATCCTAGGGCGGATGCTAACCCTAACCCTAACCATAACACTACCCTAGGGCTGATGCTAACCGTAACCCTAACTCTAACACTATCTTAGGGCTGAGGCTAACCCTAACCCTAACACTATCCTACGGCTGATGCTAACCCTAACCTTAACCCTAACACTATCCTAGGGCTGATGCTAACCCCAACCCTGACACTATCCTAGGCCTGATGCTAACCCTAACCCTAACCCTAACACTATCCTAGGGCTGATGCTAACCCTAACCCTAACACTATCCTAGGGCTGATGCTAACCCTAACCCTAACACTATCCTTGGGCTGATGGTAACCCTAACCCTAACCCTAACACTATCCTAGGGCTGATGCTAAACTTAACCCAAACCCTAACACTATCCTTGGGCTGTTTCTAACCGTAACCCTAACACTATCCTAGGCCTGATGCTAACCCTAACCCTTACCCTAACACTATCCTAGGGCTGATGCTAAACCTAACCATAACCCTAACACAATCCTAGGGCTGATGCTAACCCTAACCCTAACCCTAACACTATCCTAGGGGTGATGCTAACCCTAACCCTAACACTATCCTAGGCCTGATGCTAACCCTAACCCTAACACTATCCTAGGGCTGATGTTAACCCTAACCCTAACACTCACACTATCCTAGGCCTGAAGCTAACCCTATCCATAACCCTAATACTCTCTTAGGGCTGAGGCTAACTCTAACCCTAACACTATCCTAGGGGTGATGCTAACCCTAACCCTAACCCAAACACTATCCTAGGGTTGATGCTAACCCTAACCCTAACACTATCCTAGGACTGATGCTAACCCTAACCCTAACCCTAACACTATCCTTGGGAAGATGCTAACCGTAACCCTAACACTATCCTGGGCCTGATGCTAACCCTAACCCTAACCCTGACACTATCCTAGGGCTGATGCTAAGCCTAACCCTAACACTATCATAGGCCTGATGATAACCCTAACCCTAACCCTAACACTATCCTAGGCCTGATGCTAACCCTAACCCTAACCCTAACACTATCCTAGGGCTGATGCTAACCCTAACCCTAACCCTAACACTATCCTAGGGCTGATTCTAACCCTAACGTTAACCCTAACACTATCCTTGAACTTATGCTAACCCTAACCCTAACCCTATCACTACCCTAGGCCTGATGATAACCCTAACCCTAACCCTAACACTATCCTAGGGCTGATTCTAACCCTAACGTTAACCCTAACACTATCCTTGAACTTATGCTAACCCTAACCCTAACCCTATCACTATCCTAGGCCTGATGATAGCCCTAACACTAACCCTAACACTATCCTAGGGCTGATGCTAACCCTAACCCTAACACTATCCTAGGCCTGATGCTAACCCTAACCCTAACCCTAACACTATCCTAGGGTTTATGTTAACCCTAACCCTAACACTATCTTAGGGCTGATGCTAACCCTAACCCTAACCCTAACACTATCCTAGGGCTGATTCTAACCCTAACGCTAAACCTAACGCTATCCTTGAACTTATGCTAACACTAACCCTAACCCTAACACTATCCCAGGCCTGATGATAACCCTAACCCTGACCCCAACGCTATCCTAGGGTTTATGTTAACCCTAACCCTAACACTATCCTAGGGCTGATGCTAACCCTAACCCTAACCCTAACACTATCCTAGGGCGGATGCTAACCCTAACCCTAACCCTAACACTACCCTAGGGCTGATGCTAACCCTAACCCTGACACTATCCTACGGCTGATGCTAACCCTAACCCTAACCCTAACACTATCCTACGGCTGATGCTAACCCTAACCTTAACCCTAACACTATCCTAGGGCTGATGCTAACCCTAACCCTGACACTATCCTAGGCCTGATGCTAACCCTAACCCTAACCCTAACACTATCCTAGGGCTGATGCTAACCCTAACCCTAACACTATCCTAGGGCTGATGCTAACCCTAACCCTAACCCTAACACTATCCTTGGGGTGATGGTAACCCTAACCCTAACCCTAACACTATCCTAGGGCTGATGCTAAACTTAACCCTAAACCTAACACTATCCTTGGTGTGATTCTAACCGTAACCCTAACACTATCCTAGGCCTGATGCTAACCCTAACCCTTACCCTAACACTATCCTAGGGCTGATGCTAAACCTAACCATAACCCTAACACTATCCTAGGGCTGATGCTAACCCTAACCCTAACCCTAACACTATCCTAGGGGTGATGCTAACCCTAACCCTAACACTATCCTAGGCCTGATGCTAACCCTAACCCTAACACTATCCTAGGGCTGATGCTAACCCTAACCCTAACCCTCACACAATCCTAGGCCTGATGCTAACCCTATCCATAACCCTAACACTCTCCTAGGGCTGAGGCTAACTCTAACCCTAACACTATCCTAGGGCTGATGCTAACCCTAACCCTAACCCAAACACTATCCTAGGGTTAATGCTAACCCTAACCCTAACACTATCCTAGGGCTGATGCTAACCCTAACCCTAACCCTAACACTATCCTAGGGCTGATGCTAACCCTAACCCTAACACTATCCTGGGCCTGATGCTAACCCTAACCCTAACCCTGACACTATCCTAGGGCTGATGCTAACCCTAACCCTAACACTATCCTTGGGCTGATGCTAACCCTAACCCTAACCCTAACACTATCCTAGGGCAGATGCTAACCCTAACGCTAACGCTAACACTATCCTTGAACTGATGCTAACCCTAACCCTAACCCTAACACTATCCTAGGGCTGATGCTACCCTAACCCTAACACTATCCTAGGCCTGATGCTAACCCTAACCCTAACCCTAACACTATCCTAGGGCTGATGCTAACCCTAACCCTAACCCTAACACTATCCTAGGGCTGATGCTAACCCTAACCCTAACACTATCCTAGGCCTGATGCTAACCCTAACCCTAACCCTAACACTATCCTAGGGCTGATGCTAACCCTAACCCTAACACTATCCTAGGCCTGATGCTAACCCTAACCCTAACCCTAACACTATCCTAGGGCTGATGCTAACCCTAACCATAACACTATCCTAGGGCTGATGCTAACCCTAACCCTAACCCTAACACTATCCTAGGGCTGATGCTAAGCCTAACCCTAACACTATCATAGGCCTGATGATAACCCTAACCCTAACCCTAACACTATCCTAGGCCTGATGCTAACCATAACCCTAACCCTAACACTATCCTAGGGCTGATGCTAACCCTAACCCTAACCCTAACACTATCCTAGGGCTGATTCTAACCCTAACGTTAACCCTAACACTATCCTTGAACTTATGCTAACCCTAACCCTAACCCTAACACTATCCTAGGCCTGATGATAACTCTAACCCTAACCCTAACCCTATCCTAGGGTTTATGTTAACCTTAACCATAACACTATCCTAGGGCTGATGCTAACCCTAACCCTAACACTAACACTATCCTAGGGCGGATGCTAACACTAATCCTAACACTAACAGTATCCTAGGGCTCATGCTAACCATAACACTAACACTATCCTAGGGCTGATGCTAACCCTAACCCTAACCCTAACACTATCCTAGGGCTGATGCTAACCCTAACCCTAACTCTAACACTATCTTAGGGCTGAGGCTAACCCTAACCCTAACACTATCCTACGGCTGATTCTAACCCTAACCTTAACCCTAAAACTATCCTAGGGCTGATGCTAACCCTAACCCTGACACTATCCTAGGCCTGATGCTAACCCTAACCCTAACCCTAACACTATCCTAGGGCTGATGCTAACCCTAACCCTAACACTATCCTAGGGCTGATGCTAACCCTAACCCTAACCCTAACACTATCCTAGGGCTGATGCTAACCCTAACCCTAACACTATCCTAGGCCTGATGAGAACCCTAACCCTAACCCTAACACTATCGTAGGGCTGATGCTAACCCTAACCCTAACACTATCCTAGGCCTGATGAGAACCCTAACCCTAACCCTAACACTATCCTAGGGCTGATGCTAACACTAACCTTAACACTATCCTAGGCCTGATGCTACCCCTAACCCTAACCCTAACACTATCCTAGGGCTGATGCTAACCCTAACCCTAACACTATCCTAGGACTTATGCTACCCCTAACCCTAACCCTAACACTATCCTTGGGAAGATGCTAACCGTAACCCTAACACTATCCTGGGCCTGATGCTAACCCTAACCCTAACCCTGACACTATCCTAGGGCTGATGCTAAGCCTAACCCTAACACTATCATAGGCCTGATGATAACCCTAACCCTAACCCTAACACTATCCTAGGCCTGATGCTAACCCTAACCCTAACCCTAACACTATCCTAGGGCTGATGCTAACCCTAACCCTAACCCTAACACTATCCTAGGGCTGATTCTAACCCTAACGTTAACCCTAACACTATCCTTGAACTTATGCTAACCCTAACCCTAACCCTATCACTATCCTAGGCCTGATGATAACCCTAACCCTAACCCTAACACTATCCTAGGGCTGATTCTAACCCTAACGTTAACCCTAACACTATCCTTGAACTTATGCTAACCCTAACCCTAACCCTATCACTATCCTAGGCCTGATGATAACCCTAACACTAACCCTAACACTATCCTAGGGCTGATGCTAACCCTAACCCTAACACTATCCTAGGCCTGATGCTAACCCTAACCCTAACCCTAACACTATCCTAGGGTTTATGTTAACCCTAACCCTAACACTATCTTAGGGCTGATGCTAACCCTAACCCTAACCCTAACACTATCCTAGGGCTGATTCTAACCCTAACGCTAAACCTAACGCTATCCTTGAACTTATGCTAACACTAACCCTAACCCTAACACTATCCTAGGCCTGATGATAACCCTAACCCTGACCCCAACACTATCCTAGGGTTTATGTTAACCCTAACCCTAACACTATCCTAGGGCTGATGCTAACCCTAACCCTAACCCTAACACTACCCTAGGGCTGATGCTAACCCTAACCCTGACACTATCCTACGGCTGATGCTAACCCTAACCCTAACCCTAACACTATCCTAGGGCGGATGGTAACCCTAACCCTAACTCTAACACTATCTTAGGGCTGAGGCTAACCCTAACCCTAACACTATCCTACGGCTGATGCTAACCCTAACCTTAACCCTAACACTATCCTAGGGCTGATGCTAACCCTAACCCTGACACTATCCTAGGCCTGATGCTAACCCTAACCCTAACCCTAACACTATCCTAGGGCTGATGCTAACCCTAACCCTAACACTATCCTAGGGCTGATGCTAACCCTAACCCTAACCCTAACACTATCCTTGGGGTGATGGTAACCCTAACCCTAACCCTAACACTATCCTAGGGCTGATGCTAAACTTAACCCTAACCCTAACACTATCCTTGGTGTGATTCTAACCGTAACCCTAACACTATCCTAGTCCTGATGCTAACCCTAACCCTTACCCTAACACTATCCTAGGGCTGATGCTAAACCTAACCATAACCCTAACACTATCCTAGGGCTGATGCTAACCCTAACCCTAACCCTAACACTATCCTAGGGGTGATGCTAACCCTAACCCTAACACTATCCTAGGCCTGATGCTAACCCTAACCCTAACACTATCCTAGGGCTGATGCTAACCCTAACCCTAACCCTCACACAATCCTAGGCCTGATGCTAACCCTATCCATAAACCTAACACTCTCCTAGGGCTGAGGCTAACTCTAACCCTAACACTATCCTAGGGCTGATGCTAACCCTAACCCTAACCCAAACACTATCCTAGGGTTAATGCTAACCCTAACCCTAACACTATCCTAGGGCTGATGCTAACCCTAACCCTAACCCTAACACTATCCTAGGGCTGATGCTAACCCTAACCCTAACACTATCCTGGGCCTGATGCTAACCCTAACCCTAACCCTGACACTATCCTAGGGCTGATGCTAACCCTAACCCTAACACTATCCTTGGGCTGATGCTAACCCTAACCCTAACCCTAACACTATCCTAGGGCAGATGCTAACCCTAACGCTAACGCTAACACTATCCTTGAACTGATGCTAACCCTAACCCTAACCCTAACACTATCCTAGGGCTGATGCTAACCCTAACCCTAACACTATCCTAGGCCTTATGCTAACGCTAACCCTAACCCTAACACTATCCTAGGGCTGATGCTAACCCTAACCCTAACCCTAACACTATCCTAGGGCTGATGCTAACCCTAACCCTAACACTATCCTAGGCCTGATGCTAACCCTAACCCTAACCCTAACACTATCCTAGGGCTGATGCTAACCCTAACCCTAACACTATCCTAGGCCTGATGCTAACCCTAACCCTAACCCTAACACTATCCTAGGGCTGATGCTAAGCCTAACCCTAACACTATCATAGGCCTGATGATAACCCTAACCCTAACCCTAACACTATCCTAGGCCTGATGCTAACCATAACCCTAACCCTAACACTATCCTAGGGCTGATGCTAACCCTAACCCTAACCCTAACACTATCCTAGGGCTGATTCTAACCCTAACGTTAACCCTAACACTATCCTTGAACTTATGCTAACCCTAACCCTAACCCTAACACTATCCTAGGCCTGATGATAACCCTAACCCTAACCCTAACACTATCCTAGGGTTTATGTTAACCTTAACCATAACACTATCCTAGGGCTGATGCTAACCCTAACCCTAACCCTAACACTATCCTAGGGCGGATGCTAACACTAACCCTAACACTAACAGTATCCTAGGGCTCATGCTAACCATAACACTAACACTATCCTAGGGCTGATGCTAACCCTAACCCTAACCCTAACACTATCCTAGGGCTGATGCTAACCCTAACCCTAACTCTAACACTATCTTAGGGCTGAGGCTAACCCTAACCCTAACACTATCCTACGGCTGATTCTAACCCTAACCTTAACCCTAAAACTATCCTAGGGCTGATGCTAACCCTAACCCTGACACTATCCTAGGCCTGATGAGAACCCTAACCCTAACCCTAACACTATCCTAGGGCTGATGCTAACACTAACCTTAACACTATCCTAGGCCTGATGCTACCCCTAACCCTAACCCTAACACTATCCTAGGGCTGATGCTAACCCTAACCCTAACACTATCCTAGGACTGATGCTACCCCTAACCCTAACCCTAACACTATCCTTGGGAAGATGCTAACCGTAACCCTAACACTATCCTGGGCCTGATGCTAACCCTAACCCTAACCCTGACACTATCCTAGGGCTGATGCTAAGCCTAACCCTAACACTATCATAGGCCTGATGCTAACCCTAACCCTAACCCTAACACTATCCTAGGCCTGATGCTAACCCTAACCCTAACCCTAACACTATCCTAGGGCTGATGCTAACCCTAACCCTAACCCTAACACTATGCTAGGGCTGATTCTAACCCTAACGTTAACCCTAACACTATCCTTGAATTTATGCTAACCCTAACCCTAACCCTATCACTATCCTAGGCCTGATGATAACCCTAACCCTAACCCTAACACTATCCTAGGGCTGATTCTAACCCTAACGTTAACCCTAACACTATCCTTGAACTTATGCTAACCCTAACCCTAACCCTATCACTATCCTAGGCCTGATGATAACCCTAACACTAACCCTAACACTATCCTAGGGCTGATGCTAACCCTAACCCTAACACTATCCTAGGCCTGATGCTAACCCTAACCCTAACCCTAACACTATCCTAGGGTTTATGTTAACCCTAACCCTAACACTATCTTAGGGCTGATGCTAACCCTAACCCTAACCCTAACACTATCCTAGGGCTGATTCTAAACCTAACGCTAAACCTAACGCTATCCTTGAAGTTATGCTAACACTAACCCTAACCCTAACACTATCCTAGGCCTGATGATAACCCTAACCCTGACCCCAACACTATCCTAGGGTTTATGTTAACCCTAACCGTAACACTATCCTAGGGCTGATGCTAACCCTAACCCTAACCCTAACACTATCCTAGGGCGGATGCTAACCCTAACCCTAACCCTAACACTACCCTTGGGCTGATGCTAACCCTAACCCTGACACTATCCTACGGCTGATGCTAACCCTAACCCTAACCCTAACACTATCCTAGGGCGGATGCTAACCCTAACCCTAACTCTAACACTATCTTAGGGCTGAGGCTAACCCTAACCCTAACACTATCCTACGGCTGATGCTAACCCTAACCTTAACCCTAACACTATCCTAGGGCTGATGCTAACCCTAACCCTGACACTATCCTAGGCCTGATGCTAACCCTAACCCTAACCCTAACACTATCCTAGGGCTGATGCTAACCCTAACCCTAACACTATCCTAGGGCTGATGCTAACCCTAACCCTAACCCTAACACTATCCTTGGGGTGATGGTAACCCTAACCCTAACCCTAACACTATCCTAGGGCTGATGCTAAACTTAACCCTAACCCTAACACTATCCTTGGTGTGATTCTAACCGTAACCCTAACACTATCCTAGGCCTGATGCTAACCCTAACCCTTACCCTAACACTATCCTAGGGCTGATGCTAAACCTAACCATAACCATAACACTATCCTAGGGCTGATGCTAACCCTAAACCTAACCCTAACACTATCCTAGGGGTGATGCTAACCCTAACCCTAACACTATCCTAGGCCTGATGCTAACCCTAACCCTAACACTATCCTAGGGCTGATGCTAACCCTAACCCTAACCCTCACACAATCCTAGGCCTGATGCTAACCCTATCCATAACCCTAACACTCTCCTAGGGCTGAGGCTAACTCTAACCCTAACACTATCCTAGGGCTGATGCTAACCCTAACCCTAACCCAAACACTATCCTAGGGTTAATGCTAACCCTAACCCTAACACTATCCTAGGGCTGATGCTAACCCTAACCCTAACCCTAACACTATCCTAGGGCTGATGCTAACCCTAACCCTAACACTATCCTGGGCCTGATGCTAACCCTAACCCTAACCCTGACACTATCCTAGGGCTGATGCTAACCCTAACCCTAACACTATCCTTGGGCTGATGCTAACCCTAACCCTAACCCTAACACTATCCTAGGGCAGATGCTAACCCTAACGCTAACGCTAACACTATCCTTGAACTGATGCTAACCCTAACCCTAACCCTAACACTATCCTAGGCCTGATGCTAACCCTAACCCTAACCCTAACACTATCCTACGGCTGATGCTAACCCTAACCATAACACTATCCTAGGGCTGATGCTAACCCTAACCCTAACCCTAACACTATCCTAGGGCTGATGCTAAGCCTAACCCTAACACTATCATAGGCCTGATGATAACCCTAACCCTAACCCTAACACTATCCTAGGCCTGATGCTAACCATAACCCTAACCCTAACACTATTCTAGGGCTGATGCTAACCCTAACCCTAACCCTAACACTATCCTAGGGCTGATTCTAACCCTAACGTTAACCCTAACACTATCCTTGAACTTATGCTAACCCTAACCATAACCCTAACACTATCCTAGGCCTGATGATAACCCTAACCCTAACCCTAACACTATCCTAGGGTTTATGTTAACCTTAACCATAACACTATCCTAGGGCTGATGCTAACCCTAACCCTAACCCTAACACTATCCTAGGGCAGATGCTAACACTAACCCTAACACTAACAGTATCCTAGGGCTCATGCTAACCATAACACTAACACTATCCTAGGGCTGATGCTAACCCTAACCCTAACCCTAACACTATCCTAGGGCTGATGCTAACCCTAACCCTAACACTATCCTAGGCCTGATGAGAACCCTAACCCTAACCCTAACACTCTCCTAGGGCTGATGCTAACCCTAACCCTAACCCTAACACTATCCTAGGGCGGATGCTAACCCTAACCCTAACCTTAACACTATCCTAGGGCTGATGCTAACCATAACACTAACACTATCCTAGGGCTGATGCTAACCCTAAACCTAACCCTAACACTATCCTAGGGCTGATGCTAACCCTAACCCTAACACTATCCTAGGGCTGATGCTAACCCTAACCCTAACCCTAACACTATCCTAGGGCTGATGCTAAGCCTAACCCTAACACTATCATAGGCCTGATGATAACCCTAACCCTAACCCTAACACTATCCTAGGCCTGATGCTAACCCTAACCCTAACCCTAACACTATCCTAGGGCTGATGCTAACCCTAACCCTAACCCTAACACTATCCTAGGGCTGATGCTAACCATAACCCTAACACTATCCTAGGCCTGATGATAACCCTAACCATAACCCTAACACTATCCTAGGGCTGATGCTAACCCTAACCCTAACACTATCCTTGGGCTGATGCTAACCCTAACCCTAACCCTAACACTATCCTGGGGCTGATGCTAACCCTAACCCTAACAATATCCTAGGGCTGATGCTAACCCTAACCCTAACCCTAACATTATGCCAGGGCTGATGCTTACCCTAACCCTAACACTATCCTAGGGCTGATGCTAACCCTAACAATAACCCTAACATCATCCTAGGGCTGATGCTAACCCTAACCCTAACCCTAACACTATCCTAGGGCTGATGCTAACCCTAACACTAACACTATCCGAGGGCTGATGCTAACCCTCACCCTACCCCTAACACTATCCTAGGGCTGATGCTAACCCTAACCCTAACGCTAACACTATCCTAGGGCTGAGGCTAACCCTAACCCTAACACTCTCCTAAGGCTGATGGTAACCCTAACACTAACACTATCCTAAGCCTGGTGCTAACCCTAACTCTAACCCTAACAGTATCCTAGGGCTGATGCTAACCCTAACTCTAATAATATCCTAGGGCTGATGCTAACACTAACCCTAACCCTAACACGATCCTAGGGCTGATGCTAACCCTAACCCTAACCCTAACACTATCCTAGGGCTGATGCTAACCCTCACCCTAACACTATCCTAGGCCTGATGATAAACCTAACCCTAACCCTAACACTATCCTAGGGCTGATGCTCACCCTAACCCTAACACTATCATAGGCCTGATGCTAACCCTAACCCTAACCCTAACACTATCCTAGGGCTGATGCTAACCCTAACCCTAACCCTAACATTATCCTAGGCCTGATGATAACCCTATCCCTAACCATAACACTCTCCTAGGGTTGATGCTAACCCTAACCCTAACACTATCCTAGGGCTGATGCTAACCCTAACCCTAACCCTAACACTATCCTAGGGCTGATGCTAACCCTAACGCTAACCCTAACACTATCCTTGAACTGATGCTAACCCTAACCCTAACCCTAACACTATCCTAGGCCTGATGATAACCCTAACCCTAACCCTAACACTATCCTAGGGTTGATGCTAACCCTAACGCTAACCCTAACACTATCCTTGAACTGATGCTAACCCTAAACCTAACCCTAACACTATCCTAGGCCTGATGATAACCCTAACCCTAACCCTAACACTATCCTAGGGTTTATGTTAACCCTAACCCTAACACTATCCTAGGGCTGATGCTAACCTTAACCCTAAACCTAACACTATCCTAGGGCGGAGGCTAACCCTAACGCTAACCCCAACACTATCCTAGGGCTCATGATAACCCTAACCCTAACTCTAACACTATCTTAGGGCTGAGGCTAACCCTAACCCTAACACTATCCTACGGCTGATGCTAACCCTAACCCTAACCCTAACACTATCGTAGGGCTGATGCTAACCCTAACCCTAACACTATCCTAGGGCTGATGCTAACCCTAACCCTAACCCTAACACTATCCTAGGGCTGATGCTAACCCTAACCCTAACACTATCCTAGGGCTGATGCTAACCCTAACCCTAACACTATCCTAGGGCTGATGCTAACCCTAACCCTAACCCTAACATTATCCCAGGGCTGATGCTAACCCTAACCCTAACACTATCCTAGGGCTGATGCTAACCCTAACCCTAAACCTAACACTATGCTAGGGCTGATGCTAACCCTAACACTAACCCTAACACCATCCTAGAGCTGATGCTAACCCTAACCCTAACCCTAATACTATCCTAGGGCTGATGCTAACTCTAACCCTAACCCTAACACTATCCTAGGGCTGATGCTAACCCTAACACTAACACTATCCTAGGGCTGATGCTAACCCTCACCCTACCCCTAACACTATTCTAGGGCTGATGCTAACCCTAACCCTAACTCTAACACTATCCTAGGGCTGAGGCTAACCCTAACCCTAACACTGTCCTACGGCTGATGCTAACCCTAACCCTGACCCTAACACTATCCTAAGCCTGATGGTAACCCTAACACTAACACTATCCTAAGCCTGGTGCTAACCCTAACTCTAACCCTAACAGTATCCTAGGGCTGATGCTAACCCTAACCCTAATAATATCCTAGGGCTGATGCTAACACTAACCCTAACCCTAACACTATCCTAGGGCTGATGCTAACCCGAACCCTAACCCTAACACTATCCTAGGGCTGATGTTAACCCTAACCCTAACACTATCCTAGGCCTGATGAGAACCCTAACCCTAACCCTAACACTATCCTAGGGCTGATGCTAACCCTAACCCTAACACTATCCTAGGCCTGATGCTAACCCTAACCCTAACCCTAACACTATCCTAGGGCTGATGCTAACCCTAACCCTAACACTATCCTAGGGCTGATGCTAACCCTAAACCTAACACTATCCTAGGCCTGAGGAGAACCCTAACGCTAACCCTAACACTATCCTAGGGCTGATGCTAACCCTAACACTAACACTATCCTAGGCCTGATGATAACCCTAACCCTAACCCTAACACTATCCTAGGGCTGATGCTAACCCTAACCCTAACACTATCCTAGGGCTGATGCTAACCCTAACCCTAACCCTAACATTATCCCAGGGCTGATGCTAACCCTAATCCTAACACTATCCTAGGACTGATGCTAACCCTAACCCTAAACCTAACACTATGCTAGGGCTGATGCTAACCCTAACACTAACCCTAACAGTATCCTAGAGCTGATGCTAACCCTAACCCTTACCCTAATACTATCCTAGGGGTGATGCTAACTCTAACCCTAACCCTAGCACTATCCTAGGGCTGATGCTAACCCTAACACTAACACTATCCTAGGGCTGATGCTAACCCTCACCCTACCCCTAACACTATTCTAGGGCTGATGCTAACCCTAACCCTAACGCTAACACTATCCAAGGGCTGAGGCTAACCCTAACCCTAACACTATCCTACGGCTGATGCTAACCCTAACCCTAACCCTAACACTATCCTAAGCCTGATGGTAACCCTAACACTAACACTATCCTAAGCCTGGTGCTAACCCTAACTCTAACCCTAACAGTATCCTAGGGCTGATGCTAACCCTAACCCTAATAATATCCTAGGGCTGATGCTAACACTAACCCTAACCCTAACACTATCCTAGGGCTGATGCTAACCCGAACCCTAACCCTAACACTATCCTAGGGCTGATGTTAACCCTAACCCTAACACTATCCTAGGCCTGATGAGAACCCTAACCCTAACCCTAACACTATCCTAGGGCTGATGCTAACCCTAACCCTAACACTATCCTAGGCCTGATGCTAACCCTAACCCTAACCCTAACACTATCCTAGGGCTGATGCTAACCCTAACCCTAACACTATCCTACGGCTGATGCTAACCCTAACCCTAAACCTAACACTATCCTAGGGCTGATGCTAAGCCTAACCCTAACACTATCATAGGCCTGATGATAACCCTAACCCTAACCCTAACACTATCCTAGGCCTGATGCTAACCCTAACCCTAACCCTAACACTATCCTAGGGCTGATGCTAACCCTAACCCTAACCCTAACACTATCCTAGGGCTGATGCTAACCCTAACCCTAACTCTAACACTATCTTAGGGCTGAGGCTAACAATAACCCTAACACTATCCTACGGCTGATGCTAACCCTAACCTTAACCCTAAAACTATCCTAGGGCTGATGCTAACCCTAACCCTGACACTATCCTAGGCCTGATGAGAACCCTAACCCTAACCCTAACACTATCCTAGGGCTGATGCTAACCCTAACCCTAACCCTAACACTATCCTAGGGCTGATGCTAACCCTAACCCTAACCCTAACACTATCCTAGGGCTGATGCTAACCCTAACCCTAACACTATCCTAGGCCTGATGAGAACCCTAACCCTAACCCTAACACTATCCTAGGGCTGATGCTAACCCTAAACCTAACACTATCCTAGGCCTGATGAGAACCCTAACCCTAACCCTAACACTATCCTAGGGCTGATGCTAACCCTAACACTAACACTATCCTAGGCCTGATGCTAACCCTAACCCTAACCCTAACACTATCCTAGGGCTGATGCTAACCCTAACCCTAACACTATCCTAGGGCTGATGCTAACCCTAACCCTAACCCTAACACTATCCTAGGGCGGATGCTAACCCTAACCCTAACCCTAACACTATCCTAGGGCTGATGCTAACCATAACACTAACACTATCCTAGGGCTGATGCTAACCCTAAACCTAACCCTAACACTATCCTAGGGCTGATGCTAACCCTAACCCTAACACTATCCTAGGGCTGATGCTAACCCTAACCCTAACCCTAACACTATCCTAGGGCTGATGCTAAGCCTAACCCTAACAATATCATAGGGCTGATGATAACCCTAACCCTAACCCTAACACTATCCTAGGCCTGATGCTAACCCTAACCCTAACCCTAACACTATCGTAGGGCTGATGCTAACCCTAACCCTAACCCTAACACTATCCTAGGGCTGATTCTAACCCTAACGTTAAACCTAACACTATCCTTGAACTTATGCTAACCCTAACCCTAACCCTAACATTATCCTAGGCCTGATGATAACCCTAACCCTAACACTAACACTATCCTAGGGTTTATGTTAACCTTAACCCTAACACTATCCTAGGGCTGATGCTAACCCTAACCCTAACCCTAACACTATCCTAGGGCTGATGCTAACCATAACACTAACACTATCCTACGGCTGATGCTACCCCTAACCTTAACCCTAAAACTATCCTAGGGCTGATGCTAACCCTAACCCTGACACTATCCTAGGCCTGATGCTAACCCTAACCCTAACCCTAACACTATCCTAAGGCTGATGCTAACCCTAACCCGAACACTATCCTAGGGCTGATGCTAACCCTAACCCTAACCCTCACACTATCCTAGGCCTGATGCTAACCCTATCCATAACCCTAACACTCTCCTAGGGCTGAGGCTAACTCTAACCCTAACACTATCCTAGGGCTGATGCTAACCCTAACCCTAACCCAAACACTATCCTAGGTTTGATGCTAACCCTAACACTAACACTATCCTAGGGCTGATGCTAACCCTAACCCTAACCCTAACACTATCCTAGGGCTGATGCTAACCCTAACCCTAACACTATCCTGGGCCTGATGCTAACCCTAACCCTAACCCTAACACTATCCTAGGGCTGATTCTAACCCTAACGTTAACCCTAACACTATCCTTGAACTTATGCTAACCATAACCCTAACCCTAACACTATCCTAGGCCTGATGATAACCCTAATCCTAACCCTAACACTATCCTAGGGTTTATGTTAACCTTAACCCTAACACTATCCTAGGGCTGATGCTAACCCTAACCCTAACCCTAACACTATCCTAGGGCGGATGCTAACCCTAACCCTAACACCAACACTATCCTAGGGCTGATGCTAACCATAACACTAACACTATCCTAGGGCTGATGCTAACCCTAACCCTAACCCTAACACTATCCTAGGGCTGATGCTAACCCTAACCCTAACTCTAACACTATCTTAGGGCTGAGGCTAACCCTAACCCTAACACTATCCTACGGCTGATGCTAACCCTAACCTTAACCCTAAAACTATCCTAGGGCTGATGCTAACCCTAACCCTGACACTATACTAGGCCTGATGCTAACCCTAACCCTAACCCTAACACTATCCTATGGCTGATGCTAACCCTAACCCTAACACTATCCTAGGGCTGATGCTAACCCTAACCCTAACCCTAACACTATCCTAGGGCTGATGCTAACCCTAACCCTAACCCTAACACTATCCTAGGGCTGATGCTAACCCTAACCCTAACACTATCCTAGGCCTGATGAGAACCCTAACCCTAACCCTAACACTATCCTAGGGCTGATGCTAACCCTAAACCTAACACTATCCTAGGCCTGATGAGAACCCTAACCCTAACCCTAACACTATCCTAGGGCTCATGCTAACCCTAACGCTAACACTATCCTAGGCCTGATGCTAACCCTAACCCTAACCCTAACACTATCCTAGGGCTGATGCTAACCCTAACCCTAACACTATCCTAGGGCTGATGCTAACCCTAACCCTAACCCTAACACTATCCTAGGGCGGATGCTAACCCTTACCCTAACCCTAACACTATCCTAGGGCTGATGCTAACCATAACACTAACACTATCCTAGGGCTGATGCTAACCCTAAACCTAACACTATCCTAGGCCTGATGAGAACCCTAACCCTAACCCTAACACTATCCTAGGGCTGATGCTAACCCTAACACTAACACTATCCTAGGCCTGATGCTAACCCTAACCCTAACCCTAACACTATCCTAGGGCTGATGCTAACCCTAACCCTAACACTATCCTAGGCCTGATACTAACCCTAACCCTAAACCTAACACTATCGTAGGGCTGATGCTAACCCTAACCCTAACCCTAACACTATCCTAGGGCTGATTCTAACCCTAACGTTAAACCTAACACTATCCTTGAACTTATGCTAACCCTAACCCTAACCCTAACATTATCCTAGGCCTGATGATAACCCTAACCCTAACCCTAACACTATCCTAGGGTTTATGTTAACCTTAACCCTAACACTATCCTAGGGCTGATGCTAACCCTAACCCTAACCCTAACACTATCCTTGGGCGGATGCTAACCCTAACCCTAACCCTAACACTATCCTAGGGCTGATGCTAACCATAACACTAACACTATCCTACGGCTGATGCTAACCCTAACCTTAACCCTAAAACTATCCTAGGGCTGATGCTAACCCTAACCCTGACACTATCCTAGGCCTGATGCTAACCCTAACCCTAACCCTAACACTATCATAAGGCTGATGCTAACCCTAACCCGAACACTATCCTAGGGCTGAAGCTAACCCTAACCCTAACCCTAACACTATCCTAGGGCTGATGCTAACCCTAACCCTAACACTATCCTAGGCCTGATGATAACCCTAACCCTAACCCTAACACTATCCTAGGGCTGATGCTAACCCTAACCCTAACACTATCATAGGGCTGATGCAAACCCTAACCCTAACCCTAACACTATCCTAGGGCTGATGCTAAACTTAACCCTAACCCTATCACTATCCTTGGGCTGATTCTACCGTAACCCTAACACTATCCTAGGCCTGATGCTAACCCTAACCCTTACCCTAACACTATCCTAGGGCTGAGGCTAAACCTAACCATAACCCTAACACTATCCTAGGGCTGATGCTAACCCTAACCCTAACCCTCAAACTATCCTAGGGCTGATGCTAACCCTAACCCGAACTCTATCTTAGGCCTGATGCTAACCCTAACCCTAACACTATCCTAGGGCTGATGCTAACCCTAACCCTAACCCTCACACTATCCTAGGCCTGATGCTAACCCTATCCCTAACCCTAACACTCTCCTAGGACTGAGGCTAACTCTAACCCTAACACTATCCTAGGGCTGATGCTAACCCTAACCCTAACCCTAACACTATCCTAGGCTGATGATAACCCTAACCCTAACCCTAACACTATCCTAGGGTTTAAGTTAACCCTAACCCTAACACTATCCTAGGGCTGATGCTAACCCTAACCCTAACCCTAACACTATCCTAGGGCTGATTCTAACCCTAACGCTAACACTAACACTATCCTTGAACTTATGCTAACCCTAACCCTAACCCTAACACTATCCTAGGCCTGATGATAACCCTAACCCTAACCCTAACACTATCCTAGGGTTTATGTTAACCCTAACCCTAACACTATCCTAATGCTGATGCTTACCCTAACCCTAACCCTAACACTATCCTAGGGCGGATGCTAACCCTAACCCTAACCCTAACATTATCCTAGGGCTGATGCTAACCATAACACTAACACTATCCTAGGGCTGATGCTAACCCTAACCCTAACCCTAACACTATCCTAGGGCTGATGCTTACCCTAACCCTAACTCTAACACTATCTTAGGGCTGAGGCTAACCCTAACCCTAACACTATCCTACGGCTGATGCTAACCCTAACCTTAACCCTAACACTATCCTAGGGCTGATGCTAACCCTAACCCAGACACTATCCTAGGCCTGATGCTAACCTTAACCCTAACCCTAACACTATCCTAGGGCTGATGCTAACCCTAACCCTAACACTATCCTAGGGCTGATGCTAACCCTAACACTAACCCTAACACTATCCTAGGGCTGATGCTAACCCTAACCCTAACACTATCCTAGGCCTGATGATAACCCTAACGCTAACCCTAACACTATCCTAGGGCTGATGCTAACCCTAACCCTAACACTATCCTAGGGCTGATGGTAACCCTAACCCTAACACTATCCTAGGGCTGATGCTAACACTAACCCTAACCCAAACACTATCCTAGGGTTGATGCTAACCCTAACCCTAACACCATCCTAGGGCTGATGCTACCCCTAACCCTAACCCTAACACTATCCTAGGGCTGATGCTAACCCTAACCCTAACACTATCCTGGGCCTGATGCTAACCCTAACCCTAACCCTAACACTATCCTAGGGTGATGCTAAACCTAACCCTAACCCTAACACTATCCTAGGGCAGATGCTAACCCTAACGCTAACCCTAACACTATCCTTTAACTGATGATAACCCTAACCCTAACCCTAACACTATCCTAGGCCTGATGCTAACCCTAACCCTAACCCTAACACTATCCTAGGGCTGATGCTAACCCTAACCCTAACACTATCCTAGGGCTGATGCTAACCCTAACCCTAACCCTAACACTATCCTAGGGCTGATGCTAACCCTAACCCTAACACTATCCTAGGGCTGATGCTAACCCTAACACTAACCCTAACACTATCCTAGGGTTAATGCTAACCCTAACGCTAACGCTAACACTATCCTTGAACTGATGCTAACCCTAACCCTAACCCTAACACTATCCTAGGCCTGATGATAACCCTAACCCTAACCCTAACAATATCCTAGAGTTTATGTTAACCCTAACGCTAACACTATCCTAGGGCTGATGCTAACCCTAACGCTAACCCTAACACTATCCTTGAACTGATGCTAACCCTAACCCTAACCCTATCACTATCCTAGGCCTGATGATAACCCTAACCCTAACCCTAACACTATCCTAGGGTTTATGTTAACGCTAACCCTAACACTATCCTAGGGCTGATGCTAACCTTAACCCTAAACCTAACACTATCCTAGGGCGGATGCTAACCCTAACCCTAACCCTAACACTCTCCTAGGGCTCATGCTAACCCTAACCATAACTCTAACACTATCTTAGGGCCGAGGCTAACCCTAACCCTAACACTATCCTAGGGCTGATGCTAACCCTAACCCTAACCCTAACACTATCCTAGGGCTGATGCTAACCCTAACCCTAACACTATCCTAGGGCTGATGCTAACCCTAACCCTAACCCTAACATTATCCCAGGGCTGATGCTAACCCTAACCCTAACACTATCCTAGGGCTGATGCTAACACTAACCCTAAAAATAACACTATCCTAGGGCTGATGCTAACCCTAACACTAACCCTAACACTATCCTAGAGCTGATGCTAACCCTAACCCTAACCCTAATACTATCCTAGGGCTGATGCTCACCCTAACCCTAACCCTAACACTATCCTAGGGCTGATGCTAACCCTAACACTAACACTATCCTAGGGCTGATGCTAACCCTCACCCTACCACTAACACTATCCTAGGGCTGATGCTAACCCTAACCCTAACGCTAACACTAACCAATTGCTGAGGCTAACCCTAACCCTAACACTATCCTACGGCTGATGCTAACCCTAACCCTCACCCTAACACTATCCTAAGCCTGATGGTAACCCTAACACTAACACTATCCTAAGCCTGGTGCTAACCCTAACTCTAACCCTAACAGTATCCTAGGGCTGATGCTAACCCTAACCCTAATAATATCCTAGGGCTGATGCTAACACTAACCCTAACCCTAACACTATCCTAGGGCTGATGCTAACCCGAACCCTAACCCTAACACTATCCTAGGGCTGATGCTAACCCTAACCCTAACACTATCCTAGGCCTGTTGAGAACCCTAACCCTAACCCTAACACTATCCTAGGGCTGATGCTAACCCTAACCCTAACACTATCCTAGGCCTGATTCTAACCCTAACCCTAACCCTAACACTATCCTAGGGCTGATGCTAACCCTAACCCTAACACTATCCTAGGGCTGATGCTAACCCTAACCCTAACCCTAACACTATCCTAGGGCTGATGCTAAGCCTAACCCTAACACTATCATAGGCCTGATGATAACCCTAACCCTATCCCTAACACTATCCTAGGCCTGATGCTAACCCTAACCCTAACCCTAACACTATCCTAGGGCTGATGCTAACCCTAACCCTAACCCTAACACTATCCTAGGGCTGATTCTAACCCTAACGTTAACCCTAACACTATCCTTGAACTTATGCTAACCCTAACCCTAACCCTAACACTATCCTAGGCCTGATGCTAACCCTAACCCTAACCCTAACACTATCGTAGGGTTTATGTTAACCTTAACCCTAACACTATCCTAGGGCTGATGCTAACCCTAACCCTAACCCTAACACTATCCTAGGGCGGATGCTAACCCTAACCGTAACCCTAACACTATCCTAGGGCTGATGCTAACCATAACACTAACACTATCCTAGGGCTGATGCTAACCCTAACCCTAACCCTAACACTATCCTAGGGCTGATGATAACCCTAACCCTAACTCTAACTCTATCTTAGGGCTGAGGCTAACCCTAACCCTAACACTATCCTACGGCTGATGCTAACCCTAACCTTAACCCTAAAACTATCCTAGGGCTGATGCTAACCCTAACCCTGACACTATCCTAGGCCTGATGCTAACCCTAACCCTAACCCTAACACTATCCTAGGGCTGATGCTAACCCTAACCCTAACACTATCCTAGGGCTGATGCTAACCCTAACCCTAACCCTAACACTATCCTAGGGCTGATGCTAACCCTAACCCTAACGCTAACACTATCCTAGGGCTGATGCTAACCCTAACCCTAACACTATCCTAGGCCTGATGAGAACCCTAACCCTAACCCTAACACTATCCTAGGGCTGATGCTAACCCTAACACTAACACTATCCTAGGCCTGATGAGAACCATAACGCTAACCCTAACACTATCCTAGGCCTGATGATAACCCTAACCCTAACCCTAACACTATCCTAGGGTTTAAGTTAACCCTAACCCTAACACTATCCTAGGGCTGATGCTAACCCTAACCCTAACCCTAACATTATCCTAGGGCTGATTCTAACCCTAACGCTAACCCTAACACTATCCTAGGGCTGATGCTAACCATAACACTAACACTATCCTAGGGCTGATGCTAACCCTAACCCTAACCCTAACACTATACTAGGCCTGATGATAACCCTAACCCTAACCCTAACACTATCCTAGGATTTATGTTAACCCTAACCCTAACACTATCCTAAGGCTGATGCTTACCCTAACCCTAAACCTAACACTATCCTAGGGCGGATGCTAACCCTAACCCTAACCCTAACACTATCCTAGGGCTGATGCTAACCATAACACTAACACTATCCTAGGGCTGATGCTAACCCTAACCCTAACCCTAACACTATCCTAGGGCTGATGCTAACCCTAACCCTAACTCTAACACTATCTTAGGGCTGAGGCTAACCCTAACCCTAACACTATCCTACGGCTGATGCTAACCCTAACCTTAACCCTAACACTATCCTAGGGCTGATGCTAACCCTAACCCAGACACTATCCTAGGCCTGATGCTAACCTTAACCCTAACCCTAACACTATCCTAGGGCTGATGCTAACCCTAACCCTAACACTATCCTAGGGCTGATGCTAACCCTAACACTAACCCTAACACTATCCTAAGGCTGATGCTAACCCTAACCCTAACACTATCCTAGGCCTGATGATAACCCTAACGCTAACCCTAACACTATCCTAGGGCTGATGCTAACCCTAACCCTAACACTATCCTAGGGCTGATGGTAACCCTAACCCTAACACTATCCTAGGGCTGATGCTAACCCTAACCCTAACCCAAACACTATCCTAGGATTGATGCTAACCCTAACCCTAACACTATCCTAGGGCTGATGCTACCCCTAACCCTAACCCTAACACTATCCTAGGGCTGATGCTAACCCTAACCCTAACACTATCCTGGGCCTGATGCTAACCCTAACCCTAACCCTAACACTATCCTAGGGCTGATGCTAACCCTAACCCTAACACTAACACTATCCTAGGGCAGATGCTAACCCTAACGCTAACCCTAACACTATCCTTTAACTGATGCTAACCCTAACCCTAACCCTAACACTATCCTAGGCCTGATGCTAACCCTAACCCTAACCCTAACACTATCCTAGGGCAGATGCTAACCCTAACCCTAACACTATCCTAGGGCTGATGCTAACCCTAACCCTAACCCTAACACTATCCTAGGGCTGATGCTAACCCTAACCCTAACACTATCCTAGGGCTGATGCTAACCCTAACACTAACCCTAACACTATCCTAGGGTTAATGCTAACCCTAACGCTAACCCTAACACTATCCTTGAACTGATGCTAACCCTAACCCTAACCCTAACACTATCCTAGGCCTGATGATAACCCTAACCCTAACCCTAACACTATCCTAGAGTTTATGTTAACCCTAACCCTAACACTATCCTAGGGCTGATGCTAACCCTAACGCTAACCCTAACACTATCCTTGAACTGATGCTAACCCTAACCCTAACCCTATCACTATCCTAGGCCTGATGATAACCCTAACCCTAACCCTAACACTATCCTAGGGTTTATGTTAACCCTAACCCTAACACTATCCTAGGGCTGATGCTAACCTTAACCCTAAACCTAACACTATCCTAGGGCGGATGCTAACCCTAAACCTAACCCTAACACTCTCCTAGGGCTCATGCTAACCCTAACCATAACTATAACACTATCTTAGGGCTGAGGCTAACCCTAACCCTAACACTATCCTACGGCTGATGGTAACCCTAACCCTAACCCTAACACTATCGTAGGGCTGATGCTAACCCTAACCCTAACACTATCCTAGGGCAGATGCTAACCCTAACCCTAACCCTAACACTATCTTAGGGCTGATGCTAACCCTAACCCTAACACTATCCTAGGGCTGATGCTAACCCTAACCCTAACCCTAACACTATCCTAGGGCTGATGCTAACCCTAACCCTAACACTATCCTAGGGCTGATGCTAACCCTAACCCTAACCCTAACATTATCCCAGGGCTGATGCTAACCCTAACCCTAACACTATCCTAGGGCTGATGCTAACCCTAACCCTAAACCTAACACTATCCTAGGGCTGATGCTAACCCTAACCCTAACCCTAACACTATCCTAGAGCTGATGCTAACCCTAACCCTAACCCTAATACTATTCTAGGGCTGATGCTAACCCTAACCCTAACCCTAACACTATCCTAGGGCTGATGCTAACCCTAACACTAACACTATCCTAGGGCTGATGCTAACCCTCACCCTACCACTAACACTATCCTAGGGCTGATGCTAACCCTAACTCTAACCCTAACAGTATCCTAGGGCTGATGCTAACCCTAACCCTAATAATATCCTAGGGCTGATGCTAACACTAACCCTAACCCTAACACTATCCTAGGGCTGATGCTAACCCGAACCCTAACCCTAACACTATCCTAGGGCTGATGCTAACCCTAACCCTAACACTATCCTAGGCCTGATGAGAACCCTAACCCTAACCCTAACACTATCCTAGGGCTGATGCTAACCCTAACCCTAACACTATCCTAGGCCTGATGCTAACCCTAACCCTAACCCTAACACTATCCTAGGGCTGATGCTAACCCTAACCCTAACACTATAATAGGGCTGATGCTAACCCTAACCCTAACCCTAACACTATCCTAGGGCTGATGCTAAGCCTAACCCTAACACTATCATAGGCCTGATGATTACCCTAACCCTATCCCTAACACTATCCTAGGCCTGATGCTAACCCTAACCCTAAGCCTAACACTATCCTAGGGCTGATGCAAACCCTAACCCTAACCCTAACACTATCCTAGGGCTGATTCTAACCCTAACGTTAACCCTAACACTATCCTTGAACTTATGCTAACCCTAACCCTAACACTAACACTATCCTAGGCCTGATGATAACCCTAACCCTAACCCTAACACTATCCTAGGGTTTATGTTAACCTTAACCCTAACACTATCCTAGGGCTGATGCTAACCCTAACCCTAACCCTAACACTATCCTAGGGCGGATGCTAACCCTAACCCTAACCCTAACACTATCCTAGGGCTGATGCTAACCATAACACTAACACTATCCTAGGGCTGATGCTAACCCTAACCCTAACCCTAACACTATCCTAGGGCTGATGCTAACCATAACACTAACACTATCCTAGGGCTGATGCTAACCCTAACCCTAACCCTAACACTATCCTAGGGCTGATGCTAACCCTAACCCTAACTCTAACACTATCTTAGGGTTGAGGCTAACCCTAACCCTAACACTATCCTACGGCTGATGCTAACCCTAACCTTAACCCTAACACTATCCTAGGGCTGATGCTAACCCTAACCCAGACACTATCCTAGGCCTGATGCTAACCTTAACCCTAACCCTAACACTATCCTAGGGCTGATGCTAACCCTAACCCTAACACTATCCTAGGGCTGATGCTAACCCTAACACTAACCCTAACACTATCCTAGGGCTGATGCTAACCCTAACCCTAACACTATCCTAGGCCTGATGATAACCCTAACGCTAACCCTAACACTATCCTAGGGCTGATGCTAACCCTAACCCTAACACTATCCTAGGGCTGATGGTAACCCTAACCCTAACACTATCCTAGGGCTGATGCTAACCCTAACCCTAACCCAAACACTATCCTAGGATTGATGCTAACCCTAACCCTAACACTATCCTAGGGCTGATGCTACCCCTAACCCTAACCCTAACACTATCCTAGGGCTGATGCTAACCCTAACCCTAACACTATCCTGGGCCTGATGCTAACCCTAACCCTAACCCTAACACTATCCTAGGGCTGATGCTAACCCTAACCCTAACCCTAACACTATCCTAGAGCAGATGCTAACCCTAACGCTAACCCTAACACTATCCTTTAACTGATGCTAACCCTAACCCTAACCCTAACACTATCCTAGGCCTGATGCTAACCCTAACCCTAACCCTAACACTATCCTAGGGCTGATGCTAACCCTAACCCTAACACTATCCTAGGGCTGATGCTAACCCTAACCCTAACCCTAACACTATCCTAGGGCTGATGCTAACCCTAACCCTAACACTATCCTAGGGCTGATGCTAACCCTAACACTAACCCTAACACTATCCTAGGGTTAATGCTAACCCTAACGCTAACCCTAACACTATCCTTGAACTGATGCTAACCCTAACCCTAACCCTAACACTATCCTAGGCCTGATGATAACCCTAACCGTAACCCTAACACTATCCTAGAGTTTATGTTAACCCTAACCCTAACACTATCCTAGGGCTGATGCTAACCCTAACGCTAACACTAACACTATCCTTGAACTGATGCTAACCCTAACCCTAACCCTATCACTATCCTAGGCCTGATGATAACCCTAACCCTAACCCTAACACTATCCTAGGGTTTATGTTAACCCTAACCCTAACACTATCCTAGGGCTGATGCTAACCTTAACCCTAAACCTAACACTATCCTAGGGCGGATGCTAACCCTAACCCTAACCCTAACACTCTCCTAGGGCTCATGCTAACCCTAACCATAACTATAACACTATCTTAGGGCTGAGGCTAACCCTAACCCTAACACTATCCTACGGCTGATGGTAACCCTAACCCTAACCCTAACAATATCGTAGGGCTGATGCTAACCCTAACCCTAACACTATCCTAGGGCTGATGCTAACCCTAACCCTAACCCTAACACTATCTTAGGGCTGATGCTAACCCTAACCCTAACACTATCCTAGGGCTGATGCTAACCCTAACCCTAACCTTAACACTATCCTAGGGCTGATGATAACCCTAACCCTAACACTATCCTAGGGCTGATGCTAACCCTAACCCTAACCCTAACATTATCCCAGGGCTGATGCTAACCCTAACCCTAACACTATCCTAGGGCTGATGCTAACCCTAACCCTAAACCTAACACTATCCTAGGGCTGATGCTAACCCTAACCCTAACCCTAACACTATCCTAGAGCTGATGCTAACCCTAACCCTAACCCTAATACTATTCTAGGGCTGATGCTAACCCTAACCCTAACCCTAACACTATCCTAGGGCTGATGCTAACCCTAACCCTAACCCTAACACTATCCTAGGGCTGATGCTAACCCTAACCCTAACACTATCCTAGGGCTGATGCTAACCCTAACCCTAACCCTAACATTATCCCAGGGCTGATGCTAACCCTAACCCTAACACTATCCTAGGGCTGATGCTAACCCTAACCCTAAACCTAACACTATCCTAGGGCTGATGCTAACCCTAACCCTAACCCTAACACTATCCTAGAGCTGATGCTAACCCTAACCCTAACCCTAATACTATTCTAGGGCTGATGCTAACCCTAACCCTAACCCTAACACTATCCTAGGGCTGATGCTAACCCTAACACTAACACTATCCTAGGGCTGATGCTAACCCTCACCCTACCACTAACACTATCCTAGGGCTGATGCTAACCCTAACCCTAACGCTAACACTATCCTAGGGCTGAGGCTAACCCTAACCTTAACACTATCCTACGGCTGATGGTAACCCTAACACTAACACTATCCTAAGCCTGGTGCTAACCCTAACTCAACCCTAACAGTATCCTAGGGCTGATGCTAACCCTAACCCTAATAATATCCTAGGGCTGATGCTAACACTAACCCTAACCCTAACACTATCCTAGGGCTGATGCTAACCCGAACCCTAACCCTAACACTATCCTAGGGCTGATGCTAACCCTAACCCTAACACTATCCTAGGCCTGATGAGAACCCTAACCCTAACCCTAACATTATCCTAGGGCTGATGCTAACCCTAACCCTAACACTATCCTAGGCCTGATGCTAACCCTAACCCTAACCCTAACACTATCCTAGGGCTGATGCTAACCCTAACCCTAACACTATAATAGGGCTGATGCTAACCCTAACCCTAACCCTAACACTATCCTAAGGCTGATGCTAAGCCTAACCCTAACACTATCATAGGCCTGATGATTACCCTAACCCTATCCCTAACACTATCCTAGGCCTGATGCTAACCCTAACCCTAAGCCTAACACTATCCTAGGGCTGATGCTAACCCTAACCCTAACCCTAACACTATCCTAGGGCTGATTCTAACCCTAACGTTAACCCTAACACTATCCTTGAACTTATGCTAACCCTAACCCTAACACTAACACTATCCTAGGCCTGATGATAACCCTAACCCTAACCCTAACACTATCCTAGGGTTTATGTTAACCTTAACCCTAACACTATCCTAGGGCTGATGCTAACCCTAACCCTAACCCTAACACTATCCTAGGGCGGATGCTAACCCTAACCCTAACCCTAACACTATCCTAGGGCTGATGCTAACCATAACACTAACACTATCCTAGGGCTGATGCTAACCCTAACCCTAACCCTAACACTATCCTAGGGCTGATGCTAACCATAACACTAACACTATCCTAGGGCTGATGCTAACCCTAACCCTAACCCTAACACTATCCTAGGGCTGATGCTAACCCTAACCCTAACTCTAACACTATCTTAGGGTTGAGGCTAACCCTAACCCTAACACTATCCTACGGCTGATGCTAACCCTAACCTTAACCCTAACACTATCCTAGGGCTGATGCTAACCCTAACCCAGACACTATCCTAGGCCTGATGCTAACCTTAACCCTAACCCTAACACTATCCTAGGGCTGATGCTAACCCTAACCATAACACTATCCTAGGGCTGATGCTAACCCTAACACTAACCCTAACACTATCCTAGGGCTGATGCTAACCCTAACCCTAACACTATCCTAGGCCTGATGATAACCCTAACGCTAACCCTAACACTATCCTAGGGCTGATGCTAACCCTAACCCTAACACTATCCTAGGGCTGATGGTAACCCTAACCCTAACACTATCCTAGGGCTGATGCTAACCCTAACCCTAACCCAAACACTATCCTAGGATTGATGCTAACCCTAACCCTAACACTATCCTAGGGCTGATGCTACCCCTAAACCTAACCCTAACACTATCCTAGGGCTGATGCTAACCCTAACCCTAACACTATCCTGGGCCTGATGCTAACCCTAACCCTAACCCTAACACTATCCTAGGGCTGATGCTAACCCTAACCCTAACCCTAACACTATCCTAGAGCAGATGCTAACCCTAACGCTAACCCTAACACTATCCTTTAACTGATGCTAACCCTAACCCTAACCCTAACACTATCCTAGGCCTGATGCTAACCCTAACCCTAACCCTAACACTATCCTAGGGCTGATGCTAACCCTAACCCTAACACTATCCTAGGGCTGATGCTAACCCTAACCCTAACCCTAACACTATCCTAGGGCTGATGCTAACCCTAACCCTAACACTATCCTAGGGCTGATGCTAACCCTAACACTAACCCTAACACTATCCTAGGGTTAATGCTAACCCTAACGCTAACCCTAACACTATCCTTGAACTGATGCTAACCCTAACCCTAACCCTAACACTATCCTAGGCCTGATGATAACCCTAACCGTAACCCTAACACTATCCTAGAGTTTATGTTAACCCTAACCCTAACACTATCCTAGGGCTGATGCTAACCCTAACGCTAACACTAACACTATCCTTGAACTGATGCTAACCCTAACCCTAACCCTATCACTATCCTAGGCCTGATGATAACCCTAACCCTAACCCTAACACTATCCTAGGGTTTATGTTAACCCTAACCCTAACACTATCCTAGGGCTGATGCTAACCTTAACCCTAAACCTAACACTATCCTAGGGCGGATGCTAACCCTAACCCTAACCCTAACACTCTCCTAGGGCTCATGCTAACCCTAACCATAACTATAACACTATCTTAGGGCTGAGGCTAACCCTAACCCTAACACTATCCTACGGCTGATGGTAACCCTAACCCTAACCCTAACACTATCGTAGGGCTGATGCTAACCCTAACCCTAACACTATCCTAGGGCTGATGCTAACCCTAACCCTAACCCTAACACTATCTTAGGGCTGATGCTAACCCTAACCCTAACACTATCCTAGGGCTGATGCTAACCCTAACCCTAACCCTAACACTATCCTAGGGCTGATGCTAACCCTAACCCTAACACTATCCTAGGGCTGATGCTAACCCTAACCCTAACCCTAACATTATCCCAGGGCTGATGCTAACCCTAACCCTAACACTATCCTAGGGCTGATGCTAACCCTAACCCTAAACCTAACACTATCCTAGGGCTGATGCTAACCCTAACCCTAACCCTAACACTATCCTAGAGCTGATGCTAACCCTAACCCTAACCCTAATACTATTCTAGGGCTGATGCTAACCCTAACCCTAACCCTAACACTATCCTAGGGCTGATGCTAACCCTAACACTAACACTATCCTAGGGCTGATGCTAACCCTCACCCTACCACTAACACTATCCTAGGGCTGATGCTAACCCTAACCCTAACGCTAACACTATCCTAGGGCTGAGGCTAACCCTAACCTTAACACTATCCTACGGCTGATGGTAACCCTAACACTAACACTATCCTAAGCCTGGTGCTAACCCTAACTCTAACCCTAACAGTATCCTAGGGCTGATGCTAACCCTAACCCTAATAATATCCTAGGGCTGATGCTAACACTAACCCTAACCCTAACACTATCCTAGGGCTGATGCTAACCCGAACCCTAACCCTAACACTATCCTAGGGCTGATGCTAACCCTAACCCTAACACTATCCTAGGCCTGATGAGAACCCTAACCCTAACCCTAACACTATCCTAGGGCTGATGCTAACCCTAACCCTAACACTATCCTAGGCCTGATGCTAACCCTAACCCTAACCCTAACACTATCCTAGGGCTGATGCTAACCCTAACCCTAACACTATAATAGGGCTGATGCTAACCCTAACCCTAACCCTAACACTATCCTAGGGCTGATGCTAAGCCTAACCCTAACACTATCATAGGCCTGATGATTACCCTAACCCTATCCCTAACACTATCCTAGGCCTGATGCTAACCCTAACCCTAAGCCTAACACTATCCTAGGGCTGATGCTAACCCTAACCCTAACCCTAACACTATCCTAGGGCTGATTCTAACCCTAACGTTAACCCTAACACTATCCTTGAACTTATGCTAACCCTAACCCTAACCCTAACACTATCCTAGGCCTGATGATAACCCTAACCCTAACCCTAACACTATCCTAGGGTTTATGTTAACCTTAACCCTAACACTATCCTAGGGCTGATGCTAACCCTAACCCTAACCCTAACACTATCCTAGGGCGGATGCTAACCCTAACACTAACCCTAACACTATCCTAGGGCTGATGCTAACCATAACACTAACACTATCCTAGGGCTGATGCTAACCCTAACCCTAACCCTAACACTATCCTAGGGCTGATGCTAACCCTAACCCTAACTCTAACACTATCTTAGGGTTGAGGCTAACCCTAACCCTAACACTATCCTACGGCTGATGCTAACCCTAACCTTAACCCTAACACTATCCTAGGGCTGATGCTAACCCTAACCCAGACACTATCCTAGGCCTGATGCTAACCTTAACCATAACCCTAACACTATCCTAGGGCTGATGCTAACCCTAACCCTAACACTATCCTAGGGCTGATGCTAACCCTAACACTAACCCTAACACTATCCTAGGGCTGATGCTAACCCTAACCCTAACACTATCCTAGGCCTGATGATAACCCTAACGCTAACCCTAACACTATCCTAGGGCTGATGCTAACCCTAACCCTAAACTATCCTAGGGCTGATGGTAACCCTAACCCTAACACTATCCTAGGGCTGATGCTAACCCTAACCCTAACCCAAACACTATCCTAGGATTGATGCTAACCCTAACCCTAACACTATCCTAGGGCTGATGCTACCCCTAACCCTAACCCTAAAACTATCCTAGGGCTGATGCTAACCCTAACCCTAACACTATCCTGGGCCTGATGCTAACCCTAACCCTAACCCTAACACTATCCTAGGGCTGATGCTAACCCTAACCCTAACCCTAACACTATCCTAGGGCAGATGCTAACCCTAACGCTAAAACTAACACTATCCTTTAACTGATGCTAACCCTAACCCTAACCCTAACACTATCCTAGGCCTGATGCTAACCCTAACCCTAACCCTAACACTATCCTAGGGCTGATGCTAACCCTAACCCTAACACTATCCTAGGGCTGATGCTAACCCTAACCCTAACCCTAACACTCTCCTAGGGCTGATGCTAACCCTAACCCTAACACTATCCTAGGGCTGATGCTAACCCTAACACTAACCCTAACACTATCCTAGGGTTAATGCTAACCCTAACGCTAACCCTAACACTATCCTTGAACTGATGCTAACCCTAACCCTAACCCTAACACTATCCTAGGCCTGATGATAACCCTAACCGTAACCCTAACACTATCCTAGAGTTTATGTTAACCCTAACCCTAACACTATCCTAGGGCTGATGCTAACCCTAACGCTAACCCTAACACTATCCTTGAACTGATGCTAACCCTAACCCTAACCCTATCACTATCCTAGGCCTGATGATAACCCTAACCCTAACCCTAACACTATCCTAGGGTTTATGTTAACCCTAACCCTAACACTATCCTAGGGCTGATGCTAACCTTAACCCTAAACCTAACACTATCCTAGGGCTGATGCTAACCCTAACCCTAACACTATAATAGGGCTGATGCTAACCCTAACCCTAACCCTAACACTATCCTAGGGCTGATGCTAAGCCTAACCCTAACACTATCATAGGCCTGATGATTACCCTAACCCTATCCCTAACACTATCCTAGGCCTGATGCTAACCCTAACCCTAAGCCTAACACTATCCTAGGGCTGATGCTAACCCTAACCCTAACCCTAACACTATCCTAGGGCTGATTCTAACCCTAACGTTAACCCTAACACTATCCTTGAACTTATGCTAACCCTAACCCTAACCCTAACACTATCCTAGGCCTGATGATAACCCTAACCCTAACCCTAACACTATCCTAGGGTTTATGTTAACCTTAACCCTAACACTATCCTAGGGCTGATGCTAACCCTAACCCTAACCCTAACACTATCCTAGGGCGCATGCTAACCCTAACACTAACCCTAACACTATCCTAGGGCTGATGCTAACCATAACACTAACACTATCCTAGGGCTGATGCTAACCCTAACCCTAACCCTAACACTATCCTAGGGCTGATGCTAACCCTAACCCTAACTCTAACACTATCTTAGGGTTGAGGCTAACCCTAACACTAACACTATCCTACGGCTGATGCTAACCCTAACCTTAACCCTAACACTATCCTAGGGCTGATGCTAACCCTAACCCAGACACTATCCTAGGCCTGATGCTAACCTTAACCATAACCCTAACACTATCCTAGGGCTGATGCTAACCCTAACCCTAACACTATCCTAGGGCTGATGCTAACCCTAACACTAACCCTAACACTATCCTAGGGCTGATGCTAACCCTAACCCTAACACTATCCTAGGCCTGATGATAACCCTAACGCTAACCCTAACACTATCCTAGGGCTGATGCTAACCCTAACCCTAACACTATCCTAGGGCTGATGGTAACCCTAACCCTAACACTATCCTAGGGCTGATGCTAACCCTAACCCTAACCCAAACACTATCCTAGGATTGATGCTAACCCTAACCCTAACACTATCCTAGGGCTGATGCTACCCCTAACCCTAACCCTAAAACTATCCTAGGGCTGATGCTAACCCTAACGCTAACACTATCCTGGGCCTGATGCTAACCCTAACCCTAACCCTAACACTATCCTAGGGCTGATGCTAACCCTAACCCTAACCCTAACACTATCCTAGGGCAGATGCTAACCCTAACGCTAACCCTAACACTATCCTTTAACTGATGCTAACCCTAACCCTAACCCTAACACTATCCTAGGCCTGATGCTAACCCTAACCCTAACCCTAACACTATCCTAGGGCTGATGCTAACCCTAACCCTAACACTATCCTAGGGCTGATGCTAACCCTAACCCTAACCCTAACACTATCCTAGGGCTGATGCTAATCCTAACCCTAACACTATCCTAGGGCTGATGCTAACCCTAACACTAACCCTAACACTATCCTAGGGTTAATGCTAACCCTAACGCTAACCCTAACACTATCCTTGAACTGATGCTAACCCTAACCCTAACCCTAACACTATCCTAGGCCTGATGATAACCCTAACCGTAACCCTAACACTATCCTAGAGTTTATGTTAACCCTAACCCTAACACTATCCTAGGGCTGATGCTAACCCTAACGCTAACCCTAACACTATCCTTGAACTGATGCTAACCCTAACCCTAACCCTATCACTATCCTAGGCCTGATGATAACCCTAACCCTAACCCTAACACTATCCTAGGGTTTATGTTAACCCTAACCCTAACACTATCCTAGGGCTGATGCTAACCTTAACCCTAAACCTAACACTATCCTAGGGCGGATGCTAACCCTAACCCTAACCCTAACACTCTCCTAGGGCTCATGCTAACCCTAACCATAACTATAACACTATCTTAGGGCTGAGGCTAACCCTAACCCTAACACTATCCTACGGCTGATGGTAACCCTAACCCTAACCCTAACACTATCGTAGGGCTGATGCTAACCCTAACCCTAACACTATCCTAGGGCTGATGCTAACCCTAACCCTAACCCTAACACTATCTTAGGGCTGATGCTATCCCTAACCCTAACACTATCCTAGGGCTGATGCTAACCCTAACCCTAACCCTAACACTATCCTAGGGCTGATGCTAACCCTAACCCTAACACTATCCTAGGGCTGATGCTAACCCTAACCCTAACCCTAACATTATCCCAGGGCTGATGCTAACCCTAACCCTAACACTATCCTAGGGCTGATGCTAACCCTAACCCTAAACCTAACACTATCCTAGGGCTGATGCTAACCCTAACCCTAACCCTAACACTATCCTAGAGCTGATGCTAACCCTAACCCTAACCCTAATACTATTCTAGGGCTGATGCTAACCCTAACCCTAACCCTAACACTATCCTTGGGCTGATGCTAACCCTAACACTAACACTATCCTAGGGCTGATGCTAACCCTCACCCTACCACTAACACTATCCTAGGGCTGATGCTAACCCTAACCCTAACGCTAACACTATCCTAGGGCTGAGGCTAACCCTAACCTTAACACTATCCTACGGCTGATGGTAACCCTAACACTAAGACTATCCTAAGCCTGGTGCTAACCCTAACTCTAACCCTAACAGTATCCTAGGGCTGATGCTAACCCTGACCCTAATAATATCCTAGGGCTGATGCTAACACTAACCCTAACCCTAACACTATCCTAGGGCTGATGCTAACCCGAACCCTAACCCTAACACTATCCTAGGGCTGATGCTATCCCTAACCCTAACACTATCCTAGGCCTGATGAGAACCCTAACCCTAACCCTAACACTATCCTAGGGCTGATGCTAACCCTAACCCTAACACTATCCTAGGCCTGATGCTAACCCTAACCCTAACCCTAACACTATCCTAGGGCTGATGCTAACCCTAACCCTAACACTATAATAGGGCTGATGCTAACCCTAACCCTAACCCTAACACTATCCTAGGGCTGATGCTAAGCCTAACCCTAACACTATCATAGGCCTGATGATTACCCTAACCCTATCCCTAACACTATCCTAGGCCTGATGCTAACCCTAACCCTAAGCCTAACACTATCCTAGGGCTGATGCTAACCCTAACCCTAACCCTAACACTATCCTAGGGCTGATTCTAACCCTAACGTTAACCCTAACACTATCCTTGAACTTATGCTAACCCTAACCCTAACCCTAACACTATCCTAGGCCTGATGATAACCCTAACCCTAACCCTAACACTATCCTAGGGTTTATGTTAACCTTAACCCTAACAGTATCCTAGGGCTGATGCTAACCCTAACCCTAACCCTAACACTATCCTAGGGCGGATGCTAACCCTAACCCTAACCCTAACACTATCCTAGGGCTGATGCTAACCATAACACTAACACTATCCTAGGGCTGATGCTAACCCTAACCCTAACCCTAACACTATCCTAGGGCTGATGCTAACCCTAACCCTAACTCTAACACTATCTTAGGGCTGAGGCTAACCCTAACCCTAACACTATCCTACGGCTGATGCTAACCCTAACCTTAACCCTAAAACTATCCTAGGGCTGATGCTAACCCTAACCCTGACACTATCCTAGGCCTGATGCTAACCCTAACCCTAACCCTAACACTATCCTAGGGCTGATGCTAACCCTAACCCTAACACTATCCTAGGGCTGATGCTAACCCTAACCCTAACCCTAACACTATCCTAGGGCTGATGCTAACCCTAACCCTAACGCTAACACTATCCTAGGGCTGATGCTAACCCTAACCCTATCACTATCCTAGGCCTGATGAGAACCCTAACCCTAACCCTAACACTATCCTAGGGCTGATGCTAACCCTAACCCTAACACTATCCTAGGCCTGATGAGAACCCTAACCCTAACCCTAACAGTATCCTAGGGCTGATGCTAACCCTACCCTAACACTATCCTAGGCCTGATGCTAACCCTAACCCTAACCCTAACACTATCCTAGGGCTGATGCTAAACCTAACCTTAACACTAACACTATCCTAGGGCTGATGCTAAGCCTAACCCAAACACTATCATAGGCCTGATGATAACCCTAACCCTAACCCTAACACTATCCTAGGCCTGATGCTAACCCTAACCCTAACCCTAACACTATCCTAGGGCTGATGCTAACCCTAACCCTAACAATAACACTATCCTAGGGCTGATTCTAACCCTAACGTTAACCCTAACACTATCCTTGAACTTATGCTAACCCTAACCCTAACCCTAACACTATCCTAGGCCTGATGCTAACCCTAACCCTAACCCTAACACTATCCTAGGGTTTATGTTAACCTTAACCCTAACACTATCCTAGGGCTGATGCTAACCCTAACCCTAACCCTAACACTATCCTAGGGCGGATGCTAACCCTAACACTATCCTAGGGCTGATGCTAACCATAACACTAACACTATCCTAGGGCTGATGCTAACCCTAACCCTAACCCTAACATTATCCCAGGGCTGATGCTAACCCTAATCCTAACACTATCCTAGGACTGATGCTAACCCTAACCCTAAACCTAACACTATGCTAGGGCTGATGCTAACCCTAACACTAACCCTAACAGTATCCTAGAGCTGATGCTAACCCTAACCCTTACCCTAATACTATCCTAGGGGTGATGCTAACTCTAACCCTAACCCTAGCACTATCCTAGGGCTGATGCTAACCCTAACACTAACACTATCCTAGGGCTGATGCTAACCCTCACCCTACCCCTAACACTATTCTAGGGCTGATGCTAACCCTAACCCTAACGCTAACACTATCCAAGGGCTGAGGCTAACCCTAACCCTAACACTATCCTACGGCTGATGCTAACCCTAACCCTAACCCTAACACTATCCTAAGCCTGATGGTAACCCTAACACTAACACTATCCTAAGCCTGGTGCTAACCCTAACTCTAACCCTAACAGTATCCTAGGGCTGATGCTAACCCTAACCCTAATAATATCCTAGGGCTGATGCTAACACTAACCCTAACCCTAACACTATCCTAGGGCTGATGCTAACCCGAACCCTAACCCTAACACTATCCTAGGGCTGATGTTAACCCTAACCCTAACACTATCCTAGGCCTGATGAGAACCCTAACCCTAACCCTAACACTATCCTAGGGCTGATGCTAACCCTAACCCTAACACTATCCTAGGCCTGATGCTAACCCTAACCCTAACCCTAACACTATCCTAGGGCTGATGCTAACCCTAACCCTAACACTATCCTACGGCTGATGCTAACCCTAACCCTAAACCTAACACTATCCTAGGGCTGATGCTAAGCCTAACCCTAACACTATCATAGGCCTGATGATAACCCTAACCCTAACCCTAACACTATCCTAGGCCTGATGCTAACCCTAACCCTAACCCTAACACTATCCTAGGGCTGATGCTAACCCTAACCCTAACCCTAACACTATCCTAGGGCTGATGCTAACCCTAACCCTAACTCTAACACTATCTTAGGGCTGAGGCTAACAATAACCCTAACACTATCCTACGGCTGATGCTAACCCTAACCTTAACCCTAAAACTATCCTAGGGCTGATGCTAACCCTAACCCTGACACTATCCTAGGCCTGATGCTAACCCTAACCCTAACCCTAACACTATCCTAGGGCTGATGCTAACCCTAACCCTAACCCTAACACTATCCTAGGGCTGATGCTAACCCTAACCCTAACCCTAACACTATCCTAGGGCTGATGCTAAGCCTAACCCTAACACTATCATAGGCCTGATGATAACCCTAACCCTAACCCAAACACTATCCTAGGCCTGATGCTAACCCTAACCCTAACCCTAACACTATCCTAGGGCTGATGCTAACACTAACCCTAACCCTAACACTATCCTAGGGCTGATTCTAACCCTAACGTTAACCCTAACACTATCCTTGAACTTATGCTAACCCTAACCCTAACCCTAACAGTATCCTAGGCCTGATGATAACCCTAACCCTAACCCTAACACTATCCTAGGGCTGATGCTAACCATAACACTAACACTATCCTAGGGATGATGCTAACCCTAACCCTAACACTATCCTGGGCCTGATGCTAACCCTAACCCTAACCTCAACACTATCCTAGGGCTGATGCTAACCCTAACCCTAACACTATCCTTGAACTGATGCTAACCCTAACCCTAACCCTAACACTATCCTAGGCCTGATGATAACCATAACCCTAACCCTAACACTATCCTAGAGTTTATGTTAACCCTAACCCTAACACTATCCTAGGGCTGATGCTAACCCTAACGCTAACCCTAACACTATCCTTGAACTGATGCTAACCCTAACCCTAACCCTAACACTATCCTAGGCCTGATGATAACCCTAACCCTAACCCTAACACTATCCTAGGGTTTATGATAACCTTAACCCTAACACTATCCTAGGGCTGATGCTAACCCTAACCCTAACCCTAACACTATCCTAGGGCGGATGCTAACCCTAACCCTAACCCTAACACTATCCTAGGGCTGATGCTAACCATAACACTAACACTATCCTAGGGCTGATGCTAACCCTAACCCTAACCCTAACACTATCCTAGGGCTGATGCTAACCCTAACCCTAACTCTAACACTATCTTAGGGCTGAGGCTAACCCTAACCCTAACACTATCCTACGGCTGATGCTAACCCTAACCCTAACCCTAAAACTATCCTAGGGCTGATGCTAACCCTAACCCTGACACTATCCTAGGCCTGATGCTAACCCTAACCCTAACCCTAACACTATCCTAGGGCTGATGCTAACCCTAACCCTAACACTATCCTAGGGCTGATGCTAACCCTAACCCTAACCCCAACACTATCCTAGGGCTGATGCTAACCCTAACCCTAACACTATCCTAGGCCTGATGATAACCCTAACCCTAACCCTAACACTATCCTAGGGCTGATGCTAACCCTAACCCTAACACTATCATAGGGCTGATGCTAACCCTAACCCTAACCCTAACAGTATCCTAGGGCTGATGCTAAACTTAACCCTAACCCTAACACTATCCTAGGCCTGATGCTAACCCTAACCCTTAACCTAACACTATCCTAGGGCTGAGGCTAAACCTAACCATAACCCTAACACTATCCTAGGGCTGATGCTAACCCTAACCCTAACACTCAAACTATCCTAGGGCTGATGCTAACCCTAACCCGAACTCTATCTTAGGCCTGATGCTAACCCTAACCCTAACACTATCCTAGGGCTAATGCTACCCCTAACCCTAACCCTCACACCATCCGAGGCCTGATGCTAACCCTATCCCTTACCCTAACACTCTCCTAGGGCTGAGGCTAACTCTAACCCTAACACTATCCTAGGGATGATGCTAACCCTAACCCTAACCCTAACACTATCCTAGGGCTGATGCTAACCCTAACCCTAACACTATCCTGGGCCTGATGCTAACCCTAACCCTAACCCCAACACTATCATAGGGCTGATGCTAACCCTAACCCTAACACTATCCTTGAACTGATGCTAACCCTAACCCTAACCCTAACCCTAACACTATCCTAGGCCTGATGATAACCCTAACCCTAACCTTAACACTATCCTAGAGTTTATGTTAACCCTAACCCTAACACTATCCTAGGGCTGATGCTAACCCTAACGCTAACCCTAACACTATCCTTGAACTGATGCTAACCCTAACCCTAACCCTAACATTATCCTAGGCCTGATGATAACCCTAACCCTAACCCTAACAGTATCCTAGGGTTTATGTTAACCCTAACCCTAACACTATCCTAGGTCTGATGCTAACCTTAACCCTAAACCTAACACTATCCTAGGGCGGATGCTAACCCTAACCCTAACCCTAACACTATCCTAGGGCTCATTCTAACCCTAACCATAACTCTATCACTATCTTAGGGCTGAGGCTAACCCTAACCCTAACACTATCCTACGGCTGATGCTAACCCTAACCCTAACCCTAACACTACCGTAGGGCTGATGCTAACCCTAACCCTAACACTATCCTAGGGCTGATGCTAACCCTAACCCTAAACCTAACACTATCCTAGGGCTGATGCTAACCCTAACCCTAACACTATCCTAGGGCTGATGCTAACCCTAACCCTAACCCTAACACTATCCTAGGGCTGATGCTAACCCTAACCCTAACACTATCCTAGGGCTGATGCTAACCCTAACCCTAACCCTAACATTATCCCAGGGCTGATGCTAACCCTAACCCTAACACTATCCTAGGGCTGATGCTAACCCTAACCCTAAACCTAACACTATCCTAGGGCTGATGCTAAACTTAACCCTAACCCTAACACTATCCTAGGCCTGATGCTAACCCTAACCCTTACACTAACACTATCCTAGGGCTGAGGCTAAACCTAACCATAACCCTAACACTATCCTAGGGCTGATGCTAACCCTAACCCTAACCCTCAAATTTTCCTAGGGCTGATGCTAACCCTAACCCGAACTCTATCTTAGGCCTGATGCTAACCCTAACCCTAACACTATCCTAGGGCTGATGCTAACCCTAACCCTAACCCTCACACTATCCTAGGCCTGATGCTAACCCTATCCCTTACATTAACACTCTCCTAGGGCTGAGGCTAATTCTAACCCTAACACTATCCTAGGGCTGATGCTAACCCTAACCCTAACCCAAACACTATCCTAGGGTTGATGCTAACCCTAACCCTAACACTATCCTAGGGCTGATGCTAACCCTAACCCTAACCCTAACACTCTCCTAGGGCTGATGCTAACCCTAACCCTAACACTATCCTGGGCGTGATGCTAACCCTAACCCTAACCGCAACACTATCCTAGGGCTGATGCTAACCCTAACCCTAACACTATCCTTGAACTGATGCTAACCCTAACCCTAACCCTAACACTATCCTAGGCCTGATGATAACCCTAACCCTAACCCTAACACTATCCTAGGGCTGATGCTAACCATAACACTAACACTATCCTAGGGCTGATGCTAACCCTAACCCTAATCCTAACACTATCCTAGGGCTGATGCTAACCCTAACCCTAACTCTAACACTATCTTAGGGCTGAGGCTAACCCTAACCCTAACACTATCCTAGGCCTGATGATAACCCTAACCCTAACCCTAACACTATCCTAGAGTTTATGTTAACCCTAACCCTAACACTATCCTAGGGCTGATGCTAACCCTAACGCTAACCCTAACACTATCCTTGAACTGATGCTAACCCTAACCCTAACCCTAACATTATCCTAGGCCTGATGATAACCCTAACCCTAACCCTAACACTATCCTAGGGTTTATGTTAACCCTAACCCTAACACTATCCTAGGGCTGATGCTAACCTTAACCCTAAACCTAACACTATCCTAGGGCGGATGCTAACCCTAACCCTAACCCTAACAGTATCCTAGGGCTCATGCTAACCCTAACCATAACTCTAACACTATCTTAGGGCTGAGGCTAACCCTAACCCTAACACTATCCTACGGCTGATGCTAACCCTAACCCTAACCCTAACACTATCGTAGGGCTGATGCTAACCCTAACCCTAACACTATCCTAGGGCTGATGCTAACCCTAACCCTAACCCTAACACTATCCTAGGGCTGATGCTAACCCTAACCCTAACACTATCCTAGGGCTGATGCTAACCCTAACCCTAACCCTAACACTATCCTAGGGCTGATGCTAACCCTAACCCTAGCACTATCCTAGGGCTGATGCTAACCCTAACCCTAACCCTAACATTATCCCAGGGCTGATGCTAACCCTAACCCTAACACTATCCTAGGGCTGATGCTAACCCTAACCCTAAACCTAACACTATCCTAGGGCTGATGCTAACCCTAACACTAACCCTAACACTATCCTAGAGCTGATGCTAACCCTAACCCTAACCCTAATACTATCCTAGGGCTCATGCTAACCCTAACCCTAACCCTAACACTATCCTAGGGCTGATGCTAACCCTAACACTAACACTATCCTAGGGCTGATGCTAACCCTCACCCTACCCCTAACACTTTCCCAGGGCTGATGCTAACCCTAAACCTAACCCTAACACTATCCTAAGCCTGATGGTAACCCTAACACTAACACTATCCTAAGCCTGCTGCTAACCCTAACTCTAACCCTAACAGTATCCTAGGGCTGATGCTAACCCTAACCCTAATAATATCCTAGGGCTGATGCTAACACTAACCCTAACCCTAACATTATCCTAGGGCTGATGCTAACCCGAACCCTAACCCTAACACTATCCTAGGGCTGATGCTAACCCTAACCCTAACACTATCCTAGGCCTGATGAGAACCCTAACCGTAACCCTAACACTATCCTAGGCCTGATGCTAACCCTAACCCTAACCCTAACACTATCCTAGGGCTGATGCTAACCCTAACCCTAACACTATCCTAGGGCTGATGCTAACCCTAACCCTAACCCTAACACTATCCTAGGGCTGATGCTAAGCCTAACCCTAACACTATCATAGGCCTGATGATAACCCTAACCCTAAGCCTAACACTATCCTAGGCCTGATGCTAACCCTAACCCTAACCCTAACACTATCCTAGGGCTGATGCTAACCCTAACCCTAACCCTAACACTATCCTAGGGCTGATTCTAACCCTAACGTTAACCCTAACACTATCCTTGAACTTATGCTAACCCTAACCCTAACCCTAACACTATCCTAGGCCTGATGATAACCCTAACCCTAACACTAACACTATCCTAGGGTTTATGTTAACCTTAACCCTAACGGTATCCTAGGGCTGATGCTAACCCTAACCCTAACCCTAACACTATCCTAGAGTTTATGTTAACCCTAACCCTAACACTATCCTAGGGCTGATGCTAACCCTAACGCTAACCCTAACACTATCCTTGAACTGATGCTAACCCTAACCCTAACCCTAACATTATCCTAGGCCTGATGATAACCCTAACCCTAACCCTAACACTATCCTAGGGTTTATGTTAACCTTAACCCTAACACTATCCTAGGGCTGATGCTAACCTTAACCCTAAACCTAACACTATCCTAGGGCGGATGCTAACCGTAACCCTAACCCTAACACTATCCTAGGGCTCATGCTAACCCTAACCATAACTCTAACACTATCTTAGGGCTGAGGCTAACCCTAAGCCTAACACTATCCTACGGCTGATGCTAACCCTAACCCTAACCCTAACACTATCGTAGGGCTGATGCTAACCCTAACCCTAACACGATCCTAGGGCTGATGCTAACCCTAACACTAACCCTAACACTATCCTAGGGCTGATGCTAACCCTAACCCTAACACTATCCTAGGGCTGATGCTAACCCTAACCCTAACCCTAACACTATCCTAGGGCTGATGCTAACCCTAACCCTAACACTATCCTAGGGCTGATGCTAACCCTAACCCTAACCCTAACATTATCCCAGGGCTGATGCTAACCCTAACCCTAACACTATCCTAGGGCTGATGCTAACCCTAACCCTAAACCTAACACTATCCTAGGGCTGATGCTAACCCTAACACTAACCCTAACACTATCCTAGAGCTGATGCTAACCCTAAACCTAACCCTAATACTATCCTAGGGCTGATGCTAACCCTAACCCTAACCCTAACACTATCCTAGGGCTGATGCTAACCCTAACACTAACACTATCCCAGGGCTGATGCTAACCCTCACCCTACACCTAACACTATCCCAGGGCTGATGCTAACCCTAACCCTAACCCTAACACTATCCTAAGCCTGATGGTAACCCTAACACTAACACTATACTAAGCCTTCTGCTAACCCTAACTCTAACCCTAACAGTATCCTAGGGCTGATGCTAACCCTAACCCTAATAATATCCTAGGGCTGTTGCTAACACTAACCCTAACCCTAACATTATCCTAGGGCTGATGCTAACCCGAACCCTAACCCTAACACTATCCTAGGGCTGATGCTAACCCTAACCCTAACCCTAACACTATCCTAGGGCTGATGCTAAGCCTAACCCTAACACTATCATAGGCCTGATGCTAACCCTAACCCTAACCCTAACACTATCCTAGGGCTGATGCTAACCCTAACGTTAACCCTAACACTATCCTTGAACTTATGCTAACCCTAACCCTAACCATAACACTATCCTAGTCCTGATGATAACCCTAACCCTAACCCTAACACTATCCTAGGGCTGATGCTAACCCTAACCCTAACACTATCCTTCGGCTGATGCTAACCCTAACCCTAACCCTAACACTATCGTAGGGCTGATGCTAACCCTAACCCTAACCCTAACACTATCGTAGGGCTGATGCTAACCCTAACCCTAACACTATCCTAGGGCTGATGCTAACCCTAACCCTAAACCTAACACTATCCTAGGGCTGATGCTAACCCTAACCCTAACACTATCCTAGGGCTGATGCTAACCCTAACCCTAACCCTAACACTATCCTAGGGCTGATGCTAACCCTAACCCTAACACTATCCTAGGGCTGATGCTAACCCTAACCCTAACCCTAACATTATCCCAGGGCTGATGCTAACCCTAACCCTAACACTATCCTAGGGCTGATGCTAACCCTAACCCTAACCCTAACACTATCCTAGGGCTGATGCTAAACTTAACCCTAACCCTAACACTATCCTAGGCCTGATGCTAACCCTAACCCTTACCCTAACACTATCCTAGGGCTGAGGCTAAACCTAACCATAACCCTAACACTATCCTAGGGCTGATGCTAACCCTAACCCTAACCCTCAAACTATCCTAGGGCTGATGCTAACCCTAACCCGAACTCTATCTTAGGCCTGATGCTAACCCTAACCCTAACACTATCGTAGGGCTGATGCTAACCCTAACCCTAACCCTCACACTATCCTAGGCCTGATGCTAACCCTATCCCTTACCCTAACACTCTCCTAGGGCTGAGGCTAACTCTAAGCCTAACACTATCCTAGGGCTGATGCTAACCCTAACCGTAACCCAAACACTATCCTAGGGTTGATGCTAACCCTAACCCTAACACTATCCTAGGGCTGATGCTAACCCTAACCCTAACCCTAACACTATCCTAGGGCTGATGCTAACCCTAACCCTAACACTATCCTAGGGCTGATGCTAACCCTAACCCTAACCCTAACATTATCCCAGGGCTGATGCTAACCCTAACCCTAACACTATCCTAGGGCTGATGCTAACCCTAACCCTAAACCTAACACTATCCTAGGGCTGATGCTAACCCTAACACTAACCCTAACACTATCCTAGAGCTGATGCTAACCCTAACCCTAACCCTAATACTATCCTAGGGCTGATGCTAACCCTAACACTAACCCTAACACTATCCTAGAGCTGATGCTAACCCTAACCCTAACCCTAACACTATCCTAGGGCTGATGCTAACCCTAACACTAACACTATCCTAGGGCTGATGCTAACCCTCACCCTACCCCTAACACTATCCCAGGGCTGATGCTAACCCTAACCCTAACCCTAACACTATCCTAAGCCTGATGGTAACCCTAACACTAACACTATCCTAAGCCTGGTGCTAACCCTAACTCTAACCCTAACAGTATCCTAGGGCTGATGCTAACCCTAACCCTAATAATATCCTAGGGCTGATGCTAACACTAACCCTAACCCTAACATTATCCTAGGGCTGATGCTAACCCGAACCCTAACCCTAACACTATCCTAGGGCTGATGCTAACCCTAACCCTAACACTATCCTAGGCCTGATGAGAACCCTAACCCTAACCCTAACACTATCCTAGGGCTGATGCTAACCCTAACCCTAACACTATCCTAGGCCTGATGCTAACCCTAACCCTAACCCTAACACTATCCTAGGGCTGATGCTAACCCTAACCCTAACACTATCCTAGGGCTGATGCTAACCCTAACCCTAACCCTAACACTATCCTAGGGCTGATGCTAAGCCTAACCCTAACAGTATCATAGGCCTGATGATAACCCTAACCCTAACCCTAACACTATCCTAGGCCTGATGCTAACCCTAACCCTAACCCTAACACTATCCTAGGGCTGATGCTAACCCTAACCCTAACCCTAACACTATCCTAGGGATGATTCTAACCCTAACGTTAACCCTAACACTATCCTTGAACTTATGCTAACCCTAACCCTAACCCTAACACTATCCTAGGCCTGATGATAACCCTAACCCTAACACTAACACTATCCTAGGGTTTATGTTAACCTTAACCCTAACAGTATCCTAGGGCTGATGCTAACCCTAACCCTAACCCTAACACTATCCTAGGGCGGATGCTAACCCTAACCCTAACCCTAACACTATCCTAGGGCTGATGCTAACCATAACACTAACACTATCCTAGGGCTGATGCTAACCCTAACCCTAACCCTAACACTATCCTAGGGTTGATGCTAACCCTAACCCTAACTCTAACACTATCTTAGGGCTGAGGCTAACCCTAACCCTAACACTATCCTACGGCTGATGCTAACCCTAACCTTAACCCTAAAACTATCCTAGGGCTGATGCTAACCCTAACCCTGACACAATCCTAGGCCTGATGCTAACCCTAACCCTAACCCTAACCCTATCCTAGGGCTGATGCTAACCCTAACCCTAACACTATCCTAGGGCTGATGCTAACCCTAACCCTAACCCTAACACTATAATAGGGCTGATGCTAACCCTAACCCTAACCCTAACACAATCCTAGGGCTGATGCTAACCCTAACCCTAACACTATCCTAGGCCTGATGAGAACCCTAACCCTAACCCTAACAATATCCTAGAGTTTATGTTAACCCTAACCCTAACACTATCCTAGGGCTGATGCTAACCCTAACGCTAACCCTAACACTATCCTTGAACTGATGCTAACCCTAACCCTAACCCTAACATTATCCTAGGCCTGATGATAACCCTAACCCTAACCCTAACACTATCCTAGGGTTTATGTTAACCCTAACCCTAACACTATCCTAGGGCTGATGCTAACCTTAACCCTAAACCTAACACTATCCTAGGGCGGATGCTAACCCTAACCCTAACCCTAACACTATCCTAGGGCTCATGCTAACCCTAAACATAACTCTAACACTATCTTAGGGCTGAGGCTAACCCTAACCCTAACACTATCCTACGGCTGATGCTAACCCTAACCCTAACCCTAACACTATCGTAGGGCTGATGCTAACCCTAACCCTAACACTATCCTAGGGCTGATGCTAACCCTAACCCTAACCCTAACACTATCCTAGGGCTGATGCTAACCCTAACCCTAACCCTATCCTAGGGCTGATGCTAACCTAACCCTAACCCTAACACTATCCTAGGGCTGATGCTAACCCTAACCCTGACACTATCCTAGGGCTGATGCTAACCCTAACCCTAACCCTAACATTATCCCAGGGCTGATGCTAACCCTAACCCTAACACTATCCTAGGGCTGATGCTAACCCTAACCCTAAACCTAACACTATCCTAGGGCTGATGCTAACCCTAACACTAACCCTAACACTATCCTAGGGCTGATGCTAACCCTAACCCTAAACCTAACACTATCCTAGGGCTGATGCTAACCCTAACCCTAACCCTAATACTATCCTAGGGCTGATGCTAACCCTAACCCTAACCCTAACACTATCCTAGGGCTGATGCTAACCCTAACACTAACACTATCCTAGGGCTGAAGCTAACCCTCACCCTACCCCTAACACTATCCCAGGGCTGATGCTAACCCTAACCCAAACCCTAACACTATCCTAAGCCTGATGGTAACCCTAACACTAACACTATACTAAGCCTGGTGCTAACCCTAACTCTAACCCTAACAGTATCCTAGGGCTGATGCTAACCCTAACCCTAATAATATCCTAGGGCTGATGCTAACACTAACCCTAACCCTAACATTATCCTAGGGCTGATGCTAACCCGAACCCTAACCCTAACACTATCCTAGGGCTGATGCTAACCCTAACCCTAACACTATCCTAGGCCTGATGAGAACCCTAAGCCTAACCCTAACACTATCCTAGGGCTGATGCTAACCCTAACCCTAACACTATCCTAGGCCTGATGCTAACCCTAACCCTAACCCTAACACTATCCTAGGGCTGATGCTAACCCTAACCCTAACACTATCCTAGGGCTGATGCTAACCCTAACCCTAACCCTAACACTATCCTAGGGCTGATGCTAAGCCTAACCCTAACACTATCATAGGCCTGATGCTAACCCTAACCCTAACCCTAACACTATCCTAGGGCTGATTCTAACCCTAACCCTAACCCTAACACTATCCTAGGGCTGATTCTAACCCTAACGTTAACCCTAACACTATCCTTGAACTTATGCTAACCCTAACCCTAACCCTAACACTATCCTAGGCCTGATGATAACCCTAACCCTAACCCTAACACTATCCTAGGGCTGATGCTAACCCTAACCCTAACACTATCCTACGGCTGATGCTAACCCTAACCCTAACCCTAACACTATCGTAGGGCTGATGCTAACCCTAACCCTAACCCTAACACTATCGTAGGGCTGATGCTAACCCTAACCCTAACACTATCCTAGGGCTGATGCTAACCCTAACCCTAAACCTAACACTATCCTAGGGCTGATGCTAACCCTAACCATAACACTATCCTAGGGCTGATGCTAACCCTAACCCTAACCCTAACACTATCCTAGGGCTGATGCTAACCCTAACCCTAACACTATCCTAGGGCTGATGCTAACCCTAACCCTAACCCTAACATTATCCCAGGGCTGATGCTAACCCTAACCCTAACACTATCCTACGGCTGATGCTAAACTTAACCCTAACCCTAACACTATCCTAGGCCTGATGCTAACCCTAACCCTTACCCTAACACTATCCTAGGGCTGAGGCTAAACCTAACCATAACCCTAACACTATCCTAGGGCTGATGCTAACCCTAACCCTAACCCTCATACTATCCTAGGGCTGATGCTAACCCTAACCCGAACTCTATCTTAGGCCTGATGCTAACCCTAACCCTAACACTATCCTAGGGCTGATGCTAACCCTAACCCTAACCCTCACACTATCCTAGGCCGGATGCTAACCCTATCCCTTACCCTAACACTCTCCTAGGGCTGAGGCTAACTCTAACCCTGACACTATCCTAGGGCTGATGCTAACCCTAACCCTAACCCAAACACTATCCTAGGGTTGATGCTAACCCTAACCCTAACACTATCCTAGGGCTGATGCTAACCCTAACCCTAACCCTAACACTATCCTAGGGCTGATGCTAACCCTAACCCTAACACTATCCTGGGCCTGATGCTAACCCTAACCCTAACCCCAACACTATCCTAGGGCTGATGCTAACCCTAACCCTAACACTATTCTTGAACTGATGCTAACCATAACCCTAACCCTAACACTATCCTAGGCCTGATGCTAACCCTAACCCTAACCCCAACACTATCCTAGGGCTGATGCTAACCCTAACCCTAACACTATCCTTGAACTGATGCTAACCCTAACCCTAACCCTAACACTATCCAAGGCCTGATGATAACCCTAACCCTAACCCTAACACTATCCTAGGGCTGATGCTAACCATAACACTAACACTATCCTAGGGCTGATGCTAACCCTAACCCTAACCATAACACTATCCTAGGGCTGATGCTAACCCTAACCCTAACTCTAACACTATCTTAGGGCTGAGGCTAACCCTAACCCTAACACTATCCTAGGCCTGATGATAACCCTAACCCTAACCCTAACACTATCCTAGAGTTTATGTTAACCCTAACCCTAACACTATCCTAGGGCTGATGCTAACCCTAACGCTAACCCTAACACTATCCTTGAACTGATGCTAACCCTAACCCTAACCCTAACATTATCCTAGGCCTGATGATAACCCTAACCCTAACCCTAACACTATCCTAGGGTTTATGTTAACCCTAACCCTAACACTATCCTAGGGCTGATGCTAACCTTAACCCTAAACCTAACACTATCCTAGGGCGGATGCTAACCCTAACCCTAACCCTAACAGTATCCTAGGGCTCATGCTAACCCTAACCATAACTCTAACACTATCTTAGGGCTGAGGCTAACCCTAACTCTAACACTATCCTACGGCTGATGCTAACCCTAACCCTAACCCTAACTCTATCGTAGGGCTGATGCTAACCCTAACCCTAACACTATCCTAGGGCTGATGCTAACCCTAACCCTAACCCTAACACTATCCTAGGGCTGATGCTAACCCTAACCCTAACACTATCCTAGGGCTGATGCTAACCCTAACCCTAACCCTAACACTATCCTAGCTCTGATGCTAACCCTAACCCTAACACTATCCTAGGGCTGATGCTAACCCTAACCCTAACCCTAACATTATCCCAGGGCTGATGCTAACCCTAACCCTAACACTATCCTAGGGCTGATGCTAACCCTAACCCTAAACCTAACACTATCCTAGGGCTGATGCTAACCCTAACACTAACCCTAACACTATCCTAGAGCTGATGCTAACCCTAACCCTAACCCTAATACTATCCTAGGGCTGATGCTAACCCTAACCCTAACCCTAACACTATCCTAGGGCTGATGCTAACCCTAACACTAACACTATCCTAGGGCTGATGCTAACCCTCACCCTACCCCTAACACTATCCCAGGGCTGATGCTAACCCTAACCCTAACCCTAACACTATCCTAAGCCTGATGGTAACCCTAAGACTAACACTATCCTAAGCCTGGTGCTAACCCTAACTCTAACCCTAATAATATCCTAGGGCTGATGCTAACACTAACCCTAACCCTAACATTATCCTAGGGCTGATGCTAACTCGAACCCTAACCCTAACACTATCCTAGGGCTGATGCTAACCCTAACCCTAACACTATCCTAGGCCTGATGAGAACCCTAACCCTAACCCTAACACTATCCTAGGGCTGATGCTAACCCTAACCCTAACACTATCCTAGGCCTGATGCTAACCCTAACCCTAACCCTAACACTATCCTAGGGCTGATGCTAACCCTAACCCTAACACTATCCTAGGGCTGATGCTAACCCTAACCCTAACCCTAACACTATCCTAGGGCTGATGCTAACCCTAACGTTAACCCTAACACTATCCTTGAACTTATGCTAACCCTAACCCTAACCCTAACACTATCCTAGGCCTGATGATAACCCTAACCCTAACACTAACACTATCCTAGGGTTTATGTTAACCTTAACCCTAACAGTATCCTAAGGCTGATGCTAACCCTAACCCTAACCCTAACACTATCCTAGGGCGGATGCTAACCCTAACCCTAACCCTAACACTATCCTAGGGCTGATGCTAACCATAACACTAACACTATCCTAGGGCTGATGCTAACCCTAACCCTAACCCTAACACTATCCTAGGGCTGATGCTAACCCTAACCCTAACTCTAACACTATCTTAGGGCTGAGGCTAACCCTAACCCTAACACTATCCTACGGCTGAAGCTAACCCTAACCTTAACCCTAAAACTATCCTACGGCTGATGCTAACCCTAACCCTGACACTATCCTAGGCCCGATGCTAACCCTAACCCTAACCCTAACCCTATCCTAGGGCTGATGCTAACCCTAACCCTAACACTATCCTAGGGCTGATGCTAACCCTAACCCTAACCCTAACACTATAATAGGGCTGATGCTAACCCTAACCCTAACCCTAACACTATCCTAGGGCTGATGCTAACCCTAACCCTAACACTATCCTAGGCCTGATGAGAACCCTAACCCTAACCCTAACACTATCCTAGAGTTTATGTTAACCCTAACCCTAACACTATCCTAGGGCTGATGCTAACCCTAACGCTAACCCTAACACTATCCTTGAACTGATGCTATCCCTAACCCTAACCCTAACATTATCCTAGGCCTGATGATAACCCTAACCCTAACCCTAACACTATCCTAGGGTTTATGTTAACCCTAACCCTAACACTATCCTAGGGCTGATGCTAACCTTAACCCTAAACCTAACACTATCCTAGGGCGGATGCTAACCCTAACCCTAACCCTAACACTATCCTAGGGCTCATGCTAACCCTAACCATAATTCTAACACTATCTTAGGGCTGAGGCTAACCCTAACCCTAACACTATCCTACGGCTGATGCTAACCCTAACCCTAACCCTAACACTATCGTAGGGCTGATGCTAACCCTAACCCTAACACTATCCTAGGGCTGATGCTAACCCTAACCCTAACCCTAACACTATCCTAGGGCTGATGCTAACCCTAACCCTAAACCTAACACTATCCTAGGGCTGATGCTAACCCTAACACTAACCCTAACACTATCCTAGAGCTGATGCTAACCCTAAACCTAACCCTAATACTATCCTAGGGCTGATGCTAACCCTAACCCTAACCCTAACACTATCCTAGGGCTGATGCTAACCCTAACACTAACACTATCCTAGGGCTGATGCTAACCCTCACCCTACACCTAACACTATCCCAGGGCTGATGCTAACCCTAACCCTAACCCTAACACTATCCTAAGCCTGATGGTAACCCTAACACTAACACTATACTAAGCCTTCTGCTAACCCTAACTCTAACCCTAACAGTATCCTAGGGCTGATGCTAACCCTAACCCTAATAATATCCTAGGGCTGTTGCTAACACTAACCCTAACCCTAACATTATCCTAGGGCTGATGCTAACCCGAACCCTAACCCTAACACTATCCTAGGGCTGATGCTAACCCTAACCCTAACCCTAACACTATCCTAGGGCTGATGCTAAGCCTAACCCTAACACTATCATAGGCCTGATGCTAACCCTAACCCTAACCCTAACACTATCCTAGGGCTGATGCTAACCCTAACGTTAACCCTAACACTATCCTTGAACTTATGCTAACCCTAACCCTAACCATAACACTATCCTAGTCCTGATGATAACCCTAACCCTAACCCTAACACTATCCTAGGGCTGATGCTAACCCTAACCCTAACACTATCCTTCGGCTGATGCTAACCCTAACCCTAACCCTAACACTATCGTAGGGCTGATGCTAACCCTAACCCTAACCCTAACACTATCGTAGGGCTGATGCTAACCCTAACCCTAACACTATCCTAGGGCTGATGCTAACCCTAACCCTAAACCTAACACTATCCTAGGGCTGATGCTAACCCTAACCCTAACACTATCCTAGGGCTGATGCTAACCCTAACCCTAACCCTAACACTATCCTAGGGCTGATGCTAACCCTAACCCTAACACTATCCTAGGGCTGATGCTAACCCTAACCCTAACCCTAACATTATCCCAGGGCTGATGCTAACCCTAACCCTAACACTATCCTAGGGCTGATGCTAACCCTAACCCTAACCCTAACACTATCCTAGGGCTGATGCTAAACTTAACCCTAACCCTAACACTATCCTAGGCCTGATGCTAACCCTAACCCTTACCCTAACACTATCCTAGGGCTGAGGCTAAACCTAACCATAACCCTAACACTATCCTAGGGCTGATGCTAACCCTAACCCTAACCCTCAAACTATCCTAGGGCTGATGCTAACCCTAACCCGAACTCTATCTTAGGCCTGATGCTAACCCTAACCCTAACACTATCGTAGGGCTGATGCTAACCCTAACCCTAACCCTCACACTATCCTAGGCCTGATGCTAACCCTATCCCTTACCCTAACACTCTCCTAGGGCTGAGGCTAACTCTAAGCCTAACACTATCCTAGGGCTGATGCTAACCCTAACCGTAACCCAAACACTATCCTAGGGTTGATGCTAACCCTAACCCTAACACTATCCTAGGGCTGATGCTAACCCTAACCCTAACCCTAACACTATCCTAGGGCTGATGCTAACCCTAACCCAAACACTATCCTAGGGCTGATGCTAACCCTAACCCTAACCCTAACATTATCCCAGGGCTGATGCTAACCCTAACCCTAACACTATCCTAGGGCTGATGCTAACCCTAACCCTAAACCTAACACTATCCTAGGGCTGATGCTAACCCTAACACTAACCCTAACACTATCCTAGAGCTGATGCTAACCCTAACCCTAACCCTAATACTATCCTAGGGCTGATGCTAACCCTAACACTAACCCTAACACTATCCTAGAGCTGATGCTAACCCTAACCCTAACCCTAACACTATCCTAGGGCTGATGCTAACCCTAACACTAACACTATCCTAGGGCTGATGCTAACCCTCACCCTACCCCTAACACTATCCCAGGGCTGATGCTAACCCTAACCCTAACCCTAACACTATCCTAAGCCTGATGGTAACCCTAACACTAACACTATCCTAAGCCTGGTGCTAACCCTAACTCTAACCCTAACAGTATCCTAGGGCTGATGCTAACCCTAACCCTAATAATATCCTAGGGCTGATGCTAACACTAACCCTAACCCTAACATTATCCTAGGGCTGATGCTAACCCGAACCCTAACCCTAACACTATCCTAGGGCTGATGCTAACCCTAACCCTAACACTATCCTAGGCCTGATGAGAACCCTAACCCTAACCCTAACACTATCCTAGGGCTGATGCTAACCCTAACCCTAACACTATCCTAGGCCTGATGCTAACCCTAACCCTAACCCTAACACTATCCTAGGGCTGATGCTAACCCTAACCCTAACACTATCCTAGGGCTGATGCTAACCCTAACCCTAACCCTAACACTATCCTAGGGCTGATGCTAAGCCTAACCCTAACAGTATCATAGGCCTGATGATAACCCTAACCCTAACCCTAACACTATCCTAGGCCTGATGCTAACCCTAACCCTAACCCTAACACTATCCTAGGGCTGATGCTAACCCTAACCCTAACCCTAACACTATCCTAGGGATGATTCTAACCCTAACGTTAACCCTAACACTATCCTTGAACTTATGCTAACCCTAACCCTAACCCTAACACTATCCTAGGCCTGATGATAACCCTAACCCTAACACTAACACTATCCTAGGGTTTATGTTAACCTTAACCCTAACAGTATCCTAGGGCTGATGCTAACCCTAACCCTAACCCTAACACTATCCTAGGGCGGATGCTAACCGTAACCCTAACCCTAACACTATCCTAGGGCTGATGCTAACCATAACACTAACACTATCCTAGGGCTGATGCTAACCCTAACCCTAACCCTAACACTATCCTAGGGTTGATGCTAACCCTAACCCTAACTCTAACACTATCTTAGGGCTGAGGCTAACCCTAACCCTAACACTATCCTACGGCTGATGCTAACCCTAACCTTAACCCTAAAACTATCCTAGGGCTGATGCTAACCCTAACCCTGACACAATCCTAGGCCTGATGCTAACCCTAACCCTAACCCTAACCCTATCCTAGGGCTGATGCTAACCCTAACCCTAACACTATCCTAGGGCTGATGCTAACCCTAACCCTAACCCTAACACTATAATAGGGCTGATGCTAACCCTAACCCTAACCCTAACACAATCCTAGGGCTGATGCTAACCCTAACCCTAACACTATCCTAGGCCTGATGAGAACCCTAACCCTAACCCTAACAATATCCTAGAGTTTATGTTAACCCTAACCCTAACACTATCCTAGGGCTGATGCTAACCCTAACGCTAACCCTAACACTATCCTTGAACTGATGCTAACCCTAACCCTAACCCTAACATTATCCTAGGCCTGATGATAACCCTAACCCTAACCCTAACACTATCCTAGGGTTTATGTTAACCCTAACCCTAACACTATCCTAGGGCTGATGCTAACCTTAACCCTAAACCTAACACTATCCTAGGGCGGATGCTAACCCTAACCCTAACCCTAACACTATCCTAGGGCTCATGCTAACCCTAAACATAACTCTAACACTATCTTAGGGCTGAGGCTAACCCTAACCCTAACACTATCCTACGGCTGATGCTAACCCTAACCCTAACCCTAACACTATCGTAGGGCTGATGCTAACCCTAACCCTAACACTATCCTAGGGCTGATGCTAACCCTAACCCTAACCCTAACACTATCCTAGGGCTGATGCTAACCCTAACCCTAACCCTATCCTAGGGCTGATGCTAACCTAACCCTAACCCTAACACTATCCTAGGGCTGATGCTAACCCTAACCCTGACACTATCCTAGGGCTGATGCTAACCCTAACCCTAACCCTAACATTATCCCAGGGCTGATGCTAACCCTAACCCTAACACTATCCTAGGGCTGATGCTAACCCTAACCCTAAACCTAACACTATCCTAGGGCTGATGCTAACCCTAACACTAACCCTAACACTATCCTAGGGCTGATGCTAACCCTAACCCTAAACCTAACACTATCCTAGGGCTGATGCTAACCCTAACCCTAACCCTAATACTATCCTAGGGCTGATGCTAACCCTAACCCTAACCCTAACACTATCCTAGGGCTGATGCTAACCCTAACCCTAACTCTAACACTATCTTAGGGCTGAGGCTAACCCTAACCCTAACACTATCCTAGGCCTGATGATAACCCTAACCCTAACCCTAACACTATCCTAGAGTTTATGTTAACCCTAACCCTAACACTATCCTAGGGCTGATGCTAACCCTAACGCTAACCCTAACACTATCCTTGAACTGATGCTAACCCTAACCCTAACCCTAACATTATCCTAGGCCTGATGATAACCCTAACCCTAACCCTAACACTATCCTAGGGTTTATGTTAACCCTAACCCTAACACTATCCTAGGGCTGATGCTAACCTTAACCCTAAACCTAACACTATCCTAGGGCGGATGCTAACCCTAACCCTAACCCTAACAGTATCCTAGGGCTCATGCTAACCCTAACCATAACTCTAACACTATCTTAGGGCTGAGGCTAACCCTAACTCTAACACTATCCTACGGCTGATGCTAACCCTAACCCTAACCCTAACACTATCGTAGGGCTGATGCTAACCCTAACCCTAACACTATCCTAGGGCTGATGCTAACCCTAACCCTAACCCTAACACTATCCTAGGGCTGATGCTAACCCTAACCCTAACACTATCCTAGGGCTGATGCTAACCCTAACCCTAACCCTAACACTATCCTAGCTCTGATGCTAACCCTAACCCTAACACTATCCTAGGGCTGATGCTAACCCTAACCCTAACCCTAACATTATCCCAGGGCTGATGCTAACCCTAACCCTAACACTATCCTAGGGCTGATGCTAACCCTAACCCTAAACCTAACACTATCCTAGGGCTGATGCTAACCCTAACACTAACCCTAACACTATCCTAGAGCTGATGCTAACCCTAACCCTAACCCTAATACTATCCTAGGGCTGATGCTAACCCTAACCCTAACCCTAACACTATCCTAGGGCTGATGCTAACCCTAACACTAACACTATCCTAGGGCTGATGCTAACCCTCACCCTACCCCTAACACTATCCCAGGGCTGATGCTAACCCTAACCCTAACCCTAACACTATCCTAAGCCTGATGGTAACCCTAACACTAACACTATCCTAAGCCTGGTGCTAACCCTAACTCTAACCCTAATAATATCCTAGGGCTGATGCTAACACTAACCCTAACCCTAACATTATCCTAGGGCTGATGCTAACTCGAACCCTAACCCTAACACTATCCTAGGGCTGATGCTAACCCTAACCCTAACACTATCCTAGGCCTGATGAGAACCCTAACCCTAACCCTAACACTATCCTAGGGCTGATGCTAACCCTAACCCTAACACTATCCTAGGCCTGATGCTAACCCTAACCCTAACCCTAACACTATCCTAGGGCTGATGCTAACCCTAACCCTAACACTATCCTAGGGCTGATGCTAACCCTAACCCTAACCCTAACACTATCCTAGGGCTGATGCTAACCCTAACGTTAACCCTAACACTATCCTTGAACTTATGCTAACCCTAACCCTAACCCTAACACTATCCTAGGCCTGATGATAACCCTAACCCTAACACTAACACTATCCTAGGGTTTATGTTAACCTTAACCCTAACAGTATCCTAAGGCTGATGCTAACCCTAACCCTAACCCTAACACTATCCTAGGGCGGATGCTAACCCTAACCCTAACCCTAACACTATCCTAGGGCTGATGCTAACCATAACACTAACACTATCCTAGGGCTGATGCTAACCCTAACCCTAACCCTAACACTATCCTAGGGCTGATGCTAACCCTAACCCTAACTCTAACACTATCTTAGGGCTGAGGCTAACCCTAACCCTAACACTATCCTACGGCTGAAGCTAACCCTAACCTTAACCCTAAAACTATCCTACGGCTGATGCTAACCCTAACCCTGACACTATCCTAGGCCCGATGCTAACCCTAACCCTAACCCTAACCCTATCCTAGGGCTGATGCTAACCCTAACCCTAACACTATCCTAGGGCTGATGCTAACCCTAACCCTAACCCTAACACTATAATAGGGCTGATGCTAACCCTAACCCTAACCCTAACACTATCCTAGGGCTGATGCTAACCCTAACCCTAACACTATCCTAGGCCTGATGAGAACCCTAACCCTAACCCTAACACTATCCTAGAGTTTATGTTAACCCTAACCCTAACACTATCCTAGGGCTGATGCTAACCCTAACGCTAACCCTAACACTATCCTTGAACTGATGCTATCCCTAACCCTAACCCTAACATTATCCTAGGCCTGATGATAACCCTAACCCTAACCCTAACACTATCCTAGGGTTTATGTTAACCCTAACCCTAACACTATCCTAGGGCTGATGCTAACCTTAACCCTAAACCTAACACTATCCTAGGGCGGATGCTAACCCTAACCCTAACCCTAACACTATCCTAGGGCTCATGCTAACCCTAACCATAATTCTAACACTATCTTAGGGCTGAGGCTAACCCTAACCCTAACACTATCCTACGGCTGATGCTAACCCTAACCCTAACCCTAACACTATCGTAGGGCTGATGCTAACCCTAACCCTAACACTATCCTAGGGCTGATGCTAACCCTAACCCTAACCCTAACACTATCCTAGGGCTGATGCTAACCCTAACCCTAACACTATCCTAGGGCTGATGCGAACCCTAACCCTAACCCTAACACTATCCTAGCGCTGATGCTAACCCTAACCCTAACACTATCCTAGGGCTGATGCTAACCCTAACCCTAACCCTAACATTATCCCAGGGCTGATGCTAACCCTAACCCTAACACTATCCTAGGGCTGATGCTAACCCTAACCCTAAACCTAACACTATCCTAGGGCTGATGCTAACCCTAACACTAACCCTAACACTATCCTAGAGCTGATGCTAACCCTAACCCTAACCCTAATACTATCCTAGGGCTGATGCTAACCCTAACCCTAACCCTAACACTATCCTAGGGCTGATGCTAACCCTCACCCTACCCCTAACACTATCCCAGGGCTGATGCTAACCCTAACCCTAACCCTAACACTATCCTAAGCCTGATGGTAACCCTAACACTAACACTATACTAAGCCTGGTGCTAACCCAAACTCTAACCCTAACAGTATCCTAGGGCTGATGCTAACCCTAACCCTAATAATATCCTAGGGCTGATGCTAACACTAACCCTAACCCTAACATTATCCTAGGGCTGATGCTAACCCGAACCCTAAACCTAACACTATCCTAGGGCTGATGCTAACCCTAACCCTAACACTATCCTAGGCCTGATGAGAACCCTAACCCTAACCCTAACACCATCCTAGGGCTGATGCTAACCCTAACCCTAACACTATCCTACGGCTGATGCTAACCCTAACCCTAACCCTAACACTATCGTAGGGCTGATGCTAACCCTAACCCTAACACTATCCTAGGGCTGATGCTAACCCTAACCCTAAACCTAACACTATCCTAGGGCTGATGCTAACCCTAACCCTAACACTATCCTAGGGCTGATGCTAACCCTAACCCTAACCCTAACACTATCCTAGGGCTGATGCTAACCCTAACCCTAACACTATCCTAGGGCTGATGCTAACCCTAACCCTAACCCTAACATTATCCCAGGGCTGATGCTAACCCTAACCCTAACACTATCCTAGGGCTGATGCTAACCCTAACCCTAATCCTAACACTATCCTAGGGCTGATGCTAACCCTAACACTAACCCTAACACTATCCTAGAGCTGATGCTAACCCTAACCCTCACCCTAACACTATCCTAGGGCTGATGCTTAGCCTAACCCTAACACTATCATAGGCCTGATGATAACCCTAACCCTAACCCTAACACTATCCTAGGCCTGATGCTAACCCTAACCCTAACCCTAACACTATCCTAGGGCTGATGCTAACCCTAACCCTAACACTATCCTAGGGCTGATGCTAACCCTAACCCTAACCCTAACAGTATCCTAGGGCTGATGCTAACCCTAACCCTAACACTATCCTAGGCCTGATGATAACCCTAACCCTAACCCTAACACTATCCTAGGGCTGATGCTAACCCTAACCCTAACACTATCATAGGGCTGATGCTAACCCTAACCCTAACCCTAACACTATCCTAGGGCTGATGCTAAACTTAACCCTAACCCTAACACTATCCTAGGCCTGATGCTAACCCTAACCCTTACCCTAACACTATCCTAGGGCTGAGGCTAAACCTAACCATAACCCTAACACTATCCTAGGGCTGATGCTAACCCTAACCCTAACCCTCAAATTATCCTAGGGCTGATGCTAACCCTAACCCGAACTCTATCTTAGGCCTGATGCTAACGCTAACCCTAACACTATCCTAGGGCTGATGCTAACCCTAACCCTAACCCTCACACTATCCTAGGCCTGATGCTAACCCTATCCCTTACACTAACACTCTCCTAGGGCTGAGGCTAACCCTAACCCTAACACTATCCTAGGGCTGATGCTAACCCTAACCCTAACCCAAACACTATCCTAGGGTTGATGCTAACCCTAACCCTAACACTATCCTAGGGCTGATGCTAACCCTAACCCTAACCCTAACACTATCCTAGGGCTGATGCTAACCCTAACCATAACACTATCCTGGGCCTGATGCTAACCCTAACCCTAACCGCAACACTATCCTAGGGCTGATGCTAACCCTAACCCTAACACTATCCTTGAACTGATGCTAACCCTAACCCTAACCCTAACACTATCCTAGGCCTGATGATAACCCTAACCCTAACCCTAACACTATCCTAGAGTTTATGTTAACCCTAACCCTAACACTATCCTAGGCCTGATGCTAACCCTAACGCTAACCCTAACACTATCCTTGAACTGATGCTAACCCTAACCCTAACCCTAACATTATCCTAGGCCTGATGATAACCCTAACCCTAACCCTAACACTATCCTAGGGTTTATGTTAACCCTAACCCTAACACTATCCTAGGGCTGATGCTAACCTTAACCCTAAACCTAACACTATCCTAGGGCGGATGCTAACCCTAACCTTAACCCTAACACTATCCTAGGGCTCATGCTAACCCTAACCATAACTCTAACACTATCTTAGGGCTGAGGCTAACCCTAACCCTAACACTATCCTACGGCTGATGCTAACCCTAACCCTAACCCTAACACTATCGTAGGGCTGATGCTAACCCTAACCCTAACACTATCCTAGGGCTGATGCTAACCCTAACCCTAAACCTAACACTATCCTAGGGCTGATGCTAACCCTAACCCTAACACTATCCTAGGGCTGATGCTAACCCTAACCCTAACCCTAACACTATCCTAGGGCTGATGCTAACCCTAACCCTAACACTATCCTAGGGCTGATGCTAACCCTAACCCTAACCCTAACATTATCCCAGGGCTGATGCTAACCCTAACCCTAACACTATCCTAGGGCTGATGCTAACCCTAACCCTGAACCTAACACTATCCTAGGGCTGATGATAACCCTAAGACTAACCCTAACACTATCCTAGAGCTGATGCTAACCCTAACCCTAACTCTAACACTATCCTAGGGCTGATGCTAAGCCTAACCCTAACACTATCATAGGCCTGATGATAACCCTAACCCTAACCCTAACACTATCCTAGGCCTGATGCTAACCCTAACCCTAACCCTAACACTATCCTAGGGCTGATGCTAACCCCAACCCTAACCCTAACACTATCCTAGGGCTGATTCTAACCCTAACGTTAACCCTAACACTATCCTTGAACTTATGCTAACCCTAACCCTAACCCTAACACTATCCTAGGCCTGATGATAACCCTAACCCTAACCCTAACACTATCCTAGGGCTGATGCTAACCCTAACCCTAACACTATCCTAGGGCGGATGCTAACCCTAACCCTAACCCTAACACTATCCTAGGGCTGATGCTAACCATAACACTAACACTATCCTAGGGCTGATGCTAACCCTAACCCTAACCCTAACACTATCCTAGGGCTGATGCTAACCCTAACCCTAACTCTAACACTATCTTAGGGCTGAGGCTAACCCTAACCCTAACACTATCCTACGGCTGATGCTAACCCTAACCTTAACCCTAAAACTATCCTAGGGCTGATGCTAACCCTAACCCTGACACTATCCTAGGCCTGATGCTAACCCTAACCCTAACCCTAACACTATCCTAGGGCTGATGCTAACCCTAACCCTAACACTATCCTAGGGCTGATGCTAACCCTAACCCTAACCCTAACACTATCCTAGGGCTGATGCTAACCCTAACCCTAACACTATCCTAGGCCTGATGATAACCCTAACCCTAACCCTAACACTATCCTAGGGCTGATGCTAACCCTAACCCTAACACTATCATAGGGCTGATGCTAACCCTAACCCTAACCCTAACACTATCCTAGGGCTGATGCTAAACTTAACCCTAACCCTAACACTATCCTAGGCCTGATGCTAACCCTAACCCTTACCCTAACACTATCCTAGGGCTGAGGCTAAACCTAACCATAACCGTAACAGTATCCTAGGGCTGATGCTAACCCTAACCCTAAACCTCAAACTATCCTAGGGCTGATGCTAACCCTAACCCGAACTCTATCTTAGGCCTGATGCTAACCCTAACCCTAACACTATCCTAGGGCTGATGCTAACCCTAACCCTAACCCAAACACTATCCTAGGGTTGATGCTAACCCTAACCCTAACACTATCCTAGGGCTGATGCTAACCCTAACCCTAACCCTAACACTATCCTAGGGCTGATGCTAACCCTAACCCTAACACTATCCTGGGCCTGATGCTAACCCTAACCCTAATCCCAACACTATCCTAGGGCTGATGCTAACCCTAACCCTAACACTATCCTTGAACTGATGCTAACCCTAACCCTAACCCTAACACTATCCTAGGCCTGATGCTAACCCTAACCCTAACCCCAACACTATCCTAGGGCTGATGCTAACCCTAACCCTAACACTATCCTTGAACTGATGCTAACCCTAACCCTAACCCTAACACTATCCTAGGCCTTATGATAACCCTAACCCTAACCCTAACGCTATCCTAGGGCTGATGCTAACCATAACACTAACACTATCCTAGGGCTGATGCTAACCCTAACCCTAACCCTAACACTATCCTAGGGCTGATGCTAACCCTAACCCTAACTCTAACACTATCTTAGGGCTGAGGCTAACCCTAACCCTAACACTATCCTAGGCCTGATGATAACCCTAACCCTAACCCTAACACTATCCTAGAGTTTATGTTAACCCTAACCCTAACACTATCCTAGGGCTGATGCTAACCCTAACGCTAACCCTAACACTATCCTTGAACTGATGCTAATCCTAACCCTAACCCTAACATTATCCTAGGCCTGATGATAACCCTAACCCTAACCCTAACACTATCCTAGGGTTTATGTTAACCCTAACCCTAACACTATCCTAGGGCTGATGCTAACCTTAACCCTAAACCTAACACTATCCTAGGGCGGATGCTAACCCTAAACCTAACCCTAACAGTATCCTAGGGCTCATGCTAACCCTAACCATAACTCTAACACTATCTTAGGGCTGAGGCTAACCCTAACCCTAACACTATCCTACGGCTGATGCTAACCCTAACCCTAACCCTAACACTATCGTAGGGCTGATGCTAACCCTAACCCTAACACTATCCTAGGGCTGATGCTAACCCTAACCCTAACCCTAACACTATCCTAGGGCTGATGCTAACCCTAACACTAACACTATCCTAGGGCTGATGCTAACCCTAACCCTAACCCTAACACTATCCTAGGGCTGATGCTAACCCTAACCCTAACACTATCCTAGGGCTGATGCTAACCCTAACCCTAACCCTAACATTATCCCAGGGCTGATGCTAACCCTAACCCTAACACTATCCTAGGGCTGATGCTAACCCTAACCCTAAACGTAACACTATCCTAGGGCTGATGTTAACCCTAACACTAACCCTAACACTATCCTAGAGCTGATGCTAACCCTAACCCTAACCCTAATACTATCCTAGGGCTGATGCTAACCCTAACCCTAACCCTAACACTATCCTAGGGCTGATGCTAACCCTAACACTAACACTATCCTAGGGCTGATGATAACCCTCACCCTACGCCTAACACTATCCCAGGGCTGATGCTAACCCTAACCCTAACCCTAACACTATCCTAAGCCTGATGGTAACCCTAACACTAAAACTATACTAAGCCTGGTGCTAACCCTAACTCTAATCCTAACAGTATCCTAGGGCTGATGCTAACCCTAACCCTAATAATATCCTAGGGCTGATGCTAACACTAACCCTAACCCTAACATTATCCTAGGGCTGATGCTAACCCTAACCCTAACACTATCCTAGGCCTGATGAGAACCCTAACCCTAACCCTAACACTATCCTAGGGCTGATGCTAACCCTAACCCTAACACTATCCTAGGCCTGATGCTAACCCTAACCCTAACCCTAACACTATCCTAGGGCTGATGCTAACCCTAACCCTAACCCTAACACTATCCTAGGGCTGATGCTAACCCTAACACTAACACTATCCTAGGGCTGATGCTAACCCTAACCCTAACCCTAACACTATCCTAGGGCTGATGCTAACCCTAACCCTAACACTATCCTAGGGCTGATGCTAACCCTAACCCTAACCCTAACATTATCCCAGGGCTGATGCTAACCCTAACCCTAACACTATCCTAGGGCTGATGCTAACCCTAACCCTAAACCTAACACTATCCTAGGGCTGATGCTAACCCTAACACTAACCCTAACACTATTCTAGAGCTGATGCTAACCCTAACCCTAACCCTAATACTATCCTAGGGCTGATGCTAACCCTAACCCTAACCCTAACACTATCCTAGGGCTGATGCTAACCCTAACACTAACACTATCCTAGGGCTGATGCTAACCCTCACCCTACCCCTAACGCTATCCCAGGGCTGATGCTAACCCTAACCCTAACCCTAACACGATCCTAAGCCTGATGGTAACCCTAACACTAACACTATCCTAAGCCTGGTGCTAACCCTAACTCTAACCCTAACAGTATCCTAGGGCTGATGCTAACCCTAACCCTAATAATATCCTAGGGCTGATGCTAACACTAACCCTAACCCTAACATTATCCTAGGGCTGATGCTAACCCGAACCCTAACCCTAACACTATCCTAGGGCTGATGCTAACCCTAACCCTAACACTATCCTAGGCCTGATGAGAACCCTAACCCTAACCCTAACACTATCCTAGGGCTGATGCTAACCCTAACCCTAACACTATCCTAGGCCTGATGCTAACCCTAACCCTAACCCTAACACTATCCTAGGGCTGATGCTAACCCTAACCCTAACACTATCCTAGGGCTGATGCTAACCATAACCCTAACCCTAACACTATCCTAGGGCTGATGCTAAGCCTAACCCTAACACTATCATAGGCCTCATGATAACCCTAACCCTAACCCTAACACTATCCTAGGCCTGATGCTAACCCTAACCCTAACCCTAACACTATCCTAGGGCTGATGCTAACCCTAACCCTAACACTAACACTATCCTAGGGCTGATTCTAACCCTAACGTTAACCCTAACACTATCCTTGAACTTATGCTAACCCTAACCCTAACCCTAACACTATCCTAGGCCTGATGATAACCCTAACCCTAACACTAACACTATCCTAGGGTTTATGTTAACCTTAACCCTAATAGTATCCTAGGGCTGATGCTAACCCTAACCCTAACCCTAACAATACCCTAGGGCGGATGCTAACCCTAACCCTAACCATAACACTATCCTAGGGCTGATGCTAACCATAACACTAACACTATCCTAGGGCTGATGCTAACCCTAACCCTAACCCTAACACTATCGTAGGGCTGATGCTAACCCTAACCCTAACTCTAACACTATCTTAGGGCTGAGGCTAACCCTAACCCTAACACTATCCTACGGCTGATGCTAATTCTAACCTTAACCCTAAAACTATCCTAGGGCTGATGCTAACCCTAACCCTGACACTATCCTAGGCCTGATGCTAACCCTAACCCTAACCCTAACCCTATCCTAGGGCTGATGCTAACCCTAACCCTAACACTATCCTAGGGCTGATGCTAACCCTAACCCTAACCCTAACACTATAATAGGGCTGATGCTAACCCTAACCCTAACCCTAACACTATCCTAGGGCTGATGCTAACCCTAACCCTAACCCTAACACTATCCTAGAGCAGATGCTAACCCTAACGCTAACCCTAACACTATCCTTTAACTGATGCTAACCCTAACCCTAACCCTAACACTATCCTAGGCCTGATGCTAACCCTAACCCTAACCCTAACACTATCCTAGGGCTGATGCTAACCCTAACCCTAACACTATCCTAGGGCTGATGCTAACCCTAACCCTAACCCTAACACTATCCTAGGGCTGATGCTAACCCTAACCCTAACACTATCCTAGGGCTGATGCTAACCCTAACACTAACCCTAACACTATCCTAGGGTTAATGCTAACCCTAACGCTAACCCTAACACTATCCTTGAACTGATGCTAACCCTAACCCTAACCCTAACACTATCCTAGGCCTGATGATAACCCTAACCGTAACCCTAACACTATCCTAGAGTTTATGTTAACCCTAACCCTAACACTATCCTAGGGCTGATGCTAACCCTAACGCTAACACTAACACTATCCTTGAACTGATGCTAACCCTAACCCTAACCCTATCACTATCCTAGGCCTGATGATAACCCTAACCCTAACCCTAACACTATCCTAGGGTTTATGTTAACCCTAACCCTAACACTATCCTAGGGCTGATGCTAACCTTAACCCTAAACCTAACACTATCCTAGGGCGGATGCTAACCCTAACCCTAACCCTAACACTCTCCTAGGGCTCATGCTAACCCTAACCATAACTATAACACTATCTTAGGGCTGAGGCTAACCCTAACCCTAACACTATCCTACGGCTGATGGTAACCCTAACCCTAACCCTAACACTATCGTAGGGCTGATGCTAACCCTAACCCTAACACTATCCTAGGGCTGATGCTAACCCTAACCCTAACCCTAACACTATCTTAGGGCTGATGCTAACCCTAACCCTAACACTATCCTAGGGCTGATGCTAACCCTAACCCTAACCCTAACACTATCCTAGGGCTGATGCTAACCCTAACCCTAACACTATCCTAGGGCTGATGCTAACCCTAACCCTAACCCTAACATTATCCCAGGGCTGATGCTAAACCTAACCCTAACACTATCCTAGGGCTGATGCTAACCCTAACCCTAAACCTAACACTATCCTAGGGCTGATGCTAACCCTAACGCTAACCCTAACACTATCCTAGAGCTGATGCTAACCCTAACCCTAACCCTAATACTATTCTAGGGCTGATGCTAACCCTAACCCTAACCCTAACACTATCCTAGGGCTGATGCTAACCCTAACACTAACACTATCCTAGGGCTGATGCTAACCCTCACCCTACCACTAACACTATCCTAGGGCTGATGCTAACCCGAACCCTAACGCTAACACTATCCTAGGGCTGAGGCTAACCCTAACCTTAACACTATCCTACGGCTGATGGTAACCCTAACACTAACACTATCCTAAGCCTGGTGCTAACCCTAACTCTAACCCTAACAGTATCCTAGGGCTGATGCTAACCCTAACCCTAATAATATCCTAGGGCTGATGCTAACACTAACCCTAACCCTAACACTATCCTAGGGCTGATGCTAACCCGAACCCTAACCCTAACACTATCCTAGGGCTGATGCTAACCCTAACCCTAACACTATCCTAGGCCTGATGAGAACCCTAACCCTAACCCTAACACTATCCTAGGGCTGATGCTAACCCTAACCCTAACACTATCCTAGGCCTGATGCTAACCCTAACCCTAACCCTAACACTATCCTAGGGCTGATGCTAACCCTAACCCTAACACTATAATAGGGCTGATGCTAACCCTAACCCTAACCCTAACACTATCCTAGGGCTGATGCTAAGCCTAACCCTAACACTATCATAGGCCTGATGATTACCCTAACCCTATCCCTAACACTATCCTAGGCCTGATGCTAACCCTAACCCTAAGCCTAACACTATCCTAGGGCTGATGCTAACCCTAACCCTAACCCTAACACTATCCTAGGGCTGATTCTAACCCTAACGTTAACCCTAACACTATCCTTGAACTTATGCTAACCCTAACCCTAACCCTAACACTATCCTAGGCCTGATGATAACCCTAACCCTAACCCTAACACTATCCTAGGGTTTATGTTAACCTTAACCCTAACACTATCCTAGGGCTGATGCTAACCCTAACCCTAACCCTAACACTATCCTAGGGCGGATGCTAACCCTAACACTAACCCTAACACTATCCTAGGGCTGATGCTAACCATAACACTAACACTATCCTAGGGCTGATGCTAACCCTAACCCTAACCCTAACACTATCCTAGGGCTGATGCTAACCCTAACCCTAACTCTAACACTATCTTAGGGTTGAGGCTAACCCTAACCCTAACACTATCCTACGGCTGATGCTAACCCTAACCTTAACCCTAACACTATCCTAGGGCTGATGCTAACCCTAACCCAGACACTATCCTAGGCCTGATGCTAACCTTAACCATAACCCTAACACTATCCTAGGGCTGATGCTAACCCTAACCCTAACACTATCCTAGGGCTGATGCTAACCCTAACACTAACCCTAACACTATCCTAGGGCTGATGCTAACCCTAACCCTAACACTATCCTAGGCCTGATGATAACCCTAACGCTAACCCTAACACTATCCTAGGGCTGATGCTAACCCTAACCCTAACACTATCCTAGGGCTGATGGTAACCCTAACCCTAACACTATCCTAGGGCTGATGCTAACCCTAACCCTAACCCAAACACTATCCTAGGATTGATGCTAACCCTAACCCTAACACTATCCTAGGGCTGATGCTACCCCTAACCCTAACCCTAAAACTATCCTAGGGCTGATGCTAACCCTAACCCTAACACTATCCTGGGCCTGATGCTAACCCTAACCCTAACCCTAACACTATCCTAGGGCTGATGCTAACCCTAACCCTAACCCTAACACTATCCTAGGGCAGATGCTAACCCTAACGCTAACCCTAACACTATCCTTTAACTGATGCTAACCCTAACCCTAACCCTAACACTATCCTAGGCCTGATGCTAACCCTAACCCTAACCCTAACACTATCCTAGGGCTGATGCTAACCCTAACCCTAACACTATCCTAGGGCTGATGCTAACCCTAACCCTAACCCTAACACTATCCTAGGGCTGATGCTAACCCTAACCCTAACACTATCCTAGGGCTGATGCTAACCCTAACACTAACCCTAACACTATCCTAGGGTTAATGCTAACCCTAACGCTAACCCTAACACTATCCTTGAACTGATGCTAACCCTAACCCTAACCCTAACACTATCCTAGGCCTGATGATAACCCTAACCGTAACCCTAACACTATCCTAGAGTTTATGTTAACCCTAACCCTAACACTATCCTAGGGCTGATGCTAACCCTAACGCTAACCCTAACACTATCCTTGAACTGATGCTAACCCTAACCCTAACCCTATCACTATCCTAGGCCTGATGATAACCCTAACCCTAACCCTAACACTATCCTAGGGTTTATGTTAACCCTAACCCTAACACTATCCTAGGGCTGATGCTAACCTTAACCCTAAACCTAACACTATCCTAGGGCGGATGCTAACCCTAACCCTAACCCTAACACTCTCCTAGGGCTCATGCTAACCCTAACCATAACTATAACACTATCTTAGGGCTGAGGCTAACCCTAACCCTAACACTATCCTACGGCTGATGGTAACCCTAACCCTAACCCTAACACTATCGTAGGGCTGATGCTAACCCTAACCCTAACACTATCCTAGGGCTGATGCTAACCCTAACCCTAACCCTAACACTATCTTAGGGCTGATGCTATCCCTAACCCTAACACTATCCTAGGGCTGATGCTAACCCTAACCCTAACCCTAACACTATCCTAGGGCTGATGCTAACCCTAACCCTAACACTATCCTAGGGCTGATGCTAACCCTAACCCTAACCCTAACATTATCCCAGGGCTGATGCTAACCCTAACCCTAACACTATCCTAGGGCTGATGCTAACCCTAACCCTAAACCTAACACTATCCTAGGGCTGATGCTAACCCTAACCCTAACCCTAACACTATCCTAGAGCTGATGCTAACCCTAACCCTAACCCTAATACTATTCTAGGGCTGATGCTAACCCTAACCCTAACCCTAACACTATCCTTGGGCTGATGCTAACCCTAACACTAACACTATCCTAGGGCTGATGCTAACCCTCACCCTACCACTAACACTATCCTAGGGCTGATGCTAACCCTAACCCTAACGCTAACACTATCCTAGGGCTGAGGCTAACCCTAACCTTAACACTATCCTACGGCTGATGGTAACCCTAACACTAACACTATCCTAAGCCTGGTGCTAACCCTAACTCTAACCCTAACAGTATCCTAGGGCTGATGCTAACCCTGACCCTAATAATATCCTAGGGCTGATGCTAACACTAACCCTAACCCTAACACTATCCTAGGGCTGATGCTAACCCGAACCCTAACCCTAACACTATCCTAGGGCTGATGCTAACCCTAACCCTAACACTATCCTAGGCCTGATGAGAACCCTAACCCTAACCCTAACACTATCCTAGGGCTGATGCTAACCCTAACCCTAACACTATCCTAGGCCTGATGCTAACCCTAACCCTAACCCTAACACTATCCTAGGGCTGATGCTAACCCTAACCCTAACACTATAATAGGGCTGATGCTAACCCTAACCCTAACCCTAACACTATCCTAGGGCTGATGCTAAGCCTAACCCTAACACTATCATAGGCCTGATGATTACCCTAACCCTATCCCTAACACTATCCTAGGCCTGATGCTAACCCTAACCCTAAGCCTAACACTATCCTAGGGATGATGCTAACCCTAACCCTAACCCTAACACTATCCTAGGGCTGATTCTAACCCTAACGTTAACCCTAACACTATCCTTGAACTTATGCTAACCCTAACCCTAACCCTAACACTATCCTAGGCCTGATGATAACCCTAACCCTAACCCTAACACTATCCTAGGGTTTATGTTAACCTTAACCCTAACAGTATCCTAGGGCTGATGCTAACCCTAACCCTAACCCTAACACTATCCTAGGGCGGATGCTAACCCTAACCCTAACCCTAACACTATCCTAGGGCTGATGCTAACCATAACACTAACACTATCCTAGGGCTGATGCTAACCCTAACCCTAACCCTAACACTATCCTAGGGCTGATGCTAACCCTAACCCTAACTCTAACACTATCTTAGGGCTGAGGCTAACCCTAACCCTAACACTATCCTACGGCTGATGCTAACCCTAACCTTAACCCTAAAACTATCCTAGGGCTGATGCTAACCCTAACCCTGACACTATCCTAGGCCTGATGCTAACCCTAACCCTAACCCTAACACTATCCTAGGGCTGATGCTAACCCTAACCCTAACACTATCCTAGGGCTGATGCTAACCCTAACCCTAACCCTAACACTATCCTAGGGCTGATGCTAACCCTAACCCTAACGCTAACACTATCCTAGGGCTGATGCTAACCCTAACCCTATCACTATCCTAGGCCTGATGAGAACCCTAACCCTAACCCTAACACTATCCTAGGGCTGATGCTAACCCTAACCCTAACACTATCCTAGGCCTGATGAGAACCCTAACCCTAACCCTAACAGTATCCTAGGGCTGATGCTAACCCTACCCTAACACTATCCTAGGCCTGATGCTAACCCTAACCCTAACCCTAACACTATCCTAGGGCTGATGCTAAACCTAACCCTAACACTAACACTATCCTAGGGCTGATGCTAAGCCTAACCCAAACACTATCATAGGCCTGATGATAACCCTAACCCTAACCCTAACACTATCCTAGGCCTGATGCTAACCCTAACCCTAACCCTAACACTATCCTAGGGCTGATGCTAACCCTAACCCTAACAATAACACTATCCTAGGGCTGATTCTAACCCTAACGTTAACCCTAACACTATCCTTGAACTTATGCTAACCCTAACCCTAACCCTAACACTATCCTAGGCCTGATGCTAACCCTAACCCTAACCCTAACACTATCCTAGGGTTTATGTTAACCTTAACCCTAACACTATCCTAGGGCTGATGCTAACCCTAACCCTAACCCTAACACTATCCTAGGGCGGATGCTAACCCTAACACTATCCTAGGGCTGATGCTAACCATAACACTAACACTATCCTAGGGCAGATGCTAACCCTAAACCTAACCCTAACACTATCCTAGGGCTGATGCTAACCCTAACCCTAACACTATCCTAGGGCTGATGCTAACCCTAACCCTAACCCTAACACTATCCTAGGGCTGATGCTAAGCCTAACCCTAACACTATCATAGGCCTGATGATAACCCTAACCCTAACCCAAACACTATCCTAGGCCTGATGCTAACCCTAACCCTAACCCTAACACTATCCTAGGGCTGATGCTAACACTAACCCTAACCCTAACACTATCCTAGGGCTGATTCTAACCCTAACGTTAACCCTAACACTATCCTTGAACTTATGCTAACCCTAACCCTAACCCTAACAGTATCCTAGGCCTGATGATAACCCTAACCCTAACCCTAACACTATCCTAGGGCTGATGCTAACCATAACACTAACACTATCCTAGGGCTGATGCTAACCCTAACCCTAACACTATCCTGGGCCTGATGCTAACCCTAACCCTAACCTCAACACTATCCTAGGGCTGATGCTAACCCTAACCCTAACACTATCCTTGAACTGATGCTAACCCTAACCCTAACCCTAACACTATCCTAGGCCTGATGATAACCATAACCCTAACCCTAACACTATCCTAGAGTTTATGTTAACCCTAACCCTAACACTATCCTAGGGCTGATGCTAACCCTAACGCTAACCCTAACACTATCCTTGAACTGATGCTAACCCTAACCCTAACCCTAACACTATCCTAGGCCTGATGATAACCCTAACCCTAACCCTAACACTATCCTAGGGTTTATGATAACCTTAACCCTAACACTATCCTAGGGCTGATGCTAACCCTAACCCTAACCCTAACACTATCCTAGGGCGGATGCTAACCCTAACCCTAACCCTAACACTATCCTAGGGCTGATGCTAACCATAACACTAACACTATCCTAGGGCTGATGCTAACCCTAACCCTAACCCTAACACTATCCTAGGGCTGATGCTAACCCTAACCCTAACTCTAACACTATCTTAGGGCTGAGGCTAACCCTAACCCTAACACTATCCTACGGCTGATGCTAACCCTAACCCTAACCCTAAAACTATCCTAGGGCTGATGCTAACCCTAACCCTGACACTATCCTAGGCCTGATGCTAACCCTAACCCTAACCCTAACACTATCCTAGGGCTGATGCTAACCCTAACCCTAACACTATCCTAGGGCTGATGCTAACCCTAACCCTAACCCCAACACTATCCTAGGGCTGATGCTAACCCTAACCCTAACACTATCCTAGGCCTGATGATAACCCTAACCCTAACCCTAACACTATCCTAGGGCTGATGCTAACCCTAACCCTAACACTATCATAGGGCTGATGCTAACCCTAACCCTAACCCTAACAGTATCCTAGGGCTGATGCTAAACTTAACCCTAACCCTAACACTATCCTAGGCCTGATACTAACCCTAACCCTTAACCTAACACTATCCTAGGGCTGAGGCTAAACCTAACCATAACCCTAACACTATCCTAGGGCTGATGCTAACCCTAACCCTAACCCTCAAACTATCCTAGGGCTGATGCTAACCCTAACCCGAACTCTATCTTAGGCCTGATGCTAACCCTAACCCTAACACTATCCTAGGGCTAATGCTACCCCTAACCCTAACCCTCACACCATCCGAGGCCTGATGCTAACCCTATCCCTTACCCTAACACTCTCCTAGGGCTGAGGCTAACTCTAACCCTAACACTATCCTAGGGCTGATGCTAACCCTAACCCTAACCCTAACACTATCCTAGGGCTGATGCTAACCCTAACCCTAACACTATCCTGGGCCTGATGCTAACCCTAACCCTAACCCCAACACTATCATAGGGCTGATGCTAACCCTAACCCTAACACTATCCTTGAACTGATGCTAACCCTAACCCTAACCCTAACCCTAACACTATCCTAGGCCTGATGATAACCCTAACCCTAACCTTAACACTATCCTAGAGTTTATGTTAACCCTAACCCTAACACTATCCTAGGGCTGATGCTAACCCTAACGCTAACCCTAACACTATCCTTGAACTGATGCTAACCCTAACCCTAACCCTAACATTATCCTAGGCCTGATGATAACCCTAACCCTAACCCTAACAGTATCCTAGGGTTTATGTTAACCCTAACCCTAACACTATCCTAGGTCTGATGCTAACCTTAACCCTAAACCTAACACTATCCTAGGGCGGATGCTAACCCTAACCCTAACCCTAACACTATCCTAGGGCTCATTCTAACCCTAACCATAACTCTATCACTATCTTAGGGCTGAGGCTAACCCTAACCCTAACACTATCCTACGGCTGATGCTAACCCTAACCCTAACCCTAACACTACCGTAGGGCTGATGCTAACCCTAACCCTAACACTATCCTAGGGCTGATGCTAACCCTAACCCTAAACCTAACACTATCCTAGGGCTGATGCTAACCCTAACCCTAACACTATCCTAGGGCTGATGCTAACCCTAACCCTAACCCTAACACTATCCTAGGGCTGATGCTAACCCTAACCCTAACACTATCCTAGGGCTGATGCTAACCCTAACCCTAACCCTAACATTATCCCAGGGCTGATGCTAACCCTAACCCTAACACTATCCTAGGGCTGATGCTAACCCTAACCCTAAACCTAACACTATCCTAGGGCTGATGCTAAACTTAACCCTAACCCTAACACTATCCTAGGCCTGATGCTAACCCTAACCCTTACCCTAACACTATCCTAGGGCTGAGGCTAAACCTAACCATAACCCTAACACTATCCTAGGGCTGATGCTAACCCTAACCCTAACCCTCAAATTTTCCTAGGGCTGATGCTAACCCTAACCCGAACTCTATCTTAGGCCTGATGCTAACCCTAACCCTAACACTATCCTAGGGCTGATGCTAACCCTAACCCTAACCCTCACACTATCCTAGGCCTGATGCTAACCCTATCCCTTACACTAACACTCTCCTAGGGCTGAGGCTAATTCTAACCCTAACACTATCCTAGGGCTGATGCTAACCCTAACCCTAACCCAAACACTATCCTAGGGTTGATGCTAACCCTAACCCTAACACTATCCTAGGGCTGATGCTAACCCTAACCCTAACCCTAACACTCTCCTAGGGCTGATGCTAACCCTAACCCTAACACTATCCTGGGCCTGATGCTAACCCTAACCCTAACCGCAACACTATCCTAGGGCTGATGCTAACCCTAACCCTAACACTATCCTTGAACTGATGCTAACCCTAACCCTAACCCTAACACTATCCTAGGCCTGATGATAACCCTAACCCTAACCCTAACACTATCCTAGGGCTGATGCTAACCATAACACTAACACTATCCTAGGGCTGATGCTAACCCTAACCCTAACCCTAACACTATCCTAGGGCTGATGCTAACCCTAACCCTAACTCTAACACTATCTTAGGGCTGAGGCTAACCCTAACCCTAACACTATCCTAGGCCTGATGATAACCCTAACCCTAACCCTAACACTATCCTAGAGTTTATGTTAACCCTAACCCTAACACTATCCTAGGGCTGATGCTATCCCTAACGCTAACCCTAACACTATCCTTGAACTGATGCTAACCCTAACCCTAACCCTAACATTATCCTAGGCCTGATGATAACCCTAACCCTAACCCTAACACTATCCTAGGGTTTATGTTAACCCTAACCCTAACACTATCCTAGGGCTGATGCTAACCTTAACCCTAAACCTAACACTATCCTAGGGCGGATGCTAACCCTAACCCTAACCCTAACAGTATCCTAGGGCTCATGCTAACCCTAACCATAACTCTAACACTATCTTAGGGCTGAGGCTAACCCTAACCCTAACACTATCCTACGGCTGATGCTAACCCTAACCCTAACCCTAACACTATCGTAGGGCTGATGCTAACCCTAACCCTAACACTATCCTAGGGCTGATGCTAACCCTAACCCTAACCCTAACACTATCCTAGGGCTGATGCTAACCCTAACCCTAACACTATCCTAGGGCTGATGCTAACCCTAACCCTAACCCTAACACTATCCTAGGGCTGATGCTAACCCTAACCCTAGCACTATCCTAGGGCTGATGCTAACCCTAACCCTAACCCTAACATTATCCCAGGGCTGATGCTAACCCTAACCCTAACACTATCCTAGGGCTGATGCTAACCCTAACCCTAAACCTAACACTATCCTAGGGCTGATGCTAACCCTAACACTAACCCTAACACTATCCTAGAGCTGATGCTAACCCTAACCCTAACCCTAATACTATCCTAGGGCTCATGCTAACCCTAACCCTAACCCTAACACTATCCTAGGGCTGATGCTAACCCTAACACTAACACTATCCTAGGGCTGATGCTAACCCTCACCCTACCCCTAACACTTTCCCAGGGCTGATGCTAACCCTAAACCTAACCCTAACACTATCCTAAGCCTGATGGTAACCCTAACACTAACACTATCCTAAGCCTGCTGCTAACCCTAACTCTAACCCTAACAGTATCCTAGGGCTGATGCTAACCCTAACCCTAATAATATCCTAGGGCTGATGCTAACACTAACCCTAACCCTAACATTATCCTAGGGCTGATGCTAACCCGAACCCTAACCCTAACACTATCCTAGGGCTGATGCTAACCCTAACCCTAACACTATCCTAGGCCTGATGAGAACCCTAACCCTAACCCTAACACTATCCTAGGCCTGATGCTAACCCTAACCCTAACCCTAACACTATCCTAGGGCTGATGCTAACCCTAACCCTAACACTATCCTAGGGCTGATGCTAACCCTAACCCTAACCCTAACACTATCCTAGGGCTGATGCTAAGCCTAACCCTAACACTATCATAGGCCTGATGATAACCCTAACCCTAAGCCTAACACTATCCTAGGCCTGATGCTAACCCTAACCCTAACCCTAACACTATCCTAGGGCTGATGCTAACCCTAACCCTAACCCTAACACTATCCTAGGGCTGATTCTAACCCTAACGTTAACCCTAACACTATCCTTGAACTTATGCTAACCCTAACCCTAACCCTAACACTATCCTAGGCCTGATGATAACCCTAACCCTAACACTAACACTATCCTAGGGTTTATGTTAACCTTAACCCTAACGGTATCCTAGGGCTGATGCTAACCCTAACCCTAACCCTAACACTATCCTAGAGTTTATGTTAACCCTAACCCTAACACTATCCTAGGGCTGATGCTAACCCTAACTCTAACCCTAACACTATCCTTGAACTGATGCTAACCCTAACCCTAACCCTAACATTATCCTAGGCCTGATGATAACCCTAACCCTAACCCTAACACTATCCTAGGGTTTATGTTAACCTTAACCCTAACACTATCCTAGGGCTGATGCTAACCTTAACCCTAAACCTAACACTATCCTAGGGCGGATGCTAACCGTAACCCTAACCCTAACACTATCCTAGGGCTCATGCTAACCCTAACCATAACTCTAACACTATCTTAGGGCTGAGGCTAACCCTAAGCCTAACACTATCCTACGGCTGATGCTAACCCTAACCCTAACCCTAACACTATCGTAGGGCTGATGCTAACCCTAACCCTAACACGATCCTAGGGCTGATGCTAACCCTAACCCTAACCCTAACACTATCCTAGGGCTGATGCTAACCCTAACCCTAACACTATCCTAGGGCTGATGCTAACCCTAACCCTAACCCTAACACTATCCTAGGGCTGATGCTAACCCTAACCCTAACACTATCCTAGGGCTGATGCTAACCCTAACCCTAACCCTAACATTATCCCAGGGCTGATGCTAACCCTAACCCTAACACTATCCTAGGGCTGATGCTAACCCTAACCCTAAACCTAACACTATCCTAGGGCTGATGCTAACCCTAACACTAACCCTAACACTATCCTAGAGCTGATGCTAACCCTAAACCTAACCCTAATACTATCCTAGGGCTGATGCTAACCCTAACCCTAACCCTAACACTATCCTAGGGCTGATGCTAACCCTAACACTAACACTATCCTAGGGCTGATGCTAACCCTCACCCTACACCTAACACTATCCCAGGGCTGATGCTAACCCTAACCCTAACCCTAACACTATCCTAAGCCTGTTGGTAACCCTAACACTAACACTATACTAAGCCTGGTGCTAACCCTAACTCTAACCCTAACAGTATCCTAGGGCTGATGCTAACCCTAACCCTAATAATATCCTAGGGCTGTTGCTAACACTAACCCTAACCCTAACATTATCCTAGGGCTGATGCTAACCCGAACCCTAACCCTAACACTATCCTAGGGCTGATGCTAACCCTAACCCTAACTCTAACACTATCTTAGGGCTGAGGCTAACCCTAACCCTAACACTATCCTACGGCTGATGCTAACCCTAACCTTAACCCTAAAACTATCCTAGGGCTGATGCTAACCCTAACCCTGACACTATCCTAGGCCTGATGCTAACCCTAACCCTAACCCTAACACTATCCTAGGGCTGATGCTAACCCTAACCCTAACACTATCCTAGGGCTGATGCTAACCCTAACCCTAACCCTAACACTATCCTAGGGCTGATGCTAACCCTAACCCTAACGCTAACACTATCCTAGGGCTGATGCTAACCCTAACCCTATCACTATCCTAGGCCTGATGAGAACCCTAACCCTAACCCTAACACTATCCTAGGGCTGATGCTAACCCTAACCCTAACACTATCCTAGGCCTGATGAGAACCCTAACCCTAACCCTAACAGTATCCTAGGGCTGATGCTAACCCTACCCTAACACTATCCTAGGCCTGATGCTAACCCTAACCCTAACCCTAACACTATCCTAGGGCTGATGCTAAACCTAACCCTAACACTAACACTATCCTAGGGCTGATGCTAAGCCTAACCCAAACACTATCATAGGCCTGATGATAACCCTAACCCTAACCCTAACACTATCCTAGGCCTGATGCTAACCCTAACCCTAACCCTAACACTATCCTAGGGCTGATGCTAACCCTAACCCTAACAATAACACTATCCTAGGGCTGATTCTAACCCTAACGTTAACCCTAACACTATCCTTGAACTTATGCTAACCCTAACCCTAACCCTAACACTATCCTAGGCCTGATGCTAACCCTAACCCTAACCCTAACACTATCCTAGGGTTTATGTTAACCTTAACCCTAACACTATCCTAGGGCTGATGCTAACCCTAACCCTAACCCTAACACTATCCTAGGGCGGATGCTAACCCTAACACTATCCTAGGGCTGATGCTAACCATAACACTAACACTATCCTAGGGCAGATGCTAACCCTAAACCTAACCCTAACACTATCCTAGGGCTGATGCTAACCCTAACCCTAACACTATCCTAGGGCTGATGCTAACCCTAACCCTAACCCTAACACTATCCTAGGGCTGATGCTAAGCCTAACCCTAACACTATCATAGGCCTGATGATAACCCTAACCCTAACCCAAACACTATCCTAGGCCTGATGCTAACCCTAACCCTAACCCTAACACTATCCTAGGGCTGATGCTAACACTAACCCTAACCCTAACACTATCCTAGGGCTGATTCTAACCCTAACGTTAACCCTAACACTATCCTTGAACTTATGCTAACCCTAACCCTAACCCTAACAGTATCCTAGGCCTGATGATAACCCTAACCCTAACCCTAACACTATCCTAGGGCTGATGCTAACCATAACACTAACACTATCCTAGGGCTGATGCTAACCCTAACCCTAACACTATCCTGGGCCTGATGCTAACCCTAACCCTAACCTCAACACTATCCTAGGGCTGATGCTAACCCTAACCCTAACACTATCCTTGAACTGATGCTAACCCTAACCCTAACCCTAACACTATCCTAGGCCTGATGATAACCATAACCCTAACCCTAACACTATCCTAGAGTTTATGTTAACCCTAACCCTAACACTATCCTAGGGCTGATGCTAACCCTAACGCTAACCCTAACACTATCCTTGAACTGATGCTAACCCTAACCCTAACCCTAACACTATCCTAGGCCTGATGATAACCCTAACCCTAACCCTAACACTATCCTAGGGTTTATGATAACCTTAACCCTAACACTATCCTAGGGCTGATGCTAACCCTAACCCTAACCCTAACACTATCCTAGGGCGGATGCTAACCCTAACCCTAACCCTAACACTATCCTAGGGCTGATGCTAACCATAACACTAACACTATCCTAGGGCTGATGCTAACCCTAACCCTAACCCTAACACTATCCTAGGGCTGATGCTAACCCTAACCCTAACTCTAACACTATCTTAGGGCTGAGGCTAACCCTAACCCTAACACTATCCTACGGCTGATGCTAACCCTAACCCTAACCCTAAAACTATCCTAGGGCTGATGCTAACCCTAACCCTGACACTATCCTAGGCCTGATGCTAACCCTAACCCTAACCCTAACACTATCCTAGGGCTGATGCTAACCCTAACCCTAACACTATCCTAGGGCTGATGCTAACCCTAACCCTAACCCCAACACTATCCTAGGGCTGATGCTAACCCTAACCCTAACACTATCCTAGGCCTGATGATAACCCTAACCCTAACCCTAACACTATCCTAGGGCTGATGCTAACCCTAACCCTAACACTATCATAGGGCTGATGCTAACCCTAACCCTAACCCTAACAGTATCCTAGGGCTGATGCTAAACTTAACCCTAACCCTAACACTATCCTAGGCCTGATGCTAACCCTAACCCTTAACCTAACACTATCCTAGGGCTGAGGCTAAACCTAACCATAACCCTAACACTATCCTAGGGCTGATGCTAACCCTAACCCTAACCCTCAAACTATCCTAGGGCTGATGCTAACCCTAACCCGAACTCTATCTTAGGCCTGATGCTAACCCTAACCCTAACACTATCCTAGGGCTAATGCTACCCCTAACCCTAACCCTCACACCATCCGAGGCCTGATGCTAACCCTATCCCTTACCCTAACACTCTCCTAGGGCTGAGGCTAACTCTAACCCTAACACTATCCTAGGGCTGATGCTAACCCTAACCCTAACCCTAACACTATCCTAGGGCTGATGCTAACCCTAACCCTAACACTATCCTGGGCCTGATGCTAACCCTAACCCTAACCCCAACACTATCATAGGGCTGATGCTAACCCTAACCCTAACACTATCCTTGAACTGATGCTAACCCTAACCCTAACCCTAACCCTAACACTATCCTAGGCCTGATGATAACGCTAACCCTAACCTTAACACTATCCTAGAGTTTATGTTAACCCTAACCCTAACACTATCCTAGGGCTGATGCTAACCCTAACGCTAACCCTAACACTATCCTTGAACTGATGCTAACCCTAACCCTAACCCTAACATTATCCTAGGCCTGATGATAACCCTAACCCTAACCCTAACAGTATCCTAGGGTTTATGTTAACCCTAACCCTAACACTATCCTAGGTCTGATGCTAACCTTAACCCTAAACCTAACACTATCCTAGGGCGGATGCTAACCCTAACCCTAACCCTAACACTATCCTAGGGCTCATTCTAACCCTAACCATAACTCTATCACTATCTTAGGGCTGAGGCTAACCCTAACCCTAACACTATCCTACGGCTGATGCTAACCCTAACCCTGACCCTAACACTACCGTAGGGCTGATGCTAACCCTAACCCTAACACTATCCTAGGGCTGATGCTAACCCTAACCCTAAACCTAACACTATCCTAGGGCTGATGCTAACCCTAACCCTAACACTATCCTAGGGCTGATGCTAACCCTAACCCTAACCCTAACACTATCCTAGGGCTGATGCTAACCCTAACCCTAACACTATCCTAGGGCTGATGCTAACCCTAACCCTAACCCTAACATTATCCCAGGGCTGATGCTAACCCTAACCCTAACACTATCCTAGGGCTGATGCTAACCCTAACCCTAAACCTAACACTATCCTAGGGCTGATGCTAAACTTAACCCTAACCCTAACACTATCCTAGGCCTGATGCTAACCCTAACCCTTACCCTAACACTATCCTAGGGCTGAGGCTAAACCTAACCATAACCCTAACACTATCCTAGGGCTGATGCTAACCCTAACCCTAACCCTCAAATTTTCCTAGGGCTGATGCTAACCCTAACCCGAACTCTATCTTAGGCCTGATGCTAACCCTAACCCTAACACTATCCTAGGGCTGATGCTAACCCTAACCCTAACCCTCACACTATCCTAGGCCTGATGCTAACCCTATCCCTTACACTAACACTCTCCTAGGGCTGAGGCTAATTCTAACCCTAACACTATCCTAGGGCTGATGCTAACCCTAACCCTAACCCAAACACTATCCTAGGGTTGATGCTAACCCTAACCCTAACACTATCCTAGGGCTGATGCTAACCCTAACCCTAACCCTAACACTCTCCTAGGGCTGATGCTAACCCTAACCCTAACACTATCCTGGGCCTGATGCTAACCCTAACCCTAACCGCAACACTATCCTAGGGCTGATGCTAACCCTAACCCTAACACTATCCTTGAACTGATGCTAACCCTAACCCTAACCCTAACACTATCCTAGGCCTGATGATAACCCTAACCCTAACCCTAACACTATCCTAGGGCTGATGCTAACCATAACACTAACACTATCCTAGGGCTGATGCTAACCCTAACCCTAACCCTAACACTATCCTAGGGCTGATGCTAACCCTAACCCTAACTCTAACACTATCTTAGGGCTGAGGCTAACCCTAACCCTAACACTATCCTAGGCCTGATGATAACCCTAACCCTAACCCTAACACTATCCTAGAGTTTATGTTAACCCTAACCCTAACACTATCCTAGGGCTGATGCTAACCCTAACGCTAACCCTAACACTATCCTTGAACTGATGCTAACCCTAACCCTAACCCTAACATTATCCTAGGCCTGATGATAACCCTAACCCTAACCCTAACACTATCCTAGGGTTTATGTTAACCCTAACCCTAACACTATCCTAGGGCTGATGCTAACCTTAACCCTAAACCTAACACTATCCTAGGGCGGATGCTAACCCTAACCCTAACCCTAACAGTATCCTAGGGCTCATGCTAACCCTAACCATAACTCTAACACTATCTTAGGGCTGAGGCTAACCCTAACCCTAACACTATCCTACGGCTGATGCTAACCCTAACCCTAACCCTAACACTATCGTAGGGCTGATGCTAACCCTAACCCTAACACTATCCTAGGGCTGATGCTAACCCTAACCCTAACCCTAACACTATCCTAGGGCTGATGCTAACCCTAACCCTAACACTATCCTAGGGCTGATGCTAACCCTAACCCTAACCCTAACACTATCCTAGGGCTGATGCTAACCCTAACCCTAGCACAATCCTAGGGCTGATGCTAACCCTAACCCTAACCCTAACATTATCCCAGGGCTGATGCTAACCCTAACCCTAACACTATCCTAGGGCTGATGCTAACCCTAACCCTAAACCTAACACTATCCTAGGGCTGATGCTAACCCTAACACTAACCCTAACACTATCCTAGAGCTGATGCTAACCCTAACCCTAACCTTAATACTATCCTAGGGCTCATGCTAACCCTAACCCTAACCCTAACACTATCCTAGGGCTGATGCTAACCCTAACACTAACACTATCCTAGGGCTGATGCTAACCCTCACCCTACCCCTAACACTTTCCCACGGCTGATGCTAACCCTAAACCTAACCCTAACACTATCCTAAGCCTGATGGTAACCCTAACACTAACACTATCCTAAGCCTGCTGCTAACCCTAACTCTAACCCTAACAGTATCCTAGGGCTGATGCTAACCCGAACCCTAACCCTAACACTATCCTAGGGCTGATGCTAACCCTAACCCTAACACTATCCTACGCCTGATGAGAACCCTAACCCTAACCCTAACACTATCCTAGGCCTGATGCTAACCCTAACCCTAACCCTAACACTATCCTAGGGCTGATGCTAACCCTAACCCTAACACTATCCTAGGGCTGATGCTAACCCTAACCCTAACCCTAACACTATCCTAGGGCTGATGCTAAGCCTAACCCTAACACTATCATAGGCCTGATGATAACCCTAACCCTAAGCCTAACACTATCCTAGGCCTGATGCTAACCCTAACCCTAACCCTAACACTATCCTAGGGCTGATGCTAACCCTAACCCTAACCCTAACACTATCCTAGGGCTGATTCTAACCCTAACGTTAACCCTAACACTATCCTTGAACTTATGCTAACCCTAACCCTAACCCTAACACTATCCTAGGCCTGATGATAACCCTAACCCTAACACTAACACTATCCTAGGGTTTATGTTAACCTTAACCCTAACGGTATCCTAGGGCTGATGCTAACCCTAACCCTAACCCTAACACTATCCTAGAGTTTATGTTAACCCTAACCCTAACACTATCCTAGGGCTGATGCTAACCCTAACGCTAACCCTAACACTATCCTTGAACTGATGCTAACCCTAACCCTAACCCTAACATTATCCTAGGCCTGATGATAACCCTAACCCTAACCCTAACACTATCCTAGGGTTTATGTTAACCTTAACCCTAACACTATCCTAGGGCTGATGCTAACCTTAACCCTAAACCTAACACTATCCTAGGGCGGATGCTAACCGTAACCCTAACCCTAACACTATCCTAGGGCTCATGCTAACCCTAACCATAACTCTAACACTATCTTAGGGCTGAGGCTAACCCTAAGCCTAACACTATCCTACGGCTGATGCTAACCCTAACCCTAACCCTAACACTATCGTAGGGCTGATGCTAACCCTAACCCTAACACGATCCTAGGGCTGATGCTAACCCTAACCCTAACCCTAACACTATCCTAGGGCTGATGCTAACCCTAACCCTAACACTATCCTAGGGCTGATGCTAACCCTAACCCTAACCCTAACACTATCCTAGGGCTGATGCTAACCCTAACCCTAACACTATCCTAGGGCTGATGCTAACCCTAACCCTAACCCTAACATTATCCCAGGGCTGATGCTAACCCTAACCCTAACACTATCCTAGGGCTGATGCTAACCCTAACCCTAAACCTAACACTATCCTAGGGCTGATGCTAACCCTAACACTAACCCTAACACTATCCTAGAGCTGATGCTAACCCTAAACCTAACCCTAATACTATCCTAGGGCTGATGCTAACCCTAACCCTAACCCTAACACTATCCTAGGGCTGATGCTAACCCTAACACTAACACTATCCTAGGGCTGATGCTAACCCTCACCCTACACCTAACACTATCCCAGGGCTGATGCTAACCCTAACCCTAACCCTAACACTATCCTAAGCCTGATGGTAACCCTAACACTAACACTATACTAAGCCTGGTGCTAACCCTAACTCTAACCCTAACAGTATCCTAGGGCTGATGCTAACCCTAACCCTAATAATATCCTAGGGCTGTTGCTAACACTAACCCTAACCCTAACATTATCCTAGGGCTGATGCTAACCCGAACCCTAACCCTAACACTATCCTAGGGCTGATGCTAACCCTAACCCTAACCCTAACACTATCCTAGGGCTGATGCTAAGCCTAACCCTAACACTCTCATAGGCCTGATGCTAACCCTAACCCTAACCCTAACACTATCCTAGGGCTGATGCTAACCCTAACGTTAACCCTAACACTATCCTTGAACTTATGCTAACCCTAACCCTAACCCTAACACTATCCTAGTCCTGATGATAACCCTAACCCTAACCCTAACACTATCCTAGGGCTGATGCTAACCCTAACCCTAACACTATCCTTCGGCTGATGCTAACCCTAACCCTAACCCTAACACTATCGTAGGGCTGATGCTAACCCTAACCCTAACCCTAACACTATCGTAGGGCTGATGCTCACCCTAACCCTAACACTATCCTAGGGCTGATGCTAACCCTAACCCTAAACCTAACACTATCCTAGGGCTGATGCTAACCCTAACCCTAACACTATCCTAGGGCTGATGCTAACCCTAACCCTAACCCTAACACTATCCTAGGGCTGATGCTAACCCTAACCCTAACACTATCCTAGGGCTGATGCTAACCCTAACCCTAACCCTAACATTATCCCAGGGCTGATGCTAACCCTAACCCTAACACTATCCTAGGGCTGATGCTAACCCTAACCCTAACCCTAACACTATCCTAGGGCTGATGCTAAACTTAACCCTAACCCTAACACTATCCTAGGCCTGATGCTAACCCTAACCCTTACCCTAACACTATCCTAGGGCTGAGGCTAAACCTAACCATAACCCTAACACTATCCTAGGGCTGATGCTAACCCTAACCCTAACCCTCAAACTATCCTAGGGCTGATGCTAACCCTAACCCGAACTCTATCTTAGGCCTGATGCTAACCCTAACCCTAACACTATCGTAGGGCTGATGCTAACCCTAACCCTAACCCTCACACTATCCTAGGCCTGATGCTAACCCTATCCCTTACCCTAACACTCTCCTAGGGCTGAGGCTAACTCTAAGCCTAACACTATCCTAGGGCTGATGCTAACCCTAACCGTAACCCAAACACTATCCTAGGGTTGATGCTAACCCTAACCCTAACACTATCCTAGGGCTGATGCTAACCCTAACCCTAACCCTAACACTATCCTAGGGCTGATGCTAACCCTAACCCTAACACTATCCTAGGCCTGATGCTAACCCTAACCCTAACCCTAACATTATCCCAGGGCTGATGCTAACCCTAACCCTAACACTATCCTAGGGATGATGCTAACCCTAACCCTAAACCTAACACTATCCTAGGGCTGATGCTAACCCTAACACTAACCCTAACACTATCCTAGAGCTGATGCTAACCCTAACCCTAACCCTAATACTATCCTAGGGCTGATGCTAACCCTAACACTAACCCTAACACTATCCTAGAGCTGATGCTAACCCTAACCCTAACCCTAACACTATCCTAGGGCTGATGCTAACCCTAACACTAACACTATCCTAGGGCTGATGCTAACCCTCACCCTACCCCTAACACTATCCCAGGGCTGATGCTAACCCTAACCCTAACCCTAACACTATCCTAAGCCTGATGGTAACCCTAACACTAACACTATCCTAAGCCTGGTGCTAACCCTAACTCTAACCCTAACAGTATCCTAGGGCTGATGCTAACCCTAACCCTAATAATATCCTAGGGCTGATGCTAACACTAACCCTAACCCTAACATTATCCTAGGGCTGATGCTAACCCGAACCCTAACCCTAACACTATCCTAGGGCTGATGCTAACCCTAACCCTAACACTATCCTAGGCCTGATGAGAACCCTAACCCTAACCCTAACACTATCCTAGGGCTGATGCTAACCCTAACCCTAACACTATCCTAGGCCTGATGCTAACCCTAACCCTAACCCTAACACTATCCTAGGGCTGATGCTAACCCTAACCCTAACACTATCCTAGGGCTGATGCTAACCCTAACCCTAACCCTAACACTATCCTAGGGCTGATGCTAAGCCTAACCCTAACAGTATCATAGGCCTGATGATAACCCTAACCCTAACCCTAACACTATCCTAGGCCTGATGCTAACCCTAACCCTAACCCTAACACTATCCTAGGGCTGATGCTAACCCTAACCCTAACCCTAACACTATCCTAGGGATGATTCTAACCCTAACGTTAACCCTAACACTATCCTTGAACTTATGCTAACCCTAACCCTAACCCTAACACTATCCTAGGCCTGATGATAACCCTAACCCTAACACTAACACTATCCTAGGGTTTATGTTAACCTTAACCCTAACAGTATCCTAGGGCTGATGCTAACCCTAACCCTAACCCTAACACTATCCTAGGGCGGATGCTAACCCTAACCCTAACCCTAACACTATCCTAGGGCTGATGCTAACCATAACACTAACACTATCCTAGGGCTGATGCTAACCCTAACCCTAACCCTAACACTATCCTAGGGTTGATGCTAACCCTAACCCTAACTCTAACACTATCTTAGGGCTGAGGCTAACCCTAACCCTAACACTATCCTACGGCTGATGCTAACCCTAACCTTAACCCTAAAACTATCCTAGGGCTGATGCTAACCCTAACCCTGACACAATCCTAGGCCTGATGCTAACCCTAACCCTAACCCTAACCCTATCCTAGGGCTGATGCTAACCCTAACCCTAACACTATCCTAGGGCTGATGCTAACCCTAACCCTAACCCTAACACTATAATAGGGCTGATGCTAACCCTAACCCTAACCCTAACACAATCCTAGGGCTGATGCTAACCCTAACCCTAACACTATCCTAGGCCTGATGAGAACCCTAACCCTAACCCTAACAATATCCTAGAGTTTATGTTAACCCTAACCCTAACACTATCCTAGGGCTGATGCTAACCCTAACGCTAACCCTAACACTATCCTTGAACTGATGCTAACCCTAACCCTAACCCTAACATTATCCTAGGCCTGATGATAACCCTAACCCTAACCCTAACACTATCCTAGGGTTTATGTTAACCCTAACCCTAACACTATCCTAGGGCTGATGCTAACCTTAACCCTAAACCTAACACTATCCTAGGGCGGATGCTAACCCTAACCCTAACCCTAACACTATCCTAGGGCTCATGCTAACCCTAAACATAACTCTAACACTATCTTAGGGCTGAGGCTAACCCTAACCCTAACACTATCCTACGGCTGATGCTAACCCTAACCCTAACCCTAACACTATCGTAGGGCTGATGCTAACCCTAACCCTAACACTATCCTAGGGCTGATGCTAACCCTAACCCTAACCCTAACACTATCCTAGGGCTGATGCTAACCCTAACCCTAACCCTATCCTAGGGCTGATGCTAACCTAACCCTAACCCTAACACTATCCTAGGGCTGATGCTAACCCTAACCCTGACACTATCCTAGGGCTGATGCTAACCCTAACCCTAACCCTAACATTATCCCAGGGCTGATGCTAACCCTAACCCTAACACTATCCTAGGGCTGATGCTAACCCTAACCCTAAACCTAACACTATCCTAGGGCTGATGCTAACCCTAACACTAACCCTAACACTATCCTAGAGCTGATGCTAACCCTAACCCTAACCCTAATACTATCCTAGGGCTGATGCTAACCCTAACCCTAACCCTAACACTATCCTAGGGCTGATGCTAACCCTAACACTAACACTATCCTAGGGCTGAAGCTAACCCTCACCCTACCCCTAACACTATCCCAGGGCTGATGCTAACCCTAACCCTAACCCTAACACTATCCTAAGCCTGATGGTAACCCTAACACTAACACTATACTAAGCCTGGTGCTAACCCTAACTCTAACCCTAACAGTATCCTAGGGCTGATGCTAACCCTAACCCTAATAATATCCTAGGGCTGATGCTAACACTAACCCTAACCCTAACATTATCCTAGGGCTGATGCTAACCCGAACCCTAACCCTAACACTATCCTAGGGCTGATGCTAACCCTAACCCTAACACTATCCTAGGCCTGATGAGAACCCTAAGCCTAACCCTAACACTATCCTAGGGCTGATGCTAACCCTAACCCTAACACTATCCTAGGCCTGATGCTAACCCTAACCCTAACCCTAACACTATCCTAGGGCTGATGCTAACCCTAACCCTAACACTATCCTAGGGCTGATGCTAACCCTAACCCTAACCGTAACACTATCCTAGGGCTGATGCTAAGCCTAACCCTAACACTATCATAGGCCTGATGCTAACCCTAACCCTAACCCTAACACTATCCTAGGGCTGATTCTAACCCTAACCCTAACCCTAACACTATCCTAGGGCTGATTCTAACCCTAACGTTAACCCTAACACTATCCTTGAACTTATGCTAACCCTAACCCTAACCCTAACACTATCCTAGGCCTGATGATAACCCTAACCCTAACCCTAACACTATCCTAGGGCTGATGCTAACCCTAACCCTAACACTATCCTACGGCTGATGCTAACCCTAACCCTAACCCTAACACTATCGTAGGGCTGATGCTAACCCTAACCCTAACCCTAACACTATCGTAGGGCTGATGCTAACCCTAACCCTAACACTATCCTAGGGCTGATGCTAACCCTAACCCTAAACCTAACACTATCCTAGGGCTGATGCTAACCCTAACCATAACACTATCCTAGGGCTGATGCTAACCCTAACCCTAACCCTAACACTATCCTAGGGCTGATGCTAACCCTAACCCTAACACTATCCTAGGGCTGATGCTAACCCTAACCCTAACCCTAACATTATCCCAGGGCTGATGCTAACCCTAACCCTAACACTATCCTACGGCTGATGCTAAACTTAACCCTAACCCTAACACTATCCTAGGCCTGATGCTAACCCTAACCCTTACCCTAACACTATCCTAGGGCTGAGGCTAAACCTAACCATAACCCTAACACTATCCTAGGGCTGATGCTAACCCTAACCCTAACCCTCAAACTATCCTAGGGCTGATGCTAACCCTAACCCGAACTCTATCTTAGGCCTGATGCTAACCCTAACCCTAACACTATCCTAGGGCTGATGCTAACCCTAACCCTAACCCTCACACTATCCTAGGCCGGATGCTAACCCTATCCCTTACCCTAACACTCTCCTAGGGCTGAGGCTAACTCTAACCCTGACACTATCCTAGGGCTGATGCTAACCCTAACCCTAACCCAAACACTATCCTAGGGTTGATGCTAACCCTAACCCTAACACTATCCTAGGGCTGATGCTAACCCTAACCCTAACCCTAACACTATCCTAGGGCTGATGCTAACCCTAACCCTAACACTATCCTGGGCCTGATGCTAACCCTAACCCTAACCCCAACACTATCCTAGGGCTGATGCTAACCCTAACCCTAACACTATTCTTGAACTGATGCTAACCCTAACCCTAACCCTAACACTATCCTAGGCCTGATGCTAACCCTAACCCTAACCCCAACACTATCCTAGGGCTGATGCTAACCCTAACCCTAACACTATCCTTGAACTGATGCTAACCCTAACCCTAACCCTAACACTATCCAAGGCCTGATGATAACCCTAACCCTAACCCTAACACTATCCTAGGGCTGATGCTAACCATAACACTAACACTATCCTAGGGCTGATGCTAACCCTAACCCTAACCATAACACTATCCTAGGGCTGATGCTAACCCTAACCCTAACTCTAACACTATCTTAGGGCTGAGGCTAACCCTAACCCTAACACTATCCTAGGCCTGATGATAACCCTAACCCTAACCCTAACACTATCCTAGAGTTTATGTTAACCCTAACCCTAACACTATCCTAGGGCTGATGCTAACCCTAACGCTAACCCTAACACTATCCTTGAACTGATGCTAACCCTAACCCTAACCCTAACATTATCCTAGGCCTGATGATAACCCTAACCCTAACCCTAACACTATCCTAGGGTTTATGTTAACCCTAACCCTAACACTATCCTAGGGCTGATGCTAACCTTAACCCTAAACCTAACACTATCCTAGGGCGGATGCTAACCCTAACCCTAACCCTAACAGTATCCTAGGGCTCATGCTAACCCTAACCATAACTCTAACACTATCTTAGGGCTGAGGCTAACCCTAACTCTAACACTATCCTACGGCTGATGCTAACCCTAACCCTAACCCTAACACTATCGTAGGGCTGATGCTAACCCTAACCCTAACACTATCCTAGGGCTGATGCTAACCCTAACCCTAACCCTAACACTATCCTAGGGCTGATGCTAACCCTAACCCTAACACTATCCTAGGGCTGATGCTAACCCTAACCCTAACCCTAACACTATCCTAGGGCTGATGCTAACCCTAACCCTAACACTATCCTAGGGCTGATGCTAACCCTAACCCTAACCCTAACATTATCCCAGGGCTGATGCTAACCCTAACCCTAACACTATCCTAGGGCTGATGCTAACCCTAACCCTAAACCTAACACTATCCTAGGGCTGATGCTAACCCTAACACTAACCCTAACACTATCCTAGAGCTGATGCTAACCCTAACCCTAACCCTAATACTATCCTAGGGCTGATGCTAACCCTAACCCTAACCCTAACACTATCCTAGGGCTGATGCTAACCCTAACACTAACACTATCCTAGGGCTGATGCTAACCCTCACCCTACCCCTAACACTATCCCAGGGCTGATGCTAACCCTAACCCTAACCCTAACACTATCCTAAGCCTGATGGTAACCCTAACACTAACACTATCCTAAGCCTGGTGCTAACCCTAACTCTAACCCTAATAATATCCTAGGGCAGATGCTAACACTAACCCTAACCCTAACATTATCCTAGGGCTGATGCTAACTCGAACCCTAACCCTAACACTATCCTAGGGCTGATGCTAACCCTAACCCTAACACTATCCTAGGCCTGATGAGAACCCTAACCCTAACCCTAACACTATCCTAGGGCTGATGCTAACCCTAACCCTAACACTATCCTAGGCCTGATGCTAACCCTAACCCTAACCCTAACACTATCCTAGGGCTGATGCTAACCCTAACCCTAACACTATCCTAGGGCTGATGCTAACCCTAACCCTAACCCTAACACTATCCTAGGGCTGATGCTAACCCTAACGTTAACCCTAACACTATCCTTGAACTTATGCTAACCCTAACCCTAACCCTAACACTATCCTAGGCCTGATGATAACCCTAACCCTAACACTAACACTATCCTAGGGTTTATGTTAACCTTAACCCTAACAGTATCCTAAGGCTGATGCTAACCCTAACCCTAACCCTAACACTATCCTAGGGCGGATGCTAACCCTAACCCTAACCCTAACACTATCCTAGGGCTGATGCTAACCATAACACTAACACTATCCTAGGGCTGATGCTAACCCTAACCCTAACCCTAACACTATCCTAGGGCTGATGCTAACCCTAACCCTAACTCTAACACTATCTTAGGGCTGAGGCTAACCCTAACCCTAACACTATCCTACGGCTGAAGCTAACCCTAACCTTAACCCTAAAACTATCCTACGGCTGATGCTAACCCTAACCCTGACACTATCCTAGGCCCGATGCTAACCCTAACCCTAACCCTAACCCTATCCTAGGGCTGATGCTAACCCTAACCCTAACACTATCCTAGGGCTGATGCTAACCCTAACCCTAACCCTAACACTATAATAGGGCTGATGCTAACCCTAACCCTAACCCTAACACTATCCTAGGGCTGATGCTAACCCTAACCCTAACACTATCCTAGGCCTGATGAGAACCCTAACCCTAACCCTAACACTATCCTAGAGTTTATGTTAACCCTAACCCTAACACTATCCTAGGGCTGATGCTAACCCTAACGCTAACCCTAACACTATCCTTGAACTGATGCTATCCCTAACCCTAACCCTAACATTATCCTAGGCCTAATGATAACCCTAACCCTAACCCTAACACTATCCTAGGGTTTATGTTAACCCTAACCCTAACACTATCCTAGGGCTGATGCTAACCTTAACCCTAAACCTAACACTATCCTAGGGCGGATGCTAACCCTAACCCTAACCCTAACACTATCCTAGGGCTCATGCTAACCCTAACCATAATTCTAACACTATCTTAGGGCTGAGGCTAACCCTAACCCTAACACTATCCTACGGCTGATGCTAACCCTAACCCTAACCCTAACACTATCGTAGGGCTGATGCTAACCCTAACCCTAACACTATCCTAGGGCTGATGCTAACCCTAACCCTAACCCTAACACTATCCTAGGGCTGATGCTAACCCTAACCCTAACACTATCCTAGGGCTGATGCGAACCCTAACCCTAACCCTAACACTATCCTAGCGCTGATGCTAACCCTAACCCTAACACTCTCCTAGGGCTGATGCTAACCCTAACCCTAACCCTAACATTATCCCAGGGCTGATGCTAACCCTAACCCTAACACTATCCTAGGGCTGATGCTAACCCTAACCCTAAACCTAACACTATCCTAGGGCTGATGCTAACCCTAACACTAACCCTAACACTATCCTAGAGCTGATGCTAACCCTAACCCTAACCCTAATACTATCCTAGGGCTGATGCTAACCCTAACCCTAACCCTAACACTATCCTAGGGCTGATGCTAACCCTCACCCTACCCCTAACACTATCCCAGGGCTGATGCTAACCCTAACCCTAACCCTAACACTATCCTAAGCCTGATGGTAACCCTAACACTAACACTATACTAAGCCTGGTGCTAACCCAAACTCTAACCCTAACAGTATCCTAGGGCTGATGCTAACCCTAACCCTAATAATATCCTAGGGCTGATGCTAACACTAACCCTAACCCTAACATTATCCTAGGGCTGATGCTAACCCGAACCCTAAACCTAACACTATCCTAGGGCTGATGCTAACCCTAACCCTAACACTATCCTAGGCCTGATGAGAACCCTAACCCTAACCCTAACACCATCCTAGGGCTGATGCTAACCCTAACCCTAACACTATCCTACGGCTGATGCTAACCCTAACCCTAACCCTAACACTATCGTAGGGCTGATGCTAACCCTAACCCTAACACTATCCTAGGGCTGATGCTAACCCTAACCCTAAACCTAACACTATCCTAGGGCTGATGCTAACCCTAACCCTAACACTATCCTAGGGCTGATGCTAACCCTAACCCTAACCCTAACACTATCCTAAGGCTGATGCTAACCCTAACCCTAACACTATCCTAGGGCTGATGCTAACCCTAACCCTAACCCTAACATTATCCCAGGGCTGATGCTAACCCTAACCCTAACAATATCCTAGGGCTGATGCTAACCCTAACCCTAATCCTAACACTATCCTAGGGCTGATGCTAACCCTAACACTAACCCTAACACTATCCTAGAGCTGATGCTAACCCTAACCCTCACCCTAACACTATCCTAGGGCTGATGCTTAGCCTAACCCTAACACTATCATAGGCCTGATGATAACCCTAACCCTAACCCTAACACTATCCTAGGCCTGATGCTAACCCTAACCCTAACCCTAACACTATCCTAGGGCTGATGCTAACCCTAACCCTAACACTATCCTAGGGCTGATGCTAACCCTAACCCTAACCCTAACACTATCCTAGGGCTGATGCTAACCCTAACCCTAACACTATCCTAGGCCTGATGATAACCCTAACCCTAACCCTAACACTATCCTAGGGCTGATGCTAACCCTAACCCTAACACTATCATAGGGCTGATGCTAACCCTAACCCTAACCCTAACACTATCCTAGGGCTGATGCTAAACTTAACCCTAACCCTAACACTATCCTAGGCCTGATGCTAACCCTAACCCTTACCCTAACACTATCCTAGGGCTGAGGCTAAACCTAACCATAACCCTAACACTATCCTAGGGCTGATGCTAACCCTAACCCTAACCCTCAAATTATCCTAGGGCTGATGCTAACCCTAACCCGAACTCTATCTTAGGCCTGATGCTAACGCTAACCCTAACACTATCCTAGGGCTGATGCTAACCCTAACCCTAACCCTCACACTATCCTAGGCCTGATGCTAACCCTATCCCTTACACTAACACTCTCCTAGGGCTGAGGCTAACCCTAACCCTAACACTATCCTAGGGCTGATGCTAACCCTAACCCTAACCCAAACACTATCCTAGGGTTGATGCTAACCCTAACCCTAACACTATCCTAGGGCTGATGCTAACCCTAACCCTAACCCTAACACTATCCTAGGGCTGATGCTAACCCTAACCATAACACTATCCTGGGCCTGATGCTAACCCTAACCCTAACCGCAACACTATCCTAGGGCTGATGCTAACCCTAACCCTAACACTATCCTTGAACTGATGCTAACCCTAACCCTAACCCTAACACTATCCTAGGCCTGATGATAACCCTAACCCTAACCCTAACACTATCCTAGAGTTTATGTTAACCCTAACCCTAACACTATCCTAGGCCTGATGCTAACCCTAACGCTAACCCTAACACTATCCTTGAACTGATGCTAACCCTAACCCTAACCCTAACATTATCCTAGGCCTGATGATAACCCTAACCCTAACCCTAACACTATCCTAGGGTTTATGTTAACCCTAACCCTAACACTATCCTAGGGCTGATGCTAACCTTAACCCTAAACCTAACACTATCCTAGGGCGGATGCTAACCCTAACCTTAACCCTAACACTATCCTAGGGCTCATGCTAACCCTAACCATAACTCTAACACTATCTTAGGGCTGAGGCTAACCCTAACCCTAACACTATCCTACGGCTGATGCTAACCCTAACCCTAACCCTAACACTATCGTAGGGCTGATGCTAACCCTAACCCTAACACTATCCTAGGGCTGATGCTAACCCTAACCCTAAACCTAACACTATCCTAGGGCTGATGCTAACCCTAACCCTAACACTATCCTAGGGCTGATGCTAACCCTAACCCTAACCCTAACACTATCCTAGGGCTGATGCTAACCCTAACCCTAACACTATCCTAGGGCTGATGCTAACCCTAACCCTAACCCTAACATTATCCCAGGGCTGATGCTAACCCTAACCCTAACACTATCCTAGGGCTGATGCTAACCCTAACCCTGAACCTAACACTATCCTAGGGCTGATGATAACCCTAAGACTAACCCTAACACTATCCCAGAGCTGATGCTAACCCTAACCCTAACTCTAACACTATCCTAGGGCTGATGCTAAGCCTAACCCTAACACTATCATAGGCCTGATGATAACCCTAACCCTAACCCTAACACTATCCTAGGCCTGATGCTAACCCTAACCCTAACCCTAACACTATCCTAGGGCTGATGCTAACCCCAACCCTAACCCTAACACTATCCTAGGGCTGATTCTAACCCTAACGTTAACCCTAACACTATCCTTGAACTTATGCTAACCCTAACCCTAACCCTAACACTATCCTAGGGCTGATGCTAACCCTAACCCTAACCCTAACACTATCCTAGGGCTGATTCTAACCCTAACGTTAACCCTAACACTATCCTTGAACTTATGCTAACCCTAACCCTAACCCTAACACTATCCTAGGCCTGATGATAACCCTAACCCTAACACTAACACTATCCTAGGGTTTATGTTAACCTTAACCCTAACAGTATCCTAGGGCTGATGCTAACCCTAACCCTAACCCTAACAATATCCTAGGGCGGATGCTAACCCTAACCCTAACCATAACACTATCCTAGGGCTGATGCTAACCATAACACTAACACTATCCTAGGGCTGATGCTAACCCTAACCCTAACCCTAACACTATCCTAGGGCTGATGCTAACCCTAACCCTAACTCTAACACTATCTTAGGGCTGAGGCTAACCCTAACCCTAACACTATCCTACGGCTGATGCTAATTCTAACCTTAACCCTAAAACTATCCTAGGGCTGATGCTAACCCTAACCCTGACACTATCCTAGGCCTGATGCTAACCCTAACCCTAACCCTAACCCTATCCTAGGGCTGATGCTAACCCTAACCCTAACACTATCCTAGGGCTGATGCTAACCCTAACCCTAACCCTAACACTATAATAGGGCTGATGCTAACCCTAACCCTAACCCTAACACTATCCTAGGGCTGATGCTAACCCTAACCCTAACACTATCCTAGGCCTGATGAGAACCCTAACCCTAACCCTAACACTATCCTAGAGTTTATGTTAACCCTAACCCTAACACTATCCTAAGGCTGATGCTAACCCTAACGCTAACCCTAACACTATCCTTGAACTGATGCTAACTCTACCCCTAACCCTAACATTATCCTAGGCCTGATGATAACCATAACCCTAACCCTAACACTATCCTAGGGTTTATGTTAACCCTAACCCTAACACTATCCTAGGGCTGATGCTAACCTTAACCCTAAACCTAACACTATCCTAGGGCGGATGCTAACCCTAACCCTAACCCTAACACTATCCTAGGGCTGATGCTAACCCTAACCCTAACCCTAACACTATCCTAGGGCTGATGCTAACCCTAACCCTAACACTATCCTAGGGCTGATGCTAACCCTAACCCTAACCCTAACACTATCCTAGGGCTGATGCTAACCCTAACCCTAACACTATCCTAGGGCTGATGCTAACCCTAACCCTAACCCTAACATTATCCCAGGGCTGATGCTAACCCTAACCCTAACACTATCCTAGGGCTGATGCTAACCCTAACCCTAAACCTAACACTATCCTAGCGCTGATGTTAACCCTAACACTAACCCTAACACTATCCTAGAGCTGATGCTAACCCTAACCCTAACCCTAATACTATCCTAGGGCTGATGCTAACCCTAACCCTAACATTAACACTATCCTAGGGCTGATGCTAACCCTAACACTAACACTATGCTAGGGCTGATGATAACCCTCACCCTACGCCTAACACTATCCCAGGGCTGATGCTAACCCTAACCCTAACCCTAACACTATCCTAAGCCTGATGGTAACCCTAACACTAAAACTATACTAAGCCTGGTGCTAACCCTAACTCTAATCCTAACAGTATCCTAGGGCTGATGCTAACCCTAACCCTAATAATATCCTAAGGCTGATGCTAACACTAACCCTAACCCTAACATTATCCTAGGGCTGATGCTAACCCGAACCCTAACCCTAACACTATCCTAGGGCTGATGCTAACCCTAACCCTAACACTATCCTAGGCCTGATGAGAACCCTAACCCTAACCCTAACACTATCCTAGGGCTGATGCTAACCCTAACCCTAACACTATCCTAGGCCTGATGCTAACCCTAACCCTAACCCTAACACTATCCTAGGGCTGATGCTAACCCTAACCCTAACACTATCCTAGGGCTGATGCTAACCCTAACCCTAACCCTAAAACTATCCTAGGGCTGATGCTAAGCCTAACCCTAACACTATCATAGGCCTGATGATAACCCTAACCCTAACCCTAACACTATCCTAGGCCTGATGCTAACCCTAACCCTAACCCTAACACTATCCTAGGGCTGATGGTAACCCTAACCCTAACCCTAACACTATCCTAGGGCTGATTCTAACCCTAACGTTAACCCTAACACTATCCTTGAACTTATGCTAACCCTAACCCTAACCCTAACACTATCCTATTCCTGATGATAACCCTAACACTAACCCTAACACTATCCTAGGGTTTATGTTAACCTTAACCCTAACTCTAACACTATCTTAGGGCTGAGGCTAACCCTAACCCTAACACTATCCTACGGCTGATGCTAAACCTAACCTTAACCCTAAAACTATCCTAGGGCTGATGCTAACCCTAACCCTGACACTATCCTAGGCCTGATGCTAACCCTAACCCTAACCCTAACCCTATCCTAGGGCTGATGCTAACCCTAACCCTAACACTATCCTAGGCCTGATGAGAACCCTAACCCTAACCCTAACACTATCCTAGGCCTGATGCTAACCCTAACCCTAACCCCAACACTATCCTAGGGCTGATGCTAACCCTAACCCTAACACTATCCTTGAACTGATGCTAACCCTAACCCTAACCCTAACACTATCCTAGGCCTGATGATAACCCTAACCCTAACCCTAACACTATCCTAGGGCTGATGCTAACCATAACACTAACACTATCCTAGGGCTGATGCTAACCCTAACCCTAACCCTAACACTATCCTAGGGCTGATGCTAACCCTATACCTAACTCTAACACTATCTTAGGGCTGAGGCTAACCCTAACCCTAACACTATCCTAGGCCTGATGATAACCCTAACCCTAACCCTAACACTATCCTAGAGTTTATGTTAACCCTAACCCTAACACTATCCTAGGGCTGATGCTAACCCTAACGCTAACCCTAACACTATCCTTGAACTGATGATAACCCTAACCCTAACCCTAACATTATCCTAGGCCTGATGATAACCCTAACCCTAACCCTAACACTATCCTAGGGTTTATGTTAACCCTAACCCTAACACTATCCTAGGGCTGATGCTAACCTTAACCCTAAACCTAACACTATCCTAGGGCGGATGCTAACCCTAACCCTAACCCTAACAGTATCCTAGGGCTCATGCTAACCCTAACCATAACTCTAACACTATCTTAGGGCTGAGGCTAACCCTAACCCTAACACTATCCTACGGCTGATGCTAACCCTAACCCTAACCCTAACACTATCGTAGGGCTGATGCTAACCCTAACCCTAACACTATCCTAGGGCTGATGCTAACCCTAACCCTAACCCTAACACTATCCTAGGGCTGATGCTAACCCTAACCCTAACACTATCCTAGGGCTGATGCTAACCCTAACCCTAACCCTAACACTATCCTAGGGCTGATGCTAACCCTAACCCTAACACTATCCTAGGGCTGATGCTAACCCTAACCCTAACCCTAACATTATCCCAGGGCTGATGCTAACCCTAACCCTAACACTATCCTAGGGCTGATGCTAACCCTAACCCTAAACCTAACACTATCCTAGGGCTGATGCTAACCCTAACACTAACCCTAACACTATCCTAGAGCTGATGCTAACCCTAACCCTAACCCTAATACTATCCTAGGGCTGATGCTAACCCTCACCCTACCCCTAACACTATCCCAGGGCTGATGCTAACCCTAACCCTAACCCTAACACGATCCTAAGCCTGATGGTAACCCTAACACTAACACTATCCTAAGCCTGGTGCTAACCCTAACTCTAACCCTAACAGTATCCTAGGGCTGATGCTAACCCTAACCCTAACACTATCGTAGGGCTGATGCTAACACTAACCCTAACCCTAACATTATCCTAGGGCTGATGCTAACCCGAACCCTAACCCTAACACTATCCTAGGGCTGATGCTAACCCTAACCCTAACACTATCCTAGGCCTGATGATAACCCTAACCCTAACCCTAACACTATCCTAGGGCTGATGTTAACCCTAACCCTAACACTATCCTAGGCCTGATGCTAACCCTAACCCTAACCCTAGCACTATCCTAGGGCTGATGCTAACCCTAACCCTAACACTATCCTAGGGCTGATGCTAACCCTAACCCTAACCCTAACACTATCCTAGGGCTGATGCTAAGCCTAACCCTAACACAATCATAGGCCTGATGATAACCCTAACCCTAACCCTAACACTATCCTAGGCCTGATGCTAACCCTAACCCTAACCCTAACACTATCCTAGGGCTGATGCTAACCCTAACCCTAACCCTAACACTATCCTAGAGCTGATTCTAACCCTAACGTTAACCCTAACACTATCCTTGAACTTATGCTAACCCTAACCCTAACCCTAACACTATCCTAGGCCTGATGATAACCCTAACCCTAACACTAACACTATCCTAGGGTTTATGTTAACCTTAACCCTAACAGTATCCTAGGGCTGATGCTAACCCTAACCCTAACCCTAACACTATCCTAGGGCGGATGCTAACCCTAACCCTAACCATAACACTATCCTAGGGCTGATGCTAACCATAACACTAACACTATCCTAGGGCTGATGCTAACCCTAACCCTAACCCTAACAGTATCCTAGGGCTGATGCTAACCCTAACTCTAACTCTAACACTATCTTAGGGCTGAGGCTAACCCTAACCCTAACACTATCCTACGGCTGATGCTAACCCTAACCTTAACCCTAAAACTATCCTAGGGCTGATGCTAACCCTAACCCTGACACTATCCTAGGCCTGATGCTAACCCTAACCCTAACCCTAACCCTATCCTAGGGCTGATGCTAACCCTAACCCTAACACTATCCTAGGGCTGATGCTAACCCTAACCCTAACCCTAACACTATAATAGGGCTGATGCTAACCCTAACCCTAACCCTAACACTATCCTAGGGCTGATGCTAACCCTAACCCTAACACTATCCTAGGCCTGATGAGAACCCTAACCCTAACCCTAACACTATCCTAGAGTTTATGTTAACCCTAACCCTAACACTATCCTAGGGCTGATGCTAACCCTAACGCTAACCCTAACACTATCCTTGAACTGATGCTAACCCTAACCCTAACCCTAACATTATCCTAGGCCTGATGATAACCCTAACCCTAACCCTAACACTATCCTAGGGTTTATGTTAACCCTAACCCTAACACTATCCTAGGGCTGATGCTAACCTTAACCCTAAACCTAACACTATCCTAGGGCGGATGCTAACCCTAACCCTAACCCTAACAATATCCTAGGGCTGATGCTAACCCTAACCCTAACCCTAACACTATCCTAGGGCTGATGCTAACCCTAACCCTAACACTATCCTAGGCCTGATGATAACCCTAACCCTAACCCTAACACTATCCTAGGGCTGATGTTAACCCTAACCCTAACACTATCCTAGGCCTGATGCTAACCCTAACCCTAACCCTAGCACTATCCTAGGGCTGATGCTAACCCTAACCCTAACACTATCCTAGGGCTGATGCTAACCCTAACCCTAACCCTAACACTATCCTAGGGCTGATGCTAAGCCTAACCCTAACACAATCATAGGCCTGATGATAACCCTAACCCTAACCCTAACACTATCCTAGGCCTGATGCTAACCCTAACCCTAACCCTAACACTATCCTAGGGCTGATGCTAACCCTAACCCTAACCCTAACACTATCCTAGAGCTGATTCTAACCCTAACGTTAACCCTAACACTATCCTTGAACTTATGCTAACCCTAACCCTAACCCTAACACTATCCTAGGCCTGATGATAACCCTAACCCTAACACTAACACTATCCTAGGGTTTATGTTAACCTTAACCCTAACAGTATCCTAGGGCTGATGCTAACCCTAACCCTAACCCTAACACTATCCTAGGGCGGATGCTAACCCTAACCCTAACCATAACACTATCCTAGGGCTGATGCTAACCATAACACTAACACTATCCTAGGGCTGATGCTAACCCTAACCCTAACCCTAACAGTATCCTAGGGCTGATGCTAACCCTAACTCTAACTCTAACACTATCTTAGGGCTGAGGCTAACCCTAACCCTAACACTATCCTACGGCTGATGCTAACCCTAACCTTAACCCTAAAACTATCCTAGGGCTGATGCTAACCCTAACCCTGACACTATCCTAGGCCTGATGCTAACCCTAACCCTAACCCTAACCCTATCCTAGGGCTGATGCTAACCCTAACCCTAACACTATCCTAGGGCTGATGCTAACCCTAACCCTAACCCTAACACTATAATAGGGCTGATGCTAACCCTAACCCTAACCCTAACACTATCCTAGGGCTGATGCTAACCCTAACCCTAACACTATCCTAGGCCTGATGAGAACCCTAACCCTAACCCTAACACTATCCTAGAGTTTATGTTAACCCTAACCCTAACACTATCCTAGGGCTGATGCTAACCCTAACGCTAACCCTAACACTATCCTTGAACTGATGCTAACCCTAACCCTAACCCTAACATTATCCTAGGCCTGATGATAACCCTAACCCTAACCCTAACACTATCCTAGGGTTTATGTTAACCCTAACCCTAACACTATCCTAGGGCTGATGCTAACCTTAACCCTAAACCTAACACTATCCTAGGGCGGATGCTAACCCTAACCCTAACCCTAACAATATCCTAGGGCTGATGCTAACCCTAACCCTAACCCTAACACTATCCTAGGGCTGATGCTAACCCTAACCCTAACACTATCCTAGGGCTGATGCTAACCCTAACCCTAACCCTAACACTATCCTAGGGCTGATGCTAACCCTAACCCTAACACTATCCTAGGGCTGATGCTAACCCTAACCCTAACCCTAACATTATCCCAGGGCTGATGCTAACCCTAACCCTAACACTATCCTAGGGCTGATGCTAACCCTAACCCTAAACCTAACACTATCCTAGGGCTGATGTTAACCCTAACACTAACCCTAACACTATCCTAGAGCTGATGCTAACCCTAACCCTAACCCTAATACTATCCTAGGGCTGATGCTAACCCTAACCCTAACCCTAACACTATCCTAGGGCTGATGCTAACCCTAACACTAACACTATCCTAGGGCTGATGATAACCCTCACCCTACGCCTAACACTATCCCAGGGCTGATGCTAACCCTAACCCTAACCCTAACACTATCCTAAGCCTGATGGTAACCCTAACACTAAAACTATACTAAGCCTGGTGCTAACCCTAACTCTAATCCTAACAGTATCCTAGGGCTGATGCTAACCCTAACCCTAATAATATCCTAGGGCTGATGTTAACACTAACCCTAACCCTAACATTATCCTAGGGCTGATGCTAACCCGAACCCTAACCCTAACACTATCCTAGGGCTGATGCTAACCCTAACCCTAACACTATCCTAGGCCTGATGAGAACCCTAACCCTAACCCTAACACTATCCTAGGACTGATGCTAACCCTAACCCTAACACTATCCTAGGCCTGATGCTAACCCTAACCCTAACCCTAACACTATCCTAGGGCTGATGCTAACCCTAACCCTAACACTATCCTAGGGCTGATGCTAACCCTAACCCTAACCCTAAAACTATCCTAGGGCTGATGCTAAGCCTAACCCTAACACTATCATAGGCCTGATGATAACCCTAACCCTAACCCTAACACTATCCTAGGCCTGATGCTAACCCTAACCCTAACCCTAACACTATCCTAGGGCTGATGCTAACCCTAACCCTAACCCTAACACTATCCTAGGGCTGATTCTAACCCTAACGTTAACCCTAACACTATCCTTGAACTTATGCTAACCCTAACCCTAACCCTAACACTATCCTAGGCCTGATGATAACCCTAACCCTAACCCTAACACTATCCTAGGGTTTATGTTAACCTTAACCCTAACAGTATCCTAGGGCTGATGCTAACCCTAACCCTAACCCTAACACTATCCTAGGGCGGATGCTAACCCTAACCCTAACCCTATCACTATCCAAGGGTGATGCTAACCATAACACTAACACTATCCTAGGGCTGATGGTAACCCTAACCCTAACCCTAACACTATCCTACGGCTGATGCTAACCCTAACCTTAACCCTAAAACTATCCTAGGGCTGATACTAACCCTAACCCTGACACTATCCTAGGCCTGATGCTAACCCTAACCCTAACCCTAACCCTATCTAGGGCTGATGCTACCCTAACCCTAACACTATCCTAGGGCTGATGCTAACCCTAACCCTAACCCTAACACTATAATAGGGCTGATGCTAACCCTAACCCTACCCCTAACACTATGCCAGGGCTGATGCTAACCCTAACCCTAACCCTAACACTATCCTAAGCCTGATGGTAACCCTAACACTAACAGTATCCTAAGCCTGGTGCTAACCCTAACTCTAACCCTAACAGTATCCTAGGGCTGATGCTAACCCTAATCCTAATAATATCCTAGGGCTGATGCTAACACTAACCCTAACCCTAACAGTATCCTAGGGCTGATGCTAACCCGAACCCTAACCCTAACACTATCCTAGGGCTGATGCTAACCCTAACCCTAACACTATCCTAGGCCTGATGAGAACCCTAACCCTAACCCTAACACTATCCTAGGGCTGATGCTCACCCTAACCCTAACACTATCCTAGGCCTGATGCTAACCCTAACCCTAACCCTAACACTATCCTAGGGCTGATGCTAACCCTAACCCTAACACTATCCTAGGGCTGATGCTAACCCTAACCCTAACCCTAACACTATCCTAGGGCTGATGTTAAGCCTAACCCTAACACTATCACAGGCCTGATGATAACCCTAACCCTAACCCTAACACTATCCTAGGCCTGATGCTAACCATAACCCTAACCCTAACACTATCCTAGGGCTGATGCTAACCCTAACCCTAACCCTAACCCTATCCTAGGGCTGATTCTAACCCTAACGTTAACCCTAACACTATCCTTGAACTTATGCTAACCCTAACCCTAACATTAACACTATCCTAGGCCTGATGATAACCCTAACACTAACCCTAACACTATCCTAGGGTTTATGTTAACCTTAACCCTAACTCTGACACTGTCTTAGGGCTGAGGCTAACCCTAACCCTAACACTATCCTACGGCTGATGCTAAACCTAACCTTAACCCTAAAACTATCCTAGGGCTGATGCTAACCCTAACCCTGACACTATCCTAGGCCTGATGCTAACCCTAACCCTAACCCTAACCCTATCCTAGGGCTGATGCTAACCCTAACCCTAACACTATCCTAGGCCTGATGAGAACACTAACCCTAACCCTAACACTATCCTAGGCCTGATGCTAACCCTAACCCTAACCCCAACACTATCCTAGGGCTGATGCTAACCCTAACCCTAACACTATCCTTGAACTGATGCTAACCCTAACCCTAACCCTAACACTATCCTAGGCCTGATGATAACCCTAACCCTAACCCTAACACTATCCTAGGGCTGATGCTAACCATAACACTAACACTATCCTAGGGCTGATGCTAACCCTAACCCTAACCCTAACACTATCCTAGGGCTGATGCTAACCCTAACCCTAACTCTAACACTATCTTAGGGCTGAGGCTAACCCTAACCCTAACACTATCCTAGGCCTGATGATAACCCTAACCCTAACCCTAACACTATCCCAGAGTTTATGTTAACCCTAACCCTCACACTATCCTAGGGCTAATGCTAACCCTAACGCTAACCCTAACACTATCCTTGAACTGATGCTAACCCTAACCCTAACCCTAACATTATCCTAGGCCTGATGATAACCCTAACCCTAACCCTAACATTATCCCAGGGCTGATGCTAACCCTAACCCTAACACTATCCTAGGGCTGATGCTAACCCTAACCCTAAACCTAACACTATCCTAGGGCTGATGCTAACCCTAACACTAACACTAACACTATTCTAGAGCTGATGCTAACCCTAACCCTAACCCTAATACTATCCTAGGGCTAATGCTAACCCTAACCCTAACCCTAACACTATCCTAGGGCTGATGCTAACCCTAACACTAACACTATCCTAGGGCTGATGCTAACCCTCACCCTACCCCTAACGCTATCCCAGGGCTGATGCTAACCCTAACCCTAACCCTAACACGATCCTAAGCCTGATGGTAACCCTAACACTAACACTATCCTAAGCCTGGTGCTAACCCTAACTCTAACCCTAACAGTATCCTAGGGCTGATGCTAACCCTAACCCTAATAATATCCTAGGGCTGATGCTAACACTAACCCTAACCCTAACATTATCCTAGGGCTGATGCTAACCCGAACCCTAACCCTAACACTATCCTAGGGCTGATCCTAACCCTAACCCTAACACTATCCTAGGCCTGATGAGAACCCTAACCCTAACCCTAACACTATCCTAGGGCTGATGCTAACCCTAACCCTAACACTATCCTAGGCCTGATGCTAACCCTAACCCTAACCCTAACACTATCCTAGGGCTGATGCTAACCCTAACCCTAACACTATCCTAGGGCTGATGCTAACCCTAACCCTAACCCTAACACTATCCTAGGGCTGATGCTAAGCCTAACCCTAACACTATCATAGGCCTGATGATAACCCTAACCCTAACCCTAACACTATCCTAGGCCTGATGCTAACCCTAACCCTAACCCTAACACTATCCTAGGGCTGATGCTAACCCTAACCCTAACCCTAACACTATCCTAGGGCTGATTCTAACCCTAACGTTAACCCTAACACTATCCTTGAACTTATGCTAACCCTAACCCTAACCCTAACACTATCCTAGGCCTGATTATAACCCTAACCCTAACACTAACACTATCCTAGGGTTTATGTTAACCTTAACCCTAACAGTATCCTAGGGCTGATGCTAACCCTAACCCTAACCCTAACAATATCCTAGGGCGGATGCTAACCCTAACCCTAACCATAACACTATCCTAGGGCTGATGCTAACCATAACACTAACACTATCCTAGGGCTGATGCTAACCCTAACCCTAACCCTAACACTATCCTAGGGCTGATGCTAACCCTAACCCTAACTCTAACACTATCTTAGGGCTGAGGCTAACCCTAACCCTAACACTATCCTACGGCTGATGCTAATTCTAACCTTAACCCTAAAACTATCCTAGGGCTGATGCTAACCCTAACCCTGACACTATCCTAGGCCTGATGCTAACCCTAACCCTAACCCTAACCCTATCCTAGGGCTGATGCTAACCCTAACCCTAACACTATCCTAGGGCTGATGCTAACCCTAACCCTAACCCTAACACTATAATAGGGCTGATGCTAACCCTAACCCTAACCCTAACACTATCCTAGGGCTGATGCTAACCCTAACCCTAACACTATCCTAGGCCTGATGAGAACCCTAACCCTAACCCTAACACTATCCTAGAGTTTATGTTAACCCTAACCCTAACACTATCCTAGGGCTGATGCTAACCCTAACGCTAACCCTAACACTATCCTTGAACTGATGCTAACCCTAACCCTAACACTAACATTATCCTAGGCCTGATGATAACCCTAACCCTAACCCTAACACTATCCTAGGGTTTATGTTAACCCTAACCCTAACACTATCCTAGGGCTGATGCTAACCTTAACCCTAAACCTAACACTATCCTAGGGCGGATGCTAACCCTAACCCTAACCCTAACACTATCCTAGGGCTGATGCTAACCCTAACCCTAACCCTAACACTATCCTAGGGCTGATGCTAACCCTAACCCTAACACTATCCTAGGGCTGATGCTAACCCTAACCCTAACCCTAACACTATCCTAGGGCTGATGCTAACCCTAACCCTAACACTATCCTAGGGGTGATGCTAACCCTAACCCTAACCCTAACATTATCCCAGGGCTGATGCTAACCCTAACCCTAACACTATCCTAGGGCTGATGCTAACCCTAACCCTAAACCTAACACTATCCTAGGGCTGATGTTAACCCTAACACTAACCCTAACACTATCCTAGAGCTGATGCTAACCCTAACCCTAACCCTAATACTATCCTAGGGCTGATGCTAACCCTAACCCTAACCCTAACACTATCCTAGGGCTGATGCTAACCCTAACACTAACACTATCCTAGGGCTGATGATAACCCTCACCCTACGCCTAACACTATCCCAGGGCTGATGCTAACCCTAACCCTAACCCTAACACTATCCTAAGCCTGATGGTAACCCTAACACTAAAACTATACTAAGCCTGGTGCTAACCCTAACTCTAATCCTAACAGTATCCTAGGGCTGATGCTAACCCTAACCCTAATAATATCCTAGGGCTGATGCTAACACTAACCCTAACCCTAACATTATCCTAGGGCTGATGCTAACCCGAACCCTAACCCTAACACTATCCTAGGGCTGATGCTAACCCTAACCCTAACACTATCCTAGGCCTGATGAGAACCCTAACCCTAACCCTAACACTATCCTAGGGCTGATGCTAACCCTAACCCTAACACTATCCTAGGCCTGATGCTAAGCCTAACCCTAACCCTAACACTATCCTAGGGCTGATGCTAACCCTAACCCTAACACTATCCTAGGGCTGATGCTAACCTTAACCCTAACCCTAACCCTAAAACTATCCTAGGGCTGATGCTAAGCCTAACCCTAACACTATCATAGGCCTGATGATAACCCTAACCCTAACCCTAACACTATCCTAGGCCTGATGCTAACCCTAACCCTAACCCTAACACTATCCTAGGGCTGATGCTAATCCTAACCCTAACCCTAACACTATCCTAGGGCTGATTCTAACCCTAATGTTAACCCTAACACTATCCTTGAACTTATGCTAACCCTAACCCTAACCCTAACACTATCCTAGGCCTGATGATAACCCTAACCCTAACCCTAACACTATCCTAGGGTTTATGTTAACCTTAACCCTAACAGTATCCTAGGGCTGATGCTAACCCTAACCCTAACCCTAACACTATCCTAGGGCGGATGCTCACCCTAACCCTAACCCTAACACTATCCAAGGGTGATGCTAACCATAACACTAACACTATCCTAGGGCTGATGCTAACCCTAACCCTGACACTATCCTAGGCCTGATGCTAACCCTAACCCTAACCCTAACCCTATCTAGGGCTGATGCTACCCTAACCCTAACACTATCCTAGGGCTGATGCTAACCCGAACCCTAACCCTAACACTATAATAGGGCTGATGCTAACCCTAACCCTACCCCTAACACTATCCCAGGGCTGATGCTAACCCTAACCCTAACCCTAACACTATCCTAAGCCTGATGGTAACCCTAACACTAACAGTATCCTAAGCCTGGTGCTAACCCTAACTCTAACCCTAACAGTATCCTAGGGCTGATGCTAACTCTAACCCTAATAATATCCTAGGGCTGATGCTAACACTAACCCTAACCCTAACAGTATCCTAGGGCTGATGCTAACCCGAACCCTAACCCTAACACTATCCTAGGGCTGATGAGAACCCTAACCCTAACCCTAACACTATCCTAGGGCTGATGCTCACCCTAACCCTAACACTATCCTAGGCCTGATGCTAACCCTAACCATAACCCTAACACTATCCTAGGGCTGATGCTAACCCTAACCCTAACACTATCCTAGGGCTGATGCTAACCCTAACCCTAACCCTAACACTATCCTAGGGCTGATGCTAAGCCTAACCCTAACACTATCATAGGCCTGATGATAACCCTAACCCTAACCCTAACACTATCCTAGACCTGATGCTAACCCTAACCCTAACCCTAACACTATCCTAGGGCTGATGCTAACCCTAACCCTAACCCTAACCCTATCCTAGGGCTGATTCTAACCCTAACGTTAACCCTAACACTATCCTTGAACTTATGCTAACCCTAACCCTAACCCTAACACTATCCTATTCCTGATGATAACCCTAACACTAACCCTAACACTATCCTAGGGTTTATGTTAACCTTAACCCTAACTCTAACACTATCTTAGGGCTGAGGCTAACCCTAACCCTAACACTATCCTACGGCTGATGCTAAACCTAACCTTAACCCTAAAACTATCCTAGGGCTGATGCTAACCCTAACCCTGACACTATCCTAGGCCTGATGCTAACCCTAACCCTAACCCTAACCCTATCCTAGGGCTGATGCTAACCCTAACCCTAACACTATCCTAGGCCTGATGAGAACCCTAACCCTAACCCTAACACTATCCTAGGCCTGATGCTAACCCTAACCCTAACCCCAACACTATCCTAGGGCTGATGCTAACCCTAACCCTAACACTATCCTTGAACTGATGCTAACCCTAACCCTAACCCTAACACTATCCTAGGCCTGATGATAACCCTAACCCTAACACTATCCTAGGGCTGATGCTAACCATAACACTAACACTATCCTAGGGCTGATGCTAACCCTAACCCTAACCCTAACACTATCCTAGGGCTGATGCTAACCCTAACCCTAACTCTAACACTATCTTAGGGCTGAGGCTAACCCTAACCCTAACACTATCCTAGGCCTGATGATAACCCTAACCCTAACCCTAACACTATCCTAGAGTTTATGTTAACCCTAACCCTAACACTATCCTAGGGCTGATGCTAACCCTAAAGCTAACCCTAACACTATCCTTGAACTGATGATAACCCTAACCCTAACCCTAACATTATCCTAGGCCTGATGATAACCTTAACCCTAACCCTAACACTATCCTAGGGTTTATGTTAACCCTAACCCTAACACTATCCTAGGGCTGATGCTAACCTTAACCCTAAACCTAACACTATCCTAGGGCGGATGCTAACCCTAACCCTAACCCTAACAGTATCGTAGGGCTCATGCTAACCCTAACCATAACTCTAACACTATCTTAGGGCTGAGGCTAACCCTAACCCTAACACTATCCTACGGCTGATGCTAACCCTAACCCTAACCCTAACACTGTCGTAGGGCTGATGCTAACCCTAACCCTAACACTATCCTAGGGCTGATGCTAACCCTAACCCTAACCCTAACACTATCCTAGGGCTGATGCTAACCCTAACCCTAACACTATCCTAGGGCTGATGCTAACCCTAACCCTAACCCTAACACTATCCTAGGGCTGATGCTAACCCTAACCCTAACACTATCCTAGGGCTGATGCTAACCCTAACCCTAACTCTAACATTATCCCAGGGCTGATGCTAACCCTAACCCTAACACTATCCTAGGGCTGATGCTAACCCTAACCCTAAACCTAACACTATCCTAGGGCTGATGCTAACCCTAACACTAACCCTAACACTATCCTAGAGCTGATGCTAACCCTAACCCTAACCCTAATACTATCCTAGGGCTGATGCTAACCCTAACCCTAACCCTAACACTATCCTAGGGCTGATGCTAACCCTAACACTAACACTATCCTAGGGCTGATGCTAACCCTCACCATACCCCTAACACTATCCCAGGGCTGATGTTAACCCTAACCCTAACCCTAACACGATCCTAAGCCTGATGGTAACCCTAACACTAACACTATCCTAAGCCTGGTGCTAACCCTAACTCTAACCCTAACAGTATCCTAGGGCTGATGCTAACCCTAACCCTAACACTATCGTAGGGCTGATGCTAACACTAACCCTAACCCTAACATTATCCTAGGGCTGATGCTAACCCGAACCCTAACCCTAACACTATCCTAGGGCTGATGCTAACCCTAACCTTAACACTATCCTAGGCCTGATGAGAACCCTAACCCTAACCCTAACACTATCCTAGGGCTGATGTTAACCCTAACCCTAACACTATCCTAGGCCTGATGCTAACCCTAACCCTAACCCTAGCACTATCCTAGGGCTGATGCTAACCCTAACCCTAACACTATCCTAGGGCTGATGCTAACCCTAACCCTAACCCTAACACTATCCTAGGGCTGATGCTAAGCCTAACCCTAACACAATCATAGGCCTGATGATAACCCTAACCCTAACCCTAACACTATCCTAGGCCTGATGCTAACCCTAACCCTAACCCTAACACTATCCTACGGCTGATGCTAACCCTAACCCTAACCCTAACACTATCCTAGGGCTGATTCTAACCCTAACGTTAACCCTAACACTATCCTTGAACTTATGCTAACCCTAACCCTAACCCTAACACTATCCTAGGCCTGATGATAACCCTAACCCTAACACTAACACTATCCTAGGGTTTATGTTAACCTTAACCCTAACAGTATCCTAGGGCTGATGCTAACCCTAACCCTAACCCTAACACTATCCTAGGGCGGATGCTAACCCTAACCCTAACCATAACACTATCCTAGGGCTGATGCTAACCATAACACTAACACTATCCTAGGGCTGATGCTAACCCTAACCCTAACCCTAACACTATCCTAGGGCTGATGCTAACCCTAACTCTAACTCTAACACTATCTTAGGGCTGAGGCTAACCCTAACCCTAACACTATCCTACGGCTGATGCTAACCCTAACCTTAACCCTAAAACTATCCTAGGGCTGATGCTAACCCTAACCCTGACACTATCCTAGGCCTGATGCTAACCCTAACCCTAACCCTAACCCTATCCTAGGGCTGATGCTAACCCTAACCCTAACACTATCCTAGGGCTGATGCTAACCCTAACCCTAACCCTAACACTATAATAGGGCTGATGCTAACCCTAACCCTAAACCTAACACTATCCTAGGGCTGATGCTAACCCTAACCCTAACACTATCCTAGGCCTGATGAGAACCCTAACCCTAACCCTAAACTATCCTAGAGTTTATGTTAACCCTAACCCTAACACTATCCTAGGGCTGATGCTAACCCTAACGCTAACCCTAACACTATCCTTGAACTGATGCTAACCCTAACCCTAACCCTAACATTATCCTAGGCCTGATGATAACCCTAACCCTAACCCTAACACTATCCTAGGGTTTATGTTAACCCTAACCCTAACACTATCCTAGGGCTGATGCTAACCTTAACCCTAAACCTAACACTATCCTAGGGCGGATGCTAACCCTAACCCTAACCCTAACACTATCCTAGGGCTGATGCTAACCCTAACCCTAACCCTAACACTATCCTAGGGCTGATGCTAACCCTAACCCTAACACTATCCTAAGGCTGATGCTAACCCTAACCCTAACCCTAACACTATCCTAGGGCTGATGCTAACCCTAACCCTAACACTATCCTAGGGCTGATGCTAACCCTAACCCTAACCCTAACATTATCCCAGGGCTGATGTTAACCCTAACCCTAACACTATCCTAGGGCTGATGCTAACCCTAACCCTAAACCTAACACTATCCTAGGGCTGATGTTAACCCTAACACTAACCCTAACACTATCCTAGAGCTGATGCTAACCCTAACCCTAACCCTAATACTATCCTAGGGCTGATGCTAACCCTAACCCTAACGCTAACACTATCCTAGGGCTGATGCTAACCCTAACACTAACACTATCCTAGGGCTGATGATAACCCTCACCCTACGCCTAACACTATCCCAGGGCTGATGCTAACCCTAACCCTAACCCTAACACTATCCTAAGCCTGATGGTAACCCTAACACTAAAACTATACTAAGCCTGGTGCTAACCCTAACTCTAATCCTAACAGTATCCTAGGGCTGATGCTAACCCTAACCCTAATAATATCCTAGGGCTGATGCTAACACTAACCCTAACCCTAACATTATCCTAGGGCTGATGCTAACCCGAACCCTAACCCTAACACTATCCTAGGGCTGATGCTAACCCTAACCCTAACACTATCCTAGGCCTGATGAGAACCCTAACCCTAACCCTAACACTATCCTAGGGCTGATGCTAACCCTAACCCTAACACTATCCTAGGCCTGATGCTAACCCTAACCCTAACCCTAACACTATCCTAGGGCTGATGCTAACCCTAACCCTAACACTATCCTAGGGCTGATGCTAACCCTAACCCTAACCCTAAAACTATCCTAGGGCTGATGCTAAGCCTAACCCTAACACTATCATAGGCCTGATGATAACCCTAACCCTAACCCTAACACTATCCTAGGCCTGATGCTAACCCTAACCCTAACCCTAACACTATCCTAGGGCTGATGCTAACCCTAACCCTAACCCTAACACTATCCTAGGGCTGATTCTAACCCTAACGTTAACCCTAACACTATCCTTGAACTTATGCTAACCCTAACCCTAACCCTAACACTATCCTAGGCCTGATGATAACCCTAACCCTAACCCTAACACTATCCTAGGGTTTATGTTAACCTTAACCCTAACAGTATCCTAGGGCTGATGCTAACCCTAACCCTAACCCTAACACTATCCTAGGGCGGATGCTAACCCTAACCCTAACCCTAACACTATCCAAGGGTGATGCTAACCATAACACTAACACTATCCTAGGGCTGATGCTAACCCTAACCCTAACCCTAACACTATCCTAGGGCTGATGCTAACCCTAACCCTAACTCTAACACTATCTTAGGGCTGAGGCTAACCCTAACCCTAACATGATCCTACGGCTGATGCTAACCCTAACCTTAACCCTAAAACTATCCTAGGGCTGATACTAACCCTAACCCTGACACTATCCTAGGCCTGATGCTAACCCTAACCCTAACCCTAACCCTATCTAGGGCTGATGCTACCCTAACCCTAACACTATCCTAGGGCTGATGCTAACCCTAACCCTAACCCTAACACTATAATAGGGCTGATGCTAACCCTAACCCTACCCCTAAAACTATCCCAGGGCTGATGCTAACCCTAACCCTAACCCTAACACTATCCTAAGCCTGATGGTAACCCTAACACCAACAGTATCCTAAGCCTGGTGCTAACCCTAACTCTAACCCTAACAGTATCCTAGGGCTGATGCTAACCCTAACCCTAATAATATCCTAGGGCTGATGCTAACACTAACCCTAACCCTAACAGTATCCTAGGGCTGATGCTAACCCGAACCCTAACCCTAACACTATCCTAGGGCTGATGCTAACCCTAACCCTAACACTATCCTAGGCCTGATGAGAACCCTAACCCTAACCCTAACACTATCCTAGGGCTGATGCTCACCCTAACCCTTACACTATCCTAGGCCTGATGCTAACCCTAACCCTAACCCTAACACTATCCTAGGGCTGAAGCTAACCCTAACCCTAACACTATCCTAGGGCTGATGCTAACCCTAACCCTAACCCTAACACTATCCTAGGGCTGATGCTAAGCCTAACCCTAACACTATCATAGGCCTGATGATAACCCTAACCCTAACCCTAACACTATCCTAGGCCTGATGCTAACCATAACCCTAACCCTAACACTATCCTAGGGCTGATGCTAACCCTAACCCTAACCCTAACCCTATCCTAGGGCTGATTCTAACCCTAACGTTAACCCTAACACTATCCTTGAACTTATGCTAACCCTAACCCTAACCCTAACACTATCCTAGTCCTGATGATAACCCTAACACTAACCCTAACACTATCCTAGGGTTTATGTTAACCTTAACCCTAACTCTGACACTATCTTAGGGCTGAGGCTAACCCTAACCCTAACACTATCCTACGGCTGATGCTAAACCTAACCTTAACCCTAAAACTATCCTAGGGCTGATGCTAACCCTAACCCTGACACTATCCTAGGCCTGATGCTAACCCTAACCCTGACCCTAACCCTATCCTAGGGCTGATGCTAACCCTAACCCTAACACTATCCTAGGCCTGATGAGAACCCTAACCCTAACCCTAACACTATCCTAGGCCTGATGCTAACCCTAACCCTAACCCCAACACTATCCTAGGGCTGATGCTAACCCTAACCCTAACACTATCCTTGAACTGATGCTAACCCTAACCCTAACCCTAACACTATCCTAGGCCTGATGATAACCCTAACCCTAACCCTAACACTATCCTAGGGCTGATGCTAACCATAACACTAACACTATCCTAGGGCTGATGCTAACCCTAACCCTAACCCTAACACTATCCTAGGGCTGATGCTAACCCTAACCCTAACTCTAACACTATCTTAGGGCTGAGGCTAACCCTAACCCTAACACTATCCTAGGCCTGATGATAACCCTAACCCTAACCCTAACACTATCCTAGAGTTTATGTTAACCCTAACCCTAACACTATCCTAGGGCTGATGCTAACCCTAACGCTAACCCTAACACTATCCTTGAACTGATGCTAACCCTAACCCTAACCCTAACATTATCCTAGGCCTGATGATAACCCTAACCCTAACCCTAACACTATCCTAGGGTTTATGTTAACCCTAACCCTAACACTATCCTAGGGCTGATGCTAACCTTAACCCTAAACCTAACACTATCCTAGGGCGGATGCTAACCCTAACCCTAACCCTAACAGTATCCTAGGGCTCATGCTAACCCTAACCATAACTCTAACACTATCTTAGGGCTGAGGCTAACCCTAACCCTAACACTATCCTACGGCTGATGCTAACCCTAACCCTAACCCTAACACTATCCTAGGGCTGATGCTAACCCTAACCCTAACCCTAACACTATCCTAGGGCTGATTCTAACCCTAACGTTAACCCTAACACTATGCTAGGGTTTATGTTAACCTTAACCCTAACAGTATCCTAGGGCTGATGCTAACCCTAACCCTAACCCTAACACTATCCTAGGGCGGATGCTAACCCTAACCCTAACCCTAACACTATCCTAGGGCTGATGCTAACCATAACACTAACACTATCCTAGGGCTGATGCTAACCCTAACCCTAACCCTAACACTATCCTAGGGCTGATGCTAACCCTAACCCTAACTCTAACACTATCTTAGGGCTGAGGCTGACCCTAACCCTAACACTATCCTACGGCTGATGCTAACCCTAACCTTAACCCTAAAACTATCCTAGGGCTGATACTAACCCTAACCCTGACACTATCCTAGGCCTGATGCTAACCCTAACCCTAACCCTAACCCTATCTAGGGCTGATGCTAACCCTAACCCTAACACTATCCTAGGGCTGATGCTAACCCTAACCCTAACCCTAACACTATAATAGGGCTGATGCTAACCCTAACCCTACCCCTAACACTATCCCAGGGCTGATGTTAACCCTAACCCTAACCCTAACACTATCCTAAGCCTGATGGTAACCCTAACACTAACAGTATCCTAAGCCTGGTGCTAACCCTAACTCTAACCCTAACAGTATCCTAGGGCTGATGCTAACCCTAACCCTAATAATATCCTAGGGCTGATGCTAACACTAACCCTAACCCTAACAGTATCCTAGGGCTGATGCTAACCCGAACCCTAACCCTAACACTATCCTAGGGCTGATGCTAACCCTAACCCTAACACTATCCTAGGCCTGATGAGAACCCTAACCCTAACCCTAACACTATCCTAGGGCTGATGCTCACCCTAACCCTAACACTATCCTAGGCGTGATGCTAACCCTAACCCTAACCCTAACACTATCCTAGGGTGATGCTAACCCTAACCCGAACACTATCCTAGGGCTGATGCTAACCCTAACCCTAACCCTAACACTATCCTAGGGCTGATGCTAAGCCTAACCCTAACACTATCATAGGCCTGATGATAACGCTAACCCTAACCCTAACACTATCCTAGGCCTGATGCTAACCCTAACCCTAACCCTAACACTATCCTAGGGCTGATGCTAACCCTAACCCTAACCCTAACCCTATCCTAGGCCTGATGATAACCCTAACACTAACCCTAACACTATCCTAGGGTTTATGTTAACCTTAACCCTAACTCTAACACTATCTTAGGGCTGAGGCTAACCCTAACCCTAACACTATCCTACGGCTGATGCTAAACCTAACCTTAACCCTAAAACTCTCCTAGGGCTGATGCTAACCCTAACCCTGACACTATCCTAGGCCTGATGCTAACCCTAACCCTAACCCTAACCCTATCCTAGGGCTGATGCTAACCCGAACCCTAACAGTATCCTAGGCCTGATGAGAACCCTAACCCTAACCCTAACACTATCCTAGGGCTGATGCTAACCCTAACCGTAACACTATCCTAGGCCTGATGCTAACCCTAACCCTAACCCTAACACTATCCTAGGCCTGATGCTAACCCTAACCCTAACCCTAACACTATCCTAGGCCTGATGATAACCCTAACCCTAACCCTAACACTATCCTAGGGTTTATGTTAACCTTAACCCTAACACTATCCTAGGGCTGATGCTAACCCTAACACTATCCTAGGGCTGATGCTAACCATAACACTAACACTATCCTAGGGCTGATGCTAACCCTAAACCTAACCCTAACACTATCCTAGGGCTGATGCTAACCCTAACCCTAACACTATCCTAGGGCTGATGCTAACCCTAACCCTAACCCTAACACTATCCTAGGGCTGATGCTAAGCCTAACCCTAACACTATCATAGGCCTGATGGTAACCCTAACCCTAACCCTAACACTATCCTAGGCCTGATGCTAACCCTAACCCTAACCCTAACACTATCCTAGGGCTGATGCTAACCCTAACCCTAACCCTAACACTATCCTAGGGCTGATTCTAACCCTAACGTTAACCCTAACACTATCCTTGAACTTATGCTAACCCTAACCCTAACCCTAACACTATCCTAGGCCTGATGATAACCCTAACCCTAACCCTAACACTATCCTAGGGTTTATGTTAACCTTAACCCTAACACTATCCTAGGGCTGATGCTAAACCTAACCCTAACCCTAACACTATCCTAGGGCGGATGCTAACCCTAACCCTAACCCTAACACTATCCTAGGGCTGATGCTAACAATAACCCTAACTCTAACACTATCCTAGGGCTGATGCTATCCCTAACCCTAACTCTAACACTATCTTAGGGCTGAGGCTAACCCTAACCCTAACACTATCCTACGGCTGATGCTAACCCTAACCTTAACCCTAAAACTATCCTAGGGCTGATGCTAACCCTAACCCTGACACTATCGTAGGCCTGATGCTAACTCTAACCCTAACCCTAACACTATCCTAGGGCTGATGCTAACCCTAACCCTAACACTATCCTAGGGCTGATGCTAACCCTAACCCTAACCCTAACACTATCCTAGGGCTGATGCTAACCCTAACCCTAACACTATCCTAGGCCTGATGATAACCCTACCCCTAACCCTAACACTATCCTAGGGCTGATGCTAACCCTAACCCTAACACTATCATAGGGCTGATGCTAACCCTAACCCTAACCCTAACACTATCCTAGGGCTGATGCTAAACTTAACCCTAACGCTAACACTATCCTAGGCCTGATGCTAACCCTAACCCTTACACTAACACTATCCTAGGGCTGAGGCTAAACCTAACCATAACCCTAACACTATCCTAGGGCTGATGCTAACCCTAACCCTAACCCTCAAACTATCCTAGGGCTGATGCTAACCCTAACCCGAACTCTATCTTAGGCCTGATGCTAACCCTAACCCTAACACTATCCTAGGGCTGATGCTAACCCTAACCCTAACCCTCACACTATCCTAGGCCTGATGCTAACCCTATCACTAACCCTAACACTCTCCTAGGGCTTAGGCTAACTCTAACCCTAACACTATCCTAGGGCTGATGCTAACCCTAACCCTAACCCAAACACTATCCTAGGGTTGATGCTAACCCTAACCCTAACACTATGCTAGGGCTGATGCTAACCCTAACCCTAACCCTAACACTATCCTAGGGCTGATGCTAACCCTAACCCTAACACTATCCTGGGCCTGATGCTAACCCTAACCCTAACCCCAACACTATCCTAGGGCTGATGCTAACCCTAACCCTAACACTATCCTTGGGCTGACGCTAACCCTAACCCTAACTCTAACACTATCCTAGGGCAGATCCTAACCCTAACGCTAACCCTAACACTATCCTTGAACTGATGCTAACCCTAACCCTAACCCTAACACTATCCTAGGCCTGATGATAGCCCTAACCCTAACCCTAACACTATCCTAGGGTTTATGTTAACCCTAACCCTAACACTATCCTGGGGCTGATGCTAACCCTAACCCTAACCCTAACACGATCCTAGGGCTGATGCTAACCCTAACACTAACACTATCCTAGGGCTGATGCTAACCCTAACACTAACCCTAACACTATCCTAGGGCTGATGCTAACCCTAAGCCTAACTCTAACACTATCTTAGGGCTGAGACTAACCCTAACCCTAACACTATCCTACGGCTGATGCTAACCCTAACCCTAACCCTAACACTATCCTAGGGCTGATGCTAACCCTAACCCTAACACTATCCTAGGCCTGATGATAACCCTAACCCTAACCCTAACACTATCATAGGGCTGATGCTAACCCTAACCCTAACACTATCCTAGGGCTCATGCTAACCCTAACCCTAACCCTAACACTATCCTAGGGCTGATGCTAACCCTAACCCTAACACTATCCTAGGGCTGATGCTAACCCTAACCCTAACACTATCCTAGGGCTGAGGCTAACCCGAACCCTAACACTATCCTAGGCCTGATGATAACCCTAACCCTAACCCTAACACTATCCTAGGGCTGATGCTAACCCTAACCCTAACACTATCCCAGGGCTGATGCTAACCCTAATCCTAACCCTAACACTATCCTAGGGCTGATGCTAACCCAAACGCTAACCCTAACACTATCCTTGAACTGATGCTAACCCTAACCCTAACCCTAACACTATCCTAGGCCTGAAGATAACCCTAACCCTAACCCTAACACTATCCTAGGGTTTATATTAACCCTAACCCTAACACTATCCTAGGTCTGATGCTAACCTTAACCCTAAACCTAACACTATCCTAGGGCGGATGCTAACCCTAACCCTAACCCTAACACTATCCTAGGGCTCATGCTAACCCTAACCCTAACACTATCCTACGGCTGATGCTAACCCTTTCCCTAACCCTAACACTATCCTAAGGCTGATGCTAACCCTAACAATAACCCTATCCTAGGCCTGGTGCTAACCCTAACCCTAACCCTAACACTATCCTAGGGCTGATGCTAACCCTAACCCTAATAATCTCCTAGGGCTGTTGCTAACCCTAAGCCTAACCCTAACACTATCCTAGGGCTGATGCTAACCCTAACCCTAACTCTAATACTATCCTAGGGCTGATGCTAACCCTAACCCTAACAATATCCTAGGCCTGATGATATCCCAAACCCTAAACCTAACACAATCCTAGGGCTGATGCTAACCCTAACCCTAACCCTAACACTGTCCTAGGGCTGATTCTAACCGTAACCCTCACACTATCCTGGGCCTGATGCTAACCCTAACCCTAACCCTAACACTATCATAGGCCTGATGCTAACCCTATCCCTAACCCTAACACTCTCCTAGGGCTGAGGCTAACCCTAACCCTAACACTATCCTAGGGCTGATGCTAACCCTAACCCTAACCCTAACACTATCCTAGGGCTGATGCTAACCCTAACCCTAACAATATCCTAGGCCTGATGATATCCAAAACCCTAAACCTAACACTATCCTAGGGCTGATGCTAACCCTAACCCTAACACTATCCTAGGGCTGATGCTAACCCTAACACTGACACTATCCTAGGGCTGATGCTAACCCTAACCCTAACCCTAACACTATCCAAGGCTGATGCTAACCTTAACCCTAACCCTAACACTATCCTAGGGCTGATGCTAACCCTAACCCTAACAATATCCTAGGCCTGATGATATCCAAAACCCTAACCCTAACACTATCCTAGGGCTGATTCTAACCCTAACCCTAACACTATCCTAGGGCTGATGCTAACCCTAACACTAACACTATCCTAGGGCTGATGCTAACCCTAACCCTAACTCTAACACTATCTTAGCGCTGAGGCTAACCCTAACCCTAACACTATCCTGCGGCTGATGCTAACCCTAAGCTTACCCTAATACTATTCTAGGGCTGATGCTAACCCTAACCCTAACACTATCCTAGGCCTGATGCTAACCCTAACCCTAACCCTAACACTATCCTAGGGCTGATGCTAACCCTAACCCTAACACTATCCTAGGGCTGATGCTAACACTAACGCTAACCCTAATACTATCCTTGAACTGATGCTAACCCTAACCCTAACCCTAACACTATCCTAGGCCTGATGATAACCCTAACCCTAACCCTAACACTATCCTAGCGTTTATGTTAACCCTAACCCTAACACTATCCTAGGGCTGATGCTAACCCTAACCCTAACACTATCCTAGGGCTGATGCTAACCCTAACCCTAACCCTAACACTATCCTAAGTCTGATGCTAACCCTAGCCCTCACACTATCCTAGGCCTGATGATAACCCTAACCCTAACCTTAACACTATCCTAGGGCTGATGCTAAACCTAACCCTATCCATAACACTATCCTAGAGCTGATGCTAACCGTAACCCTAACACTATCCTAGGCCTGATGATAACCCTAAACCTAACCCTAACACTATCCTAGGGCTGATGCTAACCCTAACCCTAAGACTATCCTAGGGCTGATGCTAACCCTAACCCTAATCCTAACACTATCCTAAGGCTGATGCTAACCCTAACGCTAACCCTAACACTATCCTTGAAATGATGCTAACCCTAACCCTAACCCTAACACTATCCTAGGCCTGATGATAACCCTAACCCTAACCCTATCACTATCCTAGGGTTTATGTTAACCCTAACCCTAACACTATCCTAGGGCTGATGCTAACCGTAACCCTAACCCTAACACTATCCTAGGGCGGATGCTAACCCTAACGCTAACCCTAACACTATGCTAGGGCTGAGGCTAACCTTAACACTAACACTATCCTAGGGCTGATGCTAACCCTAACCCTAACCCTAACACTATCCTAGGGCTGATTCTAACCCTAACCCTAACTCTAACACTATCTTAGGGCTGAGGTAACCCTAACCCAAACACTATCCTACGGCTGATGCTAACCCTAACCCTAACCCTAACACTATACTAAGGCTGATGCTAACCCTAACACTAACACTATCCTAGGCATTCTGCTAACCCTAACCCTAACCCTAACACTATCCTAGGGCTGATGCTAACCCTAACACTAATACTATCCTAGGGCTGATGCTAACCCTAACCCTAACCCTAACACTATCCTAGGGCTGATGCTAACCCTATCCCTAACCCTAACACTATCCTAGGGCTGATGAAACCCTAACCCTAACACTATCCTAGGCCTGATGCTAACCCTAACCCTAACAATTACACTATCCTAGGGCTGATGCTAACCCTAACCCTAACCCTAACACTATCCTAGGTCTGATGCTAACTCTAAACCTAACACTATCCTAGGGCTGATGCTAACCCTAACCCTAACCCTAACACTATCCTAGGGCTGATGTTAACACTAACCCTAACACTATCCTAGGGCTGACGCTAACCCCAACCCTAACCCTAACACTGTCCTAGGGCTGATGCTAACCCTAACGCTTACACTATCCTAGGCCTGATGCTAACCCTAACCCTAACACTATCCTAGGGCTGATGCTAACCCTAACCCTAACCCTAACACTATCCTAGGGCTGATGCTAACCCTAACCCTAACACTATCCTAGTCCTGATGATAACCCTAACCCTAACCCTAACACTATCCTAGGGCTGATGCTAACCCTAACCCTAACACTATCCTAGGGCTGATGCTAACCTTAACCCTAACCCTAACACTATCCTATGTCTGATGCTAACCCTAGCCCTCACACTATCCTAGGCCTGATGATAACCCTAACCCTAACGTTCACACTATCCTAGGGCTGATGCTAACCCTAACCCTAACCCTAACACTATCCTAGGTCTGATGCTAACTCTAAACCTAACACTATCCTAGGGCTGATGCTAACCCTAACCCTAACCCTAACACTATCCTAGGGCTGATGTTAACCCTAACCCTAACACTATCCTAGGGCTGATGCTAACCCCAACCCTAACCCTAACACTCTCCTAGGGCTGATGCTAACCCTAACGCTTACACTATCCTAGGCCTGATGCTAACCCTAACCCTAACACTATCCTAGGGCTGATGCTAACCCTAACCCTAACCATAACACTATCCTAGGGCTGATGCTAACCCTAACCCTAACACTATCCTAGGCCTGATGATAACCCTAACCCTAACCCTAACACTATCCTAGGGCTGATGCTAACCCTAACCCTAACACTATCCTAGGGCTGATGCTAACCTTAACCCTAACCCTAACACTATCCTAAGTCTGATGCTAACCCTAGCCCTCACACTATCCTAGGCCTGATGATAACCCTAACCCTAACGTTAACACTATCCTAGGGCTGATGCTAACCCTAACCCTAACCCTAACACTATCCTAGAGCTGATGCTAACCCTAACCCTAACACTATCCTAGGCCTGATGATAAACCTAACACTAACCCTAACACTATCCTAGGGCTGATGCTAACCCTAACGCTAACACTATCCTAGGGCTGATGCTAACCCTAACCCTAATCCTAACACTATCCTACGGCTGATGCTAACCCTAACGCTAAGCCTAACACTATCCTTGAACTGATGCTAACCCTAACCCTAACCCTAACACTATCCTAGGCCTGATGATAACCCTAACCCTAACGTTAACACTATCCTAGGGCTGATGCTAACCCTAACCCTAACCCTAACACTATCCTAGGTCTGATGCTAACTCTAAACCTAACACTATCCTAGGGCTGATGCTAACCCTAACCCTAACCCTAACACTATCCTAGGGCTGATGTTAACCCTAACCCTAACACTATCCTAGGGCTGATGCTAACCCCAACCCTAACCCTAACACTCTCCTAGGGCTGATGCTAACCCTAACGCTTACACTATCCTAGGCCTGATGCTAACCCTAACCCTAACACTATCCTAGGGCTGATGCTAACCCTAACCCTAACCATAACACTATCCTAGGGCTGATGCTAACCCTAACCCTAACACTATCCTAGGCCTGATGATAACCCTAACCCTAACCCTAACACTTTCCTAGGGCTGATGCTAACCCTAACCCTAACACTATCTTAGGGCTGATGCTAACCCTAACCCTAACCCTAACACTATCCTAGGGATGATTCTAACCCTAACGTTAACCCTAACACTATCCTTGAACTTATGCTAACCCTAACCCTAACCCTAACACTATCCTAGGCCTGATGATAACCCTAACCCTAACCCTAACACTATCCTAGGGTTTATGTTAACCTTAACCCTAACAGTATCCTAGGGATGATGCTAACCCTAACCCTAACCCTAACACTATCCTAGGGCGGATGCTAACCCTAACCCTAACCCTAACACTATCCAAGGGTGATGCTAACCATAACACTAACACTATCCTAGGGCTGATGCTAACCCTAACCCTAACCCTAACACTATCCTAGGGCTGATGCTAACCCTAACCCTAACTCTAACACTATCTTAGGGCTGAGGCTAACCCTAACCCTAACACTATCCTACGGCTGATGCTAACCCTAACCTTAACCCTAAAACTATCCTAGGGCTGATACTAACCCTAACCCTGACACTATCCTAGGCCTGATGCTAACCCTAACCCTAACCCTAACCCTATCTAGGGCTGATGCTACCCTAACCCTAACACTACCCTAGGGCTGATGCTAACCCTAACCCTAACCCTAACACTATAATAGGGCTGATGCTAACTCTAACCCTACCCCTAACACTATCCCAGGGCTGATGCTAACCCTAACCCTAACCCTAACACTATCCTAAGCCTGATGGTAACCCTAACACCAACAGTATCCTAAGCCTGGTGCTAACCCTAACTCTAACCCTAACAGTATCCTAGGGCTGATGCTAACCCTAACCCTAATAATATCCTAGGGCTGATGCTAACACTAACCCTAACCCTAACAGTATCCTAGGGCTGATGCTAACCCGAACCCTAACCCTAACACAATCCTAGGGCTGATGCTAACCCTAACCCTAACACTATCCTAGGCCTGATGAGAACCCTAACCCTAACCCTAACACTATCCTAGGGCTGATGCTCACCCTAACCCTAACACTATCCTAGGCCTGATGCTAACCCTAACCCTAACCCTAACACTATCCTAGGGCTGAAGCTAACCCTAACCCTAACACTATCCTAGGGCTGATGCTAACCCTAACCCTAACCCTAACACTATCCTAGGGCTGATGCTAAGCCTAACCCTAACACTATCATAGGCCTGATGATAACCCTAACCCTAACCCTAACACTATCCTAGGCCTGATGCTAACCATAACCCTAACCCTAACACTATCCTAGGGCTGATGCTAACCCTAACCCTAACCCTAACCCTATCCTAGGGCTGATTCTAACCCTAACGTTAACCCTAACACTATCCTTGAACTTATGCTAACCCTAACCCTAACCCTAACACTATCCTAGGCCTGATGATAACCCTAACACTAACCCTAACACTATCCTAGGGTTTATGTTAACCTTAACCCTAACTCTGACACTATCTTAGGGCTGAGGCTAACCCTAACCCTAACACTATCCTACGGCTGATGCTAAACCTAACCTTAACCCTAAAACTATCCTAGGGCTGATGCTAACCCTAACCCTGACACTATCCTAGGCCTGATGCTAACCCTAACCCTGACCCTAACCCTATCCTAGGGCTGATGCTAACCCTAACCCTAACACTATCCTAGGCCTGATGAGAACCCTAACCCTAACCCTAACACTATCCTAGGCCTGATGCTAACCCTAACCCTAACCCCAACACTATCCTAGGGCTGATGCTAACCCTAACCCTAACACTATCCTTGAACTGATGCTAACCCTAACCCTAACCCTAACACTATCCTAGGCCTGATGATAACCCTAACCCTAACCCTAACACTATCCTAGGGCTGATGCTAACCATAACACTAACACTATCCTAGGGCTGATGCTAACCCTAACCCTAACCCTAACACTATCCTAGGGCTGATGCTAACCCTAACCCTAACTCTAACACTATCTTAGGGCTGAGGCTAACCCTAACCCTAACACTATCCTAGGCCTGATGATAACCCTAACCCTAACCCTAACACTATCCTAGAGTTTATGTTAACCCTAACCCTAACACTATCCTAGGGCTGATGCTAACCCTAACGCTAACCCTAACACTATCCTTGAACTGATGCTAACCCTAACCCTAACCCTAACATTATCCTAGGCCTGATGATAACCCTAACACTAACCCTAACACTATCCTAGGGTTTATGTTAACCCTAACCCTAACACTATCCTAGGGCTGATGCTAACCTTAACCCTAAACCTAACACTATCCTAGGGCGGATGCTAACCCTAACCCTAACCCTAACAGTATCCTAGGGCTCATGCTAACCCTAACCATAACTCTAACACTATCTTAGGGCTGAGGCTAACCCTAACCCTAACACTATCCTACGGCTGATGCTAACCCTAACCCTAACCCTAACACTATCGTAGGGCTGATGCTAACCCTAACCCTAACACTATCCTAGGGCTGATGCTAACCCTAACCCTAACCCTAACACTATCCTAGGGCTGATGCTAACCCTAACCCTAACACTATCCTAGGGCTGATGCTAACCCTAACCCTAACCCTAACACTATCCTAGGGCTGATGCTAACCCTAACCCTAACACTATCCTAGGGCTGATGCTAACCCTAACCCTAACCCTAACATTATCCCAGGGCTGATGCTAACCCTAACCCTAACACTATCCTAGGGCTGATGCTAACCCTAACCCTAAACCTAACACTATCCTAGGGCTGATGCTAACCCTAACACTAACCCTAACACTATCCTAGAGCTGATGCTAACCCTAACCCTAACCCTAATACTATCCTAGGGCTGATGCTAACCCTAACACTAACCCTAACACTATCCTAGGGCTGATGCTAACCCTAACACTAACACTATCCTAGGGCTGATGCTAACCCTCACCCTACCCCTAACACTATCCCAGGGCTGATGCTAACCCTAACCCTAACCCTAACACGATCCTAAGCCTGATGGTAACCCTAACACTAACATTATCCTAAGCCTGGTGCTAACCCTAACTCTAACCCTAACAGTATCCTAGGGCTGATGCTAACCCTAACCCTAACACTATCGTAGGGCTGATGCTAACACTAACCCTAACCCTAACATTATCCTAGGGCTGATGCTAACCCGAACCCTAACCCTAACACTATCCTAGGGCTGATGCTAACCCTAACCCTAACACTATCCTAGGCCTGATGAGAACCCTAACCCTAACCCTAACACTATCCTAGGGCTGATGCTAACCCTAACCCTAACACTATCCTAGGCCTGATGCTTACCCTAACCCTAACCCTAGCACTATCCTAGGGCTGATGCTAACCCTAACCCTAACACTATCCTAGGGCTGATGCTAACCCTAACCCTAACCCTAACACTATCCTAGGGCTGATGCTAAGCCTAACCCTAACACAATCATAGGCCTGATGATAACCCTAACCCTAACCCTAACACTATCCTAGGCCTTATGCTAACCCTAACCCTAACCCTAACACTATCCTAGGGCTGATGCTAACCCTAACCCTAACCCTAACACTATCCTAGGGCTGATTCTAACCCTAACGTTAACCCTAACACTATCCTTGAACTTATGCTAACCCTAACCGTAACCCTAACACTATCCTAGGCCTGATGATAACCCTAACCCTAACACTAACACTATCCTTGGGTTTATGTTAACCTTAACCCTAACAGTATCCTAGGGCTGATGCTAACCCTAACCCTAACCCTAACACTATCCTAGGGCGGATGCTAACCCTAACCCTAACCATAACACTATCCTAGGGCTGATGCTAACCATAACACTAACACTATCCTAGGGCTGATGCTAACCCTAACCCTAACCCTAACACTATCCTAGGGCTGATGCTAACCCTAACTCTAACTCTAACACTATCTTACGGCTGAGGCTAACCCTAACCCTAACACTATCCTACGGCTGATGCTAACCCTAACCTTAACCCTAAAACTATCCTAGGGCTGATGCTAACCCTAACCCTGAAACTATCCTAGGCCTGATGCTAACCCTAACCCTAACCCTAACCCTATCCTAGGGCTGATGCTAACCCTAACCCTAACAGTATCCTAGGGCTGATGCTAACCCTAACCCTAACCCTAACACTATAATAGGGCTGATGCTAACCCTAACCCTAACCCTAACACTATCCTAGGGCTGATGCTAACCCTAACCCTAACACTATCCTAGGCCTGATGAGAACCCTAACCCTAACCCTAACACTATCCTAGAGTTTATGTTAACCCTAACCCTAACACTATCCTAGGGCTGATGCTAACCCTAACGCTAACCCTAACACTATCCTTGAACTGATGCTAACCCTAACCCTAACCCTAACATTATCCTAGACCTGATGATAACCCTAACCCTAACCCTAACACTATCCTAGGGTTTATGTTAACCCTAACCCTAACACTATCCTAGGGCTGATGCTAACCTTAACCCTAAACCTAACACTATCCTAGGGCGGATGCTAACCCTAACACTAACCCTAACACTATCCTAGGGCTCATGCTAACTCTAACCATAACTCTAACACTATCTTAGGGCTGAGGCTAACCCTAACCCTAACACTATCCTACGGCTGATGCTAACCCTAACCCTAACCCTAACACTATCGTAGGGCTGATGTTAACCCTAACCCTAACACTATCCTAGGGCTGATGCTAACCCTAACCCTAACACTATCCTAGGCCTGATGATAACCCTAACCCTAACCCTAACACTATCCTAGGGCTGATGCTAACCCTAACCCTAACACTATCCTAGGGCTGATGCTAACCTTAACCCTAACCCTAACACTATCCTAAGTCTGATGCTAACCCTAGCCCTCACACTATCCTAGGCCTGATGATAACCCTAACCCTAACGTTAACACTATCCTAGGGCTGATGCTAACCCTAACCCTAACCCTAACACTATCCTAGAGCTGATGCTAACCCTAACCCTAACACTATCCTAGGCCTGATGATAAACCTAACACTAACCCTAACACTATCCTAGGGCTGATGCTAACCCTAACGCTAACACTATCCTAGGGCTGATGCTAACCCTAACCCTAATCCTAACACTATCCTACGGCTGATGCTAACCCTAACGCTAAGCCTAACACTATCCTTGAACTGATGCTAACCCTAACCCTAACCCTAACACTATCCTAGGCCTGATGATAACCCTAACCCTAACGTTAACACTATCCTAGGGCTGATGCTAACCCTAACCCTAACCCTAACACTATCCTAGGTCTGATGCTAACTCTAAACCTAACACTATCCTAGGGCTGATGCTAACCCTAACCCTAACCCTAACACTATCCTAGGGCTGATGTTAACCCTAACCCTAACACTATCCTAGGGCTGATGCTAACCCCAACCCTAACCCTAACACTCTCCTAGGGCTGATGCTAACCCTAACGCTTACACTATCCTAGGCCTGATGCTAACCCTAACCCTAACACTATCCTAGGGCTGATGCTAACCCTAACCCTAACCATAACACTATCCTAGGGCTGATGCTAACCCTAACCCTAACACTATCCTAGGCCTGATGATAACCCTAACCCTAACCCTAACACTTTCCTAGGGCTGATGCTAACCCTAACCCTAACACTATCTTAGGGCTGATGCTAACCCTAACCCTAACCCTAACACTATCCTAGGGATGATTCTAACCCTAACGTTAACCCTAACACTATCCTTGAACTTATGCTAACCCTAACCCTAACCCTAACACTATCCTAGGCCTGATGATAACCCTAACCCTAACCCTAACACTATCCTAGGGTTTATGTTAACCTTAACCCTAACAGTATCCTAGGGATGATGCTAACCCTAACCCTAACCCTAACACTATCCTAGGGCGGATGCTAACCCTAACCCTAACCCTAACACTATCCAAGGGTGATGCTAACCATAACACTAACACTATCCTAGGGCTGATGCTAACCCTAACCCTAACCCTAACACTATCCTAGGGCTGATGCTAACCCTAACCCTAACTCTAACACTATCTTAGGGCTGAGGCTAACCCTAACCCTAACACTATCCTACGGCTGATGCTAACCCTAACCTTAACCCTAAAACTATCCTAGGGCTGATACTAACCCTAACCCTGACACTATCCTAGGCCTGATGCTAACCCTAACCCTAACCCTAACCCTATCTAGGGCTGATGCTACCCTAACCCTAACACTATCCTAGGGCTGATGCTAACCCTAACCCTAACCCTAACACTATAATAGGGCTGATGCTAACCCTAACCCTACCCCTAACACTATCCCAGGGCTGATGCTAACCCTAACCCTAACCCTAACACTATCCTAAGCCTGATGGTAACCCTAACACCAACAGTATCCTAAGCCTGGTGCTAACCCTAACTCTAACCCTAACAGTATCCTAGGGCTGATGCTAACCCTAACCCTAATAATATCCTAGGGCTGATGCTAACACTAACCCTAACCCTAACAGTATCCTAGGGCTGATGCTAACCCGAACCCTAACCCTAACACAATCCTAGGGCTGATGCTAACCCTAACCCTAACACTATCCTAGGCCTGATGAGAACCCTAACCCTAACCCTAACACTATCCTAGGGCTGATGCTCACCCTAACCCTAACACTATCCTAGGCCTGATGCTAACCCTAACCCTAACCCTAACACTATCCTAGGGCTGAAGCTAACCCTAACCCTAACACTATCCTAGGGCTGATGCTAACCCTAACCCTAACCCTAACACTATCCTAGGGCTGATGCTAAGCCTAACCCTAACACTATCATAGGCCTGATGATAACCCTAACCCTAACCCTAACACTATCCTAGGCCTGATGCTAACCATAACCCTAACCCTAACACTATCCTAGGGCTGATGCTAACCCTAACCCTAACCCTAACCCTATCCTAGGGCTGATTCTAACCCTAACGTTAACCCTAACACTATCCTTGAACTTATGCTAACCCTAACCCTAACCCTAACACTATCCTAGGCCTGATGATAACCCTAACACTAACCCTAACACTATCCTAGGGTTTATGTTAACCTTAACCCTAACTCTGACACTATCTTAGGGCTGAGGCTAACCCTAACCCTAACACTATCCTACGGCTGATGCTAAACCTAACCTTAACCCTAAAACTATCCTAGGGCTGATGCTAACCCTAACCCTGACACTATCCTAGGCCTGATGCTAACCCTAACCCTGACCCTAACCCTATCCTAGGGCTGATGCTAACCCTAACCCTAACACTATCCTAGGCCTGATGAGAACCCTAACCCTAACCCTAACACTATCCTAGGCCTGATGCTAACCCTAACCCTAACCCCAACACTATCCTAGGGCTGATGCTAACCCTAACCCTAACACTATCCTTGAACTGATGCTAACCCTAACCCTAACCCTAACACTATCCTAGGCCTGATGATAACCCTAACCCTAACCCTAACACTATCCTAGGGCTGATGCTAACCATAACACTAACACTATCCTAGGGCTGATGCTAACCCTAACCCTAACCCTAACACTATCCTAGGGCTGATGCTAACCCTAACCCTAACTCTAACACTATCTTAGGGCTGAGGCTAACCCTAACCCTAACACTATCCTAGGCCTGATGATAACCCTAACCCTAACCCTAACACTATCCTAGAGTTTATGTTAACCCTAACCCTAACACTATCCTAGGGCTGATGCTAACCCTAACGCTAACCCTAACACTATCCTTGAACTGATGCTAACCCTAACCCTAACCCTAACATTATCCTAGGCCTGATGATAACCCTAACCCTAACCCTAACACTATCCTAGGGTTTATGTTAACCCTAACCCTAACACTATCCTAGGGCTGATGCTAACCTTAACCCTAAACCTAACACTATCCTAGGGCGGATGCTAACCCTAACCCTAACCCTAACAGTATCCTAGGGCTCATGCTAACCCTAACCATAACTCTAACACTATCTTAGGGCTGAGGCTAACCCTAACCCTAACACTATCCTACGGCTGATGCTAACCCTAACCCTAACCCTAACACTATCGTAGGGCTGATGCTAACCCTAACCCTAACACTATCCTAGGGCTGATGCTAACCCTAACCCTAACCCTAACACTATCCTAGGGCTGATGCTAACCCTAACCCTAACACTATCCTAGGGCTGATGCTAACCCTAACCCTAACCCTAACACTATCCTAGGGCTGATGCTAACCCTAACCCTAACACTATCCTAGGGCTGATGCTAACCCTAACCCTAACCCTAACATTATCCCAGGGCTGATGCTAACCCTAACCCTAACACTATCCTAGGGCTGATGCTAACCCTAACCCTAAACCTAACACTATCCTAGGGCTGATGCTAACCCTAACACTAACCCTAACACTATCCTAGAGCTGATGCTAACCCTAACCCTAACCCTAATACTATCCTAGGGCTGATGCTAACCCTAACACTAACCCTAACACTATCCTAGGGCTGATGCTAACCCTAACACTAACACTATCCTAGGGCTGATGCTAACCCTCACCCTACCCCTAACACTATCCCAGGGCTGATGCTAACCCTAACCCTAACCCTAACACGATCCTAAGCCTGATGGTAACCCTAACACTAACATTATCCTAAGCCTGGTGCTAACCCTAACTCTAACCCTAACAGTATCCTAGGGCTGATGCTAACCCTAACCCTAACACTATCGTAGGGCTGATGCTAACACTAACCCTAACCCTAACATTATCCTAGGGCTGATGCTAACCCGAACCCTAACCCTAACACTATCCTAGGGCTGATGCTAACCCTAACCCTAACACTATCCTAGGCCTGATGAGAACCCTAACCCTAACCCTAACACTATCCTAGGGCTGATGCTAACCCTAACCCTAACACTATCCTAGGCCTGATGCTTACCCTAACCATAACCCTAGCACTATCCTAGGGCTGATGCTAACCCTAACCCTAACACTATCCTAGGGCTGATGCTAACCCTAACCCTAACCCTAACACTATCCTAGGGCTGATGCTAAGCCTAACCCTAACACAATCATAGGCCTGATGATAACCCTAACCCTAACCCTAACACTATCCTAGGCCTTATGCTAACCCTAACCCTAACCCTAACACTATCCTAGGGCTGATGCTAACCCTAACCCTAACCCTAACACTATCCTAGGGCTGATTCTAACCCTAACGTTAACCCTAACACTATCCTTGAACTTATGCTAACCCTAACCGTAACCCTAACACTATCCTAGGCCTGATGATAACCCTAACCCTAACACTAACACTATCCTTGGGTTTATGTTAACCTTAACCCTAACAGTATCCTAGGGCTGATGCTAACCCTAACCCTAACCCTAACACTATCCTAGGGCGGATGCTAACCCTAACCCTAACCATAACACTATCCTAGGGCTGATGCTAACCATAACACTAACACTATCCTAGGGCTGATGCTAACCCTAACCCTAACCCTAACACTATCCTAGGGCTGATGCTAACCCTAACTCTAACTCTAACACTATCTTACGGCTGAGGCTAACCCTAACCCTAACACTATCCTACGGCTGATGCTAACCCTAACCTTAACCCTAAAACTATCCTAGGGCTGATGCTAACCCTAACCCTGAAACTATCCTAGGCCTGATGCTAACCCTAACCCTAACCCTAACCCTATCCTAGGGCTGATGCTAACCCTAACCCTAACACTATCCTAGGGCTGATGCTAACCCTAACCCTAACCCTAACACTATAATAGGGCTGATGCTAACCCAACCCTAACCCTAACACTATCCTAGGGCTGATGCTAACCCTAACCCTAACACTATCCTAGGCCTGATGAGAACCCTAACCCTAACCCTAACACTATCCTAGAGTTTATGTTAACCCTAACCCTAACACTATCCTAGGGCTGATGCTAACCCTAACGCTAACCCTAACACTATCCTTGAACTGATGCTAACCCTAACCCTAACCCTAACATTATCCTAGACCTGATGATAACCCTAACCCTAACCCTAACACTATCCTAGGGTTTATGTTAACCCTAACCCTAACACTATCCTAGGGCTGATGCTAACCTTAACCCTAAACCTAACACTATCCTAGGGCGGATGCTAACCCTAACACTAACCCTAACACTATCCTAGGGCTCATGCTAACTCTAACCATAACTCTAACACTATCTTAGGGCTGAGGCTAACCCTAACCCTAACACTATCCTACGGCTGATGCTAACCCTAACCCTAACCCTAACACTATCGTAGGGCTGATGTTAACCCTAACCCTAACACTATCCTAGGGCTGATGCTAACCCTAACCCTAACCCTAACATTATCCCAGGGCTGATGCTAACCCTAACCCTAACACTATCCTAGGGCTGATGCTAACCCTAACCCTAAACCTAACACTATCCTAGGGCTGATGCTAACCCTAACACTAACCCTAACACTATCCTAGAGCCGATGCTAACCCTAACCCTAACCCTAATACTATCCTAGGGCTGATGCTAACCCTAACCCTAACCCTAACACTATCCTAGGGCTGATGCTAACCCTAACACTAACACTATCCTAGGGCTGATGATAACCCTCACCCTACGCCTAACACTATCCCAGGGCTGATGCTAACCCTAATCCTAACCCTAACACTATCCTAAGCCTGATGGTAACCCTAACACTAAAACTATACTAAGCCTGGTGCTAACCCTAACTCTAATCCTAACAGTATCCTAGGGCTGATGCTAACCCTAACCCTAATAATATCCTAGGGCTGATGCTAACACTAACCCTAACCCTAACATTATCCTAGGGCTGATGCTAACCCGAACCCTAACCCTAACACTATCCTAGGGCTGATGCTAACCCTAACCCTAACACTATCCTAGGCCTGATGAGAACCCTAACCCTAACCCTAACACTATCCTAGGGCTGATGGTAACCCTAACCCTAACACTATCCTAGGCCTGATGCTAACCCTAACCCTAACCCTAACACTATCCTAGGGCTGATGCTAACCCTAACCCTAACACTATCCTAGGGCTGATGCTAACCCTAACCCTAACCCTAAAACTATCCTAGGGCTGATGCTAAGCCTAACCCTAACACTATCATAGGCCTGATGATAACCCTAACCCTAACCCTAACACTATCCTAGGCCTGATGCTAACCCTAACCCTGACCCTAACACTATCCTAGGGCTGATGCTAACCCTAACCCTAACCCTAACACTATCCTAGGGCTGATTCTAACCCTAACGTTAACCCTAACACTATGCTAGGGTTTATGTTAACCTTAACCCTAACAGTATCCTAGGGCTGATGCTAACCCTAACCCTAACCCTAACACTATCCTAGGGCGGATGCTAACCCTAACCCTAACCCTAACACTATCCTAGGGCTGATGCTAACCATAACACTAACACTATCCTAGGGCTGATGCTAACCCTAACCCTAACCCTAACACTATCCTAGGGCTGATGCTAACCCTAACCCTAACTCTAACACTATCTTAGGGCTGAGGCTGACCCTAACCCTAACACTATCCTACGGCTGATGCTAACCCTAACCTTAACCCTAAAACTATCCTAGGGCTGATACTAACCCTAACCCTGACACTATCCTAGGCCTGATGCTAACCCTAACCCTAACCCTAACCCTATCTAGGGCTGATGCTAACCCTAACCCTAACACTATCCTAGGGCTGATGCTAACCCTAACCCTAACCCTAACACTATAATAGGGCTGATGCTAACCCTAACCCTACCCCTAACACTATCCCAGGGCTGATGCTAACCCTAACCCTAACCCTAACACTATCCTAAGCCTGATGGTAACCCTAACACTAACAGTATCCTAAGCCTGGTGCTAACCCTAACTCTAACCCTAACAGTATCCTAGGGCTGATGCTAACCCTAACCCTAATAATATCCTAGGGCTGATGCTAACACTAACCCTAACCCTAACAGTATCCTAGGGCTGATGCTAACCCGAACCCTAACCCTAACACTATCCTAGGGCTGATGCTAACCCTAACCCTAACACTATCCTAGGCCTGATGAGAACCCTAACCCTAACCCTAACACTATCCTAGGGCTGATGCTCACCCTAACCCTAACACTATCCTAGGCGTGATGCTAACCCTAACCCTAACCCTAACACTATCCTAGGGTGATGCTAACCCTAACCCGAACACTATCCTAGGGCTGATGCTAACCCTAACCCTAACCCTAACACTATCCTAGGGCTGATGCTAAGCCTAACCCTAACACTATCATAGGCCTGATGATAACCCTAACCCTAACCCTAACACTATCCTAGGCAAGATGCTAACCCTAACCCTAACCCTAACACTATCCTAGGGCTGATGCTAACCCTAACCCTAACCCTAACCCTATCCTAGGCCTGATGATAACCCTAACACTAACCCTAACACTATCCTAGGGTTTATGTTAACCTTAACCCTAACTCTAACACTATCTTAGGGCTGAGGCTAACCCTAACCCTAACACTATCCTACGGCTGATGCTAAACCTAACCTTAACCCTAAAACTCTCCTAGAGCTGATGCTAACCCTAACCCTGACACTATCCTAGGCCTGATGCTAACCCTAACCCTAACCCTAACCCTATCCTAGGGCTGATGCTAACCCGAACCCTAACAGTATCCTAGGCCTGATGAGAACCCTAACCCTAACCCTAACACTATCCTAGGGCTGATGCTAACCCTAACCCTAACACTATCCTAGGCCTGATGCTAACCCTAACCCTAACCCTAACACTATCCTAGGCCTGATGCTAACCCTAACCCTAACCCTAACACTATCCTAGGCCTGATGATAACCCTAACCCTAACCCTAACACTATCCTAGGGTTTATGTTAACCTTAACCCTAACACTATCCTAGGGCTGATGCTAACCCTAACACTATCCTAGGGCTGATGCTAACCATAACACTAACACTATCCTAGGGCTGATGCTAACCCTAAACCTAACCCTAACACTATCCTAGGGCTGATGCTAACCCTAAACCTAACACTATCCTAGGGCTGATGCTAACCCTAACCCTAACCCTAACACTATCCTAGGGCTGATGCTAAGCCTAACCCTAACACTATCATAGGCCTGATGGTAACCCTAACCCTAACCCTAACACTATCCTAGGCCTGATGCTAACCCTAACCCTAACCCTAACACTATCCTAGGGCTGATGCTAACCCTAACCCTAACCCTAACACTATCCTAGGGCTGATTCTAACCCTAACGTTAACCCTAACACTATCCTTGAACTTATGCTAACCCTAACCCTAACCCTAACACTATCCTAGGGTTTATGTTAACCTTAACCCTAACACTATCCTAGGGCTGATGCTAAACCTAACCCTAACCCTAACACTATCCTAGGGCGGATGCTAACCCTAACCCTAACCCTAACACTATCCTAGGGCTGATGCTAACAATAACCCTAACTCTAACACTATCCTAGGGCTGATGCTATCCCTAACCCTAACTCTAACACTATCTTAGGGCTGAGGCTAACCCTAACCCTAACACTATCCTACGGCTGATGCTAACCCTAACCTTAACCCTAAAACTATCCTAGGGCTGATGCTAACCCTAACCCTGACACTATCGTAGGCCTGATGCTAACTCTAACCCTAACCCTAACACTATCCTAGGGCTGATGCTAACCCTAACCCTAACACTATCCTAGGGCTGATGCTAACCCTAACCCTAACCCTAACACTATCCTAGGGCTGATGCTAACCCTAACCCTAACACTATCCTAGGCCTGATGATAACCCTACCCCTAACCCTAACACTATCCTAGGGCTGATGCTAACCCTAACCCTAACACTATCATAGGGCTGATGCTAACCCTAACCCTAACCCTAACACTATCCTAGGGCTGATGCTAAACTTAACCCTAACGCTAACACTATCCTAGGCCTGATGCTAACCCTAACCCTTACACTAACACTATCCTAGGGCTGAGGCTAAACCTAACCATAACCCTAACACTATCCTAGGGCTGATGCTAACCCTAACCCTAACCCTCAAACTATCCTAGGGCTGATGCTAACCCTAACCCGAACTCTATCTTAGGCCTGATGCTAACACTAACCCTAACACTATCCTAGGGCTGATGCTAACCCTAACCCTAACCCTCACACTATCCTAGGCCTGATGCTAACCCTATCACTAACCCTAACACTCTCCTAGGGCTTAGGCTAACTCTAACCCTAACACTATCCTAGGGCTGATGCTAACCCTAACCCTAACCCAAACACTATCCTAGGGTTGATGCTAACCCTAACCCTAACACTATCCTAGGGCTGATGCTAACCCTAACCCTAACCCTAACACTATCCTAGGGCTGATGCTAACCCTAACCCTAACACTATCCTAGGGCTGATGCTAACCCTAACCCTAACACTATCCTAGGGCTGAGGCTAACCCGAACCCTAACACTATCCTAGGCCTGATGATAACCCTAACCCTAACCCTAACACTATCCTAGGGCTGATGCTAACCATAACCCTAACACTATCCCAGGGCTGATGCTAACCCTAATCCTAACCCTAACACTATCCTAGGGCTGATGCTAACCCAAACGCTAACCCTAACACTATCCTTGAACTGATGCTAACCCTAACCCTAACCCTAACACTATCCTAGGCCTGAAGATAACCCTAACCCTAACCCTAACACTATCCTAGGGTTTATATTAACCCTAACCCTAACACTATCCTAGGTCTGATGCTAACCTTAACCCTAAACCTAACACTATCCTAGGGCGGATGCTAACCCTAACCCTAACCCTAACACTATCCTAGGGCTCATGCTAACCCTAACCCTAACACTATCCTACGGCTGATGCTAACCCTTTCCCTAACCCTAACACTATCCTAAGGCTGATGCTAACCCTAAAAATAACCCTATCCTAGGCCTGGTGCTAACCCTAACCCTAACCCTAACACTATCCTAGGGCTGATGCTAACCCTAACCCTAATAATCTCCTAGGGCTGTTGCTAACCCTAAGCCTAACCCTAACACTATCCTAGGGCTGATGCTAACCCTAACCCTAACTCTAATACTATCCTAGGGCTGATGCTAACCCTAACCCTAACAATATCCTAGGCCTGATGATATCCCAAACCCTAAACCTAACACAATCCTAGGGCTGATGCTAACCCTAACCCTAACCCTAACACTGTCCTAGGGCTGATTCTAACCGTAACCCTAACACTATCCTGGGCCTGATGCTAACCCTAACCCTAACCCTAACACTATCATAGGCCTGATGCTAACCCTATCCCTAACCCTAACACTCTCCTAGGGCTGAGGCTAACCCTAACCCTAACACAATCCTAGGGCTGATGCTAACCCTAACCCTAACCCAAACACTATCCTAGGGTTGATGCTAACCCTAACGCTGACACTATCCTAGGGCTGATGCTAACCCTAACCCTAACCCTAACACTATCCTAGGGCTGATGCTAACCCTAACCCTAACAATATCCTAGGCCTGATGATATCCAAAACCCTAAACCTAACACTATCCTAGGGCTGATGCTAACCCTAACCCTAACACTATCCTAGGGCTGATGCTAACCCTAACACTGACACTATCCTAGGGCTGATGCTAACCCTAACCCTAACCCTAACACTATCCAAGGCTGATGCTAACCTTAACCCTAACCCTAACACTATCCTAGGGCTGATGCTAACCCTAACCCTAACAATATCCTAGGCCTGATGATATCCAAAACCCTAACCCTAACACTATCCTAGGGCTGATTCTAACCCTAACCCTAACACTATCCTAGGGCTGATGCTAACCCTAACACTAACACTATCCTAGGGCTGATGCTAACCCTAACCCTAACTCTAACACTATCTTAGCGCTGAGGCTAACCCTAACCCTAACACTATCCTGCGGCTGATGCTAACCCTAAGCTTACCCTAATACTATTCTAGGGCTGATGCTAACCCTAACCCTAACACTATCCTAGGCCTGATGCTAACCCTAACCCTAACCCTAACACTATCCTAGGGCTGATGCTAACCCTAACCCTAACACTATCCTAGGGCTGATGCTAACCCTAACCCTAACCCTGACACTATCCTAGGGCTGATGCTAACCCTAACCCTAACACTATCATAGGCCTGATGATAACCCTAACCCTAACCTTAACACTATCCTAGGGCTGATGCTAAACCTAACCCTATCCATAACACTATCCTAGAGCTGATGCTAACCGTAACCCTAACACTATCCTAGGCCTGATGATAACCCTAAACCTAACCCTAACACTATCCTAGGGCTGATGCTAACCCTAACCCTAAGACTATCCTAGGGCTGATGCTAACCCTAACCCTAATCCTAACACTATCCTAAGGCTGATGCTAACCCTAACGCTAACCCTAACACTATCCTTGAAATGATGCTAACCCTAACCCTAACCCTAACACTATCCTAGGCCTGATGATAACCCTAACCCTAACCCTATCACTATCCTAGGGTTTATGTTAACCCTAACCCTAACACTATCCTAGGGCTGATGCTAACCGTAACCCTAACCCTAACACTATCCTAGGGCGGATGCTAACCCTAACGCTAACCCTAACACTATGCTAGGGCTGAGGCTAACCTTAACACTAACAGTACCCTAGGGCTGAGGCTAACCCTAACCCTAACCCTAACACTATCCTAGGGCTGATGCTAACCCTAACCCTAACTCTAACACTATCTTAGGGCTGAGGTAACCCTAACCCAAACACTATCCTACGGCTGATGCTAACCCTAACCCTAACCCTAACACTATACTAAGGCTGATGCTAACCCTAACACTAACACTATCCTAGGCATTCTGCTAACCCTAACCCTAACCCTAACACTATCCTAGGGCTGATGCTAACCCTAACACTAATACTATCCTAGGGCTGATGCTAACCCTAACCCTAACCCTAACACTATCCTAGGGCTGATGCTAACCCTATCCCTAACCCTAACACTATCCTAGGGCTGATGAAACCCTAACCCTAACACTATCCTAGGCCTGATGCTAACCCTAACCCTAACAATTACACTATCCTAGGGCTGATGCTAACCCTAACCCTAACCCTAACACTATCCTAGGTCTGATGCTAACTCTAAACCTAACACTATCCTAGGGCTGATGCTTACCCTAACCCTAACCCTAACACTATCCTAGGGCTGATGTTAACACTAACCCTGACACTATCCTAGGGCTGATGCTAACCCAAACCCTAACCCTAACACTCTCCTAGGGCTGATGCTAACCCTAACGCTTACACTATCCTAGGCCTGATGCTAACCCTAACCCTAACACTATCCTAGGGCTGATGCTAACCCTAACCCTAACCCTAACACTATCCTAGGGCTGATGCTAACCCTAACCCTAACACTATCCTAGTCCTGATGATAACCCTAACCCTAACCCTAACACTATCCTAGGGCTGATGCTAACCCTAACCCTAACACTATCCTAGGGCTGATGCTAACCTTAACCCTAACCCTAACACTATCCTATGTCTGATGCTAACCCTAGCCCTCACACTATCCTAGGCCTGATGATAACCCTAACCCTAACGTTAACACTATCCTAGGGCTGATGCTAACCCTAACCCTAACCCTAACACTATCCTAGGTCTGATGCTAACTCTAAACCTAACACTATCCTAGGGCTGATGCTAACCCTAACCCTAACCCTAACACTATCCTAGGGCTGATGTTAACCCTAACCCTAACACTATCCTAGGGCTGATGCTAACCCCAACCCTAACCCTAACACTCTCCTAGGGCTGATGCTAACCCTAACGCTTACACTATCCTAGGCCTGATGCTAACCCTAACCCTAACACTATCCTAGGGCTGATGCTAACCCTAACCCTAACCATAACACTATCCTAGGGCTGATGCTAACCCTAACCCTAACACTATCCTAGGCCTGATGATAACCCTAACCCTAACCCTAACACTATCCTAGGGCTGATGCTAACCGTAACCCTAACACTATCCTAGGGCTGATGCTAACCTTAACCCTAACCCTAACACTATCCTAAGTCTGATGATAACCCTAGCCCTCACACTATCCTAGGCCTGATGATAACCCTAACCCTAACGTTACACTATCCTAGGGCTGATGCTAACCCTAACCCTAACCCTAACACTATCCTAGAGCTGATGCTAACCCTAACCCTAACACTATCCTAGGCCTGATGATAAACCTAACACTAACCCTAACACTATCCTAGGGCTGATGCTAACCCTAACGCTAACACTATCCTAGGGCTGATGCTAACCCTAACCCTAATCCTAACACTATCCTAGGCCTGATGATAACCCTAACCCTAACGTTAACACTATCCTAGGGCTGATGCTAACCCTAACCCTAACCCTAACACTATCATAGGTCTGATGCTAACTCTAAACCTAACACTATCCTAGGGCTGATGCTAACCCTAACCCTAACCCTAACACTATCCTAGGGCTGATGTTAACCCTAACCCTAACACTATCCTAGGGCTGATGCTAACCCCAACCCTAACCCTAACACTCTCCTAGGGCTGATGCTAACCCTAACGCTTACACTATCCTAGGCCTGATGCTAACCCTAACCCTAACACTATCCTAGGGCTGATGCTAACCCTAACCCTAACCATAACACTATCCTAGGGCTGATGCTAACCCTAACCCTAACACTATCCTAGGCCTGATGATAACCCTAACCCTAACCCTAACACTATCCTAGGGCTGATGCTAACCCTAACCCTAACACTATCCTAGGGCTGATGCTAACCTTAACCCTAACCCTAACACTATCCTAAGTCTGATGCTAACCCTAGCCCTCACACTATCCTAGGCCTGATGATAACCGTAACCCTAACGTTAACACTATCCTAGGGCTGATGCTAACCCTAACCCTAACCCTAACACTATCCTAGAGCTGATGCTAACCCTAACCCTAACACTATCCTAGGCCTGATGATAAACCTAACACTAACCCTAACACTATCCTAGGGCTGATGCTAACCCTAACGCTAACACTATCCTAGGGCTGATGCTAACCCTAACCCTAATCCTAACACTATCCTACGGCTGATGCTAACCCTAACGCTAAGCCTAACACTATCCTTGAACTGATGCTAACCCTAACCCTAACCCTAACACTATCCTAGGCCTGATGATAACCCTAACCCTAACCCTAACACTATCCTAGGGTTTATGTTAACCCTAACCCTAACACTATCCTAGGGCTGATGCTAACCCTAACCCTAACCCTAACACTATCCTAGGGCGGATGCTAACCCTAACCGTAACCCTAACACTATCCTGGGGCTTATGCTAACCCTAACACTAACCCTAACCCTAACACTATCCTAGGGCTGATGCTAACCCTAACACTAACACTATCCTAGGGCTGACGCTAACCCTAACCCTAACCCTAACACTATCCTAGGGATGATGCTAACCCTAACCCTAACACTATCCTAGGCCTGATGCTAACCCTAACCCTAACACTATCCTAGGGCTGATGCTAAACCTAACCCTAACCCTAACACTATCCTAGGCCTGATGCTAACCCTAACCCTAACCCTAACACTCTCCTAGGGCTGAGGCTAACCCTAACACTAACACTATCCTAGGGCTGATGCTAACCCTAACCCTAACCCTAACACTATCCTAGGGTTGATGCTAACCCTAACCCTAACACTATCCTAGGGCTGATGCTAACCCTAACCCTAACCCTAACACTATCCTAGGGCTGATGCTAACACTAACGCTAACACTATCCTAGGGCTGATGCTAACCCTATCCCTAACCCTAACACTATCCTAGGGCTGATGCTAACCCTAACCCTAACACTATCCTAGGGCTGATGCTAATCCTAACCCTAACCCTAACACTATCCTAGGGCTGATGCTAACCATAACCCTAACACTATCCTAGGGCTCATGCTAACCCTAACCCTAACCCTAACACTATCCTAGGGCGGATGCTAACCCTAACCCTAACACTATCCTAGGGCTGATGCTAACCCTAACCCTAACCCTAACACAATCCTAGTGCTGATGCTAACCCTAACCCTAACCCTAACACTATCCTAGAGCTGATGCTAACGCTAACCCTAACCCTAACCCTAACCCTAATACTATCCTAGGGCTGTTGCTAACCCTAACCCTAACCCTAACACTATCATAGTGCTGATGCTAACCCTATCACTAACACTATCCTAGGGCTGATGCTAACCCTAACCCTAACCCTAACACTATCCTAGGGCTGATGCTAACCCTAACCCTAACTCTAACACTATCCTAGGGCTGATGCTAACCCTAACCCTAACTCTAACACTATCCTAGGGCTGAGGCTAACCCTAAACCTAACACTATCCTAGGGCTGATGCTAACCCTAACCCTAACCCTAACACTATCATAGTGCTGATGCTAACCCTATCACTAACACTATCCTAGGGCTGATGCTAACCCTAACCCTAACCCTAACACTATCCTAGGGCTGATGCTAACCCTAACCCTAACACTATCCTAGGGCTGATGCTAACCTTAACCCTAACCCTAACACTATCCTATGTCTGATGCTAACCCTAGCCCTCACACTATCCTAGGCCTGATGATAACCCTAACCCTAACGTTAACACTATCCTAGGGCTGATGCTAACCCTAACCCTAACCCTAACACTATCCTAGGTCTGATGCTAACTCTAAACCTAACACTATCCTAGGGCTGATGCTAACCCTAACCCTAACCCTAACACTATCCTAGGGCTGATGTTAACCCTAACCCTAACACTATCCTAGGGCTGATGCTAACCCCAACCCTAACCCTAACACTCTCCTAGGGCTGATGCTAACCCTAACGCTTACACTATCCTAGGCCTGATGCTAACCCTAACCCTAACACTATCCTAGGGCTGATGCTAACCCTAACCCTAACCATAACACTATCCTAGGGCTGATGCTAACCCTAACCCTAACACTATCCTAGGCCTGATGATAACCCTAACCCTAACCCTAACACTATCCTAGGGCTGATGCTAACCCTAACCATAACACTATCCTAGGGCTGATGCTAACCTTAACCCTAACCCTAACACTATCCTAAGTCTGATGCTAACCCTAGCCCTCACACTATCCTAGGCCTGATGATAACCCTAACCCTAACGTTAACACTATCCTAGGGCTGATGCTAACCCTAACCCTAACCCTAACACTATCCTAGAGCTGATGCTAACCCTAACCCTAACACTATCCTAGGCCTGATGATAAACCTAACACTAACCCTAACACTATCCTAGGGCTGATGCTAACCCTAACGCTAACTCTATCCTAGGGCTGATGCTAACCCTAACCCTAATCCTAACACTATCCTACGGCTGATGCTAACCCTAACGCTAAGCCTAACACTATCCTTGAACTGATGCTAACCCTAACCCTAACCCTAACACTATCCTAGGCCTGATGATAACCCTAACCCTAACGTTAACACTATCCTAGGGCTGATGCTAACCCTAACCCTAACCCTAACACTATCCTAGGTCTGATGCTAACTCTAAACCTAACACTATCCTAGGGCTGATGCTAACCCTAACCCTAACCCTAACACTATCCTAGGGCTGATGTTAACCCTAACCCTAACACTATCCTAGGGCTGATGCTAACCCCAACCCTAACCCTAACACTCTCCTAGGGCTGATCCTAACCCTAACGCTTACACTATCCTAGGCCTGATGCTAACCCTAACCCTAACACTATCCTAGGGCTGATGCTAACCCTAACCCTAACCATAACACTATCCTAGGGCTGATGCTAACCCTAACCCTAACACTATCCTAGGCCTGATGATAACCCTAACCCTAACCCTAACACTATCCTAGGGCTGATGCTAACCCTAACCCTAACACTATCCTAGGGCTGATGCTAACCTTAACCCTAACCCTAACACTATCCTAAGTCTGATGCTAACCCTAGCCCTCACACTATCCTAGGCCTGATGATAACCCTAACCCTAACGTTAACACTATCCTAGGGCTGATGCTAACCCTAACCCTAACACTATCCTAGGCCTGATGATAAACCTAACACTAACCCTAACACTATCCTAGGGCTGATGCTAACCCTAACGCTAACACTATCCTAGGGCTGATGCTAACCCTAACCCTAATCCTAACACTATCCTACGGCTGATGCTAACCCTAACGCTAAGCCTAACACTATCCTTGAACTGATGCTAACCCTAACCCTAACCCTAACACTATCCTAGGCCTGATGATAACCCTAACCCTAACCCTAACACTATCCTAGGGTTTATGTTAACCCTAACCCTAACAGTAACCTAGGGCTGATGCTAACCCTAACCCTAACCCTAACACTATCCTAGGGCGGATGCTAACCCTAACCGTAACCCTAACACTATCCTGGGGCTTATGCTAACCCTAACACTAACCCTAACCCTAACACTATCTTAGGGCTGAGGCTAACCCTAACGCGAACACTATCCTAGGGCTGATGCTAACCCTAACGCTAATACTATCCTAGGGCTCATGCTAACCCTATCCCTAACACTAACACTATCCTAGGGCGGATGCTAACCCTAACCCTAACCCTAACACTATCCTAGGGCTGATGCTAACCCTAACCCTAACACTATGCTAGGCCTGATGCTAACCCTAACCCTAACACTTACACTATCCTAGGGCTGAAGCTAACCCTAACCCTAACCCTAACACTATCCTAGGTCTGATGCTAACCCTAAACCTAACCCTATCCTAGGGCTGACGCTAACCCTAACCCTAACCCTAACACTATCCTAGGGCTGATGCTAACCCTAACCCTAACACTATCCTAGGCCTGATGCTAACCCTAACCCTAACACTATCCTAGGGCTGATGCTAAACCTAACCCTAACCCTAACACTATCCTAGGCCTGATGCTAACCCTAACCCTAACCCTAACACTCTCCTAGGGCTGAGGCTAACTCTAACACTAACACTATCCTAGGGCTGATGCTAACCCTAACCCTAACCCTAACACTATCCTAGGGTTGATGCTAACCCTAACCCTAACACTATCCTAGGGCTGATGCTAACCCTAACCCTAACCCTAACACTATCCTAGGGCTGATGCTAACACTAACGCTAACACTATCCTAGGGCTGATGCTAACCCTATCCCTAACCCTAACACTATCCTAGGGCTGATGCTAACCCTAACCCTAACACTATCCTAGGGCTGATGCTAATCCTAACCCTAACCCTAACACTATCCTAGGGCTGATGCTAACCATAACCCTAACACTATCCTAGGGCTGATGCTAACCCTAACCCTAACCCTAACACTATCCTAGGGCGGATGCTAACCCTAACCCTAACACTATCCTAGGGCTGATGCTAACCCTAACCCTAACCCTAACACTATCATAGTGCTGATGCTAACCCTATCACTAACACTATCCTAGGGCTGATGCTAACCCTAACCCTAACCCTAACACTATCCTAGGGCTGATGCTAACCCTAACCCTAACTCTAACACTATCCTAGGGCTGATGCTAACCCTAACCCTAACTCTAACACTATCCTAGGGCTGAGGCTAACCCTAAACCTAACACTATCCTAGGGCTGATGCTAACCCTAACCCTAACCCTAACACTATCATAGTGCTGATGCTAACCCTATCACTAACACTATCCTAGGGCTGATGCTAACCCTAACCCTAACCCTAACACTATCCTAGGGCTGATGCTAACCCTAACCCTAACTCTAACACTATCCTAGGGCTGAGGCTAACCCTAAACCTAACACTATCCTAGGGCTGATGCTAACCCTAACCCTAACCCTAACACTATCCTAGGGTTGATGCTAACCCTAACCCTAACACTATCCTAGGGCTGATGCTAACCCTAACCCTAACCCTAACACTATCCTAGGGCTGATGCTAACACTAACGCTAACACTATCCTAGGGCTGATGCTAACCCTATCCCTAACCCTAACACTATCCTAGGGCTGATGCTAACCCTAACCCTAACACTATCCTAGGGCTGATGCTAATCCTAACCCTAACCCTAACACTATCCTAGGGCTGATGCTAACCATAACCCTAACACTATCCTAGGGCTGATGCTAACCCTAACCCTAACCCTAACACTATCCTAGGGCGGATGCTAACCCTAAACCTAACACTATCCTAGGGCTGATGCTAACCCTAACCCTAACCCTAACACAATCCTAGGGCTGATGCTAACCCTAACCCTAACCCTAACACTATCCTAGAGCTGATGCTAACGCTAACCCTAACCCTAACCCTAACCCTAATACTATCCTAGGGCTGATGCTAACCCTAACCCTAACCCTAACACTATCATAGTGCTGATGCTAACCCTATCACTAACACTATCCTAGGGCTGATGCTAACCCTAACCCTAACCCTAACACTATCCTAGGGCTGATGCTAACCCTAACCCTAACTCTAACACTATCCTAGGGCTGAGGCTAACCCTAAACCTAACACTATCCTACGGCTGATGCTAACCCTAACCCTAACCCTAACACTATCCTAAGGCTGATGCTAACCCTAACACTAACACTATCCTAGGCCTGGTGCTAACCCTAACCCTAACCCTAACACTATCCTAAGGCTGATGCTAACCCTAAACCTAACACTATCCTAGGGCTGATGCTAACCCTAACCCTAACCCTAAAACTATCCTAGGGCTGATGCTAACCCTAACCCTAACTCTAACACTATCCTAGGGCTGATGCTAACTCTAACCCTAACAATATCCTAGGCCTGATGATATACCTAACCCTAAACCTAACACGATCCTAGGGCTGATGCTAACCCTAACCCTAACCCTAACACTATTCTAGGGCTGATTGTAACCCTAACCCTAACACTATCCTGGGCCTGATGCTAACCCTATCCCTAACCCTAACACTCTCCTAGGGCTGAGACAAACCCTAACCCTAACACTATCCTAGGGCTGATGCTAATCCTAACCCTAACCCAAACACTATCCTAGGGTTGATGCTAACCCTAACCCTGACACTATCCTAGGGCTGATGCTAACCCTAACCCTAACCCTAACACTATCCTAGGGCTCATGCTAACCCTAACCCTACCACTATCCTAGGCCTGATGCTAACCCTAACCCTAACCCTAACACTATCCTAGGGCTGATGCTAACCCTAACCCTAACCCTAACACTATCCGAGGGCTGATGCTAACCTAACCCTAACCCTAACACTATCCTGGGGCTTATGCTAACCCTAACCCTAACAATATCCTAGGCCTGATGATATCCATAACCCTAAACCTAACACTATCCTAGTGCTGATGCTAACCCTAACCCTAACCCTAACACTATCCTAGGGCTGATTCTAACCGTAAACCTAATACTATCCTAGGCCTGATGCTAACCCTAACCCTTACCCTAACACTATCCTAGGGCTGATGCTAAACCTAACGATAACCCTAACACTATCCTAGGGCTGATGCTAACACTATCCCTAACCCTAACACTATCCTAGGGCGGATGCTAACCCTAACCCTAACTCTAACACTATCCTATGGCTGATGCTAACCCTAACCCTAACCCTAACACTATCCTAAGGCTGATTCTAACCGTAAACCTAATACTATCCTAGGCCTGATGCTAACCCTAACCCTTACCCTAACACTATCCTAGGGCTGATGCTAAACCTAACGATAACCCTAACACTATCCTAGGGCTGATGCTAACACTATCCCTAACCCTAAGCCTATCCTAGGGCTGATGCTAACCCTAACGCTAAGCCTAACACTATCCTTGAACTGATGCTAACCCTAACCCTAACCCTAACACTATCCTAGGCCTGATGATAACCCTAACCCTAACCCTAACACTATCCTAGGGTTTATGTTAACCCTAACCCTAACACTATCCTAGGGCTGATGCTAACCCTAACCCTAACCCTAACACTGTCCTATGGCGGATGCTAACCCTAACCCTAACCCTAACACTATCCTAGGGCTGATGCTAACCCTAACACTAACACTATCCTAGGGCTGATGCTAACCCTAACCCTAACCCTAACACTATCCTAGGGCTGATGCTAACCCTAACCCTCACTCTAACACTATCTTAGGGCTGAGGATAACTCTAACCCAAACACTATCCTACGGCTGATGCTAACCCTAACACTAACACTATCCTGGGCCTGGTGTTAACCCTAACTCTAAACCTAACACTATCCTAGGGCTGATGCTAACCCTAACCCTAACCCTAACACTATCTAGGGCTGATGCTAACCCTAACCCTAACCCTAACACTATCCTAGGGCTGATGCTAACCCTAACCCTAACACTATCCTCGGCCTGATGCTAACCCTAACCCTAACACTTACACTATCCTAGGGCTGATGCTAACCGTAACCCTAACCCTAACACTATCCTAGTGCTGATGCTAACCCTAACCCTAACACTATCCTAGGCCTGATGCTAACCCTAACCCTAACACTATCCTAGGGCTGATGCTAACCCTAACCCTAACCCTATCACTATCCTAGGCCTGATGCTAAACCTATCCCTAACCCTAACACTCTCCTAAGGCTGATGCTAACCCTAACCCTAACACTATCCTAGGGCTGATGCTAACCCTAACCCTCACCCTAACACTATCCTAAGTGTGATGCTAACCCTAGCCCTCACACTATCCTAGGCCTGATGATAACCCGAACCCTAACCTTAACACTATCCTAGGGCTGATGCTAACCCTAACCCTATCCCTAACAATATCCTAGAGCTGATGCTAACCCTAACCCTAACACTATCCTAGGCCTGATGATAACCCTAACCCTAACCCTAACACTATCCTAGGGTTTATGTTAACCATAACCCTAACACTATCCTAGGGCTGATGCTAACCCTAACGCTAACCCTAACACTATCCTAGGGCTGATGCTAACCCTAACCCTAACCCTAACACTATCCTAGGGCTGATGCTAACCCTAACCCTAACTCTAACACTATCTTAGGGCTGAGGCTAACCCTAACCCAAACACTATCCTACAACTGATGCTAACACTAACCCTAACCCTAACACTATCCTAAGGCTGATGCTAACCCTAACACTAACACTATCCTAGGCCTGGTGCTAACCCTAACCCTAACCCTAACACTATCCTAGGGCTGATGCTAACCCTAACCCTAACACTATCCTAGGGCTGATGCTAACCCTAACCCTAACCCTAACACTATCCTAGGGCTCATGCTAACCCTAACCCTAACACTATCCTAGGGCGGATGCTAACCCTACCCCTAACACTATCCTAGGGCTGATGCTAACCTTAACCCTAACCCTAACACAATCCTAGGGCTGATGCTAACCCTAACCCTAACCCTAACACTATTCTAGAGCTGATGCTAACGCTAACCCTAACCATAACCCTAACCCTAACCCTAATACTATCCTAGGGCTGATGCTAACCCTAACCCTAACCCTAACACTATCCTAGGGCTGATGCTAACCCTAACACTAACACTATCCTAGGGCTGATGCTAACCCTAACCCTAACACTATCCTAGGCCTGATGATAACCCTAACCCTAACCCTAACACTATCCTAGGGCTGATGCTAACCCTAACCCTAACACTATCCTAGGGCTGATGCTAACCTTAACCCTAACCCTAACACTATCCTAAGTCTGATGCTAACCCTAGCCCTCACACTATCCTAGGCCTGATGATAACCCTAACCCTAACGTTAACACTATCCTAGGGCTGATGCTAACCCTAACCCTAACCCTAACACTATCCTAGAGCTGATGCTAACCCTAACCCTAACACTATCCTAGGCCTGATGATAAACCTAACACTAACCCTAACACTATCCTAGGGCTGATGCTAACCCTAACGCTAACACTATCCTAGGGCTGATGCTAACCCTAACCCTAATCCTAACACTATCCTACGGCTGATGCTAACCCTAACGCTAAGCCTAACACTATCCTTGAACTGATGCTAACCCTAACCCTAACCCTAACACTATCCTAGGCCTGATGATAACCCTAACCCTAACGTTAACACTATCCTAGGACTGATGCTAACCCTAACCCTAACCCTAACACTATCCTAGGTCTGATGCTAACTCTAAACCTAACACTATCCTAGGGCTGATGCTAACCCTAACCCTAACCCTAACACTATCCTAGGGCTGATGCTAACCCTAACCCTAACACTATCCTAGGGCTGATGCTAACCCCAACCCTAACCCTAACACTCTCCTAGGGCTGATGCTAACCCTAACGCTTATACTATCCTAGGCCTGATGCTAACCCTAACCCTAACACTATCCTAGGGCTGATGCTAACCCTAACCCTAACCATAACACTATCCTAGGGCTGATGCTAACCCTAACCCTAACACTATCCTAGGCCTGATGATAACCCTAACCCTAACCCTAACACTATCCTAGGGCTGATGTTAACCCTAACCCTAACACTATCCTAGGGCTGATGCTAACCTTAACCCTAACCCTAACACTATCCTAAGTCTGATGCTAACCCTAGCCCTCACACTATCCTAGGCCTGATGATAACCCTAACCCTAACGTTAACACTATCCTAGGGCTGATGCTAACCCTAACCCTAACCCTAACACTATCCTAGAGCTGATGCTAACCCTAACCCTAACACTATCCTAGGCCTGATGATAAACCTAACACTAACCCTAACACTATCCTAGGGCTGATGCTAACCCTAACGCTAACACTATCCTAGGGCTGATGCTAACCCTAACCCTAATCCTAACACTATCCTACGGCTGATGCTAACCCTAACGCTAAGCCTAACACTATCCTTGAACTGATGCTAACCCTAACCCTAACCCTAACACTATCCTAGGCCTGATGATAACCCTAACCCTAACCCTAACACTATCCTAGGGTTTATGTTAACCCTAACCCTAACACTATCCTAGGGCTGATGCTAACCCTAACCCTAACCCTAACACTATCCTAGGGCGGATGCTAACCCTAACCGTAACCCTAACACTATCCTGGGGCTTATGCTAACCCTAACACTAACCCTAACCCTAACACTATCTTAGGGCTGAGGCTAACCCTAACGCGAACACTATCCTAGGGCTGATGCTAACCCTAACGCTAATACTATCCTAGGGCTCATGCTAACCCTATCCCTAACCCTAACACTATCCTAGGGCGGATGCTAACCCTAACCCTAACCCTAACACTATCCTAGGGCTGATGCTAACCCTAACCCTAACACTATGCTAGGCCTGATGCTAACCCTAACCCTAACACTTACACTATCCTAGGGCTGAAGCTAACCCTAACCCTAACCCTAACACTATCCTAGGTCTGATGCTAACCCTAAACCTAACCCTATCCTAGGGCTGACGCTAACCCTAACCCTAACCCTAACACTATCCTAGGGCTGATGCTAACCCTAACCCTAACACTATCCTAGGCCTGATGCTAACCCTAACCCTAACACTATCCTAGGGCTGATGCTAAACCTAACCCTAACCCTAACACTATCCTAGGCCTGATGCTAACCCTAACCCTAACCCTAACACTCTCCTAGGGCTGAGGCTAACCCTAACACTAACACTATCCTAGGGCTGATGCTAACCCTAACCCTAACCCTAACACTATCCTAGAGCTGATGCTAACGCTAACCCTAACCCTAACCCTAACCCTAATACTATCCTAGGGCTGATGCTAACCCTAACCCTAACCCTAACACTATCATAGTGCTGATGCTAACCCTATCACTAACACTATCCTAGGGCTGATGCTAACCCTAACCCTAACCCTAACACTATCCTAGGGCTGATGCTAACCCTAACCCTAACTCTAACACTATCCTAGGGCTGATGCTAACCCTAACCCTAACTCTAACACTATCCTAGGGCTGAGGCTAACCCTAAACCTAACACTATCCTAGGGCTGATGCTAACCCTAACCCTAACCCTAACACTATCATAGTGCTGATGCTAACCCTATCACTAACACTATCCTAGGGCTGATGCTAACCCTAACCCTAACCCTAACACTATCCTAGGGCTGATGCTAACCCTAACCCTAACTCTAACACTATCCTAGGGCTGAGGCTAACCCTAAACCTAACACTATCCTAGGGCTGATGCTAACCCTAACCCTAACCCTAACACTATCCTAGGGTTGATGCTAACCCTAACCCTAACACTATCCTAGGGCTGATGCTAACCCTAACCCTAACCCTAACACTATCCTAGGGCTGATGCTAACACTAACGCTAACACTATCCTAGGGCTGATGCTAACCCTATCCCTAACCCTAACACTATCCTAGGGCTGATGCTAACCCTAACCCTAACACTATCCTAGGGCTGATGCTAATCCTAACCCTAACCCTAACACTATCCTAGGGCTGATGCTAACCATAACCCTAACACTATCCTAGGGCTGATGCTAACCCTAACCCTAACCCTAACACTATCCTAGGGCGGATGCTAACCCTAAACCTAACACTATCCTAGGGCTGATGCTAACCCTAACCCTAACCCTAACACAATCCTAGGGCTGATGCTAACCCTAACCCTAACCCTAACACTATCCTAGAGCTGATGCTAACGCTAACCCTAACCCTAACCCTAACCCTAATACTATCCTAGGGCTGATGCTAACCCTAACCCTAACCCTAACACTATCATAGTGCTGATGCTAACCCTATCACTAACACTATCCTAGGGCTGATGCTAACCCTAACCCTAACCCTAACACTATCCTAGGGCTGATGCTAACCCTAACCCTAACTCTAACACTATCCTAGGGCTGAGGCTAACCCTAAACCTAACACTATCCTACGGCTGATGCTAACCCTAACCCTAACCCTAACACTATCCTAAGGCTGATGCTAACCCTAACACTAACACTATCCTAGGCCTGGTGCTAACCCTAACCCTAACCCTAACACTATCCTAAGGCTGATGCTAACCCTAACCCTAACACTATCCTAGGGCTGATGCTAACCCTAACCCTAACCCTAAAACTATCCTAGGGCTGATGCTAACCCTAACCCTAACTCTAACACTATCCTAGGGCTGATGCTAACTCTAACCCTAACAATATCCTAGGCCTGATGATATACCTAACCCTAAACCTAACACGATCCTAGGGCTGATGCTGACCCTAACCCTAACCCTAACACTATTCTAGGGCTGATTGTAACCCTAACCCTACACTATCCTGGGCCTGATGCTAACCCTATCCCTAACCCTAACACTCTCCTAGGGCTGAGACAAACCCTAACCCTAACACTATCCTAGGGCTGATGCTAATCCTAACCCTAACCCAAACACTATCCTAGGGTTGATGCTAACCCTAACCCTGACACTATCCTAGGGCTGATGCTAACCCTAACCCTAACCCTAACACTATCCTAGGGCTCATGCTAACCCTAACCCTACCACTATGCTAGGCCTGATGCTAACCCTAACCCTAACCCTAACACTATCCTAGGGCTGATGCTAACCCTAACCTTAACCCTAACACTATCCGAGGGCTGATGCTAACCTAACCCTAACCCTAACACTATCCTGGGGCTTATGCTAACCCTAACCCTAAAAATATCCTAGGCCTGATGATATCCATAACCCTAAACCTAACACTATCCTAGTGCTGATGCTAACCCTAACCCTAACCCTAACACTATCCTAGGGCTGATTCTAACCGTAAACCTAATACTATCCTAGGCCTGATGCTAACCCTAACCCTTACCCTAACACTATCCTAGGGCTGATGCTAAACCTAACGATAACCCTAACACTATCCTAGGGCTGATGCTAACACTATCCCTAACCCTAACACTATCCTAGGGCGGATGCTAACCCTAACCCTAACTCTAACACTATCCTATGGCTGATGCTAACCCTAACCCTAACCCTAACACTATCCTAGGGCTGATTCTAACCGTAAACCTAATACTATCCTAGGCCTGATGCTCACCCTAACCCTTACCCTAACACTATCCTAGGGCTGATGCTAAACCTAACGAAAACCCTAACACTATCCTAGGGCTGATGCTAACACTATCCCTAACCCTAAGACTATCCTAGGGCTGATGCTAACCCTAACGCTAAGGCTAACACTATCCTTGAACTGATGCTAACCCTAACCCTAACCCTAACACTATCCTAGGCCTGATGATAACCCTAACCCTAACCCTAACACTATCCTAGGGTTTATGTTAACCCTAACCCTAACACTATCCTAGGGCTGATGCTAACCCTAACCCTAACCCTAACACTGTCCTATGGCGGATGCTAACCCTAACCCTAACCCTAACACTATCCTAGGGCTGATGCTAACCCTAACACTAACACTATCCTAGGGCTGATGCTAACCCTAACCCTAACCCTAACACTATCCTAGGGCTGATGCTAACCCTAACCCTCACTCTAACACTATCTTAGGGCTGAGGATAACCCTAACCCAAACACTATCCTACGGCTGATGCTAACCCTAACACTAACACTATCCTGGGCCTGGTGTTAACCCTAACTCTAAACCTAACACTATCCTAGGGCTGATGCTAACCCTAACCCTAACCCTAACACTATCTAGGGCTGATGCTAACCCTAACCCTAACCCTAACACTATCCTAGGGCTGATGCTAACCCTAACCCTAACACTATCCTCGGCCTGATGCTAACCCTAACCCTAACACTTACACTATCCTAGGGCTGATGCTAACCGTAACCCTAACCCTAACACTATCCTAGTGCTGATGCTAACCCTAACCCTAACACTATCCTAGGCCTGATGCTAACCCTAACCCTAACGCTATCCTAGGGCTGATGCTAACCCTAACCCTAACCCTATCACTATCCTAGGCCTGATGCTAAACCTATCCCTAACCCTAACACTCTCCTAAGGCTGATGCTAACCCTAACCCTAACACTATCCTAGGGCTGATGCTAACCCTAACCCTCACCCTAACACTATCCTAAGTGTGATGCTAACCCTAGCCCTCACACTATCCTAGGCCTGATGATAACCCGAACCCTAACCTTAACACTATCCTAGGGCTGATGCTAACCCTAACCCTATCCCTAACAATATCCTAGAGCTGATGCTAACCCTAACCCTAACACTATCCTAGGCCTGATGATAACCCTAACCCTAACCCTAACACTATCCTAGGGTTTATGTTAACCATAACCCTAACACTATCCTAGGGCTGATGCTAACCCTAACCCTAACCCTAACACTATCCTAGGGCTGATGCTAACCCTAACCCTAACCCTAACACTATCCTAGGGCTGATGCTAACCCTAACCCTAACTCTAACACTATCTTAGGGCTGAGGCTAACCCTAATCCAAACACTATCCTACAGCTGATGCTAACCCTAACCCTAACCCTAACACTATCCTAAGGCTGATGCTAACCCTAACACTAACACTATCCTAGGCCTGGTGCTAACCCTAACCCTAACCCTAACACTATCCTAGGGCTGATGCTAACCCTAACCCTAACACTATCCTAGGGCTGATGCTAACCCTAACCCTAACCCTAACACTATCCTAGGGCTCATGCTAACCCTAACCCTAACACTATCCTAGGGCGGATGCTAACCCTAACCCTAACACTATCCTAGGGCTGATGCTAACCCTAACCCTAACCCTAACACAATCCTAGGGCTGATGCTAACCCTAACCCTAACCCTAACACTATTCTAGAGCTGATGCTAACGCTAACCCTAACCATAACCCTAACCCTAACCCTAATACTATCCTAGGGCTGATGCTAACCCTAACCCTAACCCTAACACTATCCTAGGGCTGATGCTAACCCTAACCCTAACCCTAACACTATCCTAGGGCTGATGCTAACCCTAACCCTAACTCTAACACTATCCTAGGGCTGATGCTAACCCTAACCCTAACAATATCCTAGGCCTGATGATATACCTAACCCTAAACCTAACACGATCCTAGGGCTGATGCTATCCCTAACCCTAACCCTAACACTATCCTAGGGCTGATTCTAACCCTAACCCTAACACTATCCTGGGCCTGATGCTAACCCTATCCCTAACCCTAACACTCTCCTAGGGCTGAGACAAACCCTATCCCTAACACTATCCTAGGGCTGATGCTAACCCTAACCCTAACCCAAACACTATCCTAGGGTTGATGCTAACCCTAACCCTGACACTACCCTAGGGCTGATGCTAACCCTAACCCTAACCCTAACACTATCCTAGGGCTCATGCTAACCCTAACCCTAACACTATCCTAGGCCTGATGCTAACCCTAAACCTAACCCTAACACTATCCTAGGGCTGATGATAACCCTAACCCTAACACTATCCTAGGCCTGATGATAACCCTAACCCTAACAATAACACTATCCTAGGGTTTATGTTAACCCTAACCCTAACACTATCCTAGGGCTGATGCTAACCCTAACCCTATCCCTAACACTATCCTAGAGCTGATGCTAACCCTAACCCTAACACTATCCTAGGCCTGATGATAACCCTAACCCTAACAATAACACTATCCTAGGGTTTATGTTAACCCTAACCCTAACACTATCCTAGGGCTGATGCTAACCCTAACCCTAACCCTAACACTATCCTAGGGCTGATGCTAACCCTAACCCTAACTCTAACACTATCTTAGGGCTGAGGCTAACCCTAACCCAAACACTATCCTACGGCTGATGCTAACCCTAACCCTAACCCTAACACTATCCTAAGGCTGATGCTAAGCCTAACACTAACACTATCCTAGGCCTGGTGCTAACACTAACCCTAACCCTAACACTATCCTAGAGCTGATGCTAACCCTAACCCTAACCCTAACACTATCCTATGGCTGATGCTAACCCTAACCCTAACACTATCCTAGGGCTGATGCTAACCCTAACGCTAACCCTAACACTATCCTTGAACTGATGCTAACCCTAACCCTAACCCTAACACTATCCTAGGCCTGATGATAACCCTAACCCTAACCCTAACACTATCCTAGGGTTTATGTTAACCCTAACCCTAACACTATCCTAGGGCTGATGCTAACCCTAACCCTAACCCTAACACTATCCTAGGGCGATTCTAACCCTAACCCTAACCCTAACACTATCCTAGGGCTGATGCTAACCCTAGCACTAACACTATCCCAGGGCTGATGCTAACCCTAACCCTAACCCTAACCCTAACACTATCCTAGGGCTGATGCTAACCCTAACCCTAACTCTAACACTATCTTAGGGCTGAGGCTAACCCTAACCCAAACAGTATCCTACGGCTGATGCTAACCCTAACACTAACACTATCCTGGGCCTGGTGCTAACCCTAACCCTAAACCTAACACTATCCTAGGGCTGATGCTAACACTAAACCTAACCCTAACACTATCCTAGGGCTGATGCTAACCCTAACCCTAACACTATCCTCGGCCTGATGCTAACCCTAACCCTAACACTTACACTATCCTAGGGCTGATGATAACCCTAACCCTAACCCTAACACTACCTTAGTGCTGATGCTAACCTTAACCCTAACACTATCCTAGGCCTGATGCTAACCCTAACCCTAACACTATCCTAGGGCTGATGCTAACACTAACCCTAACCCTAACACTATCCTAGGCCTGATGCTAAATCTATCCCTAACCCTAACACTCTCCTAGGGCTGATGCTAACCCTAACCCTAACACTATCCTAGGGCTGATGCTAACCCTAACCCTAACCATAACACTATCCTAAGTGTGATGCTAACCCTAGCCCTCACACTATCCTAGGCCTGATGATAACCCGAACCCTAACCTTAACACTATCCTAGGGCTGATGCTAACCCTAACCCTATCCCTAACACTATCCTAGAGCTGATGCTAACCCTAACCCTAACACTATCCTAGGCCTGATGATAACCCTAACCCTAACCCTAACACTATCCTAGGGTTTATGTTAACCCTAACCCTAACACTATCCTAGGGCTGATGCTAACCTTAACCCTAACCCTAACACTATCCTAGGGCTGATGCTAACCCTAACCCTAACTCTAACACTATCCTAGGGCTGATGCTAACCCTAACCCTATCCCTAACACTATCCTAGAGCTGATGCTAACCCTAACGCTAACACTGTCCTAGGCCTGATGATAACCCTAACCCTAACTCTAACACTATCCTAGGCCTGATGCTAACCCTAACCCTAACACTATCCTAGGGCTGATGCTAACCCTAACCCTAACCCTAACACTATCCTAGGCCTGATGCTAAACCTATCCCTAACCCTAACACTCTCCTAGGGCTGATGCTAACCCTAACCCTAACACTATCCTAGGGCTGATGCTAACCCTAACCCTAACCCTAACACTATCCTAAGTCTGATGCTAACCCTAGCCCTCACACTATCCTAGGCCTGATGATAACCCTAACCCTATCCCTAACACTATCCTAGAGCTGATGCTAACCCTAACCCTAACACTATCCTAGGCCTGATGATAACCCTAACTCTAACCCTAACACTATCCTAGGGTTTATGTTAACCCTAACCCTAACACTATCCTAGGGCTGATGCTAACCCTAACCCTAAACCTAGCACTATCCTAGGGCTGATGCTAACCCAAACCCTAACTCTAACACTATCTTAGGGCTGAGGCTAACCCTAACCCTAAAACTATCCTACGGCTGATGCTAACCCTAACCCTACCCTAACACTATCCTAGGGCTAATGCTAACCCTAACCCTAACACTATCCTAGGCCTGATGCTAACCCTAACCCTAACCCTAACACTATCCTAGGGCTGATGCTAACCCTAACCCTAACACTATCCTAGGGCTGATGCTAACCCTAACCCTAACCCTAACACTATCGTAGGGCTGATGCTAACCCTAACCATAACACTATCCTAGGCCTGAAGCTAACCCTAACCCTAACCCTAACAATATCCTAGGGCTGATGCTAACTCTAACCCTAACACTATCCTAGGTCTGATGCTAACCCTAACCCTAACCCTAACACTATCCTAGGGCTGATGCTAACCCTAACCCTAACACTATCCTAGGCCTGATGATAACCCTAACACTAACCCTAACACTATCCTAGGGCTGATGCTAACCCTAACCCTAACACTATCCTAGGGCTGATGCTAACCCTAACCCTAACCCTAACACAATCCTAGGGCTGATGCTAACCCTAACGCTTACCCTAACACTATCCTTTAGCTGATGGTAACCCTAACCCTAACCCTAACACTATCCTAGGCCTGATGATAAACCTAACCCTAACCCTAACTCTATCCTAGGGTTTATGTTAACCCTAACCCTAACACTATCCTAGGGCTGATGCTAACCCTAACCCTAACACTATCCCAGAGCTGATGCTAACCCTAACCCTAACCCTAACACTATCCTAAGTCTGATGCTAACCCTAGCCCTCACACTATCCTAGGCCTGATGATAACCCTAACCCTAACCTTAACACTATCCTAGGGCTGATGCTAACCCTAACCCTAACCCTAACACTATCCTAGGGTTTATGTTAACCCTAACCCTAACACTATCCTAGGGCTGATGCTAACCCTAACCCTAACCCTAACACTATCCTAGGGCGGATGCTAACCCTAAACCTAACCCTAACACTATCCTATGGCTGATACTAACCCTAACCCTAACACTATCCTAGGGCTGATGCTAACACTAACGCTAAGCCTAACACTACCCTTGAACTGATGCTAACCCTAACCCTAACCCTAACTCTATCCTAGGCCTGATGATAACCCTAACCCTAACCCTAACACTATCCTAGGGTTTATGTTAACCCTAACCCTAACACTATCCTAGGGCTGATGCTAACCCTAACCCTAACCCTAACACTATCCTAGGGCTGATGCTAACCCTAACCCTAACACTATCCTAGGCCTGATGATAACCCTAACACTAACCCTAACACTATCCTAGGGCTGATGCTAACCCTAACCCTCACACTATCCTAGGGCTGATGCTAACCCTAACCCTAACCCTAACACTATCCTAGGGCTGATGCTAACCCTAACGCTAACCCTAACACTATCCTTTAGCTGATGCTAACCCTAACCCTAACCCTAACACTATCCTAGGCCTGATGATAACCCTAACCCTAACCCTAACACTATCCTAGGGTTTATGTTAACCCTAACCCTAACACTGTCCTAGGGCTGATGCTAACCCTAACCCTAACCCTAACACTATCCTAGGGCTGATGCTAACCCTAACCCTAACACTATCCTAGGGCTGATGCTAACCCTAACCCTAACCCTAACACAATCCTAGGGCTGATGCTAACCCTAACGCTTACCCTAACACTATCCTTTAGCTGATGGTAACCCTAACCCTAACCCTAACACTATCCTAGGCCTGATGATAAACCTAACCCTAACCCTAACACTATCCTAGGGTTTATGTTAACCCTAACCCTAACACTATCCTAGGGCTGATGCTAACCCTAACCCTAACACTATCCCAGAGCTGATGCTAACCCTAACCCTAACCCTAACACTATCCTAAGTCTGATGCTAACCCTAGCCCTCACACTATCCTAGGCCTGATGATAACCCTAACCCTAACCTTAACACTATCCTAGGGCTGATGCTAACCCTAACCCTAACCCTAACACTATCCTAGGGTTTATATTAACCCTAACCCTAACACTATCCTAGGGCTGATGCTAACCCTAACCCTAACCCTAACACTATCCTAGGGCGGATGCTAACCCTAAACCTAACCCTAACACTATCCTATGGCTGATACTAACCCTAACCCTAACACTATCCTAGGGCTGATGCTAACACTAACGCTAAGCCTAACACTACCCTTGAACTGATGCTAACCCTAACCCTAACCCTAACACTATCCTAGGGCTGATGCTATCCCTAACACTAACACTATCCCAGGGCTGATGCTAACCCTAACCCTAACCCTAACACTATCCTAGGGCTGATGCTAACCCTAACCCTAACTCTAACACTATCTTAGGGCTGAGGCTAACCCTAACCCAAACACTATCCTACGGCTGATGCTAACCGTAACACTAACACTATCCTGGGCCTGGTGCTAACCCTAACCCTAAACCTAACACTATCCTAGGGCTGATGCTAACACTAACCCTAACCCTAACACTATCCTAGGGCTGATGCTAACCCTAACCCTAACACTATCCTCGGCCTGATGCTAACCCTAACCCTAACACTTACACTATCCTAGGGCTGATGATAACCCTAACCCTAACCCTAACACTATCCTAGTGCTGATGCTAACCCTAACCCTAACACTATCCTAGGCCTGATGCTAACCCTAACCCTAACACTATCCTAGGGCTGATGCTAACCCTAGCCCTCACACTATCCTAGGCCTGATGATAACCCGAACCCTAACCTTAACACTATCCTAGGGCTGATGCTAACCCTAACCCTATCCCTAACACTATCCTAGAGCTGATGCTAACCCTAACCTTAACACTGTCCTAGGCCTGATGATAACCCTAACCCTAACTCTAACACTATCCTAGGCCTGATGCTAACCCTAACCCTATCACTATCCTAGGGCTGATGCTAACACTAACCCTAACACTATCCTAGGGCTGATGCTAACCCTAAACCTAACCCTAACACTATCCTAGGCCTGATGCTAAACCTATCCCTAACCCTAACACTCTCCTAGGGCTGATGCTAACCCTAACCCTAACCCTAACTCTATCCTAGGGTTTATGTTAACCCTAACCCTAACACTATCCTAGGGCTGATGCTAACCCTAACCCTAACACTATCCCAGAGCTGATGCTAACCCTAACCCTAACACTAACACTATCCTAAGTCTGATGCTAACCCTAGCCCTCACACTATCCTAGGCCTGATGATAACCCTAACCCTAACCTTAACACTATCCTAGGGCTGATGCTAACCCTAACCCTAACCCTAACACTATCCTAGGGTTTATGTTAACCCTAACCCTAACACTATCCTAGGGCTGATGCTAACCCTAACCCTAACCCTAACACTATCCTAGGGCGGATGCTAACCCTAAACCTAACCCTAACACTATCCTATGGCTGATACTAACCCTAACCCTAACACTATCCTAGGGCTGATGCTAACACTAACGCTAAGCCTAACACTACCCTTGAACTGATGCTAACCCTAACCCTAACCCTAACACTATCCTAGGCCTGATGATAACCCTAACCCTAACCCTAACACTATCCTAGGGTTTATGTTAACCCTAACCCTAACACTATCCTAGGGCTGATGCTAACCCTAACCCTAACCCTAACACTATCCTAGGGCTGATGCTAACCCTAACCCTAACACTATCCTAGGCCTGATGATAACCCTAACACTAACCCTAACACTATCCTAGGGCTGATGCTAACCCTAACCCTCACACTATCCTAGGGCTGATGCTAACCCTAACCCTAACCCTAACACTATCCTAGGGCTGATGCTAACCCTAACGCTAACCCTAACACTATCCTTTAGCTGATGCTAACCCTAACCCTAACCCTAACACTATCCTAGGCCTGATGATAACCCTAACCCTAACCCTAACACTATCCTAGGGTTTATGTTAACCCTAACCCTAACACTGTCCTAGGGCTGATGCTAACCCTAACCCTAACCCTAACACTATCCTAGGGCTGATGCTAACCCTAACCCTAACACTATCCTAGGGCTGATGCTAACCCTAACCCTAACCCTAACACAATCCTAGGGCTGATGCTAACCCTAACGCTTACCCTAACACTATCCTTTAGCTGATGGTAACCCTAACCCTAACCCTAACACTATCCTAGGCCTGATGATAAACCTAACCCTAACCCTAACACTATCCTAGGGTTTATGTTAACCCTAACCCTAACACTATCCTAGGGCTGATGCTAACCCTAACCCTAACACTATCCCAGAGCTGATGCTAACCCTAACCCTAACCCTAACACTATCCTAAGTCTGATGCTAACCCTAGCCCTCACACTATCCTAGGCCTGATGATAACCCTAACCCTAACCTTAACACTATCCTAGGGCTGATGCTAACCCTAACCCTAACCCTAACACTATCCTAGGGTTTATATTAACCCTAACCCTAACACTATCCTAGGGCTGATGCTAACCCTAACCCTAACCCTAACACTATCCTAGGGCGGATGCTAACCCTAAACCTAACCCTAACACTATCCTATGGCTGATACTAACCCTAACCCTAACACTATCCTAGGGCTGATGCTAACACTAACGCTAAGCCTAACACTACCCTTGAACTGATGCTAACCCTAACCCTAACCCTAACACTATCCTAGGGCTGATGCTATCCCTAACACTAACACTATCCCAGGGCTGATGCTAACCCTAACCCTAACCCTAACACTATCCTAGGGCTGATGCTAACCCTAACCCTAACTCTAACACTATCTTAGGGCTGAGGCTAACCCTAACCCAAACACTATCCTACGGCTGATGCTAACCGTAACACTAACACTATCCTGGGCCTGGTGCTAACCCTAACCCTAAACCTAACACTATCCTAGGGCTGATGCTAACACTAACCCTAACCCTAACACTATCCTAGGGCTGATGCTAACCCTAACCCTAACACTATCCTCGGCCTGATGCTAACCCTAACCCTAACACTTACACTATCCTAGGGCTGATGATAACCCTAACCCTAACCCTAACACTATCCTAGTGCTGATGCTAACCCTAACCCTAACACTATCCTAGGCCTGATGCTAACCCTAACCCTAACACTATCCTAGGGCTGATGCTAACCCTAGCCCTCACACTATCCTAGGCCTGATGATAACCCGAACCCTAACCTTAACACTATCCTAGGGCTGATGCTAACCCTAACCCTATCCCTAACACTATCCTAGAGCTGATGCTAACCCTAACCTTAACACTGTCCTAGGCCTGATGATAACCCTAACCCTAACTCTAACACTATCCTAGGCCTGATGCTAACCCTAACCCTATCACTATCCTAGGGCTGATGCTAACACTAACCCTAACACTATCCTAGGGCTGATGCTAACCCTAAACCTAACCCTAACACTATCCTAGGCCTGATGCTAAACCTATCCCTAACCCTAACACTCTCCTAGGGCTGATGCTAACCCTAACCCTAACACTATCCTAGGGCTGATGCTAACCCTAACCCTAACCCTAACACTATCCTAAGTCTGATGCTAACCCTAGCCCTCACACTATCCTAGGCCTGATGATAACCCTAACCCTATCCCTAACACTATCCTAGAGCTGATGCTAACCCTAACCCTAACACTATCCTAGGCCTGATGATAACCCTAACCCTAACCCTAACACTATCCTAGGGTGTATGTTAACCCTAACCCTAACACTATCCTAGGGCTGATGCTAACCCTAACCCTAACCCTAACACTATCCTAGGGCTGATGCTAACCCAAACCCTAACTCTAACACTATCTTAGGGCTGAGGAGAACCCTAACCCTAACACTATCCTACGGCTGATGCTAACCCTAACCCTAACCCTAACACTATCCTAGGGCTAATGCTAACCCTAACCCTAACACTATCCTAGGCCTGATGCTAACCCTAACCCTAACCCTAACACTATCCTAGGGCTGATGCTAACCCTAACCCTAACACTATCCTAGGGCTGATGCTAACCCTAACCCTAAACCTAACACTATCGTAGGGCTGATGCTAACCCTAACCATAACACTATCCTAGGCCTGAAGCTAACCCTAACCCTAACCCTAACACTATCCTAGGGCTGATGCTAACCCTAACGCTAACCCTAACACTATCCCTTAGCTGATGCTAACCCTAACCCTAACCCTAACACTATCCTAGGCCTGATGATAACCCTAACCCTAACCCTAACACTATCCTAAGTCTGATGCTAACCCTAGCCCTCACACTATCCTAGGCCTGATGATAACCCTAACCCTAACCTTAACACTATCCTAGGGCTGATGCTAACCCTAAACCTAACCCTAACACTATCCTAGGGTTTATGTTAACCCTAACCCTAACACTATCCTAGGGCTGATGCTAACCCTAACCTTAACCCTAACACTATCCTAGGGCGGATGCTAACCCTAAACCTAACCCTAACACTATCCTATGGCTGATGCTAACCCTAACCCTAACACTATCCTTGGGCTGATGCTAACCCTAACGCTAAGCCTAACACTATCCTTGAACTGATGCTAACCCTAACCCTAACCCTAACACTATCCTAGGCCTGATGATAACCCTAACCCTAACCCTAACACTATCCTAGGGTTTATGTTAACCCTAACCCTAACACTATCCTAGGGCTGATGCTAACCCTAACCCTAACCCTAACACTATCCTAGGGCGGATGCTAACCCTAACCCTAACCCTAACACTATCCTAGGGCTGATGCTATCCCTAACACTAACACTATCCCAGGGCTGATGCTAACCCTAACTCTAACCCTAACACTATCCTAGGGCTGATGCTAACCCTAACCCTAACTCTAACACTATCTTAGGGCTGAGGCTAACCCTAACCCAAACACTATCCTACGGCTGATTCTAACCGTAACACTAACACTATCCTGGGCCTGGTGCTAACCCTAACCCTAAACCTAACACTATCCTAGGGCTGATGCTAACACTAACCCTAACCCTAACACTATCCTAGGGCTGATGCTAACCCTAACCCTAACACTATCCTCGGCCTGATGCTAACCCTAACCCTAACACTTACACTATCCTAGGGCTGATGATAACCCTAACCCTAACCCTAACACTATCCTATTGCTGATGCTAACCCTAACCCTAACAGTATCCTAGGCCTGATGCTAACCCTAATCCTAACACTATCCTAGGGCTGATGCTAACCCTAGCCCTCACACTATCCTAGGCCTGATGATAACCCGAACCCTAACCTTAACACTATCCTAGGGCTGATGCTAACCCTAACGCTATCCCTAACACTATCCTAGAGCTGATGCTAACCCTAACCCTAACACTATCCTAGGCCTGATGATAACCCTAACCCTAACCCTAACACTATCCTAGGGTTTATGTTAACCCTAACCCTAACACTATCCTAGGGCTGATGCTAACCCTAACCCTAACTCTAACACTATCCTGGGGCTGATGCTAACCCTAACCCTATCCCTAACACTATCCTAGAGCTGATGCTAACCCTAACGTTAACACTGTCCTAGGCCTGATGATAACCCTAACCCTAACTCTAACACTATCCTAGGCCTGATGCTAACCCTAACCCTAACACTATCCTAGGGCTGATGCTAACCCTAACCCTAACCCTAACACTATTCTAGGCCTGATGCTAAACCTATCCCTAACCCTAACACTCTCCTAGGGCTGACGCTAACCCTAACCCTAACCCTAACACTATCCTAAGTCTGATGCTAACCCTAGCCCTCACACTATCCTAGGCCTGATGATAACCCTAACCCTAACCCTAACACTATCCTAGGGTTTATGTTAACCCTAACCCTAACACTGTCCTAGGGCTGATGCTAACCCTAACCCTAACCCTAACACTATCCTAGGGCTGATGCTAACCCAAACCCTAACTCTAACACTATCTTAGGGCTGAGGCTAACCCTAACCCTAACACTATCCTACGGCTGATGCTAACCCTAACCCTAACCCTAACACTATCCTAGGGCTAATGCTAACCCTAACCCTAACACTATCCTAGGCCTGATGCTAACCCTAACCCTAACCCTGACACTATCCTAGGGCTGATGCTAACCCTAACCCTAACACTATCCTAGGGCTGATGCTAACCCTAACCCTAACCCTAACACTATCGTAGGGCTGATGCTAACCCTAACCCTAACACTATCCTAGGCCTGAAGCTAACCCTAACCCTAACCCTAACACTATCCTAGGGCTGATGCTAACTCTAACCCTAACACTATCCTAGGTCTGATGCTAACCCTAACCCTAACCCTAACACTATCCTAGGGCTGATGCTAACCCTAACCCTAACACTATCCTAGGCCTGATGATAACCCTAACCCTAACCCTAACACTATCCTAGGCCTGATGATAAACCTAACCCTAACCCTAACACTATCCTAGGGTTTATGTTAACCCTAACCCTAACACTATCCTAGGGCTGATGCTAACCCTAACACTAACACTATCCTAGAGCTGATGCTAACCCTAACCCTAACCCTAACACTATCCTAAGTCTGATGCTAACCCTAGCCGTCACACTATCCTAGGCCTGATGATAACCCTAACCCTAACCTTAACACTATCCTAGGGCTGATGCTAACCCTAACCCTAACCCTAACACTATCCTAGGGTTTATGTTAACCCTAACCCTAAAACTATCCTAGGGCTGATGCTAACCCTAACCCTAACCCTAACACTATCCTAGGGCGGATGCTAACCCTAAACCTAACCCTAACACTGTCCTAGGGCTGATGCTAACCCTAACACTAACACTATCCTAGGGCTGATGCTAACCCTAACCCTAACCCTAACACTATCCTAGGGCTGATGCTAACCCTAACACTAACACTATCCTGGGCCTGGTGCTAACCCTAACCCTAAACCTAACACTATCCTCGGCCTGATGCTAACCCTAACCCTAACACTTACACTATCCTAGGGCTGATGCTAACCCTAACCCTAACCCTAACACTATCCTAGTGCTGATGCTAACCCTAACCCTAACACTATCCTAGGCCTGATGCTAACCCTAACCCTAACACTATCCTAGGGCTGATGCTAACCCTAACCCTAACCCTAACACTACAGTAGGCCTGATGCTAAACCTATCCCTAACACTAACACTCTCCTAGGGCTGATGCTAACCCTAACTCTAACACTATCCTAGGGCTGATGCTAACCCTAACCCTATCCCTAACACTATCCTAGAGCTGATGCTAACCCTAACCCTAACACTGTCCTAGGCCTGATGATAACCCTAACCCTAACTGTAACACTATCCTAGGCCTGATGCTCACCCTAACCCTAACACTATCCAAGGGCTGATGCTAACCCTAACCCTAACCCTAACACTATCCTAGGCCTGATGCTAAAGCTATCCCTAACCCTAACACTCTCCTAGAGCTGATGCTAACCCTAACCCTAACACTATCCTAGGGCTGATGCTAACCCTAACCCTAACCCTAACACTATCCTAAGTCTGATGCTAACCCTAGCCCTCACACTATCCTAGGCCTGATGATAACCCTAACCCTATCCCTAACACTATCCTAGAGCTGATGCTAACCCTAACCCTAACACTATCCTAGGCCTGATGATAACCCTAACCCTAACCCTAACACTATCCTAGGGTTTATGTTAACCCTAACCCTAACAGTATCCTAGAGCTTATGCTAACCCTAACCCTAACCCTAACACTATTCTAGGGCTGATGCTAACCCAAACCCTAACTCTAACACTATCTTAGGGCTGAGGCTAACCCTAACCCTAACACTATCCTACGGCTGATGCTAACCCTAACCCTAACCCTAACACTATCCTAGGGCTAATGCTAACCCTAACCCTAACACTATCCTAGGCCTGATGCTAACCCTAACCCTAACCCTAACACTATCCTAGGGCTGATGCTAACCCTAACACTTACACTATCCTAGGGCTGATGCTAACCCTAACCCTAACCCTAACACTATCGTAGGGCTGATGCTAACCCTAACCCTAACACTATCCTAGGCCTGAAGCTAACCCTAAACCTAACCCTAACACTATCCTAGGGCTGATGCTAACTCTAACCCTAACACTATCCTAGGTCTGATGCTAACCCTAACCCTAACCCTAACACTATCCTAGGGCTGATGCTAACCCTAACCCTAACACTATCCTAGGCCTGATGATAACCCTAACCCTAACCCTAACACTATCCTAGGGCTGATGCTAACCCTAACCCTAACACTATCCTAGGGCTGATGCTAACCCTAACCCTAACCCTAACACTATCCTAGGCCTGATGCTAAACCTATCCCTAACCCTAACACTCTCCTAGGGCTGATGCTAACCCTAACCCTAACACTATCCTAGGGCTGATGCTAACCCTAACCCTAACCCTAACACTATCCTAAGTCTGATGCTAACCCTAGCCCTCACACTATCCTAGGCCTGATGATAACCCTAACCCTATCCCTAACACTATCCTAGAGCTGATGCTAACCCTAACCCTAACACTATCCTAGGCCTGAGGATAACCCTAACTCTAACCCTAACACTATCCTAGGGTTTATGTTAACCCTAACCCTAACACTATCCTAGGGCTGATGCTAACCCTAACCCTAAACCTAGCACTATCCTAGGGCTGATGCTAACCCAAACCCTAACTCTAACACTATCTTAGGGCTGAGGCTAACCCTAACCCTAAAACTATCCTACGGCTGATGCTAACCCTAACCCTACCCTAACACTATCCTAGGGCTAATGCTAACCCTAACCCTAACACTATCCTAGGCCTGATGCTAACCCTAACCCTAACCCTAACACTATCCTAGGGCTGATGCTAACCCTAACCCTAACACTATCCTAGGGCTGATGCTAACCCTAACCCTAACCCTAACACTATCGTAGGGCTGATGCTAACCCTAACCATAACACTATCCTAGGCCTGAAGCTAACCCTAACCCTAACCCTAACAATATCCTAGGGCTGATGCTAACTCTAACCCTAACACTATCCTAGGTCTGATGCTAACCCTAACCCTAACCCTAACACTATCCTAGGGCTGATGCTAACCCTAACCCTAACACTATCCTAGGCCTGATGATAACCCTAACACTAACCCTAACACTATCCTAGGGCTGATGCTAACCCTAACCCTAACACTATCCTAGGGCTGATGCTAACCCTAACCCTAACCCTAACACAATCCTAGGGCTGATGCTAACCCTAACGCTTACCCTAACACTATCCTTTAGCTGATGGTAACCCTAACCCTAACCCTAACACTATCCTAGGCCTGATGATAAACCTAACCCTAACCCTAACTCTATCCTAGGGTTTATGTTAACCCTAACCCTAACACTATCCTAGGGCTGATGCTAACCCTAACCCTAACACTATCCCAGAGCTGATGCTAACCCTAACCCTAACCCTAACACTATCCTAAGTCTGATGCTAACCCTAGCCCTCACACTATCCTAGGCCTGATGATAACCCTAACCCTAACCTTAACACTATCCTAGGGCTGATGCTAACCCTAACCCTAACCCTAACACTATCCTAGGGTTTATGTTAACCCTAACCCTAACACTATCCTAGGGCTGATGCTAACCCTAACCCTAACCCTAACACTATCCTAGGGCGGATGCTAACCCTAAACCTAACCCTAACACTATCCTATGGCTGATACTAACCCTAACCCTAACACTATCCTAGGGCTGATGCTAACACTAACGCTAAGCCTAACACTACCCTTGAACTGATGCTAACCCTAACCCTAACCCTAACACTATCCTAGGCCTGATGATAACCCTAACCCTAACCCTAACACTATCCTAGGGTTTATGTTAACCCTAACCCTAACACTATCCTAGGGCTGATGCTAACCCTAACCCTAACCCTAACACTATCCTAGGGCTGATGCTAACCCTAACCCTAACACTATCCTAGGCCTGATGATAACCCTAACACTAACCCTAACACTATCCTAGGGCTGATGCTAACCCTAACCCTCACACTATCCTAGGGCTGATGCTAACCCTAACCCTAACCCTAACACTATCCTAGGGCTGATGCTAACCCTAACGCTAACCCTAACACTATCCTTTAGCTGATGCTAACCCTAACCCTAACCCTAACACTATCCTAGGCCTGATGATAACCCTAACCCTAACCCTAACACTATCCTAGGGTTTATGTTAACCCTAACCCTAACACTGTCCTAGGGCTGATGCTAACCCTAACCCTAACCCTAACACTATCCTAGGGCTGATGCTAACCCTAACCCTAACACTATCCTAGGGCTGATGCTAACCCTAACCCTAACCCTAACACAATCCTAGGGCTGATGCTAACCCTAACGCTTACCCTAACACTATCCTTTAGCTGATGGTAACCCTAACCCTAACCCTAACACTATCCTAGGCCTGATGATAAACCTAACCCTAACCCTAACACTATCCTAGGGTTTATGTTAACCCTAACCCTAACACTATCCTAGGGCTGATGCTAACCCTAACCCTAACACTATCCCAGAGCTGATGCTAACCCTAACCCTAACCCTAACACTATCCTAAGTCTGATGCTAACCCTAGCCCTCACACTATCCTAGGCCTGATGATAACCCTAACCCTAACCTTAACACTATCCTAGGGCTGATGCTAACCCTAACCCTAACCCTAACACTATCCTAGGGTTTATATTAACCCTAACCCTAACACTATCCTAGGGCTGATGCTAACCCTAACCCTAACCCTAACACTATCCTAGGGCGGATGCTAACCCTAAACCTAACCCTAACACTATCCTATGGCTGATACTAACCCTAACCCTAACACTATCCTAGGGCTGATGCTAACACTAACGCTAAGCCTAACACTACCCTTGAACTGATGCTAACCCTAACCCTAACCCTAACACTATCCTAGGGCTGATGCTATCCCTAACACTAACACTATCCCAGGGCTGATGCTAACCCTAACCCTAACCCTAACACTATCCTAGGGCTGATGCTAACCCTAACCCTAACTCTAACACTATCTTAGGGCTGAGGCTAACCCTAACCCAAACACTATCCTACGGCTGATGCTAACCGTAACACTAACACTATCCTGGGCCTGGTGCTAACCCTAACCCTAAAACTAACACTATCCTAGGGCTGATGCTAACACTAACCCTAACCCTAACACTATCCTAGGGCTGATGCTAACCCTAACCCTAACACTATCCTCGGCCTGATGCTAACCCTAACCCTAACACTTACACTATCCTAGGGCTGATGATAACCCTAACCCTAACCCTAACACTATCCTAGTGCTGATGCTAACCCTAACCCTAACACTATCCTAGGCCTGATGCTAACCCTAACCCTAACACTATCCTAGGGCTGATGCTAACCCTAGCCCTCACACTATCCTAGGCCTGATGATAACCCGAACCCTAACCTTAACACTATCCTAGGGCTGATGCTAACCCTAACCCTATCCCTAACACTATCCTAGAGCTGATGCTAACCCTAACCTTAACACTGTCCTAGGCCTGATGATAACCCTAACCCTAACTCTAACACTATCCTAGGCCTGATGCTAACCCTAACCCTATCACTATCCTAGGGCTGATGCTAACACTAACCCTAACACTATCCTAGGGCTGATGCTAACCCTAACCCTAACCCTAACACTATCCTAGGCCTGATGCTAAACCTATCCCTAACCCTAACACTCTCCTAGGGCTGATGCTAACCCTAACCCTAACACTATCCTAGGGCTGATGCTAACCCTAACCCTAACCCTAACACTATCCTAAGTCTGATGCTAACCCTAGCCCTCACACTATCCTAGGCCTGATGATAACCCTAACCCTATCCCTAACACTATCCTAGAGCTGATGCTAACCCTAACCCTAACACTATCCTAGGCCTGATGATAACCCTAACCCTAACCCTAACACTATCCTAGGGTGTATGTTAACCCTAACCCTAACACTATCCTAGGGCTGATGCTAACCCTAACCCTAACCCTAACACTATCCTAGGGCTGATGCTAACCCAAACCCTAACTCTAACACTATCTTAGGGCTGAGGAGAACCCTAACCCTAACACTATCCTACGGCTGATGCTAACCCTAACCCTAACCCTAACACTATCCTAGGGCTAATGCTAACCCTAACCCTAACACTATCCTAGGCCTGATGCTAACCCTAACCCTAACCCTAACACTATCCTAGGGCTGATGCTAACCCTAACCCTAACACTATCCTAGGGCTGATGCTAACCCTAACCCTAAACCTAACACTATCGTAGGGCTGATGCTAACCCTAACCATAACACTATCCTAGGCCTGAAGCTAACCCTAACCCTAACCCTAACACTATCCTAGGGCTGATGCTAACCCTAACGCTAACCCTAACACTATCCCTTAGCTGATGCTAACCCTAACCCTAACCCTAACACTATCCTAGGCCTGATGATAACCCTAACCCTAACCCTAACACTATCCTAAGTCTGATGCTAACCCTAGCCCTCACACTATCCTAGGCCTGATGATAACCCTAACCCTAACCTTAACACTATCCTAGGGCTGATGCTAACCCTAAACCTAACCCTAACACTATCCTAGGGTTTATGTTAACCCTAACCCTAACACTATCCTAGGGCTGATGCTAACCCTAACCTTAACCCTAACACTATCCTAGGGCGGATGCTAACCCTAAACCTAACCCTAACACTATCCTATGGCTGATGCTAACCCTAACCCTAACACTATCCTTGGGCTGATGCTAACCCTAACGCTAAGCCTAACACTATCCTTGAACTGATGCTAACCCTAACCCTAACCCTAACACTATCCTAGGCCTGATGATAACCCTAACCCTAACCCTAACACTATCCTAGGGTTTATGTTAACCCTAACCCTAACACTATCCTAGGGCTGATGCTAACCCTAACCCTAACCCTAACACTATCCTAGGGCGGATGCTAACCCTAACCCTAACCCTAACACTATCCTAGGGCTGATGCTATCCCTAACACTAACACTATCCCAGGGCTGATGCTAACCCTAACTCTAACCCTAACACTATCCTAGGGCTGATGCTAACCCTAACCCTAACTCTAACACTATCTTAGGGCTGAGGCTAACCCTAACCCAAACACTATCCTACGGCTGATTCTAACCGTAACACTAACACTATCCTGGGCCTGGTGCTAACCCTAACCCTAAACCTAACACTATCCTAGGGCTGATGCTAACACTAACCCTAACCCTAACACTATCCTAGGGCTGATGCTAACCCTAACCCTAACACTATCCTCGGCCTGATGCTAACCCTAACCCTAACACTTACACTATCCTAGGGCTGATGATAACCCTAACCCTAACCCTAACACTATCCTATTGCTGATGCTAACCCTAACCCTAACAGTATCCTAGGCCTGATGCTAACCCTAATCCTAACACTATCCTAGGGCTGATGCTAACCCTAGCCCTCACACTATCCTAGGCCTGATGATAACCCGAACCCTAACCTTAACACTATCCTAGGGCTGATGCTAACCCTAACGCTATCCCTAACACTATCCTAGAGCTGATGCTAACCCTAACCCTAACACTATCCTAGGCCTGATGATAACCCTAACCCTAACCCTAACACTATCCTAGGGTTTATGTTAACCCTAACCCTAACACTATCCTAGGGCTGATGCTAACCCTAACCCTAACTCTAACACTATCCTGGGGCTGATGCTAACCCTAACCCTATCCCTAACACTATCCTAGAGCTGATGCTAACCCTAACGTTAACACTGTCCTAGGCCTGATGATAACCCTAACCCTAACTCTAACACTATCCTAGGCCTGATGCTAACCCTAACCCTAACACTATCCTAGGGCTGATGCTAACCCTAACCCTAACCCTAACACTATTCTAGGCCTGATGCTAAACCTATCCCTAACCCTAACACTCTCCTAGGGCTGACGCTAACCCTAACCCTAACCCTAACACTATCCTAAGTCTGATGCTAACCCTAGCCCTCACACTATCCTAGGCCTGATGATAACCCTAACCCTAACCCTAACACTATCCTAGGGTTTATGTTAACCCTAACCCTAACACTGTCCTAGGGCTGATGCTAACCCTAACCCTAACCCTAACACTATCCTAGGGCTGATGCTAACCCAAACCCTAACTCTAACACTATCTTAGGGCTGAGGCTAACCCTAACCCTAACACTATCCTACGGCTGATGCTAACCCTAACCCTAACCCTAACACTATCCTAGGGCTAATGCTAACCCTAACCCTAACACTATCCTAGGCCTGATGCTAACCCTAACCCTAACCCTGACACTATCCTAGGGCTGATGCTAACCCTAACCCTAACACTATCCTAGGGCTGATGCTAACCCTAACCCTAACCCTAACCCTAACACTATCGTAGGGCTGATGCTAACCCTAACCCTAACACTATCCTAGGCCTGAAGCTAACCCTAACCCTAACCCTAACACTATCCTAGGGCTGATGCTAACTCTAACCCTAACACTATCCTAGGTCTGATGCTAACCCTAACCCTAACCCTAACACTATCCTAGGGCTGATGCTAACCCTAACCCTAACACTATCCTAGGCCTGATGATAACCCTAACCCTAACCCTAACACTATCCTAGGCCTGATGATAAACCTAACCCTAACCCTAACACTATCCTAGGGTTTATGTTAACCCTAACCCTAACACTATCCTAGGGCTGATGCTAACCCTAACACTAACACTATCCTAGAGCTGATGCTAACCCTAACCCTAACCCTAACACTATCCTAAGTCTGATGCTAACCCTAGCCGTCACACTATCCTAGGCCTGATGATAACCCTAACCCTAACCTTAACACTATCCTAGGGCTGATGCTAACCCTAACCCTAACCCTAACACTATCCTAGGGTTTATGTTAACCCTAACCCTAAAACTATCCTAGGGCTGATGCTAACCCTAACCCTAACCCTAACACTATCCTAGGGCGGATGCTAACCCTAAACCTAACCCTAACACTGTCCTAGGGCTGATGCTAACCCTAACACTAACACTATCCTAGGGCTGATGCTAACCCTAACCCTAACCCTAACACTATCCTAGGGCTGATGCTAACCCTAACACTAACACTATCCTGGGCCTGGTGCTAACCCTAACCCTAAACCTAACACTATCCTCGGCCTGATGCTAACCCTAACCCTAACACTTACACTATCCTAGGGCTGATGCTAACCCTAACCCTAACCCTAACACTATCCTAGTGCTGATGCTAACCCTAACCCTAACACTATCCTAGGCCTGATGCTAACCCTAACCCTAACACTATCCTAGGGCTGATGCTAACCCTAACCCTAACCCTAACACTACAGTAGGCCTGATGCTAAACCTATCCCTAACACTAACACTCTCCTAGGGCTGATGCTAACCCTAACCCTAACACTATCCTAGGGCTGATGCTAACCCTAACCCTATCCCTAACACTATCCTAGAGCTGATGCTAACCCTAACCCTAACACTGTCCTAGGCCTGATGATAACCCTAACCCTAACTGTAACACTATCCTAGGCCTGATGCTCACCCTAACCCTAACACTATCCAAGGGCTGATGCTAACCCTAACCCTAACCCTAACACTATCCTAGGCCTGATGCTAAAGCTATCCCTAACCCTAACACTCTCCTAGAGCTGATGCTAACCCTAACCCTAACACTATCCTAGGGCTGATGCTAACCCTAACCCTAACCCTAACACTATCCTAAGTCTGATGCTAACCCTAGCCCTCACACTATCCTAGGCCTGATGATAACCCTAACCCTATCCCTAACACTATCCTAGAGCTGATGCTAACCCTAACCCTAACACTATCCTAGGCCTGATGATAACCCTAACCCTAACCCTAACACTATCCTAGGGTTTATGTTAACCCTAACCCTAACAGTATCCTAGAGATTATGCTAACCCTAACCCTAACCCTAACACTATTCTAGGGCTGATGCTAACCCAAACCCTAACTCTAACACTATCTTAGGGCTGAGGCTAACCCTAACCCTAACACTATCCTACGGCTGATGCTAACCCTAACCCTAACCCTAACACTATCCTAGGGCTAATGCTAACCCTAACCCTAACACTATCCTAGGCCTGATGCTAACCCTAACCCTAACCCTAACACTATCCTAGGGCTGATGCTAACCCTAACACTTACACTATCCTAGGGCTGATGCTAACCCTAACCCTAACCCTAACACTATCGTAGGGCTGATGCTAACCCTAACCCTAACACTATCCTAGGCCTGAAGCTAACCCTAAACCTAACCCTAACACTATCCTAGGGCTGATGCTAACTCTAACCCTAACACTATCCTAGGTCTGATGCTAACCCTAACCCTAACCCTAACACTATCCTAGGGCTGATGCTAACCCTAACCCTAACACTATCCTAGGCCTGATGATAACCCTAACCCTAACCCTAACACTATCTTAGGGCTGATGCTAACCCTAACCCTAACACTATCCTAGGGCTGATGCTAACCCTAACCCTAACCCTAACACTATCCTAGGGCTGATGCTAACCCTAACGCTTACGCTAACACTATCCTTTAGCTGATGCTAACCCTAACCCTAACCCTAACACTATCCTAGGCCTGATGATAAACCTAACACTAACCCTAACACTATCCTAGGGTTTATGTTAACCCTAACCCTAACACTATCCTAGGGCTGATGCTAACCCTAACCCTAACACTATCCTAGAGCTGATGCTAACCCTAACCCTAACCCTAACACTATCCTAAGTCTGATGCTAACCCTAGCCCTCACACTATCCTAGGCCTGATGATAACCCTAACCCTAACCCTAACACTATCCTAGGGTTTATGTTAACCCTAACCCTAACACTATCCTAGGGCTGATGCTAACCCTAATCCTAACCCTAACACTATCCTAGGGCTGATGCTAACCCAAACCCTAACTCTAACACTATCTTAGGGCTGAGGCTAACCCTAACCCTAACACTATCCTACGGCTGATGCTAACCCTAACCCTAACCCTAACACTATCCTAGGGCTAATGCTAACCCTAACCCTAACACTATCCTAGGCCTGATGCTAACCCTAACCCTAACCCTGACACTATCCTAGGGCTGATGCTAACGCTAACCCTAACACTATCCTAGGCCTGAAGCTAACCCTAACCCTAACCCTAACACTATCCTAGGGCTGATGCTAACTCTAACCCTAACACTATCCTAGGTCTGATGCTAACCCTAACCCTAACCCTAACACTATCCCAGGGCTGATGCTAACCCTAACCCTAGCACTATCCTAGGCCTGATGATAACCCTAACCCTAACCCTAACACTATCCTAGGCCTGATGATAAACCTAACCCTAACCCTAACACTATCCTAGGGTTTATGTTAACCCTAACCCTAACACTATCCTAGGGCTGATGCTAACCCTAACACTAACACTATCCTAGAGCTGATGCTAACCCTAACCCTAACCCTAACACTATCCTAAGTCTGATGCTAACCCTAGCCGTCACACTATCCTAGGCCTGATGATAACCCTAACCCTAACCTTAACACTATCCTAGGGCTGATGCTAACCCTAACCCTAACCCTAACACTATCCTAGGGTTTATGTTAACCCTAACCCTAACACTATCCTAGGGCTGATGCTAACCCTAACCCTAACCCTAACACTATCCTAGGGCAGATGCTAACCCTAAACCTAACCCTAACACTGTCCTAGGGCTGATGCTAACCCTAACACTAACACTATCCTAGGGCTGATGCTAACCCTAACCCTAACCCTAACAGTATCCTAGGGCTGATGCTAACCCTAACACTAACACTATCCTGGGCCTGGTGCTAACCCTAACCCTAAACCTAACACTATCCTCGGCCTGATGCTAACCCTAACCCTAACACTTACACTATCCTAGGGCTGATGCTAACCCTAACCCTAACCCTAACACTATCCTAGTGCTGATGCTAACCCTAAACCTAACACTATCCTAGGCCTGATGCTAACCCTAACCCTAACACTATCCTAGGGCTGATGCTAACCCTAACCCTAACCCTAACACTACAGTAGGCCTGATGCTAAACCTATCCCTAACACTAACACTCTCCTAGGGCTGATGCTAACCCTAACCCTAACACTATCGTAGGGCTGATGCTAACCCTAACCCTATCCCTAACACTATCCTAGAGCTGATGCTAACCCTAACCCTAACACTGTCCTAGGCCAGATGATAACCCTAACCCTAACTGTAACACTATCCTAGGCCTGATGCTCACCCTAACCCTAACACTATCCAAGGGCTGATGCTAACCCTAACCCTAACCCTAACACTATCCTAGGCCTGATGCTAAACCTATCCCTAACCCTAACACTCTCCTAGGGCTGATGCTAACCCTAACCCTAACACTATCCTAGGGCTGATGCTAACCCTAACCCTAACCCTAACACTATCCTAAGTCTGATGCTAACCCTAGCCCTCACACTATCCTAGGCCTGATGATAACCCTAACCCTATCCCTAACACTATCCTAGAGCTGATGCTAACCCTAACCCTAACACTATCCTAGGCCTGATGATAACCCTAACCCTAACCCTAACACTATCCTAGGGTTTATGTTAACCCTAACCCTAACAGTATCCTAGGGCTTATGCTAACCCTAACCCTAACCCTAACACTATCCTAGGGCTGATGCTAACCCAAACCCTAACTCTAACACTATCTTAGGGCTGAGGCTAACCCTAACCCTAACACTATCCTACGGCTGATGCTAACCCTAACCCTAACCCTAACACTATCCTAGGGCTAATGCTAACCCTAACCCTAACACTATCCTAGGCCTGACGCTAACCCTAACCCTAACCCTAACACTATCCTAGGGCTGATGCTAACCCTAACACTAACACTATCCTAGGGCTGATGCTAACCCTAACCCTAACCCTAACACTATCGTAGGGCTGATACTAACCCTAACCCTAACACTATCCTAGGCCTGAAGCTAACCCTAAACCTAACCCTAACACTATCCTAGGGCTGATGCTAACTCTAACCCTAACACTATCCTAGGTCTGATGCTAACCCTAACCCTAACCCTAACACTATCCTAGGGCTGATGCTAACCCTACCCCTAACACTATCCTAGGCCTGATGATAACCCTAACCCTAACCCTAACACTATCCTAGGGCTGATGCTAACCCTAACCCTAACACTATCCTAGGGCTGATGCTAACCCTAACCCTAACCCTAACACTATCCTAGGGCTGATGCTAACCCTAACGCTTACCCTAACACTATCCTTTAGCTGATGCTAACCCTAACCCTAACCCTAACACTATCCTAGGCCTGATGATAAACCTAACACTAACCCTAACACTATCCTAGGTTTTATGTTAACCCTAACCCTAACACTATCCTAGGGCTGATGCTAACCCTAACCCTAACACTATCCTAGAGCTGATGCTAACCCTAACCCTAACCCTAACACTATCCTAAGTCTGATGCTAACCCTAGCCCTCACACTATCCTAGGCCTGATGATAACCCTAACCCTAACCCTAACACTATCCTAGGGTTTATGTTAACCCTAACCCTAACACTATCCTAGGGCTGATGCTAACCCTAACCCTAACCCTAACACTATCCTAGGGCTGATGCTAACCCAAACCCTAACTCTAACACTATCTTAGGGCTGAGGCTAACCCTAACCATAACACTATCCTACGGCTGATGCTAACCCTAACCCTAACCCTTACACTATCCTAGGGCTAATGCTAACCCTAACCCTAACACTATCCTAGGCCTGATGCTAACCCTAACCCTAACCCTGACACTATCCTAGGGCTGATGTTAACCCTAACCTTAACACTATCCTAGGGCTGATGCTAACCCTAACCCTAACCCTAACACTATCGTAGGGCTGATGCTAACCCTAACCCTAACACTATCCTAGGCCTGATGATAACCCTAACCCTAACCCTAACACTATCCTAGGGCTGATGCTAACCCTAACCCTAACACTATCCTAGGGCTGATGCTAACCCTAACCCTAACCCTAACACTATCCTAGGGCTGATGCTAACCCTAACGCTTACCCTAAAACTATCCTTTAGCTGATGCTAACCCTAACCCTAACCCTAACACTATCCTAGGCCTGATGATAAACCTAACACTAACCCTAACACTATCCTAGGGTTTATGTTAACCCTAACCCTAACACTATCCTAGGGCTGATGCTAACCCTAACCCTAACACTATCCTAGAGCTGATGCTAACCCTAACCCTAACCCTAACACTATCCTAAGTCTGATGCTAACCATAGCCCTCACACTATCCTAGGCCTGATGATAACCCTAACCCTAACCCTAACACTATCCTAGGGTTTATGTTAACCCTAACCCTAACACTATCCTAGGGCTGATGCTAACCCTAACCCTAACCCTAACACTATCCTAGGGCTGATGCTAACCCAAACCCTAACTCTAACACTATCTTAGGGCTGAGGCTAACCCTAACCCTAACACTATCCTACGGCTGATGCTAACCCTAACCCTAACCCTAACACTATCTTAGGGCTAATGCTAACCCTAACCCTAACACTATCCTAGGCCTGATGCTAACCCTAACCCTAACCCTGACACTATCCTAGGGCGGATGCTAACGCTAACCCTAACACTATCCTAGGGCTGATGCTAACCCTAACCCTAACCCTAACACTATCGTAGGGCTGATGCTAACCCTAACCCTAACACTATCCTAGGCCTGAAGCTAACCCTAACCCTAACCCTAACACTATCCTAGGGCTGATGCTAACTCTAACCCTAACACTATCCTAGGTCTGATGCTAACCCTAACCCTAACCCTAACACTATCCTAGGGCTGATGCTAACCCTAACCCTAGCACTATCCTAGGCCTGATGATAACCCTAACCCTAACCCTAACACTATCCTAGGCCTGATGATAAACCTAACCCTAACCCTAACACTATCCTAGGGTTTATGTTAACCCTAACCCTAACACTATCCTAGGGCTGATGCTAACCCTAACACTAACACTATCCTAGAGCTGATGCTAACCCTAACCCTAACCCTAACACTATCCTAAGTCTGATGCTAACCCTAGCCGTCACACTATCCTAGGCCTGATGATAACCCTAACCCTAACCTTAACACTATCCTAGGGCTGATGCTAACCCTAACCCTAACCCTAACACTATCCTAGGGTTTATGTTAACCCTAACCCTAACACTATCCTAGGGCTGATGCTAACCCTAACCCTAACCCTAACACTATCCTAGGGCGGATGCTAACCCTAAACCTAACCCTAACACTGTCCTAGGGCTGATGCTAACCCTAACACTAACACTATCCTAGGGCTGATGCTAACCCTAACCCTAACCCTAACAGTATCCTAGGGCTGATGCTAACCCTAACACTAACACTATCCTGGGCCTGGTGCTAACCCTAACCCTAAACCTAACACTATCCTCGGCCTGATGCTAACCCTAACCCTAACACTTACACTATCCTAGGGCTGATGCTAACCCTAACCCTAACCCTAACACTATCCTAGTGCTGATGCTAACCCTAACCCTAACACTATCCTAGGCCTGATGCTAACCCTAACCCTAACACTATCCTAGGGCTGATGCTAACCCTAACCCTAACCCTAACACTACAGTAGGCCTGATGCTAAACCTATCCCTAACACTAACACTCTCCTAGGGCTGATGCTAACCCTAACCCTAACACTATCGTAGGGCTGATGCTAACCCTAACCCTAACCCTAACACTATCCTAGGGTTTATGTTAACCCTAACCCTAACACTATCCTAGGGCTGATGCTAACCCTAACCCTAACCCTAACACTATCCTAGGGCAGATGCTAACCCTAAACCTAACCCTAACACTGTCCTAGGGCTGATGCTAACCCTAACACTAACACTATCCTAGGGCTGATGCTAACCCTAACCCTAACCCTAACAGTATCCTAGGGCTGATGCTAACCCTAACACTAACACTATCCTGGGCCTGGTGCTAACCCTAACCCTAAACCTAACACTATCCTCGGCCTGATGCTAACCCTAACCCTAACACTTACACTATCCTAGGGCTGATGCTAACCCTAACCCTAACCCTAACACTATCCTAGTGCTGATGCTAACCCTAAACCTAACACTATCCTAGGCCTGATGCTAACCCTAACCCTAACACTATCCTAGGGCTGATGCTAACCCTAACCCTAACCCTAACACTACAGTAGGCCTGATGCTAAACCTATCCCTAACACTAACACTCTCCTAGGGCTGATGCTAACCCTAACCCTAACACTATCGTAGGGCTGATGCTAACCCTAACCCTATCCCTAACACTATCCTAGAGCTGATGCTAACCCTAACCCTAACACTGTCCTAGGCCAGATGATAACCCTAACCCTAACTGTAACACTATCCTAGGCCTGATGCTCACCCTAACCCTAACACTATCCAAGGGCTGATGCTAACCCTAACCCTAACCCTAACACTATCCTAGGCCTGATGCTAAACCTATCCCTAACCCTAACACTCTCCTAGGGCTGATGCTAACCCTAACCCTAACACTATCCTAGGGCTGATGCTAACCCTAACCCTAACCCTAACACTATCCTAAGTCTGATGCTAACCCTAGCCCTCACACTATCCTAGGCCTGATGATAACCCTAACCCTATCCCTAACACTATCCTAGAGCTGATGCTAACCCTAACCCTAACACTATCCTAGGCCTGATGATAACCCTAACCCTAACCCTAACACTATCCTAGGGTTTATGTTAACCCTAACCCTAACAGTATCCTAGGGCTTATGCTAACCCTAACCCTAACCCTAACACTATCCTAGGGCTGATGCTAACCCAAACCCTAACTCTAACACTATCTTAGGGCTGAGGCTAACCCTAACCCTAACACTATCCTACGGCTGATGCTAACCCTAACCCTAACCCTAACACTATCCTAGGGCTAATGCTAACCCTAACCCTAACACTATCCTAGGCCTGACGCTAACCCTAACCCTAACCCTAACACTATCCTAGGGCTGATGCTAACCCTAACACTAACACTATCCTAGGGCTGATGCTAACCCTAACCCTAACCCTAACACTATCGTAGGGCTGATACTAACCCTAACCCTAACACTATCCTAGGCCTGAAGCTAACCCTAAACCTAACCCTAACACTATCCTAGGGCTGATGCTAACTCTAACCCTAACACTATCCTAGGTCTGATGCTAACCCTAACCCTAACCCTAACACTATCCTAGGGCTGATGCTAACCCTACCCCTAACACTATCCTAGGCCTGATGATAACCCTAACCCTAACCCTAACACTATCCTAGGGCTGATGCTAACCCTAACCCTAACACTATCCTAGGGCTGATGCTAACCCTAACCCTAACCCTAACACTATCCTAGGGCTGATGCTAACCCTAACGCTTACCCTAACACTATCCTTTAGCTGATGCTAACCCTAACCCTAACCCTAACACTATCCTAGGCCTGATGATAAACCTAACACTAACCCTAACACTATCCTAGGTTTTATGTTAACCCTAACCCTAACACTATCCTAGGGCTGATGCTAACCCTAACCCTAACACTATCCTAGAGCTGATGCTAACCCTAACCCTAACCCTAACACTATCCTAAGTCTGATGCTAACCCTAGCCCTCACACTATCCTAGGCCTGATGATAACCCTAACCCTAACCCTAACACTATCCTAGGGTTTATGTTAACCCTAACCCTAACACTATCCTAGGGCTGATGCTAACCCTAACCCTAACCCTAACACTATCCTAGGGCTGATGCTAACCCAAACCCTAACTCTAACACTATCTTAGGGCTGAGGCTAACCCTAACCATAACACTATCCTACGGCTGATGCTAACCCTAACCCTAACCCTTACACTATCCTAGGGCTAATGCTAACCCTAACCCTAACACTATCCTAGGCCTGATGCTAACCCTAACCCTAACCCTGACACTATCCTAGGGCTGATGTTAACCCTAACCTTAACACTATCCTAGGGCTGATGCTAACCCTAACCCTAACCCTAACACTATCGTAGGGCTGATGCTAACCCTAACCCTAACACTATCCTAGGCCTGATGATAACCCTAACCCTAACCCTAACACTATCCTAGGGCTGATGCTAACCCTAACCCTAACACTATCCTAGGGCTGATGCTAACCCTAACCCTAACCCTAACACTATCCTAGGGCTGATGCTAACCCTAACGCTTACCCTAAAACTATCCTTTAGCTGATGCTAACCCTAACCCTAACCCTAACACTATCCTAGGCCTGATGATAAACCTAACACTAACCCTAACACTATCCTAGGGTTTATGTTAACCCTAACCCTAACACTATCCTAGGGCTGATGCTAACCCTAACCCTAACACTATCCTAGAGCTGATGCTAACCCTAACCCTAACCCTAACACTATCCTAAGTCTGATGCTAACCATAGCCCTCACACTATCCTAGGCCTGATGATAACCCTAACCCTAACCCTAACACTATCCTAGGGTTTATGTTAACCCTAACCCTAACACTATCCTAGGGCTGATGCTAACCCTAACCCTAACCCTAACACTATCCTAGGGCTGATGCTAACCCAAACCCTAACTCTAACACTATCTTAGGGCTGAGGCTAACCCTAACCCTAACACTATCCTACGGCTGATGCTAACCCTAACCCTAACCCTAACACTATCTTAGGGCTAATGCTAACCCTAACCCTAACACTATCCTAGGCCTGATGCTAACCCTAACCCTAACCCTGACACTATCCTAGGGCGGATGCTAACGCTAACCCTAACACTATCCTAGGGCTGATGCTAACCCTAACCCTAACCCTAACACTATCGTAGGGCTGATGCTAACCCTAACCCTAACACTATCCTAGGCCTGAAGCTAACCCTAACCCTAACCCTAACACTATCCTAGGGCTGATGCTAACTCTAACCCTAACACTATCCTAGGTCTGATGCTAACCCTAACCCTAACCCTAACACTATCCTAGGGCTGATGCTAACCCTAACCCTAGCACTATCCTAGGCCTGATGATAACCCTAACCCTAACCCTAACACTATCCTAGGCCTGATGATAAACCTAACCCTAACCCTAACACTATCCTAGGGTTTATGTTAACCCTAACCCAAACACTATCCTAGGGCTGATGCTAACCCTAACACTAACACTATCCTAGAGCTGATGCTAACCCTAACCCTAACCCTAACACTATCCTAAGTCTGATGCTAACCCTAGCCGTCACACTATCCTAGGCCTGATGATAACCCTAACCCTAACCTTAACACTATCCTAGGGCTGATGCTAACCCTAACCCTAACCCTAACACTATCCTAGGGTTTATGTTAACCCTAACCCTAACACTATCCTAGGGCTGATGCTAACCCTAACCCTAACCCTAACACTATCCTAGGGCGGATGCTAACCCTAAACCTAACCCTAACACTGTCCTAGGGCTGATGCTAACCCTAACACTAACACTATCCTAGGGCTGATGCTAACCCTAACCCTAACCCTAACAGTATCCTAGGGCTGATGCTAACCCTAACACTAACACTATCCTGGGCCTGGTGCTAACCCTAACCCTAAACCTAACACTATCCTCGGCCTGATGCTAACCCTAACCCTAACACTTACACTATCCTAGGGCTGATGCTAACCCTAACCCTAACCCTAACACTATCCTAGTGCTGATGCTAACCCTAACCCTAACACTATCCTAGGCCTGATGCTAACCCTAACCCTAACACTATCCTAGGGCTGATGCTAACCCTAACCCTAACCCTAACACTACAGTAGGCCTGATGCTAAACCTATCCCTAACACTAACACTCTCCTAGGGCTGATGCTAACCCTAACCCTAACACTATCGTAGGGCTGATGCTAACCCTAACCCTATCCCTAACACTATCCTAGAGCTGATGCTAACCCTAACCCTAACACTGTCCTAGGCCTGATGATAACCCTAACCCTAACTGTAACACTATCCTAGGCCTGATGCTCACCCTAACCCTAACACTATCCAAGGGCTGATGCTAACCCTAACCCTAACCCTAACACTATCCTAGGCCTGATGCTAAACCTATCCCTAACCCTAACACTCTCCTAGGGCTGATGCTAACCCTAACCCTAACACTATCCTAGGGCTGATGCTAACCCTAACCCTAACCCTAACACTATCCTAAGTCTGATGCTAACCCTAGCCCTCACACTATCCTAGGCCTGATGATAACCCTAACCCTATCCCTAACACTATCCTAGAGCTGATGCTAACCCTAACCCTAACACTATCCTAGGCCTGATGATAACCCTAACCCTAACCCTAACACTATCCTAGGGTTTATGTTAACCCTAACCCTAACAGTATCCTAGGGCTTATGCTAACCCTAACCCTAACCCTAACACTATCCTAGGGCTGATGCTAACCCAAACCCTAACTCTAACACTATCTTAGGGCTGAGGCTAACCCTAACCCTAACACTATCCTACGGCTGATGCTAACCCTAACCCTAACCCTAACACTATCCTAGGGCTAATGCTAACCCTAACCCTAACACTATCCTAGGCCTGATGCTAACCCTAACCCTAACCCTAACACTATCCTAGGGCTGATGCTAACCCTAACACTAACACTATCCTAGGGCTGATGCTAACCCTAACCCTAACCCTAACACTATCGTAGGGCTGATGCTAACCCTAACCCTAACACTATCCTAGGCCTGAAGCTAACCCTAAACCTAACCCTAACACTATCCTAGGGCTGATGCTAACTCTAACCCTAACACTATCCTAGGTCTGATGCTAACCCTAACCCTAACCCTAACACTATCCTAGGGCTGATGCTAACCCTACCCCTAACACTATCCTAGGCCTGATGATAACCCTAACCCTAACCCTAACACTATCCTAGGGCTGATGCTAACCCTAACCCTAACACTATCCTAGGGCTGATGCTAACCCTAACCCTAACCCTAACACTATCCTAGGGCTGATGCTAACCCTAACGCTTACCCTAACACTATCCTTTAGCTGATGCTAACCCTAACCCTAACCCTAACACTATCCTAGGCCTGATGATAAACCTAACACTAACCCTAACACTATCCTAGGTTTTATGTTAACCCTAACCCTAACACTATCCTAGGGCTGATGCTAACCCTAACCCTAACACTATCCTAGAGCTGATGCTAACCCTAACCCTAACCCTAACACTATCCTAAGTCTGATGCTAACCCTAGCCCTCACACTATCCTAGGCCTGATGATAACCCTAACCCTAACCCTAACACTATCCTAGGGTTTATGTTAACCCTAACCCTAACACTATCCTAGGGCTGATGCTAACCCTAACCCTAACCCTAACACTATCCTAGGGCTAATGCTAACCCTAACCCTAACACTATCCTAGGCCTGATGCTAACCCTAACCCTAACCCTGACACTATCCTCGTGCTGATGCTAACCCTAACCCTAACACTATCCTAGGGCTTATGCTAACCCTAACCCTAACCCTAACACTATCGTAGGGCTGATGCTAACCCTAACCCTAACACTATCCTAGGCCTGATGATAACCCTAACCCTAACCCTAACACTATCCTAGGGCTGATGCTAACCCTAACCCTAACACTATCCTAGGGCTGATGCTAACCCTAACCCTAACCCTAACACTATCCTAGGGCTGATGCTAACCCTAACGCTTACCCTAACACTATCCTTTAGCTGATGCTAACCCTAACCCTAACCCTAACACTATCCTAGGCCTGATGATAAACCTAACACTAACCCTAACACTATCCTAGGGTTTATGTTAACCCTAACCCTAACACTATCCTAGGGCTGATGCTAACCCTAACCCTAACACTATCCTAGAGCTGATGCTAACCCTAACCCTAACCCTAACACTATCCTAAGTCTGATGCTAACCCTAGCCCTCACACTATCCTAGGCCTGATGATAACCCTAACCCTAACCCTAACACTATCCTAGGGTTTATGTTAACCCTAACCCTAACACTATCCTAGGGCTGATGCTAACCCTAACCCTAACCCTAACACTATCCTAGGGCTGATAATAACCCAAACCCTAACTCTAACACTATCTTAGGGCTGAGGCTAACCCTAACCCTAACACTATCCTACGGCTGATGCTAACCCTAACCCTAACCCTAACACTATCCTAGGGCTAATGCTAACCCTAACCCTAACACTATCCTAGGCCTGATGCTAACCCTAACCCTAACCCTGACACTATCCTAGGGCTGATGCTAACGCTAACCCTAACACTATCCTAGGGCTGATGCTAACCCTAACCCTAACCCTAACACTATCGTAGGGCTGATGCTAACCCTAACCCTAACACTATCCTAGGCCTGAAGCTAACCCTAACCCTAACCCTAACACTATCCTAGGGCTAATGCTAACTCTAACCCTAACACTATCCTAGGTCTGATGCTAACCCTAACCCTAACCCTAACACTATCCTAGGGCTGATGCTAACCCTAACCCTAGCACTATCCTAGGCCTGATGATAACCCTAACCCTAACCCTAACACTATCCTAGGCCTGATGATAAACCTAACCCTAACCCTAACACTATCCTAGGGTTTATGTTAACCCTAACACTAACACTATCCTAGGGCTGATGCTAACCCTAACACTAACACTATCCTAGAGCTGATGCTAACCCTAACCCTAACCCTAACACTATCCTAAGTCTGATGCTAACCCTAGCCGTCACACTATCCTAGGCCTGATGATAACCCTAACCCTAACCTTAACACTATCCTAGGGCTGATGCTAACCCTAACCCTAACCCTAACACTATCCTAGGGTTTATGTTAACCCTAACCCTAACACTATCCTAGGGCTGATGCTAACCCTAACCCTAACCCTAACACTATCCTAGGGCGGATGCTAACCCTAAACCTAACCCTAACACTGTCCTAGGGCTGATGCTAACCCTAACACTAACACTATCCTAGGGCTGATGCTAACCCTAACCCTAACCCTAACAGTATCCTAGGGCTGATGCTAACCCTAACACTAACACTATCCTGGGCCTGGTGCTAACCCTAACCCTAAACCTAACACTATCCTCGGCCTGATGCTAACCCTAACCCTAACACTTACACTATCCTAGGGCTGATGCTAACCCTAACCCTAACCCTAACACTATCCTAGTGCTGATGCTAACCCTAACCCTAACACTATCCTAGGCCTGATGCTAACCCTAACCCTAACACTATCCTAGGGCTGATGCTAACCCTAACCCTAACCCTAACACTACAGTAGGCCTGATGCTAAACCTATCCCTAACACTAACACTCTCCTAGGGCTGATGCTAACCCTAACCCTAACACTATCGTAGGGCTGATGCTAACCCTAACCCTATCCCTAACACTATCCTAGAGCTGATGCTAACCCTAACCCTAACACTGTCCTAGGCCTGATGATAACCCTAACCCTAACTGTAACACTATCCTAGGCCTGATGCTCACCCTAACCCTAACACTATCCAAGGCCTGATGCTAACCCTAACCCTAACCCTAACACTATCCTAGGCCTGATGCTAAACCTATCCCTAACCCTAACACTCTCCTAGGGCTGATGCTAACCCTAACCCTAACACTATCCTAGGGCTGATGCTAACCCTAACCCTAACCCTAACACTATCCTAAGTCTGATGCTAACCCTAGCCCTCACACTATCCTAGGCCTGATGATAACCCTAACCCTATCCCTAACACTATCCTAGAGCTGATGCTAACCCTAACCCTAACACTATCCTAGGCCTGATGATAACCCTAACCCTAACCCTAACACTATCCTAGGGTTTATGTTAACCCTAACCCTAACAGTATCCTAGGGCTTATGCTAACCCTAACCCTAACCCTAACACTATCCTAGGGCTGATGCTAACCCAAACCCTAACTCTAACACTATCTTAGGGCTGAGGCTAACCCTAACCCTAACACTATCCTACGGCTGATGCTAACCCTAACCCTAACCCTAACACTATCCTAGGGCTAATGCTAACCCTAACCCTAACACTATCCTAGGCCTGATGCTAACCCTAACCCTAACCCTAACACTATCCTAGGGCTGATGCTAACCCTAACACTAACACTATCCTAGGGCTGATGCTAACCCTAACCCTAACCCTAACACTATCGTAGGGCTGATGCTAACCCTAACCCTAACACTATCCTAGGCCTGAAGCTAACCCTAAACCTAACCCTAACACTATCCTAGGGCTGATGCTAACTCTAACCCTAACACTATCCTAGGTCTGATGCTAACCCTAACCCTAACCCTAACACTATCCTAGGGCTGATGCTAACCCTACCCCTAACACTATCCTAGGCCTGATGATAACCCTAACCCTAACCCTAACACTATCCTAGGGCTGATGCTAACCCTAACCCTAACACTATCCTAGGGCTGATGCTAACCCTAACCCTAACCCTAACACTATCCTAGGGCTGATGCTAACCCTAACGCTTACCCTAACACTATCCTTTAGCTGATGCTAACCCTAACCCTAACCCTAACACTATCCTAGGCCTGATGATAAACCTAACACTAACCCTAACACTATCCTAGGTTTTATGTTAACCCTAACCCTAACACTATCCTAGGGCTGATGCTAACCCTAACCCTAACACTATCCTAGAGCTGATGCTAACCCTAACCCTAACCCTAACACTATCCTAAGTCTGATGCTAACCCTAGCCCTCACACTATCCTAGGCCTGATGATAACCCTAACCCTAACCCTAACACTATCCTAGGGTTTATGTTAACCCTAACCCTAACACTATCCTAGGGCTGATGCTAACCCTAACCCTAACCCTAACACTATCCTAGGGCTGATGCTAACCCAAACCCTAACTCTAACACTATCTTAGGGCTGAGGCTAACCCTAACCATAACACTATCCTACGGCTGATGCTAACCCTAACCCTAACCCTAACACTATCCTAGGGCTAATGCTAACCCTAACCCTAACACTATCCTAGGCCTGATGCTAACCCTAACCCTAACCCTGACACTATCCTCGTGCTGATGCTAACCCTAACCCTAACACTATCCTAGGGCTTATGCTAACCCTAACCCTAACCCTAACACTATCGTAGGGCTGATGCTAACCCTAACCCTAACACTATCCTAGGCCTGATGATAACCCTAACCCTAACCCTAACACTATCCTAGGGCTGATGCTAACCCTAACCCTAACACTATCCTAGGGCTGATGCTAACCCTAACCCTAACCCTAACACTATCCTAGGGCTGATGCTAACCCTAACGCTTACCCTAACACTATCCTTTAGCTGATGCTAACCCTAACCCTAACCCTAACACTATCCTAGGCCTGATGATAAACCTAACACTAACCCTAACACTATCCTAGGGTTTATGTTAACCCTAACCCTAACACTATCCTAGGGCTGATGCTAACCCTAACCCTAACACTATCCTAGAGCTGATGCTAACCCTAACCCTAACCCTAACACTATCCTAAGTCTGATGCTAACCCTAGCCCTCACACTATCCTAGGCCTGATGATAACCCTAACCCTAACCCTAACACTATCCTAGGGTTTATGTTAACCCTAACCCTAACACTATCCTAGGGCTGATGCTAACCCTAACCCTAACCCTAACACTATCCTAGGGCTGATAATAACCCAAACCCTAACTCTAACACTATCTTAGGGCTGAGGCTAACCCTAACCCTAACACTATCCTACGGCTGATGCTAACCCTAACCCTAACCCTAACACTATCCTAGGGCTAATGCTAACCCTAACCCTAACACTATCCTAGGCCTGATGCTAACCCTAACCCTAACCCTGACACTATCCTAGGGCTGATGCTAACGCTAACCCTAACACTATCCTAGGGCTGATGCTAACCCTAACCCTAACCCTAACACTATCGTAGGGCTGATGCTAACCCTAACCCTAACACTATCCTAGGCCTGAAGCTAACCCTAACCCTAACCCTAACACTATCCTAGGGCTGATGCTAACTCTAACCCTAACACTATCCTAGGTCTGATGCTAACCCTAACCCTAACCCTAACACTATCCTAGGGCTGATGCTAACCCTAACCCTAGCACTATCCTAGGCCTGATGATAACCCTAACCCTAACCCTAACACTATCCTAGGCCTGATGATAAACCTAACCCTAACCCTAACACTATCCTAGGGTTTATGTTAACCCTAACACTAACACTATCCTAGGGCTGATGCTAACCCTAACACTAACACTATCCTAGAGCTGATGCTAACCCTAACCCTAACCCTAACACTATCCTAAGTCTGATGCTAACCCTAGCCGTCACACTATCCTAGGCCTGATGATAACCCTAACCCTAACCTTAACACTATCCTAGGGCTGATGCTAACCCTAACCCTAACCTTAACACTATCCTAGGGTTTATGTTAACCCTAACCCTAACACTATCCTAGGGCTGATGCTAACCCTAACCCTAACCCTAACACTATCCTAGGGCGGATGCTAACCCTAAACCTAACCCTAACACTGTCCTAGGGCTGATGCTAACCCTAACACTAACACTATCCTAGGGCTGATGCTAACCCTAACCCTAACCCTAACAGTATCCTAGGGCTGATGCTAACCCTAACACTAACACTATCCTGGGCCTGGTGCTAACCCTAACCCTAAACCTAACACTATCCTCGGCCTGATGCTAACCCTAACCCTAACACTTACACTATCCTAGGGCTGATGCTAACCCTAACCCTAACCCTAACACTATCCTAGTGCTGATGCTAACCCTAACCCTAACACTATCCTAGGCCTGATGCTAACCCTAACCCTAACACTATCCTAGGGCTGATGCTAACCCTAACCCTAACCCTAACACTACAGTAGGCCTGATGCTAAACCTATCCCTAACACTAACACTCTCCTAGGGCTGATGCTAACCCTAACCCTAACACTATCGTAGGGCTGATGCTAACCCTAACCCTATCCCTAACACTATCCTAGAGCTGATGCTAACCCTAACCCTAACACTGTCCTAGGCCTGATGATAACCCTAACCCTAACTGTAACACTATCCTAGGCCTGATGCTCACCCTAACCCTAACACTATCCAAGGCCTGATGCTAACCCTAACCCTAACCCTAACACTATCCTAGGCCTGATGCTAAACCTATCCCTAACCCTAACACTCTCCTAGGGCTGATGCTAACCCTAACCCTAACACTATCCTAGGGCTGATGCTAACCCTAACCCTAACCCTAACACTATCCTAAGTCTGATGCTAACCCTAGCCCTCACACTATCCTAGGCCTGATGATAACCCTAACCCTATCCCTAACACTATCCTAGAGCTGATGCTAACCCTAACCCTAACACTATCCTAGGCCTGATGATAACCCTAACCCTAACCCTAACACTATCCTAGGGTTTATGTTAACCCTAACCCTAACAGTATCCTAGGGCTTATGCTAACCCTAACCCTAACCCTAACACTATCCTAGGGCTGATGCTAACCCAAACCCTAACTCTAACACTATCTTAGGGCTGAGGCTAACCCTAACCCTAACACTATCCTACGGCTGATGCTAACCCTAACCCTAACCCTAACACTATCCTAGGGCTAATGCTAACCCTAACCCTAACACTATCCTAGGCCTGATGCTAACCCTAACCCTAACCCTAACACTATCCTAGGGCTGATGCTAACCCTAACACTAACACTATCCTAGGGCTGATGCTAACCCTAACCCTAACCCTAACACTATCGTAGGGCTGATGCTAACCCTAACCCTAACACTATCCTAGGCCTGAAGCTAACCCTAAACCTAACCCTAACACTATCCTAGGGCTGATGCTAACTCTAACCCTAACACTATCCTAGGTCTGATGCTAACCCTAACCCTAACCCTAACACTATCCTAGGGCTGATGCTAACCCTAACCCTAACACTATCCTAGGCCTGATGATAACCCTAACCCTAACCCTAACACTATCCTAGGGCTGATGCTAACCCTAACCCTAACACTATCCTAGGGCTGATGCTAACCCTAACCCTAACCCTAACACTATCCTAGGGCTGATGCTAACCCTAACGCTTACCCTAACACTATCCTTTAGCTGATGCTAACCCTAACCCTAACCCTAACACTATCCTAGGCCTGATGATAAACCTAACACTAACCCTAACACTATCCTAGGTTTTATGTTAACCCTAACCCTAACACTATCCTAGGGCTGATGCTAACCCTAACCCTAACACTATCCTAGAGCTGATGCTAACCCTAACCCTAACCCTAACACTATCCTAAGTCTGATGCTAACCCTAGCCCTCACACTATCCTAGGCCTGATGATAACCCTAACCCTAACCCTAACACTATCCTAGGGTTTATGTTAACCCTAACCCTAACACTATCCTAGGGCTGATGCTAACCCTAACCCTAACCCTAACACTATCCTAGGGCTGATGCTAACCCAAAGCCTAACTCTAACACTATCTTAGGGCTGAGGCTAACCCTAACCATAACACTATCCTACGGCTGATGCTAACCCTAACCCTAACCCTAACACTATCCTAGGGCTAATGCTAACCCTAACCCTAACACTATCCTAGGCCTGATGCTAACCCTAACCCTAACCCTGACACTATCCTAGGGCTGATGCTAACCCTAACCCTAACACTATCCTAGGGCTGATGCTAACCCTAACCCTAACCCTAACACTATCGTAGGGCTGATGCTAACCCTAACCCTAACACTATCCTAGGCCTGAAGCTAACCCTAACCCTAACCCTAACACTATCCTAGGGCTGATGCTAACTCTAACCCTAACACTATCCTAGGTCTGATGCTAACCCTAACCCTAACCCTAACACTATCCTAGGGCTGATGCTAACCCTAACCCTAACACTATCCTAGGCCTTATGATAACCCTAACCCTAACCCTAACACTATCCTAGGGCTGATGCTAACCCTAACCCTAACACTATCCTAGGGCTGATGCTAACCCTAACCCTAACCCTAACACTATCCTAGGGCTGATGCTAACCCTAACGCTTACCCTAACACTATCCTTTAGCTGATGCTAACCCTAACCCTAACCCTAACACTATCCTAGGCCTGATGATAAACCTAACACTAACCCTAACACTATCCTAGGGTTTATGTTAACCCTAACCCTAACACTATCCTAGGGCTGATGCTAACCCTAACCCTAACACTATCCTAAAGCTGATGCTAACCCTAACCCTAACCCTAACACTATCCTAAGTCTGATGCTAACCCTAGCCCTCACACTATCCTAGGCCTGATGATAACCCTAACCCTAACCCTAACACTATCCTAGGGTTTATGTTAACCCTAACCCTAACACTATCCTAGGGCTGATGCTAACCCTAACCCTAACCCTAACACTATCCTAGGGCTGATGCTAACCCAAACCCTAACTCTAACACTATCTTAGGGCTGAGGCTAACCCTAACCCTAACACTATCCTACGGCTGATGCTAACCCTAACCCTAACCCTAACACTATCCTAGGGCTAATGCTAACCCTAACCCTAACACTATCCTAGGCCTGATGCTAACCCTAACCCTAACCCTGACACTATCCTAGGGCTGATGCTAACGCTAACCCTAACACTATCCTAGGGCTGATGCTAACCCTAACCCTAACCCTAACACTATCGTAGGGCTGATGCTAACCCTAACCCTAACACTATCCTAGGCCTGAAGCTAACCCTAACCCTAACCCTAACACTATCCTAGGGCTGATGCTAACTCTAACCCTAACATTATCCTAGGTCTGATGCTAACCCTAACCCTAACCCTAACACTATCCTAGGGCTGATGCTAACCCTAACCCTAGCACTATCCTAGGCCTGATGATAACCCTAACCCTAACCCTAACACTATCCTAGGCCTGATGATAAACCTAACCCTAACCCTAACACTATCCTAGGGTTTATGTTAACCCTAACCCTAACACTATCCTAGGGCTGATGCTAACCCTAACACTAACACTATCCTAGAGCTGATGCTAACCCTAACCCTAACCCTAACACTATCCTAAGTCTGATGCTAACCCTAGCCGTCACACCATCCTAGGCCTGATGATAACCCTAACCCTAACCTTAACACTATCCTAGGGCTGATGCTAACCCTAACCCTAACCCTAACACTATCCTAGGGTTTATGTTAACCCTAACCCTAACACTATCCTAGGGCTGATGCTAACCCTAACCCTAACCCTAACACTATCCTAGGGCGGATGCTAACCCTAAACCTAACCCTAACACTGTCCTAGGGCTGATGCTAACCCTAACACTAACACTATCCTAGGGCTGATGCTAACCCTAACCCTAAACCTAACAGTATCCTAGGGCTGATGCTAACCCTAACACTAACACTATCCTGGGCCTGGTGCTAACCCTAACCCTAAACCTAACACTATCCTCGGCCTGATGCTAACCCTAACCCTAACACTTACACTATCCTAGGGCTGATGCTAACCCTAACCCTAACCCTAACACTATCCTAGTGCTGATGCTAACCCTAACCCTAACACTATCCTAGGCCTGATGCTAACCCTAACCCTAACACTATCCTAGGGCTGATGCTAACCCTAACCCTAACCCTAACACTACAGTAGGCCTGATGCTAAACCTATCCCTAACACTAACACTCTCCTAGGGCTGATGCTAACCCTAACCCTAACACTATCGTAGGGCTGATGCTAACCCTAACCCTAACCCTAACACTATCCTAGGCCTGATGCTAAACCTATCCCTAACCCTAACACTCTCCTAGGGCTGATGCTAACCCTAACCCTAACACTATCCTAGGGCTGATGCTAACCCTAACCCTAACCCTAACACTATCCTAAGTCTGATGCTAACCCTAGCCCTCACACTATACTAGGCCTGATGATAACCCTAACCCTATCCCTAACACTATCCTAGAGCTGATGCTAACCCTAACCCTAACAATATCCTAGGCCTGATGATAACCCTAACCCTAACCCTAACACTATCCTAGGGTTTATGTTAACCCTAACCCTAACAGTATCCTAGGGCTTATGCTAACCCTAACCCTAACCCTAACACTATCCTAGGGCTGATGCTAACCCAAACCCTAACTCTAACACTATCTTAGGGCTGAGGCTAACCCTAACCCTAACACTATCCTACGGCTGATGCTAACCCTAACCCTAACCCTAACACTATCCTAGGGCTAATGCTAACCCTAACCCTAACACTATCCTAGGCCTGATGCTAACCCTAACCCTAACCCTAACACTATCCTAGGGCTGATGCTAACCCTAACACTAACACTATCCTAGGGCTGATGCTAACCCTAACCCTAACCCTAACACTATCGTAGGGCTGATGCTAACCCTAACCCTAACACTATCCTAGGCCTGAAGCTAACCCTAAACCTAACCCTAACACTATCCTAGGGCTGATGCTAACTCTAACCCTAACACTATCCTAGGTCTGATGCTAACCCTAACCCTAACCCTAACACTATCCTAGGGCTGATGCTAACCCTAACCCTAACACTATCCTAGGCCTGATGATAACCCTAACCCTAACCCTAACACTATCCTAGGGCTGATGCTAACCCTAACCCTAACACTATCCTAGGGCTGATGCTAACCCTAACCCTAACCCTAACACTATCCTAGGGCTGATGCTAACCCTAACGCTTACCCTAACACTATCCTTTAGCTGATGCTAACCCTAACCCTAACCCTAACACTATCCTAGGCCTGATGATAAACCTAACACTAACCCTAACACTATCCTAGGTTTTATGTTAACCCTAACCCTAACACTATCCTAGGGCTGATGCTAACCCTAACCCTAACACTATCCTAGAGCTGATGCTAACCCTAACCCTAACCCTAACACTATCCTAAGTCTGATGCTAACCCTAGCCCTCACACTATCCTAGGCCTGATGATAACCCTAACCCTAACCCTAACACTATCCTAGGGTTTATGTTAACCCTAACCCTAACACTATCCTAGGGCTGATGCTAACCCTAACCCTAACCCTAACACTATCCTAGGGCTGATGCTAACCCAAACCCTAACTCTAACACTATCTTAGGGCTGAGGCTAACCCTAACCATAACACTATCCTACGGCTGATGCTAACCCTAACCCTAACCCTAACACTATCCTAGGGCTAATGCTAACCCTAACCCTAACACTATCCTAGGCCTGATGCTAACCCTAACCCTAACCCTGACACTATCCTAGGGCTGATGCTAACCCTAACCCTAACACTATCCTAGGGCTGATGCTAACCCTAACCCTAACCCTAACACTATCGTAGGGCTGATGCTAACCCTAACCCTAACACTATCCTAGGCCTGAAGCTAACCCTAACCCTAACCCTAACACTATCCTAGGGCTGATGCTAACTCTAACCCTAACACTATCCTAGGTCTGATGCTAACCCTAACCCTAACCCTAACACTATCCTAAGGCTGATGCTAACCCTAACCCTAACACTATCCTAGGCCTGATGATAACCCTAACCCTAAACCTAACACTATCCTAGGCCTGATGATAAACCTAACCCTAACCCTAACACTATCCTAGGGTTTATGTTAACCCTAACCCTAACACTATCCTAGGGCTGATGCTAACCCTAACACTAACACTATCCTAGAGCTGATGCTAACCCTAACCCTAACCCTAACACTATCCTAAGTCTGATGCTAACCCTAGCCGTCACACTATCCTAGGCCTGATGATAACCCTAACCCTAACCTTAACACTATCCTAGGGCTGATGCTAACCCTAACCCTAACCCTAACACTATCCTAGGGTTTATGTTAACCCTAACCCTAACACTATCCTAGGGCTGATGCTAACCCTAACCCTAACCCTAACACTATCCTAGGGCGGATGCTAACCCTAAACCTAACCCTAACACTGTCCTAGGGCTGATGCTAACCCTAACACTAACACTATCCTAGGGCTGATGCTAACCCTAACCCTAACCCTAACACTATCCTAGGGCTGATGCTAACCCTAACACTAACACTATCCTGGGCCTGGTGCTAACCCTAACCCTAAACCTAACACTATCCTCGGCCTGATGCTAACCCTAACCCTAACACTTACACTATCCTAGGGCTGATGCTAACCCTAACCCTAACCCTAACACTATCCTAGTGCTGATGCTAACCCTAACCCTAACACTATCCTAGGCCTGATGCTAACCCTAACCCTAACACTATCCTAGGGCTGATGCTAACCCTAACCCTAACCCTAACACTACAGTAGGCCTGATGCTAAACCTATCCCTAACACTAACACTCTCCTAGGGCTGATGCTAACCCTAACGCTAACACTATCCTAGGGCTGATGCTAACCCTAACCCTATCCCTAACACTATCCTAGAGCTGATGCTAACTCTAACCCTAACACTGTCCTAGGCCTGATGATAACCCTAACCCTAACCCTAACACTATCCTAGGGTTTATGTTAACCCTAACCCTAACAGTATCCTAGGGCTTATGCTAACCCTAACCCTAACCCTAACACTATCCTAGGGCTGATGCTAACCCAAACCCTAACTCTAACACTATCTTAGGGCTGAGGCTAACCCTAACCCTAACACTATCCTACGGCTGATGCTAACCCTAACCCTAACCCTAACACTATCCTAGGGCTAATGCTAACCCTAACCCTAACACTATCCTAGGCCTGATGCTAACCCTAACCCTAACCCTAACACTATCCTAGGGCTGATGCTAACCCTAACACTAACACTATCCTAGGGCTGATGCTAACCCTAACCCTAACCCTAACACTATCGTAGGGCTGATGCTAACCCTAACCCTAACACTATCCTAGGCCTGAAGCTAACCCTAACCCTAACCCTAACACTATCCTAGGGCTGATGCTAACCCTAACGCTTACCCTAACACTATCCTTTAGCTGATGCTAACCCTAACCCTAACGCTAACACTATCCTAGGCCTGATGATAAACCTAACACTAACCCTAACACTATCCTAGGGTTTATGTTAACCCTAACCCTAACACTATCCTAGGGCTGATGCTAACCCTAACCCTAACACTATCCTAGAGCTGATGCTAACCCTAACCCTAACCCTAACACTATCCTAAGTCTGATGCTAACCCTAGCCCTCACACTATCCTAGGCCTGATGATAACCCTAACCCTAACCCTAACACTATCCTAGGGTTTATGTTAACCCTAACCCTAACACTATCCTAGGGCTGATGCTAACCCTAACCCTAACCCTAACACTATCCTAGGGCGGATGCTAACCCTAACCCTAACCCTAACACTATCCTAGGGCTGATGCTATCCCTAACACTAACACTATCCCAGGGCTGATGCTAACCCTAACCCTAACCCTAACACTATCCTAGGGCGGATGCTAACACTAACCCTAACTCTAACACTATCTTAGGGCTGAGGCTAACCCTAACCCAAACACTGTCCTACGGCTGATGCTAACCGTAACACTAACACTATCCTGGGCCTGGTGCTAACCCTAACCGTAAACCTAACACTATCCTAGGGCTGATGCTAACACTAACCCTAACCCTAACACTATGCTAGGGCTGATGCTAACCCTAACCCTAACACTATCCTCGGCCTGATGCTAACCCTAACCCTAACACTTACACTATCCTAGGGCTGATGATAACCCTAACCCTAACCCTAACACTATCCTAGTGCTGATGCTAACCCTAACCCTAACACTATCCTAGGCCTGATGCTAACCCTAACCCTAACACTATCCTAGGGCTGATGCTAACCCTAGCCCTCACACTATCCTAGGCCTGATGATAACCCGAACCCTAACCTTAACACTATCCTAGGGCTGATGCTAACCCTAACCCTATCCCTAACACTATCCTAGAGCTGATGCTAACCCTAACCTTAACACTGTCCTAGGCCTGATGATAACCCTAACCCTAACTCTAACACTATCCTAGGCCTGATGCTAACCCTAACCCTAACACTATCCTAGGGCTGATGCTAACCCTAACCCTAACACTATCCTAGGGCTGATGCTAACCCTAACCCTAACCCTAACACTATCCTAGGGTGTATGTTAACCCTAACCCTAACACTATCCTAGGACTGATGCTAACCCTAACCCTAACCCTAACACTATCCTAGGCCTGATGATAACCCTAACCCTAACCCTAACACTATCCTAGGGTGTATGTTAACCCTAACCCTAACACTATCCTAGGACTGATGCTAACCCTAACCCTAACCCTAACAATATCCTAGGGCTGATGCTAACCCAAACCCTAACTCTAACACTATCTTAGGGCTGAGGCTAACCCTAACCCTAACACTATCCTACGGCTGATGCTAACCCTAACCCTAACCCTAACACTATCCTAGGGCTAATGCTAACCCTAACCCTAACACTATCCTAGGCCTGATGCTAACCCTAACCCTAACCCTAACACTATCCTAGGGCTGATGCTAACCCTAACCCTAACACTATCCTAGGGCTGATGCTAACCCTAACCCTAAACCTAACACTATCGTAGGGCTGATGCTAACCCTAACCATAACACTATCCTAGGCCTGAAGCTAACCCTAACCCTAACCCTAACACTATCCTAGGGCTGATGCTAACTCTAACCCTAACACTATCCTAGGTCTGATGCTAACCCTAACCCTCACCCTAACACTATCCTAGGGCTGATGCTAACCCTAACCCTAACACTATCCTAGGCCTGATGATAACCCTAACACTAACCCTAACACTATCCTAGGGCTGATGCTAACCCTAACCCTAACACTATCCTAGGGCTGATGCTAACCCTAACCCTAACCCTAACACTATCCTAGGCCTGATGATAACCCTAAACCTAACCCTAACACTATCCTAGGGTTTATGTTAACCCTAACCCTAACACTATCCTAGGGCTGATGCTAACCCTAACCCTAACACTACCCTAGGGCTGATGCTAACCCTAACCCTAACCCTAACACTATCCTAAGTCTGATGCTAACCCTAGCCCTCACACTATCCTAGGCCTGATGATAACCCTAACCCTAACCTTAACACTATCCTAGGGCTGATGCTAACCCTAAACCTAACCCTAACACTATCCTAGGGTTTATGTTAACCCTAACCCTAACACTATCCTAGGGCTGATTCTAACCCTAACCCTAACCCTAACACTATCCTAGGGCGGATGCTAACCCTAAACCTAACCCTAACACTATCCTATGGCTGATGCTAACCCTAACCCTAACACTATCCTAGGGCTGATGCTAACCCTAACGCTAAGACTAACACTATCCTTGAACTAATGCTAACCCTAACCCTAACCCTAACACTATCCTAGGCCTGATGATAACCCTAACCCTAACCCTAACACTATCCTAGGGTTTATGTTAACCCTAACCCTAACACTATCCTAGGGCTGATGCTAACCCTAACCCTAACCCTAACACTATCCTAGGGCGGATGCTAACCCTAACCCTAACCCTAACACTATCCTAGGGCTGATGCTATCCCTAACACTAACACTATCCCAGGGCTGATGCTAACCCTAACTCTAACCCTAACACTATCCTAGGGCTGATGCTAACCCTAACCCTAACTCTAACACTATCTTAGGGCTGAGGCTAACCCTAACCCAAACACTATCCTACGGCTGATGCTAACCGTAACACTAACACTATCCTGGGCCTGGTGCTAACCCTAACCCTAAACCTAACACTATCCTAGGGCTGATGCTAACACTAACACTAACCCTAACACTATCCTAGGGCTGAGGCTAACCCTAACCCTAACACTGTCCTCGGCCTGATGCTAACCCTAACCCTAACACTTACACTATCCTAGGGCTGATGATAACCCTAACCCTAACCCTAACACTATCCTAGTGCTGATGCTAACCCTAACCCTAACACTATCCTAGGCCTGATGCTAACCCTAACCCTAACACTATCCTAGGGCTGATGCTAACCCTAGCCCTCACACTATCCTAGGCCTGATGATAACCCGAACGCTAACCTTAACATTATCCTAGGGCTAATGCTAACCCTAACGCTATCCCTAACACTATCCTAGAGCTGATGCTAACCCTAACCCTAACACTATCCTAGGCCTGATGATAACCCTAACCCTAACCCTAACACTATCCTAGGGTTTATGTTAACCCTAACCCTAACACTATCCTAGGGCTGATGCTAACCCTAACCCTAAACCTAACACTATCCTAGGGCTGATGCTAACCCTAACCCTAACTCTAACACTATCCTAGGGCTGATGCTAACCCTAACCCTATCCCTAACACTATCCTAGAGCTGATGCTAACCCTAACGTTAACACTGTCCTAGGCCTGATGATAACCCTAACCCTAACTCTAACACTATCCTAGGCCTGATGCTAACCCTAACCCTAACACTATCCTAGGGCTGATGCTAACCCTAACCCTAACACTAACACTATCCTAGGCCTGATGCTAAACCTATCCCTAACCCTAAAACTCTCCTAGGGCTGATGCTAACCCTAACCCTAACCCTAACACTATCCTAAGTCTGATGCTAACCCCAGCCCTCACACTATCCTAGGCCTGATGATAACCCTTACCCTAATCCTAACACTATCCTAGGGTTTATGTTAACCCTAACCCTAACACTATCCTAGGGCTGATGCTAACCCTAACCCTAACCCTAACACTATCCTAGGGCTGATGCTAACCCAAACCCTAACTCTAACACTAATTTAGGGCTGAGGCTAACCCTAACCCTAACACTATCCTAGGCCTGATGATAAACCTAACCCTAACCCTAACACTATCCTAGGGTTTATGTTAACCCTAACCCTAACACTATCCTAGTGCTGATGCTAACCCTAACCCTAACACTATCCTAGAGCTGTTGCTAACCCTAACCCTAACCCTAACACTATCCTAAGTCTGATGCTAACCCTAGCCCTCACACTATCCTAGGCCTGATGATAACCCTAACCCTAACCTTAACACTATCCTAGGGCTGATGCTAACCCTAACCCTAACCCTAACACTATCCTAGGGTTTATGTTAACCCTAACCCTAACACTATCCTAGGGCTGATGCTAACCCTAACCCTAACCCTAACACTATCCTAGGGCGGATGCTAACCCTAAACCTAACCCTAACACTATCCTAGGGCTGATGCTAACCCTAACACTAACACTATCCTAGGGCTGATGGTAACCCTAACCCTAACCCTAACACTATCCTAGGGCTGATGCTAACCCTAACCCTAACTCTAACACTATCTTAGGGCTGAGGCTAACCGTAACCCAAACACTATCCTACGGCTGATGCTAACCCTAACACTAACACTATCCTGGGCCTGGTGCTAACCCTAACCCTAAACCTAACACTATCCTCGGCCTGATGCTAACCCTAACCCTAACACTTACACTATCCTAGGGCTGATGCTAACCCTAACCCTAACCCTAACACTATCCTAGTGCTGATGCTAACCCTAACCCTAACACTATCCTAGGCCTGATGCTAACCCTAACCCTAACACTATCCTAGGGCTGATGCTAACCCTAACCCTAACCCTAACACTATCGTAGGCCTGATGCTAAACCTATCCCTAACCCTAACACTCTCCTAGGGCTGATGCTAACCCTAACCCTAACACTATCCTAGGGCTGATGCTAACCCTAACCCTAACCCTAACACTATCCTAAGTGTGATGCTAACCCTAGCCCTCGCACTATCCTAGGCCTGATGATAACCCGAACCCTAACATTAACACTATCCTAGGGCTGATGCTAACCCTAACCCTATCCCTAACACTATCCTAGAGCTGATGCTAACCCTAACCCTAACACTATCCTAGGCCTGATGATAACCCTAACCCTAACCCTAACACTATCCTAGGGTTTATGTTAACCCTAACCCTAACACTATCCTAGGGCTGATGCTAACCCTAACCCTAACCCTAACACTATCCTAGGGCTGATGCTAACCCTAACCCTAACTCTAACACTATCCTAGGGCTGATGCTAACCCTAACCCTAACACTGTCCTAGGCCTGATGATAACCCTAACCCTAACTGTAACACTATCCTAGGCCTGATGCTCACCCTAACCCTAACACTATCCTAGGGCTGATGCTAACCCTAACCCTAACCCTAACACTATCCTAGGCCTGATGCTAAACCTATCCCTAACCCTAACACTCTCCTAGGGCTGATGCTAACCCTAACCCTAACACTATCCTAGGGCTGATGCTAACCCTAACCCTAACCCTAACACTATCCTAAGTCTGATGCTAACCCTAGCCCTCACACTATCCTAGGCCTGATGATAACCCTAACCCTATCCCTAACAGTATCCTAGAGCTGATGCTAACCCTAACCCTAACACTATCCTAGGCCTGATGATAACCCTAACCCTAACCCTAACACTATCCTAGGGTTTATGTTAACCCTAACCCTAACAGTATCCTAGGGCTTATGCTAACCCTAACCCTAACCCTAACACTATCCTAGGGCTGATGCTAACCCAAACCCTAACTCTAACACTATCTTAGGGCTGAGGCTAACCCTAACCCTAACACTATCCTACGGCTGATGCTAACCCTAACCCTAACCCTAACACTATCCTAGGGCTAATGCTAACTCTAACCCTAACACTATCCTAGGTCTGATGCTAACCCTAACACTAACCCTAACACTATCCTAGGGCTGATGCTAACCCTAACCCTAACACTATCCTAGGCCTGATGATAACCCTAACCCTAACCCTAACACTATCCTAGGGCTGATGCTAACCCTAACCCTAACACTATCCTAGGGCTGATGCTAACCCTAACCCTAACACTATCGTAGGGCTGATGCTAACCCTAACCCTAACCCTAACACTATCGTAGGGCTGATGATAACCCTAACCCTAACACTATCCTAGGCCTGAAGCTAACCCTAACCCTAACCCTAACACTATCCTAGGGCTGATGCTAACTCTAACCCTAACACTATCCTAGGTCTGATGCTAACCCTAACACTAACCCTAACACTATCCTAGGGCTGATGCTAACCCTAACCCTAACACTATCCTAGGCCTGATGATAACCCTAACCCTAACCCTAACACTATCCTAGGGCTGATGCTAACCCTAACCCTAACACTATCCTAGGGCTGATGCTAACCCTAACCCTAACCCTAACACTATCCTAGGGCTGATGCTAACCCTAACGCTTACCCTAACACTATCCTTTAGCTGATGCTAACCCTAACCCTAACCCTAACACTATCCTAGGCCTGATGATAAACCTAACCCTAACCCTAACACTATCCTAGGGTTTATGTTAACCCTAACCCTAACACTATCCTAGGGCTGATGCTAACCCTAACCCTAACACTATCCTAGAGCTGATGCTAACCCTAACCCTAACCCTAACACTATCCTAAGTCTGATGCTAACCCTAGCCCTCACACTATCCTAGGCCTGATGATAACCCTAACCCTAACCTTAACACTATCCTAGGGCTGATGCTAACCCTAACCCTAACCCTAACACTATTCTAGGGTTTATGTTAACCCTAACCCTAACACTATCCTAGGGCTGATGCTAACCCTAACCCTAACCCTAACACTATCCTAGGGCGGATGCTAACCCTAAACCTAACCCTAACACTATCCTAGGGCTGATGCTAACCCTACCACTAACACTATCCTAGGGCTGATGCTAACCCTAACCCTAACCATAACACTATCCTAGGGCTGATGCTAACCCTAACCCTAACTCTAACACTATCTTAGGGCTGAGGCTAACCCTAACCCAAACACTATCCTACGGCTGATGCTAACCCTAACACTAACACTATCCTGGGCCTGGTGCTAACCCTAACCCTAAACCTAACACTATCCTAGGGCTGATGCTAACCCTAACCCTAACCCTAACACTATCCTAGGGCTGATGCTAACACTAACTCTAACCCTAACACTATCCTAGGGCTGATGCTAACCCTAACCCTAACACTATCCTCGGCCTGATGCTAACCCTAACCCTAACACTTACACTATCCTAGGGCTGATGCTAACCCTAACCCTAACCCTAACACTATCCTAGTGCTGATGCTAACCCTAACCCTAACACTGTCCTAGGCCTGATGCTAACCCTAACCCTAACACTATCCTAGGGCTGATGCTAACACTAACCCTAACCCTAACACTATCGTAGGCCTCATGCTAAACCTATCCCTAACCCTAACACTCTCCTAGGGCTGATGCTAACCCTAACCCTAACACTATCCTAGTGCTGATGCTAACCCTAACCCTAACCCTAACACTATCCTAGGGTTTATGTTAACCGTAACCCTAACACTATCCTAGGGCTGATGCTAACCCTAACCCTATCCCTAACACTATCCTAGAGCTGATGCTAACCCTAACCCTAACACTATCCTAGGCCTGATGATAACCCTAACCCTAACCCTAACACTATCCTAGGGTTTATGTTAACCGTAACCCTAACACTATCCTAGGGCTGATGCTAACCCTAACCCTAACCCTAACACTATCCTAGGGCTGATGCTAACCCTAACCCGAACTCTAACACTATCCTAGGGCTGATGCTAACCCTAACCCTATCCCTAACACTATCCTAGAGCTGATGCTAACCCTAACCCTAACACTGTCCTAGGCCTGATGATAACCCTAACCCTAACTGTAACACTATCCTAGGCCTGATGCTAACCCTAACCCTAACACTATCCTAGGGCTGATGCTAACCCTAACCCTAACCCTAACACTATCCTAGGCCTGATGCTAAACCTATCCCTAACCCTAACACTCTCCTAGGGCTGATGCTAACCCTAACCCTAACACTATCCTAGGGCTGATGCTAACCCTAACCCTAACCCTAACACTATCCTAAGTCTGATGCTAACCCTAGCCCTCACACTATCCTAGGCCTGATGATAACCCTAACCCTATCCCTAACACTATCCTAGAGCTGATGCTAACCCTAACCCTAACACTATCCTAGGCCTGATGATAACCCTAACCCTAAGCCTAACACTATCCTAGGGTTTATGTTAACCCTAACCCTAACACTATCCTAGGGCTGATGCTAACCCTAACCCTAACCCTAACACTATCCTAGGGCTGATGCTAACCCAAACCCTAACTCTAACACTATCTTAGGGCTGAGGCTAACCCTAACCCTAACACTATCCTACGGCTGATGCTAACCCTAACCCTAACCCTAACACTATCCTAGGGCTAATGCTAACCCTAACCCTAACACTATCCTAGGCCTGATGCTAACCCTAACCCTAACCCTAACACTATCCTAGGGCTGATGCTAACCCTAACCCTAACACTATCCTAGGGCTGATGCTAACCTTAACCCTAACCCTAACACTATCGTAGGGCTGATGCTAACCCTAACCCTAACACTATCCTAGGCCTGAAGCGAACCCTAACCCTAACACTAACACTATCCTAGGGCTGATGCTAACTCTAACCCTAACACTATCCTAGGTCTGATGCTAACCCTAAACCTAACCCTAACACTATCCTAGGGCTGATGCTAACCCTAACCCTAACACTATCCTAGGCCTGATGATGACCCTAACCCTAACCCTAACACTATCCTAGGGCTGATGCTAACCCTAACCCTAACACTATCCTAGGGCTGATGCTAACCCTAACCCTAACCCTAACACTATCCTAGGGCTGATGCTAACCCTAACGCTAACCCTAACACTATCCTTTAGCTGATGCTAACCCTAACCCTAACCCTAACACTATCCTAGGCCTGATGATAACCCTTACCCTAACGCTAACACTATCCTAGGGTTTATGTTAACCCTAACCCTAACACTATCCTAGGGCTGATGCTAACCCTAACCCTAACCCTAACACTATCCTAGGGTTCATGTTAACCCTAACCCTAACACTATCCTAGGGCTGATGCTAACCCTAACCCTAACCCTAACACTATCCTAGGGCGGATGCTAACCCTAAACCTAACCCTAACACTATCCTAGGGCTGATGCTAACCCTAACACTAACACTATCCTAGGGCTGATGCTAACCCTAACCCTAACACTATCCTAGGGCTGATGCTAACCCTAACCCTAACTCTAACACTATCTCAGGGCTGAGGCTAACCCTAACCCAAACACTATCCTACGGCTGATGCTAACCCTAACCCTAACCCTAACACTATCCTAAGGCTGATGCTGACCCTAACACTAACACTATCCTAGGCCTGGTGCTAACCCTAACACTAACCCTAACACTATCCTAGGGCTGATGCTAACCCTAACCCTAACCCTAACACTATCCTATGGCTGATGCTAACACTAACCCTAACCCTAACACTATCCTAGGGCTGATGCTAACCCTAACCCTAAGACTATCCTCGGCCTGATGCTAACCCTAACCCTAACACTTACACTATCCTAGGGCTGATGCTAACCCTAACCCTAACCCTAACACTATCCTAGTGCTGATGCTAACCCTAACCCTAACACTATCCTAGGCCTGATGCTAACCCTAACCCTAACACTATCCTAGGGCTGATGCTAACCCTAACCCTAACCCTAACACTATCCTAGGCCTGATGCTAAACCTATCCCTAACCCTAACACTCTCCTAGGGCTGATGCTAACCCTAACCCTAACACTATCCTAGGGCTGTTGCTAACCCTAACCCTAACCCTAACACTATCCTAAGTGTGATGCTAACCCTAGCCCTCACACTATCCTAGGCCTGATGATAACCCGAACCCTAACCTTAACACTATCCTAGGGCTGATGCTAACCCTAACCCTATCCCTAACACTATCCTAGAGCTGATGCTAACCCTAGCCCTCATACTATCCTAGGCCTGATGATAACCCTAACCCTAACCTTAACACTATCCTAGGGCTGATGCTAACCCTAACCCTAACCCTAACACTATCCTAGGGTTTATGTAAACCCTAACCCTAACACTATCCTAGGGCTGATGCTAACCCTAACCCTAACCCTAACACTATCCTAGGGCGGATGCTAACCCTAAACCTAACCCTAACACTATCCTAGGGCTGATGCTAACCCTAACACTAACACTATCCTAGAGCTGATGCTAACCCTAACCCTAACCCTAACACTATCCTAGGGCTGATGCTAACCCTAACCCTAACTCTAACACTGTCTTTGGGCTGAGGCTAACCCTAATCCAAACACTATCCTACGGCTGATGCTAACCCTAACACTAACACTATCCTGGGCCTGGTGCTAACCCTAACCCTAAACCTAACACTATCCTCGGCCTGATGCTAACCCTAACCCTAACACTTACACTATCCTAGGGCTGATGCTAACCCTAACCCTAACCCTAACACTATCCTAGTGCTGATGCTAACCCTAACCCTAACACTATCCTAGGCCTGATGCTACCCCTAACCCTAACACTATCCTAGGGCTGATGCTAACCCTAACCCTAACCCTAACACTATCGTAGGCCTGATGCTAAACCTATCCCTAACCCTAACACTCTCCTAGGGCTGATGCTAACCCTAACTCTAACACTATCCTAGGGCTGATGCTAACCCTAACCCTAACCCTAACACTATCCTAAGTGTGATGCTAACCCTAGCCCTCACACTATCCTAGGCCTGATGATAACCCGAACCCTAACCTTAACACTATCCTAGGGCTGATGCTAACCCTAACCCTATCCCTAACACTATCCTAGAGCTGATGCTAACCCTAACCCTAACACTCTCCTAGGCCTGATGATAACCCTAACCCTAACCCTAACACTATCCTAGGGTTTATGTTAACCCTAACCCTAACACTATCCTAGGGCTGATGCTAACCCTAACCCTAACCCTAACACTATTAGGGCTGATGCTAACCCTAACCCTAACTCTAACACTATCCTAGGGCTGATGCTAACCCTAACCCTATCCCTAACACTATCCTAGAGCTGATGCTAACCCTAACCCTAACACTGTCCTAGGCCTGATGATAACCCTAACCCTAACTGTAACACTATCCTAGGCCTGATGCTCACCCTAACCCTAACACTATCCTAGGGCTGATGCTAACCCTAAGCCTAACCCTAACACTATCCTAGGCCTGATGCTAAACCTATCCCTAACCCTAACACTCTCCTAGGGCTGATGCTAACCCTAACCCTAACACTATCCTAGGGCTGATGCTAAACCTAACCCTAACCCTAACACTATCCTAAGTCTGATGCTAACCCTAGCCCTCACACTATCCTAGGCCTGATGATAACCCTAACCCTATCCCTAACACTATCCTAGAGCTGATGCTAACCCTAACCCTAACACTATCCTAGGCCTGGTGATAACCCTAACCCTAACCCTAACACTATCCTAGGGTTTATGTTAACCCTAACCCTAACAGTATCCTAGGGCTGATGCTAACCCTAACCCTAACCCTAACACTATCCTAGGGCTGATGCTAACCCAAACCCTAACTCTAACACTATCTTAGGGCTGAGGCTAACCCTAACCCTAACACTATCCTACGGCTGATGCTAACCCTAACCCTAACCCTAACACTATCCTAGGGCTAATGCTAACCCTAACCCTAACACTATCCTAGGCCTGACGCTAACCCTAACCCTAACCCTAACACTATCCTAGGGCTGATGCTAACCCTAACCCTAACACTATCGTAGGGCCGATGCTAACCCTGACCCTGACCCTAACACTATCCTAGGGCTGATGCTAACCCTAACCCTAACACTATCCTAGGCCTGATGATAACCCTAACCCTAACCCTAACACTATCCTAGGGCTGATGCTAACCCTAACCCTAACACTATCCTAGGGCTGATGCTAACCCTAACCCTAACCCTAACACAATCCTAGGGCTGATGCTAACCCTAACGCTTACCCTAACACTATCCTTTAGCTGATGCTAACCCTAACCCTAACCCTAACACTATCCTAGGCCTGATGATAAACCTAACCCTAACCCTAACACTATCCTAGGGTTTATGTTAACCCTAACCCTAACACTATCCTAGTGCTGATGCTAACCCTAACCCTAACACTATCCCAGAGCTGATGCTAACCCTAACCCTAACCCTAACACTATCCTAGGGCTGATGCTAACCCTAACCCTAAGACTATCCTCGGCCTGATGCTAACCTTAACCCTAACACTTACACTATCCTAGGGCTGATGCTAACCCTAACCCTAACCCTAACACTATCCTAGTGCTGATGCTAACCCTAACCCTAACACTATCCTAGGCCTGATGCTAACCCTAACCCTAACACTATCCTAGGGCTGATGCTAACCCTAACCCTAACCCTAACACTATCCTAGGCCTGATGCTAAACCTATCCCTAACCCTAACACTCTCCTAGGGCTGATGCTAACCCTAACCCTAACACTATCCTAGGGCTGTTGCTAACCCTAACCCTAACCCTAACACTATCCTAAGTGTGATGCTAACCCTAGCCCTCACACTATCCTAGGCCTGATGATAACCCGAACCCTAACCTTAACACTATCCTAGGGCTGATGCTAACCCTAACCCTATCCCTAACACTATCCTAGAGCTGATGCTAACCCTAGCCCTCATACTATCCTAGGCCTGATGATAACCCTAACCCTAACCTTAACACTATCCTAGGGCTGATGCTAACCCTAACCCTAACCCTAACACTATCCTAGGGTTTATGTAAACCCTAACCCTAACACTATCCTAGGGCTGATGCTAACCCTAACCCTAACCCTAACACTATCCTAGGGCGGATGCTAACCCTAAACCTAACCCTAACACTATCCTAGGGCTGATGCTAACCCTAACACTAACACTATCCTAGAGCTGATGCTAACCTTAACCCTAACCCTAACACTATCCTAGGGCTGATGCTAACCCTAACCCTAACTCTAACACTGTCTTTGGGCTGAGGCTAACCCTAATCCAAACACTATCCTACGGCTGATGCTAACCCTAACACTAACACTATCCTGGGCCTGGTGCTAACCCTAACCCTAAACCTAACACTATCCTCGGCCTGATGCTAACCCTAACCCTAACACTTACACTATCCTAGGGCTGATGCTAACCCTAACCCTAACCCTAACACTATCCTAGTGCTGATGCTAACCCTAACCCTAACACTATCCTAGGCCTGATGCTACCCCTAACCCTAACACTATCCTAGGGCTGATGCTAACCCTAACCCTAACCCTAACACTATCGTAGGCCTGATGCTAAACCTATCCCTAACCCTAACACTCTCCTAGGGCTGATGCTAACCCTAACTCTAACACTATCCTAGGGCTGATGCTAACCCTAACCCTAACCCTAACACTATCCTAAGTGTGATGCTAACCCTAGCCCTCACACTATCATAGGCCTGATGATAACCCGAACCCTAACCTTAACACTATCCTAGGGCTGATGCTAACCCTAACCCTATCCCTAACACTATCCTAGAGCTGATGCTAACCCTAACCCTAACACTCTCCTAGGCCTGATGATAACCCTAACCCTAACCCTAACACTATCCTAGGGTTTATGTTAACCCTAACCCTAACACTATCCTAGGGCTGATGCTAACCCTAACCCTAACCCTAACACTATCCTAGGGCTGATGCTAACCCTAACCCTAACTCTAACACTATCCTATGGCTGATGCTAACCCTAACCCTATCCCTAACACTATCCTAGAGCTGATGCTAACCCTAACCCTAACACTGTCCTAGGCCTGATGATAACCCTAACCCTAACTGTAACACTATCCTAGGCCTGATGCTCACCCTAACCCTAACACTATCCTAGGGCTGATGCTAACCCTAAGCCTAACCCTAACACTATCCTAGGCCTGATGCTAAACCTATCCCTAACCCTAACACTCTCCTAGGGCTGATGCTAACCCTAACCCTAACACTATCCTAGGGCTGATGCTAACCCTAACCCTAACCCTAACACTATCCTAAGTCTGATGCTAACCCTAGCCCTCACACTATCCTAGGCCTGATGATAACCCTAACCCTATCCCTAACACTATCCTAGAGCTGATGCTAACCCTAACCCTAACAATATCCTAGGCCTGGTGATAACCCTAACCCTAACCCTAACACTATCCTAGGGTTTATGTTAACCCTAACCCTAACAGTATCCTAGGGCTGATGCTAACCCTAACCCTAACCCTAACACTATCCTAGGGCTGATGCTAACCCAAACCCTAACTCTAACACTATCTTAGGGCTGAGGCTAACCCTAACCCTAACACTATCCTACGGCTGATGCTAACCCTAACCCTAACCCTAACACTATCCTAGGGCTAATGCTAACCCTAACCCTAACACTATCCTAGGCCTGACGCTAACCCTAACCCTAACCCTAACACTATCCTAGGGCTGATGCTAACCCTAACCCTAACACTATCGTAGGGCTGATGCTAACCCTGACCCTGACCCTAACACTATCCTAGGGCTGATGCTAACCCTAACCCTAACACTATCCTAGGCCTGATGATAACCCTAACCCTAACCCTAACACTATCCTAGGGCTGATGCTAACCCTAACCCTAACACTATCCTAGGGCTGATGCTAACCCTAACCCTAACCCTAACACAATCCTAGGGCTGATGCTAACCCTAACGCTTACCCTAACACTATCCTTTAGCTGATGCTAACCCTAACCCTAACCCTAACACTATCCTAGGCCTGATGATAAACCTAACCCTAACCCTAACACTATCCTAGGGTTTATGTTAACCCTAACCCTAACACTATCCTAGTGCTGATGCTAACCCTAACCCTAACACTATCCCAGAGCTGATGCTAACCCTAACCCTAACCCTAACACTATCCTAAGTCTGATGCTAACCCTAGCCCTCACACTATCCTAGGCCTGATGATAACCCTAACCCTAACCTTAACACTATCCTAGGGCTGATGCTAACCCTAACCCTAACCCTAACACTATCCTAGGGTTTATGTTAACCCTAACCCTAACACTATCCTAGGGCTGATGCTAACCCTAACCCTAACCCTAACACTATCCTAGGGCGGATGCTAACCCTAAACCTAACCCTAACACTATCCTAGGGCTGATGCTAACCCTAACACTAACACTATCCTAGGGCTGATGCTAACCCTAACCCTAACCCTAACACTATCCTAGGGCTGATGCTAACCCTAACCCTAACTCTAACACTATCTTAGGGCTGAGGCTAACCCTAACCCAAACACTATCCTACGGCTGATGCTAACCCTAACACTAACACTATCCTGGCCTGGTGCTAACCCTAACCCTAAACCTAACACTATCCTAGGGCTGATGCTAACCGTATCCCTAACCCTAACACTATCCTAGGGCTGATGCTAACACTAACCCTAACCCTAACACTATCCTAGGGCTGATTCTAACCCTAACCCTAACACTATCCTCGGCCTGATGCTAACCCTAACCCTAACACTTACACTATCCTAGGGCTGATGCTAACCCTAACCCTAACCCTAACACTATCCTAGTGCTGATGCTAACCCTAACCCTAACACTATCCTAGGCCTGATGCTAACCCTAACCCTAACACTATCCTAGGGCTGATGCTAACCCTAACCCTAACCCTAACACTATCGTAGGCCTGATGCTAAACCTATCCCTAACCCTAACACTCTCCTAGGGCTGATGCTAACCCTAACCCTAACACTATCCTAGGGCTGATGCTAACCCTAACCCTAACCCTAACACTATCCTAAGTGTGATGCTAACCCTAGCCCTCACACTATCCTAGGCCTGATGATAACCCGAACCCTAACCTTAACACTATCCTAGGGCTGATGCTAACCCTAACCCTATCCCTAACACTATCCTAGAGCTGATGCTAACCCTAACCCTAACACTCTCCTAGGCCTGATGATAACCCTAACCCTAACCCTAACACTATCCTAGGGTTTATGTTAACCCTAACCCTAACACTATCCTAGGGCTGATGCTAACCCTAACCCTAACCCTAACACTATCCTAGGGCTGATGCTAACCCTAACCCTAACTCTAACACTATCCTAGGGCTGATGCTAACCCTAACCCTATCCCTAACACTATCCTAGAGCTGATGCTAACCCTAACCCTAACACTGTCCTAGGCCTGATGATAACCCTAACCCTAACTGTAACACTATCCTAGGCCTGATGCTAACCCTAACCCTAACACTATCCTAGGGCTGATGCTAACCCTAACCCTAACCCTAACACTATCCTAGGCCTGATGCTAAACCTATCCCAAACCCTAACACTCTCCTTGGGCTGATGCTAACCCTAACCCTAACACTATCCTAGGGCTGATGCTAACCCTAAACCTAACCCTAACACTATCCTAAGTCTGATGCTAACCCTAGCCCTCACACTATCCTAGGCCTGATGATAACCCTAACCCTATCCCTAACACTATCCTAGAGCTGATGCTAACCCTAACACTAACACTATCCTAGGCCTGATGATAACCCTAACCCTAACCCTAACACTATCCTAGGGTTTATGTTAACCCTAACCCTAACACTATCCTAGGGCTGATGCTAACCCTAACCCTAACCCTAACACTATCCTAGGGCTGATGCTAACCCAAACCCTAACTCTAACACTATCTTAGGGCTGAGGCTAACCCTAACCCTAACACTATCCTACGGCTGATGCTAACCCTAACCCTAACCCTAACACTATCCTAGGGCTAATGCTAACCCTAACCCTAACACTATCCTAGGCCTGATGCTAACCCTAACCCTAACCCTAACACTATCCTAGGGATGATGCTAACCCTAACCCTAACACTATCCTAGGGCTGATGCTAACCCTAACCCTAACCCTAACACTATCGTAGGGCTGATGCTAACCCTAACCCTAACACTATCCTAGGCCTGAAGCTAACCCTAACCCTAACCCTAACACTATCCTAGTGCTGATGCTAACTCTAACCCTAACACTATCCTAGGTCTGATGCTAACCCTAACCTTACCGCTAACACTATCCTAGGGATGATGCTAACCCTAACCCTAACACTATCCTAGGCCTGATGATAACCCTAACCCTAACCCTAACACTATCCTAGGGCTGATGCTAACCCTAACCCTAACACTATCCTAGGGCTGATGCTAACCCTAACCCTAACCCTAACACTATCCTAGGGCTGATGCTAACCCTAACGCTAACCCTAACACTATCCTTTAGCTGATGCTAACCCTAACCCTAACCCTAACACTATCCTAGGCCTGATGATAACCCTAACCCTAACCCTAACACTATCCTAGGGTTTATGTTAACCTTAACCCTAACACTATCCTAGGGCTGATGCTAACCCTAACCCTAACACTATCCTAGGGCTGATGCTAACCCTAACCCTAACCCTAACACTATCCTAAGTCTGATGCTAACCCTAGCGCTCACACTATCCTAGGCCTGATGATAACCCTAACCCTAACCTTAACACTATCCTAGGGCTGATGCTAACCCTAAACCTAACCCTAACACTATGCTAGGGTTTATGTTAACCCTAACCCTAACACTATCCTAGGGCTGATGCTAACCCTAACCCTAACCCTAACACTATCCTAGGGCGGATGCTAACCCTAAACCTAACCCTAACACTATCCTAGGGCTGATGCTAACCCTAACACTAACACTATCCTAGGGCTGATGCTAACCCTAACCCTAACACTATCCTAGGGCTGATGCTAACCCTAACACTAACACTATCCTAGGCCTGGTGCTAACCCTAACACTAACCCTAACACTATCCTAGGGCTGATGCTAACCCTAACCCTAACCCTAACACTATCCTAGGGCTGATGCTAACACTAACCCTAACCCTAACACTATCCTAGGCCTGATGCTAACCCTAACCCTAACACTATCCTAGGGCTGATGCTAACCCTAACCCTAACTCTAACACTATCCTAGGCCTGATGCTAAACCTATCCCTAAGCCTAACACTCTCCTAGGGCTGATGCTAACCCTAACCGTAACACTATCCTAGGGCTGATGCTAACCCTAACCCTAACCCTAACACTCTCCTAAGTCTGATGCTAACCCTAGCCCTCACACTATCCTAGGCCTGATGATAACCCTAACCCTATCCCTAACACTATCCTAGAGCTGATGCTAACCCTAACCCTAACACTATCCTAGGCCTGATGATAACCCTAACCCTAACCCTAACACTATCCTAGGGTTTATGTTAACCCTAACCCTAACACTATCCTAGGGGTGATGCTAACCCTAACCCTAACCCTAACACTATCCTAGGGCTGATGCTAACCCTAACCCTAACACTATCCTAGGCCTGAAGCTAACCCTAACCCTAACCCTAACACTATCCTAGGGCTGATGCTAACTCTAACCCTAACACTATCCTAGGTCTGATGCTAACCCTAACCCTAACCCTAACACTATCCTAGGGCTGATGCTAACCCTAACCCTAACACTATCCTAGGCCTGATGATAACCCTAACCCTAACCCTAACACTATCCTAGGGCTGATGCTAACCCTAACCCTAACACTATACTAGGGCTGATGCTAACCCTAACCCTAACCCTAACACTATCCTAGGGCTGATGCTAACCCTAACGCTAACCCTAACACTATCCTACGGCTGATGCTAACCCTAACCCTAACCCTAACACTATCCTAGGGCTAATGCTAACCCTAACCCTAACACTATCCTAGGCCTGATGCTAACCCTAACCCTAACCCTAACACTATCCTAGGGCTGATGCTAACCCTAACCCTAACACTATCCTAGGGCTGATGCTAACCCTAACCCTAACCCTAACACTATCGTAGGGCTGATGCTAACCCTAACCCTAACATTATCCTAGGCCTGAAGCTAACCCTAACCCTAACCCTAACACTATCCTAGGGCTGATGCTAACTCTAACCCTAACACTATCCTAGGTCTGATGCTAACCCTAACCCTGACCCTAACACTATCCTAGGCCTGATGCTAACCCTAACCCTAACACTATCCTAGGGCTGATGCTAACCCTAACCCTAACTCTAACACTATCCTAGGCCTGATGCTAAACCTATCCCTAAGCCTAAGACTCTCCTAGGGCTGATGCTAACCCTAACCGTAACACTATCCTAGGGCTGATGCTAACCCTAACCCTAACCCTAACACTCTCCTAAGTCTGATGCTAACCCTAGCCCTCACACTATCCTAGGCCTGATGATAACCCTAACCCTATCCCTAACACTATCCTAGAGCTGATGCTAACCCTAACCCTAACACTATCCTAGGCCTGATGATAACCCTAACCCTAACCCTAACACTATCCTAGGGTTTATGTTAACCCTAACCCTAACACTATCCTAGGGGTGATGCTAACCCTAACCCTAACCCTAACACTATCCTAGGGCTGATGCTAACCCTAACCCTAACACTATCCTAGGCCTGAAGCTAACCCTAACCCTAACCCTAACACTATCCTAGGGCTGATGCTAACTCTAACCCTAACACTATCCTAGGTCTGATGCTAACCCTAACCCTAACCCTAACACTATCCTAGGGCTGATGCTAACCCTAACCCTAACACTATCCTAGGCCTGATGATAACCCTAACCCTAACCCTAACACTATCCTAGGGCTGATGCTAACCCTAACCCTAACACTATACTAGGGCTGATGCTAACCCTAACCCTAACCCTAACACTATCCTAGGGCTGATGCTAACCCTAACGCTAACCCTAACACTATCCTACGGCTGATGCTAACCCTAACCCTAACCCTAACACTATCCTAGGGCTAATGCTAACCCTAACCCTAACACTATCCTAGGCCTGATGCTAACCCTAACCCTAACCCTAACACTATCCTAGGGCTGATGCTAACCCTAACCCTAACACTATCCTAGGGCTGATGCTAACCCTAACCCTAACCCTAACACTATCGTAGGGCTGATGCTAACCCTAACCCTAACATTATCCTAGGCCTGAAGCTAACCCTAACCCTAACCCTAACACTATCCTAGGGCTGATGCTAACTCTAACCCTAACACTATCCTAGGTCTGATGCTAACCCTAACCCTGACCCTAACACTATCCTAGGGCTAATGCTAACCCTAACCCTAACACTATCCTAGGCCTGATGATAACCCTAACCCTAACCCTAACACTATCCTAGGGCTGATGCTAACTCTAACCCTAACACTATCCTAGGGCTGATGCTAACCCTAACCCTAACCCTAACACAATCCTAGGGCTGATGCTAACCCTAACGCTTACCCTAACACTATCCTTTAGCTGATGCTAACCCTAACCCTAACCCTAACACTATCCTAGGCCTGATGATAAACCTAACCCTAACCCTAACACTCTCCTAGTGTTTATGTTAACCCTAACCCTAACACTATCCTAGCCTGATGCTAACCCTAACCCTAACACTATCCCAGAGCTGATGCTAACCCTAACCCTAACCCTAACACTATCCTAAGTCTGATGCTAACCCTAGCCCTCACACTATCCTAGGCCTGATGATAACCCTAACCCTAACCTTAACACTATCCTAGGGCTGATGCTAAACCTAACCCTAACCCTAACACTATCCTAGGGTTTATGTTAACCCTAACCCTAACACTATCCTAGGGCTGATGCTAACCCTAACCCTAACCCTAACACTATCCTAGGGCGGATGCTAACCCTAAACCTAACCCTAACACTATCCTAGGGCTGATGCTAACCCTAACACTAACACTATCCTAGGGCTGATGCTAACCCTAACCCTAACCCTAACACTATCCTAGGGCTGATGCTAACCCTAACCCTAACTCTAACACTATCTTAGGGCTGAGGCTAACCCTAACCCAAACACTATCCTACGGCTGATGCTAACCCTAACACTAACACTATCCTGGGCCTGTTGCTAACCCTAACCCTAAACCTAACACTATCCTAGGGCTGATGCTAACCGTAACCCTAACCCTAACACTATCCTAGGGCTGATGCTAACACTAACACTAACCCTAACACTATCCTAGGGCTGATGCTAACCCTAACCCTAACACTATCCTCGGCCTGATGCTAACCCTAACCCTAACACTTACACTATCCTAGGGCTGATGCTAACCCTAACCCTAACCCTAACACTATCCTAGTGCTGATGCTAACCCTAACCCTAACACTATCCTAGGCCTGATGCTAACCCTAACCCTAACACTATCCTAGGGCTGATGCTAACCCTAACCCTAACCCTAACACTATCGTAGGCCTGATGCTAAACCTATCCCTAACCCTAACACTCTCCTAGGGCTGATGCTAACCCTAACCCTAACACTATCCTAGGGCTGATGCTAACCCTAACCCTAACCCTAACACTATCCTAAGTGTGATGCTAACCCTAGCCCTCACACTATCCTAGGCCTGATGATAACCCGAACCCTAACCTTAACACTATCCTAGGGCTGATGCTAACCCTAACCCTATCCCTAACACTATCCTAGAGCTGATGCTAACCCTAACCCTAACACTATCCTAGGCCTGATGATAACCCTAACCCTAACCCTAACACTATCCTAGGGTTTATGTTAACCCTAACCCTAACACTATCCTAGGGCTGATGCTAACCCTAACCCTAACCCTAACACTATCCTATTGCTGATGCTAACCCTAACCCTAACTCTAACACTATCCTAGGGCTGATGCTAACCCTAACCCTATCCCTAACACTATCCTAGAGCTGATGCTAACCCTAACCCTAACACTGTCCTAGGCCTGATGATAACCCTAACCCTAACTGTAACACTATCCTAGGCCTGATGCTAACCCTAACCCTAACACTATCCTAGGGCTGATGCTAACCCTAACCCTAACCCTAACACTATCCTAGGCCTGATGCTAAACATATCCCTAACCCTAACACTCTCCTAGGGCTGATGCTAACCCTAACCCTAACACTATCCTAGGGCTGATGCTAACCCTAAACCTAACCCTAACACTATCCTAAGTCTGATGCTAACCCTAGCCCTCACACTATCCTAGGCCTGATGATAACCCTAACCCTATCCCTAACACTATCCTAGAGCTGATGCTAACCCTAACCCTAACACTATCCTTGGCCTGATGATAACCCTAACCCTAACCCTAACACTATCCTAGGGTTTATGTTAACCCTAACCCTAACACTATCCTAGGGCTGATGCTAACCCTAACCCTAACCCTAACACTATCCTAGGGCTGATGCTAACCCTAACCCTAACACTATCCTAGGCCTGAAGCTAACCCTAACCCTAACCCTAACACTATCCTAGGGCTGATGCTAACTCTAACCCTAACATATCCTAGGTCTGATGCTAACCCTAACCCTAACCCTAACACTATCGTAGGGCTGATGCTAACCCTAACCCTAACACTATCCTAGGCCTGAAGCTAACCCTAACCCTAACCCTAACACTATCCTAGGGCTGATGCTAACTCTAACCCTAACAATATCCTAGGTCTGATGCTAACCCTAACCCTAACCCTAACACTATCCTAGGGCTGATGCTAACCCTAACCCTAACACTATCCTAGGCCTGATGATAACCCTAACCCTAACCCTAACACTATCCTAGGGCTGATGCTAACCCTAACCCTAACACTATCCTAGGGCTGATGCTAACCATAACCCTAACCCTAACACTATCCTAGGGCTGATGCTAACCCTAACGCTAACCCTAACACTATCCTTTAGCTGATGCTAACCCTAACCCTAACCCTAACACTATCCTAGGCCTGATGATAACCCTAACCCTGACCCTAACACTATCCTAGGGTTTATGTTAACCCTAACCCTAACACTATCCTAGGGCTGATGCTAAGCCTAACCCTAACACTATCCTAGGGCTGATGCTAACCCTAACCCTAACCCTAACACTATCCTAAGTCTGATGCTAACCCTAGCCCTCACACTATCCTAGGCCTGATGATAACCCTAACCCTAACCTTAACACTATCGTATGGCTGATGCTAACCCTAACTCTAACCCTAACACTATCCTAGGGTTTATGTTAAATCTAACCCTAACACTATCCTAGGGCTGATGATAACCCTAACCCTAAATATAACACTATCCTAGGGCGGATGCTAACCCTAAACCTAACCCTAACACTATCCTAGGGCTGATGCTAACCCTAACACTAACACTATCCTAGGGCTGATGCTAACCCTAACCCTAACACTATCCTAGGGCTGATGCTAACCCTAACCCTAACTCTAACACTATCTTAGGGCTGAGGCTAACCCTAACCCAAACACTATCCTACGGCTGATGCTAACCCTAACCCTAACCCTAACACTATCCTAAGGCTGATGCTAACCCTAACACTAACACTATCCTAGGCCTGGTGCTAACCCTAACACTAACCCTAACACTATCCTAGGGCTGATGCTAACCCTAACCCTAACCCTAACACTATCCTAGGGCTGATGCTAACACTAACCCTAACCCTAACACTATCCTAGGGCTGATGCTAACCCTAACCCTAACACTATCCTCGGCCTGATGCTAACCCTAACCCTAACACTTACACTATCCTAGGGCTGATGCTAACCCTAACCCTAACCCTAACACTATCCTAGTGCTGATGCTAACCCTAACCCTAACACTATCCTAGGCCTGATGCTAACCCTAACCCTAACACTATCCTAGGGCTGATGCTAACCCTAACCCTAACCCTAGCACTATCCTAGGCCTGATGCTAAACCTATCCCTAACCCTAACACTCTCCTAGGGCTGATGCTAACCCTAACCCTAACACTATCCTAGGGCTGATGCTAACCCTAACCCTAACCCTAACACTATCCTAAGTGCGATGCTAACCCTAGCCCTCACACTATCCTAGGCCTGATGATAACCCGAACCCTAACCTTAACACTATCCTAGGGCTAATGCTAACCCTAACCCTATCCCTAACACTATCCTAGAGCTGATGCTAACCCTAACCCTAACACTATCCTAGGCCTGATGATAACCCTAACCCTAACCCTAACACTATCCTAGGGTTTATGTTAACCCTAACCCTAACACTATCCTAGGCCTGATGCTAACCCTAACCCTAACACTATCCTAGGGCTGATGCTAACCCTAACCCTAACCCTAACACTATCCTAGGCCTGATGCTAAACCTATCCCTAACCCTAACACTCTCCTAGGGCTGATGCTAACCCTAACCCTAACACTATCCTAGGGCTGATGCTAACCCTAACCCTAACCCTAACACTATCCTAAGTCTGATGCTAACCCTAGCCCTCACACTATCCTAGGCCTGATGATAACCCTAACCCTATCCCTAACACTATCCTAGAGCTGATGCTAACCCTAACCCTAACACTATCCTAGGCCTGATGATAACCCTAACCCTAACCCTAATACTATCCTAGGGTTTATGTTAACCCTAACCCTAACACTATCCTATTGCTGATGCTAACCCTAACCCTAACCCTAACACTATCCTAGGGCTGATGCTAACCCAAACCCTAACTCTAACACTATCTTAGGGCTGAGGCTAACCCTAACCCTAACACTATCCTACGGCTGATGCTAACCCTAACCCTAACCCTAACACTATCCTAGGGCTAATGCTAACCCTAACCCTAACACTATCCTAGGCCTGATGCTAACCCTAACCCTAACCCTAACACTATCCTAGGGCTGATGCTAACCCTAACCCTAACACTATCCTAGGGCTGATGCTAACCCTAACCCTAACCCTAACACTATCGTAGGGCTGATGCTAACCCTAACCCTCACACTATCCTAGGCCTGAAGCTAACCCTAACCCTAACACTAACACTATCCTAGGGCTGATGCTAAAACTAACCCTAACACTATCCTAGGTCTGATGCTAACCCTAACCCTAACCCTAACACTATCCTAGGGCTGATGCTAACCCTAACCCTAACACTATCCTAGGCCTGATGATGACCCTAACCCTATCCCTAACACTATCCTAGGGCTGATGCTAACCCTAACCCTAACACTATCCTAGGGCTGATGCTAACCCTAACCCTAACCTTAACACTATCCTAGGGCTGATGCTAACCCTAACGCTAACCCTAACACTATCCTTTAGCTGATGCTAACCCTAACCCTAACCCTAACACTATCTTAGGCCTGATGATAACCCTAACCCTAACGCTAACACTATCCTAGGGTTTATGTTAACCCTAACCCTAACACTATCCTAGGGCTGATGCTAACCCTAACCCTAACCATAACACTATCCTAAGTCTGATGCTAACCCTAGCCCTCACACTATCCTAGGCCTGATGATAACCCTAACCCTAACCTTAACACTATCCTAGGGCTGATGCTAACCCTAACCCTAACCCTAACACTATCCTAGGGTTCTTGTTAACCCTAACCCTAACACTATCCTAGGGCTGATGCTAACCCTAACCCTAACCCTAACACTATCCTAGGGCGGATGCTAACCCTAAACCTAACCCTAACACTATCCTAGGGCTGATGCTAACCCTAACACTAACACTATCCTAGGGCTGATGCTAACCCTAACCCTAACACTATCCTAGGGCTCATGCTAACCCTAACCCTAACTCTAACACTATCTTAGGGCTGAGGCTAACCCTAACCCAAACACTATCCTACGGCTGATGCTAACCCTAACCCTAACCCTAACAGTATCCTAAGGCTGATGCTAACCCTAACACTAACACTATCCTAGGCCTGGTGCTAACCCTAACACTAACCCTAACACTATCCTAGGGCTGATGCTAACCATAACCCTAACCCTAACACTATCCTAGGGCTGATGCTAACACTAACCCTAACCCTAACACTATCCTAGGGCTGATGCTAACCCTAACCCTAACACTATCCTCGGCCTGATGCTAACCCTAACCCTAACACTTACACTATCCTAGGGCTGATGCTAACCCTAACCCTAACCCTAACACTATCCTAGTGCTGATGCTAACCCTAACCCTAACACTATCCTAGGCCTGATGCTAACCCTAACCCTAACACTATCCTAGGGCTGATGCTAACCCTAACCCTAACCCTAACACTATCCTAGGCCTGATGCTAAACCTATCCCTAACCCTAACACTCTCCTAGGGCTGATGCTAACCCTAACCCTAACACTATCCTAGGGCTGTTGCTAACCGTAACCCTAACCCTAACACTATCCTAAGTGTGATGCTAGCCCGAGCCCTCACACTATCCTAGGCCTGATGATAACCCGAACCCTAATCTTAACACTATCCTAGGGCTGATGCTAACCCTAACCCTATCCCTAACACTATCCTAGAGCTGATGCTAACCCTAGCCCTCACACTATCCTAGGCCTGATGATAACCCTAACCCTAACCTTAACACTATCCTAGGGCTGATGCTAACCCTAACCCTAACCCTAACACTATCCTAGGGTTTATGTTAACCCTAACCCTAACACTATCCTAGGGCTGATGCTAACCCTAACCCTAACCCTAACACTATCCTAGGGCGGATGCTAACCCTAAACCTAACCCTAACACTATCCTAGGGCTGATGCTAACCCTAACACTAACACTATCCTAGAGCTGATGCTAACCCTAACCCTAACCCTAACACTATCCTAGGGCTGATGCTAACCCTAACCCTAACTCTAACACTATCTTTGGGCTGAGGCTAACCCTAACCCAAACACTATCCTACGGCTGATGCTAACCCTAACACTAACACTATCCTGGGCCTGGTGCTAACCCTAACCCTAAACCTAACACTATCCTCGGCCTGATGCTAACCCTAACCCTAACACTTACACTATCCTAGGGCTGATGCTAACCCTAACCCTAACCCTAACACTATCCTAGTGCTGATGCTAACCCTAACCATAACACTATCCTAGGCCTGATGCTACCCCTAACCCTAACACTATCCTAGGGCTGATGCTAACCCTAACCCTAACCCTAACACTATCGTAGGCCTGATGCTAAACCTATCCCTAACCCTAACACTCTCCTAGGGCTGATGCTAACCCTAACTCTAACACTATCCTAGGGCTGATGCTAACCCTAACCCTAACCCTAACACTATCCTAAGTGTGATGCTAACCCTAGCCCTCACACTATCCTAGGCCTGATGATAACCCGAACCCTAACCTTAACACTATCCTAGGGCTGATGCTAACCCTAACCCTATCCCTAACACTATCCTAGAGCTGATGCTAACCCTAACCCTAACACTATCCTAGGCCTGATGATAACCCTAACCCTAACCCTAACACTATCCTAGGGTTTATGTTAACCCTAACCCTAACACTATCCTAGGGCTGATGCTAACCCTAACCCTAACCCTAACACTATCCTAGGGCTGATGCTAACCCTAACCCTAACTCTAACACTATCCTAGGGCTGATGCTAACCCTAACCCTATCCCTAACACTATCCTAGAGCTGATGCTAACCCTAACTCTAACACTGTCCTAGGCCTGATGATAACCCTAACCCTAACTGTAACACTATCCTAGGCCTGATGCTCACCCTAACCCTAACACTATCCTAGGGCTGATGCTAACCCTAACCCTAACCCTAACACTATCCTAGGCCTGATGCTAAACCTATCCCTAACCCTAACACTCTCCTAGGGCTGATGCTAACCCTAACCCTAACACTATCCTAGGGCTGATGCTAACCCTAACCCTAACCCTAACACTATCCTAAGTCTGATGCTAACCCTAGCCCTCACACTATCCTAGGCCTGATGATAACCCTAACCCTATCCCTAACACTATCCTAGAGCTGATGCTAACCCTAACCCTAACACTATCCTAGGCCTGATGATAACCCTAACCCTAACCCTAACACTATCCTAGGGTTTATGTTAACCCTAACCCTAACAGTATCCTAGGGCTGATGCTAACCCTAACCCTAACCCTAACACTATCCTAGGGCTGATGCTAACCCAAACCCTAACTCTAACACTATCTTAGGGCTGAGGCTAACCCTAACCCTAACAGTATCCTACGGCTGATGCTAACCCTAACCCTAACCCTAACACTATCCTAGGGCTAATGCTAACCCTAACCCTAACACTATCCTAGGCCTGATGCTAACCCTAACCCTAACCCTAACACTATCCTAGTGCTGATGCTAACCCTAACCCTAACACTATCCTAGGGCTGATGCTAACCCTAACCCTAACCCTAACACTATCGTAGGGCTGATGCTAACCCTTACCCTAACATTATCCTAGGCCTGAAGCTAACCCTAACCCTAACACTATCCTAGGGCTGATGCTAACTCTAACCCTAACACTATCCTAGGTCTGATGCTAACCCTAACCCTGACCCTAACACTATCCTAGGGCTGATGCTAACCCTAAACCTAACACTATCCTAGGCCTGATGATAACCCTAACCCTAACCCTAACACTATCCTAGGGCTGATGCTAACCCTAACCCTAACACTATCCTAGGGCTGATGCTAACCCTAACCCTAACCCTAACACAATCCTAGGGCTGATGCTAACCCTAACGCTTACCCTAACACTATCCTTTAGCTGATGCTAACCCTAACCCTAACCCTAACACTATCCTAGGGTTTATGTTAACCCTAACCCTAACACTATCCTAGGCCTGATGCTAACCCTAACCCTAACACTATCCTAGGGCTGATGCTAACCCTAACCCTAACCCTAACACTATCCTAGGCCTGATGCTAAACCTATCCCTAACCCTAACACTCTCCTAGGGCTGATGCTAACCCTAACCCTAACACTATCCTAGGGCTGATGCTAACCCTAACCCTAACCCTAACACTATCCTAAGTCTGATGCTAACCTTGCCCTCACACTATCCTAGGCCTGATGATAACCCTAACCCTATCCCTAACACTATCCTAGAGCTGATGCTAACCCTAACCCTAACACTATCCTAGGCCTGATGATAACCCTAACCCTAACCCTAACACTATCCTAGGGTTTATGTTAACCCTAACCCTAACACTATCCTAGGGCTGATGCTAACCCTAACCCTAACCCTAACACTATCCTAGGGCTGATGCTAACCCAAACCCTAACTCTAACACTATCTTAGGGCTGAGGCTAACCCTAACCCTAACACTATCCTACGGCTGATGCTAACCCTAACCCTAACCCTAACACTATCCTAGGGCTAATGCTAACCCTAACCCTAACACTATCCTAGGACTGATGCTAAACCTAACCCTAACCCTAACACTATCCTAGGGCTGATGCTAACCCTAACCCTAACACTATCCTAGGGTTGATGCTAACCCTAACCCTAACCCTAACACTATCGTAGGGCTGATGCTAACCCTAACCCTAACACTATCCTAGGCCTGAAGCTAACCCTAACCCTAACACTAACACTATCCTAGGGCTGGTGCTAAAACTAACCCTAACACTATCCTAGGTCTGATGCTAACCCTAACCCTAACCCTAACACTATCCTAGGGCTGATGCTAACCCTAACCCTAACACTATCCTAGGCCTGATGATGACCCTAACCCTATCCCTAACACTATCCTAGGGCTGATGCTAACCCTAACCCTAACACTATCCTAGGGCTGATGCTAACCCTAACCCTAACCTTAACACTATCCTAGGGCTGATGCTAACCCTAACGCTAACCCTAACACTATCCTTTAGCTGATGCTAACCCTAACCCTAACCCTAACACTATCCTAGGCCTGATGATAACCCTAACCCTAACGCTAACACTATCCTAGGGTTTATGTTAACCCTAACCCTAACACTATCCTAGGGCTGATGCTAACCCTAACCCTAACCATAACACTATCCTAAGTCTGATGCTAACCCTAGCCCTCACACTATCCTAGGCCTGATGATAACCCTAACCCTAACCTTAACACTATCCTAGGGCTGATGCTAACCCTAACCCTAACCCTAACACTATCTTAGGGCTGAGGCTAACCCTAACCCAAACACTATCCTACGGCTGATGCTAACCCTAACCCTAACCCTAACAGTATCCTAAGGCTGATGCTAACCCTAACACTAACACTATCCTAGGCCTGGTGCTAACCCTAACACTAACCCTAACACTATCCTAGGGCTGATGCTAACCATAACCCTAACCCTAACACTATCCTAGGGCTGATGCTAACACTAACCCTAACCCTAACACTATCCTAGGGCTGATGCTAACCCTAACCCTAACACTATCCTCGGCCTGATGCTAACCCTAACCCTAACACTTACACTATCCTAGGGCTGATGCTAACCCTAACCCTAACCCTAACACTATCCTAGTGCTGATGCTAACCCTAACCCTAACACTATCCTAGGCCTGATGCTAACCCTAACCCTAACACTATCCTAGGGCTGATGCTAACCCTAACCCTAACCCTAACACTATCCTAGGCCTGATGCTAAACCTATCCCTAACCCTAACACTCTCCTAGGGCTGATGCTAACCCTAACCCTAACACTATCCTAGGGCTGTTGCTAACCGTAACCCTAACCCTAACACTATCCTAAGTGTGATGCTAGCCCGAGCCCTCACACTATCCTAGGCCTGATGATAACCCGAACCCTAATCTTAACACTATCCTAGGGCTGATGCTAACCCTAACCCTATCCCTAACACTATCCTAGAGCTGATGCTAACCCTAGCCCTCACAATATCCTAGGCCTGATGATAACCCTAACCCTAACCTTAACACTATCCTAGGGCTGATGCTAACCCTAACCCTAACCCTAACACTATCCTAGGGTTTATGTTAACCCTAACCCTAACACTATCCTAGGGCTGATGCTAACCCTAACCCTAACCCTAACACTATCCTAGGGCGGATGCTAACCCTAAACCTAACCCTAACACTATCCTAGGGCTGATGCTAACCCTAACACTAACACTATCCTAGAGCTGATGCTAACCCTAACCCTAACCCTAACACTATCCTAGGGCTGATGCTAACCCTAACCCTAACTCTAACACTATCTTTGGGCTGAGGCTAACCCTAACCCAAACACTATCCTACGGCTGATGCTAACCCTAACACTAACACTATCCTGGGCCTGGTGCTAACCCTAACCCTAAACCTAACACTATCCTCGGCCTGATGCTAACCCTAACCCTAACACTTACACTATCCTAGGGCTGATGCTAACCCTAACCCTAACCCTAACACTATCCTAGTGCTGATGCTAACCCTAACCATAACACTATCCTAGGCCTGATGCTACCCCTAACCCTAACACTATCCTAGGGCTGATGCTAACCCTAACCCTAACCCTAACACTATCGTAGGCCTGATGCTAAACCTATCCCTAACCCTAACACTCTCCTAGGGCTGATGCTAACCCTAACTCTAACACTATCCTAGGGCTGATGCTAACCCTAACCCTAACCCTAACACTATCCTAAGTGTGATGCTAACCCTAGCCCTCACACTATCCTAGGCCTGATGATAACCCGAACCCTAACCTTAACACTATCCTAGTGCTGATGCTAACCCTAACCCTAACACTATCCTAGGCCTGATGCTAACCCTAACCCTAACACTATCCTTGGGCTGATGCTAACCCTAACCCTAACCCTAACACTATCGTAGGCCTGATGCTAAACCTATCCCTAACCCTAACACTCTCCTAGGGCTGATGCTAACCCTAACCCTAACACTATCCTAGGGCTGATGCTAACCCTAACCCTAACCCTAACACTATCCTAAGTGTGATGCTAACCCTAGCCCTCACACTATCCTAGGCCTGATGATAACCCGAACCCTAACCTTAACACTATCCTAGGGCTGATGCTAACCCTAACCCTATCCCTAACACTATCCTAGAGCTGATGCTAACCCTAACCCTAACACTATCCTAGGCCTGATGATAACCCTAACCCTAACCCTAACACTATCCTAGGGTTTATGTTAACCCTAACCCTAACACTATCCTAGGGCTGATGCTAACCCTAACCCTAACCCTAACACTATCCTAGGGCTGATGCTAACCCTAACCCTAACTCTAACACTATCCTAGGGCTGATGCTAACCCTAACCCTATCCCTAACACTATCCTAGAGCTGATGCTAACCCTAACCCTAACACTGTCCTAGGCCTGATGATAACCCTAACCCTAACTGTAACACTATCCTAGGCCTGATGCTCACCCTAACCCTAACACTATCCTAGGGCTGATGGTAACCCTAACCCTAACCCTAACACTATCCTAGGCCTGATGCTAAACCTATCCCTAACCCTAACACTCTCCTAGGGCTGATGCTAACCCTAACCCTAACACTATCCTAGGGCTGATGCTAACCCTAACCCTAACCCTAACACTATCCTAAGTCTGATGCTAACCCTAGCCCTCACACTATCCTAGGCCTGATGATAACCCTAACCCTATCCCTAACACTATCCTAGAGCTGATGCTAACCCTAACCCTAACACTATCCTAGGCCTGATGATAACCCTAACCCTAACCCTAACACTATCCTAGGGTTTATGTTAACCCTAACCCTAACAGTATCCTAGGGCTGATGCTAACCCTAACCCTAACCCTAACACTATCCTAGGGCTGATGCTAACCCAAACCCTAACTCTAACACTATCTTAGGGCTGAGGCTAACCCTAACCCTAACACTATCCTACGGCTGATGGTAACCCTAACCCTAACCCTAACACTATCCTAGGGCTAATGCTAACCCTAACCCTAACACTATCCTAGGCCTGATGCTAACCCTAACCCTAACCCTAACACTATCCTAGTGCTGATGCTAACCCTAACCCTAACACTATCCTAGGGCTGATGCTAACCCTAACCCTAACCCTAACACTATCGTAGGGCTGATGCTAACCCTTACCCTAACATTATCCTAGGCCTGAAGCTAACCCTAACCCTAACACTATCCTAGGGCTGATGCTAACTCTAACACTAACACTATCCTAGGTCTGATGCTAACCCTAACCCTGACCCTAACACTATCCTAGGGCTGATGCTAACCCTAAACCTAACACTATCCTAGGCCTGATGATAACCCTAACCCTAACCCTAACACTATCCTAGGGCTGATGCTAACCCTAACCCTAACACTATCCTAGGGCTGATGCTAACCCTAACCCTAACCCTAACACAATCCTAGGGCTGATGCTAACCCTAACGCTTACCCTAACACTATCCTTTAGCTGATGCTAACCCTAACCCTAACCCTAACACTATCCTAGGGCTGATGCTAACCCTAACCCTAACTCTAACACTATCCTAGGGCTGATGCTAACCCTAACCCTATCCCTAACACTATCCTAGAGCTGATGCTAACCCTAACCCTAACACTGTCCTAGGCCTGATGATAACCCTAACCCTAACTGTAACACTATCCTAGGCCTGATGCTCACCCTAACCCTAACACTATCCTAGGGCTGATGCTAACCCTAACCCTAACCCTAACACTATCCTAGGCCTGATGCTAAACCTATCCCTAACCCTAACACTCTCCTAGGGCTGATGCTAACCCTAACCCTAACACTATCCTAGGGCTGATGCTAACCCTAACCCTAACCCTAACACTATCCTAAGTCTGATGCTAACCCTAGCCCTCACACTATCCTAGGCCTGATGATAACCCTAACCCTATCCCTAACACTATCCTAGAGCTGATGCTAACCCTAACCCTAACACTATCCTAGGCCTGATGATAACCCTAACCCTAACCCTAACACTATCCTAGGGTTTATGTTAACCCTAACCCTAACAGTATCCTAGGGCTGATGCTAACCCTAACCCTAACCCTAACACTATCCTAGGGCTGATGCTAACCCAAACCCTAACTCTAACACTATCTTAGGGCTGAGGCTAACCCTAACCCTAACACTATCCTACGGCTGATGCTAACCCTAACCCTAACCCTAACACTATCCTAGGGCTAATGCTAACCCTAACCCTAACACTATCCTAGGCCTGATGCTAACCCTAACCCTAACCCTAACACTATCCTAGGGCTGATGCTAACCCTAACCCTAACACTATCCTAGGGCTGATGCTAACCCTAACCCTAACCCTAACACTATCGTAGGGCTGATGCTAACCCTAACCCTAACATTATCCTAGGCCCGAAGCTAACCCTAACCCTAACAGTATCCTAGGGCTGATGGTAACTCTAACCCTAACACTATCCTAGGTCTGATGCTAACCCTAACCCTAACCCTAACACTATCCTAGGCCTGATGATAACCCTAACCCTAACCCTAACACTATCCTAGGGCTGATGCTAACCCTAACCCTAACACTATCCTAGGGCTGATGCTAACCCTAACCCTAACCCTAACACAATCCTAGGGCTGATGCTAACCCTAACGCTTACCCTAACACTATCCTTTAGCTGATGCTAACCCTAACCCTAACCCTAACACTATCCTAGGCCTGATGATAAACCTAACCCTAACCCTAACACTATCCTAGGGTTTATGTTAACCCTAACCCTAACACTATCCTAGGGCTGATGCTAACCCTAACCCTAACACTATCCCAGAGCTGATGCTAACCCTAACCCTAACCCTAACACTATCCTAAGTCTGATGCTAACCCTAGCCCTCACACTATCCTAGGCCTGATGATAACCCTAACCCTAACCTTAACACTATCCTAGGGCTGATGCTAACCCTAACCCTAACCCTAACACTATCCTAGGGTTTATGTTAACCCTAACCCTAACACTATCCTAGGGCTGATGCTAACCCTAACCCTAACCCTAACACTATCCTAGGGCGGATGCTAACCCTAAACCTAACCCTAACACTATCCTAGGGCTGATGCTAACCCTAACACTAACACTATCCTAGGGCTGATGCTAACCCTAACCCTAACCCTAACACTATCCTAGGGCTGATGCTAACCCTAACCCTAACTCTAACACTATCTTAGGGCTGAGGCTAACCCTAACCCAAACACTATCCTACGGCTGATGCTAACCCTAACACTAACACTATCCTGGGCCTGGTGCTAACCCTAACCCTAAACCTATCACTATCCTAGGGCTGATGCTAACCGTAACCCTAACCCTAACACTATCCTAGGGCTGATGCTAACACTAACCCTAACCCTAACACTATCCTAGGGCTGATGCTAACCCTAACCCTAACACTATCCTCGGCCTGATGCTAACCCTAACCCTAACAGTTACACTATCCTAGGGCTGATGCTAACCCTAACCCTAACCCTAACACTATCCTAGTGCTGATGCTAACCCTAACCCTAACACTATCCTAGGCCTGATGCTAACCCTAACCCTAACACTATCCTTGGGCTGATGCTAACCCTAACCCTAACCCTAACACTATCGTAGGCCTGATGCTAAACCTATCCCTAACCCTAACACTCTCCTAGGGCTGATGCTAACCCTAACCCTAACACTATCCTAGGGCTGATGCTAACCCTAACCCTAACCCTAACACTATCCTAAGTGTGATGCTAACCCTAGCCCTCACACTATCCTAGGCCTGATGATAACCCGAACCCTAACCTTAACACTATCCTAGGGCTGATGCTAACCCTAACCCTATCCCTAACACTATCCTAGAGCTGATGCTAACCCTAACCCTAACACTATCCTAGGCCTGATGATAACCCTAACCCTAACCCTAACACTATCCTAGGGTTTATGTTAACCTAACCCTAACACTATCCTAGGGCTGATGCTAACCCTAACCCTAACCCTAACACTATCCTAGGGCTGATGCTAACCCTAACCCTAACTCTAACACTATCCTAGGGCTGATGCTAACCCTAACCCTATCCCTAACACTATCCTAGAGCTGATGCTAACCCTAACCCTAACACTGTCCTAGGCCTGATGATAACCCTAACCCTAACTGTAACACTATCCTAGGCCTGATGCTAACCCTAACCCTAACACTATCCTAGGGCTGATGCTAACCCTAACCCTAACCCTAACACTATCCTAGGCCTGATGCTAAACCTATCCCTAACACTAACACTCTCCTAGGGCTGATGCTAACCCTAACCCTAACACTATCCTAGGGCTGATGGTAACCCTAAACCTAACCCTAACACTATCCTAAGTCTGATGCTAACCCTAGCCCTCACACTATCCTAGGCCTGATGATAACCCTAACCCTATCCCTAACACTATCCTAGAGCTGATGCTAACCCTAACCCTAACACTATCCTATGCCTGATGATAACCCTAACCCTAACCCTAACACTATCCTAGGGTTTATGTTAACCCTAACCCTAACACTATCCTAGGGCTGATGCTAACCCTAACCCTAACCCTAACACTATCCTAGGGCTGATGCTAACCCAAACCCTAACTCTAACACTATCTTAGGGCTGAGGCTAACCCTAACCCTAACACTATCCTACTGCTGATGCTAACCCTAACCCTAACCCTAACACTATCCTAGGGCTAATGCTAACCCTAACCCTAACACTATCCTAGGCCTGATGCTAACCCTAACCCTAACCCTAACACTATCCTAGGGATGATGCTAACCCTAACCCTAACACTATCCTAGGGCTGATGCTAACCCTAACCCTAACCCTAACACTATCGTAGGGCTGATGCTAACCCTAACCCTAACACTATCCTAGGCCTGAAGCTAACCCTAACCCTAACCCTAACACTATCCTAGGGCTGATGCTAACTCTAACCCTAACACTATCCTAGGTCTGATGCTAACCCTAACCTTAACCCTAACACTATCCTAGGGATGATGCTAACCCTAACCCTAACACTATCCTAGGCCTGATGATAACCCTAACCCTAACCCTAACACTATCCTAGGACTGATGCTAACCCTAACCCTAACACTATCCTAGGGCTGATGCTAACCCTAACCCTAACCCTAACACTATCCTAGGGCTGATGCTAACCCTAACGCTAACCCTAACACTATCCTTTAGCTGATGCTAACCCTAACCCTTACCCTAACACTATCCTGGGCCTGATGATAACCCTAACCCTAACCCTAACACTATCCTAGGGTTTATGTTAACCTTAACCCTAACACTATCCTAGGGCTGATGCTAACAATAACCCTAACACTATCCTAGGGCTGATGCTAACCCTAACCCTAACCCTAACACAATCCTAGGGCTGATGCTAACCCTAACGCTTACCCTAACACTATCCTTTAGCTGATGCTAACCCTAACCCTAACCCTAACACTATCCTAGGGCTGATGCTAACCCTAACCCTAACTCTAACACTATCCTAGGGCTGATGCTAACCCTAACCCTATCCCTAACACTATCCTAGAGCTGATGCTAACCCTAACCCTAACACTGTCCTAGGCCTGATGATAACCCTAACCCTAACTGTAACACTATCCTAGGCCTGATGCTCACCCTAACCCTAACACTATCCTAGGGCTGATGCTAACCCTAACCCTAACCCTAACACTATCCTAGGCCTGATGCTAAACCTATCCCTAACCCTAACACTCTCCTAGGGCTGATGCTAACCCTAACCCTAACACTATCCTAGGGCTGATGCTAACCCTAACCCTAACCCTAACACTATCCTAAGTCTGATGCTAACCCTAGCCCTCACACTATCCTAGGCCTGATGATAACCCTAACCCTATCCCTAACACTATCCTAGAGCTGATGCTAACCCTAACCCTAACACTATCCTAGGCCTGATGATAACCCTAACCCTAACCCTAACACTATCCTAGGGTTTATGTTAACCCTAACCCTAACAGTATCCTAGGGCTGATGCTAACCCTAACCCTAACCCTAACACTATCCTAGGGCTGATGCTAACCCAAACCCTAACTCTAACACTATCTTAGGGCTGAGGCTAACCCTAACCCTAACACTATCCTACGGCTGATGCTAACCCTAACCCTAACCCTAACACTATCCTAGGGCTAATGCTAACCCTAACCCTAACACTATCCTAGGCCTGATGCTAACCCTAACCCTAACCCTAACACTATCCTAGGGCTGATGCTAACCCTAACCCTAACACTATCCTAGGGCTGATGCTAACCCTAACCCTAACCCTAACACTATCGTAGGGCTGATGCTAACCCTAACCCTAACATTATCCTAGGCCCGAAGCTAACCCTAACCCTAACAGTATCCTAGGGCTGATGGTAACTCTAACCCTAACACTATCCTAGGTCTGATGCTAACCCTAACCCTAACCCTAACACTATCCTAGGCCTGATGATAACCCTAACCCTAACCCTAACACTATCCTAGGGCTGATGCTAACCCTAACCCTAACACTATCCTAGGGCTGATGCTAACCCTAACCCTAACCCTAACACAATCCTAGGGCTGATGCTAACCCTAACGCTTACCCTAACACTATCCTTTAGCTGATGCTAACCCTAACCCTAACCCTAACACTATCCTAGGCCTGATGATAAACCTAACCCTAACCCTAACACTATCCTAGGGTTTATGTTAACCCTAACCCTAACACTATCCTAGGGCTGATGCTAACCCTAACCCTAACACTATCCCAGAGCTGATGCTAACCCTAACCCTAACCCTAACACTATCCTAAGTCTGATGCTAACCCTAGCCCTCACACTATCCTAGGCCTGATGATAACCCTAACCCTAACCTTAACACTATCCTAGGGCTGATGCTAACCCTAACCCTAACCCTAACACTATCCTAGGGTTTATGTTAACCCTAACCCTAACACTATCCTAGGGCTGATGCTAACCCTAACCCTAACCCTAACACTATCCTAGGGCGGATGCTAACCCTAAACCTAACCCTAACACTATCCTAGGGCTGATGCTAACCCTAACACTAACACTATCCTAGGGCTGATGCTAACCCTAACCCTAACCCTAACACTATCCTAGGGCTGATGCTAACCCTAACCCTAACTCTAACACTATCTTAGGGCTGAGGCTAACCCTAACCCAAACACTATCCTACGGCTGATGCTAACCCTAACACTAACACTATCCTGGGCCTGGTGCTAACCCTAACCCTAAACCTATCACTATCCTAGGGCTGATGCTAACCGTAACCCTAACCCTAACACTATCCTAGGGCTGATGCTAACACTAACCCTAACCCTAACACTATCCTAGGGCTGATGCTAACCCTAACCCTAACACTATCCTCGGCCTGATGCTAACCCTAACCCTAACACTTACACTATCCTAGGGCTGATGCTAACCCTAACCCTAACCCTAACACTATCCTAGTGCTGATGCTAACCCTAACCCTAACACTATCCTAGGCCTGATGCTAACCCTAACCCTAACACTATCCTTGGGCTGATGCTAACCCTAACCCTAACCCTAACACTATCGTAGGCCTGATGCTAAACCTATCCCTAACCCTAACACTCTCCTAGGGCTGATGCTAACCCTAACCCTAACACTATCCTAGGGCTGATGCTAACCCTAACCCTAACCCTAACACTATCCTAAGTGTGATGCTAACCCTAGCCCTCACACTATCCTAGGCCTGATGATAACCCGAACCCTAACCTTAACACTATCCTAGGGCTGATGCTAACCCTAACCCTATCCCTAACACTATCCTAGAGCTGATGCTAACCCTAACCCTAACACTATCCTAGGCCTGATGATAACCCTAACCCTAACCCTAACACTATCCTAGGGTTTATGTTAACCCTAACCCTAACACTATCCTAGGGCTGATGCTAACCCTAACCCTAACCCTAACACTATCCTAGGGCTGATGCTAACCCTAACCCTAACTCTAACACTATCCTAGGGCTGATGCTAACCCTAACCCTATCCCTAACACTATCCTAGAGCTGATGCTAACCCTAACCCTAACACTGTCCTAGGCCTGATGATAACCCTAACCCTAACTGTAACACTATCCTAGGCCTGATGCTAACCCTAACCCTAACACTATCCTAGGGCTGATGCTAACCCTAACCCTAACCCTAACACTATCCTAGGCCTGATGCTAAACCTATCCCTAACACTAACACTCTCCTAGGGCTGATGCTAACCCTAACCCTAACACTATCCTAGGGCTGATGGTAACCCTAAACCTAACCCTAACACTATCCTAAGTCTGATGCTAACCCTAGCCCTCACACTATCCTAGGCCTGATGATAACCCTAACCCTATCCCTAACACTATCCTAGAGCTGATGCTAACCCTAACCCTAACACTATCCTATGCCTGATGATAACCCTAACCCTAACCCTAACACTATCCTAGGGTTTATGTTAACCCTAACCCTAACACTATCCTAGGGCTGATGCTAACCCTACCCCTAACCCTAACACTATCCTAGGGCTGATGCTAACCCAAACCCTAACTCTAACACTATCTTAGGGCTGAGGCTAACCCTAACCCTAACACTATCCTACGGCTGATGCTAACCCTAACCCTAACCCTAACACTATCCTAGGGCTAATGCTAACCCTAACCCTAACACTATCCTAGGCCTGATGCTAACCCTAACCCTAACCCTAACACTATCCTAGGGATGATGCTAACCCTAACCCTAACACTATCCTAGGGCTGATGCTAACCCTAACCCTAACCCTAACACTATCGTAGGGCTGATGCTAACCCTAACCCTAACACTATCCTAGGCCTGAAGCTAACCCTAACCCTAACCCTAACACTATCCTAGGGCTGATGCTAACTCTAACCCTAACACTATCCTAGGTCTGATGCTAACCCTAACCTTAACCCTAACACTATCCTAGGGATGATGCTAACCCTAACCCTAACACTATCCTAGGCCTGATGATAACCCTAACCCTAACCCTAACACTATCCTAGGACTGATGCTAACCCTAACCCTAACACTATCCTAGGGCTGATGCTAACCCTAACCCTAACCCTAACACTATCCTAGGGCTGATGCTAACCCTAACGCTAACCCTAACACTATCCTTTAGCTGATGCTAACCCTAACCCTTACCCTAACACTATCCTGGGCCTGATGATAACCCTAACCCTAACCCTAACACTATCCTAGGGTTTATGTTAACCTTAACCCTAACACTATCCTAGGGCTGATGCTAACAATAACCCTAACACTATCCTAGGGCTGATGCTAACCCTAACCCTAACCCTAACACAATCCTAGGGCTGATGCTAACCCTAACGCTTACCCTAACACTATCCTTTAGCTGATGCTAACCCTAACCCTAACCCTAACACTATCCTAGGGCTGATGCTAACCCTAACCCTAACTCTAACACTATCCTAGGGCTGATGCTAACCCTAACCCTATCCCTAACACTATCCTAGAGCTGATGCTAACCCTAACCCTAACACTGTCCTAGGCCTGATGATAACCCTAACCCTAACTGTAACACTATCCTAGGCCTGATGCTCACCCTAACCCTAACACTATCCTAGGGCTGATGCTAACCCTAACCCTAACCCTAACACTATCCTAGGCCTGATGCTAAACCTATCCCTAACCCTAACACTCTCCTAGGGCTGATGCTAACCCTAACCCTAACACTATCCTAGGGCTGATGCTAACCCTAACCCTAACCCTAACACTATCCTAAGTCTGATGCTAACCCTAGCCCTCACACTATCCTAGGCCTGATGATAACCCTAACCCTATCCCTAACACTATCCTAGAGCTGATGCTAACCCTAACCCTAACACTATCCTAGGCCTGATGATAACCCTAACCCTAACCCTAACACTATCCTAGGGTTTATGTTAACCCTAACCCTAACAGTATCCTAGGGCTGATGCTAACCCTAACCCTAACCCTAACACTATCCTAGGGCTGATGCTAACCCAAACCCTAACTCTAACACTATCTTAGGGCTGAGGCTAACCCTAACCCTAACACTATCCTACGGCTGATGCTAACCCTAACCCTAACCCTAACACTATCCTAGGGCTAATGCTAACCCTAACCCTAACACTATCCTAGGCCTGATGCTAACCCTAACCCTAACCCTAACACTATCCTAGGGCTGATGCTAACCCTAACCCTAACACTATCCTAGGGCTGATGCTAACCCTAACCCTAACCCTAACACTATCGTAGGGCTGATGCTAACCCTAACCCTAACATTATCCTAGGCCCGAAGCTAACCCTAACCCTAACAGTATCCTAGGGCTGATGGTAACTCTAACCCTAACACTATCCTAGGTCTGATGCTAACCCTAACCCTAACCCTAACACTATCCTAGGCCTGATGATAACCCTAACCCTAACCCTAACACTATCCTAGGGCTGATGCTAACACTAACCCTAACACTATCCTAGGGCTGATGCTAACCCTAACCCTAACCCTAACACAATCCTAGGGCTGATGCTAACCCTAACGCTTACCCTAACACTATCCTTTAGCTGATGCTAACCCTAACCCTAACCCTAACACTATCCTAGGCCTGATGATAAACCTAACCCTAACCCTAACACTATCCTAGGGTTTATGTTAACCCTAACCCTAACACTATCCTAGGGCTGATGCTAACCCTAACCCTAACACTATCCCAGAGCTGATGCTAACCCTAACCCTAACCCTAACACTATCCTAAGTCTGATGCTAACCCTAGCCCTCACACTATCCTAGGCCTGATGATAACCCTAACCCTAACCTTAACACTATCCTAGGGCTGATGCTAACCCTAACCATAACCCTAACACTATCCTAGGGTTTATGTTAACCCTAACCCTAACACTATCCTAGGGCTGATGCTAACCCTAACCCTAACCCTAACACTATCCTAGGGCGGATGCTAACCCTAAACCTAACCCTAACACTATCCTAGGGCTGATGCTAACCCTAACACTAACACTATCCTAGGGCTGATGCTAACCCTAACCCTAACCCTAACACTATCCTAGGGCTGATGCTAACCCTAACCCTAACTCTAACACTATCTTATGGCTGAGGCTAACCCTAACCCAAACACTATCCTACGGCTGATGCTAACCCTAACACTAACACTATCCTGGGCCTGGTGCTAACCCTAACCCTAAACCTATCACTATCCTAGGGCTGATGCTAACCGTAACCCTAACCCTAACACTATCCTAGGGCTGATGCTAACACTAACCCTAACCCTAACACTATCCTAGGGCTGATGCTAACCCTAACCCTAACACTATCCTCGGCCTGATGCTAACCCTAACCATAACACTTACACTATCCTAGGGCTGATGCTAACCCTAACCCTAACCCTAACACTATCCTAGTGCTGATGCTAACCCTAACCCTAACACTATCCTAGGCCTGATGCTAACCCTAACCCTAACACTATCCTTGGGCTGATGCTAACCCTAACCCTAACCCTAACACTATCGTAGGCCTGATTCTAAACCTATCCCTAACCCTAACACTCTCCTAGGGCTGATGCTAACCCTAACCCTAACACTATCCTAGGGCTGATGCTAACCCTAACCCTAACCCTAACACTATCCTAAGTGTGATGCTAACCCTAGCCCTCACACTATCCTAGGCCTGATGATAACCCGAACCCTAACCTTAACACTATCCTAGGGCTGATGCTAACCCTAACCCTATCCCTAACACTATCCTAGAGCTGATGCTAACCCTAACCCTAACACTATCCTAGGCCTGATGATAACCCTAACCCTAACCCTAACACTATCCTAGGGTTTATGTTAACCCTAACCCTAACACTATCCTAGGGCTGATGCTAACCCTAACCCTAACCCTAACACTATCCTAGGGCTGATGCTAACCCTAACCCTAACTCTAACACTATCCTAGGGCTGATGCTAACCCTAACCCTATCCCTAACACTATCCTAGAGCTGATGCTAACCCTAACCCTAACACTGTCCTAGGCCTGATGATAACCCTAACCCTAACTGTAACACTATCCTAGGCCTGATGCTAACCCTAACCCTAACACTATCCTAGGGCTGATGCTAACCCTAACCCTAACCCTAACACTATCCTAGGCCTGATGCTAAACCTATCCCTAACACTAACACTCTCCTAGGGCTGATGCTAACCCTAACCCTAACACTATCCTAGGGCTGATGGTAACCCTAAACCTAACCCTAACACTATCCTAAGTCTGATGCTAACCCTAGCCCTCACACTATCCTAGGCCTGATGATAACCCTAACCCTATCCCTAACACTATCCTAGAGCTGATGCTAACCCTAACCCTAACACTATCCTATGCCTGATGATAACCCTAACCCTAACCCTAACACTATCCTAGGGTTTATGTTAACCCTAACCCTAACACTATCCTAGGGCTGATGCTAACCCTACCCCTAACCCTAACACTATCCTAGGGCTGATGCTAACCCAAACCCTAACTCTAACACTATCTTAGGGCTGAGGCTAACCCTAACCCTAACACTATCCTACGGCTGATGCTAACCCTAACCCTAACCCTAACACTATCCTAGGGCTAATGCTAACCCTAACCCTAACACTATCCTAGGCCTGATGCTAACCCTAACCCTAACCCTAACACTATCCTAGGGATGATGCTAACCCTAACCCTAACACTATCCTAGGGCTGATGCTAACCCTAACCCTAACCCTAACACTATCGTAGGGCTGATGCTAACCCTAACCCTAACACTATCCTAGGCCTGAAGCTAACCCTAACCCTAACCCTAACACTATCCTAGGGCTGATGCTAACTCTAACCCTAACACTATCCTAGGTCTGATGCTAACCCTAACCTTAACCCTAACACTATCCTAGGGATGATGCTAACCCTAACCCTAACACTATCCTAGGCCTGATGATAACCCTAACCCTAACCCTAACACTATCCTAGGACTGATGCTAACCCTAACCCTAACACTATCCTAGGGCTGATGCTAACCCTAACCCTAACCCTAACACTATCCTAGGGCTGATGCTAACCCTAACGCTAACCCTAACACTATCCTTTAGCTGATGCTAACCCTAACCCTTACCCTAACACTATCCTGGGCCTGATGATAACCCTAACCCTAACCCTAACACTATCCTAGGGTTTATGTTAACCTTAACCCTAACACTATCCTAGGGCTGATGCTAACAATAACCCTAACACTATCCTAGGGCTGATGCTAACCCTAACCCTAACCCTAACACAATCCTAGGGCTGATGCTAACCCTAACGCTTACCCTAACACTATCCTTTAGCTGATGCTAACCCTAACCCTAACCCTAACACTATCCTAGGGCTGATGCTAACCCTAACCCTAACTCTAACACTATCCTAGGGCTGATGCTAACCCTAACCCTATCCCTAACACTATCCTAGAGCTGATGCTAACCCTAACCCTAACACTGTCCTAGGCCTGATGATAACCCTAACCCTAACTGTAACACTATCCTAGGCCTGATGCTCACCCTAACCCTAACACTATCCTAGGGCTGATGCTAACCCTAACCCTAACCCTAACACTATCCTAGGCCTGATGCTAAACCTATCCCTAACCCTAACACTCTCCTAGGGCTGATGCTAACCCTAACCCTAACACTATCCTAGGGCTGATGCTAACCCTAACCCTAACCCTAACACTATCCTAAGTCTGATGCTAACCCTAGCCCTCACACTATCCTAGGCCTGATGATAACCCTAACCCTATCCCTAACACTATCCTAGAGCTGATGCTAACCCTAACCCTAACACTATCCTAGGCCTGATGATAACCCTAACCCTAACCCTAACACTATCCTAGGGTTTATGTTAACCCTAACCCTAACAGTATCCTAGGGCTGATGCTAACCCTAACCCTAACCCTAACACTATCCTAGGGCTGATGCTAACCCAAACCCTAACCCTAACACTATCCTAGGGCTGAGGCTAACCCTAACCCTAACACTATCCTACGGCTGATGCTAACCCTAACCCTAACCCTAACACTATCCTAGGGCTAATGCTAACCCTAACCCTAACACTATCCTAGGCCTGATGCTAACCCTAACCCTAACCCTAACACTATCCTAGGGCTGATGCTAACCCTAACCCTAACACTATCCTAGGGCTGATGCTAACCCTAACCCTAACCCTAACACTATCGTAGGGCTGATGCTAACCCTAACCCTAACATTATCCTAGGCCTGAAGCTAACCCTAACCCTAACCCTAACACTATCCTAGGGCTGATGCTAACTCTAACCCTAACACTATCCTAGGTCTGATGCTAACCCTAACCCTGACCCTGACACTATCCTAGGGCTAATGCTAACCCTAACCCTAACACTATCCTAGGCCTGATGATAACCCTAACCCTAACCCTAACACTATCCTAGGGCTGATGCTAACCCTAACCCTAACACTATCCTAGGGCTGATGCTAACCCTAACCCTAACCCTAACACAATCCTAGGGCTGATGCTAACCCTAACGCTTACCCTAACACTATCCTTTAGCTGATGCTAACCCTAACCCTAACCCTAACACTATCCTAGGCCTGATGATAAACCTAACCCTAACCCTAACACTCTCCTAGTGTTTATGTTAACCCTAACCCTAACACTATCCTAGCCTGATGCTAACCCTAACCCTAACACTATCCCAGAGCTGATGCTAACCCTAACCCTAACCCTAACACTATCCTAAGTCTGATGCTAACCCTAGCCCTCACACTATCCTAGGCCTGATGATAACCCTAACCCTAACCTTAACACTATCCTAGGGCTGATGCTAAACCTAACCCTAACCCTAACACTATCCTAGGGTTTATGTTAACCCTAACCCTAACACTATCCTAGGGCTGATGCTAACCCTAACCCTAACCCTAACACTATCCTAGGGCGGATGCTAACCCTAAACCTAACCCTAACACTATCCTAGGGCTGATGCTAACCCTAACACTAACACTATCCTAGGGCTGATGCTAACCCTAACCCTAACCCTAACACTATCCTAGGGCTGATGCTAACCCTAACCCTAACTCTAACACTATCTTAGGGCTGAGGCTAACCCTAACCCAAACACTATCCTACGGCTGATGCTAACCCTAACACTAACACTATCCTGGGCCTGTTGCTAACCCTAACCCTAAACCTAACACTATCCTAGGGCTGATGCTAACCGTAACCCTAACCCTAACACTATCCTAGGGCTGATGCTAACACTAACACTAACCCTAACACTATCCTAGGGCTGATGCTAACCCTAACCCTAACACTATCCTCGGCCTGATGCTAACCCTAACCCTAACACTTACACTATCCTAGGGCTGATGCTAACCCTAACCCTAACCCTAACACTATCCTAGTGCTGATGCTAACCCTAACCCTAACACTATCCTAGGCCTGATGCTAACCCTAACCCTAACACTATCCTAGGGCTGATGCTAACCCTAACCCTAACCCTAACACTATCGTAGGCCTGATGCTAAACCTATCCCTAACCCTAACACTCTCCTAGGGCTGATGCTAACCCTAACCCTAACACTATCCTAGGGCTGATGCTAACCCTAACCCTAACCCTAACACTATCCTAAGTGTGATGCTAACCCTAGCCCTCACACTATCCTAGGCCTGATGATAACCCGAACCCTAACCTTAACACTATCCTAGGGCTGATGCTAACCCTAACCCTATCCCTAACACTATCCTAGAGCTGATGCTAACCCTAACCCTAACACTATCCTAGGCCTGATGATAACCCTAACCCTAACCCTAACACTATCCTAGGGTTTATGTTAACCCTAACCCTAACACTATCCTAGGGCTGATGCTAACCCTAACCCTAACCCTAACACTATCCTATTGCTGATGCTAACCCTAACCCTAACTCTAACACTATCCTAGGGCTGATGCTAACCCTAACCCTATCCCTAACACTATCCTAGAGCTGATGCTAACCCTAACCCTAACACTGTCCTAGGCCTGATGATAACCCTAACCCTAACTGTAACACTATCCTAGGCCTGATGCTAACCCTAACCCTAACACTATCCTAGGGCTGATGCTAACCCTAACCCTAACCCTAACACTATCCTAGGCCTGATGCTAAACATATCCCTAACCCTAACACTCTCCTAGGGCTGATGCTAACCCTAACCCTAACACTATCCTAGGGCTGATGCTAACCCTAAACCTAACCCTAACACTATCCTAAGTCTGATGCTAACCCTAGCCCTCACACTATCCTAGGCCTGATGATAACCCTAACCCTATCCCTAACACTATCCTAGAGCTGATGCTAACCCTAACCCTAACACTATCCTAGGCCTGATGATAACCCTAACCCTAACCCTAACACTATCCTAGGGTTTATGTTAACCCTAACCCTAACACTATCCTAGGGCTGATGCTAACCCTAACCCTAACCCTAACACTATCCTAGGGCTGATGCTAACCCTAACCCTAACACTATCCTAGGCCTGAAGCTAACCCTAACCCTAACCCTAACACTATCCTAGGGCTGATGCTAACTCTAACCCTAACATATCCTAGGTCTGATGCTAACCCTAACCCTAACCCTAACACTATCGTAGGGCTGATGCTAACCCTAACCCTAACACTATCCTAGGCCTGAAGCTAACCCTAACCCTAACCCTAACACTATCCTAGGGCTGATGCTAACTCTAACCCTAACAATATCCTAGGTCTGATGCTAACCCTAACCCTAACCCTAACACTATCCTAGGGCTGATGCTAACCCTAACCCTAACACTATCCTAGGCCTGATGATAACCCTAACCCTAACCCTAACACTATCCTAGGGCTGATGCTAACCCTAACCCTAACACTATCCTAGGGCTGATGCTAACCATAACCCTAACCCTAACACTATCCTAGGGCTGATGTTAACCCTAACGCTAACCCTAACACTATCCTTTAGCTGATGCTAACCCTAACCCTAACCCTAACACTATCCTAGGCCTGATGATAACCCTAACCCTGACCCTAACACTATCCTAGGGTTTATGTTAACCCTAACCCTAACACTATCCTAGGGCTGATGCTAAGCCTAACCCTAACACTATCCTAGGGCTGATGCTAACCCTAACCCTAACCCTAACACTATCCTAAGTCTGATGCTAACCCTAGCCCTCACACTATCCTAGGCCTGATGATAACCCTAACCCTAACCTTAACACTATCGTATGGCTGATGCTAACCCTAACTCTAACCCTAACACTATCCTAGGGTTTATGTTAAATCTAACCCTAACACTATCCTAGGGCTGATGATAACCCTAACCCTAAATATAACACTATCCTAGGGCGGATGCTAACCCTAAACCTAACCCTAACACTATCCTAGGGCTGATGCTAACCCTAACACTAACACTATCCTAGGGCTGATGCTAACCCTAACCCTAACACTATCCTAGGGCTGATGCTAACCCTAACCCTAACTCTAACACTATCTTAGGGCTGAGGCTAACCCTAACCCAAACACTATCCTACGGCTGATGCTAACCCTAACCCTAACCCTAACACTATCCTAAGGCTGATGCTAACCCTAACACTAACACTATCCTAGGCCTGGTGCTAACCCTAACACTAACCCTAACACTATCCTAGGGCTGATGCTAACCCTAACCCTAACCCTAACACTATCCTAGGGCTGATGCTAACACTAACCCTAACCCTAACACTATCCTAGGGCTGATGCTAACCCTAACCCTAACACTATCCTCGGCCTGATGCTAACCCTAACCCTAACACTTACACTATCCTAGGGCTGATGCTAACCCTAACCCTAACCCTAACACTATCCTAGTGCTGATGCTAACCCTAACCCTAACACTATCCTAGGCCTGATGCTAACCCTAACCCTAACACTATCCTAGGGCTGATGCTAACCCTAACCCTAACCCTAGCACTATCCTAGGCCTGATGCTAAACCTATCCCTAACCCTAACACTCTCCTAGGGCTGATGCTAACCCTAACCCTAACACTATCCTAGGGCTGATGCTAACCCTAACCCTAACCCTAACACTATCCTAAGTGCGATGCTAACCCTAGCCCTCACACTATCCTAGGCCTGATGATAACCCGAACCCTAACCTTAACACTATCCTAGGGCTAATGCTAACCCTAACCCTATCCCTAACACTATCCTAGAGCTGATGCTAACCCTAACCCTAACACTATCCTAGGCCTGATGATAACCCTAACCCTAACCCTAACACTATCCTAGGGTTTATGTTAACCCTAACCCTAACACTATCCTAGGCCTGATGCTAACCCTAACCCTAACACTATCCTAGGGCTGATGCTAACCCTAACCCTAACCCTAACACTATCCTAGGCCTGATGCTAAACCTATCCCTAACCCTAACACTCTCCTAGGGCTGATGCTAACCCTAACCCTAACACTATCCTAGGGCTGATGCTAACCCTAACCCTAACCCTAACACTATCCTAAGTCTGATGCTAACCCTAGCCCTCACACTATCCTAGGCCTGATGATAACCCTAACCCTATCCCTAACACTATCCTAGAGCTGATGCTAACCCTAACCCTAACACTATCCTAGGCCTGATGATAACCCTAACCCTAACCCTAATACTATCCTAGGGTTTATGTTAACCCTAACCCTAACACTATCCTATTGCTGATGCTAACCCTAACCCTAACCCTAACACTATCCTAGGGCTGATGCTAACCCAAACCCTAACTCTAACACTATCTTAGGGCTGAGGCTAACCCTAACCCTAACACTATCCTACGGCTGATGCTAACCCTAACCCTAACCCTAACACTATCCTAGGGCTAATGCTAACCCTAACCCTAACACTATCCTAGGCCTGATGCTAACCCTAACCCTAACCCTAACACTATCCTAGGGCTGATGCTAACCCTAACCCTAACACTATCCTAGGGCTGATGCTAACCCTAACCCTAACCCTAACACTATCGTAGGGCTGATGCTAACCCTAACCCTCACACTATCCTAGGCCTGAAGCTAACCCTAACCCTAACACTAACACTATCCTAGGGCTGATGCTAAAACTAACCCTAACACTATCCTAGGTCTGATGCTAACCCTAACCCTAACCCTAACACTATCCTAGGGCTGATGCTAACCCTAACCCTAACACTATCCTAGGCCTGATGATGACCCTAACCCTATCCCTAACACTATCCTAGGGCTGATGCTAACCCTAACCCTAACACTATCCTAGGGCTGATGCTAACCCTAACCCTAACCTTAACACTATCCTAGGGCTGATGCTAACCCTAACGCTAACCCTAACACTATCCTTTAGCTGATGCTAACCCTAACCCTAACCCTAACACTATCTTAGGCCTGATGATAACCCTAACCCTAACGCTAACACTATCCTAGGGTTTATGTTAACCCTAACCCTAACACTATCCTAGGGCTGATGCTAACCCTAACCCTAACCATAACACTATCCTAAGTCTGATGCTAACCCTAGCCCTCACACTATCCTAGGCCTGATGATAACCCTAACCCTAACCTTAACACTATCCTAGGGCTGATGCTAACCCTAACCCTAACCCTAACACTATCCTAGGGTTCTTGTTAACCCTAACCCTAACACTATCCTAGGGCTGATGCTAACCCTAACCCTAACCCTAACACTATCCTAGGGCGGATGCTAACCCTAAACCTAACCCTAACACTATCCTAGGGCTGATGCTAACCCTAACACTAACACTATCCTAGGGCTGATGCTAACCCTAACCCTAACACTATCCTAGGGCTCATGCTAACCCTAACCCTAACTCTAACACTATCTTAGGGCTGAGGCTAACCCTAACCCAAACACTATCCTACGGCTGATGCTAACCCTAACCCTAACCCTAACAGTATCCTAAGGCTGATGCTAACCCTAACACTAACACTATCCTAGGCCTGGTGCTAACCCTAACACTAACCCTAACACTATCCTAGGGCTGATGCTAACCATAACCCTAACCCTAACACTATCCTAGGGCTGATGCTAACACTAACCCTAACCCTAACACTATCCTAGGGCTGATGCTAACCCTAACCCTAACACTATCCTCGGCCTGATGCTAACCCTAACCCTAACACTTACACTATCCTAGGGCTGATGCTAACCCTAACCCTAACCCTAACACTATCCTAGTGCTGATGCTAACCCTAACCCTAACACTATCCTAGGCCTGATGCTAACCCTAACCCTAACACTATCCTAGGGCTGATGCTAACCCTAACCCTAACCCTAACACTATCCTAGGCCTGATGCTAAACCTATCCCTAACCCTAACACTCTCCTAGGGCTGATGCTAACCCTAACCCTAACACTATCCTAGGGCTGTTGCTAACCGTAACCCTAACCCTAACACTATCCTAAGTGTGATGCTAGCCCGAGCCCTCACACTATCCTAGGCCTGATGATAACCCGAACCCTAATCTTAACACTATCCTAGGGCTGATGCTAACCCTAACCCTATCCCTAACACTATCCTAGAGCTGATGCTAACCCTAGCCCTCACACTATCCTAGGCCTGATGATAACCCTAACCCTAACCTTAACACTATCCTAGGGCTGATGCTAACCCTAACCCTAACCCTAACACTATCCTAGGGTTTATGTTAACCCTAACCCTAACACTATCCTAGGGCTGATGCTAACCCTAACCCTAACCCTAACACTATCCTAGGGCGGATGCTAACCCTAAACCTAACCCTAACACTATCCTAGGGCTGATGCTAACCCTAACACTAACACTATCCTAGAGCTGATGCTAACCCTAACCCTAACCCTAACACTATCCTAGGGCTGATGCTAACCCTAACCCTAACTCTAACACTATCTTTGGGCTGAGGCTAACCCTAACCCAAACACTATCCTACGGCTGATGCTAACCCTAACACTAACACTATCCTGGGCCTGGTGCTAACCCTAACCCTAAACCTAACACTATCCTCGGCCTGATGCTAACCCTAACCCTAACACTTACACTATCCTAGGGCTGATGCTAACCCTAACCCTAACCCTAACACTATCCTAGTGCTGATGCTAACCCTAACCATAACACTATCCTAGGCCTGATGCTACCCCTAACCCTAACACTATCCTAGGGCTGATGCTAACCCTAACCCTAACCCTAACACTATCGTAGGCCTGATGCTAAACCTATCCCTAACCCTAACACTCTCCTAGGGCTGATGCTAACCCTAACTCTAACACTATCCTAGGGCTGATGCTAACCCTAACCCTAACCCTAACACTATCCTAAGTGTGATGCTAACCCTAGCCCTCACACTATCCTAGGCCTGATGATAACCCGAACCCTAACCTTAACACTATCCTAGGGCTGATGCTAACCCTAACCCTATCCCTAACACTATCCTAGAGCTGATGCTAACCCTAACCCTAACACTATCCTAGGCCTGATGATAACCCTAACCCTAACCCTAACACTATCCTAGGGTTTATGTTAACCCTAACCCTAACACTATCCTAGGGCTGATGCTAACCCTAACCCTAACCCTAACACTATCCTAGGGCTGATGCTAACCCTAACCCTAACTCTAACACTATCCTAGGGCTGATGCTAACCCTAACCCTATCCCTAACACTATCCTAGAGCTGATGCTAACCCTAACCCTAACACTGTCCTAGGCCTGATGATAACCCTAACCCTAACTGTAACACTATCCTAGGCCTGATGCTCACCCTAACCCTAACACTATCCTAGGGCTGATGCTAACCCTAACCCTAACCCTAACACTATCCTAGGCCTGATGCTAAACCTATCCCTAACCCTAACACTCTCCTAGGGCTGATGCTAACCCTAACCCTAACACTATCCTAGGGCTGATGCTAACCCTAACCCTAACCCTAACACTATCCTAAGTCTGATGCTAACCCTAGCCCTCACACTATCCTAGGCCTGATGATAACCCTAACCCTATCCCTAACACTATCCTAGAGCTGATGCTAACCCTAACCCTAACACTATCCTAGGCCTGATGATAACCCTAACCCTAACCCTAACACTATCCTAGGGTTTATGTTAACCCTAACCCTAACAGTATCCTAGGGCTGATGCTAACCCTAACCCTAACCCTAACACTATCCTAGGGCTGATGCTAACCCAAACCCTAACTCTAACACTATCTTAGGGCTGAGGCTAACCCTAACCCTAACAGTATCCTACGGCTGATGCTAACCCTAACCCTAACCCTAACACTATCCTAGGGCTAATGCTAACCCTAACCCTAACACTATCCTAGGCCTGATGCTAACCCTAACCCTAACCCTAACACTATCCTAGTGCTGATGCTAACCCTAACCCTAACACTATCCTAGGGCTGATGCTAACCCTAACCCTAACCCTAACACTATCGTAGGGCTGATGCTAACCCTTACCCTAACATTATCCTAGGCCTGAAGCTAACCCTAACCCTAACACTATCCTAGGGCTGATGCTAACTCTAACCCTAACACTATCCTAGGTCTGATGCTAACCCTAACCCTGACCCTAACACTATCCTAGGGCTGATGCTAACCCTAAACCTAACACTATCCTAGGCCTGATGATAACCCTAACCCTAACCCTAACACTATCCTAGGGCTGATGCTAACCCTAACCCTAACACTATCCTAGGGCTGATGCTAACCCTAACCCTAACCCTAACACAATCCTAGGGCTGATGCTAACCCTAACGCTTACCCTAACACTATCCTTTAGCTGATGCTAACCCTAACCCTAACCCTAACACTATCCTAGGGTTTATGTTAACCCTAACCCTAACACTATCCTAGGCCTGATGCTAACCCTAACCCTAACACTATCCTAGGGCTGATGCTAACCCTAACCCTAACCCTAACACTATCCTAGGCCTGATGCTAAACCTATCCCTAACCCTAACACTCTCCTAGGGCTGATGCTAACCCTAACCCTAACACTATCCTAGGGCTGATGCTAACCCTAACCCTAACCCTAACACTATCCTAAGTCTGATGCTAACCTTGCCCTCACACTATCCTAGGCCTGATGATAACCCTAACCCTATCCCTAACACTATCCTAGAGCTGATGCTAACCCTAACCCTAACACTATCCTAGGCCTGATGATAACCCTAACCCTAACCCTAACACTATCCTAGGGTTTATGTTAACCCTAACCCTAACACTATCCTAGGGCTGATGCTAACCCTAACCCTAACCCTAACACTATCCTAGGGCTGATGCTAACCCAAACCCTAACTCTAACACTATCTTAGGGCTGAGGCTAACCCTAACCCTAACACTATCCTACGGCTGATGCTAACCCTAACCCTAACCCTAACACTATCCTAGGGCTAATGCTAACCCTAACCCTAACACTATCCTAGGACTGATGCTAAACCTAACCCTAACCCTAACACTATCCTAGGGCTGATGCTAACCCTAACCCTAACACTATCCTAGGGTTGATGCTAACCCTAACCCTAACCCTAACACTATCGTAGGGCTGATGCTAACCCTAACCCTAACACTATCCTAGGCCTGAAGCTAACCCTAACCCTAACACTAACACTATCCTAGGGCTGGTGCTAAAACTAACCCTAACACTATCCTAGGTCTGATGCTAACCCTAACCCTAACCCTAACACTATCCTAGGGCTGATGCTAACCCTAACCCTAACACTATCCTAGGCCTGATGATGACCCTAACCCTATCCCTAACACTATCCTAGGGCTGATGCTAACCCTAACCCTAACACTATCCTAGGGCTGATGCTAACCCTAACCCTAACCTTAACACTATCCTAGGGCTGATGCTAACCCTAACGCTAACCCTAACACTATCCTTTAGCTGATGCTAACCCTAACCCTAACCCTAACACTATCCTAGGCCTGATGATAACCCTAACCCTAACGCTAACACTATCCTAGGGTTTATGTTAACCCTAACCCTAACACTATCCTAGGGCTGATGCTAACCCTAACCCTAACCATAACACTATCCTAAGTCTGATGCTAACCCTAGCCCTCACACTATCCTAGGCCTGATGATAACCCTAACCCTAACCTTAACACTATCCTAGGGCTGATGCTAACCCTAACCCTAACCCTAACACTATCTTAGGGCTGAGGCTAACCCTAACCCAAACACTATCCTACGGCTGATGCTAACCCTAACCCTAACCCTAACAGTATCCTAAGGCTGATGCTAACCCTAACACTAACACTATCCTAGGCCTGGTGCTAACCCTAACACTAACCCTAACACTATCCTAGGGCTGATGCTAACCATAACCCTAACCCTAACACTATCCTAGGGCTGATGCTAACACTAACCCTAACCCTAACACTATCCTAGGGCTGATGCTAACCCTAACCCTAACACTATCCTCGGCCTGATGCTAACCCTAACCCTAACACTTACACTATCCTAGGGCTGATGCTAACCCTAACCCTAACCCTAACACTATCCTAGTGCTGATGCTAACCCTAACCCTAACACTATCCTAGGCCTGATGCTAACCCTAACCCTAACACTATCCTAGGGCTGATGCTAACCCTAACCCTAACCCTAACACTATCCTAGGCCTGATGCTAAACCTATCCCTAACCCTAACACTCTCCTAGGGCTGATGCTAACCCTAACCCTAACACTATCCTAGGGCTGTTGCTAACCGTAACCCTAACCCTAACACTATCCTAAGTGTGATGCTAGCCCGAGCCCTCACACTATCCTAGGCCTGATGATAACCCGAACCCTAATCTTAACACTATCCTAGGGCTGATGCTAACCCTAACCCTATCCCTAACACTATCCTAGAGCTGATGCTAACCCTAGCCCTCACAATATCCTAGGCCTGATGATAACCCTAACCCTAACCTTAACACTATCCTAGGGCTGATGCTAACCCTAACCCTAACCCTAACACTATCCTAGGGTTTATGTTAACCCTAACCCTAACACTATCCTAGGGCTGATGCTAACCCTAACCCTAACCCTAACACTATCCTAGGGCGGATGCTAACCCTAAACCTAACCCTAACACTATCCTAGGGCTGATGCTAACCCTAACACTAACACTATCCTAGAGCTGATGCTAACCCTAACCCTAACCCTAACACTATCCTAGGGCTGATGCTAACCCTAACCCTAACTCTAACACTATCTTTGGGCTGAGGCTAACCCTAACCCAAACACTATCCTACGGCTGATGCTAACCCTAACACTAACACTATCCTGGGCCTGGTGCTAACCCTAACCCTAAACCTAACACTATCCTCGGCCTGATGCTAACCCTAACCCTAACACTTACACTATCCTAGGGCTGATGCTAACCCTAACCCTAACCCTAACACTATCCTAGTGCTGATGCTAACCCTAACCATAACACTATCCTAGGCCTGATGCTACCCCTAACCCTAACACTATCCTAGGGCTGATGCTAACCCTAACCCTAACCCTAACACTATCGTAGGCCTGATGCTAAACCTATCCCTAACCCTAACACTCTCCTAGGGCTGATGCTAACCCTAACTCTAACACTATCCTAGGGCTGATGCTAACCCTAACCCTAACCCTAACACTATCCTAAGTGTGATGCTAACCCTAGCCCTCACACTATCCTAGGCCTGATGATAACCCGAACCCTAACCTTAACACTATCCTAGTGCTGATGCTAACCCTAACCCTAACACTATCCTAGGCCTGATGCTAACCCTAACCCTAACACTATCCTTGGGCTGATGCTAACCCTAACCCTAACCCTAACACTATCGTAGGCCTGATGCTAAACCTATCCCTAACCCTAACACTCTCCTAGGGCTGATGCTAACCCTAACCCTAACACTATCCTAGGGCTGATGCTAACCCTAACCCTAACCCTAACACTATCCTAAGTGTGATGCTAACCCTAGCCCTCACACTATCCTAGGCCTGATGATAACCCGAACCCTAACCTTAACACTATCCTAGGGCTGATGCTAACCCTAACCCTATCCCTAACACTATCCTAGAGCTGATGCTAACCCTAACCCTAACACTATCCTAGGCCTGATGATAACCCTAACCCTAACCCTAACACTATCCTAGGGTTTATGTTAACCCTAACCCTAACACTATCCTAGGGCTGATGCTAACCCTAACCCTAACCCTAACACTATCCTAGGGCTGATGCTAACCCTAACCCTAACTCTAACACTATCCTAGGGCTGATGCTAACCCTAACCCTATCCCTAACACTATCCTAGAGCTGATGCTAACCCTAACCCTAACACTGTCCTAGGCCTGATGATAACCCTAACCCTAACTGTAACACTATCCTAGGCCTGATGCTCACCCTAACCCTAACACTATCCTAGGGCTGATGGTAACCCTAACCCTAACCCTAACACTATCCTAGGCCTGATGCTAAACCTATCCCTAACCCTAACACTCTCCTAGGGCTGATGCTAACCCTAACCCTAACACTATCCTAGGGCTGATGCTAACCCTAACCCTAACCCTAACACTATCCTAAGTCTGATGCTAACCCTAGCCCTCACACTATCCTAGGCCTGATGATAACCCTAACCCTATCCCTAACACTATCCTAGAGCTGATGCTAACCCTAACCCTAACACTATCCTAGGCCTGATGATAACCCTAACCCTAACCCTAACACTATCCTAGGGTTTATGTTAACCCTAACCCTAACAGTATCCTAGGGCTGATGCTAACCCTAACCCTAACCCTAACACTATCCTAGGGCTGATGCTAACCCAAACCCTAACTCTAACACTATCTTAGGGCTGAGGCTAACCCTAACCCTAACACTATCCTACGGCTGATGGTAACCCTAACCCTAACCCTAACACTATCCTAGGGCTAATGCTAACCCTAACCCTAACACTATCCTAGGCCTGATGCTAACCCTAACCCTAACCCTAACACTATCCTAGTGCTGATGCTAACCCTAACCCTAACACTATCCTAGGGCTGATGCTAACCCTAACCCTAACCCTAACACTATCGTAGGGCTGATGCTAACCCTTACCCTAACATTATCCTAGGCCTGAAGCTAACCCTAACCCTAACACTATCCTAGGGCTGATGCTAACTCTAACACTAACACTATCCTAGGTCTGATGCTAACCCTAACCCTGACCCTAACACTATCCTAGGGCTGATGCTAACCCTAAACCTAACACTATCCTAGGCCTGATGATAACCCTAACCCTAACCCTAACACTATCCTAGGGCTGATGCTAACCCTAACCCTAACACTATCCTAGGGCTGATGCTAACCCTAACCCTAACCCTAACACAATCCTAGGGCTGATGCTAACCCTAACGCTTACCCTAACACTATCCTTTAGCTGATGCTAACCCTAACCCTAACCCTAACACTATCCTAGGGCTGATGCTAACCCTAACCCTAACTCTAACACTATCCTAGGGCTGATGCTAACCCTAACCCTATCCCTAACACTATCCTAGAGCTGATGCTAACCCTAACCCTAACACTGTCCTAGGCCTGATGATAACCCTAACCCTAACTGTAACACTATCCTAGGCCTGATGCTCACCCTAACCCTAACACTATCCTAGGGCTGATGCTAACCCTAACCCTAACCCTAACACTATCCTAGGCCTGATGCTAAACCTATCCCTAACCCTAACACTCTCCTAGGGCTGATGCTAACCCTAACCCTAACACTATCCTAGGGCTGATGCTAACCCTAACCCTAACCCTAACACTATCCTAAGTCTGATGCTAACCCTAGCCCTCACACTATCCTAGGCCTGATGATAACCCTAACCCTATCCCTAACACTATCCTAGAGCTGATGCTAACCCTAACCCTAACACTATCCTAGGCCTGATGATAACCCTAACCCTAACCCTAACACTATCCTAGGGTTTATGTTAACCCTAACCCTAACAGTATCCTAGGGCTGATGCTAACCCTAACCCTAACCCTAACACTATCCTAGGGCTGATGCTAACCCAAACCCTAACTCTAACACTATCTTAGGGCTGAGGCTAACCCTAACCCTAACACTATCCTACGGCTGATGCTAACCCTAACCCTAACCCTAACACTATCCTAGGGCTAATGCTAACCCTAACCCTAACACTATCCTAGGCCTGATGCTAACCCTAACCCTAACCCTAACACTATCCTAGGGCTGATGCTAACCCTAACCCTAACACTATCCTAGGGCTGATGCTAACCCTAACCCTAACCCTAACACTATCGTAGGGCTGATGCTAACCCTAACCCTAACATTATCCTAGGCCCGAAGCTAACCCTAACCCTAACAGTATCCTAGGGCTGATGGTAACTCTAACCCTAACACTATCCTAGGTCTGATGCTAACCCTAACCCTAACCCTAACACTATCCTAGGCCTGATGATAACCCTAACCCTAACCCTAACACTATCCTAGGGCTGATGCTAACCCTAACCCTAACACTATCCTAGGGCTGATGCTAACCCTAACCCTAACCCTAACACAATCCTAGGGCTGATGCTAACCCTAACGCTTACCCTAACACTATCCTTTAGCTGATGCTAACCCTAACCCTAACCCTAACACTATCCTAGGCCTGATGATAAACCTAACCCTAACCCTAACACTATCCTAGGGTTTATGTTAACCCTAACCCTAACACTATCCTAGGGCTGATGCTAACCCTAACCCTAACACTATCCCAGAGCTGATGCTAACCCTAACCCTAACCCTAACACTATCCTAAGTCTGATGCTAACCCTAGCCCTCACACTATCCTAGGCCTGATGATAACCCTAACCCTAACCTTAACACTATCCTAGGGCTGATGCTAACCCTAACCCTAACCCTAACACTATCCTAGGGTTTATGTTAACCCTAACCCTAACACTATCCTAGGGCTGATGCTAACCCTAACCCTAACCCTAACACTATCCTAGGGCGGATGCTAACCCTAAACCTAACCCTAACACTATCCTAGGGCTGATGCTAACCCTAACACTAACACTATCCTAGGGCTGATGCTAACCCTAACCCTAACCCTAACACTATCCTAGGGCTGATGCTAACCCTAACCCTAACTCTAACACTATCTTAGGGCTGAGGCTAACCCTAACCCAAACACTATCCTACGGCTGATGCTAACCCTAACACTAACACTATCCTGGGCCTGGTGCTAACCCTAACCCTAAACCTATCACTATCCTAGGGCTGATGCTAACCGTAACCCTAACCCTAACACTATCCTAGGGCTGATGCTAACACTAACCCTAACCCTAACACTATCCTAGGGCTGATGCTAACCCTAACCCTAACACTATCCTCGGCCTGATGCTAACCCTAACCCTAACAGTTACACTATCCTAGGGCTGATGCTAACCCTAACCCTAACCCTAACACTATCCTAGTGCTGATGCTAACCCTAACCCTAACACTATCCTAGGCCTGATGCTAACCCTAACCCTAACACTATCCTTGGGCTGATGCTAACCCTAACCCTAACCCTAACACTATCGTAGGCCTGATGCTAAACCTATCCCTAACCCTAACACTCTCCTAGGGCTGATGCTAACCCTAACCCTAACACTATCCTAGGGCTGATGCTAACCCTAACCCTAACCCTAACACTATCCTAAGTGTGATGCTAACCCTAGCCCTCACACTATCCTAGGCCTGATGATAACCCGAACCCTAACCTTAACACTATCCTAGGGCTGATGCTAACCCTAACCCTATCCCTAACACTATCCTAGAGCTGATGCTAACCCTAACCCTAACACTATCCTAGGCCTGATGATAACCCTAACCCTAACCCTAACACTATCCTAGGGTTTATGTTAACCTAACCCTAACACTATCCTAGGGCTGATGCTAACCCTAACCCTAACCCTAACACTATCCTAGGGCTGATGCTAACCCTAACCCTAACTCTAACACTATCCTAGGGCTGATGCTAACCCTAACCCTATCCCTAACACTATCCTAGAGCTGATGCTAACCCTAACCCTAACACTGTCCTAGGCCTGATGATAACCCTAACCCTAACTGTAACACTATCCTAGGCCTGATGCTAACCCTAACCCTAACACTATCCTAGGGCTGATGCTAACCCTAACCCTAACCCTAACACTATCCTAGGCCTGATGCTAAACCTATCCCTAACACTAACACTCTCCTAGGGCTGATGCTAACCCTAACCCTAACACTATCCTAGGGCTGATGGTAACCCTAAACCTAACCCTAACACTATCCTAAGTCTGATGCTAACCCTAGCCCTCACACTATCCTAGGCCTGATGATAACCCTAACCCTATCCCTAACACTATCCTAGAGCTGATGCTAACCCTAACCCTAACACTATCCTATGCCTGATGATAACCCTAACCCTAACCCTAACACTATCCTAGGGTTTATGTTAACCCTAACCCTAACACTATCCTAGGGCTGATGCTAACCCTAACCCTAACCCTAACACTATCCTAGGGCTGATGCTAACCCAAACCCTAACTCTAACACTATCTTAGGGCTGAGGCTAACCCTAACCCTAACACTATCCTACTGCTGATGCTAACCCTAACCCTAACCCTAACACTATCCTAGGGCTAATGCTAACCCTAACCCTAACACTATCCTAGGCCTGATGCTAACCCTAACCCTAACCCTAACACTATCCTAGGGATGATGCTAACCCTAACCCTAACACTATCCTAGGGCTGATGCTAACCCTAACCCTAACCCTAACACTATCGTAGGGCTGATGCTAACCCTAACCCTAACACTATCCTAGGCCTGAAGCTAACCCTAACCCTAACCCTAACACTATCCTAGGGCTGATGCTAACTCTAACCCTAACACTATCCTAGGTCTGATGCTAACCCTAACCTTAACCCTAACACTATCCTAGGGATGATGCTAACCCTAACCCTAACACTATCCTAGGCCTGATGATAACCCTAACCCTAACCCTAACACTATCCTAGGACTGATGCTAACCCTAACCCTAACACTATCCTAGGGCTGATGCTAACCCTAACCCTAACCCTAACACTATCCTAGGGCTGATGCTAACCCTAACGCTAACCCTAACACTATCCTTTAGCTGATGCTAACCCTAACCCTTACCCTAACACTATCCTGGGCCTGATGATAACCCTAACCCTAACCCTAACACTATCCTAGGGTTTATGTTAACCTTAACCCTAACACTATCCTAGGGCTGATGCTAACAATAACCCTAACACTATCCTAGGGCTGATGCTAACCCTAACCCTAACCCTAACACAATCCTAGGGCTGATGCTAACCCTAACGCTTACCCTAACACTATCCTTTAGCTGATGCTAACCCTAACCCTAACCCTAACACTATCCTAGGGCTGATGCTAACCCTAACCCTAACTCTAACACTATCCTAGGGCTGATGCTAACCCTAACCCTATCCCTAACACTATCCTAGAGCTGATGCTAACCCTAACCCTAACACTGTCCTAGGCCTGATGATAACCCTAACCCTAACTGTAACACTATCCTAGGCCTGATGCTCACCCTAACCCTAACACTATCCTAGGGCTGATGCTAACCCTAACCCTAACCCTAACACTATCCTAGGCCTGATGCTAAACCTATCCCTAACCCTAACACTCTCCTAGGGCTGATGCTAACCCTAACCCTAACACTATCCTAGGGCTGATGCTAACCCTAACCCTAACCCTAACACTATCCTAAGTCTGATGCTAACCCTAGCCCTCACACTATCCTAGGCCTGATGATAACCCTAACCCTATCCCTAACACTATCCTAGAGCTGATGCTAACCCTAACCCTAACACTATCCTAGGCCTGATGATAACCCTAACCCTAACCCTAACACTATCCTAGGGTTTATGTTAACCCTAACCCTAACAGTATCCTAGGGCTGATGCTAACCCTAACCCTAACCCTAACACTATCCTAGGGCTGATGCTAACCCAAACCCTAACTCTAACACTATCTTAGGGCTGAGGCTAACCCTAACCCTAACACTATCCTACGGCTGATGCTAACCCTAACCCTAACCCTAACACTATCCTAGGGCTAATGCTAACCCTAACCCTAACACTATCCTAGGCCTGATGCTAACCCTAACCCTAACCCTAACACTATCCTAGGGCTGATGCTAACCCTAACCCTAACACTATCCTAGGGCTGATGCTAACCCTAACCCTAACCCTAACACTATCGTAGGGCTGATGCTAACCCTAACCCTAACATTATCCTAGGCCCGAAGCTAACCCTAACCCTAACAGTATCCTAGGGCTGATGGTAACTCTAACCCTAACACTATCCTAGGTCTGATGCTAACCCTAACCCTAACCCTAACACTATCCTAGGCCTGATGATAACCCTAACCCTAACCCTAACACTATCCTAGGGCTGATGCTAACCCTAACCCTAACACTATCCTAGGGCTGATGCTAACCCTAACCCTAACCCTAACACAATCCTAGGGCTGATGCTAACCCTAACGCTTACCCTAACACTATCCTTTAGCTGATGCTAACCCTAACCCTAACCCTAACACTATCCTAGGCCTGATGATAAACCTAACCCTAACCCTAACACTATCCTAGGGTTTATGTTAACCCTAACCCTAACACTATCCTAGGGCTGATGCTAACCCTAACCCTAACACTATCCCAGAGCTGATGCTAACCCTAACCCTAACCCTAACACTATCCTAAGTCTGATGCTAACCCTAGCCCTCACACTATCCTAGGCCTGATGATAACCCTAACCCTAACCTTAACACTATCCTAGGGCTGATGCTAACCCTAACCCTAACCCTAACACTATCCTAGGGTTTATGTTAACCCTAACCCTAACACTATCCTAGGGCTGATGCTAACCCTAACCCTAACCCTAACACTATCCTAGGGCGGATGCTAACCCTAAACCTAACCCTAACACTATCCTAGGGCTGATGCTAACCCTAACACTAACACTATCCTAGGGCTGATGCTAACCCTAACCCTAACCCTAACACTATCCTAGGGCTGATGCTAACCCTAACCCTAACTCTAACACTATCTTAGGGCTGAGGCTAACCCTAACCCAAACACTATCCTACGGCTGATGCTAACCCTAACACTAACACTATCCTGGGCCTGGTGCTAACCCTAACCCTAAACCTATCACTATCCTAGGGCTGATGCTAACCGTAACCCTAACCCTAACACTATCCTAGGGCTGATGCTAACACTAACCCTAACCCTAACACTATCCTAGGGCTGATGCTAACCCTAACCCTAACACTATCCTCGGCCTGATGCTAACCCTAACCCTAACACTTACACTATCCTAGGGCTGATGCTAACCCTAACCCTAACCCTAACACTATCCTAGTGCTGATGCTAACCCTAACCCTAACACTATCCTAGGCCTGATGCTAACCCTAACCCTAACACTATCCTTGGGCTGATGCTAACCCTAACCCTAACCCTAACACTATCGTAGGCCTGATGCTAAACCTATCCCTAACCCTAACACTCTCCTAGGGCTGATGCTAACCCTAACCCTAACACTATCCTAGGGCTGATGCTAACCCTAACCCTAACCCTAACACTATCCTAAGTGTGATGCTAACCCTAGCCCTCACACTATCCTAGGCCTGATGATAACCCGAACCCTAACCTTAACACTATCCTAGGGCTGATGCTAACCCTAACCCTATCCCTAACACTATCCTAGAGCTGATGCTAACCCTAACCCTAACACTATCCTAGGCCTGATGATAACCCTAACCCTAACCCTAACACTATCCTAGGGTTTATGTTAACCCTAACCCTAACACTATCCTAGGGCTGATGCTAACCCTAACCCTAACCCTAACACTATCCTAGGGCTGATGCTAACCCTAACCCTAACTCTAACACTATCCTAGGGCTGATGCTAACCCTAACCCTATCCCTAACACTATCCTAGAGCTGATGCTAACCCTAACCCTAACACTGTCCTAGGCCTGATGATAACCCTAACCCTAACTGTAACACTATCCTAGGCCTGATGCTAACCCTAACCCTAACACTATCCTAGGGCTGATGCTAACCCTAACCCTAACCCTAACACTATCCTAGGCCTGATGCTAAACCTATCCCTAACACTAACACTCTCCTAGGGCTGATGCTAACCCTAACCCTAACACTATCCTAGGGCTGATGGTAACCCTAAACCTAACCCTAACACTATCCTAAGTCTGATGCTAACCCTAGCCCTCACACTATCCTAGGCCTGATGATAACCCTAACCCTATCCCTAACACTATCCTAGAGCTGATGCTAACCCTAACCCTAACACTATCCTATGCCTGATGATAACCCTAACCCTAACCCTAACACTATCCTAGGGTTTATGTTAACCCTAACCCTAACACTATCCTAGGGCTGATGCTAACCCTACCCCTAACCCTAACACTATCCTAGGGCTGATGCTAACCCAAACCCTAACTCTAACACTATCTTAGGGCTGAGGCTAACCCTAACCCTAACACTATCCTACGGCTGATGCTAACCCTAACCCTAACCCTAACACTATCCTAGGGCTAATGCTAACCCTAACCCTAACACTATCCTAGGCCTGATGCTAACCCTAACCCTAACCCTAACACTATCCTAGGGATGATGCTAACCCTAACCCTAACACTATCCTAGGGCTGATGCTAACCCTAACCCTAACCCTAACACTATCGTAGGGCTGATGCTAACCCTAACCCTAACACTATCCTAGGCCTGAAGCTAACCCTAACCCTAACCCTAACACTATCCTAGGGCTGATGCTAACTCTAACCCTAACACTATCCTAGGTCTGATGCTAACCCTAACCTTAACCCTAACACTATCCTAGGGATGATGCTAACCCTAACCCTAACACTATCCTAGGCCTGATGATAACCCTAACCCTAACCCTAACACTATCCTAGGACTGATGCTAACCCTAACCCTAACACTATCCTAGGGCTGATGCTAACCCTAACCCTAACCCTAACACTATCCTAGGGCTGATGCTAACCCTAACGCTAACCCTAACACTATCCTTTAGCTGATGCTAACCCTAACCCTTACCCTAACACTATCCTGGGCCTGATGATAACCCTAACCCTAACCCTAACACTATCCTAGGGTTTATGTTAACCTTAACCCTAACACTATCCTAGGGCTGATGCTAACAATAACCCTAACACTATCCTAGGGCTGATGCTAACCCTAACCCTAACCCTAACACAATCCTAGGGCTGATGCTAACCCTAACGCTTACCCTAACACTATCCTTTAGCTGATGCTAACCCTAACCCTAACCCTAACACTATCCTAGGGCTGATGCTAACCCTAACCCTAACTCTAACACTATCCTAGGGCTGATGCTAACCCTAACCCTATCCCTAACACTATCCTAGAGCTGATGCTAACCCTAACCCTAACACTGTCCTAGGCCTGATGATAACCCTAACCCTAACTGTAACACTATCCTAGGCCTGATGCTCACCCTAACCCTAACACTATCCTAGGGCTGATGCTAACCCTAACCCTAACCCTAACACTATCCTAGGCCTGATGCTAAACCTATCCCTAACCCTAACACTCTCCTAGGGCTGATGCTAACCCTAACCCTAACACTATCCTAGGGCTGATGCTAACCCTAACCCTAACCCTAACACTATCCTAAGTCTGATGCTAACCCTAGCCCTCACACTATCCTAGGCCTGATGATAACCCTAACCCTATCCCTAACACTATCCTAGAGCTGATGCTAACCCTAACCCTAACACTATCCTAGGCCTGATGATAACCCTAACCCTAACCCTAACACTATCCTAGGGTTTATGTTAACCCTAACCCTAACAGTATCCTAGGGCTGATGCTAACCCTAACCCTAACCCTAACACTATCCTAGGGCTGATGCTAACCCAAACCCTAACTCTAACACTATCTTAGGGCTGAGGCTAACCCTAACCCTAACACTATCCTACGGCTGATGCTAACCCTAACCCTAACCCTAACACTATCCTAGGGCTAATGCTAACCCTAACCCTAACACTATCCTAGGCCTGATGCTAACCCTAACCCTAACCCTAACACTATCCTAGGGCTGATGCTAACCCTAACCCTAACACTATCCTAGGGCTGATGCTAACCCTAACCCTAACCCTAACACTATCGTAGGGCTGATGCTAACCCTAACCCTAACATTATCCTAGGCCCGAAGCTAACCCTAACCCTAACAGTATCCTAGGGCTGATGGTAACTCTAACCCTAACACTATCCTAGGTCTGATGCTAACCCTAACCCTAACCCTAACACTATCCTAGGCCTGATGATAACCCTAACCCTAACCCTAACACTATCCTAGGGCTGATGCTAACACTAACCCTAACACTATCCTAGGGCTGATGCTAACCCTAACCCTAACCCTAACACAATCCTAGGGCTGATGCTAACCCTAACGCTTACCCTAACACTATCCTTTAGCTGATGCTAACCCTAACCCTAACCCTAACACTATCCTAGGCCTGATGATAAACCTAACCCTAACCCTAACACTATCCTAGGGTTTATGTTAACCCTAACCCTAACACTATCCTAGGGCTGATGCTAACCCTAACCCTAACACTATCCCAGAGCTGATGCTAACCCTAACCCTAACCCTAACACTATCCTAAGTCTGATGCTAACCCTAGCCCTCACACTATCCTAGGCCTGATGATAACCCTAACCCTAACCTTAACACTATCCTAGGGCTGATGCTAACCCTAACCATAACCCTAACACTATCCTAGGGTTTATGTTAACCCTAACCCTAACACTATCCTAGGGCTGATGCTAACCCTAACCCTAACCCTAACACTATCCTAGGGCGGATGCTAACCCTAAACCTAACCCTAACACTATCCTAGGGCTGATGCTAACCCTAACACTAACACTATCCTAGGGCTGATGCTAACCCTAACCCTAACCCTAACACTATCCTAGGGCTGATGCTAACCCTAACCCTAACTCTAACACTATCTTATGGCTGAGGCTAACCCTAACCCAAACACTATCCTACGGCTGATGCTAACCCTAACACTAACACTATCCTGGGCCTGGTGCTAACCCTAACCCTAAACCTATCACTATCCTAGGGCTGATGCTAACCGTAACCCTAACCCTAACACTATCCTAGGGCTGATGCTAACACTAACCCTAACCCTAACACTATCCTAGGGCTGATGCTAACCCTAACCCTAACACTATCCTCGGCCTGATGCTAACCCTAACCATAACACTTACACTATCCTAGGGCTGATGCTAACCCTAACCCTAACCCTAACACTATCCTAGTGCTGATGCTAACCCTAACCCTAACACTATCCTAGGCCTGATGCTAACCCTAACCCTAACACTATCCTTGGGCTGATGCTAACCCTAACCCTAACCCTAACACTATCGTAGGCCTGATTCTAAACCTATCCCTAACCCTAACACTCTCCTAGGGCTGATGCTAACCCTAACCCTAACACTATCCTAGGGCTGATGCTAACCCTAACCCTAACCCTAACACTATCCTAAGTGTGATGCTAACCCTAGCCCTCACACTATCCTAGGCCTGATGATAACCCGAACCCTAACCTTAACACTATCCTAGGGCTGATGCTAACCCTAACCCTATCCCTAACACTATCCTAGAGCTGATGCTAACCCTAACCCTAACACTATCCTAGGCCTGATGATAACCCTAACCCTAACCCTAACACTATCCTAGGGTTTATGTTAACCCTAACCCTAACACTATCCTAGGGCTGATGCTAACCCTAACCCTAACCCTAACACTATCCTAGGGCTGATGCTAACCCTAACCCTAACTCTAACACTATCCTAGGGCTGATGCTAACCCTAACCCTATCCCTAACACTATCCTAGAGCTGATGCTAACCCTAACCCTAACACTGTCCTAGGCCTGATGATAACCCTAACCCTAACTGTAACACTATCCTAGGCCTGATGCTAACCCTAACCCTAACACTATCCTAGGGCTGATGCTAACCCTAACCCTAACCCTAACACTATCCTAGGCCTGATGCTAAACCTATCCCTAACACTAACACTCTCCTAGGGCTGATGCTAACCCTAACCCTAACACTATCCTAGGGCTGATGGTAACCCTAAACCTAACCCTAACACTATCCTAAGTCTGATGCTAACCCTAGCCCTCACACTATCCTAGGCCTGATGATAACCCTAACCCTATCCCTAACACTATCCTAGAGCTGATGCTAACCCTAACCCTAACACTATCCTATGCCTGATGATAACCCTAACCCTAACCCTAACACTATCCTAGGGTTTATGTTAACCCTAACCCTAACACTATCCTAGGGCTGATGCTAACCCTACCCCTAACCCTAACACTATCCTAGGGCTGATGCTAACCCAAACCCTAACTCTAACACTATCTTAGGGCTGAGGCTAACCCTAACCCTAACACTATCCTACGGCTGATGCTAACCCTAACCCTAACCCTAACACTATCCTAGGGCTAATGCTAACCCTAACCCTAACACTATCCTAGGCCTGATGCTAACCCTAACCCTAACCCTAACACTATCCTAGGGATGATGCTAACCCTAACCCTAACACTATCCTAGGGCTGATGCTAACCCTAACCCTAACCCTAACACTATCGTAGGGCTGATGCTAACCCTAACCCTAACACTATCCTAGGCCTGAAGCTAACCCTAACCCTAACCCTAACACTATCCTAGGGCTGATGCTAACTCTAACCCTAACACTATCCTAGGTCTGATGCTAACCCTAACCTTAACCCTAACACTATCCTAGGGATGATGCTAACCCTAACCCTAACACTATCCTAGGCCTGATGATAACCCTAACCCTAACCCTAACACTATCCTAGGACTGATGCTAACCCTAACCCTAACACTATCCTAGGGCTGATGCTAACCCTAACCCTAACCCTAACACTATCCTAGGGCTGATGCTAACCCTAACGCTAACCCTAACACTATCCTTTAGCTGATGCTAACCCTAACCCTTACCCTAACACTATCCTGGGCCTGATGATAACCCTAACCCTAACCCTAACACTATCCTAGGGTTTATGTTAACCTTAACCCTAACACTATCCTAGGGCTGATGCTAACAATAACCCTAACACTATCCTAGGGCTGATGCTAACCCTAACCCTAACCCTAACACAATCCTAGGGCTGATGCTAACCCTAACGCTTACCCTAACACTATCCTTTAGCTGATGCTAACCCTAACCCTAACCCTAACACTATCCTAGGGCTGATGCTAACCCTAACCCTAACTCTAACACTATCCTAGGGCTGATGCTAACCCTAACCCTATCCCTAACACTATCCTAGAGCTGATGCTAACCCTAACCCTAACACTGTCCTAGGCCTGATGATAACCCTAACCCTAACTGTAACACTATCCTAGGCCTGATGCTCACCCTAACCCTAACACTATCCTAGGGCTGATGCTAACCCTAACCCTAACCCTAACACTATCCTAGGCCTGATGCTAAACCTATCCCTAACCCTAACACTCTCCTAGGGCTGATGCTAACCCTAACCCTAACACTATCCTAGGGCTGATGCTAACCCTAACCCTAACCCTAACACTATCCTAAGTCTGATGCTAACCCTAGCCCTCACACTATCCTAGGCCTGATGATAACCCTAACCCTATCCCTAACACTATCCTAGAGCTGATGCTAACCCTAACCCTAACACTATCCTAGGCCTGATGATAACCCTAACCCTAACCCTAACACTATCCTAGGGTTTATGTTAACCCTAACCCTAACAGTATCCTAGGGCTGATGCTAACCCTAACCCTAACCCTAACACTATCCTAGGGCTGATGCTAACCCAAACCCTAACTCTAACACTATCTTAGGGCTGAGGCTAACCCTAACCCTAACACTATCCTACGGCTGATGCTAACCCTAACCCTAACCCTAACACTATCCTAGGGCTAATGCTAACCCTAACCCTAACACTATCCTAGGCCTGATGCTAACCCTAACCCTAACCCTAACACTATCCTAGGGCTGATGCTAACCCTAACCCTAACACTATCCTAGGGCTGATGCTAACCCTAACCCTAACCCTAACACTATCGTAGGGCTGATGCTAACCCTAACCCTAACATTATCCTAGGCCCGAAGCTAACCCTAACCCTAACAGTATCCTAGGGCTGATGGTAACTCTAACCCTAACACTATCCTAGGTCTGATGCTAACCCTAACCCTAACCCTAACACTATCCTAGGCCTGATGATAACCCTAACCCTAACCCTAACACTATCCTAGGGCTGATGCTAACACTAACCCTAACACTATCCTAGGGCTGATGCTAACCCTAACCCTAACCCTAACACAATCCTAGGGCTGATGCTAACCCTAACGCTTACCCTAACACTATCCTTTAGCTGATGCTAACCCTAACCCTAACCCTAACACTATCCTAGGCCTGATGATAAACCTAACCCTAACCCTAACACTATCCTAGGGTTTATGTTAACCCTAACCCTAACACTATCCTAGGGCTGATGCTAACCCTAACCCTAACACTATCCCAGAGCTGATGCTAACCCTAACCCTAACCCTAACACTATCCTAAGTCTGATGCTAACCCTAGCCCTCACACTATCCTAGGCCTGATGATAACCCTAACCCTAACCTTAACACTATCCTAGGGCTGATGCTAACCCTAACCATAACCCTAACACTATCCTAGGGTTTATGTTAACCCTAACCCTAACACTATCCTAGGGCTGATGCTAACCCTAACCCTAACCCTAACACTATCCTAGGGCGGATGCTAACCCTAAACCTAACCCTAACACTATCCTAGGGCTGATGCTAACCCTAACACTAACACTATCCTAGGGCTGATGCTAACCCTAACCCTAACCCTAACACTATCCTAGGGCTGATGCTAACCCTAACCCTAACTCTAACACTATCTTATGGCTGAGGCTAACCCTAACCCAAACACTATCCTACGGCTGATGCTAACCCTAACACTAACACTATCCTGGGCCTGGTGCTAACCCTAACCCTAAACCTATCACTATCCTAGGGCTGATGCTAACCGTAACCCTAACCCTAACACTATCCTAGGGCTGATGCTAACACTAACCCTAACCCTAACACTATCCTAGGGCTGATGCTAACCCTAACCCTAACACTATCCTCGGCCTGATGCTAACCCTAACCATAACACTTACACTATCCTAGGGCTGATGCTAACCCTAACCCTAACCCTAACACTATCCTAGTGCTGATGCTAACCCTAACCCTAACACTATCCTAGGCCTGATGCTAACCCTAACCCTAACACTATCCTTGGGCTGATGCTAACCCTAACCCTAACCCTAACACTATCGTAGGCCTGATTCTAAACCTATCCCTAACCCTAACACTCTCCTAGGGCTGATGCTAACCCTAACCCTAACACTATCCTAGGGCTGATGCTAACCCTAACCCTAACCCTAACACTATCCTAAGTGTGATGCTAACCCTAGCCCTCACACTATCCTAGGCCTGATGATAACCCGAACCCTAACCTTAACACTATCCTAGGGCTGATGCTAACCCTAACCCTATCCCTAACACTATCCTAGAGCTGATGCTAACCCTAACCCTAACACTATCCTAGGCCTGATGATAACCCTAACCCTAACCCTAACACTATCCTAGGGTTTATGTTAACCCTAACCCTAACACTATCCTAGGGCTGATGCTAACCCTAACCCTAACCCTAACACTATCCTAGGGCTGATGCTAACCCTAACCCTAACTCTAACACTATCCTAGGGCTGATGCTAACCCTAACCCTATCCCTAACACTATCCTAGAGCTGATGCTAACCCTAACCCTAACACTGTCCTAGGCCTGATGATAACCCTAACCCTAACTGTAACACTATCCTAGGCCTGATGCTAACCCTAACCCTAACACTATCCTAGGGCTGATGCTAACCCTAACCCTAACCCTAACACTATCCTAGGCCTGATGCTAAACCTATCCCTAACACTAACACTCTCCTAGGGCTGATGCTAACCCTAACCCTAACACTATCCTAGGGCTGATGGTAACCCTAAACCTAACCCTAACACTATCCTAAGTCTGATGCTAACCCTAGCCCTCACACTATCCTAGGCCTGATGATAACCCTAACCCTATCCCTAACACTATCCTAGAGCTGATGCTAACCCTAACCCTAACACTATCCTATGCCTGATGATAACCCTAACCCTAACCCTAACACTATCCTAGGGTTTATGTTAACCCTAACCCTAACACTATCCTAGGGCTGATGCTAACCCTAACCCTAACCCTAACACTATCCTAGGGCTGATGCTAACCCAAACCCTAACTCTAACACTATCTTAGGGCTGAGGCTAACCCTAACCCTAACACTATCCTACGGCTGATGCTAACCCTAACCCTAACCCTAACACTATCCTAGGGCTAATGCTAACCCTAACCCTAACACTATCCTAGGCCTGATGCTAACCCTAACCCTAACCCTAACACTATCCTAGGGATCATGCTAACCCTAACCCTAACACTATCCTAGGGCTGATGCTAACCCTAACCCTAACCCTAACACTATCGTAGGGCTGATGCTAACCCTAACCCTAACACTATCCTAGGCCTGAAGCTAACCCTAACCCTAACCCTAACACTATCCTAGGGCTGATGCTAACTCTAACCCTAACACTATCCTAGGTCTGATGCTAACCCTAACCTTAACCCTAACACTATCCTAGGGATGATGCTAACCCTAACCCTAACACTATCCTAGGCCTGATGATAACCCTAACCCTAACCCTAACACTATCCTAGGACTGATGCTAACCCTAACCCTAACACTATCCTAGGGCTGATGCTAACCCTAACCCTAACCCTAACACTATCCTAGGGCTGATGCTAACCCTAACGCTAACCCTAACACTATCCTTTAGCTGATGCTAACCCTAACCCTTACCCTAACACTATCCTGGGCCTGATGATAACCCTAACCCTAACCCTAACACTATCCTAGGGTTTATGTTAACCTTAACCCTAACACTATCCTAGGGCTGATGCTAACAATAACCCTAACACTATCCTAGGGCTGATGCTAACCCTAACCCTAACCCTAACACTATCCTAAGTCTGATGCTAACCCTAGCCCTCACACTATCCTAGGCCTGATGATAACCCTAACCCTAACCTTAACACTATCCTAGGGCTGATGCTAACCCTAAACCTAACCCTAACACTATCCTAGGGTTTATGTTAACCCTAACCCTAACACTATCCTAGGGCTGATGCTAACCCTAACCCTAACCCTAACACTATCCTAGGGCGGATGCTAACCCTAAACCTAACCCTAACACTATCCTAGGGCTGATGCTAACCCTAACACTAACACTATCCTAGGGCTGATGCTAACCCTAACCCTAACACTATCCTAGGGCTGATGCTAACCTTAACCCTAACTCTAACACTATCTTAGGGCTGAGGCTAACCCTAACCCAAACACTATCCTACGGCTGATGTTAACCCTAACCCTAACCCTAACACTATCCTAGGGCTGATGATAACCCTAACCCTAAATATAACACTGTCCTAGGGCGGATGCTAACCCTAAACCTAACCCTAACACTATCCTAGGGCTACTGCTAAGCCTAACACTAACACTATCCTAGGGCTGATGCTAACCCTAACCCTAACACTATCCTAGGGCTGATGCTAACCCTAACCCTAACTCTAACACTATCTTAGGGCTGAGGCTAACCCTAACCCAAACACTATCCTACGGCTGATGCTAACCCTAACCCTAACCCTAACACTATCCTAAGGCTGATGCTAACCCTAACACTCACACTATCCTAGGCCTGGTGCTAACCCTAACACTAACCCTAACACTATCCTAGGGCTGATGCTAACCCTAACCCTAACCCTAACACTATCCTAGGGCTGATGCTAACACTAACACTAACCCTAACACTATCCTAGGGCTGATGCTAACCCTAACCCTAACACTATCCTCGGCCTGATGCTAACCCTAACCCTAACACTTACACTATCCTAGGGCTGATGCTAACCCTAACCCTAACCCTAACACTATTCTAGTGCTGATGCTAACCCTAACCCTAACACTATCCTAGGCCTGATGCTAACCCTAACCCTAACACTATCCTAGGGCTGATGCTAACCCTAACCCTAACCCTAGCACTATCCTAGCCTGATGCTAAACCTATCCCTAACCCTAACACTCTCCTAGGGCTGATGCTAACCCTAACCCTAACACTATCCTAGGGCTGATGCTAACCCTAACCCTAACCCTAACACTATCCTAAGTGTGATGCTAACCCTAGCCCTCACACTATCCTAGGCCTGATGATAACCCGAACCCTAACTTTAACACTATCCTAGGGCTGATGCTAACCCTATCCCTATCCCTAACACTATCCTAGAGGTGATGCTAACCCTAACCCTAACACTATCCTAGGCCTGATGATAACCCTAACCCTAACCCTAACACTATCCTAGGGTTTATGTTAACCCTAACCCTAACACTATCCTAGGCCTGATGCTAACCCTAACCCTAACACTATCCTAGGGCTGATGCTAACCCTAACCCTAACTCTAACACTATCCTAGGCCTGATGCCAAACCTATCCCTAACCCTAACACTCTCCTAGGGCTGATGCTAACCCTAACCCTAACACTATCCTAGGGCTGATGCTAACCCTAACCCTAACCCTAACACTCTCCTAAGTCTGATGCTAACCCTAGCCCTCACACTATCCTAGGCCTGATGATAACCCTAACCCTATCCCTAACACTATCCTAGAGCTGATTCTAACCCTAACCCTAACACTATCCTAGGCCTGATGATAACCCTAACCCAAACCCTAACACTATCCTAGGGTTTATGTTAACCCTAACCCTAACACTATCCTAGGGCTGATGCTAACCCTAACCCTAACCCTAACACTATCCTAGGGCTGATGCTAACCCAAACCCTAACTCTAACACTATCTTAGGGCTGAGGCTAACCCTAAAACTAACACTATCCTACGGCTGATGCTAACCCTAACCCTAACCCTAACACTATCCTAGGGCTAATGTTAACCCTAAGCCTAAAACTATCCTAGGCCAGATTCTAACCCTAACCCTAACCCTAACACTATCCTAGGGCTGATGCTAACCCTAACCCTAACACTATCCTAGGGCTAATGCTAACCCTAACCCTAACCCTAACACTATCCTAAGTCTGATGCTAACCCTAGCCCTCACACTATCCTAGGCCTGATGCTAACCCTAACCCTAACCCTAACACTATCCTAGGGCTGATGCTAACCCTAACCCTAACACTATCCTAGGGCTGATGCTAACCCTAACCCTAACCCTAACACTATCGTAGGGCTGATGCTAACCCTAACCCTAACACTATCCTTGGCCTGATGCTAACCCTAACCCTAACCCTAACACTATCCTAGGGCTGATGCTAACTCTAACCCTAACACTATCCTAGGTCTGATGCTAACCCTAACCCTAACCCTAACACTATCCTAGGGCTGATGCTAACCCTAACCCTAACAGTATCCTAGGCCTGATGATAACCCTAACCCTAACTCTAACACTATCCTAGGGCTGATGCTAAACCTAACCCTTACGCTATCCTAGGGCTGATGCTAACCCTAACCCTAACCCTAACATTATCCTAGGGCTGATGCTAACCCTAACGCTAACCCTAACACTATCCTTTAGCTGATGCTAACCCTAACCCTAACCCTAACACTATCCTAGGCCTGATGATAACCCTAACCCTAACCCTAACACTATCCTAGTGTTTATGTTAACCCTAACCCTAACACTATCCTAGGGCTGATGCTAACCCTAACCCTAACACTATCCTAGGGCTCATGCTAACCCTAACCCTAACCCTAACACTATCCTAAGTCTGATGCTAACCCTAGCCCTCACACTATCCTAGGCCTGATGATAACCCTAACCCTAACCTTAACACTATCCTAGGGCTGATGCTAGCCCTAACCCTAACCGTAACACTATCCTAGGGCGGATGCTAACCCTAACCCTAACCCTAACACTATCCTAGGGCTGATGCTAACCCTAACACTAACACTATCCTAGGGCTGATGCTAACCCTAACCCTAACCCTAACACTATCCTAGGGCTGATGCTAACCCTAACCCTATCTCTAACACTATCTTAGGGCTGAGGCTAACCCTAACCAAAACACTATCCTATGGCTGATGCTAACCCTAACCCTAACCCTAACACTATCCCAAGGCTGATGCTAACCCTAACACTAACACTATCCTAGGCCTGGTGCTAACCCTAACCCTAACCCTAACACTATCCTAGGGCTGATGCTAACCCTAACCCTAACCCTGACACTATCCTAGGGTTGATGCTAACCCTAATCCTAACACTATCCTAGGGATGATGCTAACCCTAACCCTAAATCTAACACTATCCTAGGGCTGATGCTAACCCTAACCCTAACACTATCCTAGGGCTGATGCTAACCCTAACCCTAACCCTAACACTATCCTAGGGCTGATGCTAACCCTAACCCTAACACTATCCTAGGGCTGATGCTAACCCTAACCCTAACCCTAACACTATCCTAAGTCTGATGCTAACTCTAGCCCTCACACTATCCTAGGCCTGATGATAAACCTAACCCTAACCTTAACACTATCCTAGGGCTGATGCTAACCCTAACCCTAACCCTAACACTATCCTAGGCCTGATGCTAACCCTAACCCTAACCCTAACACTATCCTAAGGCTGATGCTAACCCTAACACTAACACTATCCTAGGCCTGGTGCTAACCCTAAACCCTAACCCTAACACTATCCTAGGGCTGATGCTAACCCTAACCCTAACCCTGACACTATCCTAGGGTTGATGCTAACCCTAATCCTAACACTATCCTAGGGATGATGCTAACCCTAACCCTAACCCTAACACTATCCTAGGGCTGATGCTAACCCTAACTCTAACACTATCCTAGGGCTGATGCTAACCCTAACCCTTACCCTAACACTGTCCTAGGGCTGATGCTAACCCTAACCCTAACACTATCCTAGGGCTGATGCTAACCCTAACCCTAACCCTAACGCTATCCTAAGTCTGATGCTAACTCTAGCCCTCACACTATCCTAGGCCTGATGATAACCCTAACCCTAACCTTAACACTATCCTAGGGCTGATGCTAACCCTAACCCTAACCCTAACACTATCCTAGAGCTGATGCTAACCCTAACCCTAACAATATCCTAGGCCTGATGATAACCCTAACCCTAACCCTAACACTATCCTAGGGTTTAGGTTAACCCTAACCCTAACACTATCATAGGGCTGATGCTAACCCTAACACTAACACTATCCTAGGGCTGATGCTAACCCTAACCCTAACCCTAACACTATCCTAGGGCTGATGCTAACCCTAACCCTAACTCTAACACTATCTTAGGGCTGAGGCTAACCCTAACCCAAACACTATCCTACGGCTGATGCTAACCCTAACCCTAACCCTAACACTATCCTAAGGTTGATGCTAACCCTAACACTAACACTATCCTGGGCCTGGTGCTAACCCTAACCCTAACCCTAACACTATCCTAGGGCTGAAGGTAACCCTAACCCTAATACTATCCTAGGGCTGATGCTAACCATAACCCTAACCCTAACACTATCCTAGGGCTGATGCTAACCCTAACCCTAACCCTAACACTATCCTAGGGCTGATGCTAACCCTAACCCTAACACTCTCCTAGGCCTGATGCTAACCCTAACCCTAATACTTACACTATCCTAGTGCTGATGCTAACCCTAACCCTAACCCTAACACTATCCTAGGTCTGATGCTAACCCTAAACGTAACACTATCCTAGGCCTGATGCTAACCCTAACCCTAACCTTAGCACTCTCCTAGGGCTGATGTTAACCCTAACCCTAACACTATCCTAGGGCTGATGCTAACCCTAACCCTAACCCTAACACTCTCCTAGGGCTGATGCTAACCCTAACCCTAACACTATCCTAGGCCTGATGCTAACCCTAACCCTAACACTATCCTAGGTCTGATGCTAACCCTAACCCTAACCCTAACACTATCCTAGAGCTGATGCTAACGCTAACCCTAACCCTAACCCTAACCCTAATGCTATCCTAGGGCTGATGCTAACCCTAATCCTAACACTATCCTAGGGCTGATGCTAACCCTTACCCTAACCCTAACACTATCCTAGGGCTGATGCTAAATCTAACCCTAACTCTAACACTATCCTAGGGCTGAGGCTAACCCTAACCCTAACACTGTCCTACGGCTGATGCTAACCCTAACCCTAACCCTAACACTATCCTAAGGCTGATGCTAACCCTAACACTGACACTATCCTAGGCCTGGTGCTAACCCTAACCCTAACCCTAACACTATCCTAGGGCTGATGCTAACCATAACGCTAACCCTAACACTATCCTTTAACTGATGCTAACCCTAACCCTAACACTAACACTATCCTAGGCCTGATGATAACCCTAACCCTAACCCTAACACTATCCTAGGGTTTATGTTAACCCTAACCCTAACACTATCCTAGGGCTGATGCTAACCCTAACACTATCCTAGGGCTGATGCTAACCCTAACCCTAACCCTAACACTATCCTAAGTCTGATGCTAACCCTAGCCCTCACACTATCCTAGGCCTGATGATAACCCTAACCCTAACCTTAACACTATCCTAGGGCTGATGCTAACCCTAACCCTAACCCTAACACTATCCTAGGGTTTATGTTAACCCTAACCCTAACATTATCCTAGGGCTGATGCTAACCCTAACCCTAACCCTAACACTATCCTAGGGCGGATGCTAACCCTAACCCTAACCCTAACACTATCCTAGGGCTGATGCTAACCCTAACCCTAATACTATCCTAGGGTTGATGCTAACCCTAACCCTAACCCTAACACTATCCTAGGGCTGATGCTAACCCTATCCCTAACCCTTACACTATCCTAGGGCTGATGCTAACCCTAACCCTAACACTATCCTAGGCCTGATGCTAACCCTAACCCTAACACTATCCTAGGGCTGATGCTAACCCTAACACTAACACTATCCTAGGGCTGATGCTAACCCTAACCCTAACCCTAACACTATCCTAGGCCTGATGCTAACCCTATCCCTAACCCTAACACTCTCCTAGGGCTGAGGCTAACCCTAACCCTAACACTATCCTAGGGCTGATGCTAACCCTAACCCTAACACTAACACTATCCTAGGGTTGATGCTAACCCTAATCCTAACACTATCCTAGGGCTGATGCTAACCATAACCCTAACCCTAACACTATCCTAGGGCTGATGCTAACCCTAACCCTAACCCTAACACTATCCTAGGGCTGATGCTAACCCTAACCCTAACACTCTCCTAGGCCTGATGCTAACCCTAACCCTAACACTTACACTATCCTAGTGCTGATGCTAAACCTAACCCTAACCCTAACACTATCCTAGGTCTGATGCTAACCCTAAACCTAACACTATCCTAGGCCTGATGCTAACCCTAACCCTAACCTTAACACTCTCCTAGGGCTGATGTTAACCCTAACCCTAACACTATCCTACGGCTGATGCTAACCCTAACCCTAACCCTAACACTCTCCTAGGGCTGATGCTAACCCTAACCCTAACACTATCCTAGGCCTGATGCTAACCCTAACCCTAACACTATCCTAGGTCTGATGCTAACCCTAACCCTAACCCTAACACTATCCTAGGGCTGATGCTAACCCTAACCCTAACCCTAACACTATCCTAGAGCTGATGCTAACGCTAACCCTAACCCTAACCCTAACCCTAATGCTATCCTAGGGCTGATGCTAACCCTTACCCTAACCCTAACACTGTCCTAGGGCTGATGCTAAATCTAACCCTAACTCTAACACTATCCTAGGGCTGAGGCTAACCCTAACCCTAACACTATCCTACGGCTGATGCTAACCCTAACCCTAACCCTAACACTATCCTAAGGCTGATGCTAACCCTAACACTGACACTATCCTAGGCCTGGTGCTAACCCTAACCCTAACCCTAACACTATCCTAGGGCTGATGCTAACCCTAACCCTAATAATATCCTAGGGTTGATGCTAACCCTAACCCTAACCCGAACACTATCCTAGGGCTGATGCTAACCCTAACCCTAACCCTAACACTATCCTAGGGCTGATGCTAACCCTAACCCTAACTCTAACACTATCCTAGGGCTGATGCTAACCCTAACCCTAACAATATCCTAGGCCTGATGATATCCCTAACCCTAAACCTAACACTATCCTAGGGCTGATGCTAACCCTAACCCTAATGCTAACACTATCCTAGGGCTGATGCTAACCCTAACCCTAACGCTAACACTATCCTAGGGCTGATGCTAACCCTAACACTAACACTATCCTAGGGCTGATGCTAACCCAAACCCTAACCCTAACACTCTCCTAAGGCTGATGCTAACCATAACCCTAACACTCTCCTAGGGCTGATGCTAACCCTAACCCTAACCCTAACACTATCCTAGGGCTCATGCTAACCATAACGCTAACCCTAACACTGTCCTAGGGCTGATGCTAACCATAACCCTAACACTATCCTAGGGCTGATGCTAACCCTAACCCTAACCCTAACACTCTCCTAGGGCTGATGCTAACCCTAACCCTAACACTATCCTAGGGCTGATGCTAACCCTAACCCTAACCCTAACACTGTCCTAGGGCTGATGCTAACCCTAACCCTAACACTATCCTAGGCCTGATGCTAACCCTAACCCTAACCCTAACACTATCCTAGGGCTGATGCTAACCCTAACCCTAACACTATCCTAGGGCTGATGCTAACCCTAACCCTAACCCTTACCCTATCCTAGGGCTGATGCTATCCCTAACCCTAACACTATCCTAGGCCTGATGATAACCCTAACCCTAACCCTAACACTCTCCTAGGGCTGATGCTAACCATAACCCTAACACTATCCTAGGGCTGATGCTAACCCTAACCCTAACCCTAACACTATCCTAGGGCTGATGCTAACCATAACGCTAACCCTAACACTATCCTTTAACTGATGCTAACCCTAACCCTAACACTAACACTATCCTAGGCCTGATGATAACCCTAACCCTAACCCTAACATTATCCTAGGGTTTATGTTAACCCTAACCCTAACACTATCCTAGGGCTGATGCTAACCCTAACACTATCCTAGGGCTGATGCTAACCCTAACCCTAACACTATCCTAGGGCTGATGCTAACCCTAACCCTAACCCTAACCCTAACACTATCCTAGGGCTGATGCTAACCCTAACTCTAACCCTAACACTATCCTAGAGCTGATGCTAACGCTAACCCTAACCCTAACCCTAACCCTAATGCTATCCTAGGGCTGATGCTAACCCTTACCCTAACCCTAACACTATCCTAGGGCTGATGCTAAATCTAACCCTAACTCTAACACTATCCTAGGGCTGAGGCTAACCCTAACCCTAACACTATCCTACGGCTGATGCTAACCCTAACCCTAACCCTAACACTATCCTAAGGCTGATGCTAACCCTAACACTGACACTATCCTAGGCCTGGTGCTAACCCTAACCCTAACCCTAACACTATCCTAGGGCTGATGCTAACCCTAACCCTAATAATATCCTAGGGTTGATGCTAACCCTAACCCTAACCCTAACACTATCCTAGGGCTGATGCTAACCCTAACCCTAACCCTAACACTATCCTAGGGCTGATGCTAACCCTAACCCTAACTCTAACACTATCCTAGGGCTGATGCTAACCCTAACCCTAACAATATCCTAGGCCTGATGATATCCCTAACCCTAAACCTAACACTATCCTAGGGCTGATGCTAACCCTAACCCTAACCCTAACACTATCCTAGGGCTGATGGTAACCCTAACCCTAACGCTAACACTATCCTAGGGCTGATGCTAACCCTAACACTAACACTATCCTAGGGCTGATGCTAACCCAAACCCTAACCCTAACACTATCCTAGGGCTGATGCTAACACTAACCCTAACTCTAACACTATCCTAGGGCTGAGGCTAACCCTAACCCTAACACTATCCTACGGCTGATGCTAACCCTAACCCTAACCCTAACACTATCCTAAGGCTGATGCTAACCCTAACACTAACACTATCCTAGGCCTGCTGCTAACCCTAACCCTAACCCTAACACTATTCTAGGGCTGATGCTAACCCTAACCCCAATAATATGCTAGGGCTGATGCTAACCCTAACCCTAACCCTAACACTATCCTAGGGCTGATGCTAACCCTAACCCTAACCCTAACACTATCCTAGGGCTGATGCTAACCCTAACCCTAACACTAACACTATCCTAGGGCTGATGCTAACCCTAACACTAACAATATCCTAGGCCTGATGATATCCATAACCCTAAACCTAACACTATCCTAATGCTGATGCTAACCCTAACCCTAACCCTAACACTATCCTAGGGCTGATTCTAACCGTAACCCTAACACAATCGTAGGCCTGATGCTAACCCTAACCCTTACCCTAACACTATCCTAGGGTTCATGCTAACCCTATCCCTAACCCTAACACTATCCTAGGGCGGATGCTAACCCTAACCCTAACCCTAACACTATCCTAGGGCTAATGCTAACCCTAACACTAACACTATCCTAGGGCTGATGCTAACCCTAACCCTAACACTAACACTATCCTAGGGCTGATGCTAACCCTAACCCTAACCCTAACACTATCCTAGGCCTGATGCTAACCCTATCCCTAACCCTAACACTCTCCTAGGGCTGAGGCTAACCCTAACCCTAACACTATCCTAGGGCTGATGCTAACCCTAACCCTAACACTAACACTATCCTAGGGTTGATGCTAACCCTAATCCTAACACTATCCTAGGGCTGATGCTAACCATAACCCTAACCCTAACACTATCCTAGGGCTGATGCTAACCCTAACCCTAACCCTAACACTATCCTAGGGCTGATGCTAACCCTAACCCTAACACTCTCCTAGGCCTGATGCTAACCCTAACCCTAACACTTACACTATCCTAGTGCTGATGCTAACCCTAACCCTAACCCTAACACTATCCTAGGTCTGATGCTAACCCTAAACCTAACACTATCCTAGGCCTGATGCTAACCCTAACCCTAACCTTAACACTCTCCTAGGGCTGATGTTAACCCTAACCCTAACACTATCCTAGGGCTGATGCTAACCCTAACCCTAACCCTAACACTCTCCTAGGGCTGATGCTAACCCTAACCCTAACACTATCCTAGGCCTGATGCTAACCCTAACCCTAACACTATCCTAGGTCTGATGCTAACCCTAACCCTAACCCTAACACTATCCTAGGGCTGATGCTAACCCTAACCCTAACCCTAACACTATCCTAGAGCTGATGCTAACGCTAACCCTAACCCTTACCCTAACCCTAATGCTATCCTAGGGCTGATGCTAACCCTTACCCTAACCCTAACACTATCCTAGGGCTGATGCTAAATCTAACCCTAACTCTAACACTATCCTAGGGCTGAGGCTAACCCTAACCCTAACACTATCCTACGGCTGATGCTAACCCTAACCCTAACCCTAACACTATCCTAAGGCTGATGCTAACCCTAACACTGACACTATCCTAGGCCTGGTGCTAACCCTAACCCTAACTCTAACACTATCCTAGGGCTGATGCTAACCCTAACCCTAATAATATCCTAGGGTTGATGCTAACCCTAACCCTAACCCGAACACTATCCTAGGGCTGATGCTAACCCTAACCCTAACCCTAACACTATCCTAGGGCTGATGCTAACCCTAACCCTAACTCTAACACTATCCTAGGGCTGATGCTAACCCTAACCCTAACAATATCCTAGGCCTGATGATATCCCTAACCCTAAACCTAACACTATCCTAGGGCTGATGCTAACCCTAACCCTAACCCTAACACTATCCTAGGGCTGATGCTAACCCTAACCCTAACGCTAACACTATCCTAGGGCTGATGCTAACCCTAACACTAACACTATCCTAGGGCTGATGCTAACCCAAACCCTAACCCTAACACTCTCCTAGGGCTGATGCTAACCATAACCCTAACACTATCCTAGGGCTGATGCTAACCCTAACCCTAACCCTAACACTATCCTAGGGCTGATGCTAACCATAACGCTAACCCTAACACTGTCCTAGGGCTGATGCTAACCATAACCCTGACACTATCCTAGGGCTGATGCTAACCCTAACCCTAACCCTAACACTCTCCTAGGGCTGATGCTAACCCTAACCCTAACACTATCCTAGGGCTGATGCTAACCCTAACCCTAACCCTAACACTGACCTAGGGCTGATGCTAACCCTAACCCTAACACTATCCTAGGCCTGATGCTAACCCTAACCCTAACCCTAACACTATCCTAGGGCTGATGCTAACCCTAAACCTAACACTATCCTAGGGCTGATGCTAACCCTAACCCGAACCCTAACCCTATCCTAGGGCTGATGCTATCCCTAACCCTAACACTATCCTAGGCCTGAGGATAACCCTAACCCTAACCCTAACACTCTCCTAGGGCTGATGCTAACCATAACCCTAACACTATCCTAGGGCTGATGCTAACCCTAACCCTAACCCTAACACTATCCTAGGGCTGATGCTAACCATAACGCTAACCCTAACACTATCCTTTAACTGATGCTAACCCTAACCCTAACACTAACACTATCCTAGGCCTGATGATAACCCTAACCCTAACCCTAACATTATCCTAGGGTTTATGTTAACCCTAACCCTAACACTATCCTAGGGCTGATGCTAACCCTAACACTATCCTAGGGCTGATGCTAACCCTAACCCTAACACTATCCTAGGGCTGATGCTAACCCTAACCCTAACCCTAACACTATCCTAGGGCTGATGCTAACCCTAACTCTAACCCTAACACTATCCTAAGGCTGATGCTAACCCTAACACTGACACTATCCTAGGCCTGGTGCTAACCCTAACCCTAACCCTAACACTATCCTAGGGCTGATGCTAACACTAACCCTAACTCTAACACTATCCTAGGGCTGAGGCTAACCCTAACCCTAACACTATCCTACGGCTGATGCTAACCCTAACCCTAACCCTAACACTATCCTAAGGCTGATGCTAACCCTAACACTAACACTATCCTAGGCCTGCTGCTAACCCTAACCCTAACCCTAACACTATTCTAGGGCTGATGCTAACCCTAACCCCAATAATATGCTAGGGCTGATGCTAACCCTAACCCTAACCCTAACACTATCCTAGGGCTGATGCTAACCCTAACCCTAACCCTAACAGTATCCTAGGGCTGATGCTAACCCTAACCCTAACACTAACACTATCCTAGGGCTGATGCTAACCCTAACACTAACAATATCCTAGGCCTGATGATATCCATAACCCTAAACCTAACACTATCCTAGGGCTGATGCTAACCCTAACCCTAACCCTAACACTATCCTAGGGCTGATTCTAACCGTAACCCTAACACAATCCTAGGCCTGATGCTAACCCTAACCCTTACCCTAACACTATCCTAGGGTTCATGCTAACCCTATCCCTAACCCTAACACTATCCTAGGGCGGATGCTAACCCTAACCCTAACCCTAACACTATCCTAGGGCTAATGCTAACCCTAACACTAACACTATCCTAGGGCTGATGCTAACCCTAACCCTAACCCTAACACTATCCTAGGGCTGATGCTAACCCTAACCCTAACCCTAACACTGTCCTAGGGCTGATGCTAACCCTAACCCTAACACTATCCTAGGCCTGATGCTAACCCTAACCCTAACCCTAATACTATCCTAGGGCTGATGCTATCCCTAACCGTAACACTATCCTAGGCCTGATGATAACCCTAACCCTAACCCTAACACTATCCTAGGGCTGATGCTAACCATAACGCTAACCCTAACACTATCCTTTAACTGATGCTAACCCTAACCCTAACACTAACACTATCCTAGGCCTGATGATAACCCTAACCCTAACCCTAACACTATCCTAGGGTTTATGTTAACCCTAACCCTAACACTATCCTAGGGCTGATGCTAACCCTAACACTATCCTAGGGCTGATGCTAACCCTAACCCTAACCCTAACACTATCCTAAGTCTGATGCTAACCCTAGCCCTCACACTATCCTAGGCCTGATGATAACCCTAACCCTAACCTTAACACTATCCTAGGGCTGATGCTAACCCTAACCCTAACCCTAACACTATCCTAGGGTTTATGTTAACCCTAACCCTAACACTATCCTAGGGCTGATGCTAACCCTAACCCTATCCCTAACACTATCCTAGGGCGGATGCTAACCCTAACCCTAACCCTAACACTATCCTAGGGCTGATGCTAACCCTAACCCTAACTCTAACACTATCCTAGGGCTGATGCTAACCCTAACCCTATCCCTAACACTATCCTAGAGCTGATGCTAACCCTAACCCTAACACTGTCCTAGGCCTGATGATAACCCTAACCCTAACTGTAACACTATCCTAGGCCTGATGCTCACCCTAACCCTAACACTATCCTAGGGCTGATGCTAACCCTAACCCTAACCCTAACACTATCCTAGGCCTGATGCTAAACCTATCCCTAACCCTAACACTCTCCTAGGGCTGATGCTAACCATAACCCTAACACTATCCTAGGGCTGATGCTAACCCTAACCCTAACCCTAACACTATCCTAAGTCTGATGCTAACCCTAGCCCTCACACTATCCTAGGCCTGATGATAACCCTAACCCTATCCCTAACACTATCCTAGAGCTGATGCTAACCCTAACCCTAACACTATCCTAGGCCTGATGATAACCCTAACCCTAACCCTAACACTATCCTAGGGTTTATGTTAACCCTAACCCTAACACTATCCTAGGGCTGATGCTAACCCTAACCCTAACAGTATCCTAGGGCTGATGCTAACCCTAACCCTAACCCTAACACTATCCTAAGTCTGATGCTAACCCTAGCCCTCACACTATCCTAGGCCTGATGATAACCCTAACCCTAAACTTAACACTATCCTAGGGCTGATGCTAACCCTAACCCTAACCCTAACACTATCCTAGGGTTTATGTTAACCCTAACCCTAACACTATCCTAGGGCTGATGCTAACCCTAACCCTAACCCTAACACTATCCTAGGGCTGATGCTAACTCTAACCCTAACACTATCCTATTTCTGATCCTAACCCTAACCCTAACCCTAACACTATCCTAGGGCTGATGCTAACCCTAACCCTAACACTATCCTAGGCCTGATGATAACCCTAACCCTAACCCTAACACTATCCTAGGGCTGATGCAAACCCTAATACTAACACTATCCTAGGGCAGATGCTAACCCTAACCCTAACCCTAACACTATCCTAGGGGTGATGCTAAACCTAACGCTAACCCTAACGCTAACCCTAACAATATCCTTATCTGATGCTAACCCTAACCCTAACCCTTACACTATCCTAGGCCTGATGATAACCCTAACCCTAACCCTAACAGTATCCTAGGGTTTATGTTAACCCTAACCCTAACACTATCCTAGGGCTGATGCTAACCCTAACCCTAACACTATCCTAGGGCTGATGCTAACCCTAACCCTAACCCTAACACTATCCTAAGTCTGATGCTAACCCTAGCCCTCACACTATCCTAGGCCTGATGATAACCCTAACCCTAACCTTAACACTATCCTAGGGCTGATGCTAACCCTAACCCTAACCCTAACACTATCCTAGGGTTTATGTTAACCCTAACCCTAACACTATCCTAGGGCTGATGCTAACCCTAACCCTAACCCTAACACTATCCTAGGGCGGATGCTAACCCTAAACCTAACCCTAACACTATCCTAGGGCTGATGCTAACCCTAACACTAACACTATCCTAGGGCTGATGCTAACCCTAACCCTAACCCTAACACTATCCTAGGGCTGATGCTAACCCTAACCCTAACTCTAACACTATCTTAGGGCTGAGGCTAACCCTAACCCAAACACTATCCTACGGCTGATGCTAACCCTAACACTAACACTATCCTGGGCCTGGTGCTAACCCTAACCCTAAACCTATCACTATCCTAGGGCTGATGCTAACCGTAACCCTAACCCTAACACTATCCTAGGGCTGATGCTAACACTAACCCTAACCCTAACACTATCCTAGGGCTGATGCTAACCCTAACCCTAACACTATCCTCGGCCTGATGCTAACCCTAACCCTAACACTTACACTATCCTAGGGCTGATGCTAACCCTAACCCTAACCCTAACACTATCCTAGTGCTGATGCTAACCCTAACCCTAACACTATCCTAGGCCTGATGCTAACCCTAACCCTAACACTATCCTTGGGCTGATGCTAACCCTAACCCTAACCCTAACACTATCGTAGGCCTGATGCTAAACCTATCCCTAACCCTAACACTCTCCTAGGGCTGATGCTAACCCTAACCCTAACACTATCCTAGGGCTGATGCTAACCCTAACCCTAACCCTAACACTATCCTAAGTGTGATGCTAACCCTAGCCCTCACACTATCCTAGGCCTGATGATAACCCGAACCCTAACCTTAACACTATCCTAGGGCTGATTCTAACCCTAACCCTATCCCTAACACTATCCTAGAGCTGATGCTAACCCTAACCCTAACACTATCCTAGGCCTGATGATAACCCTAACCCTAACCCTAACACTATCCTAGGGTTTATGTTAACCCTAACCCTAACACTATCCTAGGGCTGATGCTAACCCTAACCCTAACCCTAACACTATCCTAGGGCTGATGCTAACCCTAACCCTAACTCTAACACTATCCTAGGGCTGATGCTAACCCTAACCCTATCCCTAACACTATCCTAGAGCTGATGCTAACCCTAACCCTAACACTGTCCTAGGCCTGATGATAACCCTAACCCTAACTGTAACACTATCCTAGGCCTGATGCTAACCCTAACCCTAACACTATCCTAGGGCTGATGCTAACCCTAACCCTAACCCTAACACTATCCTAGGCCTGATGCTAAACCTATCCCTAACACTAACACTCTCCTAGGGCTGATGCTAACCCTAACCCTAACACTATCCTAGGGCTGATGGTAACCCTAAACCTAACCCTAACACTATCCTAAGTCTGATGCTAACCCTAGCCCTCACACTATCCTAGGCCTGATGATAACCCTAACCCTATCCCTAACACTATCCTAGAGCTGATGCTAACCCTAACCCTAACACTATCCTATGCCTGATGATAACCCTAACCCTAACCCTAGCACTATCCTAGGGTTTATGTTAACCCTAACCCTAACACTATCCTAGGGCTGATGCTAACCCTAACCCTAACCCTAACACTATCCTAGGGCTGATGCTAACCCAAACCCTAACTCTAACACTATCTTAGGGCTGAGGCTAACCCTAACCCTAACACTATCCTACGGCTGATGCTAACCCTAACCCTAACCCTAACACTATCCTAGGGCTAATGCTAACCCTAACCCTAACACTATCCTAGGCCTGATGCTAACCCTAACCCTAACCCTAACACTATCCTAGGGATGATGCTAACCCTAACCCTAACACTATCCTAGGGCTGATGCTAACCCTAACCCTAACCCTAACACTATCGTAGGGCTGATGCTAACCCTAACCCTAACACTATCCTAGGCCTGAAGCTAACCCTAACCCTAACCCTAACACTATCCTAGGGCTGATGCTAACTCTAACCCTAACACTATCCTAGGTCTGATGCTAACCCTAACCTTAACCCTAACACTATCCTAGGGATGATGCTAACCCTAACCCTAACACTATCCTAGGCCTGATGATAACCCTAACCCTAACCCTAACACTATCCTAGGGCTGATGCTAACCCTAACCCTAACACTATCCTAGGGCTGATGCTAACCCTAACCCTAACCCTAACACTATCCTAGGGCTGATGCTAACCCTAACGCTAACCCTAACACTATCCTTTAGCTGATGCTAACCCTAACCCTTACCCTAACACTATCCTGGGCCTGATGATAACCCTAACCCTAACCCTAACACTATCCTAGGGTTTATGTTAACCTTAACCCTAACACTATCCTAGGGCTGATGCTAACAATAACCCTAACACTATCCTAGGGCTGATGCTAACCCTAACCCTAACCCTAACACTATCCTAAGTCTGATGCTAACCCTAGCCCTCACACTATCCTAGGCCTGATGATAACCCTAACCCTAACCTTAACACTATCCTAGGGCTGATGCTAACCCTAAACCTAACCCTAACACTATCCTAGGGTTTATGTTAACCCTAACCCTAACACTATCCTAGGGCTGATGCTAACCCTAACCCTAACCCTAACACTATCCTAGGGCGGATGCTAACCCTAAACCTAACCCTAACACTATCCTAGGGCTGATGCTAACCCTAACACTAACACTATCCTAGCGCTGATGCTAACCCTAACCCTAACACTATCCTAGGGCTGATGCTAACCCTAACCCTAACTCTAACACTATCTTAGGGCTGAGGCTAACCCTAACCCAAACACTATCCTACGGCTGATGTTAACCCTAACCCTAACCCTAAAACTATCCTAGGGCTGATGATAACCCTAACCCTAAATATAACACTGTCCTAGGGCGGATGCTAACCCTAAACCTAACCCTAACACTATCCTAGGGCTACTGCTAACCCTAACACTAACACTATCCTAGGGCTGATGCTAACCCTAACCCTAACACTATCCTAGGGCTGATGCTAACCCTAACCCTAACTCTAACACTATCTTAGGGCTGAGGCTAACCCTAACCCAAACACTATCCTACGGCTGATGCTAACCCTAACCCTAACCCTAACACTATCCTAAGGCTGATGCTAACCCTAACACTCACACTATCCTAGGCCTGGTGCTAACCCTAACACTAACCCTAACACTATCCTAGGGCTGATGCTAACCCTAACCCTAACCCTAACACTATCCTAGGGCTGATGCTAACACTAACACTAACCCTAACACTATCCTAGGGCTGATGCTAACCCTAACCCTAACACTATCCTCGGCCTGATGCTAACCCTAACCCTAACACTTACACTATCCTAGGGCTGATGCTAACCCTAACCCTAACCCTAACACTATCCTAGTGCTGATGATAACCCTAACCCTAACACTATCCTAGGCCTGATGCTAACCCTAACCCTAACCCTAGCACTATCCTAGGCCTGATGCTAAACCTATCCCTAACCCTAACACTCTGCTAGGGCTGATGCTAACCCTAACCCTAACACTATCCTAGGGCTGATGCTAACCCTAACCCTAACCCTAACACTATCCTAAGTGTGATGCTAACCCTAGCCCTCACACTATCCTAGGCCTGATGATAACCCGAACCCTAACCTTAACACTATCCTAGGGCTGATGCTAACCCTAACCCTATCCCTAACACTATCCTAGAGCTGATGCTAACCCTAACCCTAACACTATCCTAGGCCTGATGATAACCCTAACCCTAACCCTAACACTATCCTAGGGTTTATGTTAACCCTAACCCTAACACTATCCTAGGCCTGATGCTAACCCTAACCCTAACACTATCCTAGGGCTGATGCTAACCCTAACCCTAACTCTAACACTATCCTAGGCCTGATGCTAAACCTATCCCTAACCCTAACACTCTCCTAGGGCTGATGCTAACTCTAACCCTAACACTATCCTAGGGCTGATGCTAACCCTAACCCTAACCCTAACACTCTCCTAAGTCTGATGCTAACCCTAGCCCTCACACTATCCTAGGCCTGATGATAACCCTAACCCTATCCCTAACACTATCCTAGAGCTGATTCTAACCCTAACCCTAACACTATCCTAGGCCTGATGATAACCCTAACCCTAACCCTAACACTATCCTAGGGTTTATGTTAACCCTAACCCTAACACTATCCTAGGGCTGATGCTAACCCTAACCCTAACCCTAACACTATCCTAGGGCTGATGCTAACCCAAACCCTAACTCTAACACTATCTTAGGGCTGAGGCTAACCCTAAAACTAACACTATCCTACGGCTGATGCTAACCCTAACCCTAACCCTAACACTATCCTAGGGCTAATGCTAACCCTAAGCCTAAAACTATCCTAGGCCAGATTCTAACCCTAACCCTAACCCTAACACTATCCTAGGGCTGATGCTAACCCTAACCCTAACACTATCCTAGGGCTAATGCTAACCCTAACCCTAACCCTAACACTATCCTAAGTCTGATGCTAACCCTAGCCCTCACACTATCCTAGGCCTGATGCTAACCCTAACCCTAACCCTAACACTATCCTAGGGCTGATGCTAACCCTAACCCTAACACTATCCTAGGGCTGATGCTAACCCTAACCCTAACCCTAACACTATCGTAGGGCTGATGCTAACCCTAACCCTAACACTATCCTTGGCCTGATGCTAACCCTAACCCTAACCCTAACACTATCCTAGGGCTGATGCTAACTCTAACCCTAACACTATCCTAGGTCTGATGCTAACCCTAACCCTAACCCTAACACTATCCTAGGGCTGATGCTAACCCTAACCCTAACAGTATCCTAGGCCTGATGATAACCCTAACCCTAACTCTAACACTATCCTAGGGCTGATGCTAACCCTAACCCTAACGCTATCCTAGGGCTGATGCTAACCCTAACCCTAACCCTAACATTATCCTAGGGCTGATGCTAAACCTAACGCTAACCCTAACACTATCCTTTAGCTGATGCTAACCCTAACCCTAACCCTAACACTATCCTAGGCCTGATGATAACCCTAACCCTAACCCTAACACTATCCTAGTGTTTATGTTAACCCTAACCCTAACACTATCCTAGGGCTGATGCTAACCCTAACCCTAACACTATCCTAGGGCTCATGCTAACCCTAACCCTAACCCTAACACTATCCTAAGTCTGATGCTAACCCTAGCCCTCACACTATCCTAGGCCTGATGATAACCCTAACCCTAACCTTAACACTATCCTAGGGCTGATGCTAGCCCTAACCCTAACCCTAACACTATCCTAGGGCGGATGCTAACCCTAACCCTAACCCTAACACTATCCTAGGGCTGATGCTAACCCTAACACTAACACTATCCTAGGGCTGATGCTAACCCTAACCCTAACCCTAACACTATCCTAGGGCTGATGCTAACCCTAACCCTATCTCTAACACTATCTTAGGGCTGAGGCTAACCCTAACCAAAACACTATCCTATGGCTGATGCTAACCCTAACCCTAACCCTAACACTATCCCAAGGCTGATGCTAACCCTAACACTAACACTATCCTAGGCCTGGTGCTAACCCTAACCCTAACCCTAACACTATCCTAGGGCTGATGCTAACCCTAACCCTAACCCTGACACTATCCTAGGGTTGATGCTAACCCTAATCCTAACACTATCCTAGGGATGATGCTAACCCTAACCCTAACTCTAACACTATCCTAGGGCTGATGCTAACCCTAACCCTAACACTATCCTAGGGCTGATGCTAACCCTAACCCTAACCCTAACACTATCCTAGGGCTGATGCTAACCCTAACCCTAACACTATCCTAGGGCTGATGCTAACCCTAACCCTAACCCTAACACTATCCTAAGTCTGATGCTAACTCTAGCCCTCACACTATCCTAGGCCTGATGATAAACCTAACCCTAACCTTAACACTATCCTAGGGCTGATGCTAACCCTAACCCTAACCCTAACACTATCCTAGGCCTGATGCTAACCCTAACCCTAACCCTAACACTATCCTAAGGCTGATGCTAACCCTAACACTAACACTATCCTAGGCCTGGTGCTAACCCTAAACCCTAACCCTAACACTATCCTAGGGCTGATGCTAACCCTAACCCTAACCCTGACACTATCCTAGGGTTGATGCTAACCCTAACCCTAACACTATCCTAGGGATGATGCTAACCCTAACCCTAACCCTAACACTATCCTAGGGCTGATGCTAACCCTAACTCTAACACTATCCTAGGGCTGATGCTAACCCTAACCCTTACCCTAACACTGTCCTAGGGCTGATGCTAACCCTAACCCTAACACTATCCTAGGGCTGATGCTAACCCTAACCCTAACCCTAACGCTATCCTAAGTCTGATGCTAACTCTAGCCCTCACACTATCCTAGGCCTGATGATAACCCTAACCCTAACCTTAACACTATCCTAGGGCTGATGCTAACCCTAACCCTAACCCTAACACTATCCTAGAGCTGATGCTAACCCTAACCCTAACAATATCCTAGGCCTGATGATAACCCTAACCCTAACCCTAACACTATCCTAGGGTTTAGGTTAACCCTAACCCTAACACTATCATAGGGCTGATGCTAACCCTAACCCTAACTCTAACACTATCTTAGGGCTGAGGCTAACCCTAACCCAAACACTATCCTACGGCTGATGCTAACCCTAACCCTAACCCTAACACTATCCTAAGGTTGATGCTAACCCTAACACTAACACTATCCTGGGCCTGGTGCTAACCCTAACCCTAACCCTAACACTATCCTAGGGCTGATGGTAACCCTAACCCTAATACTATCCTAGGGCTGATGCTAACCATAACCCTAACCCTAACACTATCCTAGGGCTGATGCTAACCCTAACCCTAACCCTAACACTATCCTGGGGCTGATGCTAACCCTAACCCTAACACTCTCCTAGGCCTGATGCTAACCCTAACCCTAACACTTACACTATCCTAGTGCTGATGCTAACCCTAACCCTAAACCTAACACTATCCTAGGTCTGATGCTAACCCTAAACCTAACACTATCCTAGGCCTGATGCTAACCCTAACCCTAACCTTAAAACTCTCCTAGGGCTGATGTTAACCCTAACCCTAACACTATCCTAGGGCTGATGCTAACCCTAACCCTAACCCTAACACTCTCCTAGGGCTGATGCTAACCCTAACCCTAACACTATCCTAGGCCTGATGCTAACCCTAACCCTAACACTATCCTAGGTCTGATGCTAACCCTAACCCTAACCCTAACACTATCCTAGAGCTGATGCTAACGCTAACCCTAACCCTAACCCTAACCCTAATGCTATCCTAGGGCTGATGCTAACCCTAATCCTAACACTATCCTAGGGCTGATGCTAACCCTTACCCTAACCCTAACACTATCCTAGGGCTGATGCTAAATCTAACCCTAACTCTAACACTATCCTAGGGCTGAGGCTAACCCTAACCCTAACACTATCCTACGGCTGATGCTAACCCTAACCCTAACCCTAACACTATCCTAAGGCTGATGCTAACCCTAACACTGACACTATCCTAGGCCTGGTGCTAACCCTAACCCTAACCCTAACACTATCCTAGGGCTGATGCTAACCCTAACGCTAACCCTAACACTATCCTTTAACTGATGCTAACCCTAACCCTAACACTAACACTATCCTAGGCCTGATGATAACCCTAACCCTAACCCTAACACTATCCTAGGGTTTATGTTAACCCTAACCCTAACACTATCCTAGGGCTGATGCTAACCCTAACACTATCCTAGGGCTGATGCTAACCCTAACCCTAACCCTAACACTATCCTAAGTCTGATGCTAACCCTAGCCCTCACACTATCCTAGGCCTGATGATAACCCTAACCCTAACCTTAACACTATCCTAGGGCTGATGCTAACCCTAACCCTAAACCTAACACTATCCTAGGGTTTATGTTAACCCTAACCCTAACACTATCCTAGGGCTGATGCTAACCCTAACCCTAACCCTAACACTATCCTAGGGCGGATGCTAACCCTAACCCTAACCCTAACACTATCCTAGGGCTGATGCTAACCCTAACCCTAATACTATCCTAGGGTTGATGCTAACCCTAACCCTAACCCTAACACTATCCTAGGGCTGATGCTAACCCTATCCCTAACCCTAACACTATCCTAGGGCTGATGCTAACCCTAACCCTAACACTATCCTAGGCCTGATGCTAACCCTAACCCTAACACTATCCTAGGGCTGATGCTAACCCTAACACTAACACTATCCTAGGGCTGATGCTAACCCTAACCCTAACCCTAACACTATCCTAGGCCTGATGCTAACCCTATCCCTAACCCTAACACTCTCCTAGGGCTGAGGCTAACCCTAACCCTAACACTATCCTAGGGCTGATGCTAACCCTAACCCTAACACTAACACTATCCTAGGGTTGATGCTAACCCTAATCCTAACACTATCCTAGGGCTGATGCTAACCATAACCCTAACCCTAACACAATCCTAGGGCTGATGCTAATCCTAACCCTAACCCTAACACTATCCTAGGGCTGATGCTAACCCTAACCCTAACACTTACACTATCCTAGTGCTGATGCTAACCCTAACCCTAACCCTAACACTATCCTAGGTCTGATGCTAACCCTAAACCTAACACTATCCTAGGCCTGATGCTAACCCTAACCCTAACCTTAACACTCTCCTAGGGCTGATGTTAACCCTAACCCTAACACTATCCTACGGCTGATGCTAACCCTAACCCTAACCCTAACACTCTCCTAGGGCTGATGCTAACCCTAACCCTAACACTATCCTAGGCCTGATGCTAACCCTAACCCTAACACTATCCTAGGTCTGATGCTAACCCTAACCCTAACCCTAACACTATCCTAGGGCTGATGCTAACCCTAACCCTAACCCTAACACTATCCTAGAGCTGATGCTAACGCTAACCCTAACCCTAACCCTAACCCTAATGCTATCCTAGGGCTGATGCTAACCCTTACCCTAACCCTAACACTATCCTAGGGCTGATGCTAAATCTAACCCTAACTCTAACACTATCCTAGGGCTGAGGCTAACCCTAACCCTAACACTATCCTACGGCTGATGCTAACCCTAACCCTAACCCTAACACTATCCTAAGGCTGATGCTAACCCTAACACTGACACTATCCTAGGCCTGGTGCTAACCCTAACCCTAACCCTAACACTATCCTAGGGCTGATGCTAACCCTAACCCTAATAATATCCTAGGGTTGATGCTAACCCTAACCCTAACCCGAACACTATCCTAGGGCTGATGCTAACCCTAACCCTAACCCTAACACTATCCTAGGGCTGATGCTAACCCTAACCCTAACTCTAACACTATCCTAGGGCTGATGCTAACCCTAACCCAAACAATATCCTAGGCCTGATGATATCCCTAACCCTAAACCTAACACTATCCTAGGGCTGATGCTAACCCTAAACCTAACCCTAACACTATCCTAGGGCTGATGCTAACCCTAACCCTAACGCTAACACTATCCTAGGGCTGATGCTAACCCTAACACTAACACTATCCTAGGGCTGATGCTAACCCAAACCCTAACCCTAACACTCTCCTAGGGCTGATGCTAACCATAACCCTAACACTATCCTAGGGCTGATGCTAACCCTAACCCTAACCCTAACACTATCCTAGGGCTCATGCTAACCATAACGCTAACCCTAACACTGTCCTAGGGCTGATGCTAACCATAACCCTAACACTATCCTAGGGCTGATGCTAACCCTAACCCTAACCCTAACACTCTCCTAGGGCTGATGCTAACCCTAACCCTAACACTATCCTAGGGCTGATGCTAACCCTAACCCTAACCCTAACACTGTCCTAGGGCTGATGCTAACCCTAACCCTAACACTATCCTAGGCCTGATGCTAACCCTAACCCTAACCCTAACACTATCCTAGGGCTGATGCTAACCCTAACCCTAACACTATCCTAGGGCTGATGCTAACCCTAACCCTAACCCTTACCCTATCCTAGGGCTGATGCTATCCCTAACCCTAACACTATCCTAGGCCTGATGATAACCCTAACCCTAACCCTAACACTCTCCTAGGGCTGATGCTAACCATAACCCTAACACTATCCTAGGGCTGATGCTAACCCTAACCCTAACCCTAACACTATCCTAGGGCTGATGCTAACCATAACGCTAACCCTAACACTATCCTTTAACTGATGCTAACCCTAACCCTAACACTAACACTATCCTAGGCCTGATGATAACCCTAACCCTAACCCTAACATTATCCTAGGGTTTATGTTAACCCTAACCCTAACACTATCCTAGGGCTGATGCTAACCCTAACACTATCCTAGGGCTGATGCTAACCCTAACCCTAACACTATCCTAGGGCTGATGCTAACCCTAACACTAACCCTAACCCTAACACTATCCTAGGGCTGATGCTAACCCTAACTCTAACCCTAACACTATCCTAGAGCTGATGCTAACGCTAACCCTAACCCTAACCCTAACCCTAATGCTATCCTAGGGCTGATGCTAACCCTTACCCTAACCCAAACACTATCCTAGGGCTGATGCTAAATCTAACCCTAACTCTAACACTATCCTAGGGCTGAGGCTAACCCTAACCCTAACACTATCCTACGGCTGATGCTAACCCTAACCGTAACCCTAACACTATCCTAAGGCTGATGCTAACCCTAACACTGACACTATCCTAGGCCTGGTGCTAACCCTAACCCTAACCCTAACACTATCCTAGGGCTGATGCTAACCCTAACCCTAATAATATCCTAGGGTTGATGCTAACCCTAACCCTAACCCTAACACTATCCTAGGGCTGATGCTAACCCTAACCCTAACCCTAACACTATCCTAGGGCTGATGCTAACCCTAACCCTAACTCTAACACTATCCTAGGGCTGATGCTAACCCTAACCCTAACAATATCCTAGGCCTGATGATATCCCTAACCCTAAACCTAACACTATCCTAGGGCTGATGCTAACCCTAACCCTAACCCTAACACTATCCTAGGGCTGATGCTAACCCTAACCCTAACGCTAACACTATCCTAGGGCTGATGCTAACCCTAACACTAACACTATCCTAGGGCTGATGCTAACCCAAACCCTAACCCTAACACTATCCTAGGGCTGATGCTAACACTAACCCTAACTCTAACACTATCCTAGGGCTGAGGCTAACCCTAACCCTAACACTATCCTACGGCTGATGCTAACCCTAACCCTAACCCTAACACTATCCTAAGGCTGATGCTAACCCTAACACTAACACTATCCTAGGCCTGCTGCTAACCCTAACCCTAACCCTAACACTATTCTAGGGCTGATGCTAACCCTAACCCCAATAATATGCTAGGGCTGATGCTAACCCTAACCCTAACCCTAACCCTAACACTATCCTAGGGCTGATGCTAACCCTAACCCTAACCCTAACACTATCCTAGGGCTGATGCTAACCCTAACCCTAACACTAACACTATCCTAGGGCTGATGCTAACCCTAACACTAACAATATCCTAGGCCTGATGATATCCATAACCCTAAACCTAACACTATCCTAATGCTGATGCTAACCCTAACCCTAACCCTAACACTATCCTAGGGCTGATTCTAACCGTAACCCTAACACAATCGTAGGCCTGATGCTAACCCTAACCCTTACCCTAACACTATCCTAGGGTTCATGCTAACCCTATCCCTAACCCTAACACTATCCTAGGGCGGATGCTAACCCTAACCCTAACCCTAACACTATCCTAGGGCTAATGCTAACCCTAACACTAACACTATCCTAGGGCTGATGCTAACCCTAACCCTAACCCTAACACTATCCTAGGGCTGATGCTAACCCTAACCCTAACACTAACACTATCCTAGGGCTGATGCTAACCCTAACCCTAACCCTAACACTATTCTAGGCCTGATGCTAACCCTATCCCTAACCCTAACACTCTCCTAGGGCTGAGGCTAACCCTAACCCTAACACTATCCTAGGGCTGATGCTAACCCTAACCCTAACACTAACACTATCCTAGGGTTGATGCTAACCCTAATCCTAACACTATCCTAGGGCTGATGCTAACCATAACCCTAACCCTAACACTATCCTAGGGCTGATGCTAACCCTAACCCTAACCCTAACACTATCCTAGGGCTGATGCTAACCCTAACCCTAACACTCTCCTAGGCCTGATGCTAACCCTAACCCTAACACTTACACTATCCTAGTGCTGATGCTAACCCTAACCCTAACCCTAACACTATCCTAGGTCTGATGCTAACCCTAAACCTAACACTATCCTAGGCCTGATGCTAACCCTAACCCTAACCTTAACACTCTCCTAGGGCTGATGTTAACCCTAACCCTAACACTATCCTAGGGCTGATGCTAACCCTAACCCTAACCCTAACACTCTCCTAGGGCTGATGCTAACCCTAACCCTAACACTATCCTAGGCCTGATGCTAACCCTAACCCTAACACTATCCTAGGTCTGATGCTAACCCTAACCCTAACCCTAACACTATCCTAGGGCTGATGCTAACCCTAACCCTAACCCTAACACTATCCTAGAGCTGATGCTAACGCTAACCCTAACCCTTACCCTAACCCTAATGCTATCCTAGGGCTGATGCTAACCCTTACCCTAACCCTAACACTATCCTAGGGCTGATGCTAAATCTAACCCTAACTCTAACACTATCCTAGGGCTGAGGCTAACCCTAACCCTAACACTATCCTACGGCTGATGCTAACCCTAACCCTAACCCTAACACTATCCTAAGGCTGATGCTAACCCTAACACTGACACTATCCTAGGCCTGGTGCTAACCCTAACCCTAACTCTAACACTATCCTAGGGCTGATGCTAACCCTAACCCTAATAATATCCTAGGGTTGATGCTAACCCTAACCCTAACCCGAACACTATCCTAGGGCTGATGCTAACCCTAACCCTAACCCTAACACTATCCTAGGGCTGATGCTAACCCTAACCCTAACTCTAACACTATCCTAGGGCTGATGCTAACCCTAACCCTAACAATATCCTAGGCCTGATGATATCCCTAACCCTAAACCTAACACTATCCTAGGGCTGATGCTAACCCTAACCCTAACCCTAACACTATCCTAGGGCTGATGCTAACCCTAACCCTAACGCTAACACTATCCTAGGGCTGATGCTAACCCTAACACTAACACTATCCTAGGGCTGATGCTAACCCAAACCCTAACCCTAACACTCTCCTAGGGCTGATGCTAACCATAACCCTAACACTATCCTAGGGCTGATGCTAACCCTAACCCTAACCCTAACACTATCCTAGGGCTGATGCTAACCATAACGCTAACCCTAACACTGTCCTAGGGCTGATGCTAACCATAACCCTGACACTATCCTAGGGCTGATGCTAACCCTAACCCTAACCCTAACACTCTCCTAGGGCTGATGCTAACCCTAACCCTAACACTATCCTAGGGCTGATGCTAACCCTAACCCTAACCCTAACACTGACCTAGGGCTGATGCTAACCCTAACCCTAACACTATCCTAGGCCTGATGCTAACCCTAACCCTAACCCTAACACTATCCTAGGGCTGATGCTAACCCTAAACCTAACACTATCCTAGGGCTGATGCTAACCCTAACCCTAACCCTAACCCTATCCTAGGGCTGATGCTATCCCTAACCCTAACACTATCCTAGGCCTGAGGATAACCCTAACCCTAACCCTAACACTCTCCTAGGGCTGATGCTAACCATAACCCTAACACTATCCTAGGGCTGATGCTAACCCTAACCCTAACCCTAACACTATCCTAGGGCTGATGCTAACCATAACGCTAACCCTAACACTATCCTTTAACTGATGCTAACCCTAACCCTAACACTAACACTATCCTAGGCCTGATGATAACCCTAACCCTAACCCTAACATTATCCTAGGGTTTATGTTAACCCTAACCCTAACACTATCCTAGGGCTGATGCTAACCCTAACACTATCCTAGGGCTGATGCTAACCCTAACCCTAACACTATCCTAGGGCTGATGCTAACCCTAACCCTAACCCTAACACTATCCTAGGGCTGATGCTAACCCTAACTCTAACCCTAACACTATCCTAAGGCTGATGCTAACCCTAACACTGACACTATCCTAGGCCTGGTGCTAACCCTAACCCTAACCCTAACACTATCCTAGGGCTGATGCTAACACTAACCCTAACTCTAACACTATCCTAGGGCTGAGGCTAACCCTAACCCTAACACTATCCTACGGCTGATGCTAACCCTAACCCTAACCCTAACACTATCCTAAGGCTGATGCTAACCCTAACACTAACACTATCCTAGGCCTGCTGCTAACCCTAACCCTAACCCTAACACTATTCTAGGGCTGATGCTAACCCTAACCCCAATAATATGCTAGGGCTGATGCTAACCCTAACCCTAACCCTAACACTATCTTAGGGCTGATGCTAACCCTAACCCTAACCCTAACAGTATCCTAGGGCTGATGCTAACCCTAACCCTAACACTAACACTATCCTAGGGCTGATGCTAACCCTAACACTAACAATATCCTAGGCCTGATGATATCCATAACCCTAAACCTAACACTATCCTAGGGCTGATGCTAACCCTAACCCTAACCCTAACACTATCCTAGGGCTGATTCTAACCGTAACCCTAACACAATCCTAGGCCTGATGCTAACCCTAACCCTTACCCTAACACTATCCTAGGGTTCATGCTAACCCTATCCCTAACCCTAACACTATCCTAGGGCGGATGCTAACCCTAACCCTAACCCTAACACTATCCTAGGGCTAATGCTAACCCTAACACTAACACTATCCTAGGGCTGATGCTAACCCTAACCCTATCCCTAACACTATCCTAGGGCTGATGCTAACCCTAACCCTAACCCTAACACTGTCCTAGGGCTGATGCTAACCCTAACCCTAACACTATCCTAGGCCTGATGCTAACCCTAACCCTAACCCTAATACTATCCTAGGGCTGATGCTATCCCTAACCGTAACACTATCCTAGGCCTGATGATAACCCTAACCCTAACCCTAACACTCTCCTAGGGCTGATGCTAACCATAACCCTAACACTATCCTAGGGCTGATGCTAACCCTAACCCTAACCCTAACACTATCCTAGGGCTGATGCTAACCATAACGCTAACCCTAACACTATCCTTTAACTGATGCTAACCCTAACCCTAACACTAACACTATCCTAGGCCTGATGATAACCCTAACCCTAACCCTAACACTATCCTAGGGTTTATGTTAACCCTAACCCTAACACTATCCTAGGGCTGATGCTAACCCTAACACTATCCTAGGGCTGATGCTAACCCTAACCCTAACCCTAACACTATCCTAAGTCTGATGCTAACCCTAGCCCTCACACTATCCTGGGCCTGATGATAACCCTAACCCTAACCTTAACACTATCCTAGGGCTGATGCTAACCCTAACCCTAACCCTAACACTATCCTAGGGTTTATGTTAACCCTAACCCTAACACTATCCTAGGGCTGATGCTAACCCTAACCCTATCCCTAACACTATCCTAGGGCGGATGCTAACCCTAACCCTAACCCTAACACTATCCTAGGGCTGATGCTAACCCTAACACTAACACTATCCTAAGTCTGATGCTAACCCTAGCCCTCACACTATCCTAGGCCTGATGATAACCCTAACCCTAACCTTAACACTATCCTAGGGCTGATGCTAACCCTAACCCTAACCCTAACACTATCCTAGGGTTTATGTTAACCCTAACTCAAACACTATCTTAGGGCTGAGGCTAACCCTAACCCAAACACTATCCTACGGCTGATGCTATCCCTAACCCTAACCCAAACACTATCCTACGGCTTATGCTAACCCTAACACTAACACTATTCTAGGCCTGGTGCTAACCCTAACCCTAACCCTAACACTATCCTAGGGCTGATGCTAACCCTAACCCTAATACTATCCTAGGGTTGATGCTAACCCTAACCCTAACCCTAACACTATCCTAGGGCTGATGCTAACCCTATCCCTAACCCTAACACTATCCTAGGGCTGATGCTAACCCTAACCCTAACACTATCCTAGGCCTGATGCTAACCCTAACCCTAACACTATCCTAGGGCTGATGCTAACCCTAACACTAACACTATCCTAGGGCTGATGCTAACCCTAACCCTAACCCTAACACTATCCTAGGCCTGATGCTAACCCTATCCCTAACCCTAACACTCTCCTATGGCTGAGGCTAACCCTAACCCTAACACTATCCTAGGGCTGATGCTAACCCTAACCCTAACCCTAACACTATCCTAGGGTTGATGCTAACCCTAATCCTAACACTATCCTAGGGCTGATGCTAACCCTAACCCTAACCCTAACACTATCCTAGGACTGATGCTAACCCTAACACTAACACTATCCTAGGGCTGATGCTAACTATAACCCTAACCCTAACACTATCCTAGGGCTGATGCTAACCCTAACCCTAACACTATCCTAGGGCTGATGCTAACCCTAACCCTAACCCTAACACTATCCTAAGTCTGATGCTAACCCTAACCCTAATACTATCCTAGGGCTGATGCTAACCCTATCCCTAACCCTAACACTATCCTAGGGCTGATGCTAACCCTAACCCTAACACTATCCTAGGCCTGAAGCTAACCCTAACCCTAACACTATCCTAGGGCTGATGCTAACCCTAACACTAACACTATCCTAGGGCTGATGCTAACCCTAACCCTAACCCTAACACTATCCTAGGCCTGATGCTAACCCTATCCCTAACCCTAACACTCTCCTATGGCTGAGGCTAACCCTAACCCTAACACTATCCTAGGGCTGATGCTAACCCTAACCCTAACCCTAACACTATCCTAGGGTTGATGCTAACCCTAACCCTAACACTAACACTATCCTAGAGCTGATGCTAACCCTAACCCTAACACTATCGTAGGCCTGATGATAACACTAACCCTAACCCTAACACTATCCTAGGGCTGATGCTAACCCTAACCCTAACTCTAACACTATCTTAGGGCTGAGGCTAACCCTAACCCAAACACTATCCTACGGCTGATGCTAACCATAACCCTAACCCTAACACTATCCTAAGGCTGATGCTAACCCTAACCCTAACCCAAACACTATCCTAGGGTTGATGCTAACCCTAACCCTGACACTATCCTAGGGCTGATGCTAACCCTAACCCTAACCCTAACACTATCCTAGGGCTGATGCTAACCCTAACCCTAACACTATCCTAGGCCTGATGATAACCCTAACCCTAACCCTAAAACTATCCTAGGGTTTATGTTAACCCTAACCCTAACACTATCCTAGGGCTGATGCTAACCCTAACCCTAACACTATCCTAGGGCTGATGCTAACCCTAACCCTAACACTAACACTATCCTAAGTCTGATGCTAACCCTAGCCCTCACACTATCCTAGGCCTGATGATAACCCTAACCCTAACCTTAACACTATCCTAGGGCTGATGCTAACCCTAACCCTAACCCTAACACTATCCTAGGGTTTATGTTAACCCTAACCCTGACACTATCCTAGGGCTGATGCTAACCCTAACCCTAACCCTAACACTATCCTAGGGCGGATGCTGACCCTAACCCTAACCCTAACACTATCCTTGGGCTGATGCTAACCCTAACACTAACACTATCCTAGGGCTGATGCTAACCCTAACCCTAACACTATCCTAGGCCTGATGCTAACCCTATCCCTAACCCTAACACTCTCCTAGGGCTGAGGCAAACCCTAACCCTAACACTATCCTAGGGCTGATGCTAACCCTAACCCTAACCCTAACACTATACTAGGGTTGATGCTAACCCTAATCCTAACACTATCCTAGGGCTGATGCTAACCCTAACCCTAACCCTAACACTATCCTAGCGCTGATGCTAACCCTAACCCTAACACTATCCTAGGGCTGATGCTAACCCTAACCCTAACCCTAACACTATCCTAGGGCTGATGCTAACCCTAACCCTAACACTATCCTAGGGCTGATGCTAACCATAACGCTAACCCTAACACTGTCCTAGGGCTGATGCTAACCATAACCCTGACACTATCCTAGGGATGATGCTAACCCTAACCCTAACCCTAACACTCTCCTAGGGCTGATGCTAACCCTAACCCTAACACTATCCTAGGGCTGATGCTAACCCTAACCCTAACCCTAACACTGTCCTAGGGCTGATGCTAACCCTAAACCTAACACTATCCTAGGGCTGATGCTAACCCTAAACCTAACCCTAACACTATCCTAGGGCTGATGCTAACCCTAAACCTAACACTATCCTAGGGCTGATGCTAACCCTAACCCTAACCCTAACCCTATCCTAGGGCTGATGCTATCCCTAACCCTAACACTATCCTAGGCCTGATGATAACCCTAACCCTAACCCTAACACTCTCCTTTTCTGATGCTAACCATAACCCTAACACTATCCTAGGGCTGATGCTAACCCTAACCCTAACCCTAACACTATCCTAGGGCTGATGCTAACCATAACGCTAACCCTAACACTATCCTTTAACTGATGCTAACCCTAACCCTAACACTAACACTATCCTAGGCCTGATGATAACCCTAACCCTAACCCTAACATTATCCTAGGGTTTATGTTAACCCTAACCCTAACACTATCCTAGGGCTGATGCTAACCCTAACACTATCCTAGGGCTGATGCTAACCCTAACCCTAACACTATCCTAGGGCTGATGCTAACCCTAACCCTAACCCTAACACTATCCTAGGGCTGATGCTAACCCTAACTCTAACCCTAACACTATCCTAAGGCTGATGCTAACCCTAACACTGACACTATCCTAGGCCTGGTGCTAACCCTAACCCTAACCCTAACACTATCCTAGGGCTGATGCTAACACTAACCCTAACTCTAACACTATCCTAGGGCTGAGGCTAACCCTAACCCTAACACTATCCTACGGCTGATGCTAACCCTAACCCTAACCCTAACACTATCCTAAGGCTGATGCTAACCCTAACACTAACACTATCCTAGGCCTGCTGCTAACCCTAACCCTAACCCTAACACTATTCTAGGGCTGATGCTAACCCTAACCCCAATAATATGCTAGGGCTGATGCTAACCCTAACCCTAACACTAACACTATCCTAGGGCTGATGCTAACCCTAACACTAACAATATCCTAGGCCTGATGATATCCATAACCCTAAACCTAACACTATCCTAGGGCTGATGCTAACCCTAACCCTAACCCTAACACTATCCTAGGGCTGATTCTAACCGTAACCCTAACACAATCCTAGGCCTGATGCTAACCCTAACCCTTACCCTAACACTATCCTAGTGTTCATGCTAACCCTATCCCTAACCCTAACACTATCCTAGGGCGGATGCTAACCCTAACCCTAACCCTAACACTATCCTAGGGCTAATGCTAACCCTAACACTAACACTATCCTAGGGCTGATGCTAACACTAACCCTAACCCTAACACTATCCTAGGGCTGATGCTAACCCTAATCCTAACCCTAACACTGTCCTAGGGCTAATGCTAACCCTAACCCTAACACTATCCTAGGCCTGATGCTAACCCTAACCCTAACCCTAATACTATCCTAGGGCTGATGCTATCCCTAACCGTAACACTATCCTAGGCCTGATGATAACCCTAACCCTAACCCTAACACTCTCCTAGGGCTGATGCTAACCATAACCCTAACACTATCCTAGGGCTGATGCTAACCCTAACCCTAACCCTAACACTATCCTAGGGCTGATGCTAACCATAACGCTAACCCTAACACTATCCTTTAACTGATGCTAACCCTAACCCTAACACTAACACTATCCTAGGCCTGATGATAACCCTAACCCTAACCCTAACACTATCCTAGGGTTTATGTTAACCCTAACCCTAACACTATCCTAGGGCTGATGCTAACCCTAACACTATCCTAGGGCTGATGCTAACCCTAACCCTAACCCTAACACTATCCTAAGTCTGATGCTAACCCTAGCCCTCACACTATCCTAGGCCTGATGGTAACCCTAACCCTAACCTTAACACTATCCTAGGGCTGATGCTAACCCTAACCCTAACCCTAACACTATCCTAGGGTTTATGTTAACCCTAACCCTAACAGTATCCTAGGGCTGATGCTAACCCTAACCCTATCCCTAACACTATCCTAGGGCGGATGCTAACCCTAACCCTAACCCTAACACTATCCTAGGGCTGATGCTAACCCTAACACTAACACTATCCTAAGTCTGATGCTAACCCTAGCCCTCACACTGTCCTAGGCCTGATGATAACCCTAACCCTAACCTTAACACTATCCTAGGGCTGATGCTAACCCTAACCCTAACCCTAACACTATCCTAGGGTTTATGTTAACCCTAACTCAAACACTATCTTAGGGCTGAGGCTAACCCTAACCCAAACACTATCCTACGGCTGATGCTATCCCTAACCCTAACCCAAACACTATCCTACGGCTTATGCTAACCCTAACACTAACACTATCCTAGGCCTGGTGCTAACCCTAACCCTAACCCTAACACTATCCTAGGGCTGATGCTAACCCTAACCCTAATACTATCCTAGGGTTGATGCTAACCCTAACCCTAACCCTAACACTATCCTAGGGCTGATGCTAACCCTATCCCTAACCCTAACACTATCCTAGGGCTGATGCTAACCCTAACCCTAACACTATCCTAGGCCTGATGCTAACCCTAACCCTAACACTATCCTAGGGCTGATGCTAACCCTAACACTAACAGTATCCTAGGGCTGATGCTAACCCTAACCCTAACCCTAACACTATCCTAGGCCTGATGCTAACCCTATCCCTAACCCTAACACTCTCCTATGGCTGAGGCTAACCCTAACCCTAACACTATCCTAGGGCTGATGCTAACCCTAACCCTAACCCTAACACTATCCTAGGGTTGATGCTAACCCTAATCCTAACACTATCCTAGGGCTGATGCTAACCCTAACCCTAACCCTAACACTATCCTAGGGCTGATGCTAACCCTAACCCTAACACTATCCTAGGGCTGATGCTAACCCTAACCCTAACCCTAACACTATCCTAGGGCTGATGCTAACCCTAACCCTAACACTATCCTAGGGCTGATGCTAACCCTAACCCTAACCCTAACACTATCCTAAGTCTGATGCTAACCCTAACCCTAATACTATCCTAGGGCTGATGCTAACCCTATCCCTAACCCTAACACTATCCTAGGGCTGATGCTAACCCTAACCCTAACACTATCCTAGGCCTGAAGCTAACCCTAACCCTAACACTATCCTAGGGCTGATGCTAACCCTAACACTAACACTATCCTAGCGCTGATGCTAACCCTAACCCTAACCCTAACACTATCCTAGGCCTGATGCTAACCCTATCCCTAACCCTAACACTCTCCTATGGCTGAGGCTAACCCTAACCCTAACACTATCCTAGGGCTGATGCTAACCCTAACCCTAACCCTAACACTATCCTAGGGTTGATGCTAACCCTAACCCTAACACTAACACTATCCTAGAGCTGATGCTAACCCTAACCCTAACACTATCGTAGGCCTGATGATAACACTAACCCTAACCCTAACACTATCCTAGGGCTGATGCTAACCCTAACCCTAACTCTAACACTATCTTAGGGCTGAGGCTAACCCTAACCCAAACACTATCCTACGGCTGATGCTAACCATAACCCTAACCCTAACACTATCCTAAGGCTGATGCTAACCCTAACCCTAACCCAAACACTATCCTAGGGTTGATGCTAACCCTAACCCTGACACTATCCTAGGGCTGATGCTAACCCTAACCCTAACCCTAACACTATCCTAGGGCTGATGCTAACCCTAACCCTAACACTATCCTAGGCCTGATGATAACCCTAACCCTAACCCTAAAACTATCCTAGGGTTTATGTTAACCCTAACCCTAACACTATCCTAGGGCTGATGCTAACCCTAACCCTAACACTATCCTAGGGCTGATGCTAACCCTAACCCTAACACTAACACTATCCTAAGTCTGATGCTAACCCTAGCCCTCACACTATCCTAGGCCTGATGATAACCCTAACCCTAACCTTAACACTATCCTAGGGCTGATGCTAACCCTAACCCTAACCCTAACACTATCCTAGGGTTTATGTTAACCCTAACCCTAACACTATCCTAGGGCTGATGCTAACCCTAACCCTAACCCTAACACTATCCTAGGGCGGATGCTGACCCTAACCCTAACCCTAACACTATCCTTGGGCTGATGCTAACCCTAACACTAACACTATCCTAGGGCTGATGCTAACCCTAACCCTAACACTATCCTAGGCCTGATGCTAACCCTATCCCTAACCCTAACACTCTCCTAGGGCTGAGGCAAACCCTAACCCTAACACTATCCTAGGGCTGATGCTAACCCTAACCCTAACCCTAACACTATACTAGGGTTGATGCTAACCCTAATCCTAACACTATCCTAGGGCTGATGCTAACCCTAACCCTAACCCTAACACTATCCTAGCGCTGATGCTAACCCTAACCCTAACACTATCCTAGGGCTGATGCTAACCCTAACCCTAACCCTAACACTATCCTAGGGCTGATGCTAACCCTAACCCTAACACTATCCTAGGGCTGATGCTAACCCTAACCCTAACCCTAACACTATCCTAAGTCTGATGCTAACCCTAGCCCTCACACTATCCTAGGCCTGATGATAACCCTAACCCTAACCTTAACACTATCCTAGGGCTGATGCTAACCCTAACCCTAACACTAACACTATCCTAGAGCTGATGCTAACCCTAACCCTAACACTATCCTAGGCCTGATGATAACCCTAACCCTAACCCTAACACTATCCTAGGGCTGATGCTAACCCTAACCCTAACCCTAACACTATCCTAAGGCTGATGCTAACCCTAACCCTAACCCAAACACTATCCTAGGGTTGATGCTAACCCTAACCCTGACACTATCCTAGGGCTGATGCTAACCCTAACCCTAACCCTAACACTATCCTAAGTCTGATGCTAACCCTAGCCCTCACACTATCCTAGGCCTGATGATAACCCTAACCCTAACCTTAACACTATCCTAGGGCTGATGCTAAACCTAACGCTAACCCTACCACTATCCTAGAGCTGATGCTAACCCTAACCCTAACACTATCCTAGGCCTGATGATAACCCTAAACCTAACCCTAACACTATCCTAGGGTTTATGTTAACCCTAACCCTAACACTATCCTAGGGCTGATGCTAACCCTAACACTAACACTATTCTAGGGCTGATGCTAACCCTAACCCTAACCCTAACACTATCCTAGGGCTGATGCTAACCCTAACCCTAACTCTAACACTATCTTAGGGCTGAGGCTAACCCTAACACAAACACTATCCTACGGCTGATGCTAACCCTAACCCTAACCCTAACACTATCCTAAGGCTGATGCTAACCCTAACACTAACACTATCCTGGGCCTGGTGCTTACCCTAACCCTAACCCTAACACTATCCTAGGGCTGATGCTAACCCTAACCCTAACACTATCCTAGGGCTGATGCTAACCCTAACCCTAACCGTAACACTATCCTAAGTCTGATGCTAACCCTAGCCCTCACACTATCCTAGGCCTGATGATAACCCTAACCCTAACCTTAACACTATCCTAGGGCTGATGCTAACCCTAACCCTAACCATAACACTATCCTAGAGCTGATGCTAACCCTAACCCTAACACTATCCTAGGCCTGATGATAACCCTAACCCTAACCCTAACACTATCCTAGGGTTGATGCTAACCCTAACCTTAACACTATCCTAGGGCTGATGCTAACACTAACCCTAACCCTAACACTATCCTAGGGCTGATGCTAACCCTAACGCTAACCCTAACACTATCCTTGAACTGATGCTAACCCTAACCGTAACCCTAACACTATCCTAGGCCTGATGATAACCCTAACCCTAACTCTAACACTATCCTAGGGTTTATGTTAACCCTAACCCTAACACTATCCTAGGGCTGATGCTAACCCTAACGCTAACCCTAACACTGTCCTAGGGCGGATGCTAACCCTAACCCTAACCCTAACACTATCCTAGGGCTCATGCTAACCCTAACACTAACACTATCCTAGGGCTGATGCTAACCCTAACCCTAACCCTAACAGTATCCTAGGGCTGATGCTAACCCTAACCCTAACTCTAACACTATCTTAGGTCTGAGGGTAACCCTAACACAAACACTATCCTACGGCTGATGCTAACCCTAACCCTAACCCTAACACTATCCTAAAGCTGAAGCCAACCCTAACACTAACACTATCCTAGGCCTGGTGCTAACCCTAACCCTAACCCTAACACTATCCTAGGGCTGATGCTAACCCTAACCCTAATAGTATCCTAGGGCTGATGCTAACCCTAACCCTAACCCTAACATTATCCTAGGGCTGATGCTAACCCTAGCCCTAACCCTAACACTATCCTAGGGCTGATGCTAACCCTAACCCTAACACTATCCTAGGCCTGATGCTAACCCTAACCCTAACACTTACACTATACTAGGGCTGATGCTAACCCTAACCCTAACCCTAACACTATCCTAGGTCTGATGCTAACCCTAAACCTAACACTATCCTAGGGCTGATGCTAACCCTAACCCTCACCCTAACATTATCCTAGGGCTGATGCTAACCCTAGCCCTAACCCTAACACTATCCTAGGGCTGATGTTAACACTAACCCTAACACTATTCTAGGGCTGATGCTAACACTAACCCTAAACCTAACACTCTCCTAGGGCTGATGCTAACCCTAACCCTAACACTATCCTAGGCCTGATGCTAAGCCTAACCCTAACACTATCCTAGGGCTGATGCTAACCCTAACCCTAACCCTAACACTATCCTAGGCCTGATGCTAAACCTATCCCTAACCCTAACACTCTCCTAGGGCTGAGGCTAACCCTAACCCTAACACTATCCTAGGGCTGATGCTAACCCTAACCCTCACCCTAACACTATCCTAAGGTTGATGCTAACCCTAACCCTAACACTATCCTAGGGCTGATGCTAACCCTAACCCTAACACTATCCTAGGGCTGATGCTAACCCTAACCCTAACCCTAACACTATCCTAGGGCTGATGCTAACCCTAACCCTAACACTATCCTAGGACTGATGCTAAACCTAACCCTAACCCTAACACTATCCTAGGGCTGATGCTAACCCTAACCCTAACACTATCCTAGGGTTGATGCTAACCCTAACCCTAACCCTAACACTATCGTAGGGCTGATGCTAACCCTAACCCTAACACTATCCTAGGCCTGAAGCTAACCCTAACCCTAACACTAACACTATCCTAGGGCTGGTGCTAAAACTAACCCTAACACTATCCTACGGCTGATGCTAACCCTAACCCTAACCCTAACACTATCCTAAGTCTGATGCTAACCTTAGCCCTCACACTATCCTAGGCCTGATGATAACCCTAACCCTAACCTTAACACTATCCTAGGGCTGATGCTAACCCTAACGCTAACCCTAACACTATCCTTTAACTGATGCTAACCCTAACCCTAACCCTAACACTATCCTAGGCCTGATGATAACCCTAACCCTAACCCTAACACTATCCTAGGGCTGATGCTAACCCTAACCCTAACCGTAACACTATCCTAAGTCTGATGCTAACCCTAGCCCTCACACTATCCTAGGCCTGATGATAACTCTAACCCTAACCTTAACACTATCCTAGGGCTGATGCTAACCCTAACCCTAAACCTAACACTATCCTAGAGCTCATGCTAACCCTAACCCTAACACTATCCTAGGCCTGATGATAACCCTAACCCTAACCCTAACACTATCCTAGGGCTGATGCTAACCCTAACCTTAACACTATCCTAGGGCTGATGCTAACCCTAACCCTAACCCTAACACTATCCTAGGGCTGATGCTAACCCTAACGCTAACCCTAACACTATCCTTGAACTGATGCTAACCCTAACCCTAACCCTAACACTATCCTAGGCCTGATGATAACCCTAACCCTAAATCTAACACTATCCTAGGGTTTATGTTAACCCTAACCCTAACACTATCCTAGGGCTGATGGTAACCCTAACCCTAATCCTAACACTGTCCTAGGGCGGATGCTAACCCTAACCCTAACCCTAACACTATCCTAGGGCTCATGCTAACCCTAACACTAACACTATCCTAGGGCTGATGCTAACCCTAACCCTAACCCTAACACTATCCTAGGGCTGATGCTAACCCTAACCCTAACTCTAACACTATCTTAGGGCTGAGGCTAACCCTAACCCAAACACTATCCTACGGCTGATGCTAACCCTAACCCTAACCCTAACACTATCCTAAGGCTGAAGCCAACCCTAACACTAACACTATCCTAGGCCTGGTGCTAACCCTAACCCTAACCCTAACACTATCCTAGGGCTGATGCTAACCCTAACCCTAATACTATCCTACGGCTGATGCTAACCCTAACCGAAACCCTAACATTATCCTAGGGCTGATGCTAACCCTAGCCCTAACCCTAACACTATCCTACGGCTGATGCTAACCCTAACCCTAACACTATCCTAGGCCTGATGCTAACCCTAACCCTAACACTTACACTATACTAGGGCTGATGCTAACCCTAACCCTAACCCTAACACTATCCTAGGTCTGATGCTAACCCTAAACCTAACACTATCCTAGGGCTGATGCTAACCCTAACCCTAACCCTAACACTATCCTAGGGCTGATGTTAACACTAACCCTAACACTATCCTAGGGCTGATGCTAACACTAACCCTAAACCTAACACTCTCCTAGGGCTGATGCTAACCCTAACCCTAACACTATCCTAGGCCTGATGCTAACCCTAACCCTAACACTATCCTAGGGCTGATGCTAACCCTAACCCTAACCCTAACACTATCTTAGGCCTGATGCTAAACCTATCCCTAACCCTAACACTCTCCTAGGGCTGAGGCTAACCCTAACCCTAACACTATCCTAGGGCTGATGCTAACCATAACCCTCACCCTAACACTATCCTAGGGTTGATGCTAACCCTAACCCTAACACTATCCTTGGGCTGATGCTAACCCTAACCCTAACACTATCCTAGGGCTGATGCTAACCCTAACCCTGACCCTAACACTATCCTAGGGCTGATGCTAACCCTAACCCTAACACTATCCTACGGCTGATGCTAACCCTAACCCTAACACTAACACTATCCTAAGTCTGATGCTAACCCTAGCCCTCACATTATCCTAGGCCTGATGATAACCCTAACCCTAACCTTAACACTATCCTAGGGATGATGCTAACCCTAACGCTAACCCTAACACTATCTTGAACTGATGCTAACCCTAACCCTAACCCTAACACTATCCTAGGCCTGATGATAACCCTAACCCTAACTCTAACACTATCCTAGGGTTTATGTTAACACTAACCCTAACACTGTCCTAGGGCGGATGCTAACCCTAACCCTAACCCTAACACTATCCTAGGGCTCATGCTAACCCTAACACTAACACTATCCTAGGGCTGATGCTAACCCTAACCCTAACCCTAACACTATCCTAAGTCTGATGCTAACCCTAGCCCTCACACTATCCTAGGCCTGATGATAACCCTAACCCTAACCTTAACACTATCCTAGGGCTGAGGCTAACCCTAACCCTAACACTAACACTATCCTAGAGCTGATGCTAACCCTAACCCTAACACTATCCTAGGCCTGATGATAACCCTAACCCTAACCCTAACACTATCCTAGGGCTGATGCTAACCCTAACCCTAACCCTAACACTATCCTAGGGCTGATGCTAACCCTAACCCTAACACTGTCTTAGGGCTGATTCTAACCGTAACCCTAACACTATCCTAGGCCTGATGCTAACCCTAACCCTAACCCAAACACTATCCTAGGCCTGATGCTAACCCTATCCCTAACCGTAACACTCTCCTAGGGCTGAGGCTAACCCTAACCCTAACACTATACTAGGGCTGATGCTAACCCTAACCCTAACCCAAACACTATCCTAGGGTTGATGCTAACCCTAACGCTGACACTATCCTAGGGCTGATGCTAACCCTAACCTTAACCCTAACACTATCCAAGGCTGATGCTAACCTTAACCCTAACCCTAACACTATCCTAGTGCTGATGCTAACCCGAACCCTAACAATATCCTAGGCCTGATGATATCCAAAACCCTAAACCTAACACTATCCTAGGGCTGATGCTAACCCTAACACTAACACTCTCCTAGGGCTGATGCTAACCCTAACACTGACACTATCCTAGGGCTGATGCTAACCCTAACCCTAACCCTAACACTATCCAAGGCTGATGCTAACCTTAACCCTAACCCTAACACTATCCTAGGGCTGATGCTAACCCTAACCCTAACAATATCCTAGGCCTGATGATATCCAAAACCCTAACCCTAACACTATCCTAGGGCTGATTCTAACCCTAATCCTAACACTATCCTAGGGCTGACGCTAACCCTAACACTAACACTATCCTAGGGCTGATGCTAACCCTAACCCTAACTCTAACACTATCTTAGCGCTGAGGCTAACCCTAACCCTAACATTATCCTGCGGCTGATGCTAACCCTAAGCTTACCCTAACACTATCCTAGGGCTGATGCTAACCCTAACCCTAACACTATCCTAGGCCTGATGCTAACCCTAACCCTAACCCTAACACTATCCTAGGGCTGATGCTAACCCTAACCCTAACACTATCCTAGGGCTGATGCTAACCCTAACCCTAACCCTAACACTATCCTAGGGCTGATGCTAACCCTAACCCTAACACTATCATAGGCCTGATGATAACCCTAACCATAACCCTAACACTATCCTAGGGCTGATGCTAACCCTAACTCTAACACTATCCTAGGGCTGATGCTAACCCTAACCCTAACCCTAACACTATCCTAGGGCTGATGCTAACACTAACGCTAACCCTAATACTATCCTTGAACTGATGCTAATCCTAACCCTAACCCTAACACTATCCTAGGCCTGATGCTAACCCTAACCCTAACCCTAACACTATCCTAGGGTTTATGTTAACCCTAACCCTAACACTATCCTAGGGCTGATGCTAACCCTAACCCTAACACTATCCTAGGGCTGATGCTAACCCTAACCCTAACCCTAACACTATCCTAAGTCTGATGCTAACCCTAGCCCTCACACTATCCTAGGCCTGATGATAACCCTAACCCTAACCTTAACACTATCCTAGGGCTGATGCTAAACCTAACCCTATCCCTAACACTATCCTAGAGCTGATGCTAACCGTAACCCTAACACTATCCTAGGCCTGATGATAACCCTAAACCTAACCCTAACACTATCCTAGGGCTGATGCTAACCCTAACCCTAACACTATCCTAGGACTGATGCTAACCCTAACCCTAATCCTAACACTATCCTAAGGCTGATGCTAACCCTAACGCTAACCCTAACCCTATCCTTGAACTGATGCTAACCCTAACCCTAACCCTAACACTATCCTAGGCCTGATGATAACCCTAACCCTAACCCTATCACTATCCTAGGGTTTATGTTAACCCTAACCCTAACACTATCCTAGGGCTGATGCTAACCCTAACCCTAACCCTAACACTATCCTAGGGCTGATGCTAACCCTAACCCTAACTCTAACACTATCTTAGGGCTGAGGCTAACCCTAACCCAAACACTATCCTACGGCTGATGCTAACCCTAACCCTAACCCTAACACTATACTAAGGCTGATGCTAACCCTAACACTAACACTATCCTAGGCATTCTGCTAACCCTAACCCTAACCCTAACACTATCCTAGGGCTGATGCTAACCCTAACACTAATACTATCCTAGGGCTGATGCTAACCCTAACCCTAACCCTAACACTATCCTAGGGCTGATGCTAACCCTATCCCTAACCCTAACACTATCCTAGGGCTGATGAAACCCTAACCCTAACACTATCCTAGGCCTGATGCTAACCCTAACCCTAACAATTACACTATCCTAGGGCTGATGCTAACCCTAACCCTAACCCTAACACTATCCTAGGTCTGATGCTAACTCTAAACCTAACACTATCCTAGGGCTGATGCTAACCCTAACCCTAACCCTAACACTATCCTAGGGCTGATGTTAACCCTAACCCTAACACTATCCTAGGGCTGATGCTAATCCCAACCCTAACCCTAACACTCTCCTCGGGCTGATGCTAACCCTAACGCTTACACTATCCTAGGCCTGATGCTAACCCTAACCCTAACACTATCCTAGGGCTGATGCTAACCCTAACCCTAACCCTAACACTATCCTAGGGCTGATGCTAACCCTAACCCTAACACTATCCTAGGCCTGATGATAACCCTAACCCTAACCCTAACACTATCCTAGGGCTGATGCTAACCCTAACCCTAACACTATCCTAGGGCTGATGCTAACCCTAGCCCTCACACTATCCTAGGCCTGATGATAACCCTAACCCTAACGTTAACACTATCCTAGGGCTGATGCTAACCCTAACGCTAACACTATCCTAGGGCTGATGCTAACCCTAACCCTAATCCTAACACTAACCTACGGCTGATGCTAACCCTAAGGCTAAGCCTAACACTATCCTTGAACTGATGCTAACCCTAATCCTAACCCTAACACTATCCTAGGCCTGATGATAACCCTAACCCTAACCCTAACACTATCCTAGGGTTTATGTTAACCCTAACCCTAACACTATCCTAGGGCTGATGCTAACCCTAACCCTAACCCTAACACTATCCTAGGGCGGATGCTAACCCTAACCCTAACCCTAACACTATCCTAGGGCTGATGCTAACCCTAACCCTAACACTATCCTAGGGCTGATGCTAACCATAACCCTAACCCTAACACTATCATAGGGCTGAGGCTAACCCTAACCCGAACACTATCCTAGGGCTGATGCTAACCCTAACGCTAATACTATCCTAGGGCTGATGCTAACCCTATCCCTATCCCTAACACTATCCTAGGGCTGATGCTAACCCTAACCCTAACCCTAACACTATCCTAGGGCTGATGGTAACCCTAACCCTAACACTATGCTAGGCCTGATGCTAACCCTAACCCTAACACTTACACTATCCTAGGGCTGATGCTAACCCTAACCCTAACCCTAACACTATCCTAGGTCTGATGCTAACCCTAAACCTAACCCTATCCTAGGGCTGACGCTAACCCTAACCCTAACACTAACACTATCCTAGGGCTGATGCTAACCCTAACCCTAACCCTCAAACTATCCTAGGGCTGATGCTAACCCTAACCCGAACTCTATCTTAGGCCTGATGCTAACCCTAACCCTAACACTATCCTAGGGCTGATGCTAAACCTAACCCTAACCCTAACACTATCCTAGGCCTGATGCTAACCCTAACCCTAACCCTAACACTCTCCTAGGGCTGAGGCTAACCCTAGCCCTCACACTATCCTAGGCCTGATGATAACCCTAACCCTAACGTTAACACTATCCTAGGGCTGATGCTAACCCTATCCCTAACCCTAACACTATCCTAGGGCTGATGAAACCCTAACCCTAACACTATCCTAGGCCTGATGCTAACCCTAACCCTAACAATTACACTATCCTAGGGCTGATGCTAACCCTAACCCTAACCCTAACACTATCCTAGGTCTGATGCTAACTCTAAACCTAACACTATCCTAGGGCTGATGCTAACCCTAACCCTAACCCTAACACTATCCTAGGGCTGATGTTAACCCTAACCCTAACACTATCCTAGGGCTGATGCTAACCCCAACCCTAACCCTAACACTCTCCTAGGGCTGATGCTAACCCTAACGCTTACACTATCCTAGGCCTGATGCTAACCCTAACCCTAACACTATCCTAGGGCTGATGCTAACCCTAACCCTAACCCTAACACTATCCTAGGGCTGATGCTAACCCTAACCCTAACACTATCCTAGGCCTGATGATAACCCTAACCCTAACCCTAACACTATCCTAGGGCTGATGCTAACCCTAACCCTAACACTATCCTAGGGCTGACGCTAACCCTAGCCCTCACACTATCCTAGGCCTGATGATAACCCTAACCCTAACGTTAACACTATCCTAGGGCTGATGCTAACCCTAACCCTAACCCTAACACTATCCTAGAGCTGATGCTAACCCTAACCCTAACACTATCCTAGGCCTGATGATAACCCTAACACTAACCCTAACACTATCCTAGGGCTGATGCTAACCCTAACGCTAACACTATCCTAGGGCTGATGCTAACCCTAACCCTAATCCTAACACTATCCTCCGGCTGATGCTAACCCTAACGCTAAGCCTAACACTATCCTTGAACTGATGCTAACCCTAACCCTAACCCTAACACTATCCTAGGCCTGATGATAACCCTAACCCTAACCCTAACACTATCCTAGGGTTTATGTTAACCCTAACCCTAACACTATCCTAGGGCTGATGCTAACCCTAACCCTTACCCTAACACTATCCTAGGGCGGATGCTAACCCTAACCCTAACCCTAACACTACCCTAGGGCTGATGCTAACCCTAACATTAACACTATCCTAGGGCTGATGCTAACCCTAACCCTAACCCTAACACTATCATAGGGCTGAGGCTAACCCTAACCCGAACACTATCCTAGGGCTGATGCTAACCCTAACGCTAATACTATCCTAGGGCTGATGCTAACCCTATCCCTAACCCTAACACTATCCTAGGGCTGATGCTAACCCTAACCCTAACCCTAACACTATCCTAGGGCTGATGGTAACCCTAACCCTAACACTATGCTAGGCCTGATGCTAACCCTAACCCTAACACTTACACTATCCTAGGGCTGATGCTAACCCTAACCCTAACCTTAACACTATCCTAGGTCTGATGCTAACCCTAAACCTAACCCTATCCTAGGGCTGACGCTAACCCTAACCCTAACGCTAACACTATCCTAGGGCTGATGCTAAACCTAACCCTAACCCTAACACTATCCTAGGCCTGATGCTAACCCTAACCCTAACCCTAACACTCTCCTAGGGCTGAGGCTAACCCTAACCCTAACACTATCCTAGGGCTGATGCTAACCCTAACCCTAACCCTAACACTATCCTAGGGTTGATGCTAACCCTAACCCTAACACTATCCTAGGGCTGATGCTAACCCTAACCCTAACCCTAACACTATCCTAGGGCTGATGCTAACACTAACGCTAACACTATCCTAGGGCTGATGCTAACCCTATCCCTAACCCTAACACTATCCTAGGGCTGATGCTAACCCTAACCCTAACACTATCCTAGGGCTGATGCTAACCCTAACCCTAACCCTAACACTATCCTAGGGCTGATGCTAACCATAACCCTAACACTATCCTAGGGCTGATGCTAACCCTAACCCTAACCCTAACACTATCCTAGGGCGGATGCTAACCCTAACCCTAACACTATCCTAGGGCTGATGCTAACCCTAACCCTAACCCTAACACTATCCTAGTGCTGATGCTAACAATAACCCTAACACTATCCTAGGGCTGATGCTAACCCTAACCCTAACCCTAACACTATCCTAGAGCTGATGCTAACGCTAAACCTAACCCTAACCCTAACCCTAATACTATCCTAGGGCTGATGCTAACCCTAACCCTAACCCTAACACTATCATAGTGCTGATGCTAACCCTAAACCTAACACTATCCTAGGGCTGATGCTAACCCTAACCCTAACCCTAACACTATCCCAGGGCTGATGCTAACCCTAACCCTAACTCTAACACTATCCTAGGGCTGAGGCTAACCCTAAACCTAACACTATCCTACTCCTGATGCTAACCCTAACCCTAACCCTAACACTATCCTAAGGCTGATGCTAACCCTAACACTAACACTATCCTAGGCCTGGTGCTAACCCTAACCCTAACCCTAACACTATCCTAAGGCTGATGCTAACCCTAACCCTAAAACTATCCTAGGGCTGATGCTAACCCTAACCCTAACCCTAACACTATCCTAGGGCTGATGCTAACCCTAACCCTAACTCTAACACTATCCTAGGGCTGATGCTAACCCTAACCCTAACAATATCCTAGGCCTGATGATATACCTAACCCTAAACCTAACACGATCCTAGGGCTGAAGCTAACCCTAACCCTAACCCTAACACTATTCTAGGGCTGATTGTAACCCTAACCCTAACACTATCCTGGGCCTGATGCTAACCCTATCCCTAACCCTAACACTCTCCTAGGGCTGAGACAAACCCTAACCCTAACACTATCCTAGGGCTGATGCTAACCCTAACCCTAACCCAAACACTATCCTAGGGTTGATGCTAACCCTAACCCTGACACTATCCTATGGCTTATGCTAACCCTAACCCTAACCCTAACACTATCCTAGGGCTCATGCTAACCCTAGCCCTAACACTATCCTAGGCCTGATGCTAACCCTAACCCTAACCCTAACACTATCCTAGGGCTGATGCTAACCCTAACCCTAACCCTAACACTATCCGAGGGCTGATGATAACCCTAACCCTAACCCTAACACTATCCTGGGGCTTATGCTAACCCTAACCCTAACAATATCCTAGGCCTGATGATATCCATAACCCTAAACCTAACACTATCCTAGGGCTGATGCTAACCCTACCCCTAACCCTAACACTATCCTAGGGCTGATTCTAACCGTAAACCTAATACTATCCTAGGCCTGATGCTAACCCTAACCCTTACCCTAACACTATCCTAGGGCTGATGCTAAACCTAACCATAACCCTAACACTATCCTAGGGCTGATGCTAACACTATCCCTAACCCTAACAGTATCCTAGGGCGGATGCTAACCCTAACCCTAACTCTAACACTATCCTAGGCCTGATGATAACCCTAACCCTAACCCTAACACTATCCTAGGGTTTATGTTAACCCTAACCCTAACACTATCCTAGGGCTGATGCTAACCCTAACCCTAACCCTAACACTGTCCTAGGGCGGATGCTAAGCCTAACCCTAACCCTAACACTATCCTAGGGCTGATGCTAACCCCAGCACTAACACTATCCTAGGGCTGATGCCAACACTAACCCTAACCCTAACACTATCCTAGGGCTGATGCTAACCCTAACCCTCACTCTAACACTATCTTAGGGCTGAGGCTAACCCTAATCCAAACACTATCCTACGGCTGATGCTAACCCTAACACTAACACTATCCTGGGCCTGGTGCTAACCCTAACCCTAAACCTAACACTATCCTAGGGCTGATGCTAACCCTAACCCTAACCCTAACACTATCTAGGGCTGATGCTAACCCTAACCCTAGCCCTAACACTATCCTAGGGCTGATACTAACCCTAACCCTAACACTATCCTCGGCCTGATGCTAACCCTAACCCTAATACTTACACTATCCTAGGGCTGATGCTAACCGTAACCCTAACCCTAACACTATCCTAGTGCTGATGCTAACCCTAACCCTAACACTATCCTAGGCCTGATGCTAACCCTAACCCTAACACTATCCTAGGGCTGATGCTAACCCTAACCCTAACCCTATCACTATCCTAGGCCTGATGCTAAACCTATCCCTAACCCTAACACTCTCCTAGGGCTGATGCTAACCCTAACCCTAACACTATCCTAGGGATGATGCTAACCCTAACCCTAACCCTAACACTATCCTAAGTGTGATGCTAACCCTAGCCCTCACACTATCCTAGGCCTGATGATAACCCGAACCCTAACCTTAACACTATCCTAGGGCTGATGCTAACCCTAACCCTATCCCTAACACTATCCTAGAGCTGATGCTAACCCTAACCCTAACACTATCCTAGGCCTGATGATAACCCTAACCCTAACCCTAACACTATCCTAGGGTTTATGTTAACCATAACCCTAACACTATCCTAGGGCTGATGCTAACCCTAACCCTAACCCTAACACTATCCTAGGGCTGATGCTAACCCTAACCCTAACCGTAACACTATCCTAGGGCTGATGCTAACCCTAACCCTAACTCTAACACTATCTTAGGGCTGAGGCTAACCCTAACCCAAACACTGTCCTACAGCTGATGCTAACCCTAACCCTAACCCTAACACTATCCTAAGGCTGATGCTAACCCTAACACTAACACTATCCTAGGCCTGGTGCTAACCCTAACCCTAACCCTAACACTATCCTAGGGCTGATGCTAACCCTAACCCTAACACTATCCTAGGGCTGATGCTAACCCTAACCCTAACCCTAACACTATCCTAGGGCTGATGCTAACCATAACCCTAACACTATCCTAGGGCTGATGCTAACCCTAACCCTAACCCTAACACTATCCTAGGGCGGATGCTAACCCTAACCCTAACACTATCCTAGGGCTGATGCTAACCCTAACCCTAACCCTAACACAATCCTAGGGCTGATGCTAACCCTAACCCTAACCCTAACACTATTCTAGAGCTGATGCTAACGCTAACCCTAACCCTAACCCTAACCCTTATACTATCCTACGGCTGATGCTAACCCTAACCCTAACCCTAACACTATCCTAGGGCTGATGCTAACCCTAACACTAACACTATCCTAGGGCTGATGCTAACCCTAACCCTAACCCTAACACTATCCTAGGGCTGATGCTAACCCTAACCCTAACTCTAACACTATCCTAGGGCTGAGGCTAACCCTAACCCTAACACTATCCTATGGCTGATGCTAACCCTAACCCTAACCCTAACACTATCCTAAGGCTGATGCTAACCCTAACCCTAACACTATCCTAGGGCTGATGCTAACCCTAACCCTAACCCTAACACTATCCTAGGGCTGATGCTAACCCTAACCCTAACTCTAACACTATCCTAGGGCTGATGCTAACCCTAACCCTAACAATATCCTAGGCCTGATGATATACCTAACCCTAAACCTAACACGATCCTAGGGCTGATGCTAACCCTAACCCTAACCCTAACACTATCCTAGGGCTGATTCTAACCCTAACCCTAACACTATCCTGGGCCTGATGTTAACCCTATCCCTAACCCTAACACTCTCCTAGGGCTGAGACAAACCCTATCCCTAACACTATCCTAGGGCTGATGCTATCCCTAACCCTAACCCAAACACTATCCTAGGGTTGATGCTAACCCTAAACCTGACACTATCCTAGGGCTGATGCTAACCCTAACCCTAACCCTAACACTATCCTAGGGCTCATGCTAACCCTAACCCTAACACTATCCTAGGCCTGATGCTAACCCTAACCCTAACCCTAACACTATCCTAGGGCTGATGCTAACCCTAACCCTAACACTATCCTAGGGCTGATGCTCACCCTAACCCTAACCCTAACACTATCCTAAGTGTGATGCTAACCCTAGCCCTCACACTATCCTAGGCCTGATGATAACCCGAACCCTAACCTTAACACTATCCTAGGGCTGATGCTAACCCTAACCCTATCCCTAACACTATCCTAGAGCTGATGCTAACCCTAACCCTAACACTATCCTAGGCCTGATGATAACCCTAACCCTAACCCTAACACTATCCTAGGGTTTATGTTAACCCTAACCCTAACACTATCCTAGGGCTGATGCTAACCCTAACCCTAACCCTAACACTATCCTAGGGCTGATGCTAACCCTAACCCAAACTCTAACACTATCTTAGGGCTGAGGCTAACCCTAACCCAAACACTATCCTACGGCTGATGCTTACCCTAACCCTAACCCTAACACTATCCTAAGGCTGATGCTAACCCTAACACTAACACTATCCTAGGCCTGGTGCTAACACTAACCCTAACCCTAACACTATCCTAGGGCTGATGCTAACCCTAACCCTAACCCTAACACTATCCTATGGCTGATGCTAACCCTAACCCTAACACTCTCCTAGGGCTGATGCTAACCCTAACACTAAGCCTAACACTATCCTTGAACTGATGCTATCCCTAACCCTAACCCTAACACTATCCTAGGCCTGATGATAACCCTAACCCTAACCCTAACACTATCCTAGGGTTTATGTTAACCCTAACCCTAACACTATGCTAGGGCTGATGCTAACCCTAACCCTAACCCTAACACTATCCTAGGGCGGATGCTAACCCTAACCCTAACCCTAACACTATCCTAGGGCTGATGCTAACCCTAACACTAACACTATCCCAGGGCTGATGCTAACCCTAACCCTAACCCTAACACTATCCTAGGGCTGATGCTAACCCTAACCCTAACTCTAACACTATCTTAGGGCTGAGGCTAACCCTGACCCAAACACTATCCTACGGCTAATGCTAACCCTAACACTAACACTATCCTGGGCCTGGTGCTAACCCTAACCCTAAACCTAACACTATCCTAGGGCTGATGCTAACACTAACCCTAACCCTAACACTATCCTAGGGCTGATGCTAACCCTAACCCTAACACTATCCTCGGCCTGATGCTAACCCTAACCCTAACACTTACACTATCCTAGGGCTGATGATAACCCTAATCCTAACCCTAACACTATCCTAGTGCTGATGGTAACCCTAACCCTAACACTATCCTAGGCCTGATGCTAACCCTAACCCTAACACTATCCTAGGGCTGATGCTAACCCTAACCCTAAACCTAACACTATCCTAGGCCTGATGCTAAACCTATCCCTAACCCTAACACTCTCCTAGGGCTGATGCTAACCCTAACCCTAACACTATCCTAGGGCTGATGCTAACCCTAACCCTAACACTAACACTATCCTAAGTGTGATGCTAACCCTAGCCCTCACACTATCCTAGGTGTGATGATAACCCGAACCCTAACCTTAACACTATCCTAGGGCTGATGCTAACCCTAACCCTATCCCTAACACTATCCTAGAGCTGATGCTAACCATAACCCTAACACTATCCTAGGCCTGATGATAACCCTAACCCTAACCCTAACACTATCCTAGGGTTTATGTTAACCCTAACCCTAACACTATCCTAGGGCTGATGCTAACCCTAACCCTAACCCTAACACTATCCTAGGGCTGATGCTAACCCTAACCCTAACTCTAACACTATCCTAGGGCTGATGCTAACCCTAACCCTATCCCTAACACTATCCTAGAGCTGATGCTAACCCTAACCCTAACACTGTCCTAGGCCTGATGATAACCCTAACCCTAACTCTAACAGTATCCTAGGCCTGATGCTAACCCTAACCCTAACACTATCCTAGGGCTGATGCTAACCCTAACCCTAACCCTAACACTATCCTAGGCCTGATGCTAAACCTATCCCTAACCCGAACACTCTCCTAGGGCTGATGCTAACCCTAACCCTAACACTATCCTAAGTCTGATGCTAACCCTAGCCCTCACACTATCCTAGGCCTGATGATAACCCTAACCCTATCCCTAACACTATCCTAGAGCTGATGCTAACCTTAACCCTAACACTATCCTAGGCCTGATGATAACCCTAACCCTAACCCTAACACTATCCTAGGGTTTATGTTAACCCTAACCCTAACACTATCCTAGGGCTGATGCTAACCCTAACCCTAACCCTAACACTATCCTAGGGCTGATGCTAACCCAAACCCTAACTCTAACACTATCTTAGGGCTGAGGCTAACCCTAACCCTAACACTATCCTACGGCTGATGCTAACCCTAACCCTAACACTAACACTATCCTAGGGCTAATGCTAACCCTAACCCTAACACTATCCTAGGCCTGATGCTAACCCTAACCCTAACCCTAACACTATCCTAGGGCTGATGCTAACCCTAAGCCTAACACTATCCTAGGGCTGATGCTAACCCTAACCCTAACCCTAACACTATCGTAGGGCTGATGCTAACCCTAACCATAACACTATCCTAGGCTTGAAGCTAACCCTAACCCTAACCCTAACACTATCCTAGGGCTGATGCTAACTCTAACCCTAACACTATCCTGGGTCTGATGCTAACCATAACCCTAACCCTAACACTATCCTAGGGCTGATGCTAACCCTAACCCTAACACTATCCTAGGCCTGATGATAACCCTAACACTAACCCTAACACTATCCTAGGGCTGATGCTAACCCTAACCCTAACCCTAACACTATCCTGAGTCTGATGCTAACCCTAGCCCTAACCCTAACACTATCCTAGGGCGGATGCTAACCCTAACCCTAACCCTAACACTATCCTAGGGCTGATGCTATCCCTAACACTAACACTATCCCAGGGCTGATGCTAACCCTAACCCTAACCCTAACACTATCCTAAGGCTGATGCTAACCCTAACCCTAACTCTAACACTATGTTAGGGCTGAGGCTAACCCTAACCCAAACACTATCCTACGGCTGATGCTAACCGTAACACTAACACTATCCTGGGCCTGGTGCTAACCCTAACCCTAAACCTAACACTATCCTAGGGCTGATGCTAACACTAACCCTAACCCTAACACTATCCTAGGGCTGATGCTAACCCTAACCCTAACACTATCCTCGGCCTGATGCTAACCCTAACCCTAACACTTACACTATCCTAGGGCTGATGATAACCCTAACCCTAACCCTAACACTATCGTAGTGCTGATGCTAACCCTAACCCTAACACTATCCTAGGCCTGATGCTAACCCTAACCCTAACACTCTCCTAGGGCTGATGCTAACCCTAGCCCTCACACTATCCTAGGCCTGATGATAACCCGAACCCTAACCTTAACACTATCCTAGGGCTGATGCTAACCCTAACACTATCCCTAACACTATCCTAGAGCTGATGCTAACCCTAACCCTAACACTATCCTAGGCCTGATGATAACCCTAACCCTAACCCTAACACTATCCTAGGGTTTATGTTAACCCTAACCCTAACACTATCCTAGGGCTGATGCTAACCCTAACTCTAACCCTAACACTATACTAGGGCTGATGCTAACCCTAACCCTAACTCTAACACTATCCTAGGGCTGATGCTAACCCTAACCCTATCCCTAACACTATCCTAGAGCTGATGCTAACCCTAACCTTAACACTGTCCTAGGCCTGATGATAACCCTAACCCTAACTCTAACACTATCCTAGGCCTGATGCTAACCCTAACCCTAACACTATCCTAGGGCTGATGCTAACCCTAACCCTAACACTATCCTAGGGCTGATGCTAACCTTAACCCTAACCCTAACACTATCCTAGGCCTGATGCTAAACCTATCCCTAACCCTAACACTCTCCTAGGGCTGATGCTAACCCTAACCCTAACACTATCCTAGGGCTGATGCTAACCCTAACCCTAACCCTAACACTATCCTAAGTCTGATGCTAACCCTAGCCCTCACACTATCCTAGGCCTGATGATAACCCTAACCCTATCCCTAACACTATCCTAGAGCTGATGCTAACCCTAACCCTAACACTATCCTAGGCCTGATGATAACCCTAACCCTAACCCTAACACTATCCTAGGGTTTATGTTAACCCTAACCCTAACACTATCCTAGGGCTGATGCTAACCCTAACCCTAACCCTAACACTATCCTAGAGCTGATGCTAACCCAAACCCTAACTCTAACACTATCTTAGGGCTGAGGCTAACCCTAACCCTAACACTATCCTACGGCTGATGCTAACCCTAACCCTAACCCTAACGCTATCCTAGGGCTAATGCTAACCCTAACCCTAACACTATCCTAGGCCTGATGCTAACCCTAACCCTAACCCTAACACTATACTAGGGCTGATGCTAACCCTAACCCTAACACTATCCTAGGGCTGATGCTAACCCTAACCCTAAACCTAACACTATCGTAGGGCTGATGCTAATCCTAACCATAACACTATCCTAGGCCTGAAGCTAACCCTAACCCTAACCCTAACACTATCCTAGGGCTGATGCTAACTCTAACCCTAACACTATCCTAGGTCTGATGCTAACCCTAACCCTAACCCTAACACTATCCTAGGGCTGATGCTAACCCTAACCCTAACACTATCCTAGGCCTGATGATAACCCTAACACTAACCCTAACACTATCCTAGGGCTGATGCTAACCCTAACCCTAACACTATCCTAGGGCTGATGCTAACCCTAACCCTAACCCTAACACTATCCTAGGGCTGATGCTAACCCTAACGCTAACCCTAACACTATCCCTTAGCTGATGCTAACCCTAACCCTAACCCTAACACTATCCTAGGCCTGATGATAACCCTAACCCTAACCCTAACACTATCCTAGGGTTTATGTTAACCCTAACCCTAACACTATCCTAGGGCTGATGCTAACCCTAACCCTAACACTATCCTCGGGCTGATGCTAACCCTAACCCTAACCCTAACACTATCCTGAGTCTGATGCTAACCCTAGCCCTCACACTATCCTAGGCCTGATGATAACCCTAACCCTAACCTTAACACTATCCTAGGGCTGATGCTAACCCTAACCCTAACCCTAACACTATCCTAGGGTTGATGTTAACCCTAACCCTAACACTATCCTAGGGCTGATGCTAACCCTAACCCTAACACTAACACTATCCTAGGGCGGATGCTAACCCTAAACCTAACCCTAACACTATCCTATGGCTGATGCTAACCCTAACCCTAACACTATCCTAGGGCTGATGCTAACCCTAACGATAAGCCTAACACTATCCTTGAACTGATGCTAACCCTAACCCTAACCCTAACACTATCCTAGGCCTGATGATAACCCTAACCCTAACCCTAACACTATCCTAGGGTTTATGTTAACCCTAACCCTAACACTATCCTAGGGCTGATGCTAACCCTAACCCTAACCCTAACACTATCCTAGGGCGGATGCTAACCCTAACCCTAACCCTAACACTATCCTAGGGCTGATGCTATCCCTAACACTAACACTATCCCAGGGCTGATGCTAACCCTAACTCTAACCCTAACACTATCCTAGGGCTGATGCTAACCCTAACCCTAACTCTAACACTATCTTAGGGCTGAGGCTAACCCTAACCCAAACACTATCCTACGGCTGATGCTAACCGTAACACTAACACTATCCTTGGCATGGAGCTAACCCTAACCCTAAACCTAACACTATCCTAGGGCTGATGCTAACACTAACCCTAACCCTAACACTATCCTAGGGCTGATGCTAACCCTAACCCTAACGCTATCCTCGGCCTGATGCTAACCCTAACCCTAACACTTACACTATCCTAGGGCTGATGATAACCCTAACCCTAAACCTAACACTATCCTAGAGCTGATGCTAACCCTAGCCCTCACACTATCCTAGCCCTGATGATAACCCAAACCCTAACCTTAACACTATCCTAGGGCTGATGCTAACCCTAACGCTATCCCTAACACTATCCTAGAGCTGATGCTAACCCTAACCCTAACACTATCCTAGGCCTGATGATAACCCTAACCCTAACCCTAACACTATCCTAGGGTTTATGTTAACCCTAACCCTAACACTATCCTAGGGCTGATGCTAACCCTAACCCTAACCCTAACACTATCCTAGGGCTGATGCTAACCCTAACCCTATCTCTAACACTATCCTAGGGCTGATGCTAACCCTAACCCTATCCCTAACACTATCCTAGAGCTGATGCTAACCCTAACCTTAACACTGTCCTAGGCCTGATGATAACCCTAACCCTAACTCTAACACTATACTAGGCCTGATGCTAACCCTAACCCTAACACTAACCTAGGGCTGATGCTAACCCTAACCCTAACCCTAACACTATCCTAGGCCTGATGCTAAACCTATCCCTAACCCTAACACTCTCCTAGGGCTGATGCTAACCCTAACCCTAACACTATCCTAGGGCTGATGCTAACCCTAACCCTAACCCTAACACTATCCTAAGTCTGATGCTAACCCTAGCCCTCACACTATCCTAGGCCTGATGATAACCCTAACCCTATCCCTAACACTATCCTAGAGCTGATGCTAACCCTAACCCTAACACTATCCTAGGCCTGATGATAACCCTAAACCTAACCCTAACACTATCCTAGGGTTTATGTTAACCCTAATTCTAACACTATCCTAGGGCTGATGCTAACCCTAACCCTAACCGTAACACTATCCTAGGGCTGATGCTAACCCAAACCCTAACTCTAACACTATCTTAGGGCTGAGGCTAACCCTAACCCTAACACTATCCTACGGCTGATGCTAACCCTAACCCTAACCCTAACACTATCCTAGGGCTAATGCTAACCCTAACCCTAACACTATCCTAGGCCTGATGCTAACCCTAACCCTAACCCTAACACTATCCTAGGGCTGATGCTAACCCTAACGCTAACCCTAACACTATCCTTTAGCTGATGCTAACCCTAACCCTAACCCTAACACTATCCTAGGCCTGATGATAACCCTAACCCTAACCCTAACACTATCCTAGGGTTTATGTTAACCCTAACCCTAACACTGTCCTAGGGCTGATGCTAACCCTAACCCTAACCCTAACACTATCCTAAGTCTGATGCTAACCCTAGCCCTCACACTATCCTAGGCCTGATGATAACCCTACCCTAACCTTAACACTATCCTAGGGCTGATGCTAACCCTAACCCTAACCCTAACACTATCCTAGGGTTTATGTTAACCCTAACCCTAACACTATCCTAGGGTTGATGCTAACCCTAACCCTAACCCTAACACTATCCTAGGGCGGATGCTAACCCTAAACCTAACCCAAACACTATCCTAGGGCTGATGCTAACCCTAACACTAACACTATCCTAGGGCTGATGCTAACCCTAACCCTAACCCTAACACTACCCTAGGGCTGATGCTAACCCTAACCCTAACTCTAACACTATCTTAGGGCTGAGGCTATCCCTAACCCAAACACTATCCTACGGCTGATGCTAACCCTAACGCTAACACTACCCTGGGCCTGGTGCTAACCCTAACCCTAAACCTAACACTATCCTAGGGCTGATGCTAATCCTAACCCTAACCCTAACACTATCCTAGGGCTGATGCTAACACTAACCCTAACCCTAACACTATCCTAGGGCTGATGCTAACCCTAACCCTAACACTATCCTCGGCCTGATGCTAACCCTAACCCTAACACTTACACTATCCTAGGGCTGATGCTAACCCTAACCCTACCCCTAACAGTATCCTAGTGCTGATGCTAACCCTAACCCTAACACTATCCTAGGCCTGATGCTAACCCTAACCCTAACACTATCCTAGGGCTGATGATAACCCTAACCCTAACGGTAACACTATCCTAGGCCTGATGCTAAACCTATCCCTAACCCTAACACTCTCCTAGGGCTGATGCTAACCCTAACCCTAACACTATCCTAGAGCTGATGCTAACCCTAACCCTAACCCTAACACTATCCTAAGTGTGATGCTAACCCTAGCCCTCACACTATCCTAGGCCTGATGATAACCCGAACCCTAACCTTAACACTATCCTAGGGCTGATGCTAACCCTAACCCTATCCCTAACACTATCCTAGAGCTGATGCTAACCCTAACCCTAACACTATCCTAGGCCTGATGATAACCCTAACCCTAACCCTAACACTATCCTAGGGTTTATGTTAACCCTAACCCTAACACTATACTAGGGCTGATGCTAACCCTAACCCTAACCCTAACACTATCCTAGGGCTGATGCTAACCCTAACCCTAACTCTAACACTATCCTAGGGCTGATGCTAACCCTAACCCTATCCCTAACAATATCCTAGAGCTGATGCTAACCCTAACCCTAACACTGTCCTAGGCCTGATGATAACCCTAACCCTAACTGTAACACTATCCTAGGCCTGATGCTAACCCTAACCCTAACACTATCCTAGGGCTGATGCTAACCCTAACCCTAACCCAAACACTATCCTAGGCCTGAGGCTAAACCTATCCCTAACCCTAACACTCTCCTAGGGCAGATGCTAACCCTAACCCTAACACTATCCTAGGGCTGATGCTAACCCTAACCCTAACCCTAACACTATCCTAAGTCTGATGCTAACCCTAGCCCTCACACTATCCTAGGCCTGATGATAACCCTAACCCTATCCCTAACACTATCCTAGAGCTGATGCTAACCCTAACCCTAACACTATCCTAGGCCTGATGATAACCCTAACCCTAACCCTAACACTATCCTAGGGTTTATGTTAACCCTAACCCTAACACTATCCTAGGGCTGATGCTAACCCTAACCCTAACACTAACACTATCCTAGGGCTGATGCTAACCCAAACCCTAACTCTAACACTATCTTAGGGCTGAGGCTAACCCTAACCCTAACACTATCCTACGGCTGATGCTAACCCTAACCCTAACCCTAACACTATCCTAGGGCTAATGCTAACCCTGACCCTAACACTATCCTAGGCCTGATGCTAACCCTAACCCTAACCCTAACACTATCCTAGGGTTTATGTTAACCCTAACCCCAACACTATCCTAGGGCTGATGCTAACCCTAACCCTAACACTATCCTAGGGCTGATGCTAACCCTAACCCTAACTCTAACACTATCGTAGGGCTGATGCTAACCCTAACCCTAACACTATCCTAGGCCTGAAGCTAACCCTAACCCTAACCCTAACACTATCCTAGGGCTGATGCTAACTCTAACACTAACACTATCCTAGGTCTGATGCTAACCCTAACCCTAACCCTAACACTATCCTAGGGCTGATGCTAACCCTAACCCTAACACTATCCTAGGCCTGATGATAACCCTAACCCTAACCCTAACACTATCCTAGGGCTGATGCTAACCCTAACCCTAACACTATCCTAGGGCTGATGCTAAACCTAACCCTAACCCTAACACTATCCTAGGGCTGATGCTAACCCTAACGCTAACCCTAACACTATCCTTTAGCTGATGCTAACCCTAACCCTAACCCTAACACTATCCTAGGCCTGATGATAACCCTAACCCTAACCCTAACACTATCCTAGGGTTTATGTTAACCCTAACCCCAACACTATCCTAGGGCTGATGCTAACCCTAACCCTAACACTATCCTAGGGCTGATGCTAACCCTAACCCTAACCCTAACACTATCCTAAGTCTGATGCTAACCCTAGCCCTCACACTATCCTAGGCCTGATGATAACCCTAACCCTAACCTTAACACTATCCTAGGGCTGATGCTAACCCTAACCCTAACCCTAACACTATCCTAGGGTTTATGTTAACCCTAACCCTAACACTATCCTAGGGCTGATGCTAACTCTAACCCTAACCCTAACACTATCCTGGGGTGGATGCTAACCCTAAACCTAACCCTAACACTATCCTAGTGCTGATGCTAACCCTAACCCTAACACTATCCTAGGGCTGATGCTAACCCTAACCCTAACACTATCCTAGGGCTGATGCTAACCCTAACACTAACTCTAACACTATCTTAGGGCTGAGGCTAACCCTAACCCAAACACTATCCTACGGCTGATGCTAACCCTAACGCTAACCCTAACACTATCCTAAGGCTGATGCTAACCCTAACACTAACACTATCCTAGGCCTGGTGCTAACCCTAACACTAACCCTAACACTATCATAGGGCTGATGCTAACCCTAACCGTAACCCTAACACTATCCCAGGGCTGATGCTAACACTAACCCTAACCCTAACACTATCCTAGGGCTGATGCTAACCCTAACCCTAACACTATCCTCGGCCTGATGCTAACCCTAACCCTAACACTTACACTATCCTAGGGCTGATGCTAACCCTAACCCTAACCCTAACACTATCCTAGTGCTGATGCTAACCCTAACCCTAACACTATCCTAGGCCTGATGCTAACCCTAACCCTAACACTATCCTAGGGCTGATGCTAACCCTAACCCTAACCCTAACACTATCCTAGGCCTGATGCTAAAAATATCCCTAACCCTAACACTCTCCTAGGGCTGATGCTAACCCTAACCCTAACACTATCCTAGGGCTGATGCTAACCCTAACCCTAACCCTAACACTATCCTAAGTGTGATGCTAACCCTAGCCCTCACACTATCCTAGGCCTGATGATAACCCGAACCGGAACCTTAACACTATCCTAGGGCTGATGCTAACCCTAACCCTATCCCTAACACTATCCTAGAGCTGATGCTAACCCTAACCCTAACACTATCCTAGGCCTGATGATAACCCTAACCCTAACCCTAACACTATCCTAGGGTTTATGTTAACCCTAACCCTAACACTATGCTAGGCCTGATGCTAACCCTAACCCTAACACTATCCTAGGGCTGATGCTAACCCTAACCCTAACTCTAACACTATCCTAGGCCTGATGCTAAACCTATCCCTAACCCTAACACTCTCCTAGGGCTGATGCTAACCCTAACCCTAACACTATCCTAGGGCTGATGCTAACCCTAACCCTAACCCTAACACTCTTCTAAGTCTGATGCTAACCCTAGCCCTCACACTATCCTAGGCCTGATGATAACCCTAACCCTATCCCTAACACTATCCTAGAGCTGATGCTAACCCTAACCCTAACACTATCCTAGGCCTGATGATAACCCTAACCCTAACCCTAACACTATCCTAGGGTTTATGTTAACCCTAACCCTAACAGTATCCTAGGGCTGATGCTAACCCTAACCCTAACCCTAACACTATCCTAGGGCTGATGCTAACCCAAACCCTAACTCTAACACTATCTTAGGGCTGAGGCTAACCCTAACCCTAACACTATCCTACGGCTGATGCTAACCCTAACCCTAACCCTAACACTATCCTAGGGCTAATGCTAACCCTAACCCTAACACTATCCTAGGCCTGATGCTAACCCTAACCCTAACCCTAACACTATCCTAGGGCTGATGCTAAATCTAACCCTAACACTATCCTAGGGCTGATGCTAACCCTAACCCTAACCCTAACAATATCCTAGGGCTGATGCTAACCCTAACGCTAACCCTAACACTATCCTTTAGCTGATGCTAACCCTAACCCTAACCCTAACACTATCCTAGGCCTGATGATAACCCTAACCCTAACCCTAACACTATCCTAGGGTTTATGTTAACCCTAACCCCAACACTATCCTAGGGCTGATGCTAACCCTAACCCTAACACTATCCTAGGGCTGATGCTAACCCTAACCCTAACCCTAACACTATCCTAAGTCTGATGCTAACCCTAGCCCTCACACTATCCTAGGCCTGATGATAACCCTAACCCTAACCTTAACACTATCCTAGGGCTGATGCTAACCCTAACCCTAACCCTAACACTATCCTAGGGTTTATGTTAACCCTAACCCTAACACTATCCTAGGGCTGATGCTAACCCTAACCCTAACCCTAACACTATCCTCGGGCGGATGCTAACCCTAAACCTAACCCTAACACTATCCTAGTGCTGATGCTAACCCTAACCCTAACACTATCCTAGGGCTGATGCTAACCCTAACCCTAACACTATCCTAGGGCTGATGCTAACCCTAACCCTAACTCTAACACTCTCTTAGGGCTGAGGCTAACCCTAACCCAAACACTATAATACGGCTGATGCTAACCCTAACCCTAACCCTAACACTATCCTAAGGCTGATGCTAACCCTAACACTAACACTATCCTAGGCCTGGTGCTAACCCTAACACTAACCCTAACACTATCCTAGGGCTGATGCTAACCCTAACCCTAACCCTAACACTATCCTAGGGCTGATGCTAACACTAACCCTAACCCTAACACTCTCCTAGGGCTGATGCTAACCCTAACCCTAACACTATCCTCGGCCTGATGCTAACCCTATCCCTAACACTTACACTATCCTAGGGCTGATGCTAACCCTAACCCTAACCCTAACACTATCCTAGTGCTGATGCTAACCCTAACCCTAACACTATCCTAGGCCTGATGCTAACCCTAACCCTAACACTATCCTAGGGCTGATGCTAACCCTAACCCTAACCCTAACACTATCCTAGGCCTGATGCTAAACCTATCCCTAACCCTAACACTCTCCTAGGGCTGATGCTAACCCTAACCCTAACACTATCCTAGGGCTGATGCTAACCCTAACCCTAACCCTAACACTATCCTAAGTGTGATGCTAACCCTGGCCCTCACAATATCCTAGGCCTGATGATAACCCGAACCCTAACCTTAACACTATCCTAGGGCTGATGCTAACCCTAACCCTATCCCTAACACTATCCTAGAGCTGATGCTAACCTTAACCCTAACACTATCCTAGGCCTGATGATAACCCTAACCCTAACCCTAACACTATCCTAGGGTTTATGTTAACCCTAACCCTAACACTATGCTAGGCCTGATGCTAACCCTAACCCTAACACTATCCTAGGGCTGATGCTAACCCTAACCCTAACTCTAACACTATCCTAGGCCTGATGCTAAACCTATCCCTAACCCTAACACTCTCCTAGGGCTGATGCTAACCCTAACCCTAACACTATCCTAGGGCTGATGCTAACCCTAACCCTAACCCTAACACTATCCTAAGTCTGATGCTAACCCTAGCCCTCACACTATCCTAGGCCTGATGATAACCCTAACCCTAACCGTAACACTATCCTAGGGCTGATGCTAACCCTAACCCTAACCCTAACACTATCCTAGGGTTTATGTTAACCCTAACCCTAACACTATCCTAGGGCTGATGCTAACCCTAACCCTAACCCTAACACTATCCTCGGGCGGATGCTAACCCTAAACCTAACCCTAACACTATACTAGTGCTGATGCTAACCCTAACCCTAACACTATCCTAGGGCTGATGCTAACCCTAACCCTAACACTATCCTAGGGCTGATGCTAACCCTAACCCTAACTCTAACACTATCTTAGGGCTGAGGCTAACCCTAACCCAAACACTATAATACGGCTGATGCTAACCCTAACCCTAACCCTAACACTATCCTAAGGCTGATGCTAACCCTAACACTAACACTATCCTAGGCCTGGTGCTAACCCTAACACTAACCCTAACACTATCCTAGGGCTGATGCTAACCCTAACCCTAACCCTAACACTATCCTAGGGCTGATGCTAACACTAACCCTAACCCTAACACTATCCTCGGCCTGATGCTAACCCTAACCCTAACACTTTCTCTATCCTAGGGCTGATGCTAACCCTAACCCTAACACTATCGTAGGGCTGATGCTAACCCTAACCCTAACACTATCCTAGGCCTGAAGCTAACCCTAACCCTAACCCTAACACTATCCTAGGGCTGATGCTAACTCTAACCCTAACACTATCCTAGGTCTGATGCTAACCCTAACCCTAACCCTAACACTATCCTAGGGCTGATGCTAACCCTAACCCTAACACTATCCTAGGCCTGATGATAACCCTAACCCTAACCCTAACACTATCCTAGGGCTGATGCTAACCCTAACCCTAACACTATCCTAGGGCTGATGCTAACCCTAACCCTAACCCTAACACTATCCTAGGGCTGATGCTAACCCTAACGCTAACCCTAACACTATCCTTTATCTGATGCTAACCCTAACCCTAACCCTAACACTATCCTAGGCCTGATGATAACCCTAACCCTAACCCTAACACTATCCTAGGGTTTATGTTAACCCTAACCCTAACACTATCCTAGGGCTGATGCTAACCCTAACCCTAACACTATCCTAGGGCTGATGCTAACCCTAACCCTAACCCTAACACTATCCTAAGTCTGATGCTAACCCTAGCCCTCACACTATCCTAGGCCTGATGATAACCCTAACCCTAAACTTAACACTATCCTAGGGCTGATGCTAACCCTAACCCTAACCCTAACACTATCCTAGGGTTTATGTTAACCCTAACCCTAACACTATCCTAGGGCTGATGCTAACCCTAACCCTAACCCTAACACTATCCTAGGGCTGATGCTAACTCTAACCCTAACACTATCCTAGGTCTGATGCTAACCCTAACCCTAACCCTAACACTATCCTAGGGCTGATGCTAACCCTAACCCTAACACTATCCTAGGCCTGATGATAACCCTAACCCTAACCCTAACACTATCCTAGGGCTGATGCTAACTCTAACCCTAACACTATCCTATGTCTGATGCTAACCCTAACCCTAACCCTAACACTATCCTAGGGCTGATGCTAACCCTAACCCTAACACTATCCTAGGCCTGATGGTAACCCTAACCCTAACCCTAACACTATCCTAGGGCTGATGCTAACCCTAACACTAACACTATCCTAGGCCTGATGATAACCCTAACCCTAACCCTAACACTATCCTAGGGCTGATGCTAACCCTAACGCTATCCCTAACACTATCCTTTAGCTGACGCTAACCCTAACCCTAACCGTAAAACTATCCTAGGCCTGATAATAACCCTAACCCTAACCCTAACACTATCCTAGGGTTTATGTTAACCCTAACCCTAACACTATCCTAGGGCTGATGCTAACCCTAACACTAACACTATCCTAGGGCTGATGCTAACCCTAACCCTAACCCTAACACTATCCTAAGTCTGATGCTAACCCTAGCCCTCACACTATCCTAGGCCTGATGATAACCCTAACCCTAACCTTAACACTATCCTAGGGCTGATGCTAACCCTAACCCTAACCCTAACACTATCCTAGGGTTTATGTTAACCCTAACCCTAACACTATCCTAGGGCTGATGCTAACCCTAACCCTAACCCTAACACTATCCTAGGGCGGATGCTAACCTTAAACCTAACCAAAACACTATCCTAGGGCTGATGCTAACCCTAACACTAACACTATCCTAGGGCTGATGCTAACCCTAACCCTAACTCTAACACTATCTTAGGGCTGAGGCTAACCCTAACCCAAACACTGTCCTACGTCTGATGCTAACCCTAACACTAACACTATCCTGGGCCTGGTGCTAACCCTAACCCTAAACCTAACACTATCCTAGGGCTGATGCTAACCCTAACCCTAACCCTAACACTATCCTAGGGCTGATGCTAACACTAACCCTAACCCTAACACTATCCTAGGCCTGATGCTAACCCTAACCCTAACACTATCCTCGGCCTGATGCTAACCCTAACCCTAACACTTACACTATCCTAGGGCTGATGCTAACCCTAACCCTAACCCTAACACTATCCTAGAGCTGATGCTAACCCTAACCCTAACACTATCCTAGGCCTGATGCTAACCCTAACCCTAACACTATCCTAGGGCTGATGCTAACCCTAAACCTAACCCTAACACTATCCTAGGCCTGATGCTAAACCTATCCCTAACCCTAACACTCTCCTAGGGCTGATGCTAACCCTAACCCTAACACTATCCTAGGGCTGATGCTAACCCTAACCCTAACCCTAACATTATCCTAAGTGTGATGCTAACCCTAGCCCTCACACTATCCTAGGCCTGATGCTAACCCGAACCCTAACCTTAACACTATCCTAGGGCTGATGCTAACCCTAACCCTATCCCTAACACTATCCTAGAGCTGATGCTAACCCTAACCCTAACACTGTCCTAGGCCTGATGATAACCCTAACCCTAACTCTAACACTATCCTAGGCCTGATGCTAACCCTAACCCTAACACTATCCTAGGGCTGATGCTAACCCTAACCCTAACCCTAACACTATCCTAGGCCTGATGCTAAACCTATCCCTAACCCTAACACACTCCTAGGGCTGATGCTAACCCTAACCCTAACACTATCCTAGGGCTGATGCTAACCCTAACCCTAACCCTAACACTATCCTAAGTCTGATGCTAACCCTAGCCCTCACACTATCCTAGCCCTGATGATAACCCTAACCCTATCCCTAACACTATCCTAGAGCTGATGCTAACCCTAACCCTAACACTATCCTAGGCCTGATGATAACCCTAACCCTAACCCTAACACTATCCTAGGGTTTATGTTAACCCTAACCCTAACACTATCCTAGGGCTGATGCTAACCCTAACCCTAACCCTAACACTATCCTAGGGCTGATGCTAACCCAAACCCTAACTCTAACACTATCTTAGGGCTGAGGCTAACCCTAACCCTAACACTATCCTACGGCTGATGCTAACCCTAACCCTAACCCTAACACTATCCTAGGGCTAATGCTAACCCTAACCCTAGCCCTAACACTATCCTAGGGTTTATGTTAACCCTAACCCTAACACTATCCTAGGGCTGATGCTAACCCTAACCCTAACCCTAACACTATCCTAGGGTTTATGTTAACCCTAACCCTAACACTATCCTAGGGCTGATGCTAACCCTAACCCTAACCCTAACACTATCCTAGGGCTGATGCTAACTCTAACCCTAACACTATCCTAGGTCTGATGCTAACCCTAACCCTAACCCTAACACTATCCTAGGGCTGATGCTAACCCTAACCCTAACACTATCCTAGGCCTGATGATAACCCTAACCCTAACCCTAACAGTATCCTAGGGCTGATGCTAACCCTAACCCTAACACTATCCTAGGGCAGAGGCTAACCCTAACCCTAACCCTAACACTATCCTAGGGGTGATGCTAAACCTAACGCTAACCCTAACGCTAACTCTAACACTATCCTTTAGCTGATGCTAACCCTAACCCTAACCCTAACACTATCCTAGGCCTGATGATAACCCTAACCCTAACCCTAACAGTATCCTAGGGTTTATGTTAACCCTAACCCTAACACTATCCTAGGGCTGATGCTAACCCTAACCCTAACACTATCCTAGGGCTGATGCTAACCCTAACCCTAACCCTAACACTATCCTAAGTCTGATGCTAACCCTAGCCCTCACACTATCCTAGGCCTGATGATAACCCTAACCCTAACCATAACACTATCCTAGGGCTGATGCTAACCCTAACCCTAACCCTAACACTATCCTAGGGTTTATGTTAACCATAACCCTAACACTATCCTAGGGCTGATGCTAACCCTAACCCTAACCCTAACACTATCCTAGGGCGGATGCTAACCCTAAACCTAACCCTAACACTATCCTAGGGCTGATGCTAACCCTAACACTAACACTATCCTAGGGCTGATGCTAACCCTAACCCTAACCCTAACACTATCCTAGGGCTGATGCTAACCCTAACCCTAACTCTAACACTATCTTAGGGCTGAGGCTAACCCTAACCCAAACACTATCCTACGGCTGATGCTAACCCTAACCCTAACCCTAACACTATCCTAAGGCTGATGCTAACCCTAACACTAACACTATCCTGGGCCTGGTGCTAACCCTAACCCTAACCCTAACACTATCCTAGGGCTGATGGTAACCCTAACCCTAATACTATCCTAGGGCTGATGCTAACCATAACCCTAACCCTAACACTATCCTAGGGCTGATGCTAACCCTAACCCTAACCCTAACACTATCCTAGGGGTGATGCTAACCCTAACCCTAACACTATCCTAGGCCTGATGCTAACCCTAACCCTAACACTTACACTATCCTAGGGCTGATGCTAACCCTAACCCTAACCCTAACACTATCCTAGTTCTGATGCTAACCCTAAACCTAACACTATCCTAGGGCTGATGCTAACCCTAACCCTAACCTTAACACTCTCCTAGGGCTGATGTTAACCCTAACCCTAACACTATCCTAGGGCTGATGCTAACCCTAACCCTAACCCTAACACTCTCCTAAGGCTGATGCTAACCCTAGCCCTCACACTATCCTAGGCCTGATGATAACCCTAACCCTAACCTTAACACTATCCTAGGGCTAATGCTAACCCTAACCCTAACCCTAACACTATCCTAGGGTTTATGTTAACCCTAACCCTAACACTATCCTAAGGCTGATGCTAACCCTAACCCTAACCCTAACACTATCCTAGGGCGGATGCTAACCATAAACCTAACCCTAACACTATCCTAGGGCTGATGCTAACCCTAACACTAACACTATCTTGGGCCTGGTGCTAACCCTAACCCTAACCCTAACACTATCCTAGGGCTGATGGTAACCCTAACCCTAATACTATCCTAGGGCTGATGCTAACCATAACCCTAACCCTAACACTATCCTAGGGCTGATGCTAACCCTAACCCTAACCCTAACACTATCCTAGGGGTGATGCTAACCCTAACCCTAACACTATCCTAGGCCTGATGCTAACCCTAACCCTAACACTTACACTATCGTAGGGCTGATGCTAACCCTAACCCTAACCCTAACACTATCCTAGGCCTGATGCTAACCCTAACCCTAACACTATCCTAGGGCTGATGCTAACCCTAAACCTAACCCTAACACTATCCTAGGCCTGATGCTAAACCTATCCCTAACCCTAACACTCTCCTAGGGCTGATGCTAACCCTAACCCTAACACTATCCTAGGGCTGATGCTAACCCTAACCCTAACCCTAACATTATCCTAAGTGTGATGCTAACCCTAGCCCTCACACTATCCTAGGCCTGATGATAACCCGAACCCTAACCTTAACACTATCCTAGGGCTGATGCTAACCCTAACCCTATCCCTAACACTATCCTAGGGCTGATGCTAACCCTAACCCTAACTCTAACACTATCCTAGGGCTGATGCTAACCCTAACCCTATCCCTAACACTATCCTAGAGCTGATGCTAACCCTAACCCTAACACTGTCCTAGGCCTGATGATAACCCTAACCCTAACTCTAACACTATCCTAGGCCTGATGCTAACCCTAACCATAACACTATCCTAGGGCTGATGCTAACCCTAACCCTAACCCTAACACTATCCTAGGCCTGATGCTAAACCTATCCCTAACCCTAACACTCTCCTAGGGCTGATGCTAACCCTAACCCTAACACTATCCTAGGGCTGATGCTAACCCTAACCCTAACCCTAACACTATCCTAAGTCTGATGCTAACCCTAGCCCTCACACTATCCTAGGCCTGATGATAACCCTAACCCTATCCCTAACACTATCCTAGAGCTGATGCTAACCCTAACCCTAACACTATCCTAGGCCTGATGATAACCCTAACCCTAACCCTAACACTATCCTAGGGTTTATGTTAACCCTAACCCTAACACTATCCTAGGGCTGATGCTAACCCTAACCCTAACCCTAACACTATCCTAGGGCTGATGCTAACCCAAACCCTAACTCTAACACTATCTTAGGGCTGAGGCTAACCCTAACCCTAACACTATCCTACGGCTGATGCTAACCCTAACCCTAACCCTAACACTATCCTAGGGCTAATGCTAACCCTAACCCTAAAACTATCCTAGGCCTGATGCTAACCCTAACCCTAACCCTAACACTATCCTAGGGCTGATGCTAACCCTAACCCTAACACTATCCTAGGGCTGATGCTAACCCTAACCCTAACCCTAACACTATCGTAGGGCTGATGCTAACCCTAACCCTAACACTATCCTAGGCCTGAAGCTAACCCTAACCCTAACCCTAACACTATCCTAGGGCTGATGCTAACTCTAACCCTAACACTATCCTAGGTCTGATGCTAACCCTAACCCTAACCCTAACACTATCCTAGGGCTGATGCTAACCCTAACCCTAACACTATCCTAGGCCTGATGATAACCCTAACCCTAACCCTAACACTATCCTAGGGCTGATGCTAACCCTAACCCTAACACTATCCTAGGGCTGATGCTAACCCTAACCCTAACCCTAACACTATCCTAGGGCTGATGCTAACCCTAACGCTAACCCTAACACTATCCTTTATCTGATGCTAACCCTAACCCTAACCCTAACACTATCCTAGGCCTGATGATAACCCTAACCCTAACCCTAACACTATCCTAGGGTTTATGTTAACCCTAACCCTAACACTATCCTAGGGCTGATGCTAACCCTAACCCTAACACTATCCTAGGGCTGATGCTAACCCTAACCCTAACCCTAACACTATCCTAAGTCTGATGCTAACCCTAGCCCTCACACTATCCTAGGCCTGATGATAACCCTAACCCTAAACTTAACACTATCCTAGGGCTGATGCTAACCCTAACCCTAACCCTAACACTATCCTAGGGTTTATGTTAACCCTAACCCTAACACTATCCTAGGGCTGATGCTAACCCTAACCCTAACCCTAACACTATCCTAGGGCTGATGCTAACTCTAACCCTAACACTATCCTAGGTCTGATGCTAACCCTAACCCTAACCCTAACACTATCCTAGGGCTGATGCTAACCCTAACCCTAACACTATCCTAGGCCTGATGATAACCCTAACCCTAACCCTAACAATATCCTAGGGCTGATGCTAACCCTAACCCTAACACTATCCTAGGACAGAGGCTAACCCTAACCCTAACCCTAACACTATCCTAGGGGTGATGCTAAACCTAACGCTAACCCTAACGCTAACCCTAACACTATCCTTTAGCTGATGCTAACCCTAACCCTAACCCTAACACTATCCTAGGCCTGATGATAACCCTAACCCTACCCCTAACAGTATCCTAGGGTTTATGTTAACCCTAACCCTAACACTATCCTAGGGCTGATGCTAACCCTAACCCTAACACTATCCTAGGGCTGATGCTAACCCTAACCCTAACACTATCCTAAGTCTGATGCTAACCCTAGCCCTCACACTATCCTAGGCCTGATGATAACCCTAACCCTAACCTTAACACTATCCTAGGGCTGATGCTAACCCTAACCCTAACCCTAACACTATCCTAGGGTTTATGTTAACCCTAACCCTAACACTATCCTAGGGCTGATGCTAACCCTAACCCTAACCCTAACACTATCCTAGGGCGGATGCTAACCCTAAACCTAACCCTAACACTATCCTAGGGCTGATGCTAACCCTAACACTAACACTATCCTAGGGCTGATGCTAACCCTAACCCTAACCCTAACACTATCCTAGGGCTGATGCTAACCCTAACCCTAACTCTAACACTATCTTAGGGCTGAGGCTAACCCTAACCCAAACACTATCCTACGGCTGATGCTAACCCTAACCCTAACCCTAACACTATCCTAAGGCTGATGCTAACCCTAACACTAACACTATCCTGGGCCTGGTGCTAACCCTAACCCTAACCCTAACACTATCCTAGGGCTGATGGTAACCCTAACCCTAATACTATCCTAGGGCTGATGCTAACCATAACCCTAACCCTAACACTATCCTAGGGCTGATGCTAACCCTAACCCTAACCCTAACACTATCCTAGGGGTGATGCTAACCCTAACCCTAACACTATCCTAGGCCTGATGCTAACCCTAACCCTAACACTTACACTATCCTAGGGCTGATGCTAACCCTAACCCTAACCCTAACACTATCCTAGTTCTGATGCTAACCCTAAACCTAACACTATCCTAGGGCTGATGCTAACCCTAACCCTAACCTTAACACTCTCCTAGGGCTGATGTTAACCCTAACCCTAACACTATCCTAGGGCTGATGCTAACCCTAACCCTAACCCTAACACTCTCCTAAGGCTGATGCTAACCCTAGCCCTCACACTATCCTAGGCCTGATGATAACCCTAACCCTAACCTTAACACTATCCTAGGGCTAATGCTAACCCTAACCCTAACCCTAACACTATCCTAGGGTTTATGTTAACCCTAACCCTAACACTATCCTAGGGCTGATGCTAACCCTAACCCTAACCCTAACACTATCCTAGGGCGGATGCTAACCCTAAACCTAACCCTAACACTATCCTAGGGCTGATGCTAACCCTAACACTAACGCTATCCTGGGCCTGGTGCTAACCCTAACCCTAACCCTAACACTATCCTAGGGCTGATGGTAACCCTAACCCTAATACTATCCTAGGGCTGATGCTAACCATAACCCTAACCCTAACACTATCCTAGGGCTGATGCTAACCCTAACCCTAACCCTAACACTATCCTAGGGGTGATGCTAACCCTAACCCTAACACTATCCTAGGCCTGATGCTAACCCTAACCCTAACACTTACACTATCGTAGGGCTGATGCTAACCCTAACCCTAACCCTAACTCTATCCTAGGTCTGATGCTAACCCTAAACCTAACACTATCCTAGGGCTGATGCTAACCCTAACCCTAACCTTAACACTCTCCTAGGGCTGATGTTAACCCTAACCCTAACACTATCCTAGGGCTGATGCTAACCCTAACTCTAACCCTAACACTCTCCTAGGGCTGATGCTAACCCTAACACTAACACTATCCTAGGCCTGATGCTAACCCTAACTTTAACACTATCCTAGGTCTGATGCTAACCCTAAACCTAACACTATCCTAGGGCTGATGCTAACCCTAACCCTAACCCTAACACTATCCTAGGGCTGATGTTAACCCTAACCCTAACACTATCCTAGGGCTGATGCTAACCCTAACCCTAACCCTAACACTCTCCTAGGGCTGATGCTAACCCTAACACTAACACTATCCTAGGCCTGATGCTAACCCTAACCCTAACACTATCCTAGGGCTGATGCTAACCCTAACCCTAACCCTAACACTATCCTATGCCTGATGCTAACCCTATCCCTAACCCTAACACTCTCCTAGGGCTGAGGTTAACCCTAACCCTAACACTAACCTAGGGCTGATGCTAACCCTAACCCTAACCCTAACAGTATCCTAGGGTTGATGCTAACCCTAACCCTAACACTATCCTAGGGCTGATGCTAACCCTAACCCTAACCCTAACACTATCCTAGGGCTGATGCTAACCCTAACCCTAACACTATCCTAGGGCTGATGCTAACCCTAACCCTAACCCTAACACTATCCTAGGGCTGATGCTAACCCTAACCCTAACACTATCCTAGGGCTGATGCTAACCCTAACCCTAACCCTAACACTATCCTTGGGCTGATGCTAACCCTAACCCTAACACTATCCTAGGGCTGATGCTAACCCTAACCCTAACCCTAACACTATCCTAGGCCTGATGCTAACCCTATCCCTAACCCTAACACTCTCCTAGGGCTGAGGTTAACCCTAACCCTAACACTAACCTAGGGCTGATGCTAACCCTAACCCTAACCCTAACAGTATCCTAGGGTTGATGCTAACCCTAACCCTAACACTATCCTAGGGCTGATGCTAACCCTAACCCTAACCCTAACACTATCCTAGGGCTGATGCTAACCCTAGCCCTCACACTATCCTAGGCCTGATGATAACCCGAACCCTAACCTTAACACTATCCTAGGGCTGATGCTAACCCTAACCCTATCCCTAACACTATCCTAGGGCTGATGCTAACCCTAACCTTAACTCTAACACTATCCTAGGGCTGATGCTAACCCTAACCCTATCCCTAACACTATCCTAGAGCTGATGCTAACCCTAACCCTAACACTGTCCTAGGCCTGATGATAACCCTAACCCTAACTCTAACACTATCCTAGGCCTGATGCTAACCCTAACCCTAACACTATCCTAGGGCTGATGCTAACCCTAACCCTAACCCTAACACTATCCTAGGCCTGATGCTAAACCTATCCCTAACCCTAACACTCTCCTAGGGCTGATGCTAACCCTAACCCTAACACTATCCTAGGGCTGATGCTAACCCTAACCCTAACCCTAACACTATCCTAAGTCTGATGCTAACCCTAGCCCTCACACTATCCTAGGCCTGATGATAACCCTAACCCTATCCCTAACACTATCCTAGAGCTGATGCTAACCCTAACCCTAACACTATCCTAGGCCTGATGATAACCCTAACCCTAACCCTAACAGTATCCTAGGGTTTATGTTAACCCTAACCCTAACACTATCCTAGGGCTGATGCTAACCCTAACCCTAACCCTAACACTATCCTAGGGCTGATGCTAACCCAAACCCTAACTCTAACACTATCTTAGGGCTGAGGCTAACCCTAACCCTAACACTATCCTACGGCTGATGCTAACCCTAACCCTAACACTATCCTAGGCCTGATGCTAACCCTAACCCTAACACTTACACTATCCTAGGGCTGATGCTAACCCTAACCCTAACCCTAACACTATCCTACGGCTGATGCTAACCCTAACCCTAACACTATCCTAGGCCTGATGCTAACCCTAACCCTAACACTTACACTATCCTAGGGCTGATGCTAACCCTAACCCTAACCCTAACACTATCCTAGTGCTGATGCTAACCCTAACCCTAACACTATCCTAGGCCTGATGCTAACCCTAACCCTAACACTATCCTAGGGCTGATGCTAACCCTAAACCTAACCCTAACACTATCCTAGGCCTGATGCTAAACCTATCCCTAACCCTAACACTCCTCTAGGGCTGATGCTAACCCTAACCCTAACACTATCCTAGGGCTGATGCTAACCCTAACCCTAACCCTAACATTATCCTAAGTGTGATGCTAACCCTAGCCCTCACACTATCCTAGGCCTGATGATAACCCGAACCCTAACCTTAACACTATCCTAGGGCTGATGCTAACCCTAACCCTATCCCTAACACTATCCTAGGGCTGATGCTAACCCTAACCCTAACTCTAACACTATCCTAGGGCTGATGCTAACCCTAACCCTATCCCTAACACTATCCTAGAGCTGATGCTAACCCTAACCCTAACACTGTCCTAGGCCTGATGATAACCCTAACCCTAACTCTAACACTATCCTAGGCCTGATGCTAACCCTAACCCTAACACTATCCTAGGGCTGATGCTAACCCTAACCCTAACCCTAACACTATCCTAGGCCTGATGCTAAACCTATGCCTAACCCTAACACTCTCCTAGGGCTGATGCTAACCCTAACCCTAACACTATCCTAGGGCTGATGCTAACCCTAACCCTAACCCTAACACTATCCTAAGTCTGATGCTAACCCTAGCCCTCACACTATCCTAGGCCTGATGATAACCCTAACCCTATCCCTAACACTATCCTAGAGCTGATGCTAACCCTAACCCTAACACTATCCTAGGCCTGATGATAACCCTAACCCTAACCCTAACACTATCCTAGGGTTTATGTTAACCCTAACCCTAACACTATCCTAGGGCTGATGCTAACCCTAACCCTAACCCTAACACTATCCTAGGGCTGATGCTAACCCAAACCCTAACTCTAACACTATCTTAGGGCTGAGGCTAACCCTAACCCTAACACTATCCTACGGCTGATGCTAACCCTAACCCTAACCCTAACACTATCCTAGGGCTAATGCTAACCCTAACCCTAAAACTATCCTAGGCCTGATGCTAACCCTAACCCTAACCCTAACACTATCCTAGGGCTGATGCTAACCCTAACCCTAACACTATCCTAGGGCTGATGCTAACCCTAACCCTAACCCTAACACTATCGTAGGGCTGATGCTAACCCTAACCCTAACACTATCCTAGGCCTGAAGCTAACCCTAACCCTAACCCTAACACTATCCTAGGGCTGATGCTAACTCTAACCCTAACACTATCCTAGGTCTGATGCTAACCCTAACCCTAACCCTAACACTATCCTAGGGCTGATGCTAACCCTAACCCTAACACTATCCTAGGCCTGATGATAACCCTAACCCTAACCCTAACACTATCCTAGGGCTGATGCTAACCCTAACCCTAACACTATCCTAGGGCTGATGCTAACCCTAACCCTAACCCTAACACTATCCTAGGGCTGATGCTAACCCTAACGCTAACCCTAACACTATCCTTTATCTGATGCTAACCCTAACCCTAACCCTAACACTATCCTAGGCCTGATGATAACCCTAACCCTAACCCTAACACTATCCTAGGGTTTATGTTAACCCTAACCCTAACACTATCCTAGGGCTGATGCTAACCCTAACCCTAACACTATCCTAGGGCTGATGCTAACCCTAACCCTAACCCTAACACTATCCTAAGTCCGATGCTAACCCTAGCCCTCACACTATCCTAGGCCTGATGATAACAGTAACCCTAAACTTAACACTATCCTAGGGCTGATGCTAACCCTAACCCTAACCCTAACACTATCCTAGGGTTTATGTTAACCCTAACCCTAACACTATCCTAGGGCTGATGCTAACCCTAACCCTAACCCTAACACTATCCTAGGGCTGATGCTAACTCTAACCCTAACACTATCCTAGGTCTAATGCTAACCCTAACCCTAACCCTAACACTATCCTAGGGCTGATGCTAACCCTAACCCTAACACTATCCTAGGCCTGATGATAACCCTAACCCTAACCCTAACAATATCCTAGGGCTGATGCTAACCCTAACCCTAACACTATCCTAGGGCAGAGGCTAACCCTAACCCTAACCCTAACACTATCCTAGGGGTGATGCTAAACCTAACGCTAACCCTAACGCTAACCCTAACACTATCCTTTAGCTGATGCTAACCCTAACCCTAACCCTAACACTATCCTAGGCCTGATGATAACCCTAACCCTAACCCTAACAGTATCCTAGGGTTTATGTTAACCCTAACCCTAACACTATCCTAGGGCTGATGCTAACCCTAACCCTAACACTATCCTAGGGCTGATGCTAACCCTAACCCTAACCCTAACACTATCCTAAGTCTGATGCTAACCCTAGCCCTCTCACTATCCTAGGCCTGATGATAACCCTAACCCTAACCTTAACACTATCCTAGGGCTGATGCTAACCCTAACCCTAACCCTAACACTATCCTAGGGTTTATGTTAACCCTAACCCTAACACTATCCTAGGGCTGATGCTAACCCTAACCCTAACCCTAACACTATCCTAGGGCGGATGCTAACCCTAAACCTAACCCTAACACTATCCTAGGGCTGATGCTAACCCTAACACTAACACTATCCTAGGGCTGATGCTAACCCTAACCCTAACCCTAACACTATCCTAGGGCTGATGCTAACCCTAACCCTAACTCTAACACTATCTTAGGGCTGAGGCTAACCCTAACCCAAACACTATCCTACGGCTGATGCTAACCCTAACCCTAACCCTAACACTATCCTAAGGCTGATGCTAACCCTAACACTAACACTATCCTGGGCCTGGTGCTAACCCTAACCCTAACCCTAACACTATCCTAGGGCTGATGGTAACCCTAACCCTAATACTATCCTAGGGCTGATGCTAACCATAACCCTAACCCTAACACTATCCTAGGGCTGATGCTAACCCTAACCCTAACCCTAACACTATCCTAGGGGTGATGCTAACCCTAACCCTAACACTATCGTAGGCCTGATGCTAACCCTAACCCTAACACTTACACTATCCTAGGGCTGATGCTAACCCTAACCCTAACCCTAACACTATCCTAGTTCTGATGCTAACCCTAAACCTAACACTATCCTAGGGCTGATGCTAACCCTAACCCTAACCTTAACACTCTCCTAGGGCTGATGTTAACCCTAACCCTAACACTATCCTAGGGCTGATGCTAACCCTAACCCTAACCCTAACACTCTCCTAAGGCTGATGCTAACCCTAGCCCTCACACTATCCTAGGCCTGATGATAACCCTAACCCTAACCTTAACACTATCCTAGGGCTAATGCTAACCCTAACCCTAACCCTAACACTATCCTAGGGTTTATGTTAACCCTAACCCTAACACTATCCTAGGGCTGATGCTAACCCTAACCCTAACCCTAACACTATCCTAGGGCGGATGCTAACCCTAAACCTAACCCTAACACTATCCTAGGGCTGATGCTAACCCTAACACTAACACTATCCTGGGCCTGGTGCTAACCCTAACCCTAACCCTAACACTATCCTAGGGCTGATGGTAACCCTAACCCTAATACTATCCTAGGGCTGATGCTAACCATAACCCTAACCCTAACACTATCCTAGGGCTGATGCTAACCCTAACCCTAACCCTAACACTATCCTAGGGGTGATGCTAACCCTAACCCTAACACTATCCTAGGCCTGATGCTAACCCTAACCCTAACACTTACACTATCGTAGGGCTGATGCTAACCCTAACCCTAACCCTAACACTATCCTAGGTCTGATTCTAACCCTAAACCTAACACTATCCTAGGGCTGATGTTAACCCTAACCCTAACCCTAACCTTAACACTCTCCTAGGGCTGATGTTAACCCTAACCCTAACACTATCCTAGGGCTGATGCTAACCCTAACTCTAACCCTAACACTCTCCTAGGGCTGATGCTAACCCTAACCCTAACACTATCCTAGGCCTGATGCTAACCCTAACTTTAACACTATCCTAGGTCTGATGCTAACCCTAAACCTAACACTATCCTAGGGCTGATGCTAACCCTAACCCTAACCCTAACACTATCCTAGGGCTGATGTTAACCCTAACCCTAACACTATCCTAGGGCTGATGCTAACCCTAACCCTAACCCTAACACTCTCCTAGGGCTGATGCTAACCCTAACCCTAACACTATCCTAGGCCTGATGCTAACCCTAACCCTAACACTATCCTAGGGCTGATGCTAACCCTAACCCTAAACCTAACACTATCCTATGCCTGATGCTAACCCTATCCCTAACCCTAACACTCTCCTAGGGCTGAGGTTAACCCTAACCCTAACACTAACCTAGGGCTGATGCTAACCCTAACCCTAACCCTAACAGTATCCTAGGGTTGATGCTAACCCTAACCCTAACACTATCCTAGGGCTGATGCTAACCCTAACCCTAACACTATCCTAGGGCTGATGCTAACCCTAACCCTAACCCTAACACTATCGTAGGGCTGATGCTAACCCTAACCCTAACACTATCCTAGGCCTGAAGCTAACCCTAACCCTAACCCTAACACTATCCTAGGGCTGATGCTAACTCTAACCCTAACACTATCCTAGGTCTGATGCTAACCCTAACCCTAACCCTAACACTATCCTAGGGCTGATGCTAACCCTAACCCTAACACTATCCTAGGCCTGATGATAACCCTAACCCTAACCCTAACACTATCCTAGGGCTGATGCTAACCCTAACCCTAACACTATCCTAGGGCTGATGCTAACCCTAACCCTAACCCTAACACTATCCTAGGGCTGATGCTAACCCTAACGCTAACCCTAACACTATCCTTTATCTGATGCTAACCCTAACCCTAACCCTAACACTATCCTAGGCCTGATGATAACCCTAACCCTAACCCTAACACTATCCTAGGGTTTATGTTAACCCTAACCCTAACACTATCCTAGGGCTGATGCTAACCCTAACCCTAACACTATCCTAGGGCTGATGCTAACCCTAACCCTAACCCTAACACTATCCTAAGTCTGATGCTAACCCTAGCCCTCACACTATCCTAGGCCTGATGATAACCCTAACCCTAAACTTAACACTATCCTAGGGCTGATGCTAACCCTAACCCTAACCCTAACACTATCCTAGGGTTTATGTTAACCCTAACCCTAACACTATCCTAGGGCTGATGCTAACCCTAACCCTAACCCTAACACTATCCTAGGGCTGATGCTAACTCTAACCCTAACACTATCCTAGGTCTGATGCTAACCCTAACCCTAACCCTAACACTATCCTAGGGCTGATGCTAACCCTAACCCTAACACTATCCTAGGCCTGATGATAACCCTAACCCTAACCCTAACAATATCCTAGGGCTGATGCTAACCCTAACCCTAACACTATCCTAGGACAGAGGCTAACCCTAACCCTAACCCTAACACTATCCTAGGGGTGATGCTAAACCTAACGCTAACCCTAACGCTAACCCTAACACTATCCTTTAGCTGATGCTAACCCTAACCCTAACCCTAACACTATCCTAGGCCTGATGATAACCCTAACCCTACCCCTAACAGTATCCTAGGGTTTATGTTAACCCTAACCCTAACACTATCCTAGGGCTGATGCTAACCCTAACCCTAACACTATCCTAGGGCTGATGCTAACCCTAACCCTAACACTATCCTAAGTCTGATGCTAACCCTAGCCCTCACACTATCCTAGGCCTGATGATAACCCTAACCCTAACCTTAACACTATCCTAGGGCTGATGCTAACCCTAACCCTAACCCTAACACTATCCTAGGGTTTATGTTAACCCTAACCCTAACACTATCCTAGGGCTGATGCTAACCCTAACCCTAACCCTAACACTATCCTAGGGCGGATGCTAACCCTAAACCTAACCCTAACACTATCCTAGGGCTGATGCTAACCCTAACACTAACACTATCCTAGGGCTGATGCTAACCCTAACCCTAACCCTAACACTATCCTAGGGCTGATGCTAACCCTAACCCTAACTCTAACACTATCTTAGGGCTGAGGCTAACCCTAACCCAAACACTATCCTACGGCTGATGCTAACCCTAACCCTAACCCTAACACTATCCTAAGGCTGATGCTAACCCTAACACTAACACTATCCTGGGCCTGGTGCTAACCCTAACCCTAACCCTAACACTATCCTAGGGCTGATGGTAACCCTAACCCTAATACTATCCTAGGGCTGATGCTAACCATAACCCTAACCCTAACACTATCCTAGGGCTGATGCTAACCCTAACCCTAACCCTAACACTATCCTAGGGGTGATGCTAACCCTAACCCTAACACTATCCTAGGCCTGATGCTAACCCTAACCCTAACACTTACACTATCCTAGGGCTGATGCTAACCCTAACCCTAACCCTAACACTATCCTAGTTCTGATGCTAACCCTAAACCTAACACTATCCTAGGGCTGATGCTAACCCTAACCCTAACCTTAACACTCTCCTAGGGCTGATGTTAACCCTAACCCTAACACTATCCTAGGGCTGATGCTAACCCTAACCCTAACCCTAACACTCTCCTAAGGCTGATGCTAACCCTAGCCCTCACACTATCCTAGGCCTGATGATAACCCTAACCCTAACCTTAACACTATCCTAGGGCTAATGCTAACCCTAACCCTAACCCTAACACTATCCTAGGGTTTATGTTAACCCTAACCCTAACACTATCCTAGGGCTGATGCTAACCCTAACCCTAACCCTAACACTATCCTAGGGCGGATGCTAACCCTAAACCTAACCCTAACACTATCCTAGGGCTGATGCTAACCCTAACACTAACACTATCCTGGGCCTGGTGCTAACCCTAACCCTAACCCTAACACTATCCTAGGGCTGATGGTAACCCTAACCCTAATACTATCCTAGGGCTGATGCTAACCATAACCCTAACCCTAACACTATCCTAGGGCTGATGCTAACCCTAACCCTAACCCTAACACTATCCTAGGGGTGATGCTAACCCTAACCCTAACACTATCCTAGGCCTGATGCTAACCCTAACCCTAACACTTACACTATCGTAGGGCTGATGCTAACCCTAACCCTAACCCTAACTCTATCCTAGGTCTGATGCTAACCCTAAACCTAACACTATCCTAGGGCTGATGCTAACCCTAACCCTAACCTTAACACTCTCCTAGGGCTGATGTTAACCCTAACCCTAACACTATCCTAGGGCTGATGCTAACCCTAACTCTAACCCTAACACTCTCCTAGGGCTGATGCTAACCCTAACACTAACACTATCCTAGGCCTGATGCTAACCCTAACTTTAACACTATCCTAGGTCTGATGCTAACCCTAAACCTAACACTATCCTAGGGCTGATGCTAACCCTAACCCTAACCCTAACACTATCCTAGGGCTGATGTTAACCCTAACCCTAACACTATCCTAGGGCTGATGCTAACCCTAACCCTAACCCTAACACTCTCCTAGGGCTGATGCTAACCCTAACACTAACACTATCCTAGGCCTGATGCTAACCCTAACCCTAACACTATCCTAGGGCTGATGCTAACCCTAACCCTAACCCTAACACTATCCTATGCCTGATGCTAACCCTATCCCTAACCCTAACACTCTCCTAGGGCTGAGGTTAACCCTAACCCTAACACTAACCTAGGGCTGATGCTAACCCTAACCCTAACCCTAACAGTATCCTAGGGTTGATGCTAACCCTAACCAAAACACTATCCTAGGGCTGATGCTAACCCTAACCCTAACCCTAACACTATCCTAGGGCTGATGCTAACCCTAACCCTAACACTATCCTAGGGCTGATGCTAACCCTAACCCTAACCCTAACACTATCCTAGGGCTGATGCTAACCCTAACCCTAACACTATCCTAGGGCTGATGCTAACCCTAACCCTAACCCTAACACTATCCTTGGGCTGATGCTAACCCTAACCCTAACACTATCCTAGGGCTGATGCTAACCCTAACCCTAACCCTAACACTATCCTAGGCCTGATGCTAACCCTATCCCTAACCCTAACACTCTCCTAGGGCTGAGGTTAACCCTAACCCTAACACTAACCTAGGGCTGATGCTAACCCTAACCCTAACCCTAACAGTATCCTAGGGTTGATGCTAACCCTAACCCTAACACTATCCTAGGGCTGATGCTAACCCTAACCCTAACCCTAACACTATCCTAGGGCTGATGCTAACCCTAGCCCTCACACTATCCTAGGCCTGATGATAACCCGAACCCTAACCTTAACACTATCCTAGGGCTGATGCTAACCCTAACCCTATCCCTAACACTATCCTAGGGCTGATGCTAACCCTAACCTTAACTCTAACACTATCCTAGGGCTGATGCTAACCCTAACCCTATCCCTAACACTATCCTAGAGCTGATGCTAACCCTAACCCTAACACTGTCCTAGGCCTGATGATAACCCTAACCCTAACTCTAACACTATCCTAGGCCTGATGCTAACCCTAACCCTAACACTATCCTAGGGCTGATGCTAACCCTAACCCTAACCCTAACACTATCCTAGGCCTGATGCTAAACCTATCCCTAACCCTAACACTCTCCTAGGGCTGATGCTAACCCTAACCCTAACACTATCCTAGGGCTGATGCTAACCCTAACCCTAACCCTAACACTATCCTAAGTCTGATGCTAACCCTAGCCCTCACACTATCCTAGGCCTGATGATAACCCTAACCCTATCCCTAACACTATCCTAGAGCTGATGCTAACCCTAACCCTAACACTATCCTAGGCCTGATGATAACCCTAACCCTAACCCTAACAGTATCCTAGGGTTTATGTTAACCCTAACCCTAACACTATCCTAGGGCTGATGCTAACCCTAACCCTAACCCTAACACTATCCTAGGGCTGATGCTAACCCAAACCCTAACTCTAACACTATCTTAGGGCTGAGGCTAACCCTAACCCTAACACTATCCTACGGCTGATGCTAACCCTAACCCTAACACTATCCTAGGCCTGATGCTAACCCTAACCCTAACACTTACACTATCCTAGGGCTGATGCTAACCCTAACCCTAACCCTAACACTATCCTACGGCTGATGCTAACCCTAACCCTAACACTATCCTAGGCCTGATGCTAACCCTAACCCTAACACTTACACTATCCTAGGGCTGATGCTAACCCTAACCCTAACCCTAACACTATCCTAGTGCTGATGCTAACCCTAACCCTAACACTATCCTAGGCCTGATGCTAACCCTAACCCTAACACTATCCTAGGGCTGATGCTAACCCTAAACCTAACCCTAACACTATCCTAGGCCTGATGCTAAACCTATCCCTAACCCTAACACTCCTCTAGGGCTGATGCTAACCCTAACCCTAACACTATCCTAGGGCTGATGCTAACCCTAACCCTAACCCTAACATTATCCTAAGTGTGATGCTAACCCTAGCCCTCACACTATCCTAGGCCTGATGATAACCCGAACCCTAACCTTAACACTATCCTAGGGCTGATGCTAACCCTAACCCTATCCCTAACACTATCCTAGGGCTGATGCTAACCCTAACCCTAACTCTAACACTATCCTAGGGCTGATGCTAACCCTAACCCTATCCCTAACACTATCCTAGAGCTGATGCTAACCCTAACCCTAACACTGTCCTAGGCCTGATGATAACCCTAACCCTAACTCTAACACTATCCTAGGCCTGATGCTAACCCTAACCCTAACACTATCCTAGGGCTGATGCTAACCCTAACCCTAACCCTAACACTATCCTAGGCCTGATGCTAAACCTATCCCTAACCCTAACACTCTCCTAGGGCTGATGCTAACCCTAACCCTAACACTATCCTAGGGCTGATGCTAACCCTAACCCTAACCCTAACACTATCCTATGTCTGATGCTAACCCTAGCCCTCACACTATCCTAGGCCTGATGATAACCGTAACCCTATCCCTAACACTATCCTAGAGCTGATGCTAACCCTAACCCTAACACTATCCTAGGCCTGATGATAACCCTAACCCTAACCCTAACACTATCCTAGGGTTTATGTTAACCCTAACCCTAACACTATCCTAGGGCTGATGCTAACCCTAACCCTAACCCTAACACTATCCTAGGGCTGATGCTAACCCAAACCCTAACTCTAACACTATCTTAGGGCTGAGGCTAACCCTAACCCTAACACTATCCTACGGCTGATGCTAACCCTAACCCTAACCCTAACACTATCCTAGGGCTAATGCTAACCCTAACCCTAAAACTATCCTAGGCCTGATGCTAACCCTAACCCTAACCCTAACACTATCCTAGGGCTGATGCTAACCCTAACCCTAACACTATCCTAGGGCTGATGCTAACCCTAACCCTAACCCTAACACTATCGTAGGGCTGATGCTAACCCTAACCCTAACACTATCCTAGGCCTGAAGCTAACCCTAACCCTAACCCTAACACTATCCTAGGGCTGATGCTAACTCTAACCCTAACACTATCCTAGGTCTGATGCTAACCCTAACCCTAACCCTAACACTATCCTAGGGCTGATGCTAACCCTAACCCTAACACTATCCTAGGCCTGATGATAACCCTAACCCTAACCCTAACACTATCCTAGGGCTGATGCTAACCCTAACCCTAACACTATCCTAGGGCTGATGCTAACCCTAACCCTAACCCTAACACTATCCTAGGGCTGATGCTAACCCTAACGCTAACCCTAACACTATCCTTTATCTGATGCTAACCCTAACCCTAACCCTAACACTATCCTAGGCCTGATGATAACCCTAACCCTAACCCTAACACTATCCTAGGGTTTATGTTAACCCTAACCCTAACACTATCCTAGGGCTGATGCTAACCCTAACCCTAACACTATCCTAGGGCTGATGCTAACCCTAACCCTAACCCTAACACTATCCTAAGTCCGATGCTAACCCTAGCCCTCACACTATCCTAGGCCTGATGATAACAGTAACCCTAAACTTAACACTATCCTAGGGCTGATGCTAACCCTAACCCTAACCCTAACACTATCCTAGGGTTTATGTTAACCCTAACCCTAACACTATCCTAGGGCTGATGCTAACCCTAACCCTAACCCTAACACTATCCTAGGGCTGATGCTAACTCTAACCCTAACACTATCCTAGGTCTGATGCTAACCCTAACCCTAACCCTAACACTATCCTAGGGCTGATGCTAACCCTAACCCTAACACTATCCTAGGCCTGATGATAACCCTAACCCTAACCCTAACAATATCCTAGGGCTGATGCTAACCCTAACCCTAACACTATCCTAGGGCAGAGGCTAACCCTAACCCTAACCCTAACACTATCCTAGGGGTGATGCTAAACCTAACGCTAACCCTAACGCTAACCCTAACACTATCCTTTAGCTGATGCTAACCCTAACCCTAACCCTAACACTATCCTAGGCCTGATGATAACCCTAACCCTAACCCTAACAGTATCCTAGGGTTTATGTTAACCCTAACCCTAACACTATCCTAGGGCTGATGCTAACCCTAACCCTAACACTATCCTAGGGCTGATGCTAACCCTAACCCTAACCCTAACACTATCCTAAGTCTGATGCTAACCCTAGCCCTCTCACTATCCTAGGCCTGATGATAACCCTAACCCTAACCTTAACACTATCCTAGGGCTGATGCTAACCCTAACCCTAACCCTAACACTATCCTAGGGTTTATGTTAACCCTAACCCTAACACTATCCTAGGGCTGATGCTAACCCTAACCCTAACCCTAACACTATCCTAGGGCGGATGCTAACCCTAAACCTAACCCTAACACTATCCTAGGGCTGATGCTAACCCTAACACTAACACTATCCTAGGGCTGATGCTAACCCTAACCCTAACCCTAACACTATCCTAGGGCTGATGCTAACCCTAACCCTAACTCTAACACTATCTTAGGGCTGAGGCTAACCCTAACCCAAACACTATCCTACGGCTGATGCTAACCCTAACCCTAACCCTAACACTATCCTAAGGCTGATGCTAACCCTAACACTAACACTATCCTGGGCCTGGTGCTAACCCTAACCCTAACCCTAACACTATCCTAGGGCTGATGGTAACCCTAACCCTAATACTATCCTAGGGCTGATGCTAACCATAACCCTAACCCTAACACTATCCTAGGGCTGATGCTAACCCTAACCCTAACCCTAACACTATCCTAGGGGTGATGCTAACCCTAACCCTAACACTATCCTAGGCCTGATGCTAACCCTAACCCTAACACTTACACTATCCTAGGGCTGATGCTAACCCTAACCCTAACCCTAACACTATCCTAGTTCTGATGCTAACCCTAAACCTAACACTATCCTAGGGCTGATGCTAACCCTAACCCTAACCTTAACACTCTCCTAGGGCTGATGTTAACCCTAACCCTAACACTATCCTAGGGCTGATGCTAACCCTAACCCTAACCCTAACACTCTCCTAAGGCTGATGCTAACCCTAGCCCTCACACTATCCTAGGCCTGATGATAACCCTAACCCTAACCTTAACACTATCCTAGGGCTAATGCTAACCCTAACCCTAACCCTAACACTATCCTAGGGTTTATGTTAACCCTAACCCTAACACTATCCTAGGGCTGATGCTAACCCTAACCCTAACCCTAACACTATCCTAGGGCGGATGCTAACCCTAAACCTAACCCTAACACTATCCTAGGGCTGATGCTAACCCTAACACTAACACTATCCTGGGCCTGGTGCTAACCCTAACCCTAACCCTAACACTATCCTAGGGCTGATGGTAACCCTAACCCTAATACTATCCTAGGGCTGATGCTAACCATAACCCTAACCCTAACACTATCCTAGGGCTGATGCTAACCCTAACCCTAACCCTAACACTATCCTAGGGGTGATGCTAACCCTAACCCTAACACTATCCTAGGCCTGATGCTAACCCTAACCCTAACACTTACACTATCGTAGGGCTGATGCTAACCCTAACCCTAACCCTAACACTATCCTAGGTCTGATTCTAACCCTAAACCTAACACTATCCTAGGGCTGATGTTAACCCTAACCCTAACCCTAACCTTAACACTCTCCTAGGGCTGATGTTAACCCTAACCCTAACACTATCCTAGGGCTGATGCTAACCCTAACTCTAACCCTAACACTCTCCTAGGGCTGATGCTAACCCTAACCCTAACACTATCCTAGGCCTGATGCTAACCCTAACTTTAACACTATCCTAGGTCTGATGCTAACCCTAAACCTAACACTATCCTAGGGCTGATGCTAACCCTAACCCTAACCCTAACACTATCCTAGGGCTGATGTTAACCCTAACCCTAACACTATCCTAGGGCTGATGCTAACCCTAACCCTAACCCTAACACTCTCCTAGGGCTGATGCTAACCCTAACCCTAACACTATCCTAGGCCTGATGCTAACCCTAACCCTAACACTATCCTAGGGCTGATGCTAACCCTAACCCTAAACCTAACACTATCCTATGCCTGATGCTAACCCTATCCCTAACCCTAACACTCTCCTAGGGCTGAGGTTAACCCTAACCCTAACACTAACCTAGGGCTGATGCTAACCCTAACCCTAACCCTAACAGTATCCTAGGGTTGATGCTAACCCTAACCCTAACACTATCCTAGGGCTGATGCTAACCCTAACCCTAACCCTAACACTATCCTAGGGCTGATGCTAACCCTAACCCTAACACTATCCTAGGGCTGATGCTAACCCTAACCCTAACCCTAACACTATCCTAGGGCTGATGCTAACCCTAACCCTAACACTATCCTAGGGCTGATGCTAACCCTAACCCTAACCCTAACACTATCCTTGGGCTGATGCTAACCCTAACCCTAACACTATCCTAGGGCTGATGCTAACCCTAACCCTAACCCTAACACTATCCTAGGCCTGATGCTAACCCTATCCCTAACCCTAACACTCTCCTAGGGCTGAGGTTAACCCTAACCCTAACACTAACCTAGGGCTGATGCTAACCCTAACCCTAACCCTAACAGTATCCTAGGGTTGATGCTAACCCTAACCCTAACACTATCCTAGGGCTGATGCTAACCCTAACCCTAACCCTAACACTATCCTAGGGCTGATGCTAACCCTAGCCCTCACACTATCCTAGGCCTGATGATAACCCGAACCCTAACCTTAACACTATCCTAGGGCTGATGCTAACCCTAACCCTATCCCTAACACTATCCTAGGGCTGATGCTAACCCTAACCCTAACTCTAACACTATCCTAGGGCTGATGCTAACCCTAACCCTATCCCTAACACTATCCTAGAGCTGATGCTAACCCTAACCCTAACACTGTCCTAGGCCTGATGATAACCCTAACCCTAACTCTAACACTATCCTAGGCCTGATGCTCACCCTAACCCTAACACTATCCTAGGGCTGATGCTAACCCTAACCCTAACCCTAACACTATCCTAGGCCTGATGCTAAACCTATCCCTAACCCTAACACTCTCCTAGGGCTGATGCTAACCCTAACCCTAACACTATCCTAGGGCTGATGCTAACCCTAACCCTAACCCTAACACTATCCTAAGTCTGATGCTAACCCTAGCCCTCACACTATCCTAGGCCTGATGATAACCCTAACCCTATCCCTAACACTATCCTAGAGCTGATGCTAACCCTAACCCTAACACTATCCTAGGCCTGATGATGACCCTAACCCTAACCCTAACACTATCCTAGGGTTTATGTTAACCCTAACCCTAACACTATCCTAGGGCTGATGCTAACCCTAACTCTAACCCTAACACTATCCTAGGGCTGATGCTAACCCAAACCCTAACTCTAACACTATCTTAGGGCTGAGGCTAACCCTAACCCTAACACTATCCTACGGCTGATGCTAACCCTAACCCTAACCCTAACACTATCCTAGGGCTAATGCTAACCCTAACCCTAAAACTATCCTAGGCCTGATGCTAACCCTAACCCTAACCCTAACACTATCCTAGGGCTGATGCTAACCCTAACCCTAACACTATCCTAGGGCTGATGCTAACCCTAACCCTAACCCTAACACTATCGTAGGGCGGATGCTAACCCTAACCCTAACACTATCCTAGGCCTGAAGCTAACCCTAACCCTAACCCTAACACTATCCTAGGGCTGATGCTAACTCTAACCCTAACACTATCCTAGGTCTGATGCTAACCCTAACCCTAACCCTAACACTATCCTAGGGCTGATGCTAACCCTAACCCTAACACTATCCTAGGCCTGATGATAACCCTAACCCTAACCCTAACACTATCCTAGGGCTGATGCTAACCCTAACCCTAACACTATCCTAGGGCTGATGCTAACCCTAACCCTAACCCTAACACTATCCTAGGGCTGATGCTAACCCTAACGCTAACCCTAACACTATCCTTTAGCTGATGCTAACCCTAACCCTAACCCTAACACTATCCTAGGCCTGATGATAACCCTAACCCTAACCCTAACAGTATCCTAGGGTTTATGTTAACCCTAACCCTAACACTATCCTAGGGCTGATGCTAACCCTAACCCTAACACTATCCTAGGGCTGATGCTAACCCTAACCCTAACCCTAACACTATCCTAAGTCTGATGCTAACCCTAGCCCTCACACTATCCTAGGCCTGATGATAACCCTAACCCTAAACTTAACACTATCCTAGGGCTGATGCTAACCCTAACCCTAACCCTAACACTATCCTAGGGTTTATGTTAACCCTAACCCTAACACTATCCTAGGGCTGATGCTAACCCTAACCCTAACCCTAACACTATCCTAGGGCTGATGCTAACTCTAACCCTAACACTATCCTAGGTCTGATGCTAACCCTAACCCTAACCCTAACACTATCCTAGGGCTGATGCTAACCCTAACCCTAACACTATCCTAGGCCTGATGATAACCCTAACCCTAACCCTAACACTATCCTAGGGCTGATGCTAACCCTAACCCTAACACTATCCTAGGGCAGATGCTAACCCTAACCCTAACCCTAACACTATCCTAGGGGTGATGCTAAACCTAACGCTAACCCTAACGCTAACCCTAACAATATCCTTTAGCTGATGCTAACCCTAACCCTAACCCTAACACTATCCTAGGCCTGATGATAACCCTAACCCTAACCCTAACAGTATCCTAGGGTTTATGTTAACCCTAACCCTAACACTATCCTAGGGCTGATGCTAAACCTAACCCTAACACTATCCTAGGGCTGATGCTAACCCTAACCCTAACCCTAACACTATCCTAAGTCTGATGCTAACCCTAGCCCTCACACTATCCTAGGCCTGATGATAACCCTAACCCTAACCTTAACACTATCCTAGGGCTGATGCTAACCCTAACCCTAACCCTAACACTATCCTAGGGTTTATGTTAACCCTAACCCTAACACTATCCTAGGGCTGATGCTAACCCTAACCCTAACCCTAACACTATCCTAGGGCGGATGCTAACCCTAAACCTAACCCTAACACTATCCTAGGGCTGATGCTACTCCTAACACTAACACTATCCTAGGGCTGATGCTAACCCTAACCCTAACCCTAACACTATCCTAGGGCTGATGCTAACCCTAACCCTAACTCTAACACTATCTTAGGGCTGAGGCTAACCCTAACCCAAACACTATCCTACGGCTGATGCTAACCCTAACCCTAACCCTAACACTATCCTAAGGCTGATGCTAACCCTAACACTAACACTATCCTGGGCCTGGTGCTAACCCTAACCCTAACCCTAACACTATCCTAGGGCTGATGGTAACCCTAACCCTAATACTATCCTAGGGCTGATGCTAACCATAACCCTAACCCTAACACTATCCTAGGGCTGATGCTAACCCTAACCCTAACCCTAACACTATCCTAGGGGTGATGCTAACCCTAACCCTAACACTATCCTAGGCATGATGCTAACCCTAACCCTAACACTTACACTATCCTAGGGCTGATGCTAACCCTAACCCTAACCCTAACACTATCCTAGTTCTGATGCTAACCCTAAACCTAACACTATCCTAGGGCTGATGCTAACCCTAACCCTAACCTTAACACTCTCCTAGGGCTGATGTTAACCCTAACCCTAACACTATCCTAGGGCTGATGCTAACCCTAACCCTAACCCTAACACTCTCCTAGGGCTGATGCTAACCCTAGCCCTCACACTATCCTAGGCCTGATGATAACCCTAACCCTAACCTTAACACTATCCTAGGGCTAATGCTAACCCTAACCCTAACCCTAACACTATCCTAGGGTTTATGTTAACCCTAACCCTAACACTATCCTAGGGCTGATGCTAACCCTAACCCTAACCCTAACACTATCCTAGGGCGGATGCTAACCCTAAACCTAACCCTAACACTATCCTAGGGCTGATGCTAACCCTAACACTAACACTATCCTGGGCCTGGTGCTAACCCTAACCCTAACCCTAACACTATCCTAGGGCTGATGGTAACCCTAACCCTAATACTATCCTAGGGCTGATGCTAACCATAACCCTAACCCTAACACTATCCTAGGGCTGATGCTAACCCTAACCCTAACCCTAACACTATCCTAGGGGTGATGCTAACCCTAACCCTAACACTATCCTAGGCCTGATGCTAACCCTAACCCTAACACTTACACTATCGTAGGGCTGATGCTAACCCGAACCCTAACCCTAACACTATCCTAGGTCTGATGCTAACCCTAACCCTAACACTATCCTAGGGCTGATGCTAACCCTAACTCTAACCCTAACACTCTCCTAGGGCTGATGCTAACCCTAACCCTAACACTATCCTAGGCCTGATGCTAACCCTAACTTTAACACTATCCTAGGTCTGATGCTAACCCTAAACCTAACACTATCCTAGGGCTGATGCTAACCCTAACCCTAACCCTAACACTATCCTAGGGCTGATGTTAACCCTAACCCTAACACTATCCTAGGGCTGATGCTAACCCTAACCCTAACCCTAACACTCTCCTAGGGCTGATGCTAACCCTAACCCTAACACTATCCTAGGCCTGATGCTAACCCTAACCCTAACACTATCCTAGGGCTGATGCTAACCCTAACCCTAACCCTAACACTATCCTAGGCCTGATGCTAACCCTATCCCTAACCCTAACACTCTCCTAGGGCTGAGGTTAACCCTAACCCTAACACTAACCTAGGGCTGATGCTAACCCTAACCCTAACCCTAACAGTATCCTAGGGTTGATGCTAACCCTAACCCTAACACTATCCTAGGGCTGATGCTAACCCTAACCCTAACCCTAACACTATCCTAGGGCTGATGCTAACCCTAACCCTAACACTATCCTAGGGCTGATGCTAACCCTAACCCTAACCCTAACACTATCCTAGGGCTGATGCTAACCCTAACCCTAACACTATCCTAGGGCTGATGCTAACCCTAACCCTAACACTAACACTATCCTAGGGCTGATGCTAACCCTAACCCTAACACTATCCTAGGGCTGATGCTAACCCTAACCCTAACCCTAACACTATCCTAGGGCTGATGCTAACCCTAACCCTAACCCTAACACTATCCTAGAGCTGATTCTAACGCTAACCCTAACCCTAACCCTAACCCTAATGCTATCCTAGGGCTGATGCTAACCCTTACCCTAACCCTAACACTATCCTAGGGCTGATGCTAACCCTAATCCTAACTCTAACACTATCCTAGGGCTGAGGCTAACCCTAACCCTAACACTATCCTACGGCTGATGCTAACCCTAACCCTAACCCTAACACTATCCTAAGGCTGATGCTAACCCTAACACTAACACTATCCTAGGCCTGGTGCTAACCCTAACCCTAACCCTAACACTATCCTAGGGCTGATGCTAACCCTAACGCTAATAATATCCTAGGGTTGATGCTAACCCTAACCCTAATCCTAACACTATCCTAGGGCTGATGCTAACCCTAACCCTAACCCTAACACTATCCTAGGGCTGATGCTAACCCTAACCCTAACTCTAACACTATCCTAGGGCTGATGCTAACCCTAACCCTAACAATATCCTAGGCCTGATGATATCCCTAACCCTAAACCTAACACTATCCTAGGGCTGATGCTAACCCTAACCCTAACCCTATCACTATCCTAGGGCTGATGCTAACCCTAACCCTAACACTATCCTAGGGCTGATGCTAACCCTAACCCTAACCCTAACACTATCGTAGGGCTGATGCTAACCCTAACCCTAACACTATCCTAGGCCTGAAGCTAACCCTAACCCTAACCCTAACACTATCCTAGGGCTGATGCTAACTCTAACCCTAACACTATCCTAGGTCTGATGCTAACCCTAACCCAAACCCTAACACTATCCTAGGGCTGATGCTAACCCTAACCCTAACACTATCCTAGGCCTGATGATAACCCTAACCCTAACCCTAACACTATCCTAGGGCTGATGCTAACCCTAACCCTAACCCTAACACTATCCTAGGGCTGATGCTAACCCTAACGCTAACCCTAACACTATCCTTTAGCTGATGCTAACCCTAACCCTAACCCTAACACTATCCTAGGCCTGATGATAACCCTAACCCTAACCCTAACACTATCCTAGGGTTTATGTTAACCCTAACCCTAACACTATCCTAGGGCTGATGCTAACCCTAACCCTAACAGTATCCTAGGGCTGATGCTAACCCTAACCCTAACCCTAACACTATCCTAAGTCTGATGCTAACCCTAGCCCTCACACTATCCTAGGCCTGATGATAACCCTAACCCTAAACTTAACACTATCCTAGGGCTGATGCTAACCCTAACCCTAACCCTAACACTATCCTAGGGTTTATGTTAACCCTAACCCTAACACTATCCTAGGGCTGATGCTAACCCTAACCCTAACCCTAACACTATCCTAGGGCTGATGCTAACTCTAACCCTAACACTATCCTATTTCTGATCCTAACCCTAACCCTAACCCTAACACTATCCTAGGGCTGATGCTAACCCTAACCCTAACACTATCCTAGGCCTGATGATAACCCTAACCCTAACCCTAACACTATCCTAGGGCTGATGCAAACCCTAATACTAACACTATCCTAGGGCAGGTGCTAACCCTAACCCTAACCCTAACACTATCCTAGGGGTGATGCTAAACCTAACGCTAACCCTAACGCTAACCCTAACAATATCCTTATCTGATGCTAACCCTAACCCTAACCCTTACACTATCCTAGGCCTGATGATAACCCTAACCCTAACCCTAACAGTATCCTAGGGTTTATGTTAACCCTAACCCTAACACTATCCTAGGGCTGATGCTAACCCTAACCCTAACACTATCCTAGGGCTGATGCTAACCCTAACCCTAACCTTAACACTATCCTAGGGCTGATGCTAACCCTAACCCTAACCCTAACACTATCCTAGGGTTTATGTTAACCCTAACCCTAACACTATCCTAGGGCTGATGCTAACCCTAACCCTAACCCTAACACTATCCTAGGGCGGATGCTAACCCTAAACCTAACCCTAACACTATCCTAGGGCTGATGCTAACCCTAACACTAACACTATCCTAGGGCTGATGCTAACCCTAACCCTAACCCTAACACTATCCTAGGGCTGATGCTAACCCTAACCCTAACTCTAACACTATCTTAGGGCTGAGGCTAACCCTAACCCAAACACTATCCTACGGCTGATGCTAACCCTAACCCTAACCCTAACACTATCCTAAGGCTGATGCTAACCCTAACACTAACACTATCCTGGGCCTGGTGCTAACCCTAACCCTAACCCTAACACTATCCTAGGGCTGATGGTAACCCTAACCCTAATACTATCCTAGGGCTGATGCTAACCCTAACCCTAACCCTAACACTATCCTAGGGCGGATGCTAACCCTAAACCTAACCCTAACACTATCCTAGGGCTGATGCTAACCCTAACACTAACACTATCCTGGGCCTGGTGCTAACCCTAACCCTAACCCTAACACTATCCTAGGGCTGATGGTAACCCTAACCCTAACACTATCCTAGGGCTGATGCTAACCCTAACCCTAACCCTAACACTATCCTAGGGCGGATGCTAACCCTAAACCTAACCCTAACACTATCCTAGGGCTGATGCTAACCCTAACACTAACACTATCCTGGGCCTGGTGCTAACCCTAACCCTAACCCTAACACTATCCTAGGGCTGATGGTAACCCTAACCCTAATACTATCCTAGGGCTGATGCTAACCATAACCCTAACCCTAACACTATCCTAGGGCTGATGCTAACCCTAACCCTAACCCTAACACTATCCTAGGGGTGATGCTAACCCTAACTCTAACACTATCCTAGGCCTGATGCTAACCCTAACCCTAACACTTACACTATCGTAGGGCTGATGCTAACCCTAACCCTAACCCTAACACTATCCTAGGTCTGATGCTAACCCTAAACCTAACACTATCCTAGGGCTGATGCTAACCCTAACCCTAACCTTAACACTCTCCTAGGGCTGATGTTAACCCTAACCCTAACACTATCCTAGGGCTGATGCTAACCCTAACTCTAACCCTAACACTCTCCTAGGGCTGATGCTAACCCTAACCCTAACACTATCCTAGGCCTGATGCTAACCCTAACCCTAACACTATCCTAGGGCTGATGCTAACCCTAACCCTAACCCTAACACTATCCTAGGGCTGATGTTAACACTAACCCTAACACTATGCTAGGGCTGATGCTAACCCTAACCCTAACCCTAACACTCTCCTAGGGCTGATGCTAACCCTAACCCTAACACTATCCTAGGCCTGATGCTAACCCTAACCCTAACACTATCCTAGGGCTGATGCTAACCCTAACCCTAACCCTAACACTATCCTAGGCCTGATGCTAACCCTATCCCTAACCCTAACACTCTCCTAGGGCTGAGGTTAACCCTAACCCTAACACTAACCTACGGCTGATGCTAACCCTAACCCTAACCCTAACAGTATCCTAGGGTTGATGCTAACCCTAACCCTAACACTATCCTAGGGCTGATGCTAACCCTAACCCTAACCCTAACACTATCCTAGAGCTGATGCTAACCCTAACCCTAACACTATCCTAGGGCTGATGCTAACCCTAACCCTAACCCTAAAACTATCCTATGGCTGATGCTAACCCTAACCCTAACACTATCCTAGGGCTGATGCTAACCCTAACCCTAACCCTAACACTATCCTAGGGCTGATGCTAACCCTAACCCTAACACTATCCTAGGGCTGATGCTAACCCTAACCCTAACCCTAACACTATCCTAGGGCTGATGCTAACCCTAACCCTAACCCTAACACTATCCTAGAGCTGATGCTAACGCTAACCCTAACCCTAACCCTAACCCTAATGCTATCCTAGGGCTGATGCTAACCCTTACCCTAACCCTAACACTATCCTAGGGCTGATGCTAACCCTAATCCTAACTCTAACACTATCCTAGGGCTGAGGCTAACCCTAACCCTAACACTATCCTACGGCTGATGCTAACCCTAACCCTAACCCTAACACTATCCTAAGGCTGATGCTAACCCTAACACTAACACTATCCTAGGCCTGGTGCTAACCCTAACCCTAACCCTAACACTATCCTAGGGCTGATGCTAACCCTAACGCTAATAATATCCTAGGGTTGATGCTAACCCTAACCCTAACCCTAACACTATCCTAGGGCTGATGCTAACCCTAACCCTAACCCTAACACTATCCTAGGGCTGATGCTAACCCTAACCCTAACTCTAACACTATCCTAGGGCTGATGCTAACCCTAACCCTAACAATATCCTAGGCCTGATGATATCCCTAACCCTAAACCTAACACTATCCTAGGGCTGATGCTAACCCTAACCCTAACCCTAACACTATCCTAGGGCTGATTCTAACCGTAACCCTAACACTATCCTAGGCCTGATGCTAACCCTAACCCTAACCCTAACACTATACTAGGGCTGATGCTAACCCTAACCCTAATAATATCCTAGGGTTGATGCTAACCCTAACCCTAACCCTAACACTATCCTAGGGCTGATGCTAACCCTAACCCTAACCCTAACACTATCCTAGGGCTGATGCTAACCCTAACCCTAACTCTAACACTATCCTAGGGCTGATGCTAACCCTAACCCTAACAATATCCTAGGCCTGATGATATCCCTAACCCTAAACCTAACACTATCCTAGGGCTGATGCTAACCCTAACCCTAACCCTAACATTATCCTAGGGCTGATTCTAACCGTAACCCTAACACTATCCTAGGCCTGATGCTAACCCTAACCCTAACCCTAACACTATCCTAGGGCTGATGCTAACCCTAACCCTAACAATATCCTAGGGCTGATGCTAACCCTAACCCTAACCCTAACACTATCGTAGGGCTGATGCTAACCCTAACCCTAACACTATCCTAGGCCTGAAGCTAACACTAACACTAACCCTAACACTATCCTAGGGCTGATGCTAACTCTAACCCTAACACTATCCTAGGTCTGATGCTAACCCTAACCCTAACCCTAACACTATCCTAGGGCTGATGCTAACCCTAACCCTAACACTATCCTAGGCCTGATGATAACCCTAACCCTAACCCTAACACTATCCTAGGGCTGATGCTAACCCTAACCCTAACACTATCCTAGGGCTGATGCTAACCCTAACCCTAACCCTAACACTATCCTAGGGCTGATGCTAACCCTAACGCTAACCGTAACACTATCCTTTAGCTGATGCTAACCCTAACCCTAACCCTAACACTATCCTAGGCCTGATGAAAACCCTAACCCTAACCCTAACACTATCCTAGGGTTTATGTTAACCCTAACCCTAACACTATCCTAGGGCTGATGCTAACCCTAACCCTAACACTATCCTAGGGCTGATGCTAACCCTAACCCTAACCCTAACACTATCCTAAGTCTGATGCTAACCCTAGCCCTCACACTATCCTAGGCCTGATGATAACCCTAACCCTAAACTTAACACTATCCTAGGGCTGATGCTAACCCTAACCCTAACCCTAACACTATCCTAGGGTTTATGTTAACCCTAACCCTAACACTATCCTAGGGCTGATGCTAACCCTAACCCTAACCCTAACACTATCCTAGGGCTGATGCTATCTCTAACCCTAACACTATCCTAGGTCTGATGCTAACCCTAACCCTAACCCTAACACTATCCTAGGGCTGATGCTAACCCTAATCCTAACACTATCCTAGGCCTGATGATAACACTAACCCTAACCCTAACACTATTCCAGGGCTGATGCTAACCCTAACCCTAACACTATCCTAGGGCAGATGCTAACCCTAACCCTAACCCTAACACTATCCTAGGGGTGATGCTAAACCTAACGCTAACCCTAACGCTAACCCTAACACTATCCTTTAGCTGATGCTAACCCTAACCCTAACCCTAACACTATCCTAGGCCTGATGATAACCCTAACCCTAACCCTAACACTATCCTAGGGTTTATGTTAACCCTAACCCTAACACTATCCTAGGGCTGATGCTAACCCTAACCCTAACACTATCCTAGGGCTGATGCTAACCCTAACCCTAACCCTAACACTATCCTAAGTCTGATGCTAACCCTAGCCCTCACACTATCCTAGGCCTGATGATAACCCTAACCCTAACCTTAACACTATCCTAGGGCTGATGCTAACCCTAACCCTAACCCTAACACTATCCTAGGGTTTATGTTAACCCTAACCCTAACACTATCCTAGGGCTGATGCTAACCCTAACCCTAACCCTAACACTATCCTAGGGCGGATGCTAACCCTAAACCTAACCCTAACACTATCCTAGGGCTGATGCTAACCCTAACACTAACACTATCCTAGGGCTGATGCTAACCCTAACCCTAACCCTAACACTATCCTAGGGCTGATGCTAACCCTAACCCTAACTCTAACACTATCTTAGGGCTGAGGCTAACCCTAACCCAAACACTATCCTACGGCTGATGCTAACCCTAACCCTAACCCTAACACTATCCTAAGGCTGATGCTAACCGTAACACTAACACTATCCTGGGCCTGGTGCTAACCCTAACCCTAACCGTAACCCTATCCTAGGGCTGATGGTAACCCTAACCCTAATACTATCCTAGGGCTGATGCTAACCCTAACCCTAACACTATCCTAGGCCTGATGATAACCCTAAAACTAACCCTAACACTATCCTAGGGCTGATGCTAACACTAACCCTAACACTATCCTAGGGCTGATGCTAACCCTAACCCTAACCCTAACACTATCCTAGGGCTGATGCTAACCCTAACCCTAACTCTAACACTATCCTAGGGCTGATGCTAACCCTAACCCTAACAATATCCTAGGCCTGATGCTATCCCTAACCCTAAACCTAACACTATCCTAGGGCTGATGCTAACCCTAACCCTAACCCTAACACTATCCTAGGGCTGATTCTAACCGTAACCCTAACACTATCCTAGGCCTGATGCTAACCCTAACCCTAACCCTAACACTATCCTAGGGCTGATGCTAACCCTAACCCTAACAATATCCTAGGGCTGATGCTAACCCTAACCCTAACCCTAACACTATCGTAGGGCTGATGCTAACCCTAACCCTAACACTATCCTAGGCCTGAAGCTAACACTAACCCTAACCCTAACACTATCCTAGGGCTGATGCTAACTCTAACCCTAACACTATCCTAGGTCTGATGCTAACCCTAACCCTAACCCTAACACTATCCTAGGGCTGATGCTAACCCTAACCCTAACACTATCCTAGGCCTGATGATAACCCTAACCCTAACCCTAACACTATCCTAGGGCTGATGCTAACCCTAACCCTAACACTATCCTAGGGCTGATGCTAACCCTAACCCTAACCCTAACACTATCCTAGGGCTGATGCTAACCCTAACGCTAACCGTAACACTATCCTTTAGCTGATGCTAACCCTAACCCTAACCCTAACACTATCCTAGGCCTGATGATAACCCTAACCCTAACCCTAACACTATCCTAGGGTTTATGTTAACCCTAACCCTAACACTATCCTAGGGCTGATGCTAACCCTAACCCTAACACTATCCTAGGGCTGATGCTAACCCTAACCCTAACCCTAACACTATCCTAAGTCTGATGCTAACCCTAGCCCTCACACTATCCTAGGCCTGATGATAACCCTAACCCTAAACTTAACACTATCCTAGGGCTGATGCTAACCCTAACCCTAACCCTAACACTATCCTAGGGTTTATGTTAACCCTAACCCTAACACTATCGTAGGGCTGATGCTAACCCTAACCCTAACCCTAACACTATCCTAGGGCTGATGCTATCTCTAACCCTAACACTATCCTAGGTCTGATGCTAACCCTAACCCTAACCCTAACACTATCCTAGGGCTGATGCTAACCCTAACCCTAACACTATCCTAGGCCTGATGATAACCCTAACCCTAACCCTAACACTATCCTAGGGCTGATGCTAACCCTAACCCTAACACTATCCTAGGGCTGATGCTAACCCTAACCCTAACCCTAACACTACCCTAGGGCTGATGCTAACCCTAACGCTAACCGTAACACTATCCTTTAGCTGATGCTAACCCTAACCCTAACCCTAACACTATCCTAGGCCTGATAATAACCCTAACCCTAACCCTAACACTATCCTAGGGTTTATGTTAACCCTAACCCTAACACTATCCTAGGGCTGATGCTAACCCTAACCCTAACACTATCCTAGGGCTGATGCTAACCCTAACCCTAACCCTAACACTATCCTAAGTCTGATGCTAACCCTAGCCCTCACACTATCCTAGGCCTGATGATAACCCTAACCCTAAACTTAACACTATCCTAGGGCTGATGCTAACCCTAACCCTAACCCTAACACTATCCTAGGGTTTATGTTAACCCTAACCCTAACACTATCCTAGGGCTGATGCTAACCCTAACCCTAACCCTAACACTATCCTAGGGCTGATGCTATCTCTAACCCTAACACTATCCTAGGTCTGATGCTAACCCTAACCCTAACCCTAACACTATCCTAGGGCTGATGCTAACCCTAACCCTAACACTATCCTAGGCCTGATGATAACCCTAACCCTAACCCTAACACTATCCTAGGGCTGATGCTAACCCTAACCCTAACACTATCCTAGGGCTGATGCTAACCCTAACCCTAAAACTATCCTAGGCCTGATGCTAACCCTAACCCTAACCCTAACACTATCCTAGGGCTGATGCTAACCCTAACCCTAACACTATCCTAGGGCTGATGCTAACCCTAACCCTAACCCTAACACTATCGTAGGGCTGATGCTAACCCTAACCCTAACAGTATCCTAGGCCTGAAGCTAACCCTAACCCTAACCCTAACACTATCCTAGGGCTGATGCTAACTCTAACCCTAACACTATCCTAGGTCTGATGCTAACCCTAACCCTAACCCTAACACTATCCTAGGGCTGATGCTAACCCTAACCCTAACACTATCCTAGGCCTGATGATAACCCTAACCCTAACCCTAACACTATCCTAGGGCTGATGCTAACCCTAACCCTAACACTATCCTAGGGCTGATGCTAACCCTAACCCTAACCCTAACACTATCCTAGGGCTGATGCTAACCCTAACGCTAACCCTAACACTATCCTTTAGCTGATGCTAACCCTAACCCTAACCCTAACACTATCCTAGGCCTGATGATAACCCTAACCCTAACCCTAACAGTATCCTAGGGTTTATGTTAACCCTAACCCTAACACTATCCTAGGGCTGATGCTAACCCTAACCCTAACACTATCCTAGGGCTGATGCTAACCCTAACCCTAACCCTAACACTATCCTAAGTCTGATGCTAACCCTAGCCCTCACACTATCCTAGGCCTGATGATAACCCTAACCCTAAACTTAACACTATCCTAGGGCTGATGCTAACCCTAACCCTAACCCTAACACTATCCTAGGGTTTATGTTAACCCTAACCCTAACACTATCCTAGGGCTGATGCTAACCCTAACCCTAACCCTAACACTATCCTAGGGCTGATTCTAACTCTAACCCTAACACTATCCTAGGTCTGATGCTAACCCTAACCCTAACCCTAACACTATCGTAGGGCTGATGCTAACCCTAACCCTAACACTATCCTAGGCCTGATGATAACCCTAACCCTAACCCTAACACTATCCTAGGGCTGATGCTAACCCTAACCCTAACACTATCCTAGGGCAGATGCTAACCCTAACCCTAACCCTAACACTATCCTAGGGGTGATGCTAAACCTAACGCTAACCCTAACGCTAACCCTAACAATATCCTTTAGCTGATGCTAACCCTAACCCTAACCCTAACACTATCCTAGGCCTGATGATAACCCTAACCCTAACCCTAACAGTATCCTAGGGTTTATGTTAACCCTAACCCTAACACTATCCTAGGGCTGATGCTAAACCTAACCCTAACACTATCCTAGGGCTGATGCTAACCCTAACCCTAACCCTAACACTATCCTAAGTCTGATGCTAACCCTAGCCCTCACACTATCCTAGGCCTGATGATAACCCTAACCCTAACCTTAACACTATCCTAGGGCTGATGCTAACCCTAACCCTAACCCTAACACTATCCTAGGGTTTATGTTAACCCTAACCCTAACACTATCCTAGGGCTGATGCTAACCCTAACCCTAACCCTAACACTATCCTAGGGCGGATGCTAACCCTAAACCTAACCCTAACACTATCCTAGGGCTGATGCTATCCCTAACACTAACACTATCCTAGGGCTGATGCTAACCCTAACCCTAACCCTAACACTATCCTAGGGCTGATGCTAACCCTAACCCTAACTCTAACACTATCTTAGGGCTGAGGCTAACCCTAACCCAAACACTATCCTACGGCTGATGCTAACCCTAACCCTAACCCTAACACTATCCTAAGGCTGATGCTAACCCTAACACTAACACTATCCTGGGCCTGGTGCTAACCCTAACCCTAACCCTAACACTATCCTAGGGCTGATGGTAACCCTAACCCTAATACTATCCTAGGGCTGATGCTAACCATAACCCTAACCCTAACACTATCCTAGGGCTGATGCTAACCCTAACCCTAACCCTAACACTATCCTAGGGGTGATGCTAACCCTAACCCTAACACTATCCTAGGCCTGATGCTAACCCTAACCCTAACACTTACACTATCCTAGGGCTGATGCTAACCCTAACCCTAACCCTAACACTATCCTAGTTCTGATGCTAACCCTAAACCTAACACTATCCTAGGGCTGATGCTAACCCTAACCCTAACCTTAACACTCTCCTAGGGCTGATGTTAACCCTAACCCTAACACTATCCTAGGGCTGATGCTAACCCTAACCCTAACCCTAACACTCTCCTAGGGCTGATGCTAACCCTAGCCCTCACACTATCCTAGGCCTGATGATAACCCTAACCCTAACCTTAACACTATCCTAGGGCTAATGCTAACCCTAACCCTAACCCTAACACTATCCTAGGGTTTATGTTAACCCTAACCCTAACACTATCCTAGGGCTGATGCTAACCCTAACCCTAACCCTAACACTATCCTAGGGCTGATGCTAACCCTAACACTAACACTATCCTGGGCCTGGTGCTAACCCTAACCCTAACCCTAACACTATCCTAGGGCTGATGGTAACCCTAACCCTAATACTATCCTAGGGCTGATGCTAACCATAACCCTAACCCTAACACTATCCTAGGGCTGATGCTAACCCTAACCCTAACCCTAACACTATCCTAGGGGTGATGCTAACCCTAACCCTAACACTATCCTAGGCCTGATGCTAACCCTAACCCTAACACTTACACTATCGTAGGGCTGATGCTAACCCGAACCCTAACCCTAACACTATCCTAGGTCTGATGCTAACCCTAAACCTAACACTATCCTAGGGCTGATGCTAACCCTAACCCTAACCTTAACACTCTCCTAGGGCTGATGTTAACCCTAACCCTATCACTATCCTAGGGCTGATGCTAACCCTAACTCTAACCCTAACACTCTCCTAGGGCTGATGCTAACCCTAACCCTAACACTATCCTAGGCCTGATGCTAACCCTAACTTTAACACTATCCTAGGTCTGATGCTAACCCTAAACCTAACACTATCCTAGGGCTGATGCTAACCCTAACCCTAACCCTAAAACTATCCTAGGGCTGATGTTAACCCTAACCCTAACACTATCCTAGGGCTGATGCTAACCCTAACCCTAACCCTAACACTCTCCTAGGGCTGATGCTAACCCTAACCCTAACACTATCCTAGGCCTGATGCTAACCCTAACCCTAACACTATCCTAGGGCTGATGCTAACCCTAACCCTAACCCTAACACTATCCTAGGCCTGATGCTAACCCTATCCCTAACCCTAACACTCTCCTAGGGCTGAGGTTAACCCTAACCCTAACACTAACCTAGGGCTGATGCTAACCCTAACCCTAACCCTAACAGTATCCTAGGGTTGATGCTAACCCTAACCCTAACACTATCCTAGGGCTGATGCTAACCCTAACCCTAACCCTAACACTATCCTAGGGCTGATGCTAACCCTAACCCTAACACTATCCTAGGGCTGATGCTAACCCTAACCCTAACCCTAACACTATCCTAGGGCTGATGCTAACCCTAACCCTAACACTATCCTAGGGCTGATGCTAACCCTAACCCTAACCCTAACACTATCCTAGGGCTGATGCTAACCCTAACCCTAACACTATCCTAGGGCTGATGCTAACCCTAACCCTAACCCTAACACTATCCTAGGGCTGATGCTAACCCTAACCCTAACCCTAACACTATCCTAGAGCTGATGCTAACGCTAACCCTAACCCTAACCCTAACCCTAATGCTATCCTAGGGCTGATGCTAACCCTTACCCTAACCCTAACACTATCCTAGGGCTGATGCTAACCCTAATCCTAACTCTAACACTATCCTAGGGCTGAGGCTAACCCTAACCCTAACACTATCCTACGGCTGATGCTAACCCTAACCCTAACCCTAACACTATCCTAAGGCTGATGCTAACCCTAACACTAACACTATCCTAGGCCTGGTGCTAACCCTAACCCTAACCCTAACACTATCCTAGGGCTGATGCTAACCCTAACGCTAATAATATCCTAGGGTTGATGCTAACCCTAACCCTAATCCTAACACTATCCTAGGGCTGATGCTAACCCTAACCCTAACCCTAACACTATCCTAGGGCTGATGCTAACCCTAACCCTAACTCTAACACTATCCTAGGGCTGATGCTAACCCTAACCCTAACAATATCCTAGGCCTGATGATATCCCTAACCCTAAACCTAACACTATCCTAGGGCTGATGCTAACCCTAACCCTAACCCTAACACTATCCTAGGGCTGATGCTAACCCTAACCCTAACACTATCCTAGGGCTGATGCTAACCCTAACCCTAACCCTAACACTATCGTAGGGATGATGCTAACCCTAACCCTAACACTATCCTAGGCCTGAAGCTAACCCTAACCCTAACCCTAACACTATCCTAGGGCTGATGCTAACTCTAACCCTAACACTATCCTAGGTCTGATGCTAACCCTAACCCTAACCCTAACACTATCCTAGGGCTGATGCTAACCCTAACCCTAACACTATCCTAGGCCTGATGATAACCCTAACCCTAACCCTAACACTATCCTAGGGCTGATGCTAACCCTAACCCTAACACTATCCTAGGGCTGATGCTAACCCTAACCCTAACCCTAACACTATCCTAGGGCTGATGCTAACCCTAACGCTAACCCTAACACTATCCTTTAGCTGATGCTAACCCTAACCCTAACCCTAACACTATCCTAGGCCTGATGATAACCCTAACCCTAACCCTAACACTATCCTAGGGTTTATGTTAACCCTAACCCTAACACTATCCTAGGGCTGATGCTAACCCTAACCCTAACACTATCCTAGGGCTGATGCTAACCCTAACCCTAACCCTAACACTATCCTAAGTCTGATGCTAACCCTAGCCCTCACACTATCCTAGGCCTGATGATAACCCTAACCCTAAACTTAACACTATCCTAGGGCTGATGCTAACCCTAACCCTAACCCTAACACTATCCTAGGGTTTATGTTAACCCTAACCCTAACACTATCCTAGGGCTGATGCTAACCCTAACCCTAACCCTAACACTATCCTAGGGCTGATGCTAACTCTAACCCTAACACTATCCTATTTCTGATCCTAACCCTAACCCTAACCCTAACACTATCCTAGGGCTGATGCTAACCCTAACCCTAACACTATCCTAGGCCTGATGATAACCCTAACCCTAACCCTAACACTATCCTAGGGCTGATGCTAACCCTAATACTAACACTATCCTAGGGCAGATGCTAACCCTAACCCTAACCCTAACACTATCCTAGGGGTGATGCTAAACCTAACGCTAACCCTAACGCTAACCCTAACAATATCCTTTAGCTGATGCTAACCCTAACCCTAACCCTAACACTATCCTAGGCCTGATGATAACCCTAACCCTAACCCTAACAGTATCCTAGGGTTTATGTTAACCCTAACCCTAACACTATCCTAGGGCTGATGCTAACCCTAACCCTAACACTATCCTAGGGCTGATGCTAACCCTAACCCTAACCCTAACACTATCCTAAGTCTGATGCTAACCCTAGCCCTCACACTATCCTAGGCCTGATGATAACCCTAACCCTAACCTTAACACTATCCTAGGGCTGATGCTAACCCTAACCCTAACCCTAACACTATCCTAGGGCTGATGCTAACCCTAACCCTAACACTATCCTAGGGCTGATGCTAACCCTAACCCTAACCCTAACACTATCCTAGGGCTGATGCTAACCCTAACCCTAACACTATCCTAGGGCTGATGCTAACCCTAACCCTAACCCTAACACTATCCTAGGGCTGATGCTAACCCTAACCCTAACCCTAACACTATCCTAGAGCTGATGCTAACGCTAACCCTAACCCTAACCCTAACCCTAATGCTATCCTAGGGCTGATGCTAACCCTTACCCTAACCCTAACACTATCCTAGGGCTGATGCTAACCCTAATCCTAACTCTAACACTATCCTAGGGCTGAGGCTAACCCTAACCCTAACACTATCCTACGGCTGATGCTAACCCTAACCCTAACCCTAACACTATCCTAAGGCTGATGCTAACCCTAACACTAACACTATCCTAGGCCTGGTGCTAACCCTAACCCTAACCCTAACACTATCCTAGGGCTGATGCTAACCCTAACGCTAATAATATCCTAGGGTTGATGCTAACCCTAACCCTAATCCTAACACTATCCTAGGGCTGATGCTAACCCTAACCCTAACCCTAACACTATCCTAGGGCTGATGCTAACCCTAACCCTAACTCTAACACTATCCTAGGGCTGATGCTAACCCTAACCCTAACAATATCCTAGGCCTGATGATATCCCTAACCCTAAACCTAACACTATCCTAGGGCTGATGCTAACCCTAACCCTAACCCTAACACTATCCTAGGGCTGATGCTAACCCTAACCCTAACACTATCCTAGGGCTGATGCTAACCCTAACCCTAACCCTAACACTATCGTAGGGATGATGCTAACCCTAACCCTAACACTATCCTAGGCCTGAAGCTAACCCTAACCCTAACCCTAACACTATCCTAGGGCTGATGCTAACTCTAACCCTAACACTATCCTAGGTCTGATGCTAACCCTAACCCTAACCCTAACACTATCCTAGGGCTGATGCTAACCCTAACCCTAACACTATCCTAGGCCTGATGATAACCCTAACCCTAACCCTAACACTATCCTAGGGCTGATGCTAACCCTAACCCTAACACTATCCTAGGGCTGATGCTAACCCTAACCCTAACCCTAACACTATCCTAGGGCTGATGCTAAACCTAACGCTAACCCTAACACTATCCTTTAGCTGATGCTAACCCTAACCCTAACCCTAACACTATCCTAGGCCTGATGATAACCCTAACCCTAACCCTAACACTATCCTAGGGTTTATGTTAACCCTAACCCTAACACTATCCTAGGGCTGATGCTAACCCTAACCCTAACACTATCCTAGGGCTGATGCTAACCCTAACCCTAACCCTAACACTATCCTAAGTCTGATGCTAACCCTAGCCCTCACACTATCCTAGGCCTGATGATAACCCTAACCCTAAACTTAACACTATCCTAGGGCTGATGCTAACCCTAACCCTAACCCTAACACTATCCTAGGGTTTATGTTAACCCTAACCCTAACACTATCCTAGGGCTGATGCTAACCCTAACCCTAACCCTAACACTATCCTAGGGCTGATGCTAACTCTAACCCTAACACTATCCTATTTCTGATCCTAACCCTAACCCTAACCCTAACACTATCCTAGGGCTGATGCTAACCCTAACCCTAACACTATCCTAGGCCTGATGATAACCCTAACCCTAACCCTAACACTATCCTAGGGCTGATGCTAACCCTAATACTAACACTATCCTAGGGCAGATGCTAACCCTAACCCTAACCCTAACACTATCCTAGGGGTGATGCTAAACCTAACGCTAACCCTAACGCTAACCCTAACAATATCCTTTAGCTGATGCTAACCCTAACCCTAACCCTAACACTATCCTAGGCCTGATGATAACCCTAACCCTAACCCTAACAGTATCCTAGGGTTTATGTTAACCCTAACCCTAACACTATCCTAGGGCTGATGCTAACCCTAACCCTAACACTATCCTAGGGCTGATGCTAACCCTAACCCTAACCCTAACACTATCCTAAGTCTGATGCTAACCCTAGCCCTCACACTATCCTAGGCCTGATGATAACCCTAACCCTAACCTTAACACTATCCTAGGGCTGATGCTAACCCTAACCCTAACCCTAACACTATCCTAGGGTTTATGTTAACCCTAACCCTAACACTATCCTAGGGCTGATGCTAACCCTAACCCTAACCCTAACACTATCCTAGGGCGGATGCTAACCCTAAACCTAACCCTAACACTATCCTAGGGCTGATGCTAACCCTAACACTAACACTATCCTAGGGCTGATGCTAACCCTAACCCTAACCCTAACACTATCCTAGGGCTGATGCTAACCCTAACCCTAACTCTAACACTATCTTAGGGCTGAGGCTAACCCTAACCCAAACACTATCCTACGGCTGATGCTAACCCTAACCCTAACCCTAACACTATCCTAAGGCTGATGCTAACCCTAACACTAACACTATCCTGGGCCTGGTGCTAACCCTAACCCTAACCCTAACACTATCCTAGGGCTGATGGTAACCCTAACCCTAATACTATCCTAGGGCTGATGCTAACCATAACCCTAACCCTAACACTATCCTAGGGATGATGCTAACCCTAACCCTAACCCTAACACTATCCTAGGGGTGATGCTAACCCTAACCCTAACACTATCCTAGGCCTGATGCTAACCCTAACCCTAACACTTACACTATCCTAGGGCTGATGCTAACCCTAACCCTAACCCTAACACTATCCTAGTTCTGATGCTAACCCTAAACCTAACACTATCCTAGGGCTGATGCTAACCCTAACCCTAACCTTAACACTCTCCTAGGGGTGATGTTAACCCTAACCCTAACACTATCCTAGGGCTGATGCTAACCCTAACCCTAACCCTAACACTCTCCTAGGGCTGATGCTAACCCTAGCCCTCACACTATCCTTTGCCTGATGATAACCCTAACCCTAACCTTAACACTATCCTAGGGCTAATGCTAACCCTAACCCTAACCCTAACACTATCCTAGGGTTTATGTTAACCCTAACCCTAACACTATCCTAGGGCTGATGCTAACCCTAACCCTAACCCTAACACTATCCTAGGGCGGATGCTAACCCTAAACCTAACCCTAACACTATCCTAGGGCTGATGCTAACCCTAACACTAACACTATCCTGGGCCTGGTGCTAACCCTAACCCTAACCCTAACACTATCCTAGGGCTGATGGTAACCCTAACCCTAATACTATCCTAGGGCTGATGCTAACCATAACCCTAACCCTAACACTATCCTAGGGCTGATGCTAACCCTAACCCTAACCCTAACACTATCCTAGGGGTGATGCTAACCCTAACTCTAACACTATCCTAGGCCTGATGATAACCCTAACCCTAACACTTACACTATCGTAGGGCTGATGCTAACCCTAACCCTAACCCTAACACTATCCTAGGTCTGATGCTAACCCTAAACCTAACACTATCCTAGGGCTGATGCTAACCCTAACCCTAACCTTAACACTCTCCTAGGGCTGATGTTAACCCTAACCCTAACACTATCCTAGGGCTGATGCTAACCCTAACTCTAACCCTAACACTCTCCTAGGGCTGATGCTAACCCTAACCCTAACACTATCCTAGGCCTGATGCTAACCCTAACCCTAACACTATCCTAGGGCTGATGCTAACCCTAACCCTAACCCTAACACTATCCTAGGGCTGATGTTAACCCTAACCCTAACACTATCCTAGGGCTGATGCTAACCCTAACCCTAACCCTAACACTCTCCTAGGGCTGATGCTAACCCTAACCCTAACACTATCCTAGGCCTGATGCTAACCCTAACCCTAACACTATCCTAGGTCTGATGCTAACCCTAACCCTAACCCTAACACTATCCTAGGCCTGATGCTAACCCTATAACTAACCCTAACACTCTCCTAGGGCTGAGGTTAACCCTAACCCTAACACTAACATAGGGCTGATGCTAACCCTAACCCTAACCCTAACAGTATCCTAGGGTTGATGCTAACCCTAACCCTAACACTATCCTAGGGCTGATGCTAACCCTAACCCTAACCCTAACACTATCCTAGAGCTGATGCTAACCCTAACACTATCCTAGGGCTGATGCTAACCCTAACCCTAACCCTAACACTATCCTAGGGCTGATGCTAACCCTAACCCTAACACTATCCTAGGGCTGATGCTAACCCTAACCCTAACCCTAACACTATCCTAGGGCTGATGCTAACCCTAACCCTAACACTATCCTAGGGCTGATGCTAACCCTAACCCTAACCCTAACACTATCCTAGGGCTGATGCTAACCCTAACCCTAACCCTAACACTATCCTAGAGCTGATGCTAACGCTAACCCTAACCCTAACCCTAACCCTAATGCTATCCTAGGGCTGATGCTAACCCTTACCCTAACCCTAACACTATCCTAGGGCTGATGCTAACCCTAATCCTAACTCTAACACTATCCTAGGGCTGAGGCTAACCCTAACCCTAACACTATCCTACGGCTGATGCTAACCCTAACCCTAACCCTAACACTATCCTAAGGCTGATGCTAACCCTAACACTAACACTATCCTAGGCCTGGTGCTAACCCTAACCCTAACCCTAACACTATCCTAGGGCTGATGCTAACCCTAACGCTAATAATATCCTAGGGTTGATGCTAACCCTAACCCTAACCCTAACACTATCCTAGGGCTGATGCTAACCCTAACCCTAACCCTAACACTATCCTAGGGCTGATGCTAACCCTAACCCTAACTCTAACACTATCCTAGGGCTGATGCTAACCCTAACCCTAACAATATCCTAGGCCTGATGATATCCCTAACCCTAAACCTAACACTATCCTAGGGCTGATGCTAACCCTAACCCTAACCCTAACACTATCCTAGGGCTGATTCTAACCGTAACCCTAACACTATCCTAGGCCTGATGCTAACCCTAACCCTAACCCTAACACTATACTAGGGCTGATGCTAACCCTAACCCTAATAATATCCTAGGGTTGATGCTAACCCTAACCCTAACCCTATCACTATCCTAGGGCTGATGCTAACCCTAACCCTAACCCTAACACTATCCTAGGGCTGATGCTAACCCTAACCCTAACTCTAACACTATCCTAGGGCTGATGCTAACCCTAACCCTAACAATATCCTAGGCCTGATGATATCCCTAACCCTAAACCTAACACTATCCTAGGGCTGATGCTAACCCTAACCCTAACCCTAACACTATCCTAGGGCTGATTCTAACCGTAACCCTAACACTATCCTAGGCCTGATGCTAACCCTAACCCTAACCCTAACACTATCCTAGGGCTGATGCTAACCCTAACCCTAACACTATCCTAGGGCTGAGTCTAACCCTAACCCTAACCCTAACACTATCCTAGGGCTGATGCTAACCCTAACCCTAACACTATCCTAGGGCTGATGCTAACCCTAACCCTAACCCTAACACTATCCTAGGGCTGATGCTAACCCTAACGCTAACCGTAACACTATCCTTTAGCTGATGCTAACCCTAACCCTAACCCTAACACTATCCTAGGCCTGATGATAACCCTAACCCTAACCCTAACACTATCCTAGGGTTTATGTTAACCCTAACCCTAACACTATCCTAGGGCTGATGCTAACCCTAACCCTAACACTATCCTAGGGCTGATGCTAACCCTAACCCTAACCCTAACACTATCCTAAGTCTGATGCTAACCCTAGCCCTCACACTATCCTAGGCCTGATGATAACCCTAACCCTAAACTTAACACTATCCTAGGGCTGATGCTAACCCTAACCCTAACCCTAACACTATCCTAGGGTTTATGTTAACCCTAACCCTAACACTATCCTAGGGCTGATGCTAACCCTAACCCTAACCCTAACACTATCCTAGGGCTGATGCTATCTCTAACCCTAACACTATCCTAGGTCTGATGCTAACCCTAACCCTAACCCTAACACTATCCTAGGGCTGATGCTAACCCTAACCCTAACACTATCCTAGGCCTGATGATAACCCTAACCCTAACCCTAACACTATCCTAGGGCTGATGCTAACCCTAACCCTAACACTATCCTAGGGCAGATGCTAACCCTAACCCTAACCCTAACACTATCCTAGGGGTGATGCTAAACCTAACGCTAACCCTAACGCTAACCCTAACACTATCCTTTAGCTGATGCTAACCCTAACCCTAACCCTAACACTATCCTAGGCCTGATGATAACCCTAACCCTAACCCTAACAGTATCCTAGGGTTTATGTTAACCCTAACCCTAACACTATCCTAGGGCTGATGCTAACCCTAACCCTAACCCTAACACTATCCTAGGGAGGATGCTAACCCTAAACCTAACCCTAACACTATCCTAGGGCTGATGCTAACCCTAACACTAACACTATCCTAGGGCTGATGCTAACCCTAACCCTAACCCTAACACTATCCTAGGGCTGATGCTAACCCTAACCCTAACTCTAACACTATCTTAGGGCTGAGGCTAACCCTAACCCAAACACTATCCTACGGCTGATGCTAACCCTAACCCTAACCCTAACACTATCCTAAGGCTGATGCTAACCCTAACACTAACACTATCCTGGGCCTGGTGCTAACCCTAACCCTAACCGTAACACTATCCTAGGGCTGATGGTAACCCTAACCCTAATACTATCCTAGGGCTGATGCTAACCCTAACCCTAACACTATCCTAGGCCTGATGATAACCCTAACCCTAACCCTAACACTATCCTAGGGCTGATGCTAACCCTAACCCTAACACTATCCTAGGGCTGATGCTAACCCTAACCCTAACCCTAACACTATCCTAGGGCTGATGCTAACCCTAACGCTAACCCTAACACTATCCTTTAGCTGATGCTAACCCTAACCCTAACCCTAACACTATCCTAGGCCTGATGATAACCCTAACCCTAACCCTAACACTATCCTAGGGTTTATGTTAACCCTAACCCTAACACTATCCTAGGGCTGATGCTAACCCTAACCCTAACACTATCCTAGGGCTGATGCTAACCCTAACCCTAACCCTAACACTATCCTAAGTCTGATGCTAACCCTAGCCCTCACACTATCCTAGGCCTGATGATAACCCTAACCCTAAACTTAACACTATCCTAGGGCTGATGCTAACCCTAACCCTAACCCTAACAGTATCCTAGGGTTTATGTTAACCCTAACCCTAACACTATCCTAGGGCTGATGCTAACCCTAACCCTAACCCTAACACTATCCTAGGGCTGATGCTAACTCTAACCCTAACACTATCCTATTTCTGATCCTAACCCTAACCCTAACCCTAACACTATCCTAGGGCTGATGCTAACCCTAACCCTAACACTATCCTAGGCCTGATGATAACCCTAACCCTAACCCTAACACTATCCTAGGGCTGATGCTAACCCTAATACTAACACTATCCTAGGGCAGATGCTAACCCTAACCCTAACCCTAACACTATCCTAGGGGTGATGCTAAACCTAACGCTAACCCTAACGCTAACCCTAACAATATCCTTTAGCTGATGCTAACCCTAACCCTAACCCTAACACTATCCTAGGCCTGATGATAACCCTAACCCTAACCCTAACAGTATCCTAGGGTTTATGTTAACCCTAACCCTAACACTATCCTAGGGCTGATGCTAACCCTAACCCTAACACTATCCTAGGGCTGATGCTAACCCTAACCCTAACCCTAACACTATCCTAAGTCTGATGCTAACCCTAGCCCTCACACTATCCTAGGCCTGATGATAACCCTAACCCTAACCTTAACACTATCCTAGGGCTGATGCTAACCCTAACCCTAACCCTAACACTATCCTAGGGTTTATGTTAACCCTAACCCTAACACTATCCTAGGGCTGATGCTAACCCTAACCCTAACCCTAACACTATCCTAGGGCGGATGCTAACCCTAAACCTAACCCTAACACTATCCTAGGGCTGATGCTAACCCTAACACTAACACTATCCTAGGGCTGATGCTAACCCTAACCCTAACCCTAACACTATCCTAGGGCTGATGCTAACCCTAACCCTAACTCTAACACTATCTTAGGGCTGAGGCTAACCCTAACCCAAACACTATCCTACGGCTGATGCTAACCCTAACCCTAACCCTAACACTATCCTAAGGCTGATGCTAACCCTAACACTAACACTATCCTGGGCCTGGTGCTAACCCTAACCCTAACCCTAACACTATCCTAGGGCTGATGGTAACCCTAACCCTAATACTATCCTAGGGCTGATGCTAACCATAACCCTAACCCTAACACTATCCTAGGGCTGATGCTAACCCTAACCCTAACCCTAACACTATCCTAGGGGTGATGCTAACCCTAACCCTAACACTATCCTAGGCCTGATGCTAACCCTAACCCTAACACTTACACTATCCTAGGGCTGATGCTAACCCTAACCCTAACCCTAACACTATCCTAGTTCTGATGCTAACCCTAAACCTAACACTATCCTAGGGCTGATGCTAACCCTAACCCTAACCTTAACACTCTCCTAGGGCTGATGTTAACCCTAACCCTAACACTATCCTAGGGCTGATGCTAACCCTAACCCTAACCCTAACACTCTCCTAGGGCTGATGCTAACCCTAGCCCTCACACTATCCTAGGCCTGATGATAACCCTAACCCTAACCTTAACACTATCCTAGGGCTAATGCTAACCCTAACCCTAACCCTAACACTATCCTAGGGTTTATGTTAACCCTAACCCTAACACTATCCTAGGGCTGATGCTAACCCTAACCCTAACCCTAACACTCTCCTAGGGCGGATGCTAACCCTAAACCTAACCCTAACACTATCCTAGGGCTGATGCTAACCCTAACACTAACACTATCCTGGGCCTGGTGCTAACCCTAACCCTAACCCTAACACTATCCTAGGGCTGATGGTAACCCTAACCCTAATACTATCCTAGGGCTGATGCTAACCATAACCCTAACCCTAACACTATCCTAGGGCTGATGCTAACCCTAACCCTAACCCTAACACTATCCTAGGGGTGATGCTAACCCTAACTCTAACACTATCCTAGGCCTGATGCTAACCCTAACCCTAACACTTACACTATCGTAGGGCTGATGCTAACCCTAACCCTAACCCTAACACTCTCCTAGGGCTGATGCTAACCCTAACCCTAACACTATCCTAGGCCTGATGCTAACCGTAACCCTAACACTATCCTAGGGCTGATGCTAACCCTAACCCTAACCCTAACACTATCCTAGGCCTGATGCTAACCCTATCCCTAACCCTAACACTCTCCTAGGGCTGAGGTTAACCCTAACCCTAACACTAACCTAGGGCTGATGTTAACCCTAACCCTAACCCTAACAGTATCCTAGGGTTGATGCTAACCCTAACCCTAACACTATCCTAGGGCTGATGCTAACCCTAACCCTAACCCTAACACTATCCTATGGCTGATGCTAACCCTAACCCTAACACTATCCTAGGGCTGATGCTAACCCTAACACTAACCCTAACACTATCCTAGGGCTGATGCTAACCCTAACCCTAACACTATCCTAGGGCTGATGCTAACCCTAACCCTAACCCTAACACTATCTTAGGGCTGATGCTAACCCTAACCCTAACACTATCCTAGGGCTGATGCTAACCCTAACCCTAACCCTAACACTATCCTAGGGCTGATGCTAACCCTAACCCTAACCCTAACACTATCCTAGAGCTGATGCTAACGCTAACCCTAACCCTAACCCTAACCCTAATGCTATCCTAGGGCTGATGCTAACCCTTACCCTAACCCTAACACTATCCTAGGGCTGATGCTAACCCTAATCCTAACTCTAACACTATCCTAGGGCTGAGGCTAACCCTAACCCTAACACTATCCTACGGCTGATGCTAACCCTAACACTAACCCTAACACTATCCTAAGGCTGATGCTAACCCTAACACTAACACTATCCTAGGCCTGGTGCTAACCCTAACCCTAACCCTAACACTATCCTAGGGCTGATGCTAACCCTAACGCTAATAATATCGTAGGGTTGATGCTAACCCTAACCCTAACCCTAACACTATCCTAGGGCTGATGCTAACCCTAACCCTAACCCTAACACTATCCTAGGGCTGATGCTAACCCTAACGCTAATAATATCCTAGGGTTGATGCTAACCCTAACCCTAACCCTAACACTATCCTAGGGCTGATGCTAACCCTAACCCTAACACTATCCTAGGGCTGATGCTAACCCTAACCCTAACCCTAACACTATCCTAAGTCTGATGCTAACCCTAGCCCTCACACTATCCTAGGCCTGATGATAACCCTAACCCTAAACTTAACACTATCCTAGGGCTGATGCTAACCCTAACCCTAACCCTAACACTATCCTAGGGTTTATGTTAACCCTAACCCTAACACTATCCTAGGGCTGATGCTAACCCTAACCCTAACCCTAACACTATCCTAGGGCTGATGCTAACTCTAACCCTAACACTATCCTATTTCTGATCCTAACCCTAACCCTAACCCTAACACTATCCTAGGGCTGATGCTAACCCTAACCCTAACACTATCCTAGGCCTGATGATAACCCTAACCCTAACCCTAACACTATCCTAGGGCTGATGCTAACCCTAATACTAACACTATCCTAGGGCAGATGCTAACCCTAACCCTAACCCTAACACTATCCTAGGGGTGATGCTAAACCTAACGCTAACCCTAACGCTAACCCTAACAATATCCTTTAGCTGATGCTAACCCTAACCCTAACCCTAACACTATCCTAGGCCTGATGATAACCCTAACCCTAACCCTAACAGTATCCTAGGGTTTATGTTAACCCTAACCCTAACACTATCCTAGGGCTGATGCTAACCCTAACCCTAACACTATCCTAGGGCTGATGCTAACCCTAACCCTAACCCTAACACTATCCTAAGTCTGATGCTAACCCTAGCCCTCACACTATCCTAGGCCTGATGATAACCCTAACCCTAACCTTAACACTATCCTAGGGCTGATGCTAACCCTAACCCTAACCCTAACACTATCCTAGGGTTTATGTTAACCCTAACCCTAACACTATCCTAGGGCTGATGCTAACCCTAACCCTAACCCTAACACTATCCTAGGGCGGATGCTAACCCTAAACCTAACCCTAACACTATCCTAGGGCTGATGCTAACCCTAACACTAACACTATCCTAGGGCTGATGCTAACCCTAACCCTAACCCTAACACTATCCTAGGGCTGATGCTAACCCTAACCCTAACTCTAACACTATCTTAGGGCTGAGGCTAACCCTAACCCAAACACTATCCTACGGCTGATGCTAACCCTAACCCTAACCCTAACACTATCCTAAGGCTGATGCTAACCCTAACACTAACACTATCCTGGGCCTGGTGCTAACCCTAACCCTAACCCTAACACTATCCTAGGGCTGATGGTAACCCTAACCCTAATACTATCCTAGGGCTGATGCTAACCATAACCCTAACCCTAACACTATCCTAGGGATGATGCTAACCCTAACCCTAACCCTAACACTATCCTAGGGGTGATGCTAACCCTAACCCTAACACTATCCTAGGCCTGATGCTAACCCTAACCCTAACACTTACACTATCCTAGGGCTGATGCTAACCCTAACCCTAACCCTAACACTATCCCAGTTCTGATGCTAACCCTAAACCTAACACTATCCTAGGGCTGATGCTAACCCTAACCCTAACCTTAACACTCTCCTAGGGGTGATGTTAACCCTAACCCTAACACTATCCTAGGGCTGATGCTAACCCTAACCCTAACCCTAACACTCTCCTAGGGCTGATGCTAACCCTAGCCCTCACACTATCCTTTGCCTGATGATAACCCTAACCCTAACCTTAACACTATCCTAGGGCTAATGCTAACCCTAACCCTAACCCTAACACTATCCTAGGGTTTATGTTAACCCTAACCCTAACACTATCCTAGGGCTGATGCTAACCCTAACCCTAACCCTAACACTATCCTAGGGCGGATGCTAACCCTAAACCTAACCCTAACACTATCCTAGGGCTGATGCTAACCCTAACACTAACACTATCCTGGGCCTGGTGCTAACCCTAACCCTAACCCTAACACTATCCTAGGGCTGATGGTAACCCTAACCCTAATACTATCCTAGGGCTGATGCTAACCATAACCCTAACCCTAACACTATCCTAGGGCTGATGCTAACCCTAACCCTAACCCTAACACTATCCTAGGGGTGATGCTAACCCTAACTCTAACACTATCCTAGGCCTGATGATAACCCTAACCCTAACACTTACACTATCGTAGGGCTGATGCTAACCCTAACCCTAACCCTAACACTATCCTAGGTCTGATGCTAACCCTAAACCTAACACTATCCTAGGGCTGATGCTAACCCTAACCCTAACCTTAACACTCTCCTAGGGCTGATGTTAACCCTAACCCTAACACTATCCTAGGGCTGATGCTAACCCTAAGTCTAACCCTAACACTCTCCTAGGGCTGATGCTAACCCTAACCCTAACACTATCCTAGGCCTGATGCTAACCCTAACCCTAACACTATCCTAGGGCTGATGCTAACCCTAACCCTAACCCTAACACTATCCTAGGGCTGATGTTAACCCTAACCCTAACACTATCCTAGGGCTGATGCTAACCCTAACCCTAACCCTAACACTCTCCTAGGGCTGATGCTAACCCTAACCCTAACACTATCCTAGGCCTGATGCTAACCCTAACCCTAACACTATCCTAGGGCTGATGCTAACCCTAACCCTAACCCTAACACTATCCTAGGCCTGATGCTAACCCTATAACTAACCCTAACACTCTCCTAGGGCTGAGGTTAACCCTAACCCTAACACTAACCTAGGGCTGATGCTAACCCTAACCCTAACCCTAACAGTATCCTAGGGTTGATGCTAACCCTAACCCTAACACTATCCTAGGGCTGATGCTAACCCTAACCCTAACCCTAACACTATCCTAGAGCTGATGCTAACCCTAACACTATCCTAGGGCTGATGCTAACCCTAACCCTAACCCTAACACTATCCTAGGGCTGATGCTAACCCTAACCCTAACACTATCCTAGGGCTGATGCTAACCCTAACCCTAACCCTAACACTATCCTAGGGCTGATGCTAACCCTAACCCTAACACTATCCTAGGGCTGATGCTAACCCTAACCCTAACCCTAACACTATCCTAGGGCTGATGCTAACCCTAACCCTAACCCTAACACTATCCTAGAGCTGATGCTAACGCTAACCCTAACCCTAACCCTAACCCTAATGCTATCCTAGGGCTGATGCTAACCCTTACCCTAACCCTAACACTATCCTAGGGCTGATGCTAACCCTAATCCTAACTCTAACACTATCCTAGGGCTGAGGCTAACCCTTACCCTAACACTATCCTACGGCTGATGCTAACCCTAACCCTAACCCTAACACTATCCTAAGGCTGATGCTAACCCTAACACTAACACTATCCTAGGCCTGGTGCTAACCCTAACCCTAACCCTAACACTATCCTAGGGCTGATGCTAACCCTAACGCTAATAATATCCTAGGGTTGATGCTAACCCTAACCCTAACCCTAACACTATCCTAGGGCTGATGCTAACCCTAACCCTAACCCTAACACTATCCTAGGGCTGATGCTAACCCTAACCCTAACTCTAACACTATCCTAGGGCTGATGCTAACCCTAACCCTAACAATATCCTAGGCCTGATGATATCCCTAACCCTAAACCTAACACTATCCTAGGGCTGATGCTAACCCTAACCCTAACCCTAACACTATCCTAGGGCTGATTCTAACCGTAACCCTAACACTATCCTAGGCCTGATGCTAACCCTAACCCTAACCCTAACACTATACTAGGGCTGATGCTAACCCTAACCCTAATAATATCCTAGGGTTGATGCTAACCCTAACCCTAACCCTATCACTATCCTAGGGCTGATGCTAACCCTAACCCTAACCCTAACACTATCCTAGGGCTGATGCTAACCCTAACCCTAACTCTAACACTATCCTAGGGCTGATGCTAACCCTAACCCTAACAATATCCTAGGCCTGATGATATCCCTAACCCTAAACCTAACACTATCCTAGGGCTGATGCTAACCCTAACCCTAACCCTAACACTATCCTAGGGCTGATTCTAACCGTAACCCTAACACTATCCTAGGCCTGATGCTAACCCTAACCCTAACCCTAACACTATCCTAGGGCTGATGCTAACCCTAACCCTAACACTATCCTAGGGCTGATGCTAACCCTAACCCTAACCCTAACACTATCCTAGGGCTGATGCTAACCCTAACCCTAACCCTAACACTATCCTAGGGCTGATGCTAACCCTAACGCTAACCGTAACACTATCCTTTAGCTGATGCTAACCCTAACCCTAACCCTAACACTATCCTAGGCCTGATGATAACCCTAACCCTAACAATAACACTATCCTAGGGTTTATGTTAACCCTAACCCTAACACTATCCTAGGGCTGATGCTAACCCTAACCCTAACACTATCCTAGGGCTGATGCTAACCCTAACCCTAACCCTAACACTATCCTAAGTCTGATGCTAACCCTAGCCCTCACACTATCCTAGGCCTGATGATAACCCTAACCCTAAACTTAACACTATCCTAGGGCTGATGCTAACCCTAACCCTAACCCTAACACTATCCTAGGGTTTATGTTAACCCTAACCCTAACACTATCCTAGGGCTGATGCTAACCCTAACCCTAACCCTAACACTATCCTAGGGCTGATGCTAACCCTAACCCTAACACTATCCTAGGCCTGATGCTAACCCTAACCCTAACACTATCCTAGGGCTGATGCTAACCCTAACCCTAACCCTAACACTATCCTAGGCCTGATGCTAACCCTATAACTAACCCTAACACTCTCCTAGGGCTGAGGTTAACCCTAACCCTAACACTAACCTAGGGCTGATGCTAACCCTAACCCTAACCCTAACAGTATCCTAGGGTTGATGCTAACCCTAACCCTAACACTATCCTAGGGCTGATGCTAACCCTAACCCTAACCCTAACACTATCCTAGAGCTGATGCTAACCCTAACACTATCCTAGGGCTGATGCTAACCCTAACCCTAACCCTAACACTATCCTAGGGCTGATGCTAACCCTAACCCTAACACTATCCTAGGGCTGATGCTAACCCTAACCCTAACCCTAACACTATCCTAGGGCTGATGCTAACCCTAACCCTAACACTATCCTAGGGCTGATGCTAACCCTAACCCTAACCCTAACACTATCCTAGGGCTGATGCTAACCCTAACCCTAACCCTAACACTATCCTAGAGCTGATGCTAACGCTAACCCTAACCCTAACCCTAACCCTAATGCTATCCTAGGGCTGATGCTAACCCTTACCCTAACCCTAACACTATCCTAGGGCTGATGCTAACCCTAATCCTAACTCTAACACTATCCTAGGGCTGAGGCTAACCCTTACCCTAACACTATCCTACGGCTGATGCTAACCCTAACCCTAACCCTAACACTATCCTAAGGCTGATGCTAACCCTAACACTAACACTATCCTAGGCCTGGTGCTAACCCTAACCCTAACCCTAACACTATCCTAGGGCTGATGCTAACCCTAACGCTAATAATATCCTAGGGTTGATGCTAACCCTAACCCTAACCCTAACACTATCCTAGGGCTGATGCTAACCCTAACCCTAACCCTAACACTATCCTAGGGCTGATGCTAACCCTAACCCTAACTCTAACACTATCCTAGGGCTGATGCTAACCCTAACCCTAACAATATCCTAGGCCTGATGATATCCCTAACCCTAAACCTAACACTATCCTAGGGCTGATGCTAACCCTAACCCTAACCCTAACACTATCCTAGGGCTGATTCTAACCGTAACCCTAACACTATCCTAGGCCTGATGCTAACCCTAACCCTAACCCTAACACTATACTAGGGCTGATGCTAACCCTAACCCTAATAATATCCTAGGGTTGATGCTAACCCTAACCCTAACCCTATCACTATCCTAGGGCTGATGCTAACCCTAACCCTAACCCTAACACTATCCTAGGGCTGATGCTAACCCTAACCCTAACTCTAACACTATCCTAGGGCTGATGCTAACCCTAACCCTAACAATATCCTAGGCCTGATGATATCCCTAACCCTGAACCTAACACTATCCTAGGGCTGATGCTAACCCTAACCCTAACCCTAACACTATCCTAGGGCTGATTCTAACCGTAACCCTAACACTATCCTAGGCCTGATGCTAACCCTAACCCTAACCCTAACACTATCCTAGGGCTGATGCTAACCCTAACCCTAACACTATCCTAGGGCTGATGCTAACCCTAACCCTAACCCTAACACTATCCTAGGGCTGATGCTAACCCTAACACTAACACTATCCTAGGGCTGATGCTAACCCTAACCCTAACCCTAACACTATCCTAGGGCTGATGCTAACCCTAACGCTAACCGTAACACTATCCTTTAGCTGATGCTAACCCTAACCCTAACCCTAACACTATCCTAGGCCTGATGATAACCCTAACCCTAACAATAACACTATCCTAGGGTTTATGTTAACCCTAACCCTAACACTATCCTAGGGCTGATGCTAACCCTAACCCTAACACTATCCTAGGGCTGATGCTAACCCTAACCCTAACCCTAACACTATCCTAAGTCTGATGCTAACCCTAGCCCTCACACTATCCTAGGCCTGATGATAACCCTAACCCTAAACTTAACACTATCCTAGGGCTGATGCTAACCCTAACCCTAACCCTAACACTATCCTAGGGTTTATGTTAACCCTAACCCTAACACTATCCTAGGGCTGATGCTAACCCTAACCCTAACCCTAACACTATCCTAGGGCTGATGCTATCTCTAACCCTAACACTATCCTAGGTCTGATGCTAACCCTAACCCTAACCCTAACACTATCCTAGGGCTGATGCTAACCCTAACCCTAACACTATCCTAGGCCTGATGATAACCCTAACCCTAACCCTAACACTATCCTAGGGCTGATGCTAACCCTAACCCTAACACTATCCTAGGGCAGATGCTAACCCTAACCCTAACCCTAACACTATCCTAGGGGTGATGCTAAACCTAACGCTAACCCTAACGCTAACCCTAACACTATCCTTTAGCTGATGCTAACCCTAACCCTAACCCTAACACTATCCTAGGCCTGATGATAACCCTAACCCTAACCCTAACAGTATCCTAGGGTTTATGTTAACCCTAACCCTAACACTATCCTAGGGCTGATGCTAACCCTAACCCTAACCCTAACACTATCCTAGGGAGGATGCTAACCCTAAACCTAACCCTAACACTATCCTAGGGCTGATGCTAACCCTAACACTAACACTATCCTAGGGCTGATGCTAACCCTAACCCTAACCCTAACACTATCCTAGGGCTGATGCTAAACCTAACCCTAACTCTAACACTATCTTAGGGCTGAGGCTAACCCTAACCCAAACACTATCCTACGGCTGATGCTAACCCTAACCCTAACCCTAACACTATCCTAAGGCTGATGCTAACCCTAACACTAACACTATCCTGGGCCTGGTGCTAACCCTAACCCTAACCGTAACACTATCCTAGGGCTGATGGTAACCCTAACCCTAATACTATCCTAGGGCTGATGCTAACCCTAACCCTAACACTATCCTAGGCCTGATGATAACCCTAACCCTAACCCTAACACTATCCTAGGGCTGATGCTAACCCTAACCCTAACACTATCCTAGGGCTGATGCTAACCCTAACCCTAACCCTAACACTATCCTAGGGCTGATGCTAACCCTAACGCTAACCCTAACACTATCCTTTAGCTGATGCTAACCCTAACCCTAACCCTAACACTATCCTAGGCCTGATGATAACCCTATCCCTAACCCTAACACTATCCTAGGGTTTATGTTAACCCTAACCCTAACACTATCCTAGGGCTGATGCTAACCCTAACCCTAACACTATCCTAGGGCTGATGCTAACCCTAACCCTAACCCTAACACTATCCTAAGTCTGATGCTAACCCTAGCCCTCACACTATCCTAGGCCTGATGATAACCCTAACCCTAAACTTAACACTATCCTAGGGCTGATGCTAACCCTAACCCTAACCCTAACAGTATCCTAGGGTTTATGTTAACCCTAACCCTAACACTATCCTAGGGCTGATGCTAACCCTAACCCTAACCCTAACACTATCCTAGGGCTGATGCTAACTCTAACCCTAACACTATCCTATTTCTGATCCTAACCCTAACCCTAACCCTAACACTATCCTAGGGCTGATGCTAACCCTAACCCTAACACTATCCTAGGCCTGATGATAACCCTAACCCTAACCCTAACACTATCCTAGGGCTGATGCTAACCCTAATACTAACACTATCCTAGGGCAGATGCTAACCCTAACCCTAACCCTAACACTATCCTAGGGGTGATGCTAAACCTAACGCTAACCCTAACGCTAACCCTAACAATATCCTTTAGCTGATGCTAACCCTAACCCTAACCCTAACACTATCCTAGGCCTGATGATAACCCTAACCCTAACCCTAACAGTATCCTAGGGTTTATGTTAACCCTAACCCTAACACTATCCTAGGGCTGATGCTAACCCTAACCCTAACACTATCCTAGGGCTGATGCTAACCCTAACCCTAACCCTAACACTATCCTAAGTCTGATGCTAACCCTAGCCCTCACACTATCCTAGGCCTGATGATAACCCTAACCCTAACCTTAACACTATCCTAGGGCTGATGCTAACCCTAACCCTAACCCTAACACTATCCTAGGGTTTATGTTAACCCTAACCCTAACACTATCCTAGGGCTGATGCTAACCCTAACCCTAACCCTAACACTATCCTAGGGCGGATGCTAACCCTAAACCTAACCCTAACACTATCCTAGGGCTGATGCTAACCCTAACACTAACACTATCCTAGGGCTGATGCTAACCCTAACCCTAACCCTAACACTATCCTAGGGCTGATGCTAACCCTAACCCTAACTCTAACACTATCTTAGGGCTGAGGCTAACCCTAACCCAAACACTATCCTACGGCTGATGCTAACCCTAACCCTAACCCTAACACTATCCTAAGGCTGATGCTAACCCTAACACTAACACTATCCTGGGCCTGGTGCTAACCCTAACCCTAACCCTAACACTATCCTAGGGCTGATGGTAACCCTAACCCTAATACTATCCTAGGGCTGATGCTAACCATAACCCTAACCCTAACACTATCCTAGGGCTGATGCTAACCCTAACCCTAACCCTAACACTATCCTAGGGGTGATGCTAACCCTAACCCTAACACTATCCTAGGCCTGATGCTAACCCTAACCCTAACACTTACACTATCCTAGGGCTGATGCTAACCCTAACCCTAACCCTAACACTATCCTAGTTCTGATGCTAACCCTAAACCTAACACTATCCTAGGGCTGATGCTAACCCTAACCCTAACCTTAACACTCTCCTAGGGCTGATGTTAACCCTAACCCTAACACTATCCTAGGGCTGATGCTAACCCTAACCCTAACCCTAACACTCTCCTAGGGCTGATGCTAACCCTAGCCCTCACACTATCCTAGGCCTGATGATAACCCTAACCCTAACCTTAACACTATCCTAGGGCTAATGCTAACCCTAACCCTAACCCTAACACTATCCTAGGGTTTATGTTAACCCTAACCCTAACACTATCCTAGGGCTGATGCTAACCCTAACCCTAACCCTAACACTCTCCTAGGGCGGATGCTAACCCTAAACCTAACCCTAACACTATCCTAGGGCTGATGCTAACCCTAACACTAACACTATCCTGGGCCTGGTGCTAACCCTAACCCTAACCCTAACACTATCCTAGGGCTGATGGTAACCCTAACCCTAATACTATCCTAGGGCTGATGCTAACCATAACCCTAACCCTAACACTATCCTAGGGCTGATGCTAACCCTAACCCTAACCCTAACACTATCCTAGGGGTGATGCTAACCCTAACTCTAACACTATCCTAGGCCTGATGCTAACCCTAACCCTAACACTTACACTATCGTAGGGCTGATGCTAACCCTAACCCTAACCCTAACACTATCCTAGGTCTGATGCTAACCCTAAACCTAACACTATCCTAGGGCTGATGCTAACCCTAACCCTAACCTTAACACTCTCCTAGGGCTGATGTTAACCCTAACCCTAACACTATCCTAGGGCTGATGCTAACCCTAACTCTAACCCTAACACTCTCCTAGGGCTGATGCTAACCCTAACCCTAACACTATCCTAGGCCTGATGCTAACCCTAACCCTAACACTATCCTAGGGCTGATGCTAACCCTAACCCTAACCCTAACACTATCCTAGGCCTGATGCTAACCCTATCCCTAACCCTAACACTCTCCTAGGGCTGAGGTTAACCCTAACCCTAACACTAACCTAGGGCTGATGTTAACCCTAACCCTAACCCTAACAGTATCCTAGGGTTGATGCTAACCCTAACCCTAACACTATCCTAGGGCTGATGCTAACCCTAACCCTAACCCTAACACTATCCTATGGCTGATGCTAACCCTAACCCTAACACTATCCTAGGGCTGATGCTAACCCTAACACTAACCCTAACACTATCCTCGGGCTGATGCTAACCCTAACCCTAACACTATCCTAGGGCTGATGCTAACCCTAACCCTAACCCTAACACTATCCTAGGGCTGATGCTAACCCTAACCCTAACACTATCCTAGGGCTGATGCTAACCCTAACCCTAACCCTAACACTATCCTAGGGCTGATGCTAACCCTAACCCTAACCCTAACACTATCCTAGAGCTGATGCTAACGCTAACCCTAACCCTAACCCTAAACCTAATGCTATCCTAGGGCTGATGCTAACCCTTACCCTAACCCTAACACTATCCTAGGGCTGATGCTAACCCTAATCCTAACTCTAACACTATCCTAGGGCTGAGGCTAACCCTAACCCTAACACTATCCTACGGCTGATGCTAACCCTAACCCTAACCCTAACACTATCCTAAGGCTGATGCTAACCCTAACACTAACACTATCCTAGGCCTGGTGCTAACCCTAACCCTAACCCTAACACTATCCTAGGGCTGATGCTAACCCTAACGCTAATAATATCCTAGGGTTGATGCTAACCCTAACCCTAACCCTAACACTACCCTAGGGCTGATGCTAACCCTAACCCTAACCCTAACACTATCCTAGGGCTGATGCTAACCCTAACCCTAACACTAACACTATCCTAGGGCTGATGCTAACCCTAACCCTAACAATATCCTAGGCCTGATGATATCCCTAACCCTAAACCTAACACTATCCTAGGGCTGATGCTAACCCTAACCCTAACCCTAACACTATCCTAGGGCTGATTCTAACCGTAACCCTAACACTATCCTAGGCCTGATGCTAACCCTAACCCTAACCCTAACACTATACTAGGGCTGATGCTAACCCTAACCCTAATAATATCCTAGGGTTGATGCTAACCCTAACCCTAACCCTAACACTATCCTAGGGCTGATGCTAACCCTAACCCTAACCCTAACACTATCCTAGGGCTGATGCTAACCCTAACCCTAACTCTAACACTATCCTAGGGCTGATGCTAACCCTAACCCTAACAATATCCTAGGCCTGATGATATCCCTAACCCTAAACCTAACACTATCCTAGGGCTGATGCTAACCCTAACCCTAACCCTAACACTATCCTAGGGCTGATTCTAACCGTAACCCTAACACTATCCTAGGCCTGATGCTAACCCTAACCCTAACCCTAACACTATCCTAGGGCTGATGCTAACCCTAACCCTAACAATATCCTAGGGCTGATGCTAACCCTAACCCTAACCCTAACACTATCGTAGGGCTGATGCTAACCCTAACCCTAACACTATCCTAGGCCTGAAGCTAACACTAACCCTAACCCTAACACTATCCTAGGGCTGATGCTAACTCTAACCCTAACACTATCCTAGGTCTGATGCTAACCCTAACCCTAACCCTAACACTATCCTAGGGCTGATGCTAACCCTAACCCTAACACTATCCTAGGCCTGATGATAACCCTAACCCTAACCCTAACACTATCCTAGGGCTGATGCTAACCCTAACCCTAACACTATCCTAGGGCTGATGCTAACCCTAACCCTAACCCTATCACTATCCTAGGGCTGATGCTAACCCTAACGCTAACCGTAACACTATCCTTTAGCTGATGCTAACCCTAACCCTAACCCTAACACTATCCTAGGCCTGATGATAACCCTAACCCTAACCCTAACACTATCCTAGGGTTTATGTTAACCCTAACCCTAACACTATCCTAGGGCTGATGCTAACCCTAACCCTAACACTATCCTAGGGCTGATGCTAACCCTAACCCTAACCCTAACACTATCCTAGGGCTGATGCTAACCCTAACCCTAACACTATCCTAGGGCTGATGCTAACCCTAACCCTAACCCTAACACTATCCTAGGGCTGATGCTAACCCTAACCCTAACCCTAACACTATCCTAGAGCTGATGCTAACGCTAACCCTAACCCTAACCCTAACCCTAATGCTATCCTAGGGCTGATGCTAACCCTAACCCTAACCCTAACACTATCCTAGGGCTGATGCTAACCCTAATCCTAACTCTAACACTATCCTAGGGCTGAGGCTAACCCTAACCCTAACACTATCCTACGGATGATGCTAACCCTAACCCTAACCCTAACACTATCCTAAGGCTGATGCTAACCCTAACACTAACACTATCCTAGGCCTGGTGCTAACCCTAACCCTAACCCTAACACTATCCTAGGGCTGATGCTAACCCTAACCCTAACACTATCCTAGGGCTGATGCTAACCCTAACCCTAACTCTAACACTATCCTAGGGCTGATGCTAACCCTAACCCTAACAATATCCTAGGCCTGATGATATCCCTAACCCTAAACCTAACACTATCCTAGGGCTGATGCTAACCCTAACCCTAACCCTAACACTATCCTAGGGCTGATTCTAACCGTAACCCTAACACTATCCTAGGCCTGATGCTAACCCTAACCCTAACCCTAACACTATCCTAGGGCTGATGCTAACCCTAACCCTAACAATATCCTAGGGCTGATGCTAACCCTAACCCTAACCCTAACACTATCGTAGGGCTGATGCTAACCCTAACCCTAACACTATCCTAGCCCTGAAGCTAACACTAACCCTAACCCTAACACTATCCTAGGGCTGATGCTAACTCTAACCCTAACACTATCCTAGGTCTGATGCTAACCCTAACCCTAACCCTAACACTATCCTAGGGCTGATGCTAACCCTAACCCTAACACTATCCTAGGCCTGATGATAACCCTAACCCTAACCCTAACACTATCCTAGGGCTGATGCTAACCCTAACCCTAACACTATCCTAGGGCTGATGCTAACCCTAACCCTAACCCTAACACTATCCTAGGGCTGATGCTAACCCTAACGCTAACCGTAACACTATCCTTTAGCTGATGCTAACCCTAACCCTAACCCTAAAACTATCCTAGGCCTGATGATAACCCTAATCCTAACCCTAACACTATCCTAGGGTTTATGTTAACCCTAACCCTAACACTATCCTAGGGCTGATGCTAACCCTAACCCTAACACTATCCTAGGGCTGATGCTAACCCTAACCCTAACCCTAACACTATCCTAAGTCTGATGCTAACCCTAGCCCTCACACTATCCTAGGCCTGATGATAACCCTAACCCTAAACTTAACACTATCCTAGGGCTGATGCTAACCCTAACCCTAACCCTAACACTATCCTAGGGTTTATGTTAACCCTAACCCTAACACTATCCTAGGGCTGATGCTAACCCTAACCCTAACCCTAACACTATCCTAGGGCTGATGCTATCTCTAACCCTAACACTATCCTAGGTCTGATGCTAACCCTAACCCTAACCCTAACACTATCCTAGGGCTGATGCTAACCCTAACCCTAACACTATCCTAGGCCTGATGATAACCCTAACCCTAACCCTAACACTATCCTAGGGCTGATGCTAACCCTAACCCTAACACTATCCTAGGGCAGATGCTAACCCTAACCCTAACCCTAACACTATCCTAGGGGTGATGCTAAACCTAACGCTAACCCTAACGCTAACCCTAACACTATCGTTTAGCTGATGCTAACCCTAACCCTAAACCTAACACTATCCTAGGCCTGATGATAACCCTAACCCTAACCCTAACAGTATCCTAGGGTTTATGTTAACCCTAACCCTAACACTATCCTAGGGCTGATGCTAACCCTAACCCTAACACTATCCTAGGGCTGATGCTAACCCTAACCCTAACCCTAACACTATCCTAAGTCTGATGCTAACCCTAGCCCTCACACTATCCTAGGCCTGATGATAACCCTAACCCTAACCTTAACACTATCCTAGGGCTGATGCTAACCCTAACCCTAACCCTAACACTATCCTAGGGTTTATGTTAACCCTAACCCTAACACTATCCTAGGGCTGATGCTAACCCTAACCCTAACCCTAACACTATCCTAGGGCGGATGCTAACCCTAAACCTAACCCTAACACTATCCTAGGGCTGATGCTAACCCTAACACTAACACTATCCTAGGGCTGATGCTAACCCTAACCCTAACCCTAACACTATCCTAGGGCTGATGCTAACCCTAACCCTAACTCTAACACTATCTTAGGGCTGAGGCTAACCCTAACCCAAACACTATCCTACGGCTGATGCTAACCCTAACCCTAACCCTAACACTATCCTAAGGCTGATGCTAACCCTAACACTAATACTATCCTGGGCCTGGTGCTAACCCTAACCCTAACCCTAACACTATCCTAGGGCTGATGGTAACCCTAACCCTAATACTATCCTAGGGCTGATGCTAACCATAACCCTAACCCTAACACTATCCTAGGGCTGATGCTAACCCTAACCCTAACCCTAACACTATCCTAGGGGTGATGCTAACCCTAACCCTAACACTATCCTAGGCCTGATGCTAACCCTAACCCTAACACTTACACTATCCTAGGGCTGATGCTAACCCTAACCCTAACCCTAACACTATCCTAGTTCTGATGCTAACCCTAAACCTAACACTATCCTAGGGCTGATGCTAACCCTAACCCTAACCTTAACACTCTCCTAGGGCTGATGTTAACCCTAACCCTAACACTATCCTAGGGCTGATGCTAACCCTAACCCTAACCCTAACACTCTCCTAGGGCTGATGCTAACCCTAGCCCTCACACTATCCTAGGCCTGATGATAACCCTAACCCTAACCTTAACACTATCCTAGGGCTAATGCTAACCCTAACCCTAACCCTAACACTATCCTAGGGTTTATGTTAACCCTAACCCTAACACTATCCTAGGGCTGATGCTAACCCTAACCCGAACCCTAACACTATCCTAGGGCGGATGCTAACCCTAAACCTAACCCTAACACTATCCTAGGGCTGATGCTAACCCTAACACTAACACTATCCTGGGCCTGGTGCTAACCCTAACCCTAACCCTAACACTATCCTAGGGCTTATGGTAACCCTAACCCTAATACTATCCTAGGGCTGATGCTAACCATAACCCTAACCCTAACACTATCCTAGGGCTGATGCTAACCCTAACCCTAACCCTAACACTATCCTAGGGGTGATGCTAACCCTAACCCTAACACTATCCTAGGCCTGATGCTAACCCTAACCCTAACACTTACACTATCGTAGGGCTGATGCTAACCCTAACCCTAACCCTAACACTATCCTAGGTCTGATGCTAACCCTAAACCTAACACTATCCTAGGGCTGATGCTAACCCTAACCCTAACCTTAACACTCTCCTAGTGCTGATGTTAACCCTAACCCTAACACTATCCTAGGGCTGATGCTAACCCTAACCCTAACCCTAACACTCTCCTAGGGCTGATGCTAACCCTAACCCTAACACTATCCTAGGCCTGATGCTAACCCTAACTTTAACACTATCCTAGGTCTGATGCTAACCCTAAACCTAACACTATCCTAGGGCTGATGCTAACCCTAACCCTAACCCTAACACTATCCTAGGGCTGATGTTAACCCTAACCCTAACACTATCCTAGGGCTGATGCTAACCCTAACCCTAACCCTAACACTCTCCTAGGGCTGATGCTAACCCTAACCCTAACACTATCCTAGGCCTGATGCTAACCCTAACCCTAACACTATCCTAGGGCTGATGCTAACCCTAACCCTAAACCTAACACTATCCTAGGCCTGATGCTAACCCTATCCCTAACCCTAACACTCTCCTAGGGCTGAGGTTAACCCTAACCCTAACACTAACATAGGGCTGATGCTAACCCTAACCCTAACCCTAACAGTATCCTAGGGTTGATGCTAACCCTAACCCTAACACTATCCTAGGGCTGATGCTAACCCTAACCCTAACCCTAACACTATCCTAGGGCTGATGCTAACCCTAACCCTAACACTATCCTAGGGCTGATGCTAACCCTAACCCTAACCCTAACACTATCCTAGGGCTGATGCTAACCCTAACCCTAACACTATCCTAGGGCTGATGCTAACCCTAACCCTAACCCTAACACTATCCTAGGGCTGATGCTAACCCTAACCCTAACACTATCCTAGGGCTGATGCTAACCCTAACCCTAACCCTAACACTATCCTAGGGCTGATGCTAACCCTAACCCTAACCCTAACATTATCCTAGAGCTGATGCTAACGCTAACCCTAACCCTAAACCTAACCCTAATGCTATCCTAGGGCTGATGCTAACCCTTACCCTAACCCTAACACTATCCTAGGGCTGATGCTAACCCTAATCCTAACTCTAACACTATCCTAGGGCTGAGGCTAACCCTAACCCTAACACTATCCTATGGCTGATGCTAACCCTAACCCTAACCCTAACACTATCCTAAGGCTGATGCTAACCCTAACACTAACACTATCCTAGGCCTGGTGCTAACCCTAACCCTAACCCTAACACTATCCTAGGGCTGATGCTAACCCTAACGCTAATAATATCCTAGGGTTGATGCTAACCCTAACCCTAACCCTAACACTGTCCTAGGGCTGATGCTAACCCTAACCCTAACCCTAACACTATCCTAGGGCTGATGCTAACCCTAACCCTAACTCTAACACTATCCTAGGGCTGATGCTAACCCTAACCCTAACAATATCCTAGGCCTGGTGATATCCCCAACCCTAAACCTAACACTATCCTAGGGCTGATGCTAACCCTAACCCTAACCCTAACACTATCCTAGGGCTGATTCTAACCGTAACCCTAACACTATCCTAGGCCTGATGCTAACCCTAACCCTAACCCTAACACTATACTAGGGCTGATGCTAACCCTAACCCTAATAATATCCTAGGGTTGATGCTAACCCTAACCCTAACCCTAACACTATCCTAGGGCTGATGCTAACCCTAACCCTAACCCTAACACTATCCTAGGGCTGATGCTAACCCTAACCCTAACTCTAACACTATCCTAGGGCTGATGCTAACCCTAACCCTAACAATATCCTAGGCCTGATGATATCCCTAACCCTAAACCTAACACTATCCTAGGGCTGATGCTAACCCTAACACTAACCCTAACACTATCCTAGGGCTGATGCTAACCCTAACCCTAACACTATCCTAGGGCTGATGCTAACCCTAACCCTAACCCTAACACTATCGTAGGGCTGATGCTAACCCTAACCCTAACACTATCCTAGGCCTGAAGCTAACACTAACCCTAACCCTAACACTCTCCTAGGGCTGATGCTAACCCTAACCCTAACACTATCCTAGGCCTGATGCTAACCCTAACCCTAACACTATCCTAGGGCTGATGCTAACCCTAACCCTAACCCTAACACTATCCTAGGCCTGATGCTAACCCTATCCCTAACCCTAACACTCTCCTAGGGCTGAGGTTAACCCTAACCCTAACACTAACCTAGGGCTGATGCTAACCCTAACCCTAACCCTAACAGTATCCTAGGGTTGATGCTAACTCTAACCCTAACACTATCCTAGGGCGGATGCTAACCCTAACCCTAACCCTAACACTATCCTAGGGCTGATGCTAACCCTAACCCTAACACTATCCTAGGGCTGATGCTAACCCTAACCCTAACCCTAACACTATCCTAGGGCTGATGCTAACCCTAACCCTAACACTATCCTAGGGCTGATGCTAACCCTAACCCTAACCCTAACACTATCCTAGGGCTGATGCTAACCCTAACCCTAACACTATCCTAGGGCTGATGCTAACCCTAACCCTAACCCTAACACTATCCTAGGGCTGATGCTAACCCTAACCCTAACCCTAACACTATCCTAGAGCTGATGCTAACGCTAACCCTAACCCTAACGCTAACCCTAATGCTATCCTAGGGCTGATGCTAACCCTTACCCTAACCCTAACACTATCCTAGGGCTGATGCTAACCCTAATCCTAACTCTAACACTATCCTAGGGCTGAGGCTAACCCTAACCCTAACACTATCCTACGGCTGATGCTAACCCTAACCCTAACCCTAACACTATCCTAAGGCTGATGCTAACCCTAACACTAACACTATCCTAGGCCTGGTGCTAACCCTAACCCTAACCCTAACACTATCCTAGGGCTGATGCTAACCCTAACGCTAATAATATCCTAGGGTTGATGCTAACCCTAACCCTAACCCTAACACTATCCTAGGGCTGATGCTAACCCTAACCCTAACCCTAACACTATCCTAGGGCTGATGCTAACCTTAACCCTAACTCTAACACTATCCTAGGGCTGATGCTAACCCTAACCCTAACAATATCCTAGGCCTGATGATATCCCTAACCCTAAACCTAACACTATCCTAGGGCTGATGCTAACCCTAACCCTAACCCTAACACTATCCTAGGGCTGATTCTAACCGTAACCCTAACACTATCCTAGGCCTGATGCTAACACTAACCCTAACCCTAACACTATACTAGGGCTGATGCTAACCCTAACCCTAATAATATCCTAGGGTTGATGCTAACCCTAACCCTAACCCTAACACTATCCTAGGGCTGATGCTAACCCTAACCCTAACCCTAACACTATCCTAGGGCTGATGCTAACCCTAACCCTAACTCTAACACTATCCTAGGGCTGATGCTAACCCTAACCCTAACAATATCCTAGGCCTGATGATATCCCTAACCCTAAACCTAACACTATCCTAGGGCTGATGCTAACCCTAACCCTAACCCTAACACTATCCTAGGGCTGATTCTAACCGTAACCCTAACACTATCCTAGGCCTGATGCTAACCCTAACCCTAACCCTAACACTATCCTAGGGCTGATGCTAACCCTAACCCTAACAATATCCTAGGGCTGATGCTAACCCTAACCCTAACCCTAACACTATCGTAGGGCTGATGCTAACCCTAACCCTAACACTATCCTAGGCCTGAAGCTAACACTAACCCTAACCCTAACACTATCCTAGGGCTGATGCTAACTCTAACCCTAACACTATCCTAGGTCTGATGCTAACCCTATCCCTAACCCTAACACTATCCTAGGGCTGATGCTAACCCTAACCCTAACACTATCCTAGGCCTGATGATAACCCTAACCCTAACCCTAACACTATCCTAGGGCTGATGCTAACCCTAACCCTAACACTATCCTAGGGCTGATGCTAACCCTAACCCTAACCCTAACACTATCCTAGGGCTGATGCTAACCCTAACGCTAACCATAACACTATCCTTTAGCTGATGCTAACCCTAACCCTAACCCTAACACTATCCTAGGCCTGATGATAACCCTAACCCTAACCCTAACACTATCCTAGGGTTTATGTTAACCCTAACCCTAACACTATCCTAGGGCTGATGCTAACCCTAACCCTAACACTATCCTAGGGCTGATGCTAACCCTAACCCTAACCCTAACACTATCTTAAGTCTGATGCTAACCCTAGCCCTCACACTATCCTAGGCCTGATGATAACCCTAACCCTAAACTTAACACTATCCTAGGGCTGATGCTAACCCTAACCCTAACCCTAACACTATCCTAGGGTTTATGTTAACCCTAACCCTAACACTATCCTAGGGCTGATGATAACCCTAACCCTAACCCTAACACTATCCTAGGGCTGATGCTATCTCTAACCCTAACACTATCCTAGGTCTGATGCTAACCCTAACCCTAACCCTAACACTATCCTAGGGCTGATGCTAACCCTAACCCTAACACTATCCTAGGCCTGATGATAACCCTAACCCTAACCCTAACACTATCCTAGGGCTGATGCTAACCCTAACCCTAACACTATCCTAGGGCAGATGCTAACCCTAACCCTAACCCTAACACTATCCTAGGGGTGATGCTAAACCTAACGCTAACCCTAACGCTAACCCTAACACTATCCTTTAGCTGATGCTAACCCTAACCCTAACCCTAACACTATCCTAGGCCTGATGATAACCCTAACCCTAACCCTAACAGTATCCTAGGGTTTATGTTAACCCTAACCCTAACACTATCCTAGGGCTGATGCTAACCCTAACCCTAACACTATCCTAGGGCTGATGCTAACCCTAACCCTAACCCTAACACTATCCTAAGTCTGATGCTAACCCTAGCCCTCACACTATCCTAGGCCTGATGATAACCCTAACCCTAACCTTAACACTATCCTAGGGCTGATGCTAACCCTAACCCTAACCCTAACACTATCCTAGGGTTTATGTTAACCCTAACCCTAACACTATCCTAGGGCTGATGCTAACCCTAACCCTAACCCTAACACTATCCTAGGGCGGATGCTAACCCTAAACCTAACCCTAACACTATCCTAGGGCTGATGCTAACCCTAACACTAACACTATCCTAGGGCTGATGCTAACCCTAACCCTAACCCTAACACTATCCTAGGGCTGATGCTAACCCTAACCCTAACTCTAACACTATCTTAGGGCTGAGGCTAACCCTAACCCAAACACTATCCTACGGCTGATGCTAACCCTAACCCTAACCCTAACACTATCCTAAGGCTGATGCTAACCCTAACACTAATACTATCCTGGGCCTGGTGCTAACCCTAACCCTAACCCTAACACTATCCTAGGGCTGATGGTAACCCTAACCCTAATACTATCCTAGGGCTGATGCTAACCATAACCCTAACCCTAACACTATCCTAGGGCTGATGCTAACCCTAACCCTAACCCTAACACTATCCTAGGGGTGATGCTAACCCTAACCCTAACACTATCCTAGGCCTGATGCTAACCCTAACCCTAACACTTACACTATCCTAGGGCTGATGCTAACCCTAACCCTAACCCTAACACTATCCTAGTTCTGATGCTAACCCTAAACCTAACACTATCCTAGGGCTGATGCTAACCCTAACCCTAACCTTAACACTCTCCTAGGGCTGATGTTAACCCTAACCCTAACACTATCCTAGGGCTGATGCTAACCCTAACCCTAACCCTAACACTCTCCTAGGGCTGATGCTAACCCTAGCCCTCACACTATCCTAGGCCTGATGATAACCCTAACCCTAACCTTAACACTATCCTAGGGCTAATGCTAACCCTAACCCTAACCCTAACACTATCCTAGGGTTTATGTTAACCCTAACCCTAACACTATCCTAGGGCTGATGCTAACCCTAACCCGAACCCTAACACTATCCTAGGGCGGATGCTAACCCTAAACCTAACCCTAACACTATCCTAGGGCTGATGCTAACCCTAACACTAACACTATCCTGGGCCTGGTGCTAACCCTAACCCTAACCCTAACACTATCCTAGGGCTGATGGTAACCCTAACCCTAATACTATCCTAGGGCTGATGCTAACCATAACCCTAACCCTAACACTATCCTAGGGCTGATGCCAACCCTAACCCTAACCCTAACACTATCCTAGGGGTGATGCTAACCCTAACCCTAACACTATCCTAGGCCTGATGCTAACCCTAACCCTAACACTTACACTATCGTAGGGCTGATGCTAACCCTAACCCTAACCCTAACACTATCCTAGGTCTGATGCTAACCCTAAACCTAACACTATCCTAGGGCTGATGCTAACCCTAACCCTAACCTTAACACTCTCCTAGTGCTGATGTTAACCCTAACCCTAACACTATCCTAGGGCTGATGCTAACCCTAACCCTAACCCTAACACTCTCCTAGGGCTGTTGCTAACCCTAACCCTAACACTATCCTAGGCCTGATGCTAACCCTAACTTTAACACTATCCTAGGTCTGATGCTAACCCTAAACCTAACACTATCCTAGGGCTGATGCTAACCCTAACCCTAACCCTAACACTATCCTAGGGCTGATGTTAACCCTAACCCTAACACTATCCTAGGGCTGATGCTAACCCTAACCCTAACCCTAACACTCTCGTAGGGCTGATGCTAACCCTAACCCTAACACTATCCTAGGCCTGATGCTAACCCTAACCCTAACACTATCCTAGGGCTGATGCTAACCCTAACCCTAACCCTAACACTATCCTAGGCCTGATGCTAACCCTATCCCTAACCCTAACACTCTCCTAGGGCTGAGGTTAACCTTAACCCTAACACTAACATAGGGCTGATGCTAACCCTAACCCTAACCCTAACAGTATCCTAGGGTTGATGCTAACCCTAACCCTAACACTATCCTAGGGCTGATGCTAACCCTAAACCTAACCCTAACACTATCCTAGGGCTGATGCTAACCCTAACCCTAACACTATCCTAGGGCTGATGCTAACCCTAACCCTAACCCTAACACTATCCTAGGGCTGATGCTAACCCTAACCCTAACACTATCCTAGGGCTGATGCTAACCCTAACCCTAACCCTAACACTATCCTAGGGCTGATGCTAACCCTAACCCTAACACTATCCTAGGGCTGATGCTAACCCTAACCCTAACCCTAACACTATCCTAGGGCTGATGCTAACCCTAACCCTATCCCTAACATTATCCTAGAGCTGATGCTAACGCTAACCCTAACCCTAAACCTAACCCTAATGCTATCCTAGGGCTGATGCTAACCCTTACCCTAACCCTAACACTATCCTAGGGCTGATGCTAACCCTAATCCTAACTCTAACACTATCCTAGGGCTGAGGCTAACCCTAACCCTAACACTATCCTATGGCTGATGCTAACCCTAACCCTAACCCTAACACTATCCTAAGGCTGATGCTAACCCTAACACTAACACTATCCTAGGCCTGGTGCTAACCCTAACCCTAACCCTAACACTATCCTAGGGCTGATGCTAACCCTAACGCTAATAATATCCTAGGGTTGATGCTAACCCTAACCCTAACCCTAACACTATCCTAGGGCTGATGCTAACCCTAACCCTAACCCTAACACTATCCTAGGGCTGATGCTAACCCTAACCCTAACTCTAACACTATCCTAGGGCTGATGCTAACCCTAACCCTAACAATATCCTAGGCCTGGTGATATCCCCAACCCTAAACCTAACACTATCCTAGGGCTGATGCTAACCCTAACCCTAATCCTAACACTATCCTAGGGCTGATTCTAACCGTAACCCTAACACTATCCTAGGCCAGATGCTAACCCTAACCCTAACCCTAACACTATCCTAGGGCTGATGCTAACCCTAACCCTAACACTATCCTAGGGCTGATGCTAACCCTAACCCTAACCCTAACACTATCCTAGGGCTGATGCTAACCCTAACCCTAACACTATCCTAGGCCTGAAGCTAACACTAACCCTAACCCTAACACTATCCTAGGGCTGATGCTAACTCTAACCCTAACACTATCCTAGGTCTGATGCTAACCCTAACCCTAACCCTAACACTATCCTAGGGCTGATGCTAACCCTAACCCTAACACTGTCCTAGGCCTGATGATAACCCTAACCCTAACCCTAACACTATCCTAGGGCTGATGCTAACCCTAACCCTAACACTATCCTAGGGCTGATGCTAACCCTAACCCTAACCCTAACACTATCCTAGGGCTGATGCTAACCCTAACGCTAACCCTAACACTATCCTTTAGCTGATGCTAACCCTAACCCTAACCCTAACACTATCCTAGGCCTGATGATAACCCTAACCCTAACCCTAACACTATCCTAGGGTTTATGTTAACCCTAACCCTAACACTATCCTAGGGCTGATGCTAACCCTAACCCTAACACTATCCTAGGGCTGATGCTAACCCTAACCCTAACCCTAACACTATCCTAAGTCTGATGCTAACCCTAGCCCTCACACTATCCTAGGCCTGATGATAACCCTAACCCTAAACTTAACACTATCCTAGGGCTGATGCTAACCCTAACCCTAACCCTAACACTATCCTAGGGTTTATGTTAACCCTAACCCTAACACTATCCTAGGGCTGATGCTAACCCTAACCCTAACCCTAACACTATCCTAGGGCTGATGCTAACTCTAACCCTAACACTATCCTAGGTCTGATGCTAACCCTAACCCTAACCCTAACACTATCCTAGGGCTGATGCTAACCCTAACCCTAACACTATCCTAGGCCTGATGATAACCCTAACCCTAACCCTAACACTATCCTAGGGCTGATGCTAACCCTAACCCTAACACTATCCTAGGGCAGATGCTAACCCTAACCCTAACCCTAACACTATCCTAGGGGTGATGCTAAACCTAACGCTAACCCTAACGCTAACCCTAACACTATCCTTTAGCTGATGCTAACCCTAACCCTAACCCTAACACTATCCTAGGCCTGATGATAACCCTAACCCTAACCCTAACAGTATCCTAGGGTTTATGTTAACCCTAACCCTAACACTATCCTAGGGCTGATGCTAACCCTAACCCTAACACTATCCTAGGGCTGATGCTAACCCTAACCCTAACCCTAACACTATCCTAAGTCTGATGCTAACCCTAGCCCTCACACTATCCTAGGCCTGATGATAACCCTAACCCTAACCTTAACACTATCCTAGGGCTGATGCTAACCCTAACCCTAACCCTGACACTATCCTAGGGTTTATGTTAACCCTAACCCTAACACTATCCTAGGGCTGATGCTAACCCTAACCCTAACCCTAACACTATCCTAGGGCGGATGCTAACCCTAAACCTAACCCTAACACTATCCTAGGGCTGATGCTAACCCTAACACTAACACTATCCTAGGGCTGATGCTAACCCTAACCCTAACCCTAACACTATCCTAGGGCTGATGCTAACCCTAACCCTAACTCTAACACTATCTTAGGGCTGAGGCTAACCCTAACCCAAACACTATCCTACGGCTGATGCTAACCCTAACCCTAACCCTAACACTATCCTAAGGCTGATGCTAACCCTAACACTAACACTATCCTGGGCCTGGTGCTAACCCTAACCCTAACCCTAACACTCTCCTAGGGCTGATGATAACCCTAACCCTAACACTATCCTAGGGCTGATGCTAACCCTAACCCTAACCCTAACACTCTCCTAGGGCTGATGCTAACCCTAGCCCTCACACTATCCTAGGCCTGATGATAACCCTAACCCTAACCTTAACACTATCCTAGGGCTAATGCTAACCCTAACCCTAACCATAACACTATCCTAGGGTTTATGTTAACCCTAACCCTAACACTATCCTAGGGCTGATGCTAACCCTAACCCTAACCCTAACACTATCCTAGGGCGGACGCTAACCCTAACACTAACACTATCCTGGGCCTGGTGCTAACCCTAACCCTAACCCTAACACTATCCTAGGGCTGATGGTAACCCTAACCCTAATACTATCCTAGGGCTGATGCTAACCATAACCAAAACCCTAACACTAACCTAGGGCTGATGCTAACCCTAACCCTAACCCTAACACTATCCTAGGGGTGATGCTAACGCTAACCCTAACACTATCCTAGGCCTGATGCTAACCCTAACCCTAACACTTACACTATCGTAGGGCTGATGCTAACCCTAACCCTAACCCTAACACTATCCTAGGTCTGATGCTAACCCTAAACCTAACACTATCCTAGGGCTGATGCTAACCCTAAACCTAACCTTAACACTCTCCTAGGGCTGATGTTAACCCTAACCCTAACACTATCCTAGGGCTGATGCTAACCCTAACCCTAACCCTAACACTCTCCTAGGGCTGATGCTAACCCTAACCCTAACAAGATCCTAGGCCTGATGCTAACCCTAACCCTAACACTATCCTAGGGCTGATGCTAACCCTAACCCTAACCCTAACACTATCCTAGGCCTGATGCTAACCCTATCCCTAACCCTAACACTCTCCTAGGGCTGAGGTTAACCCTAACCCTAACACTAACCTAGGGCTGATGCTAACCCTAACCCTAACCCTAACAGTATCCTAGGGTTGATGCTAACCCTAACCCTAACACTATCCTAGAGCTGATGCTAACGCTAACCCTAACCCTAACCCTAACCCTAATGCTATCCTAGGGCTGATGCTAACCCTTACCCTAACCCTAACACTATCCTAGGGCTGATGCTAACCCTAATCCTAACTCTAACACTATCCTAGGGCTGAGGCTAACCCTAACCCTAACACTATCCTACGGCTGATGCTAACCCTAACCCTAACCCTAACACTATCCTAAGGCTGATGCTAACCCTAACACTAACACTATCCTAGGCCTGGTGCTAACCCTAACCCTAACCCTAACACTATCCTAAGGCTGATGCTAACCCTAACGCTAATAATATCCTAGGGTTGATGCTAACCCTAACCCTAACCCTAACACTATCCTAGGGCTGATGCTAACCCTAACCCTAACCCTAACACTATCCTAGGGCTGATGCTAACCCTAACCCTAACTCTAACACTATCCTAGGGCTGATGCTAACCCTAACACTAACAATATCCTAGGCCTGATGATATCCCTAACCCTAAACCTAACACTATCCTAGGGCTGATGCTAACCCTAACCCTAACCCTAACACTATCCTAGGGCTGATTCTAACCGTAACCCTAACACAATCCTAGGCCTGATGCTAACCCTAACCCTAACCCTAACACTATACTAGGGCTGATGCTAACCCTAACCCTAATAATATCCTAGGGTTGATGCTAACCCTAACCCTAACCCTAACACTATCCTAGGGCTGATGCTAACCCTAACCGTAACCCTAACACTATCCTAGGGCTGATGCTAACCCTAACCCTAACAATATCCTAGGCCTGATGATATCCCTAACCCTAAACCTAACACTATCCTAGGGCTGATGCTAACCCTAACCCTAACCCTAACACTATCCTAGGGCTGATTCTAACCGTAACCCTAACACTATCCTAGGCCTGATGCTAACCCTAACCCTAACCCTAACACTATCCTAGGCCTGATGCTAACCCTATCCCTAACCCTAACACTCTCCTAGGGCCTAGGCTAACCCTAACCCTAACACTATCCTAGGGCTGATGCTAACACTAACCATAACGCTAACACTATCCTAGGGCTGATGCTAACCCTAACACTAACACTATCCTAGGGCTGATGCTAACCCAAACCCTAACCCTAACACTATCCTAGGGCTGATGCTAACACTAACCCTAACTCTAACACTATCCTAGGGCTGAGGCTAACCCTAACCCTAACACTATCCTACGGCTGATGCTAACCCTAACCCTAACCCTAACAGTATACTAGGGTTGATGCTAACCCTAACCCTAACACTATCCTAGGGCTGATGCTAACCCTAACCCTAACCCTAACACTATCCTACGGCTGATGCTAACCCTAACCCTAACCCTAACACTATCCTAGGTCTAATGCTAACCCTAACCCTAACACTATCCTAGGCCTGATTTTAACCCTAACCCTAACCCTAACACTATCCTAGGGCTGATGCTAACCCTAACCCTAACCCTAACACTATCCTAGGCCTGATGCTAACCCTATCCCTAACCCTAACACTCTCCTAGGGCTGAGGTTAACCTTAACCCTAACACTAACATAGGGCTGATGCTAACCCTAACCCTAACCCTAACAGTATCCTAGGGTTGATGCTAACCCTAACCCTAACACTATCCTAGGGCTGATGCTAACCCTAAACCTAACCCTAACACTATCCTAGGGCTGATGCTAACCCTAACCCTAACACTATCCTAGGGCTGATGCTAACCCTAACCCTAACCCTAACACTATCCTAGGGCTGATGCTAACCCTAACCCTAACACTATCCTAGGGCTGATGCTAACCCTAACCCTAACCCTAACACTATCCTAGGGCTGATGCTAACCCTAACCCTAACACTATCCTAGGGCTGATGCTAACCCTAACCCTAACCCTAACACTATCCTAGGGCTGATGCTAACCCTAACCCTAACCCTAACATTATCCTAGAGCTGATGCTAACGCTAACCCTAACCCTAAACCTAACCCTAATGCTATCCTAGGGCTGATGCTAACCCTTACCCTAACCCTAACACTATCCTAGGGCTGATGCTAACCCTAACCCTAACCCTAACACTATCCTAGGGCTGATGCTAACCCTAACCCTAACTCTAACACTATCCTAGGGCTGATGCTAACCCTAACCCTAACAATATCCTAGGCCTGGTGATATCCCCAACCCTAAACCTAACACTATCCTAGGGCTGATGCTAACCCTAACCCTAATCCTAACACTATCCTAGGGCTGATTCTAACCGTAACCCTAACACTATCCTAGGCCTGATGCTAACCCTAACCCTAACCCTAACACTATCCTAGGGCTGATGCTAACCCTAACCCTAACACTATCCTAGGGCTGATGCTAACCCTAACCCTAACCCTAACACTATCCTAGGGCTGATGCTAACCCTAACCCTAACACTATCCTAGGCCTGAAGCTAACACTAACCCTAACCCTAACACTATCCTAGGGCTGATGCTAACTCTAACCCTAACACTATCCTAGGTCTGATGCTAACCCTAACCCTAACCCTAACACTATCCTAGGGCTGATGCTAACCCTAACCCTAACACTGTCCTAGGCCTGATGATAACCCTAACCCTAACCCTAACACTATCCTAGGGCTGATGCTAACCCTAACCCTAACACTATCCTAGGGCTGATGCTAACCCTAACCCTAACCCTAACACTATCCTAGGGCTGATGCTAACCCTAACGCTAACCCTAACACTATCCTTTAGCTGATGCTAACCCTAAACCTAACCCTAACACTATCCTAGGCCTGATGATAACCCTAACCCTAACCCTAACACTATCCTAGGGTTTATGTTAACCCTAACCCTAACACTATCCTAGGGCTGATGCTAACCCTAACCCTAACACTATCCTAGGGCTGATGCTAACCCTAACCCTAACCCTAACACTATCCTAAGTCTGATGCTAACCCTAGCCCTCACACTATCCTAGGCCTGATGATAACCCTAACCCTAAACTTAACACTATCCTAGGGCTGATGCTAACCCTAACCCTAACCCTAACACTATCCTAGGGTTTATGTTAACCCTAACCCTAACACTATCCTAGGGCTGATGCTAACCCTAACCCTAACCCTAACACTATCCTAGGGCTGATGCTAACTCTAACCCTAACACTATCCTAGGTCTGATGCTAACCCTAACCCTAACCCTAACACTATCCTAGGGCTGATGCTAACCCTAACCCTAACACTATCCTAGGCCTGATGATAACCCTAACCCTAACCCTAACACTATCCTAGGGCTGATGCTAACCCTAACCCTAACACTATCCTAGGGCAGATGCTAACCCTAACCCTAACCCTAACACTATCCTAGGGGTGATGCTAAACCTAACGCTAACCCTAACGCTAACCCTAACACTATCCTTTAGCTGATGCTAACCCTAACCCTAACCCTAACACTATCCTAGGCCTGATGATAACCCTAACCCTAACCCTAACAGTATCCTAGGGTTTATGTTAACCCTAACCCTAACACTATCCTAGGGCTGATGCTAACCCTAACCCTAACACTATCCTAGGGCTGATGCTAACCCTAACCCTAACCCTAACACTATCCTAAGTCTGATGCTAACCCTAGCCCTCACACTATCCTAGGCCTGATGATAACCCTAACCCTAACCTTAACACTATCCTAGGGCTGATGCTAACCCTAACCCTAACCCTGACACTATCCTAGGGTTTATGTTAACCCTAACCCTAACACTATCCTAGGGCTGATGCTAACCCTAACCCTAACCCTAACACTATCCTAGGGCGGATGCTAACCCTAAACCTAACCCTAACACTATCCTAGGGCTGATGCTAACCCTAACACTAACACTATCCTAGGGCTGATGCTAACCCTAACCCTAACCCTAACACTATCCTAGGGCTGATGCTAACCCTAACCCTAACTCTAACACTATCTTAGGGCTGAGGCTAACCCTAACCCAAACACTATCCTACGGCTGATGCTAACCCTAACCCTAACCCTAACACTATCCTAAGGCTGATGCTAACCCTAACACTAACACTATCCTGGGCCTGGTGCTAACCCTAACCCTAACCCTAACACTATCCTAGGGCTGATGGTAACCCTAACCCTAATACTATCCTAGGGCTGATGCTAACCATAACCCTAACCCTAACACTATCCTAGGGCTGATGCTAACCCTAACCCTAACCCTAACACTATCCTAGTTCTGATGCTAACCCTAAACCTAACACTATCCTAGGGCTGATGCTAACCCTAACCCTAACTCTAACACTATCCTAGGGCTGATGCTAACCCTAACCCTAACCCTAACACTATCCTAGTTCTGATGCTAACCCTAAACCTAACACTATCCTAGGGCTGATGCTAACCCTAACCCTAACCTTAACACTCTCCTAGGGCTGATGATAACCCTAACCCTAACACTATCCTAGGGCTGATGCTAACCCTAACCCTAACCCTAACACTCTCCTAGGGCTGATGCTAACCCTAGCCCTCACACTATCCTAGGCCTGATGATAACCCTAACCCTAACCTTAACACTATCCTAGGGCTAATGCTAACCCTAACCCTAACCATAACACTATCCTAGGGTTTATGTTAACCCTAACCCTAACACTATCCTAGGGCTGATGCTAACCCTAACCCTAACCCTAACACTATCCTAGGGCGGACGCTAACCCTAACACTAACACTATCCTGGGCCTGGTGCTAACCCTAACCCTAACCCTAACACTATCCTAGGGCTGATGGTAACCCTAACCCTAATACTATCCTAGGGCTGATGCTAACCATAACCAAAACCCTAACACTAACCTAGGGCTGATGCTAACCCTAACCCTAACCCTAACACTATCCTAGGGGTGATGCTAACGCTAACCCTAACACTATCCTAGGCCTGATGCTAACCCTAACCCTAACACTTACACTATCGTAGGGCTGATGCTAACCCTAACCCTAACCCTAACACTATCCTAGGTCTGATGCTAACCCTAAACCTAACACTATCCTAGGGCTGATGCTAACCCTAAACCTAACCTTAACACTCTCCTAGGGCTGATGTTAACCCTAACCCTAACACTATCCTAGGGCTGATGCTAACCCTAACCCTAACCCTAACACTCTCCTAGGGCTGATGCTAACCCTAACCCTAACAAGATCCTAGGCCTGATGCTAACCCTAACCCTAACACTATCCTAGGGCTGATGCTAACCCTAACCCTAACCCTAACACTATCCTAGGCCTGATGCTAACCCTATCCCTAACCCTAACACTCTCCTAGGGCTGAGGTTAACCCTAACCCTAACACTAACCTAGGGCTGATGCTAACCCTAACCCTAACCCTAACAGTATCCTAGGGTTGATGCTAACCCTAACCCTAACACTATCCTAGAGCTGATGCTAACGCTAACCCTAACCCTAACCCTAACCCTAATGCTATCCTAGGGCTGATGCTAACCCTTACCCTAACCCTAACACTATCCTAGGGCTGATGCTAACCCTAATCCTAACTCTAACACTATCCTAGGGCTGAGGCTAACCCTAACCCTAACACTATCCTACGGCTGATGCTAACCCTAACCCTAACCCTAACACTATCCTAAGGCTGATGCTAACCCTAACACTAACACTATCCTAGGCCTGGTGCTAACCCTAACCCTAACCCTAACACTATCCTAAGGCTGATGCTAACCCTAACGCTAATAATATCCTAGGGTTGATGCTAACCCTAACCCTAACCCTAACACTATCCTAGGGCTGATGCTAACCCTAACCCTAACCCTAACACTATCCTAGGGCTGATGCTAACCCTAACCCTAACTCTAACACTATCCTAGGGCTGATGCTAACCCTAACCCTAACAATATCCTAGGCCTGATGATATCCCTAACCCTAAACCTAACACTATCCTAGGGCTGATGCTAACCCTAACCCTAACCCTAACACTATCCTAGGGCTGATTCTAACCGTAACCCTAACACAATCCTAGGCCTGATGCTAACCCTAACCCTAACCCTAACACTATACTAGGGCTGATGCTAACCCTAACCCTAATAATATCCTAGGGTTGATGCTAACCCTAACCCTAACCCTAACACTATCCTAGGGCTGATGCTAACCCTAACCCTAACCCTAACACTATCCTAGGGCTGATGCTAACCCTAACCCTAACTCTAACACTATCCTAGGGCTGATGCTAACCCTAACCCTAACAATATCCTAGGCCTGATGATATCCCTAACCCTAAACCTAACACTATCCTAGGGCTGATGCTAACCCTAACCCTAACCCTAACACTATCCTAGGGCTGATTCTAACCGTAACCCTAACACTATCCTAGGCCTGATGCTAACCCTAACCCTAACCCTAACACTATCCTAGGCCTGATGTTAACCCTATCCCTAACCCTAACACTCTCCTAGGGCCTAGGCTAACCCTAACCCTAACACTATCCTAGGGCTGATGCTAACACTAACCATAACGCTAACACTATCCTAGGGCTGATGCTAACCCTAACACTAACACTATCCTAGGGCTGATGCTAACCCAAACCCTAACCCTAACACTATCCTAGGGCTGATGCTAACACTAACCCTAACTCTAACACTATCCTAGGGCTGAGGCTAACCCTAACCCTAACACTATCCTACGGCTGATGCTAACCCTAACCCTAACCCTAACAGTATACTAGGGTTGATGCTAACCCTAACCCTAACACTATCCTAGGGCTGATGCTAACCCTAACCCTAACCCTAACACTATCCTACGGCTGATGCTAACCCTAACCCTAACCCTAACACTATCCTAGGTCTAATGCTAACCCTAACCCTAACACTATCCTAGGCCTGATGTTAACCCTAACCCTAACCCTAACACTATCCTAGGGCTGATGCTAACCCTAACCCTAACACTATCCTAGGGCTGATGCTAACCCTAACCCTAACCCTAACACTATCGTAGGGCTGATGCTAACCCTAACCCTAACACTATCCTAGGCCTGAAGCTAACCCTAACGCTAACCCTAACACTATCCTAGGGCTGATGCTAACTCTAACCCTAACACTATCCTAGGTCTGATGCTAACCCTAACCCTAACCCTAACACTATCCTAGGGCTGATGCTAACCCTAACATTAACACTATCCTAGGCCTGATGATAACCCTAACCCTAACCCTAACACTATCCTAGGGCTGATGCTAACCCTAACCCTAACACTATCCTAGGGCTGATGCTAACCCTAACCCTAACCCTAACACTATCCTAGGGCTGATGCTAACCCTAACGCTAACCCTAACACTATCCTTTAGCTGATGGTAACCCTAACCCTAACCCTAACACTATCCTAGGCCTGATGATAACCCTAACCCTAATCCTAACACTATCCTAGGCCTGATGCTAACCCTAACCCTAACACTATCCTAGGGCTGATGCTAACCCTAACCCTAACCCTAACACTATCCTAAGTCTGATGCTAACCCTAGCCCTCACACTATCCTAGGCCTGATGATAACCCTAACCCTATCCCTAACACTATTCTAGAGCTGATGCTAACCCTAACACTAACACTATCTTAGGCCTGATGATAACCCTAACCCTAACCCTAACACTATCCTAGGGCTGATGCTAACCCTAACCCTAACACTAACACTATCCTAAGTCTGATGCTAACCCTAGCCCTCACACTATCCTAGGCCTGATGATAACCCTAACCCTATCCCTAACACTATCCTAGAGCTGATGCTAACCCTAACCCTAACACTATCCTAGGGCTGATGCTAACCCTAACCCTAACCCTAACACTATCCTAGGGCTGATGCTAACCCAAACCCTAACTCTAACACTATCTTAGGGCTCAGGCTAACCCTAACCCTAACACTATCCTAGGGCTGATGCTAACCCTAACGCTAATAATATCCTAGGGTTGATGCTAACCCTAACCCTAACCCTAACACTATCCTAGGGCTGATGCTAACCCTAACCCTAACCCTAACACTATCCTAGGGCTGATGCTAACCCTAACCCTAACTCTAACACTATCCTAGGGCTGATGCTAACCCTAACCCTAACAATATCCTAGGCGTGGTGATATCCATAACCCTAAACCTAACACTATCCTAGGGCTGATGCTAACCCTAACCCTAACCCTAACACTATCCTAGGGCTGATTCTAACCGTAACCCTAACACTATCCTAGGCCTGATGCTAACCCTAACCCTAACCCTAACACTATACTAGGGCTGATGCTAACCCTAACCCTAATAGTATCCTAGGGTTGATGGTAACCCTAACCCTAACCCTAACACTATCCTAGGGCTGATGCTAACCCTAACCCTAACCCTAACACTATCCTAGGGCTGATGCTAACCCTAACCCTAACTCTAACACTATCCTAGGGCTGATGCTAACCCTAACCCTAACAATATCCTAGGCCTGATGGTATCCCTAACCCTAAACCTAACACTATCCTAGGGCTGATGCTAACCCTAACACTAACCCTAACACTATCCTAGGGCTGATTCTAACCGTAACCCTAACACTATCCTAGGCCTGATGCTAACCCTAACCCTAACCCTAACACTATCCTAGGGCTGATGCTAACCCTAACCCTAACACTATCCTAGGGCTGATGCTAACCCTAACCCTAACCCTAACACTATCGTAGGGCTGATGCTAACCCTAACCCTAACACTATCCTAGGCCTGAAGCTAACACTAACCCTAACCCTAACACTATCCTAGGGTTTATGTTAACCCTAACCCTAACACTATCCTAGGGCTGATGCTAACCCTAACCCTAACACTATCCTAGGGCTGATGCTAACCCTAACCCTAACCCTAACACTATCCTAAGTCTGATGCTAACCCTAGCCCTCACACGATCCTAGGCCTGATGATAACCCTAACCCTAAACTTAACACTATCTTAGGGCTGATGCTAACCCTAACCCTAACCCTAACACTATCCTAGGGTTTATGTTAACCCTAACCCTAACACTATCCTAGGGCTGATGCTAACCCTAACCCTAACCCTAACACTATCCTAGGGCTGATGCTAACTCTAACCCTAACACTATCCTAGGTCTGATGCTAACCCTAACCCTAACCCTAACACTATCCTAGGGCTGATGCTAACCCTAACCCTAACACTATCCTAGGCCTGATGATAACCCTAACCCTAACCCTAACACTATCCTAGGGCTGATGCTAACCCTAACCCTAACACTATCCTAGGGCAGATGCTAACCCTAACCCTAACCCTAACACTATCCTAGGGGTGATGCTAAACCTAACGCTAACCCTAACGCTAACCCTAACACTATCCTTTAGCTGATGCTAACCCTAACCCTAACCCTAACACTATCCTAGGCCTGATGATAACCCTAACCCTAACCCTAACAGTATCCTAGGGTTTATGTTAACCCTAACCCTAACACTATCCTAGGGCTGATGCTAACCCTAACCCTAACACTATCCTAGGGCTGATGCTAACCCTAACCCTAACCCTAACACTATCCTAAGTCTGATGCTAACCCTAGCCCTCACACTATCCTAGGCCTGATGATAACCCTAACCCTAACCTTAACACTATCCTAGGGCTGATGCTAACCCTAACCCTAACCCTAACACTATCCTAGGGTTTATGTTAACCCTAACCCTAACACTATCCTAGGGCTGATGCTAACCCTAACCCTTACCCTAACACTATCCTAGGGCGGATGCTAACCCTAAACCTAACCCTAACACTATCCTAGGGCTGATGCTAACCCTAACACTAACACTATCCTAGGGCTGATGCTAACCCTAACCCTAACCCTAACACTATCCTAGGGCTGATGCTAACCCTAACCCTAACTCTAACACTATCTTAGGGCTGAGGCTAACCCTAACCCAAACACTATCCTACGGCTGATGCTAACCCTAACCCTAACCCTAACACTATCCTAAGGCTGATGCTAACCCTAACACTAACACTATCCTGGGCCTGGTGCTAACCCTAACCCTAACCCTAACACTATCCTAGGGCTGATGGTAACCCTAACCCTAATACTATCCTAGGGCTGATGCTAACCATAACCCTAACCCTAACACTATCCTAGGGCTGATGCTAACCCTAACCCTAACCCTAACACTATCCTAGTTCTGATGCTAACCCTAAACCTAACACTATCCTAGGGCTGATGCTAACCCTAACCCTAACACTTACACTATCCTAGGGCTGATGCTAACCCTAACCCTAACCCTAACACTATCCTAGTTCTGATGCTAACCCTAAACCTAACACTATCCTAGGGCTGATGCTAACCCTAACCCTAACCTTAACACTCTCCTAGGGCTGATGATAACCCTAACCCTAACACTATCCTAGGGCTGATGCTAACCCTAACCCTAACCCTAACACTCTCCTAGGGCTGATGCTAACCCTAGCCCTGACACTATCCTAGGCCTGATGATAACCCTAACCCTAACCTTAACACTATCCTAGGGCTAATGCTAACCCTAACCCTAACCATAACACTATCCTAGGGTTTATGTTAACCCTAACCCTAACACTATCCTAGGGCTGATGCTAACCCTAACCCTAACCCTAACACTATCCTAGGGCGGATGCTAACCCTAACACTAACACTATCCTGGGCCTGGTGCTAACCCTAACCCTAACCCTAACACTATCCTAGGGCTGATGGTAACCCTAACCCTAATACTATCCTAGGGCTGATGCTAACCATAACCCTAACCCTAACACTATCCTAGGGCTGATGCTAACCCTAACCCTAACCCTAACACTATCCTAGGGGTGATGCTAACCCTAACCCTAACACTATCCTAGGCCTGATGCTAACCCTAACCCTAACACTTACACTATCGTAGGGCTGATGCTAACCCTAACCCTAACCCTAACACTATCCTAGGTCTGATGCTAACCCTAAACCTAACACTATCCTAGGGCTGATGCTAACCCTAAACCTAACCTTAACACTCTCCTAGGGCTGATGTTAACCCTAACCCTAACACTATCCTAGGGCTGATGCTAACCCTAACCCTAACCCTAACACTCTCCTAGGGCTGATGCTAACCCTAACCCTAACACTATCCTAGGCCTGATGCTAACCCTAACTTTAACACTATCCTAGGTCTGATGCTAACCCTAAACCTAACACTATCCTAGGGCTGATGCTAACCCTAACCCTAACCCTAACACTATCCTAGGGCTGATGTTAACCCTAACCCTAACACTATCCTAGGGCTGATGCTAACCCTAACCCTAACCCTAACACTATCCTAGTTCTGATGCTAACCCTAAACCTAACACTATCCTAGGGCTGATGCTAACCCTAACCCTAACACTTACACTATCCTAGGGCTGATGCTAACCCTAACCCTAACCCTAACACTATCCTAGTTCTGATGCTAACCCTAAACCTAACACTATCCTAGGGCTGATGCTAACCCTAACCCTAACCTTAACACTCTCCTAGGGCTGATGATAACCCTAACCCTAACACTATCCTAGGGCTGATGCTAACCCTAACCCTAACCCTAACACTCTCCTAGGGCTGATGCTAACCCTAGCCCTCACACTATCCTAGGCCTGATGATAACCCTAACCCTAACCTTAACACTATCCTAGGGCTAATGCTAACCCTAACCCTAACCATAACACTATCCTAGGGTTTATGTTAACCCTAACCCTAACACTATCCTAGGGCTGATGCTAACCCTAACCCTAACCCTAACACTATCCTAGGGCGGATGCTAACCCTAACACTAACACTATCCTGGGCCTGGTGCTAACCCTAACCCTAACCCTAACACTATCCTAGGGCTGATGGTAACCCTAACCCTAATACTATCCTAGGGCTGATGCTAACCATAACCCTAACCCTAACACTATCCTAGGGCTGATGCTAACCCTAACCCTAACCCTAACACTATCCTAGGGGTGATGCTAACCCTAACCCTAACACTATCCTAGGCCTGATGCTAACCCTAACCCTAACACTTACACTATCGTAGGGCTGATGCTAACCCTAACCCTAACCCTAACACTATCCTAGGTCTGATGCTAACCCTAAACCTAACACTATCCTAGGGCTGATGCTAACCCTAAACCTAACCTTAACACTCTCCTAGGGCTGATGTTAACCCTAACCCTAACACTATCCTAGGGCTGATGCTAACCCTAACCCTAACCCTAACACTCTCCTAGGGCTGATGCTAACCCTAACCCTAACACTATCCTAGGCCTGATGCTAACCCTAACCCTAACACTATCCTAGGGCTGATGCTAACCCTAACCCTAACCCTAACACTATCCTAGGCCTGATGCTAACCCTATCCCTAACCCTAACACTCTCCTAGGGCTGAGGTTAACCCTAACCCTAACACTAACCTAGGGCTGATGCTAACCCTAACCCTAACCCTAACAGTATCCTAGGGTTGATGCTAACCCTAACCCTAACACTATCCTAGGGCTGATGCTAACCCTAACCCTAACCCTAACACTATCCTAGAGCTGATGCTAACGCTAACCCTAACCCTAACCCTAACCCTAATGCTATCCTAGGGCTGATGCTAACCCTTACCCTAACCCTAACACTATCCTAGGGCTGATGCTAACCCTAATCCTAACTCTAACACTATCCTAGGGCTGAGGCTAACCCTAACCCTAACACTATCGTACGGCTGATGCTAACCCTAACCCTAACCCTAACACTATCCTAAGGCTGATGCTAACCCTAACACTAACACTATCCTAGGCCTGGTGCTAACCCTAACCCTAACCCTAACACTATCCTAAGGCTGATGCTAACCCTAACGCTAATAATATCCTAGGGTTGATGCTAACCCTAACCCTAACCCTAACACTATCCTAGGGCTGATGCTAACCCTAACCCTAACCCTAACACTATCCTAGGGCTGATGCTAACCCTAACCCTAACTCTAACACTATCCTAGGGCTGATGCTAACCCTAACCCTAACAATATCCTAGGCCTGATGATATCCCTAACCCTAAACCTAACACTATCCTAGGGCTGATGCTAACCCTAACCCTAACCCTAACACTATCCTAGGGCTGATTCTAACCGTAACCCTAACACAATCCTAGGCCTGATGCTAACCCTAACCCTAACCCTAACACTATACTAGGGCTGATGCTAACCCTAACCCTAATAATATCCTAGGGTTGATGCTAACCCTAACCCTAACCCTAACACTATCCTTGGGCTGATGCTAACCCTAACCCTAACCCTAACACTATCCTAGGGCTGATGCTAACCCTAACCCTAACTCTAACACTATCCTAGGGCTGATGCTAACCCTAACCCTAACAATATCCTAGGCCTGATGATATCCCTAACCCTAAACCTAACACTATCCTAGGGCTGATGCTAACCCTAACCCTAACCCTAACACTATCCTAGGGCTGATTCTAACCGTAACCCTAACACTATCCTAGGCCTGATGCTAACCCTAACCCTAACCCTAACACTATCCTAGGCCTGATGCTAACCCTATCCCTAACCCTAACACTCTCCTAGGGCCTAGGCTAACCCTAACCCTAACACTATCCTAGGGCTGATGCTAACACTAACCATAACGCTAACACTATCCTAGGGCTGATGCTAACCCTAACACTAACACTATCCTAGGGCTGATGCTAACCCAAACCCTAACCCTAACACTATCCTAGGGCTGATGCTAACACTAACCCTAACTCTAACACTATCCTAGGGCTGAGGCTAACCCTAACCCTAACACTATCCTACGGCTGATGCTAACCCTAACCCTAACCCTAACAGTATCCTAGGGTTGATGCTAACCCTAACCCTAACACTATCCTAGGGCTGATGCTAACCCTAACCCTAACCCTAACACTATCCTACGGCTGATGCTAACCCTAACCCTAACCCTAACACTATCCTAGGTCTAATGCTAACCCTAACCCTAACACTATCCTAGGCCTGATGTTAACCCTAACCCTAACCCTAACACTATCCTAGGGCTGATGCTAACCCTAACCCTAACACTATCCTAGGGCTGATGCTAACCCTAACCCTAACCCTAACACTATCGTAGGGCTGATGCTAACCCTAACCCTAACACTATCCTAGGCCTGAAGCTAACCCTAACCCTAACCCTAACACTATCCTAGGGCTGATGCTAACTCTAACCCTAACACTATCCTAGGTCTGATGCTAACCCTAACCCTAACCCTAACACTATCCTAGGGCTGATGCTAACCCTAACCTTAACACTATCCTAGGCCTGATGATAACCCTAACCCTAACCCTAACACTATCCTAGGGCTGATGCTAACCCTAACCCTAACACTATCCTAGGGCTGATGCTAACCCTAACCCTAGCCCTAACACTATCCTAGGGCTGATGCTAACCCTAACGCTAACCCTAACACTATCCTTTAGCTGATGGTAACCCTAACCCTAACCCTAACACTATCCTAGGCCTGATGATAACCCTAACCCTAATCCTAACACTATCCTAGGCCTGATGCTAACCCTAACCCTAACACTATCCTAGGGCTGATGCTAACCCTAACCCTAACCCTAACACTATCCTAAGTCTGATGCTAACCCTAGCCCTCACACTATCCTAGGCAAGATGATAACCCTAACCCTATCCCTAACACTATCCTAGAGCTGATGCTAACCCTAACCCTAACACTATCTTAGGCCTGATGATAACCCTAACCCTAACCCTAACACTATCCTAGGGCTGATGCTAACCCTAACCCTAACCCTAACACTATCCTAAGTCTGATGCTAACCCTAGCCCTCACACTATCCTAGGCCTGATGATAACCCTAACCCTATCCCTAACACTATCCTAGAGCTGATGCTAACCCTAACCCTAACACTATCCTAGGGCTGATGCTAACCCTAACCCTAACCCTAACACTATCCTAGGGCTGATGCTAACCCAAACCCTAGCTCTAACACTATCTTAGGGCTGAGGCTAACCCTAACCCTAACACTATCCTAGGGCTGATGCTAACCCTAACCCTAACCCTAACACTATCCTAGGGCTGATGCTAACCCTAACCCTAACTCTAACACTATCCTAGGGCTGATGCTAACCCTAACCCTAACAATACCCTAGGCCTGGTGATATCCATAACCCTAAACCTAACACTATCCTAGGGCTGATGCTAACCCTAACCCTAACCCTTACACTATCCTAGGGCTGATTCTAACCGTAACCCTAACACTATCCTAGGCCTGATGCTAACCCTAACCCTAACCCTAACACTATACTAGGGCTGATGCTAACCCTAACCCTAATAGTATCCTAGGGTTGATGCTAACCCTAACCCTAACCCTAACACTATCCTAGGGCTGATGCTAACCCTAACCCTAACCCTAACACTATCCTAGGGCTGATGCTAACCCTAACCCTAACTCTAACACTATCCTAGGGCTGATGCTAACCCTAACCCTAACAATATCCTAGGCCTGATGGTATCCCTAACCCTAAACCTAACACTATCCTAGGGCTGATGCTAACCCTAACACTAACCCTAACACTATCCTAGGGCTGATTCTAACCGTAACCCTAACACTATCCTAGGCCTGATGCTAACCCTAACCCTAACCCTAACACTATCCTAGGGCTGATGCTAACCCTAACCCTAACACTATCCTAGGGCTGATGCTAACCCTAACCCTAACCCGAACACTATCGTAGGGCTGATGCTAACCCTAAACCTAACACTATCCTAGGCCTGAAGCTAACACTAACCCTAACCCTAACACTATCCTAGGGCTGATGCTAACTCTAACCCTAACACTATCCTAGGTCTGATGCTAACCCTAACCCTAACCCTAACACTATCCTAGGGCTGATGCTCACCCTAACCCTAACACTGTCCTAGGCCTGATGATAACCCTAACCCTAACCCTAACACTATCCTAGGGCTGATGCTAACCCTAACCCTAACACTATCCTAGGGCTGATGCTAACCCTAACCCTAACCCTAACACTATCCTAGGGCTGATGCTAACCCTAACGCTAACCCTAACACTATCCTTTAGCTGATGATAACCCTAACCCTAACCCTAACACTATCCTAGGCCTGATGATAACCCTAACCCTAACCCTAACACTATCCTAGGGTTTATGTTAACCCTAACCCTAACACTATCCTAGGGCTGATGCTAACCCTAACCCTAACACTATCCTAGGGCTGATGCTAACCCTAACCCTAACCCTAACACTATCCTAAGTCTGATGCTAACCCTAGCCCTCACACTATCCTAGGCCTGATGATAACCCTAACCCTAAACTTAACACTATCCTAGGGCTGATGCTAACCCTAACCCTAACCCTAACACTATCCTAGGGTTTATGTTAACCCTAACCCTAACACTATCCTAGGGCTGATGCTAACCCTAACCCTAACCCTAACACTATCCTAGGGCTGATGCTAACTCTAACCCTAACACTATCCTAGGTCTGATGCTAACCCTAACCCTAACCCTAACACTATCCTAGGGCTGATGCTAACCCTAACCCTAACACTATCCTAGGCCTGATGATAACCCTAACCCTAACCCTAACACTAACCTAGGGCTGATGCTAACCCTAACCCTAACACTATCCTAGGGCAGATGCTAACCCTAACCCTAACCCTAACACTATACTAGGGGTGATGCTAAACCTAACGCTAACCCTAACGCTAACCCTAACACTATCCTTTAGCTGATGCTAACCCTAACCCTAACCCTAACACTATCCTAGGCCTGATGATAACCCTAACCCTAACCCTAACAGTATCCTAGGGTTTATGTTAACCCTAACCCTAACACTATCCTAGGGCTGATGCTAACCCTAACCCTAACACTATCCTAGGGCTGATGCTAACCCTAACCCTAACCCTAACACTATCCTAAGTCTGATGCTAACCCTAGCCCTCACACTATCCTAGGCCTGATGATAACCCTAACCCTAACCTTAACACTATCCTAGGGCTGATGCTAACCCTAACCCTAACCCTAACACTATCCTAGGGTTTATGTTAACCCTAACCCTAACACTTTCCTATGGCTGATGCTAACCCTAACCCTAACCCTAACACTATCCTAGGGCGGATGCTAACCCTAAACCTAACCCTAACACTATGCTAGGGCTGATGCTAACCCTAACACTCACACTATCCTAGGGCTGATGCTAACCCTAACCCTAACCCTAACACTATCCTAGGGCTGATGCTAACCCTAACCCTAACTCTAACACTATCTTAGGGCTGAGGCTAACCCTAACCCAAACACTATCCTACTGCTGATGCTAACCCTAACCCTAACCCTAACACTATCCTAAGGCTGATGCTAACCCTAACACTAACACTATCCTGGGCCTGGTGCTAACCCTAACCCTCACCCTAACACTATCCTAGGGCTGATGGTAACCCTAACCCTAATACTATCCTAGGGCTGATGCTAACCATAACCCTAACCCTAACACTATCCTAGGGCTGATGCTAACCCTAACCCTAACCCTAACACTATCCTAGGGGTGATGCTAACCCTAACCCTAACACTATCCTAGGCCTGATGCTAACCCTAACCCTAACACTTACACTATCCTAGGGCTGATGCTAACCCTAACCCTAACCCTAACACTATCCTAGTTTTGATGCTAACCCTAAACCTAACACTATCCTAGGGCTGATGCTAACCCTAACCCTAACCTTAACACTCTCCTAGGGCTGATGTTAACCCTAACCCTAACACTATCCTAGGGCTGATGCTAACCCTAACCCTAACCCTAACACTCTCCTAGGGCTGATGCTAACCCTAGCCCTCACACTATCCTAGGCCTGATGATAACCCTAACCCTAACCTTAACACTATCCTAGGGCTAATGCTAACCCTAACCCTAACCCTAACACTATCGTAGGGTTTATGTTAACCCTAACCCTAACACTATCCTAGGGCTGATGCTAACCCTAACCCTAACCCTAACACTATCCTAGGGCGGATGCTAACCCTAACACTAACACTATCCTGGGCCTGGTGCTAACCCTAACCCTAACCCTAACACTATTCTAGGGCTGATGGTAACCCTAACCCTAATACTATCCTAGGGCTGATGCTAACCATAACCCTAACCCTAACACTATCCTAGGGCTGATGCTAACCCTAACCCTAACCCTAACACTATCCTAGGGGTGATGCTAACCCTAACCCTAACACTATCCTAGGCCTGATGCTAACCCTAACCCTAACACTTACACTATCGTAGGGCTGATGCTAACCCTAACCCTAACCCTAACACTATCCTAGGTCTGATGCTAACCCTAAACCTAACACTATCCTAGGGCTGATGCTAACCCTAACCCTAACCCTAACACTCTCCTAGGGCTGATGCTAACCCTAACCCTAACACTATCCTAGGCCTGATGCTAACCCTAACTTTAACACTATCCTAGGTCTGATGCTAACCCTAAACCTAACACTATCCTAGGGCTGATGCTAACCCTAACCCTAACCCTAACACTATCCTAGGGCTGATGTTAACCCTAACCCTAACACTATCCTAGGGCTGATGCTAACCCTAACCCTAACCCTAACACTCTCCTAGGGCTGATGCTAACACTAACCCTAACACTATCCTAGGCCTGATGCTAACCCTAACCCTAACACTATCCTAGGGCTGATGCTAACCCTAACCCTAACCCTAACACTATCCTAGGCCTGATGCTAACCCTATCCCTAACCCTAACACTCTCCTAGGGCTGAGGTTAACCCTAACCCTAACACTAACCTAGGGCTGATGCTAACCGTAACCCTAACCCTAACACTATCCTAGGGCTGATGCTAACCCTAACCCTAACCCTAACACTATCCTAGGGCTGATGCTAACCCTAACCCTAACTCTAACACTATCCTAGGGCTGATGCTAACCCTAACCCTAACAATATCCTAGGCCTGATGATATCCCTAACCCTAAACCTAACACTATCCTAGGGCTGATGCTAACCCTAACCCTAACACTAACACTATCCTAGGGCTGATTCTAACCGTAACCCTAACACTATCCTAGGCCTGATGCTAACCCTAACCCTAACCCTAACACTATACTAGGGCTGATGCTAACCCTAACCCTAATAATATCCTAGGGTTGATGCTAACCCTAACCCTAACCCTAACACTATCCTAGGGCTGATGCTAACCCTAACCCTAACCCTAACACTATCCTAGGGCTGATGCTAACCCTAACCCTAACTCTAACACTATCCTAGGGCTGATGCTAACCCTAACCCTAACAATATCCTAGGCCTGATGATATCCCTAACCCTAAACCTAACACTATCCTAGGGCTGATGCTAACCCTAACCCTAACCCTAACACTATCCTAGGGCTGATTCTAACCGTAACCCTAACACTATCCTAGGCCTGATGCTAACCCTAACCCTAACCCTAACACTATCCTAGGCCTGATGCTAACCCTATCCCTAACCCTAACACTCTCCTAGGGCCTAGGCTAACCCTAACCCTAACACTATCCTAGGGCTGATGCTAACACTAACCATAACGCTAACACTATCCTAGGGCTGATGCTAACCCTAACACTAACACTATCCTAGGGCTGATGCTAACCCAAACCCTAACCCTAACACTATCCTAGGGCTGATGCTAACACTAACCCTAACTCTAACACTATCCTAGGGCTGAGGCTAACCCTAACCCTAACACTATCCTACGGCTGATGCTAACCCTAACCCTAACCCTAACAGTATCCTAGGGTTGATGCTAACCCTAACCCTAACACTATCCTAGGGCTGATGCTAACCCTAATCCTAACCCTAACACTATCCTACGGCTGATGCTAACCCTAACCCTAACCCTAACACTATCCTAAGTCTAATGCTAACCCTAACCCTAACACTATCCTAGGCCTGATGTTAACCCTAACCCTAACCCTAACACTATCCTAGGGCTGATGCTAACCCTAACCCTAACACTATCCTAGGGCTGATGCTAACCCTAACCCTAACCCTAACACTATCGTAGGGCTGATGCTAACCCTAACCCTAACACTATCCTAGGCCTGAAGCTAACCCTAACCCTAACCCTAACACTATCCTAGGGCTGATGCTAACTCTAACCCTAACACTATCCTAGGTCTGATGCTAACCCTAACCCTAACCCTAACACTATCCTAGGGCTGATGCTATCCCTAACCTTAACACTATCCTAGGCCTGATGATAACCCTAACCCTAACCCTAACACTATCCTAGGGCTGATGCTAACACTAACCCTAACACTATCCTAGGGCTGATGCTAACCCTAACCCTAACCCTAACACTATCCTAGGGCTGATGCTAACCCTAACGCTAACCCTAACACTATCCTTTAGCTGATGCTAACCCTAACCCTAACCCTAACACTATCCTAGGCCTGATGATAACCCTAACCCTAATCCTAACACTATCCTAGGCCTGATGCTAACCCTAACCCTAACACTATCCTAGGGCTGATGCTAACCCTAACCCTAACCCTAACACTATCCTAAGTCTGATGCTAACCCTAGCCCTCACACTATCCTAGGCCTGATGATAACCCTAACCCTATCCCTAACACTATCCTAGAGCTGATGCTAACCCTAACCCTAACACTATCTTAGGCCTGATGATAACCCTAACCCTAACCCTAACACTATCCTAGGGTTTATGTTAACCCTAACCCTAACACTATCCTAGGGCTGATGCTAACCCTAACCCTAACCCTAACACTATACTAGGGCTGATGCTAACCCTAACCCTAATAATATCCTAGGGTTGATGCTAACCCTAACCCTAACCCTAACACTATCCTAGGGCTGATGCTAACCCTAACCCTAACCCTAACTCTATCCTAGGGCTGATGCTAACCATAACCCTAACTCTAACACTATCCTAGGGCTGATGCTAACCCTAACCCTAACAATATCCTAGGCCTGATGATATCCCTAACCCTAAACCTAACACTATCCTAGGGCTGATGCTAACCCTAACCCTAACCCTAACACTATCCTAGGGCTGATTCTAACCGTAACCCTAACACTATCCTAGGCCTGATGCTAACCCTAACCCTAACCCTAACACTATCCTAGGCCTGATGCTAACCCTATCCCTAACCCTAACACTCTCCTAGGGCCTAGGCTAACCCTAACCCTAACACTATCCTAGGGCTGATGCTAACACTAACCCTAACGCTAACACTATCCTAGGGCTGATGCTAACCCTAACACTAACACTATCCTAGGGCTGATGCTAATCCTAACCCTAACAGTTACACTATCCTAGGGCTGATGCTAACCCTAACCCTAACCCTAACACTATCCTAGGGCTGATGCTATCCCTAACCCTAACACTATCCTAGGGCTGATGCTAACCCTAACCCTAACCCTAACACTATCCTAGGGCTGATGCTAACCCTAGCCCTCACACTATCCTAGGCCTGATGATAACCCGAACCCTAACCTTAACACTATCCTATGGCTGATGCTAACCCTAACCCTAACCCTAACACTACCCTAGAGCTGATGCTAACCCTAACCCTAACACTATCCTAGGCCTGATGATAACCCTAACCCTAACCCTAACACTATCCTAGGCCTGATGCTAACCCTACTCCTAACACTATCCTAGGGCTGATGCTAACCCTAACCCTAACCCTAACACTATCCTAAGTCTGATGCTAACCCTAGCCCTCACACTATCCTAGGCCTGATGATAACCCTAACCCTATCCCTAACACTATCCTAGAGCTGATGCTAACCCTAACCTTAACACTATCTTAGGCCTGATGATAACCCTAACCCTAACCCTAACACTATCCTAGGGTTTATGTTAACCCTAACCCTAACACTATCCTAGGGCTGATGCTAACCCTAACCCTAACCCTAACACTATCCTAGGGCTGATGCTAACCCAAACCCTAACTCTAACACTATCTTAGGGCTGAGGCTAACCCTAACCCTAACACTATCCTACGGCCGATGCTAACCCTAACCCTAACCCTAACACTATCCTAGGGCTAATGCTAACCCTAACCCTAACACTATCCTAGGCCTGATGCTAACCCTAACCCTAACCCTAACACTATCCTAGGGCTGATGCTAACCCTAACCCTAACACTATCCTAGGGCTGATGCTAACCCTAACCCTAACCCTAACCCTATCGTAGGGCTGATGCTAACCCTAACCCTAACACTATCCTTGGCCTGATGTTAACCCTAACCCTAACCCTAACACTATCCTAGGGCTGATGCTAACTCTAACCCTAACACTATCCTAGGTCTGATGCTAACCTTAACCCTAACCCTAACACTATCCTAGGGCTGATGCTAACCCTAACCCTAACAGTATCCTAGGCCTGATGATAACCCTAACCCTAACTCTAACACTATCCTAGGGCTGATGCTAACCCTAACCCTAACACTATCCTAGGGCTGATGCTAACCCTAACCCTAACCCTAACACTATCCTAGGGCTGATGCTAACCCTAACGCTAACCCTAACACTATCCTAGGGCTGATGCTAACCCTAACCCTAACCCTAACACTATCCTAGGCCTGATGATAACCCTAACCCTAACCCTAACACTATCCTAGGGTTTATGTTAACCCTAACCCTAACACTATCCTAGGGCTGATGCTAACCCTAACCCTAACCCTAACACTATCCTAGGCCTGATGCTAACCCTATCCCTAATCCTAACACTCTCCTAGGGCTGAGGCTAACCCTAACCCTAACACTATCCTAGGGCTGATGCTAACCCTAACCCTAACCCTAACACTATCCTAGGGTTGATGCTAACCCTAACCCTAACACTATCCTAGGGCTGATGCTAACCCTAACCCTAACCCTAACACTATCCTAGGGCTGATGCTAACCCTAACCCTAACACTATCCTAGGGCTGATGCTAACCCTAACCCTAACCCTAACACTATCCTAGGGCTGATGCTAACCCTAGCCCTCACACTATCCTAGGCCTGATGATAACCCGAACCCTAACCTTAACACTATCCTATGGCTGATGCTAACCCTAACCCTAACCCTAACACTACCCTAGAGCTGATGCTAACCCTAACCCTAACACTATCCTAGGCCTGAGGATAACCCTAACCCTAACCCTAACACTATCCTAGGCCTGATGCTAACCCTAATCCTAACACTATCCTAGGGCTGATGCTAACCCTAACCCTAACCCTAACACTATCCTAAGTCTGATGCTAACCCTAGCCCTCACACTATCCTAGGCCTGATGATAACCCTAACCCTATCCCTAACACTATCCTAGAGCTGATGCTAACCCTAACCTTAACACTATCTTAGGCCTGATGATAACCCTAACCCTAACCCTAACACTATCCTAGGGTTTATGTTAACCCTAACCCTAACACTATCCTAGGGCTGATGCTAACCCTAACCCTAACCCTAACACTATCCTAGGGCTGATGCTAACCCAAACCCTAACTCTAACACTATCTTAGGGCTGAGGCTAACCCTAACCCTAACACTATCCTACGGCCGATGCTAACCCTAACCCTAACCCTAACACTATCCTAGGGCTAATGCTAACCCTAACCCTAACACTATCCTAGGCCTGATGCTAACCCTAACCCTAACCCTAACACTATCCTAGGGCTGATGCTAACCCTAACCCTAACACTATCCTAGGGCTGATGCTAACCCTAACCCTAACCCTAACACTATCGTAGGGCTGATGCTAACCCTAACCCTAACACTATCCTTGGCCTGATGCTAACCCTAACCCTAACCCTAACACTATCCTAGGGCTGATGCTAACTCTCACCCTAACACTATCCTAGGTCTGATGCTAACCTTAACCCTAACCCTAACACTATCCTAGGGCTGATGCTAACCCTAACCCTAACAGTATCCTAGGCCTGATGATAACCCTAACCCTAACTCTAACACTATCCTAGGGCTGATGCTAACCCTAACCCTAACACTATCCTAGGGCTGACGCTAACCCTAACCCTAACCCTAACACTATCCTAGGGCTGATGCTAACCCTAACGCTAACCCTAACACTATCCTTTAGCTGATGCTAACCCTAACCCTAACCCTAACACTATCCTAGGCCTGATGATAACCCTAACCCTAACCCTAACACTATCCTAGGGTTTATGTTAACCCTAACCCTAACACTATCCTAGGGCTGATGCTAACCCTAACCCTAACACTATCCTAGGGCTCATGCTAACCCTAACCCTAACCCTAACACTATCCTAAGTCTGATGCTAACCCTAGCCCTCACACTATCCTAGGCCTGATGATAACCCTAACCCTAACCTTAACACTATCCTAGGGCTGATGCTAACCCTAACCCTAACCCTAACACTATCCTAGGGTTTATGTTAACCCTAACCCTAACACTATCCTAGGGCTGATGCTAACCCTAACCCTAACCCTAACACTATCCTAGGGCGGATGCTAACCCTAACCCTAACCCTAACACTATCCTAGGGCTGATGCTAACCCTAACACTAACACTATCCTAGGGCTGATGCTAACCCTAACCCCAATAAGATCCTAGGGCTGATGCTAACCCTAACCCTAACCCTAACACTATCCTAGGGCTGATGCTAACCCTAACCCTAACCCTAACACTATCCTAGGGCTGATGCTAACCCTAACCCTAACACTATCCTAGGCCTGATGCTAATCCTAACCCTAACAGTTACACTATCCTAGGGCTGATGCTAACCATAACCCTAACCCTAACACTATCCTAGGGCTGATGCTAACCCTAAAGCTAACACTATCCGAGGGCTGATGCTAACCCTAACCCTAACCCGAACACTATCCTAGGGCTGATGTTAACCCTAACCCTAACACTATCCTAGTGCTGATGCTAACCCTAACCCTAACCCTAACACTCTCCTAGGGCTGATGCTAACTGTAACCCTAACACTATCCTAGGCCTGATGCTAACCCTAACCCTAACACTATCCTAGGGCTAATGCTAACCCTAACCCTAACCCTAACACTATCCTAGGCCTGATGCTAACCCTATCCCTAATCCTAACACTCTCCTAGGGCTGAGGCTAACCCTAACCCTAACACTATCCTAGGGCTGATGCTAACCCTAACCCTAACCCTAACACTATCCTAGGGTTGATGCTAACCCTAACCCTAACACTATCCTAGGGCTGATGCTAACCCTAACCCTAACCCTAACACTATCCTAGGGCTGATGCTAACCCTAACCCTAACACTATCCTAGGGCTGATGCTAACCCTAACCCTAACCCTAACACTATCCTAAGTCTGATGCTAACCCTAGCCCTCACACTATCCTAGGCCTGATGATAACCCGAACCCTAACCTTAACACTATCCTAGGGCTGATGCTAACCCTAACCCTATCCCTAACACTACCCTAGAGCTGATGCTAACCCTAACCCTAACACTATCCTAGGCCTGATGATAACCCTAACCCTAACCCTAACACTATCCTAGGCCTGATGCTAACCCTAATCCTAACACTATCCTAGGGCTGATGCTAACCCTAACCCTAACCCTAACACTATCCTAAGTCTGATGCTAACCCTAGCCCTCACACTATCCTAGGACTGATGATAACCCTAACCCTATCCCTAACACTATCCTAGAGCTGATGCTAACCCTAACCTTAACACTATCTTAGGCCAGATGATAACCCTAACCCTAACCCTAACACTATCCTAGGGTTTATGTTAACCCTAACCCTAACACTATCCTAGGGCTGATGCTAACCCTAACCCTAACCCTAACACTATCCTAGGGCTGATGCTAACCCAAACCCTAACTCTAACACTATCTTAGGGCTGATGCTAACCCTAACCCTAACACTATCCTAGGGCTGATGCTAACCCTAACCCTAACCCTAACACTATCGTAGGGCTGATGCTAACCCTAACCCTAACACTATCCTTGGCCTGATGCTAACCCTAACCCTAACCCTAACACTATCCTAGGGCTGATGCTAACTCTAACCCTAACACTATCCTAGGTCTGATGCTAACCTTAACCCTAACCCTAACACTATCCTAGGGCTGATGCTAACCCTAACCCTAACAGTATCCTAGGCCTGATGATAACCCTAACCCTAACTCTAACACTATCCTAGGGCTGATGCTAACCCTAACCCTAACACTATCCTAGGGCTGATGCTAACCCTAACCCTAACCCTAACACTATCCTAGGGCTGATGCTAACCCTAACGCTAACCCTAACACTATCCTTTAGCTGATGCTAACCCTAACCCTAACCCTAACACTATCCTAGGCCTGATGATAACCCTAACCCTAACCCTAACACTATCCTAGGGTTTATGTTAACCCTAACCCTAACACTATCCTAGGGCTGATGCTAACCCTAACCCTAACACTATCCTAGGGCTCATGCTAACCCTAACCCTAACCCTAACACTATCCTAAGTCTGATGCTAACCCTAGCCCTCACACTATCCTAGGCCTGATGATAACCCTAACCCTAACCTTAACACTATCCTAGGGCTGATGCTAACCCTAACCCTAACCCTAACACTATCCTAGGGTTTATGTTAACCCTAACCCTAACACTATCCTAGGGCTGATGCTAACCCTAACCCTAACCCTAACACTATCCTAGGGCGGATGCTAACCCTAACCCTAACCCTAACACTATCCTAGGGCTGATGCTAACCCTAACACTAACACTATCCTAGGGCTGATGCTAACCCTAACCCCAATAAGATCCTAGGGCTGATGCTAACCCTAACCCTAACCCTAACACTATCCTAGGGCTGATGCTAACCCTAACCCTAACCCTAACACTATCCTAGGGCTGATGCTAACCCTAACCCTAACACTATCCTAGGCCTGATGCTAATCCTAACCCTAACAGTTACACTATCCTAGGGCTGATGCTAACCATAACCCTAACCCTAACACTATCCTAGGGCTGATGCTAACCCTAAAGCTAACACTATCCTAGGGCTGATGCTAACCCTAACCCTAACCCGAACACTATCCTAGGGCTGATGTTAACCCTAACCCTAACACTATCCTAGTGCTGATGCTAACCCTAACCCTAACCCTAACACTCTCCTAGGGCTGATGCTAACTGTAACCCTAACACTATCCTAGGCCTGATGCTAACCCTAACCCTAACACTATCCTAGGGCTAATGCTAACCCTAACCCTAACCCTAACACTATCCTAGGCCTGATGCTAACCCTATCCCTAATCCTAACACTCTCCTAGGGCTGAGGCTAACCCTAACCCTAACACTATCCTAGGGCTGATGCTAACCCTAACCCTAACCCTAACACTATCCTAGGGTTGATGCTAACCCTAACCCTAACACTATCCTAGGGCTGATGCTAACCCTAACCCTAACCCTAACACTATCCTAGGGCTGATGCTAACCCTAACCCTAACACTATCCTAGGGCTGATGCTAACCCTAACCCTAACCCTAACACTATCCTAAGTCTGATGCTAACCCTAGCCCTCACACTATCCTAGGCCTGATGATAACCCGAACCCTAACCTTAACACTATCCTAGGGCTGATGCTAACCCTAACCCTATCCCTAACACTACCCTAGAGCTGATGCTAACCCTAACCCTAACACTATCCTAGGCCTGATGATAACCCTAACCCTAACCCTAACACTATCCTAGGCCTGATGCTAACCCTAATCCTAACACTATCCTAGGGCTGATGCTAACCCTAACCCTAACCCTAACACTATCCTAAGTCTGATGCTAACCCTAGCCCTCACACTATCCTAGGCCTGATGATAACCCTAACCCTATCCCTAACACTATCCTAGAGCTGATGCTAACCCTAACCTTAACACTATCTTAGGCCAGATGATAACCCTAACCCTAACCCTAACACTATCCTAGGGTTTATGTTAACCCTAACCCTAACACTATCCTAGGGCTGATGCTAACCCTAACCCTAACCCTAACACTATCCTAGGGCTGATGCTAACCCAAACCCTAACTCTAACACTATCTTAGGGCTGAGGCTAACCCTAACCCTAACACTATCCTACGGCTGATGCTAACCCTAACCCTAACCCTAACACTATCCTAGGGCTAATGCTAACCCTAACCCTAACACTATCCTAGGCCTGATGCTAACCCTAACCCTAACCCTAACACTATCCTAGGGCTGATGCTAACCCTAACCCTAACACTATCCTAGGGCTGATGCTAACCCTAACCCTAACCCTAACACTATCGTAGGGCTGATGCTAACCCTAACCCTAACACTATCCTTGGCCTGATGCTAACCCTAACCCTAACCCTAACACTATCCTAGGGCTGATGCTAACTCTAACCCTAACACTATCCTAGGTCTGATGCTAACCCTAACCCTAACCCTAACACTATCCTAGGGCTGATGCTAACCCTAACCCTAACAGTATCCTAGGCCTGATGATAACCCTAACCCTAACTCTAACACTATCCTAGGGCTGATGCTAACCCTAACCCTAACACTATCCTAGGGCTGATGCTAACCCTAACCCTAACCCTAACACTATCCTAGGGCTGATGCTAACCCTAACGCTAACCCTAACACTATCCTAGGGCTGATGCTAACCCAAACCCTAACTCTAACACTATCTTAGGGCTGAGGCTAACCCTAACCCTAACACTATCCTACGGCTGATGCTAAACCTAACCCTAACCCTAACACTATCCTAAGTCTGATGCTAACCCTAGCCCTCACACTATCCTAGGCCTGATGATAACCCTAACCCTATCCCTAACACTATCCTAGAGCTGATGCTAACCCTAACCTTAAAACTATCTTAGGCCTGATGATAACCCTAACCCTAACCCTAACACTATCCTAGGGTTTATGTTAACCCTAACCCTAACACTATCCTAGGGCTGATGCTAACCCTAACCCTAACCCTAACACTATCCTAGGGCTGATGCTAACCCAAACCCTAACTCTAACACTATCTTAGGGCTGAGGCTAACCCTAACCCTAACACTATCCTACGGCTGATGCTAACCCTAACCCTAACCCTAACACTATCCTAGGGCTAATGCTAACCCTAACCCTAACACTATCCTAGGCCTGATGCTAACCCTAACCCTAACCCTAACACTATCCTAGGGCTGATGCTAACGCTAACCCTAACACTATCCTAGGGCTGATGCTAACCCTAACCCTAACCCTAACACTATCGTAGGGCTGATGCTAACCCTAACCCTAACACTATCCTTGGCCTGATGCTAACCCTAACCCTAACCCTAACACTATCCTAGGGCTGATGCTAACTCTAACCCTAACACTATCCTAGGTCTGATGCTAAGCCTAACCCTAACCCTAACACTATCCTAGGGCTGATGCTAACCCTAACCCTAACAGTATCCTAGGCCTGATGATAACCCTAACCCTAACTCTAACACTATCCTAGGGCTGATGCTAACCCTAACCCTAACACTATCCTAGGGCTGATGCTAACCCTAACCCTAACCCTAACACTATCCTAGGCCTGATGATAACCCTAACCCTAACCCTAACACTATCCTAGGGTTTATGTTAACCCTAACCCTAACACTAACCTAGGGCTGATGTTAACCCTAACCCTAACACTATCCTAGGGCTCATGCTAACCCTAACCCTAACCCTAACACTATCCTAAGTCTGATGCTAACCCTAGCCCTCACACTATCCTAGGCCTGATGATAACCCTAACCCTAACCTTAACACTATCCTAGGGCTGATGCTAACCCTAACCCTAACCCTAACACTATCCTAGGGTTTATGTTAACCCTAACCCTAACACTATCCTAGGGCTCATGCTAACCCTAACCCTAACCCTAACACTATCCTAGGGCGGATGCTAACCCTAACCCTAACCCTAACACTATCCTAGGGCTGATGCTAACCCTAACACTAACACTATCCTAGGGCTGATGCTAACCCTAACCCTAACCCTAACACTATCCTAGGGCTGATGCTAACCCTAACCCTATCTCTAACACTATCTTAGGGCTGAGGCTAACCCTAACCCAAACACTATCCTATGGCTGATGCTAACCCTAACCCTAACCCTAACACTATGCTAAGGCTGATGCTAACCCTAACACTAACACTATCCTAGGCCTGGTGCTAACCCTAACCCTAACCCTAACACTATCCTAGGGCTGATGCTAACCCTAACCCTAACCCTGACACTATCCTAGGGTTGATGCTAACCCTAATCCTAACACTATCCTAGGGATGATGCTAACCCTAACCCTAACTCTAACACTATCCTAGGGCTGATGCTAACCCTAACCCTAACACTATCCTAGGGCTGATGCTAACCCTAACCCTAACCCTAACACTATCCTAGGGCTGATGCTAACCCTAACCCTAACACTATCCTAGGGCTGATGCTAACCCTAACCCTAACCCTAACACTATCCTAAGTCTGATGCTAACTCTAGCCCTCACACTATCCTAGGCCTGATGATAACCCTAACCCTAACCTTAACACTATCCTAGGGCTGATGCTAACCCTAACCATAACCCTAACACTATCCTAGAGCTGATGCTAACCCTAACCCTAACAATATCCTAGGCCTGATGATAACCCTAACCCTAACCCTAACACTATCCTAGGGTTTAGGTTAACCCTAACCCTAACACTATCATAGGGCTGATGCTAACCCTAACACTAACACTATCCTAGGGCTGATGCTAACCCTAACCCTAACCCTAACACTATCCTAGGGCTGATGCTAACCCTAACCCTAACTCTAACACTATCTTAGGGCTGAGCCTAACCCTAACCCAAACACTATCCTACGGCTGATGCTAACCCTAACCCTAACCCTAACACTATCCTAAGGCTGATGCTAACCCTAACACTAACACTATCCTGGGCCTGGTGCTAACCCTAACGCTAACCCTAACACTATCCTAGGGCTGATGGTAACCCTAACCCTAATACTATCCTAGGGCTGATGCTAACCATAACCCTAAGCCTAACACTATCCTAGGGCTGATGCTAACCCTAACCCTAACCCTAACACTCTCCTAGGCCTGATGCTAACCCTAACCCTAACACTTACACTATCCTAGGGCAGATGCTAACCCTAACCCTAACCCTAACACTATCCTAGGTCTGATGCTAACCCTAAACCTAACACTATCCTAGGCCTGATGCTAACCCTAACCCTAACCTTAACACTCTCCTAGGGCTGATGTTAACCCTAACCCTAACACTATCCTAGGGCTGATGCTAACCCTAACCCTAACCCTAACACTCTCCTAGGGCTGATGCTAACCCTAACCCTAACACTATCCTAGGCCTGATGCTAACCCTAACCCTAACACTGTCCTAGGTCTGATGCTAACCCTAACCCTAACACTATCCTAGGGCTGATGTTAACCCTAACCCTAACACTATCCTAGGGCTGATGCTAACCCTAACCCTAACCCTAACACTCTCCTAGGGCTGATGCTAACCCTAACCCTAACCCTAACACTATCCTAGGGATGATGCTAACCCTAACCCTTACACTATCCTAGGGCTGATGCTAACCCTAACCCTAACCCTAACACTATCCTAGGGCTGATGCTAACCCTAACCCTAACCCTAACACTATCCTAGAGCTGATGCTAACGCTAACCCTAACCCTAACCCTAACCCTAATGCTATCCTAGGGCTGATGCTAACCCTTACCCTAACCCTGACACTAGCCTAGGGCTGATGCTAAATCTAACCCTAACTCTAACACTATCCTAGGGCTGAGGCTAACCCTAACCCTAACACTATCCTACGGCTGATGCTAACCCTAACCCTAACCCTAACACTATCCTAAGGCTGATGCTAACCCTAACACTGACACTATCCTAGGCCTGGTGCTAACCCTAACCCTAACCCTAACACTATCCTAGGGCTGATGCTAACCCTAACCCTAATAATATCCTAGGGTTGATGCTAACCCTAACCCTAACCCGAACACTATCCTAGGGCTGATGCTAACCCTAACCCTAACCCTAACACTATCCTAGGGCTGATGCTAACCCTAACCCTAACTCTAACACTATCCTAGGGCTGATGCTAACCCTAACCCTAACAATATCCTAGGCCTGATGATATCCCTAACCCTAAACCTAACACTATCCTAGGGCTGATGCTAACCCTAACCCTAACCCTAACACTATCCTAGGGCTGATGCTAACCCTAACCCTAACGCTAACACTATCCTAGGGCTGATGCTAACCCTAACACTAACACTATCCTAGGGCTGATGCTAACCCAAACCCTAACCCTAACACTATCCTAGGGCTGATGCTAACACTAACCCTAACTCTAACACTATCCTAGGGCTGAGGCTAACCCTAACCCTAACACTATCCTACGGCTGATGCTAACCCTAACCCTAACCCTAACACTATCCTAAGGCTGATGCTAACCCTAACACTAACACTATCCTAGGCCTGGTGCTAACCCTAACCCTAACCCTAACACTATTCTAGGGCTGATGCTAACCCTAACCCCAATAATATCCTAGGGCTGATGCTAACCCTAACCCTAACCCTAACACTATCCTAGGGCTGATGCTAACCCTAACCCTAACCCTAACAGTATCCTAGGGCTGATGCTAACCCTAACCCTAACACTAACACTATCCTAGGGCTGATGCTAACCCTAACACTAACAATATCCTAGGCCTGATGATATCCATAACCCTAAACCTAACACTATCCTAGGGCTGATGCTAACCCTAACCCTAACCCTAACACTATCCTAGGGCTGATTCTAACCGTAACCCTAACACAATCCTAGGCCTGATGCTAACCATAACCCTTACCCTAACACTATCCTAGGGTTCATGCTAACCCTATCCCTAACCGTAACACTATCCTAGGGCTAATGCTAACCCTAACACTAACACTATCCTAGGGCTGATGCTAACCCTAACAATAACCCTAACACTATCCTAGGGCTGATGCTAACCCTAACCCTAACTCTAACACTATCTTAGGGCTGAGGCTAACCCTAACCCTAACACTATCCTACGGCTGATGCTAACCCTAACCCTAACCCTAACACTATCCTAGGGCTAATGCTAACCCTAACCATAACACTATCCTAGGCCTGATGCTAACCCTAACCCTAACCCTAAAACTATCCTAGGGCTGATGCTAACCCTAACCCTAACACTATCCTAGGGCTGATGCTAACCCTAACCCTAACCCTAACACTGTCCTAGGGCTGATGCTAACCCTAACCCTAACACTATCCTAGGCCTGATGCTAACCCTAACCCTAACCCTAACACTATCCTAGGGCTGATGCTAACCCTAACCCTAACACTATCCTAGGGATGATGCTAACCCTAACCCTAACCCTAACACTATCCTAGGGCTGATGCTATCCCTAACCCTAACACTATCCTAGGCCTGATGATAACCCTAACCCTAACCCTAACACTCTCCTAGGGCTGATGCTAACCATAACCCTAACACTATCCTAGGGCTGATGCTAACCCTAACCCTAACCCTAACACTATCCTAGGGCTGATGCTAACCATAACGCTAACCCTAACACTATCCTTTAACTGATGCTAACCCTAACCCTAACACTAACACTATCCTAGGCCTGATGATAACCCTAACCCTAACCCTAACACTATCCTAGGGTTTATGTTAACCCTAACCCTAACACTATCCTAGGGCTGATGCTAACCCTAACACTATCCTAGGGCTGATGCTAACCCTAACCCTAACTCTAACACTATCCTAAGTCTGATGCTAAGCCTAGCCCTCACACTATCCTAGGCCTGATGATAACCCTAACCCTAACCTTAACACTATCCTAGGGCTGATGCTAACCCTAACCCTAACCCTAACACTATCCTAGGGTTTATGTTAACCCTAACCCTAACACTATCCTAGGGCTCATGCTAACCCTAACCCTAACCCTAACACTATCCTAGGGCGGATGCTAACCCTAACCCTAACCCTAACACTATCCTAGGGCTGATGCTAACCCTAACACTAACACTATCCTAGGGCTGATGCTAACCCTAACCCTAACCCTAACACTATCCTAGGGCTGATGCTAACCCTAACCCTATCTCTAACACTATCTTAGGGCTGAGGCTAACCCTAACCCAAACACTATCCTATGGCTGATGCTAACCCTAACCCTAACCCTAACACTATGCTAAGGCTGATGCTAACCCTAACACTAACACTATCCTAGGCCTGGTGCTAACCCTAACCCTAACCCTAACACTATCCTAGGGCTGATGCTAACCCTAACCCTAACCCTGACACTATCCTAGGGTTGATGCTAACCCTAATCCTAACACTATCCTAGGGATGATGCTAACCCTAACCCTAACTCTAACACTATCCTAGGGCTGATGCTAACCCTAACCCTAACACTATCCTAGGGCTGATGCTAACCCTAACCCTAACCCTAACACTATCCTAGGGCTGATGCTAACCCTAACCCTAACACTATCCTAGGGCTGATGCTAACCCTAACCCTAACCCTAACACTATCCTAAGTCTGATGCTAACTCTAGCCCTCACACTATCCTAGGCCTGATGATAACCCTAACCCTAACCTTAACACTATCCTAGGGCTGATGCTAACCCTAACCATAACCCTAACACTATCCTAGAGCTGATGCTAACCCTAACCCTAACAATATCCTAGGCCTGATGATAACCCTAACCCTAACCCTAACACTATCCTAGGGTTTAGGTTAACCCTAACCCTAACACTATCATAGGGCTGATGCTAACCCTAACACTAACACTATCCTAGGGCTGATGCTAACCCTAACCCTAACCCTAACACTATCCTAGGGCTGATGCTAACCCTAACCCTAACTCTAACACTATCTTAGGGCTGAGCCTAACCCTAACCCAAACACTATCCTACGGCTGATGCTAACCCTAACCCTAACCCTAACACTATCCTAAGGCTGATGCTAACCCTAACACTAACACTATCCTGGGCCTGGTGCTAACCCTAACGCTAACCCTAACACTATCCTAGGGCTGATGGTAACCCTAACCCTAATACTATCCTAGGGCTGATGCTAACCATAACCCTAAGCCTAACACTATCCTAGGGCTGATGCTAACCCTAACCCTAACCCTAACACTCTCCTAGGCCTGATGCTAACCCTAACCCTAACACTTACACTATCCTAGGGCAGATGCTAACCCTAACCCTAACCCTAACACTATCCTAGGTCTGATGCTAACCCTAAACCTAACACTATCCTAGGCCTGATGCTAACCCTAACCCTAACCTTAACACTCTCCTAGGGCTGATGTTAACCCTAACCCTAACACTATCCTAGGGCTGATGCTAACCCTAACCCTAACCCTAACACTCTCCTAGGGCTGATGCTAACCCTAACCCTAACACTATCCTAGGCCTGATGCTAACCCTAACCCTAACACTGTCCTAGGTCTGATGCTAACCCTAACCCTAACACTATCCTAGGGCTGATGTTAACCCTAACCCTAACACTATCCTAGGGCTGATGCTAACCCTAACCCTAACCCTAACACTCTCCTAGGGCTGATGCTAACCCTAACCCTAACCCTAACACTATCCTAGGGATGATGCTAACCCTAACCCTTACACTATCCTAGGGCTGATGCTAACCCTAACCCTAACCCTAACACTATCCTAGGGCTGATGCTAACCCTAACCCTAACCCTAACACTATCCTAGAGCTGATGCTAACGCTAACCCTAACCCTAACCCTAACCCTAATGCTATCCTAGGGCTGATGCTAACCCTTACCCTAACCCTGACACTAGCCTAGGGCTGATGCTAAATCTAACCCTAACTCTAACACTATCCTAGGGCTGAGGCTAACCCTAACCCTAACACTATCCTACGGCTGATGCTAACCCTAACCCTAACCCTAACACTATCCTAAGGCTGATGCTAACCCTAACACTGACACTATCCTAGGCCTGGTGCTAACCCTAACCCTAACCCTAACACTATCCTAGGGCTGATGCTAACCCTAACCCTAATAATATCCTAGGGTTGATGCTAACCCTAACCCTAACCCGAACACTATCCTAGGGCTGATGCTAACCCTAACCCTAACCCTAACACTATCCTAGGGCTGATGCTAACCCTAACCCTAACTCTAACACTATCCTAGGGCTGATGCTAACCCTAACCCTAACAATATCCTAGGCCTGATGATATCCCTAACCCTAAACCTAACACTATCCTAGGGCTGATGCTAACCCTAACCCTAACCCTAACACTATCCTAGGGCTGATGCTAACCCTAACCCTAACGCTAACACTATCCTAGGGCTGATGCTAACCCTAACACTAACACTATCCTAGGGCTGATGCTAACCCAAACCCTAACCCTAACACTATCCTAGGGCTGATGCTAACACTAACCCTAACTCTAACACTATCCTAGGGCTGAGGCTAACCCTAACCCTAACACTATCCTACGGCTGATGCTAACCCTAACCCTAACCCTAACACTATCCTAAGGCTGATGCTAACCCTAACACTAACACTATCCTAGGCCTGGTGCTAACCCTAACCCTAACCCTAACACTATTCTAGGGCTGATGCTAACCCTAACCCCAATAATATCCTAGGGCTGATGCTAACCCTAACCCTAACCCTAACACTATCCTAGGGCTGATGCTAACCCTAACCCTAACCGTAACAGTATCCTAGGGCTGATGCTAACCCTAACCCTAACACTAACACTATCCTAGGGCTGATGCTAACCCTAACACTAACAATATCCTAGGCCTGATGATATCCATAACCCTAAACCTAACACTATCCTAGGGCTGATGCTAACCCTAACCCTAACCCTAACACTATCCTAGGGCTGATTCTAACCGTAACCCTAACACAATCCTAGGCCTGATGCTAACCATAACCCTTACCCTAACACTATCCTAGGGTTCATGCTAACCCTATCCCTAACCGTAACACTATCCTAGGGCTAATGCTAACCCTAACACTAACACTATCCTAGGGCTGATGCTAACCCTAACAATAACCCTAACACTATCCTAGGGCTGATGCTAACCCTAACCCTAACTCTAACACTATCTTAGGGCTGAGGCTAACCCTAACCCTAACACTATCCTACGGCTGATGCTAACCCTAACCCTAACCCTAACACTATCCTAGGGCTAATGCTAACCCTAACCATAACACTATCCTAGGCCTGATGCTAACCCTAACCCTAACCCTAAAACTATCCTAGGGCTGATGCTAACCCTAACCCTAACACTATCCTAGGGCTGATGCTAACCCTAACCCTAACCCTAACACTGTCCTAGGGCTGATGCTAACCCTAACCCTAACACTATCCTAGGCCTGATGCTAACCCTAACCCTAACCCTAACACTATCCTAGGGCTGATGCTAACCCTAACCCTAACACTATCCTAGGGATGATGCTAACCCTAACCCTAACCCTAACACTATCCTAGGGCTGATGCTATCCCTAACCCTAACACTATCCTAGGCCTGATGATAACCCTAACCCTAACCCTAACACTCTCCTAGGGCTGATGCTAACCATAACCCTAACACTATCCTAGGGCTGATGCTAACCCTAACCCTAACCCTAACACTATCCTAGGGCTGATGCTAACCATAACGCTAACCCTAACACTATCCTTTAACTGATGCTAACCCTAACCCTAACACTAACACTATCCTAGGCCTGATGATAACCCTAACCCTAACCCTAACACTATCCTAGGGTTTATGTTAACCCTAACCCTAACACTATCCTAGGGCTGATGCTAACCCTAACACTATCCTAGGGCTGATGCTAACCCTAACCCTAACCCTAACACTATCCTAAGTCTGATGCCTACCCTAGCCCTCACACTATCCTAGGCCTGATGATAACCCTAACCCTAACCTTAACACTAACCTAGGGCTGATGCTAACCCTAACCCTAACCCTAACACTATCCTAGGGTTTATGTTAACCCTAACCCTAACACTATCCTAGGGCTGATGCTAACCCTAACCCTAACCCTAACACTATCCTAGGGCGGATGCTAACCCTAACCCTAACCCTAACACTATCCTAGGGCTGATGCTAACCCTACCACTAACACTATCCTAAGTCTGATGCTAACACTAGCCCTCACACTATCCTAGGCCTGATGATAACCCTAACCCTAACCCTAACACTATCCTAGGGTTTATGTTAACCCTAACCCTAACACTATCCTAGGGCTGATGCTAACCCTAACCCTAACCCTAACACTATCCTAGGGCTGATGCTAACCCAAACCCTAACTGTAACACTATCTTAGGGCTGAGGCTAACCCTAACCCTAACACTATCCTACGGCTGATGCTAACCCTAACCCTAACCCTAACACTATCCTAGGGCTAATGCTAACCCTAACCCTAACACTATCCTAGGCCTGATGCTAACCCTAACCCTAACCCTAACACTATCCTAGGGCTGATGCTAACCCTAACCCTAACCCTAACACTATCCTAGGGCGGATGCTAACCCTAACCCTAACCCTAACACTATCCTAGGGCTGATGCTAACCCTAACACTAACACTATCCTAAGTCTGATGCTAACCCTAGCCCTCACACTATCCTAGGCCAGATGATAACCCTAACCCTAACCCTAACACTATCCTAGGGTTTATGTTAACCCTAACCCTAACACTATCCTAGGGCTGATGCTAACCCTAACCCTAACCCTAACACTATCCTAGGGCTGACGCTAACCCAAACCCTAACTCTAACACTATCTTAGGGCTGAGGCTAACCCTAACCCTAAAACTATCCTACGGCTGATGCTAACCCTAACCCTAACGCTAACACTATCCTAGGGCTAATGCTAACCCTAACCCTAACACTATCCTAGGCCTGATGCTAACCCTAACCCTAACCCTAACACTATCCTAGGGCTGATGCTAACCCAAACCCTAACACTATCCTAGGGCTGATGCTAACCCTATCCCTAACCCTAACACTATCGTAGGGCTGATGCTAACCCTAACCCTAACACTATCCTTGGCCTGATGCTAACCCTAACCCTAACCCTAACACTATCCTAGGGCTGATGCTAACTCTAACCCTAACACTATCCTAGGTCTGATGCTAACCCTAACCCTAACCCTAACACTATCCTAGGGCTGATGCTAACCCTAACCCTAACACTATCCTAGGCCTGATGATAACCCTAACCCTAACCCCAACACTATCCTAGGGCTGATGCTAACCCTAACCCTAACACTATCCTAGGGCTGATGCTAACCCTAACCCTAACCCTAACACTATCCTAGGGCTGATGCTAACCCTAACGCTAACCCTAACACTATCCTTTAGCTGATGCTAACCCTAACCCTAACCCTAACACTATCCTAGGCCTGATGATAACCCTAACCCTAACCCTAACACTATCCTAGGGTTTATGTTAACCCTAACCCTAACACTATCCTAGGGCTGATGCTAACCCTAACCCTTACACTATCCTAGGGCTCATGCTAACCCTAACCCTAACCCTAACACTATCCTAAGTCTGATGCTAACCCTAGCCCTCACACTATCCTAGGCCTGATGATAACCCTAACCCTAACCTTAACACTATCCTAGGGCTGATGCTAACCCTAACCCTAACCCTAACACTATCCTAGGGTTTATGTTAACCCTAACCCTAACACTATCCTAGGGCTGATGCTAACCCTAACCCTAATCGTAACACTATCCTAGGGCGGATGCTAACCCTAACCCTAACCCTAACACTATCCTAGGGCTGATGCTAACCCTAACACTAACACTATCCTAGGGCTGATGCTAACCCTAACCCTAACCCTAACACTATCCTAGGGCTGATGCTAACCCTAACCCTAACCCTAACACTATCCTAGGGCTGATGCTAACCCTAACACTAACACTATCCTAGGCCTGGTGCTAACCCTAACCCTAACCCTAACACTATCCTAGGGCTGATGCTAACCCTAACCCTAACCCTAACACTATCCTAGGGTTGATGCTAACCCTAATCCTAACACTATCCTAGGGATGATGCTAACCCTAACCCTAACCCTAACACTATCCTAGGGCTGATGCTAACCCTAACCCTAACACTATCCTAGGGCTGATGCTAACCCTAACCCTAACCCTAACACTATCCTAGGGCTGATGCTAACCCTAACCCTAACACTATCATAGGGCTGATGCTAACCCTAACCCTAACCCTAACACTATCCTAAGTCTGATGCTAACTCTAGCCCTCACACTATCCTAGGCCTGATGATAACCCTAACCCTAACCTTAACACTATCCTAGGGCTGATGCTAACCCTAACCCTAACCCTAACACTATCCTAGAGCTGATGCTAACCCTAACCCTAACAATATCCTAGGCCTGATGATAACCCTAACCCTAACCCTAACACTATCCTAGGGTTTAGGTTTACCCTAACCCTAACACTATCATAGGGGTGATGCTAACCCTAACACTAACACTATCCTAGGGCTGATGCTAACCCTAACCCTAACCCTAACACTATCCTAGGGCTGATGCAAACCCTAACGCTAACCCTAACACTATCCTTTAGCTGATGCTAACCCTAACCCTAACCCTAACACTATCGTAGGCCTGATGATAACCCTAAACCTAACCCTAACACTATCCTAGGGTTTATGTTAACCCTAACCCTAACACTATCCTAGGGCTGATGCTAAACCTAACCCTTACACTATCCTAGGGCTCATGCTAACCCTAACCCTAACCCTAACACTATCCTAAGTCTGATGCTAACCCTAGCCCTCACACTATCCTAGGCCTGATGATAACCCTAACCCTAACCTTAACACTATCCTAGGGCTGATGCAAACCCTAACACTAACCCTAACACTATCCTAGGGTTTATGTTAACCCTAACCCTAACACTATCCTAGGGCTGATGCTAACCCTAACCCTAACCCTAACCCTAACACTATCCTAGGGCTGATGCTAACCCTAACACTAACACTATCCTAGGGCTGATGCTAACCCTAACCCTAACCCTAACACTATCCTAGGGCTGATGCTAACCCTAACCCTAACCCTAACACTATCCTAGGGCTGATGCTAACCCTAACACTAACACTATCCTAGGCCTGGTGCTAACCCTAACCCTAACCCTAACACTATCCTAGGGCTGATGCTAACCCTAACCCTAACCCTAACACTATCCTAGGTTTGATGCTAACCCTCATCCTAACACTATCCTAGGGATGATGCTAACCCTAACCCTAACCCTAACACTATCCTAGGGCTGATGCTAACCCTAACCCTAACAATATCCTAGGCCTGATGATATCCCTAACCCTAAACCTAACACTATCCTAGGGCTGATGCTAACCCTAACCCTAACCCTAACACTATCCTAGGGCTGATGCTAACCCTAACCCTAACGCTAACACTATCCTAGGGCTGATGCTAACCCTAACATTAACACTATCCTAGGGCTGATGCTAACCCAAACCCTAACCCTAACACTATCCTAGGGCTGATGCTAACACTAACCCTAACTCTAACACTATCCTAGGGCTGAGGCTAACCCTAACCCTAACACTATCCTACGGCTGATGCTAACCCTAACCCTAACCCTAACACTATCCTAAGGCTGATGCTAACCCTAACACTAACACTATCCTAGGCCTGGTGCTAACCCTAACCCTAACCCTAACACTATTCTAGGGCTGATGCTAACCCTAACCCCAATAATATCCTAGGGCTGATGCTAACCGTAACCCTAACCCTAACACTATCCTAGGGCTGATGCTAACCCTAACCCTAACCCTAACAGTATCCTAGGGCTGATGCTAACCCTAACCCTAACACTAACACTATCCTAGGGCTGATGCTAACCCTAACACTAACAATATCCTAGGCCTGATGATATCCATAACCCTAAACCTAACACTATCCTAGGGCTGATGCTATCCCTAACCCTAACCCTAACACTATCCTAGGGCTGATTCTAACCGTAACCCTAACACAATCCTAGGCCTGATGCTAACCATAACCCTTACCCTAACACTATCCTAGGGTTCATGCTAACCCTATCCCTAACCCTAACACTATCCTAGGGCGGATGCTAACCCTAACCCTAACCCTAACACTATCCTAGGGCTAATGCTAACCCTAACACTAACACTATCCTAGGGCTGATGCTAACCCTAACCCTAACCCTAACACTATCCTAGGGCTGATGCTAACCCTAACCCTAACTCTAACACTATCTTAGGGCTGAGGCTGACCCTAACCCTAACACTATCCTACGGCTGATGCTAACCCTAACCCTAACCCTAACACTATCCTAGGGCTAATGCTAACCCTAACCATAACACTATCCTAGGCCTGATGCTAACCCTAACCCTAACCCTAAAACTATCCTAGGGCTGATGCTAACCCTAACCCTAACACTATCCTAGGGCTGATGCTAACCCAAACCCTAACCCTAACACTGTCCTAGGGCTGATGCTAACCCTAACCCTAACACTATCCTAGGCCTGATGCTAACCCTAACCCTAACCCTAACACTATCCTAGGGCTGATGCTAACCCTAACCCTAACACTATCCTAGGGCTGATGCTAACCCTAACCCTAACCCTAACACTATCCTAGGGCTGATGCTATCCCTAACCCTAACACTATCCTAGGCCTGATGATAACCCTAACCCTAACCCTAACACTCTCCTAGGGCTGATGCTAACCATAACCCTAACACTATCCTAGGGCTGATGCTAACCCTAACCCTAACCCTAACACTATCCTAGGGCTGATGCTAACCATAACGCTAACCCTAACACTATCCTTTAACTGATGCTAACCCTAACCCTAACACTAACACTATCCTAGGCCTGATGATAACCCTAACCCTAACCCTAACACTATCCTAGGGTTTATGTTAACCCTAACCCTAACAGTATCCTAGGGCTGATACTAACCCTAACACTATCCTAGGGCTGATGCTAACCCTAGCCCTCACACTATCCTAGGCCTGATGATAACCCTAACCCTAACCTTAACACTATCCTAGGGCTGATGCTAACCCTAACCCTAACCCTAACACTATCCTAGGGTTTATGTTAACCCTAACCCTAACACTTTCCTATGGCTGATGCTAACCCTAACCCTAACCCTAACACTATCCTAGGGCGGATGCTAACCCTAAACCTAACCCTAACACTATGCTAGGGCTGATGCTAACCCTAACACTAACACTATCCTAGGGCTGATGCTAACCCTAACCCTAACCCTAACACTATCCTAGGGCTGATGCTAACCCTAACCCTAACTCTAACACTATCTTAGGGCTGAGGCTAACCCTAACCCAAACACTATCCTACTGCTGATGCTAACCCTAACCCTAACCTTAACACTATCCTAAGGCTGATGCTAACCCTAACACTAACACTATCCTGGGCCTGGTGCTAACCCTAACCCTCACCCTAACACTATCCTAGGGCTGATGGTAACCCTAACCCTAATACTATCCTAGGGCTGATGCTAACCATAACCCTAACCCTAACACTATCCTAGGGCTGATGCTAACCCTAACCCTAACCCTAACACTATCCTAGGGGTGATGCTAACCCTAACCCTAACACTATCCTAGGCCTGATGCTAACCCTAACCCTAACACTTACACTATCCTAGGGCTGATGCTAACCCTAACCCTAACCCTAACACTATCCTAGTTTTGATGCTAACCCTAAACCTAACACTATCCTAGGGCTGATGCTAACCCTAACCCTAACCTTAACACTCTCCTAGGGCTGATGTTAACCCTAACCCTAACACTATCCTAGGGCTGATGCTAACCCTAACCCTAACCCTAACACTCTCCTAGGGCTGATGCTAACCCTAGCCCTCACACTATCCTAGGCCTGATGATAACCCTAACCCTAACCTTAACACTATCCTAGGGCTAATGCTAACCCTAACCCTAACCCTAACACTATCGTAGGGTTTATGTTAACCCTAACCCTAACACTATCCTAGGGCTGATGCTAACCCTAACCCTAACCCTAACACTATCCTAGGGCGGATGCTAACCCTAACACTAACACTATCCTGGGCCTGGTGCTAACCCTAACCCTAACCCTAACACTATTCTAGGGCTGATGGTAACCCTAACCCTAATACTATCCTAGGGCTGATGCTAACCATAACCCTAACCCTAACACTATCCTAGGGCTGATGCTAACCCTAACCCTAACCCTAACACTATCCTAGGGGTGATGCTAACCCTAACCCTAACACTATCCTAGGCCTGATGCTAACCCTAACCCTAACACTTACACTATCGTAGGGCTGATGCTAACCCTAACCCTAACCCTAACACTATCCTAGGTCTGATGCTAACCCTAAACCTAACACTATCCTAGGGCTGATGCTAACCCTAACCCTAACCCTAACACTCTCCTAGGGCTGATGCTAACCCTAACCCTAACACTATCCTAGGCCTGATGCTAACCCTAACTTTAACACTATCCTAGGTCTGATGCTAACCCTAAACCTAACACTATCCTAGGGCTGATGCTAACCCTAACCCTAACCCTAACACTATCCTAGGGCTGATGTTAACCCTAACCCTAACACTATCCTAGGGCTGATGCTAACCCTAACCCTAACCCTAACACTCTCCTAGGGCTGATGCTAACACTAACCCTAACACTATCCTAGGCCTGATGCTAACCCTAACCCTAACACTATCCTAGGGCTGATGCTAACCCTAACCCTAACCCTAACACTATCCTAGGCCTGATGCTAACCCTATCCCTAACCCTAACACTCTCCTAGGGCTGAGGTTAACCCTAACCCTAACACTAACCTAGGGCTGATGCTAAACCTAACCCTAACCCTAACACTATCCTAGGGCTGATGCTAACCCTAACCCTAACCCTAACACTATCCTAGGGCTGATGCTAACCCTAACCCTAACTCTAACACTATCCTAGGGCTGATGCTAACCCTAACCCTAACAATATCCTAGGCCTGATGATATCCCTAACCCTAAACCTAACACTATCCTAGGGCTGATGCTAACCCTAACCCTAACACTAACACTATCCTAGGGCTGATTCTAACCGTAACCCTAACACTATCCTAGGCCTGATGCTAACCCTAACCCTAACCCTAACACTATACTAGGGCTGATGCTAACCCTAACCCTAATAATATCCTAGGGTTGATGCTAACCCTAACCCTAACCCTAACACTATCCTAGGGCTGATGCTAACCCTAACCCTAACCCTAACACTATCCTAGGGCTGATGCTAACCCTAACCCTAACTCTAACACTATCCTAGGGCTGATGCTAACCCTAACCCTAACAATATCCTAGGCCTGATGATATCCCTAACCCTAAACCTAACACTATCCTAGGGCTGATGCTAACCCTAACCCTAACCCTAACACTATCCTAGGGCTGATTCTAACCGTAACCCTAACACTATCCTAGGCCTGATGCTAACCCTAACCCTAACCCTAACACTATCCTAGGCCTGATGCTAACCCTATCCCTAACCCTAACACTCTCCTAGGGCCTAGGCTAACCCTAACCCTAACACTATCCTAGGGCTGATGCTAACACTAACCATAACGCTAACACTATCCTAGGGCTGATGCTAACCCTAACACTAACACTATCCTAGGGCTGATGCTAACCCAAACCCTAACCCTAACACTATCCTAGGGCTGATGCTAACACTAACCCTAACTCTAACACTATCCTAGGGCTGAGGCTAACCCTAACCCTAACACTATCCTACGGCTGATGCTAACCCTAACCCTAACCCTAACAGTATCCTAGGGTTGATGCTAACCCTAACCCTAACACTATCCTAGGGCTGATGCTAACCCTAATCCTAACCCTAACACTATCCTACGGCTGATGCTAACCCTAACCCTAACCCTAACACTATCCTAGGTCTAATGCTAACCCTAACCCTAACACTATCCTAGGCCTGATGTTAACCCTAACCCTAACCCTAACACTATCCTAGGGCTGATGCTAACCCTAACCCTAACACTATCCTAGGGCTGATGCTAACCCTAACCCTAACCCTAACACTATCGTAGGGCTGATGCTAACCCTAACCCTAACACTATCCTAGGCCTGAAGCTAACCCTAACCCTAACCCTAACACTATCCTAGGGCTGATGCTAACTCTAACCCTAACACTATCCTAGGTCTGATGCTAACCCTAACCCTAACCCTAACACTATCCTAGGGCTGATGCTATCCCTAACCTTAACACTATCCTAGGCCTGATGATAACCCTAACCCTAACCCTAACACTATCCTAGGGCTGATGCTAACACTAACCCTAACACTATCCTAGGGCTGATGCTAACCCTAACCCTAACCCTAACACTATCCTAGGGCTGATGCTAACCCTAACGCTAACCCTAACACTATCCTTTAGCTGATGCTAACCCTAACCCTAACCCTAACACTATCCTAGGCCTGATGATAACCCTAACCCTAATCCTAACACTATCCTAGGCCTGATGCTAACCCTAACCCTAACACTATCCTAGGGCTGATGCTAACCCTAACCCTAACCCTAACACTATCCTAAGTCTGATGCTAACCCTAGCCCTCACACTATCCTAGGCCTGATGATAACCCTAACCCTATCCCTAACACTATCCTAGAGCTGATGCTAACCCTAACCCTAACACTATCTTAGGCCTGATGATAACCCTAACCCTAACCCTAACACTATCCTAGGGTTTATGTTAACCCTAACCCTAACACTATCCTAGGGCTGATGCTAACCCTAACCCTAACCCTAACACTATACTAGGGCTGATGCTAACCCTAACCCTAATAATATCCTAGGGTTGATGCTAACCCTAACCCTAACCCTAACACTATCCTAGGGCTGATGCTAACCCTAACCCTAACCCTAACTCTATCCTAGGGCTGATGCTAACCATAACCCTAACTCTAACACTATCCTAGGGCTGATGCTAACCCTAACCCTAACAATATCCTAGGCCTGATGATATCCCTAACCCTAAACCTAACACTATCCTAGGGCTGATGCTAACCCTAACCCTAACCCTAACACTATCCTAGGGCTGATTCTAACCGTAACCCTAACACTATCCTAGGCCTGATGCTAACCCTAACCCTAACCCTAACACTATCCTAGGCCTGATGCTAACCCTATCCCTAACCCTAACACTCTCCTAGGGCCTAGGCTAACCCTAACCCTAACACTATCCTAGGGCTGATGCTAACACTAACCCTAACGCTAACACTATCCTAGGGCTGATGCTAACCCTAACACTAACACTATCCTAGGGCTGATGCTAATCCTAACCCTAACAGTTACACTATCCTAGGGCTGATGCTAACCATAACCCTAACCCTAACACTATCCTAGGGCTGATGCTAACCCTAAAGCTAACACTATCCTAGGGCTGATGCTAACCCTAACCCTAACCCGAACACTATCCTAGGGCTGATGTTAACCCTAACCCTAACACTATCCTAGTGCTGATGCTAACCCTAACCCTAACCCTAACACTCTCCTAGGGCTGATGCTAACTGTAACCCTAACACTATCCTAGGCCTGATGCTAACCCTAACCCTAACACTATCCTAGGGCTGATGCTAACCCTAACCCTAACCCTAACACTATCCTAGGCCTGATGCTAACCCTATCCCTAATCCTAACACTCTCCTAGGGCTGAGGCTAACCCTAACCCTAACACTATCCTAGGGCTGATGCTAACCCTAACCCTAACCCTAACACTATCCTAGGGTTGATGCTAACCCTAACCCTAACACTATCCTAGGGCTGATGCTAACCCTAACCCTAACCCTAACACTATCCTAGGGCTGATGCTAACCCTAACCCTAACACTATCCTAGGGCTGATGCTAACCCTAACCCTAACCCTAACACTATCCTAGGGCTGATGCTAACCCTAGCCCTCACACTATCCTAGGCCTGATGATAACCCGAACCCTAACCTTAACACTATCCTATGGCTGATGCTAACCCTAACCCTAACCCTAACACTACCCTAGAGCTGATGCTAACCCTAACCCTAACACTATCCTAGGCCTGATGATAACCCTAACCCTAACCCTAACACTATCCTAGGCCTGATGCTAACCCTACTCCTAACACTATCCTAGGGCTGATGCTAACCCTAACCCTAACCCTAACACTATCCTAAGTCTGATGCTAACCCTAGCCCTCACACTATCCTAGGCCTGATGATAACCCTAACCCTATCCCTAACACTATCCTAGAGCTGATGCTAACCCTAACCTTAACACTATCTTAGGCCTGATGATAACCCTAACCCTAACCCTAACACTATCCTAGGGTTTATGTTAACCCTAACCCTAACACTATCCTAGGGCTGATGCTAACCCTAACCCTAACCCTAACACTATCCTAGGGCTGATGCTAACCCAAACCCTAACTCTAACACTATCTTAGGGCTGAGGCTAACCCTAACCCTAACACTATCCTACGGCCGATGCTAACCCTAACCCTAACCCTAACACTATCCTAGGGCTAATGCTAACCCTAACCCTAACACTATCCTAGGCCTGATGCTAACCCTAACCCTAACCCTAACACTATCCTAGGGCTGATGCTAACCCTAACCCTAACACTATCCTAGGGCTGATGCTAACCCTAACCCTAACCCTAACCCTATCGTAGGGCTGATGCTAACCCTAACCCTAACACTATCCTTGGCCTGATGTTAACCCTAACCCTAACCCTAACACTATCCTAGGGCTGATGCTAACTCTAACCCTAACACTATCCTAGGTCTGATGCTAACCTTAACCCTAACCCTAACACTATCCTAGGGCTGATGCTAACCCTAACCCTAACAGTATCCTAGGCCTGATGATAACCCTAACCCTAACTCTAACACTATCCTAGGGCTGATGCTAACCCTAACCCTAACACTATCCTAGGGCTGATGCTAACCCTAACCCTAACCCTAACACTATCCTAGGGCTGATGCTAACCCTAACGCTAACCCTAACACTATCCTAGGGCTGATGCTAACCCTAACCCTAACCCTAACACTATCCTAGGCCTGATGATAACCCTAACCCTAACCCTAACACTATCCTAGGGTTTATGTTAACCCTAACCCTAACACTATCCTAGGGCTGATGCTAACCCTAACCCTAACCCTAACACTATCCTAGGCCTGATGCTAACCCTATCCCTAATCCTAACACTCTCCTAGGGCTGAGGCTAACCCTAACCCTAACACTATCCTAGGGCTGATGCTAACCCTAACCCTAACCCTAACACTATCCTAGGGTTGATGCTAACCCTAACCCTAACACTATCCTAGGGCTGATGCTAACCCTAACCCTAACCCTAACACTATCCTAGGGCTGATGCTAACCCTAACCCTAACACTATCCTAGGGCTGATGCTAACCCTAACCCTAACCCTAACACTATCCTAGGGTTGATGCTAACCCTAACCCTAACACTATCCTAGGGCTGATGCTAACCCTAACCCTAACACTATCCTAGGCCTGATGCTAACCCTAATCCTAACACTATCCTAGGGCTGATGCTAACCCTAACCCTAACCCTAACACTATCCTAGGGCTGATGCTAACTCTAACCCTAACACTATCCTAGGTCTGATGCTAACCTTAACCCTAACCCTAACACTATCCTAGGGCTGATGCTAACCCTAACCCTAACAGTATCCTAGGCCTGATGATAACCCTAACCCTAACTCTAACACTATCCTAGGGCTGATGCTAACCCTAACCCTAACACTATCCTAGGGCTGATGCTAACCCTAACCCTAACCCTAACACTATCCTAGGGCTGATGCTAACCCTAACGCTAACCCTAACACTATCCTTTAGCTGATGCTAACCCTAACCCTAACCCTAACACTATCCTAGGCCTGATGATAACCCTAACCCTAACCCTAACACTATCCTAGGGTTTATGTTAACCCTAACCCTAACACTATCCTAGGGCTGATGCTAACCCTAACCCTAACACTATCCTAGGGCTCATGCTAACCCTAACCCTAACCCTAACACTATCCTAAGTCTGATGCTAACCCTAGCCCTCACACTATCCTAGGCCTGATGATAACCCTAACCCTAACCTTAACACTATCCTAGGGCTGATGCTAACCCTAACCCTAACCCTAACACTATCCTAGGGTTTATGTTAACCCTAACCCTAACACTATCCTAGGGCTGATGCTAACCCTAACCCTAACCCTAACACTATCCTAGGGCGGATGCTAACCCTAACCCTAACCCTAACACTATCCTAGGGCTGATGCTAACCCTAACACTAACACTATCCTAGGGCTGATGCTAACCCTATCCCCAATAAGATCCTAGGGCTGATGCTAACCCTAACCCTAACCCTAACACTATCCTAGGGCTGATGCTAACCCTAACCCTAACCCTAACACTATCCTAGGGCTGATGCTAACCCTAACCCAAACACTATCCTAGGCCTGATGCTAATCCTAACCCTAACAGTTACACTATCCTAGGGCTGATGCTAACCATAACCCTAACCCTAACACTATCCTAGGGCTGATGCTAACCCTAAAGCTAACACTATCCTAGGGCTGATGCTAACCCTAACCCTAACCCGAACACTATCCTAGGGCTGATGTTAACCCTAACCCTAACACTATCCTAGTGCTGATGCTAACCCTAACCCTAACCCTAACACTCTCCTAGGGCTGATGCTAACTGTAACCCTAACACTATCCTAGGCCTGATGCTAACCCTAACCCTAACACTATCCTAGGGCTAATGCTAACCCTAACCCTAACCCTAACACTATCCTAGGCCTGATGCTAACCCTATCCCTAATCCTAACACTCTCCTAGGGCTGAGGCTAACCCTAACCCTAACACTATCCTAGGGCTGATGCTAACCCTAACCCTAACCCTAACACTATCCTAGGGTTGATGCTAACCCTAACCCTAACACTATCCTAGGGCTGATGCTAACCCTAACCCTAACCCTAACACTATCCTAGGGCTGATGCTAACCCTAACCCTAACACTATCCTAGGGCTGATGCTAACCCTAACCCTAACCCTAACACTATCCTAAGTCTGATGCTAACCCTAGCCCTCACACTATCCTAGGCCTGATGATAACCCGAACCCTAACCTTAACACTATCCTAGGGCTGATGCTAACCCTAACCCTATCCCTAACACTACCCTAGAGCTGATGCTAACCCTAACCCTAACACTATCCTAGGCCTGATGATAACCCTAACCCTAACCCTAACACTATCCTAGGCCTGATGCTAACCCTAATCCTAACACTATCCTAGGGCTGATGCTAACCCTAACCCTAACCCTAACACTATCCTAAGTCTGATGCTAACCCTAGCCCTCACACTATCCTAGGCCTGATGATAACCCTAACCCTATCCCTAACACTGTCCTAGAGCTGATGCTAACCCTAACCTTAACACTATCTTAGGCCAGATGATAACCCTAACCCTAACCCTAACACTATCCTAGGGTTTATGTTAACCCTAACCCTAACACTATCCTAGGGCTGATGCTAACCCTAACCCTAACCCTAACACTATCCTAGGGCTGATGCTAACCCAAACCCTAACTCTAACACTATCTTAGGGCTGATGCTAACCCTAACCCTAACACTATCCTAGGGCTGATGCTAACCCTAACCCTAACCCTAACACTATCGTAGGGCTGATGCTAACCCTAACCCTAACACTATCCTTGGCCTGATGCTAACCCTAACCCTAACCCTAACACTATCCTAGGGCTGATGCTAACTCTAACCCTAACACTATCCTAGGTCTGATGCTAACCTTAACCCTAACCCTAACACTATCCTAGGGCTGATGCTAACCCTAACCCTAACAGTATCCTAGGCCTGATGATAACCCTAACCCTAACTCTAACACTATCCTAGGGCTGATGCTAACCCTAACCCTAACACTATCCTAGGGCTGATGCTAACCCTAACCCTAACCCTAACACTATCCTAGGGCTGATGCTAACCCTAACGCTAACCCTAACACTATCCTTTAGCTGATGCTAACCCTAACCCTAACCCTAACACTATCCTAGGCCTGATGATAACCCTAACCCTAACCCTAACACTATCCTAGGGCTGATGCTAACCCTAACCCTAACACTATCCTAGGGCTCATGCTAACCCTAACCCTAACCCTAACACTATCCTAAGTCTGATGCTAACCCTAGCCCTCACACTATCCTAGGCCTGATGATAACCCTAACCCTAACCTTAACACTATCCTAGGGCTGATGCTAACCCTAACCCTAACCCTAACACTATCCTAGGGTTTATGTTAACCCTAACCCTAACACTATCCTAGGGCTGATGCTAACCCTAACCCTAACACTATCCTAGGCCTGATGCTAATGCTAACCCTAACAGTTACACTATCCTAGGGCTGATGCTAACCATAACCCTAACCCTAACACTATCCTAGGGCTGATGCTAACCCTAAAGCTAACACTATCCTAGGGCTGATGCTAACCCTAACCCTAACCCGAACACTATCCTAGGGCTGATGTTAACCCTAACCCTAACACTATCCTAGTGCTGATGCTAACCCTAACCCTAACCCTAACACTCTCCTAGGGCTGATGCTAACTGTAACCCTAACACTATCCTAGGCCTGATGCTAACCCTAACCCTAACACTATCCTAGGGCTAATGCTAACCCTAACCCTAACCCTAACACTATCCTAGGCCTGATGCTAACCCTATCCCTAATCCTAACACTCTCCTAGGGCTGAGGCTAACCCTAACCCTAACACTATCCTAGGGCTGATGCTAACCCTAACCCTAACCCTAACACTATCCTAGGGTTGATGCTAACCCTAACCCTAACACTATCCTAGGGCTGATGCTAACCCTAACCCTAACCCTAACACTATCCTAGGGCTGATGCTAACCCTAACCCTAACACTATCCTAGGGCTGATGCTAACCCTAACCCTAACCCTAACACTATCCTAAGTCTGATGCTAACCCTAGCCCTCACACTATCCTAGGCCTGATGATAACCCGAACCCTAACCTTAACACTATCCTAGGGCTGATGCTAACCCTAACCCTATCCCTAACACTACCCTAGAGCTGATGCTAACCCTAACCCTAACACTATCCTAGGCCTGATGATAACCCTAACCCTAACCCTAACACTATCCTAGGCCTGATGCTAACCCTAATCCTAACACTATCCTAGGGCTGATGCTAACCCTAACCCTAACCCTAACACTATCCTAAGTCTGATGCTAACCCTAGCCCTCACACTATCCTAGGCCTGATGATAACCCTAACCCTATCCCTAACACTATCCTAGAGCTGATGCTAACCCTAACCTTAACACTATCTTAGGCCAGATGATAACCCTAACCCTAACCCTAACACTATCCTAGGGTTTATGTTAACCCTAACCCTAACACTATCCTAGGGCTGATGCTAACCCTAACCCTAACCCTAACACTATCCTAGGGCTGATGCTAACCCAAACCCTAACTCTAACACTATCTTAGGGCTGAGGCTAACCCTAACCCTAACACTATCCTACGGCTGATGCTAACCCTAACCCTAACCCTAACACTATCCTAGGGCTAATGCTAACCCTAACCCTAACACTATCCTAGGCCTGATGCTAACCCTAACCCTAACCCTAACACTATCCTAGGGCTGATGCTAACCCTAACCCTAACACTATCCTAGGGCTGATGCTAACCCTAACCCTAACCCTAACACTATCGTAGGGCTGATGCTAACCCTAACCCTAACACTATCCTTGGCCTGATGCTAACCCTAACCCTAACCCTAACACTATCCTAGGGCTGATGCTAACTCTAACCCTAACACTATCCTAGGTCTGATGCTAACCCTAACCCTAACCCTAACACTATCCTAGGGCTGATGCTAACCCTAACCCTAACAGTATCCTAGGCCTGATGATAACCCTAACCCTAACTCTAACACTATCCTAGGGCTGATGCTAACCCTAACCCTAACACTATCCTAGGGCTGATGCTAACCCTAACCCTAACCCTAACACTATCCTAGGGCTGATGCTAACCCTAACGCTAACCCTAACACTATCCTAGGGCTGATGCTAACCCAAACCCTAACTCTAACACTATCTTAGGGCTGAGGCTAACCCTAACCCTAACACTATCCTACGGCTGATGCTAAACCTAACCCTAACCCTAACACTATCCTAAGTCTGATGCTAACCCTAGCCCTCACACTATCCTAGGCCTGATGATAACCCTAACCCTATCCCTAACACTATCCTAGAGCTGATGCTAACCCTAACCTTAACACTATCTTAGGCCAGATGATAACCCTAACCCTAACCCTAACACTATCCTAGGGTTTATGTTAACCCTAACCCTAACACTATCCTAGGGCTGATGCTAACCCTAACCCTAACCCTAACACTATCCTAGGGCTGATGCTAACCCAAACCCTAACTCTAACACTATCTTAGGGCTGATGCTAACCCTAACCCTAACACTATCCTAGGGCTGATGCTAACCCTAACCCTAACCCTAACACTATCGTAGGGCTGATGCTAACCCTAACCCTAACACTATCCTTGGCCTGATGCTAACCCTAACCCTAACCCTAACACTATCCTAGGGCTGATGCTAACTCTAACCCTAACACTATCCTAGGTCTGATGCTAACCTTAACCCTAACCCTAACACTATCCTAGGGCTGATGCTAACCCTAACCCTAACAGTATCCTAGGCCTGATGATAACCCTAACCCTAACTCTAACACTATCCTAGGGCTGATGCTAACCCTAACCCTAACACTATCCTAGGGCTGATGCTAACCCTAACCCTAACCCTAACACTATCCTAGGGCTGATGCTAACCCTAACGCTAACCTTAACACTATCCTTTAGCTGATGCTAACCCTAACCCTAACCCTAACACTATCCTAGGCCTGATGATAACCCTAACCCTAACCCTAACACTATCCTAGGGCTGATGCTAACCCTAACCCTAACACTATCCTAGGGCTCATGCTAACCCTAACCCTAACCCTAACACTATCCTAAGTCTGATGCTAACCCTAGCCCTCACACTATCCTAGGCCTGATGATAACCCTAACCCTAACCTTAACACTATCCTAGGGCTGATGCTAACCCTAACCCTAACCCTAACACTATCCTAGGGTTTATGTTAACCCTAACCCTAACACTATCCTAGGGCTGATGCTAACCCTAACCCTAACACTATCCTAGGCCTGATGCTAATGCTAACCCTAACAGTTACACTATCCTAGGGCTGATGCTAACCATAACCCTAACCCTAACACTATCCTAGGGCTGATGCTAACCCTAAAGCTAACACTATCCTAGGGCTGATGCTAACCCTAACCCTAACCCGAACACTATCCTAGGGCTGATGTTAACCCTAACCCTAACACTATCCTAGTGCTGATGCTAACCCTAACCCTAACCCTAACACTCTCCTAGGGCTGATGCTAACTGTAACCCTAACACTATCCTAGGCCTGATGCTAACCATAACCCTAACACTATCCTAGGGCTAATGCTAACCCTAACCCTAACCCTAACACTATCCTAGGCCTGATGCTAACCCTATCCCTAATCCTAACACTCTCCTAGGGCTGAGGCTAACCCTAACCCTAACACTATCCTAGGGCTGATGCTAACCCTAACCCTAACCCTAACACTATCCTAGGGTTGATGCTAACCCTAACCCTAACACTATCCTAGGGCTGATGCTAACCGTAACCCTAACCCTAACACTATCCTAGGGCTGATGCTAACCCTAACCCTAACACTATCCTAGGGCTGATGCTAACCCTAACCCTAACCCTAACACTATCCTAAGTCTGATGCTAACCCTAGCCCTCACACTATCCTAGGCCTGATGATAACCCGAACCCTAACCTTAACACTATCCTAGGGCTGATGCTAACCCTAACCCTATCCCTAACACTACCCTAGAGCTGATGCTAACCCTAACCCTAACACTATCCTAGGCCTGATGATAACCCTAACCCTAACCCTAACACTATCCTAGGCCTGATGCTAACCCTAATCCTAACACTATCCTAGGGCTGATGCTAACCCTAACCCTAACCCTAACACTATCCTAAGTCTGATGCTAACCCTAGCCCTCACACTATCCTAGGCCTGATGATAACCCTAACCCTATCCCTAACACTATCCTAGAGCTGATGCTAACCCTAACGTTAACACTATCTTAGGCCAGATGATAACCCTAACCCTAACCCTAACACTATCCTAGGGTTTATGTTAACCCTAACCCTAACACTATCCTAGGGCTGATGCTAACCCTAACCCTAACCCTAACACTATCCTAGGGCTGATGCTAACCCAAACCCTAACTCTAACACTATCTTAGGGCTGAGGCTAACCCTAACCCTAACACTATCCTACGGCTGATGCTAACCCTAACCCTAACCCTAACACTATCCTAGGGCTAATGCTAACCCTAACCCTAACACTATCCTAGGCCTGATGCTAACCCTAACCCTAACCCTAACACTATCCTAGGGCTGATGCTAACCCTAACCCTAACACTATCCTAGGGCTGATGCTAACCCTAACCCTAACCCTAACACTATCGTAGGGCTGATGCTAACCCTAACCCTAACACTATCCTTGGCCTGATGCTAACCCTAACCCTAACCCTAACACTATCCTAGGGCTGATGCTAACTCTAACCCTAACACTATCCTAGGTCTGATGCTAACCCTAACCCTAACCCTAACACTATCCTAGGGCTGATGCTAACCCTAACCCTAACAGTATCCTAGGCCTGATGATAACCCTAACCCTAACTCTAACACTATCCTAGGGCTGATGCTAACCCTAACCCTAACACTATCCTAGGGCTGATGCTAACCCTAACCCTAACCCTAACACTATCCTAGGGCTGATGCTAACCCTAACGCTAACCCTAACACTATCCTAGGGCTGATGCTAACGCAAACCCTAACTCTAACACTATCTTAGGGCTGAGGCTAACCCTAACCCTAACACTATCCTACGGCTGATGCTAAACCTAACCCTAACCCTAACACTATCCTAAGTCTGATGCTAACCCTAGCCCTCACACTATCCTAGGCCTGATGATAACCCTAACCCTATCCCTAACACTATCCTAGAGCTGATGCTAACCCTAACCTTAAAACTATCTTAGGCCTGATGATAACCCTAACCCTAACCCTAACACTATCCTAGGGTTTATGTTAACCGTAACCCTAACACTATCCTAGGGCTGATGCTAACCCTAACCCTAACCCTAACACTATCCTAGGGCTGATGCTAACCCAAACCCTAACTCTAACACTATCTTAGGGCTGAGGCTAACCCTAACCCTAACACTATCCTACGGCTGATGCTAACCCTAACCCTAACCCTAACACTATCCTAGGGCTAATGCTAACCCTAACCCTAACACTATCCTAGGCCTGATGCTAACCCTAACCCTAACCCTAACACTATCCTAGGGCTGATGCTAACGCTAACCCTAACACTATCCTAGGGCTGATGCTAACCCTAACCCTAACCCTAACACTATCGTAGGGCTGATGCTAACCCTAACCCTAACACTATCCTTGGCCTGATGCTAACCCTAACCCTAACCCTAACACTATCCTAGGGCTGATGCTAACTCTAACCCTAACACTATCCTAGGTCTGATGCTAAGCCTAACCCTAACCCTAACACTATCCTAGGGCTGATGCTAACCCTAACCCTAACAGTATCCTAGGCCTGATGATAACCCTAACCCTAACTCTAACACTATCCTAGGGCTGATGCTAACCCTAACCCTAACACTATCCTAGGGCTGATGCTAACCCTAACCCTAACCCTAACACTATCCTAGGGCTGATGCTAACCCTAACCCTAACCCTAACACTATCCTAGGCCTGATGATAACCCTAACCCTAACCCTAACACTATCCTAGGGTTTATGTTAACCCTAACCCTAACACTATCCTAGGGCTGATGCTAACCCTAACCCTAACACTATCCTAGGGCTCATGCTAACCCTAACCCTAACCCTAACACTATCCTAAGTCTGATGCTAACCCTAGCCCTCACACTATCCTAGGCCTGATGATAACCCTAACCCTAACCTTAACACTATCCTAGGGCTGATGCTAACCCTAACCCTAACCCTAATACTATCCTAGGGTTTATGTTAACCCTAACCCTAACACTATCCTAGGGCTCATGCTAACCCTAACCCTAACCCTAACACTATCCTAGGGCGGATGCTAACCCTAACCCTAACCCTAACACTATCCTAGGGCTGATGCTAACCCTAACACTAACACTATCCTAGGGCTGATGCTAACCCTAACCCTAACCCTAACACTATCCTAGGGCTGATGCTAACCCTAACCCTATCTCTAACACTATCTTAGGGCTGAGGCTAACCCTAACCCAAACACTATCCTATGGCTGATGCTAACCCTAACCCTAACCCTAACACTATGCTAAGGCTGATGCTAACCCTAACACTAACACTATCCTAGGCCTGGTGCTAACCCTAACCCTAACCCTAACACTATCCTAGGGCTGATGCTAACCCTAACCCTAACCCTGACACTATCCTAGGGTTGATGCTAACCCTAATCCTAACACTATCCTAGGGATGATGCTAACCCTAACCCTAACTCTAACATTATCCTAGGGCTGATGCTAACCCTAACCCTAACACTATCCTAGGGCTGATGCTAACCCTAACCCTAACCCTAACACTATCCTAGGGCTGATGCTAACCCTAACCCTAACACTATCCTAGGGCTGATGCTAACCCTAACCCTCACCCTAACACTATCCTAAGTCTGATGCTAACTCTAGCCCTCACACTATCCTAGGCCTGATGATAACCCTAACCCTAACCTTAACACTATCCTAGGGCTGATGCTAACCCTAACCATAACCCTAACACTATCCTAGAGCTGATGCTAACCCTAACCCTAACAATATCCTAGGCCTGATGATAACCCTAACCCTAACCCTAACACTATCCTAGGGTTTAGGTTAACCCTAACCCTAACACTATCATAGGGCTGATGCTAACCCTAACACTAACACTATCCTAGGGCTGATGCTAACCCTAACCCTAACCCTAACACTATCCTAGGGCTGATGCTAACCCTAACCCTAACTCTAACACTATCTTAGGGCTGAGCCTAACCCTAACCCAAACACTATCCTACGGCTGATGCTAACCCTAACCCTAACCCTAACACTATCCTAAGGCTGATGCTAACCCTAACACTAACACTATCCTGGGCCTGGGGCTAACCCTAACGCTAACCCTAACACTATCCTAGGGCTGATGGTAACCCTAACCCTAATACTATCCTAGGGCTGATGCTAACCATAACCCTAACCCTAACACTATCCTAGGGCTGATGCTAACCCTAACCCTAACCCTAACACTCTCCTAGGCCTGATGCTAACCCTAACCCTAACACTTACACTATCCTAGGGCAGATGCTAACCCTAACCCTAACCCTAACACTATCCTAGGTCTGATGCTAACCCTAAACCTAACACTATCCTAGGCCTGATGCTAACCCTAACCCTAACCTTAACACTCTCCTAGGGCTGATGTTAACCCTAACCCTAACACTATCCTAGGGCTGATGCTAACCCTAACCCTAACCCTAACACTCTCCTAGGGCTGATGCTAACCCTAACCCTAACACTATCCTAGGCCTGATGCTAACCCTAACCCTAACACTGTCCTAGGTCTGATGCTAACCCTAACCCTAACACTATCCTAGGGCTGATGTTAACCCTAACCCTAACACTATCCTAGGGCTGATGCTAACCCTAACCCTAACCCTAACACTCTCCTAGGGCTGATGCTAACCCTAACCCTAACCCTAACACTATCCTAGGGATGATGCTAACCCTAACCCTTACACTATCCTAGGGCTGATGCTAACCCTAACCCTAACCCTAACACTATCCTAGGGCTGATGCTAACCCTAACCCTAACCCTAACACTATCCTAGAGCTGATGCTAACGCTAACCCTAACCCTAACCCTAACCCTAATGCTATCCTAGGGCTGATGCTAACCCTAACCCTAACTCTAACACTATCCTAGGGCTGATGCTAACCCTAACCCTAACTCTAACACTATCCTAGGGCTGATGCTAACCCTAACCCTAACAATATCCTAGGCCTGATGATATCCCTAACCCTAAACCTAACACTATCCTAGGGCTGATGCTAACCCTAACCCTAACCCTAACACTATCCTAGGGCTGATGCTAACCCTAACCCTAACGCTAACACTATCCTAGGGCTGATGCTAACCCTAACACTAACACTATCCTAGGGCTGATGCTAACCCAAACCCTAACCCTAACACTATCCTAGGGCTGATGCTAACACTAACCCTAACTCTAACACTATCCTAGGGCTGAGGCTAACCCTAACCCTAACACTATCCTACGGCTGATGCTAACCCTAACCCTAACCCTAACACTATCCTAAGGCTGATGCTAACCCTAACACTAACACTATCCTAGGCCTGGTGCTAACCCTAACCCTAACCCTAACACTATTCTAGGGCTGATGCTAACCCTAACCCCAATAATATCCTAGGGCTGATGCTAACCTTAACCCTAACCCTAACACTATCCTAGGGCTGATGCTAACCCTAACCCTAACCCTAACAGTATCCTAGGGCTGATGCTAACCCTAACCCTAACACTAACACTATCCTAGGGCTGATGCTAACCCTAACACTAACAATATCCTAGGCCTGATGATATCCATAACCCTAAACCTAACACTATCCTAGGGCTGATGCTAACCCTAACCCTAACCCTGACACTATCCTAGGGCTGATTCTAACCGTAACCCTAACACAATCCTAGGCCTGATGCTAACCATAACCCTTACCCTAACACTATCCTAGGGTTCATGCTAACCCTATCCCTAACCGTAACACTATCCTAGGGCTAATGCTAACCCTAACACTAACACTATCCTAGGGCTGATGCTAACCCTAACAATAACCCTAACACTATCCTAGGGCTGATGCTAACCCTAACCCTAACTCTAACACTATCTTAGGGCTGAGGCTAACCCTAACCCTAACACTATCCTACGGCTGATGCTAACCCTAACCCTAACCCTAACACTATCCTAGGGCTAATGCTAACCCTAACCATAACACTATCCTAGGCCTGATGCTAACCCTAACCCTAACCCTAAAACTATCCTAGGGCTGATGCTAACCCTAACCCTAACACTATCCTAGGGCTGATGCTAACCCTAACCCTAACCCTAACACTGTCCTAGGGCTGATGCTAACCCTAACCCTAACACTATCCTAGGCCTGATGCTAACCCTAACCCTAACCCTAACACTATCCTAGGGCTGATGCTAACCCTAACCCTAACACTATCCTAGGGATGATGCTAACCCTAACCCTAACCCTAACACTATCCTAGGGCTGATGCTATCCCTAACCCTAACACTATCCTAGGCCTGATGATAACCCTAACCCTAACCCTAACACTCTCCTAGGGCTGATGCTATCCATAACCCTAACACTATCCTAGGGCTGATGCTAACCCTAACCCTAACCCTAACACTATCCTAGGGCTGATGCTAACCATAACGCTAACCCTAACACTATCCTTTAACTGATGCTAACCCTAACCCTAACACTAACACTATCCTAGGCCTGATGATAACCCTAACCCTAACCCTAACACTATCCTAGGGTTTATGTTAACCCTAACCCTAACACTATCCTAGGGCTGATGCTAACCCTAACACTATCCTAGGGCTGATGCTAACCCTAACCCTAACCCTAACACTATCCTAAGTCTGATGCCTACCCTAGCCCTCACACTATCCTAGGCCTGATGATAACCCTAACCCTAACCTTAACACTAACCTAGGGCTGATGCTAACCCTAACCCTAACCCTAACACTATCCTAGGGTTTATGTTAACCCTAACCCTAACACTATCCTAGGGCTGATGCTAACCCTAACCCTAACCCTAACACTATCCTAGGGCGGATGCTAACCCTAACCCTAACCCTAACACTATCCTAGGGCTGATGCTAACCCTACCACTAACACTATCCTAAGTCTGATGCTAACACTAGCCCTCACACTATCCTAGGCCTGATGATAACCCTAACCCTAACCCTAACACTATCCTAGGGTTTATGTTAACCCTAACCCTAACACTATCCTAGGGCTGATGCTAACCCTAACCCTAACCCTAACACTATCCTAGGGCTGATGCTAACCCAAACCCTAACTGTAACACTATCTTAGGGCTGAGGCTAACCCTAACCCTAACACTATCCTACGGCTGATGCTAACCCTAACCCTAACCCTAACACTATCCTAGGGCTAATGCTAACCCTAACCCTAACACTATCCTAGGCCTGATGCTAACCCTAACCCTAACCCTAACACTATCCTAGGGCTGATGCTAACCCTAACCCTAACCCTAACACTATCCTAGGGCGGATGCTAACCCTAACCCTAACCCTAACACTATCCTAGGGCTGATGCTAACCCTAACACTAACACTATCCTAAGTCTGATGCTAACCCTAGCCCTCACACTATCCTAGGCCAGATGATAACCCTAACCCTAACCCTAACACTATCCTAGGGTTTATGTTAACCCTAACCCTAACACTATCCTAGGGCTGATGCTAACCCTAACCCTAACCCTAACACTATCCTAGGGCTGACGCTAACCCAAACCCTAACTCTAACACTATCTTAGGGCTGAGGCTAACCCTAACCCTAACACTATCCTACGGCTGATGCTAACCCTAACCCTAACGCTAACACTATCCTAGGGCTAATGCTAACCCTAACCCTAACACTATCCTAGGCCTGATGCTAACCCTAACCCTAACCCTAACACTATCCTAGGGCTGATGCTAACCCAAACCCTAACACTATCCTAGGGCTGATGCTAACCCTATCCCTAACCCTAACACTATCGTAGGGCTGATGCTAACCCTAACCCTAACACTATCCTTGGCCTGATGCTAACCCTAACCCTAACCCTAACACTATCCTAGGGCTGATGCTAACTCTAACCCTAACACTATCCTAGGTCTGATGCTAACCCTAACCCTAACCCTAACACTATCCTAGGGCTGATGCTAACCCTAACCCTAACACTATCCTAGGCCTGATGATAACCCTAACCCTAACCCCAACACTATCCTAGGGCTGATGCTAACCCTAACCCTAACACTATCCTAGGGCTGATGCTAACCCTAACCCTAACCCTAACACTATCCTAGGGCTGATGCTAACCCTAACGCTAACCCTAACACTATCCTTTAGCTGATGCTAACCCTAACCCTAACCCTAACACTATCCTAGGCCTGATGATAACCCTAACCCTAACCCTAACACTATCCTAGGGTTTATGTTAACCCTAACCCTAACACTATCCTAGGGCTGATGCTAACCCTAACCCTTACACTATCCTAAGGCTCATGCTAACCCTAACCCTAACCCTAACACTATCCTAAGTCTGATGCTAACCCTAGCCCTCACACTATCCTAGGCCTGATGATAACCCTAACCCTAACCTTAACACTATCCTAGGGGTGATGCTAACCCTAACCCTAACCCTAACACTATCCTAGGGTTTATGTTAACCCTAACCCTAACACTATCCTAGGGCTGATGCTAACCCTAACCCTAATCGTAACACTATCCTAGGGCGGATGCTAACCCTAACCCTAACCCTAACACTATCCTAGGGCTGATGCTAACCCTAACACTAACACTATCCTAGGGCTGATGCTAACCCTACCCCTAACCCTAACACTATCCTAGGGCTGATGCTAACCCTAACCCTAACCCTAACACTATCCTAGGGCTGATGCTAACCCTAACACTAACACTATCCTAGGCCTGGTGCTAACCCTAACCCTAACCCTAACACTATCCTAGGGCTGATGCTAACCCTAACCCTAACCCTAACACTATCCTAGGGCTGATGCTAACCCTAACCCTAACACTATCATAGGGCTGATGCTAACCCTAACCCTAACCCTAACACTATCCTAGGGCTGATGCTAACCCTAATCCTAACACTATCCTAGGGATGATGCTAACCCTAACCCTAACCCTAACACTATCCTAGGGCAGATGCTAACCCTAACCCTAACACTATCCTAGGGCTCATGCTAACCCTAACCCTAACCCTAACACTATCCTAGGGCTGATGCTAACCCTAACCCTAACACTATCATAGGGCTGATGCTAACCCTAACCCTAACCCTAACACTATCCTAAGTCTGATGCTAACTCTAGCCCTCACACTATCCTAGGCCTGATGATAACCCTAACCCTAACCTTAACACTATCCTAGGGCTGATGCTAACCCTAACCCTAACCCTAACACTATCCTAGAGCTGATGCTAACCCTAACCCTAACAATATCCTAGGCCTGATGATAACCCTAACCCTAACCCTAACACTATCCCAGGGTTTAGGTTTACCCTAACCCTAACACTATCATAGGGGTGATGCTAACCCTAACACTAACACTATCCTAGGGCTGATGCTAACCCTAACCCTAACCCTAACACTATCCTAGGGCTGATGCAAACCCTAACGCTAACCCTAACACTATCCTTTAGCTGATGCTAACCCTAACCCTAACCCTAACACTATCGTAGGCCTGATGATAACCCTAACCCTAACCCTAACACTATCCTAGGGTTTATGTTAACCCTAACCCTAACACTATCCTAGGGCTGATGCTAAACCTAACCCTTACACTATCCTAGGGCTCATGCTAACCCTAACCCTAACCCTAACACTATCCTAAGTCTGATGCTAACCCTAGCCCTCACACTATCCTAGGCCTGATGATAACCCTAACCCTAACCTTAACACTATCCTAGGGCTGATGCAAACCCTAACACTAACCCTAACACTATCCTAGGGTTTATGTTAACCCTAACCCTAACACTATCCTAGGGCTGATGCTAACCCTAACCCTAACCCTAACCCTAACACTATCCTAGGGCTGATGCTAACCCTAACACTAACACTATCCTAGGGCTGATGCTAACCCTAACCCTAACCCTAACACTATCCTAGGGCTGATGGTAACCCTAACCCTAACCCTAACACTATCCTAGGGCTGATGCTAACCCTAACACAAACACTATCCTAGGCCTGGTGCTAACCCTAACCCTAACCCTAACACTATCCTAGGGCTGATGCTAACCCTAACCCTAACCCTAACACTATCCTAGGTTTGATGCTAACCCTCATCCTAACACTATCCTAGGGATGATGCTAACCCTAACCCTAACCCTAACACTATCCTAGGGCTGATGCTAACCCTAACCCTAACAATATCCTAGGCCTGATGATATCCCTAACCCTAAACCTAACACTATCCTAGGGCTGATGCTAACCCTAACCCTAACCCTAACACTATCCTAGGGCTGATGCTAACCCTAACCCTAACGCTAACACTATCCTAGGGCTGATGCTAACCCTAACATTAACACTATCCTAGGGCTGATGCTAACCCAAACCCTAACCCTAACACTATCCTAGGGCTGATGCTAACACTAACCCTAACTCTAACACTATCCTAGGGCTGAGGCTAACCCTAACCCTAACACTATCCTACGGCTGATGCTAACCCTAACCCTAACCCTAACACTATCCTAAGGCTGATGCTAACCCTAACACTAACACTATCCTAGGCCTGGTGCTAACCCTAACCCTAACCCTAACACTATTCTAGGGCTGATGCTAACCCTAACCCCAATAATATCCTAGGGCTGATGCTAACCGTAACCCTAACCCTAACACTATCCTAGGGCTGATGCTAACCCTAACCCTAACCCTAACAGTATCCTAGGGCTGATGCTAACCCTAACCCTAACACTAACACTATCCTAGGGCTGATGCTAACCCTAACACTAACAATATCCTAGGCCTGATGATATCCATAACCCTAAACCTAACACTATCCTAGGGCTGATGCTAACCCTAACCCTAACCCTAACACTATCCTAGGGCTGATTCTAACCGTAACCCTAACACAATCCTAGGCCTGATGCTAACCATAACCCTTACCCTAACACTATCCTAGGGTTCATGCTAACCCTATCCCTAACCCTAACACTATCCTAGGGCGGATGCTAACCCTAACCCTAACCCTAACACTATCCTAGGGCTAATGCTAACCCTAACACTAACACTATCCTAGGGCTGATGCTAACCCTAACCCTAACCCTAACACTATCCTAGGGCTGATGCTAACCCTAACCCTAACTCTAACACTATCTTAGGGCTGAGGCTAACCCTAACCCTAACACTATCCTACGGCTGATGCTAACCCTAACCCTAACCCTAACACTATCCTAGGGCTAATGCTAACCCTAACCATAACACTATCCTAGGCCTGATGCTAACCCTAACCCTAACCCTAAAACTATCCTAGGGCTGATGCTAACCCTAACCCTAACACTATCCTAGGGCTGATGCTAACCCTAACCCTAACCCTAACACTGTCCTAGGGCTGATGCTAACCCTAACCCTAACACTATCCTAGGCCTGATGCTAACCCTAACCCTAACCCTAACACTATCCTAGGGCTGTTGCTAACCCTAACCCTAACACTATCCTAGGGCTGATGCTAACCCTAACCCTAACCCTAACACTATCCTAGGGCTGATGCTATCCCTAACCCTAACACTATCCTAGGCCTGATGATAACCCTAACCCTAACCCTAACACTCTCCTAAGGCTGATGCTAACCATAACCCTAACACTATCCTAGGGCTGATGCTAACCCTAACCCTAACCCTAACACTATCCTAGGGCTGATGCTAACCATAACGCTAACCCTAACACTATCCTTTAACTGATGCTAACCCTAACCCTAACACTAACACTATCCTAGGCCTGATGATAACCCTAACCCTAACCCTAACACTATCCTAGGGTTTATGTTAACCCTAACCCTAACAGTATCCTAGGGCTGATGCTAACCCTAACACTATCCTAGGGCTGATGCTAACCCTAACCCTAACCCTAACACTATCCTAAGTCTGATGCCTACCCTAGCCCTCACACTATCCTAGGCCTGATGATAACCCTAACCCTAACCTTAACACTATCCTAGGGCTGATGCTAACCCTAACCCTATCCCTAACACTATCCTAGGGTTTATGTTAACCCTAACCCTAACACTATCCTAGGGCTGATGCTAACTCTAACCCTAACACTATCCTAGGTCTGATGCTAAGCCTAACCCTAACCCTAACACTATCCTAGGGCTGATGCTAACCCTAACCCTAACAGTATCCTAGGCCTGATGATAACCCTAACCCTAACTCTAACACTATCCTAGGGCTGATGCTAACCCTAACCCTAACACTATCCTAGGGCTGATGCTAACCCTAACCCTAACCCTAACACTATCCTAGGGCTGATGCTAACCCTAACCCTAACCCTAACACTATCCTAGGCCTGATGATAACCCTAACCCTAACCCTAACACTATCCTAGGGTTTATGTTAACCCTAACCCTAACACTATCCTAGGGCTGATGCTAACCCTAACCCTAACACTATCCTAGGGCTCATGCTAACCCTAACCCTAACCCTAACACTATCCTAAGTCTGATGCTAACCCTAGCCCTCACACTATCCTAGGCCTGATGATAACCCTAACCCTAACCTTAACACTATCCTAGGGCTGATGCTAACCCTAACCCTAACCCTAACACTATCCTAGGGTTTATGTTAACCCTAACCCTAACACTATCCTAGGGCTCATGCTAACCCTAACCCTAACCCTAACACTATCCTAGGGCGGATGCTAACCCTAACCCTAACCCTAACACTATCCTAGGGCTGATGCTAACCCTAACACTAACACTATCCTAGGGCTGATGCTAACCCTAACCCTAACCCTAACACTATCCTAGGGCTGATGCTAACCTTAACCCTATCTCTAACACTATCTTAGGGCTGAGGCTAACCCTAACCCAAACACTATCCTATGGCTGATGCTAACCCTAACCCTAACCCTAACACTATGCTAAGGCTGATGCTAACCCTAACACTAACACTATCCTAGGCCTGGTGCTAACCCTAACCCTAACCCTAACACTATCCTAGGGCTGATGCTAACCCTAACCCTAACCCTGACACTATCCTAGGGTTGATGCTAACCCTAATCCTAACACTATCCTAGGGATGATGCTAACCCTAACCCTAACTCTAACATTATCCTAGGGCTGATGCTAACCCTAACCCTAACACTATCCTAGGGCTGATGCTAACCCTAACCCTAACCCTAACACTATCCTAGGGCTGATGCTAACCCTAACCCTAACACTATCCTAGGGCTGATGCTAACCCTAACCCTAACCCTAACACTATCCTAAGTCTGATGCTAACTCTAGCCCTCACACTATCCTAGGCCTGATGATAACCCTAACCCTAACCTTAACACTATCCTAGGGCTGATGCTAACCCTAACCATAACCCTAACACTATCCTAGAGCTGATGCTAACCCTAACCCTAACAATATCCTAGGCCTGATGATAACCCTAACCCTAACCCTAACACTATCCTAGGGTTTAGGTTAACCCTAACCCTAACACTATCATAGGGCTGATGCTAACCCTAACACTAACACTATCCTAGGGCTGATGCTAACCCTAACCCTAACCCTAACACTATCCTAGGGCTGATGCTAACCCTAACCCTAACTCTAACACTATCTTAGGGCTGAGCCTAACCCTAACCCAAACACTATCCTACGGCTGATGCTAACCCTAACCCTAACCCTAACACTATCCTAAGGCTGATGCTAACCCTAACACTAACACTATCCTGGGCCTGGGGCTAACCCTAACGCTAACCCTAACACTATCCTAGGGCTGATGGTAACCCTAACCCTAATACTATCCTAGGGCTGATGCTAACCATAACCCTAACCCTAACACTATCCTAGGGCTGATGCTAACCCTAACCCTAACCCTAACACTCTCCTAGGCCTGATGCTAACCCTAACCCTAACACTTACACTATCCTAGGGCAGATGCTAACCCTAACCCTAACCCTAACACTATCCTAGGTCTGATGCTAACCCTAAACCTAACACTATCCTAGGCCTGATGCTAACCCTAACCCTAACCTTAACACTCTCCTATGCTGATGTTAACCCTAACCCTAACACTATCCTAGGGCTGATGCTAACCCTAACCCTAACCCTAACACTCTCCTAGGGCTGATGCTAACCCTAACCCTAACACTATCCTAGGCCTGATGCTAACCCTAACCCTAACACTGTCCTAGGTCTGATGCTAACCCTAACCCTAACACTATCCTAGGGCTGATGTTAACCCTAACCCTAACACTATCCTAGGGCTGATGCTAACCCTAACCCTAACCCTAACACTCTCCTAGGGCTGATGCTAACCCTAACCCTAACCCTAACACTATCCTAGGGATGATGCTAACCCTAACCCTTACACTATCCTAGGGCTGATGCTAACCCTAACCCTAACCCTAACACTATCCTAGGGCTGATGCTAACCCTAACCCTAACCCTAACACTATCCTAGAGCTGATGCTAACGCTAACCCTAACCCTAACCCTAACCCTAATGCTATCCTAGGGCTGATGCTAACCCTAACCCTAACTCTAACACTATCCTAGGGCTGATGCTAACCCTAACCCTAACTCTAACACTATCCTAGGGCTGATGCTAACCCTAACCCTAACAATATCCTAGGCCTGATGATATCCCTAACCCTAAACCTAACACTATCCTAGGGCTGATGCTAACCCTAACCCTAACCCTAACACTGTCCTAGGGCTGATGCTAACCCTAACCCTAACGCTAACACTATCCTAGGGCTGATGCTAACCCTAACACTAACACTATCCTAGGGCTGATGCTAACCCAAACCCTAACCCTAACACTATCCTAGGGCTGATGCTAACACTAACCCTAACTCTAACACTATCCTAGGGCTGAGGCTAACCCTAACCCTAACACTATCCTACGGCTGATGCTAACCCTAACCCTAACCCTAACACTATCCTAAGGCTGATGCTAACCCTAACACTAACACTATCCTAGGCCTGGTGCTAACCCTAACCCTAACCCTAACACTATTCTAGGGCTGATGCTAACCCTAACCCCAATAATATCCTAGGGCTGATGCTAACCATAACCCTAACCCTAACACTATCCTAGGGCTGATGCTAACCCTAACCCTAACCCTAACAGTATCCTAGGGCTGATGCTAACCCTAACCCTAACACTAACACTATCCTAGGGCTGATGCTAACCCTAACACTAACAATATCCTAGGCCTGATGATATCCATAACCCTAAACCTAACACTATCCTAGGGCTGATGCTAACCCTAACCCTAACCCTAACACTATCCTAGGGCTGATTCTAACCGTAACCCTAACACAATCCTAGGCCTGATGCTAACCATAACCCTTACCCTAACACTATCCTAGGGTTCATGCTAACCCTATCAATAACCGTAACACTATCCTAGGGCTAATGCTAACCCTAACACTAACACTATCCTAGGGCTGATGCTAACCCTAACAATAACCCTAACACTATCCTAGGGCTGATGCTAACCCTAACCCTAACTCTAACACTATCTTAGGGCTGAGGCTAACCCTAACCCTAACACTATCCTACGGCTGATGCTAACCCTAACCCTAACCCTAACACTATCCTAGGGCTAATGCTAACCCTAACCATAACACTATCCTAGGCCTGATGCTAACCCTAACCCTAACCCTAAAACTATCCTAGGGCTGATGCTAACCCTAACCCTAACACTATCCTAGGGCTGATGCTAACCCTAACCCTAACCCTAACACTGTCCTAGGGCTGATGCTAACCCTAACCCTAACACTATCCTAGGCCTGATGCTAACCCTAACCCTAACCCTAACACTATCCTAGGGCTGATGCTAACCCTAACCCTAACACTATCCTAGGGATGATGCTAACCCTAACCCTAACCCTAACACTATCCTAGGGCTGATGCTATCCCTAACCCTAACACTATCCTAGGCCTGATGATAACCCTAACCCTAACCCTAACACTCTCCTAGGGCTGATGCTATCCATAACCCTAACACTATCCTAGGGCTGATGCTAACCCTAACCCTAACCCTAACACTATCCTAGGGCTGATGCTAACCATAACGCTAACCCTAACACTATCCTTTAACTGATGCTAACCCTAACCCTAACACTAACACTATCCTAGGCCTGATGATAACCCTAACCCTAACCCTAACACTATCCTAGGGTTTATGTTAACCCTAACCCTAACACTATCCTAGGGCTGATGCTAACCCTAACACTATCCTAGGGCTGATGCTAACCCTAACCCTAACCCTAACACTATCCTAAGTCTGATGCCTACCCTAGCCCTCACACTATCCTAGGCCTGATGATAACCCTAACCCTAACCTTAACACTAACCTAGGGCTGATGCTAACCCTAACCCTAACCCTAACACTATCCTAGGGTTTATGTTAACCCTAACCCTAACACTATCCTAGGGCTGATGCTAACCCTAACCCTAACCCTAACACTATCCTAGGGCGGATGCTAACCCTAACCCTAACCCTAACACTATCCTAGGGCTGATGCTAACCCTACCACTAACACTATCCTAAGTCTGATGCTAACACTAGCCCTCACACTATCCTAGGCCTGATGATAACCCTAACCCTAACCCTAACACTATCCTAGGGTTTATGTTAACCCTAACCCTAACACTATCCTAGGGCTGATGCTAACCCTAACCCTAACCCTAACACTATCCTAGGGCTGATGCTAACCCAAACCCTAACTGTAACACTATCTTAGGGCTGAGGCTAACCCTAACCCTAACACTATCCTACGGCTGATGCTAACCCTAACCCTAACCCTAACACTATCCTAGGGCTAATGCTAACCCTAACCCTAACACTATCCTAGGCCTGATGCTAACCCTAACCCTAACCCTAACACTATCCTAGGGCTGATGCTAACCCTAACCCTAACCCTAACACTATCCTAGGGCGGATGCTAACCCTAACCCTAACCCTAACACTATCCTAGGGCTGATGCTAACCCTAACACTAACACTATCCTAAGTCTGATGCTAACCCTAGCCCTCACACTATCCTAGGCCAGATGATAACCCTAACCCTAACCCTAACACTATCCTAGGGTTTATGTTAACCCTAACCCTAACACTATCCTAGGGCTGATGCTAACCCTAACCCTAACCCTAACACTATCCTAGGGCTGACGCTAACCCAAACCCTAACTCTAACACTATCTTAGGGCTGAGGCTAACCCTAACCCTAACACTATCCTACGGCTGATGCTAACCCTAACCCTAACGCTAACACTATCCTAGGGCTAATGCTAACCCTAACCCTAACACTATCCTAGGCCTGATGCTAACCCTAACCCTAACCCTAACACTATCCTAGGGCTGATGCTAACCCAAACCCTAACACTATCCTAGGGCTGATGCTAACCCTATCCCTAACCCTAACACTATCGTAGGGCTGATGCTAACCCTAACCCTAACACTATCCTTGGCCTGATGCTAACCCTAACCCTAACCCTAACACTATCCTAGGGCTGATGCTAACTCTAACCCTAACACTATCCTAGGTCTGATGCTAACCCTAACCCTAACCCTAACACTATCCTAGGGCTGATGCTAACCCTAACCCTAACACTATCCTAGGCCTGATGATAACCCTAACCCTAACCCCAACACTATCCTAGGGCTGATGCTAACCCTAACCCTAACACTATCCTAGGGCTGATGCTAACCCTAACCCTAACCCTAACACTATCCTAGGGCTGATGCTAACCCTAACGCTAACCCTAACACTATCCTTTAGCTGATGCTAACCCTAACCCTAACCCTAACACTATCCTAGGCCTGATGATAACCCTAACCCTAACCCTAACACTATCCTAGGGTTTATGTCAACCCTAACCCTAACACTATCCTAGGGCTGATGCTAACCCTAACCCTTACACTATCCTAGGGCTCATGCTAACCCTAACCCTAACCCTAACACTATCCTAAGTCTGATGCTAACCCTAGCCCTCACACTATCCAAGGCCTGATGATAACCCTAACCCTAACCTTAACACTATCCTAGGGCTGATGCTAACCCTAACCCTAACCCTAACACTATCCTAGGGTTTATGTTAACCCTAACCCTAACACTATCCTAGGGCTGATGCTAACCCTAACCCTAATCGTAACACTATCCTAGGGCGGATGCTAACCCTAACCCTAACCCTAACACTATCCTAGGGCTGATGCTAACCCTAACACTAACACTATCCTAGGGCTGATGCTAACCCTACCCCTAACCCTAACACTATCCTAGGGCTGATGCTAACCCTAACCCTAACCCTAACACTATCCTAGGGCTGATGCTAACCCTAACACTAACACTATCCTAGGCCTGGTGCTAACCCTAACCCTAACCCTAACACTATCCTAGGGCTGATGCTAACCCTAACCCTAACCCTAACATATCCTAGGGCTGATGCTAACCCTAACCCTAACACTATCATAGGGCTGATGCTAACCCTAACCCTAACCCTAACACTATCCTAGGGCTGATGCTAACCCTAATCCTAACACTATCCTAGGGATGATGCTAACCCTAACCCTAACCCTAACACTATCCTAGGGCTGATGCTAACCCTAACCCTAACACTATCCTAGGGCTCATGCTAACCCTAACCCTAACCCTAACACTATCCTAGGGCTGATGCTAACCCTAACCCTAACACTATCATAGGGCTGATGCTAACCCTAACCCTAACCCTAACACTATCCTAAGTCTGATGCTAACTCTAGCCCTCACACTATCCTAGGCCTGATGATAACCCTAACCCTAACCTTAACACTATCCTAGGGCTGATGCTAACCCTAACCCTAACCCTAACACTATCCTAGAGCTGATGCTAACCCTAACCCTAACAATATCCCTAGGCCTGATGATAACCCTAACCCTAACCCTAACACTATCCTAGGGTTTAGGTTTACCCTAACCCTAACACTATCATAGGGGTGATGCTAACCCTAACACTAACACTATCCTAGGGCTGATGCTAACCCTAACCCTAACCCTAACACTATCCTAGGGCTGATGCAAACCCTAACGCTAACCCTAACACTATCCTTTAGCTGATGCTAACCCTAACCCTAACCCTAACACTATCGTAGGCCTGATGATAACCCTAACCCTAACCCTAACACTATCCTAGGGTTTATGTTAACCCTAACCCTAACACTATCCTAGGGCTGATGCTAAACCTAACCCTTACACTATCCTAGGGCTCATGCTAACCCTAACCCTAACCCTAACACTATCCTAAGTCTGATGCTAACCCTAGCCCTCACACTATCCTAGGCCTGATGATAACCCTAACCCTAACCTTAACACTATCCTAGGGCTGATGCAAACCCTAACACTAACCCTAACACTATCCTAGGGTTTATGTTAACCCTAACCCTAACACTATCCTAGGGCTGATGCTAACCCTAACCCTAACCCTAACCCTAACACTATCCTAGGGCTGATGCTAACCCTAACACTAACACTATCCTAGGGCTGATGCTAACCCTAACCCTAACCCTAACACTATCCTAGGGCTGATGCTAACCCTAACCCTAACCCTAACACTATCCTAGGGCTGATGCTAACCCTAACACAAACACTATCCTAGGCCTGGTGCTAACCCTAACCCTAACCCTAACACTATCCTAGGGCTGATGCTAACCCTAACCCTAACCCTAACACTATCCTAGGTTTGATGCTAACCCTCATCCTAACACTATCCTAGGGATGATGCTAACCCTAACCCTAACCCTAACACTATCCTAGGGCTGATGCTAACCCTAACCCTAACAATATCCTAGGCCTGATGATATCCCTAACCCTAAACCTAACACTATCCTAGGGCTGATGCTAACCCTAACCCTAACCCTAACACTATCCTAGGGCTGATGCTAACCCTAACCCTAACGCTAACACTATCCTAGGGCTGATGCTAACCCTAACATTAACACTATCCTAGGGCTGATGCTAACCCAAACCCTAACCCTAACACTATCCTAGGGCTGATGCTAACACTAACCCTAACTCTAACACTATCCTAGGGCTGAGGCTAACCCTAACCCTAACACTATCCTACGGCTGATGCTAACCCTAACCCTAACCCTAACACTATCCTAAGGCTGATGCTAACCCTAACACTAACACTATCCTAGGCCTGGTGCTAACCCTAACCCTAACCCTAACACTATTCTAGGGCTGATGCTAACCCTAACCCCAATAATATCCTAGGGCTGATGCTAACCGTAACCCTAACCCTAACACTATCCTAGGGCTGATGCTAACCCTAACCCTAACCCTAACAGTATCCTAGGGCTGATGCTAACCCTAACCCTAACACTAACACTATCCTAGGGCTGATGCTAACCCTAACACTAACAATATCCTAGGCCTGATGATATCCATAACCCTAAACCTAACACTATCCTAGGGCTGATGCTAACCCTAACCCTAACCCTAACACTATCCTAGGGCTGATTCTAACCGTAACCCTAACACAATCCTAGGCCTGATGCTAACCATAACCCTTACCCTAACACTATCCTAGGGTTCATGCTAACCCTATCCCTAACCCTAACACTATCCTAGGGCGGATGCTAACCCTAACCCTAACCCTAACACTATCCTAGGGCTAATGCTAACCCTAACACTAACACTATCCTAGGGCTGATGCTAACCCTAACCCTAACCCTAACACTATCCTAGGGCTGATGCTAACCCTAACCCTAACTCTAACACTATCTTAGGGCTGAGGCTAACCCTAACCCTAACACTATCCTACGGCTGATGCTAACCCTAACCCTAACCCTAACACTATCCTAGGGCTAATGCTAACCCTAACCATAACACTATCCTAGGCCTGATGCTAACCCTAACCCTAACCCTAAAACTATCCTAGGGCTGATGCTAACCCTAACCCTAACACTATCCTAGGGCTGATGCTAACCCTAACCCTAACCCTAACACTGTCCTAGGGCTGATGCTAACCCTAACCCTAACACTATCCTAGGCCTGATGCTAACCCTAACCCTAACCCTAACACTATCCTAGGGCTGATGCTAACCCTAACCCTAACACTATCCTAGGGCTGATGCTAACCCTAACCCTAACCCTAACACTATCCTAGGGCTGATGCTATCCCTAACCCTAACACTATCCTAGGCCTGATGATAACCCTAACCCTAACCCTAACACTCTCCTAAGGCTGATGCTAACCATAACCCTAACACTATCCTAGGGCTGATGCTAACCCTAACCCTAACCCTAACACTATCCTAGGGCTGATGCTAACCATAACGCTAACCCTAACACTATCCTTTAACTGATGCTAACCCTAACCCTAACACTAACACTATCCTAGGCCTGATGATAACCCTAACCCTAACCCTAACACTATCCTAGGGTTTATGTTAACCCTAACCCTAACAGTATCCTAGGGCTGATGCTAACCCTAACACTATCCTAGGGCTGATGCTAACCCTAACCCTAACCCTAACACTATCCTAAGTCTGATGCCTACCCTAGCCCTCACACTATCCTAGGCCTGATGATAACCCTAACCCTAACCTTAACACTATCCTAGGGCTGATGCTAACCCTAACCCTATCCCTAACACTATCCTAGGGTTTATGTTAACCCTAACCCTAACACTATCCTAGGGCTGATGCTAACCCTAACCCTAACCCTAACACTATCCTAGGGCGGATGCTAACCCTAACCCTAACCCTAACACTATCCTAGGGCTGATGCTAACCCAAACCCTAACTGTAACACTATCTTAGGGCTGAGGCTAACCCTAACCCTAACACTATCCTACGGCTGATGCTAACCCTAACCCTAACCCTAACACTATCCTAGGGCTAATGCTAACCCTAACCCTAACACTATCCTAGGCCTGATGATAACCCTAACCCTAACCCTAACACTATCCTAGGGCTGATGCTAACCCTAACCCTAACCCTAACACTATCCTAGGGCGGATGCTAACCCTAACCCTAACCCTAACACTATCCTAGGGCTGATGCTAACCCTAACACTAACACTATCCTAAGTCTGATGCTAACCCTAGCCCTCACACTACCCTAGGCCTGATGATAACCCTAACCCTAACCCTAACACTATCCTAGGGTTTATGTTAACCCTAACCCTAACACTATCCTAGGGCTGATGCTAACCCTATCCCTAACCCTAACACTATCCTAGGGCTGATGCTAACCCAAACCTTAACTCTATCACTATCTTAGGGCTGAGGCTAACCCTAACCCTAACACTATCCTACGGCTGATGCTAACCCTAACCCTAACGCTAACACTATCCTAGGGCTAATGCTAACCCTAACCCTAACACTATCCTAGGCCTGATGCTAACCCTAACCCTAACCCTAACACTATCCTAGGGCTGATGCTAACCCAAACCCTAACACTATCCTAGGGCTGATGCTAACCCTATCCCTAACCCTAACACTATCGTAGGGCTGATGCTAACCCTAACCCTAACACTATCCTTGGCCTGATGCTAACCCTAACCCTAACCCTAACACTATCCTAGGGCTGATGCTAACCCTAACCCTAACACTATCCTAGGCCTGATGATAACTCTAACCCTAACCCCAACACTATCCTAGGGCTGATGCTAACCCTAACCCTAACACTATCCTAGGGCTGATGCTAACCCTAACCCTAACCCTAACACTATCCTAGGGCTGATGCTAACCCTAACCCTAACACTATCCTAGGCCTGATGCTAACCCTAACCCTAACCCTAACACTATCCTAGGCCTGATGATAACCCTAACCCTAACCCTAACACTATCCTAGGGTTTATGTTAACCCTAACCCTAACACTATCCTAGGGCTGATGCTAACCCTCACCCTTACACTATCCTAGGGCTCATGCTAACCCTAACCCTAACCCTAACAATATCCTAAGTCTGATGCTAACCCTAGCCCTCACACTATCCTAGGCCTGATGATAACCCTAACCCTAACCTTAACACTATCCTAGGGCTGATGCTAACCCTAACCCTAACCCTAACACTATCCTAGGGTTTATGTTAACCCTAACCCTAACACTATCCTAGGGCTGATGCTAACCCTAACCCTAATCGTAACACTATCCTAGGGCGGATGCTAACCCTAACCCTAACCCTAACACTATCCTAGGGCTGATGCTAACCCTAACACTAACACTATCCTAGGGCTGATGCTAACCCTAACCCTAACCCTAACACTATCCTAGGGCTGATGCAAACCCTAACGCTAACCCTAACACTATCCTTTAGCTGATGCTAACCCTAACCCTAACCCTAACACTATCGTAGGCCTGATGATAACCCTAACCCTAACCCTAACACTATCCTAGGGTTTATGTTAACCCTAACCCTAACACTATCCTAGGGCTGATGCTAAACCTAACCCTTACACTATCCTAGGGCTCATGCTAACCCTAACCCTAACCCTAACACTATCCTAAGTCTGATGCTAACCCTAGCCCTCACACTATCCTAGGCCTGATGATAACCCTAACCCTAACCTTAACACTATCCTAGGGCTGATGCAAACCCTAACACTAACCCTAACACTATCCTAGGGTTTATGTTAACCCTAACCCTAACACTATCCTAGGGCTGATGCTAACCCTAACCCTAACCCTAACCCTAACACTATCCTAGGGCTGATGCTAACCCTAACACTAACACTATCCTAGGGCTGATGCTAACCCTAACCCTAACCCTAACACTATCCTAGGGCTGATGCTAACCCTAACCCTAACCCTAACACTATCCTAGGGCTGATGCTAACCCTAACACAAACACTATCCTAGGCCTGGTGCTAACCCTAACCCTAACCCTAACACTATCCTAGGGCTGATGCTAACCCTAACCCTAACCCTAACACTATCCTAGGTTTGATGCTAACCCTCATCCTAACACTATCCTAGGGATGATGCTAACCCTAACCCTAACTCTAACATTATCCTAGGGCTGATGCTAACCCTAACCCTAACACTATCCTAGGGCTGATGCTAACCCTAACCCTAACCCTAACACTATCCTAGGGCTGATGCTAACCCTAACCCTAACACTATCCTAGGGCTGATGCTAACCCTAACCCTAACCCTAACACTATCCTAAGTCTGATGCTAACTCTAGCCCTCACACTATCCTAGGCCTGATGATAACCCTAACCCTAACCTTAACACTATCCTAGGGCTGATGCTAACCCTAACCATAACCCTAACACTATCCTAGAGCTGATGCTAACCCTAACCCTAACAATATCCTAGGCCTGATGATAACCCTAACCCTAACCCTAACACTATCCTAGGGTTTAGGTTAACCCTAACCCTAACACTATCATAGGGCTGATGCTAACCCTAACACTAACACTATCCTAGGGCTGATGCTAACCCTAACCCTAACCCTAACACTATCCTAGGGCTGATGCTAACCCTAACCCTAACTCTAACACTATCTTAGGGCTGAGCCTAACCCTAACCCAAACACTATCCTACGGCTGATGCTAACCCTAACCCTAACCCTAACACTATCCTAAGGCTGATGCTAACCCTAACACTAACACTATCCTGGGCCTGGGGCTAACCCTAACGCTAACCCTAACACTATCCTAGGGCTGATGGTAACCCTAACCCTAATACTATCCTAGGGCTGATGCTAACCATAACCCTAACCCTAACACTATCCTAGGGCTGATGCTAACCCTAACCCTAACCCTAACACTCTCCTAGGCCTGATGCTAACCCTAACCCTAACACTTACACTATCCTAGGGCAGATGCTAACCCTAACCCTAACCCTAACACTATCCTAGGTCTGATGCTAACCCTAAACCTAACACTATCCTAGGCCTGATGCTAACCCTAACCCTAACCTTAACACTCTCCTATGCTGATGTTAACCCTAACCCTAACACTATCCTAGGGCTGATGCTAACCCTAACCCTAACCCTAACACTCTCCTAGGGCTGATGCTAACCCTAACCCTAACACTATCCTAGGCCTGATGCTAACCCTAACCCTAACACTGTCCTAGGTCTGATGCTAACCCTAACCCTAACACTATCCTAGGGCTGATGTTAACCCTAACCCTAACACTATCCTAGGGCTGATGCTAACCCTAACCCTAACCCTAACACTCTCCTAGGGCTGATGCTAACCCTAACCCTAACCCTAACACTATCCTAGGGATGATGCTAACCCTAACCCTTACACTATCCTAGGGCTGATGCTAACCCTAACCCTAACCCTAACACTATCCTAGGGCTGATGCTAACCCTAACCCTAACCCTAACACTATCCTAGAGCTGATGCTAACGCTAACCCTAACCCTAACCCTAACCCTAATGCTATCCTAGGGCTGATGCTAACCCTAACCCTAACTCTAACACTATCCTAGGGCTGATGCTAACCCTAACCCTAACTCTAACACTATCCTAGGGCTGATGCTAACCCTAACCCTAACAATATCCTAGGCCTGATGATATCCCTAACCCTAAACCTAACACTATCCTAGGGCTGATGCTAACCCTAACCCTAACCCTAACACTGTCCTAGGGCTGATGCTAACCCTAACCCTAACGCTAACACTATCCTAGGGCTGATGCTAACCCTAACACTAACACTATCCTAGGGCTGATGCTAACCCAAACCCTAACCCTAACACTATCCTAGGGCTGATGCTAACACTAACCCTAACTCTAACACTATCCTAGGGCTGAGGCTAACCCTAACCCTAACACTATCCTACGGCTGATGCTAACCCTAACCCTAACCCTAACACTATCCTAAGGCTGATGCTAACCCTAACACTAACACTATCCTAGGCCTGGTGCTAACCCTAACCCTAACCCTAACACTATTCTAGGGCTGATGCTAACCCTAACCCCAATAATATCCTAGGGCTGATGCTAACCATAACCCTAACCCTAACACTATCCTAGGGCTGATGCTAACCCTAACCCTAACCCTAACAGTATCCTAGGGCTGATGCTAACCCTAACCCTAACACTAACACTATCCTAGGGCTGATGCTAACCCTAACACTAACAATATCCTAGGCCTGATGATATCCATAACCCTAAACCTAACACTATCCTAGGGCTGATGCTAACCCTAACCCTAACCCTAACACTATCCTAGGGCTGATTCTAACCGTAACCCTAACACAATCCTAGGCCTGATGCTAACCATAACCCTTACCCTAACACTATCCTAGGGTTCATGCTAACCCTATCAATAACCGTAACACTATCCTAGGGCTAATGCTAACCCTAACACTAACACTATCCTAGGGCTGATGCTAACCCTAACAATAACCCTAACACTATCCTAGGGCTGATGCTAACCCTAACCCTAACTCTAACACTATCTTAGGGCTGAGGCTAACCCTAACCCTAACACTATCCTACGGCTGATGCTAACCCTAACCCTAACCCTAACACTATCCTAGGGCTAATGCTAACCCTAACCATAACACTATCCTAGGCCTGATGCTAACCCTAACCCTAACCCTAAAACTATCCTAGGGCTGATGCTAACCCTAACCCTAACACTATCCTAGGGCTGATGCTAACCCTAACCCTAACCCTAACACTGTCCTAGGGCTGATGCTAACCCTAACCCTAACACTATCCTAGGCCTGATGCTAACCCTAACCCTAACCCTAACACTATCCTAGGGCTGATGCTAACCCTAACCCTAACACTATCCTAGGGATGATGCTAACCCTAACCCTAACCCTAACACTATCCTAGGGCTGATGCTATCCCTAACCCTAACACTATCCTAGGCCTGATGATAACCCTAACCCTAACCCTAACACTCTCCTAGGGCTGATGCTATCCATAACCCTAACACTATCCTAGGGCTGATGCTAACCCTAACCCTAACCCTAACACTATCCTAGGGCTGATGCTAACCATAACGCTAACCCTAACACTATCCTTTAACTGATGCTAACCCTAACCCTAACACTAACACTATCCTAGGCCTGATGATAACCCTAACCCTAACCCTAACACTATCCTAGGGTTTATGTTAACCCTAACCCTAACACTATCCTAGGGCTGATGCTAACCCTAACACTATCCTAGGGCTGATGCTAACCCTAACCCTAACCCTAACACTATCCTAAGTCTGATGCCTACCCTAGCCCTCACACTATCCTAGGCCTGATGATAACCCTAACCCTAACCTTAACACTAACCTAGGGCTGATGCTAACCCTAACCCTAACCCTAACACTATCCTAGGGTTTATGTTAACCCTAACCCTAACACTATCCTAGGGCTGATGCTAACCCTAACCCTAACCCTAACACTATCCTAGGGCGGATGCTAACCCTAACCCTAACCCTAACACTATCCTAGGGCTGATGCTAACCCTACCACTAACACTATCCTAAGTCTGATGCTAACACTAGCCCTCACACTATCCTAGGCCTGATGATAACCCTAACCCTAACCCTAACACTATCCTAGGGTTTATGTTAACCCTAACCCTAACACTATCCTAGGGCTGATGCTAACCCTAACCCTAACCCTAACACTATCCTAGGGCTGATGCTAACCCAAACCCTAACTGTAACACTATCTTAGGGCTGAGGCTAACCCTAACCCTAACACTATCCTACGGCTGATGCTAACCCTAACCCTAACCCTAACACTATCCTAGGGCTAATGCTAACCCTAACCCTAACACTATCCTAGGCCTGATGCTAACCCTAACCCTAACCCTAACACTATCCTAGGGCTGATGCTAACCCTAACCCTAACCCTAACACTATCCTAGGGCGGATGCTAACCCTAACCCTAACCCTAACACTATCCTAGGGCTGATGCTAACCCTAACACTAACACTATCCTAAGTCTGATGCTAACCCTAGCCCTCACACTATCCTAGGCCAGATGATAACCCTAACCCTAACCCTAACACTATCCTAGGGTTTATGTTAACCCTAACCCTAACACTATCCTAGGGCTGATGCTAACCCTAACCCTAACCCTAACACTATCCTAGGGCTGACGCTAACCCAAACCCTAACTCTAACACTATCTTAGGGCTGAGGCTAACCCTAACCCTAACACTATCCTACGGCTGATGCTAACCCTAACCCTAACGCTAACACTATCCTAGGGCTAATGCTAACCCTAACCCTAACACTATCCTAGGCCTGATGCTAACCCTAACCCTAACCCTAACACTATCCTAGGGCTGATGCTAACCCAAACCCTAACACTATCCTAGGGCTGATGCTAACCCTATCCCTAACCCTAACACTATCGTAGGGCTGATGCTAACCCTAACCCTAACACTATCCTTGGCCTGATGCTAACCCTAACCCTAACCCTAACACTATCCTAGGGCTGATGCTAACTCTAACCCTAACACTATCCTAGGTCTGATGCTAACCCTAACCCTAACCCTAACACTATCCTAGGGCTGATGCTAACCCTAACCCTAACACTATCCTAGGCCTGATGATAACCCTAACCCTAACCCCAACACTATCCTAGGGCTGATGCTAACCCTAACCCTAACACTATCCTAGGGCTGATGCTAACCCTAACCCTAACCCTAACACTATCCTAGGGCTGATGCTAACCCTAACGCTAACCCTAACACTATCCTTTAGCTGATGCTAACCCTAACCCTAACCCTAACACTATCCTAGGCCTGATGATAACCCTAACCCTAACCCTAACACTATCCTAGGGTTTATGTCAACCCTAACCCTAACACTATCCTAGGGCTGATGCTAACCCTAACCCTTACACTATCCTAGGGCTCATGCTAACCCTAACCCTAACCCTAACACTATCCTAAGTCTGATGCTAACCCTAGCCCTCACACTATCCTAGGCCTGATGATAACCCTAACCCTAACCTTAACACTATCCTAGGGCTGATGCTAACCCTAACCCTAACCCTAACACTATCCTAGGGTTTATGTTAACCCTAACCCTAACACTATCCTAGGGCTGATGCTAACCCTAACCCTAATCGTAACACTATCCTAGGGCGGATGCTAACCCTAACCCTAACCCTAACACTATCCTAGGGCTGATGCTAACCCTAACACTAACACTATCCTAGGGCTGATGCTAACCCTACCCCTAACCCTAACACTATCCTAGGGCTGATGCTAACCCTAACCCTAACCCTAACACTATCCTAGGGCTGATGCTAACCCTAACACTAACACTATCCTAGGCCTGGTGCTAACCCTAACCCTAACCCTAACACTATCCTAGGGCTGATGCTAACCCTAACCCTAACCCTAACACTATCCTAGGGCTGATGCTAACCCTAACCCTAACACTATCATAGGGCTGATGCTAACCCTAACCCTAACCCTAACACTATCCTAGGGCTGATGCTAACCCTAATCCTAACACTATCCTAGGGATGATGCTAACCCTAACCCTAACCCTAACACTATCCTAGGGCTGATGCTAACCCTAACCCTAACACTATCCTAGGGCTCATGCTAACCCTAACCCTAACCCTAACACTATCCTAGGGCTGATGCTAACCCTAACCCTAACACTATCATAGGGCTGATGCTAACCCTAACCCTAACCCTAACACTATCCTAAGTCTGATGCTAACTCTAGCCCTCACACTATCCTAGGCCTGATGATAACCCTAACCCTAACCTTAACACTATCCTAGGGCTGATGCTAACCCTAACCCTAACCCTAACACTATCCTAGAGCTGATGCTAACCCTAACCCTAACAATATCCTAGGCCTGATGATAACCCTAACCCTAACCCTAACACTATCCTAGGGTTTAGGTTTACCCTAACCCTAACACTATCATAGGGGTGATGCTAACCCTAACACTAACACTATCCTAGGGCTGATGCTAACCCTAACCCTAACCCTAACACTATCCTAGGGCTGATGCAAACCCTAACGCTAACCCTAACACTATCCTTTAGCTGATGCTAACCCTAACCCTAACCCTAACACTATCGTAGGCCTGATGATAACCCTAACCCTAACCCTAACACTATCCTAGGGTTTATGTTAACCCTAACCCTAACACTATCCTAGGGCTGATGCTAAACCTAACCCTTACACTATCCTAGGGCTCATGCTAACCCTAACCCTAACCCTAACACTATCCTAAGTCTGATGCTAACCCTAGCCCTCACACTATCCTAGGCCTGATGATAACCCTAACCCTAACCTTAACACTATCCTAGGGCTGATGCAAACCCTAACACTAACCCTAACACTATCCTAGGGTTTATGTTAACCCTAACCCTAACACTATCCTAGGGCTGATGCTAACCCTAACCCTAACCCTAACCCTAACACTATCCTAGGGCTGATGCTAACCCTAACACTAACACTATCCTAGGGCTGATGCTAACCCTAACCCTAACCCTAACACTATCCTAGGGCTGATGCTAACCCTAACCCTAACCCTAACACTATCCTAGGGCTGATGCTAACCCTAACACAAACACTATCCTAGGCCTGGTGCTAACCCTAACCCTAACCCTAACACTATCCTAGGGCTGATGCTAACCCTAACCCTAACCCTAACACTATCCTAGGTTTGATGCTAACCCTCATCCTAACACTATCCTAGGGATGATGCTAACCCTAACCCTAACCCTAACACTATCCTAGGGCTGATGCTAACCCTAACCCTAACAATATCCTAGGCCTGATGATATCCCTAACCCTAAACCTAACACTATCCTAGGGCTGATGCTAACCCTAACCCTAACCCTAACACTATCCTAGGGCTGATGCTAACCCTAACCCTAACGCTAACACTATCCTAGGGCTGATGCTAACCCTAACATTAACACTATCCTAGGGCTGATGCTAACCCAAACCCTAACCCTAACACTATCCTAGGGCTGATGCTAACACTAACCCTAACTCTAACACTATCCTAGGGCTGAGGCTAACCCTAACCCTAACACTATCCTACGGCTGATGCTAACCCTAACCCTAACCCTAACACTATCCTAAGGCTGATGCTAACCCTAACACTAACACTATCCTAGGCCTGGTGCTAACCCTAACCCTAACCCTAACAGTATTCTAGGGCTGATGCTAACCCTAACCCCAATAATATCCTAGGGCTGATGCTAACCGTAACCCTAACCCTAACACTATCCTAGGGCTGATGCTAACCCTAACCCTAACCCTAACAGTATCCTAGGGCTGATGCTAACCCTAACCCTAACACTAACACTATCCTAGGGCTGATGCTAACCCTAACACTAACAATATCCTAGGCCTGATGATATCCATAACCCTAAACCTAACACTATCCTAGGGCTGATGCTAACCCTAACCCTAACCCTAACACTATCCTAGGGCTGATTCTAACCGTAACCCTAACACAATCCTAGGCCTGATGCTAACCATAACCCTTACCCTAACACTATCCTAGGGTTCATGCTAACCCTATCCCTAACCCTAACACTATCCTAGGGCGGATGCTAACCCTAACCCTAACCCTAACACTATCCTAGGGCTAATGCTAACCCTAACACTAACACTATCCTAGGGCTGATGCTAACCCTAACCCTAACCCTAACACTATCCTAGGGCTGATGCTAACCCTAACCCTAACTCTAACACTATCTTAGGGCTGAGGCTAACCCTAACCCTAACACTATCCTACGGCTGATGCTAACCCTAACCCTAACCCTAACACTATCCTAGGGCTAATGCTAACCCTAACCATAACACTATCCTAGGCCTGATGCTAACCCTAACCCTAACCCTAAAACTATCCTAGGGCTGATGCTAACCCTAACCCTAACACTATCCTAGGGCTGATGCTAACCCTAACCCTAACCCTAACACTGTCCTAGGGCTGATGCTAACCCTAACCCTAACACTATCCTAGGCCTGATGCTAACCCTAACCCTAACCCTAACACTATCCTAGGGCTGATGCTAACCCTAACCCTAACACTATCCTAGGGCTGATGCTAACCCTAACCCTAACCCTAACACTATCCTAGGGCTGATGCTATCCCTAACCCTAACACTATCCTAGGCCTGATGATAACCCTAACCCTAACCCTAACACTCTCCTAAGGCTGATGCTAACCATAACCCTAACACTATCCTAGGGCTGATGCTAACCCTAACCCTAACCCTAACACTATCCTAGGGCTGATGCTAACCATAACGCTAACCCTAACACTATCCTTTAACTGATGCTAACCCTAACCCTAACACTAACACTATCCTAGGCCTGATGATAACCCTAACCCTAACCCTAACACTATCCTAGGGTTTATGTTAACCCTAACCCTAACAGTATCCTAGGGCTGATGCTAACCCTAACACTATCCTAGGGCTGATGCTAACCCTAACCCTAACCCTAACACTATCCTAAGTCTGATGCCTACCCTAGCCCTCACACTATCCTAGGCCTGATGATAACCCTAACCCTAACCTTAACACTATCCTAGGGCTGATGCTAACCCTAACCCTATCCCTAACACTATCCTAGGGTTTATGTTAACCCTAACCCTAACACTATCCTAGGGCTGATGCTAACCCTAACCCTAACCCTAACACTATCCTAGGGCGGATGCTAACCCTAACCCTAACCCTAACACTATCCTAGGGCTGATGCTAACCCAAACCCTAACTGTAACACTATCTTAGGGCTGAGGCTAACCCTAACCCTAACACTATCCTACGGCTGATGCTAACCCTAACCCTAACCCTAACACTATCCTAGGGCTAATGCTAACCCTAACCCTAACACTATCCTAGGCCTGATGATAACCCTAACCCTAACCCTAACACTATCCTAGGGCTGATGCTAACCCTAACCCTAACCCTAACACTATCCTAGGGCGGATGCTAACCCTAACCCTAACCCTAACACTATCCTAGGGCTGATGCTAACCCTAACACTAACACTATCCTAAGTCTGATGCTAACCCTAGCCCTCACACTACCCTAGGCCTGATGATAACCCTAACCCTAACCCTAACACTATCCTAGGGTTTATGTTAACCCTAACCCTAACACTATCCTAGGGCTGATGCTAACCCTATCCCTAACCCTAACACTATCCTAGGGCTGATGCTAACCCAAACCTTAACTCTATCACTATCTTAGGGCTGAGGCTAACCCTAACCCTAACACTATCCTACGGCTGATGCTAACCCTAACCCTAACGCTAACACTATCCTAGGGCTAATGCTAACCCTAACCCTAACACTATCCTAGGCCTGATGCTAACCCTAACCCTAACCCTAACACTATCCTAGGGCTGATGCTAACCCAAACCCTAACACTATCCTAGGGCTGATGCTAACCCTATCCCTAACCCTAACACTATCGTAGGGCTGATGCTAACCCTAACCCTAACACTATCCTTGGCCTGATGCTAACCCTAACCCTAACCCTAACACTATCCTAGGGCTGATGCTAACCCTAACCCTAACACTATCCTAGGCCTGATGATAACTCTAACCCTAACCCCAACACTATCCTAGGGCTGATGCTAACCCTAACCCTAACACTATCCTAGGGCTGATGCTAACCCTAACCCTAACCCTAACACTATCCTAGGGCTGATGCTAACCCTAACCCTAACACTATCCTAGGCCTGATGCTAACCCTAACCCTAACCCTAACACTATCCTAGGCCTGATGATAACCCTAACCCTAACCCTAACACTATCCTAGGGTTTATGTTAACCCTAACCCTAACACTATCCTAGGGCTGATGCTAACCCTCACCCTTACACTATCCTAGGGCTCATGCTAACCCTAACCCTAACCCTAACAATATCCTAAGTCTGATGCTAACCCTAGCCCTCACACTATCCTAGGCCTGATGATAACCCTAACCCTAACCTTAACACTATCCTAGGGCTGATGCTAACCCTAACCCTAACCCTAACACTATCCTAGGGTTTATGTTAACCCTAACCCTAACACTATCCTAGGGCTGATGCTAACCCTAACCCTAATCGTAACACTATCCTAGGGCGGATGCTAACCCTAACCCTAACCCTAACACTATCCTAGGGCTGATGCTAACCCTAACACTAACACTATCCTAGGGCTGATGCTAACCCTAACCCTAACCCTAACACTATCCTAGGGCTGATGCAAACCCTAACGCTAACCCTAACACTATCCTTTAGCTGATGCTAACCCTAACCCTAACCCTAACACTATCGTAGGCCTGATGATAACCCTAACCCTAACCCTAACACTATCCTAGGGTTTATGTTAACCCTAACCCTAACACTATCCTAGGGCTGATGCTAAACCTAACCCTTACACTATCCTAGGGCTCATGCTAACCCTAACCCTAACCCTAACACTATCCTAAGTCTGATGCTAACCCTAGCCCTCACACTATCCTAGGCCTGATGATAACCCTAACCCTAACCTTAACACTATCCTAGGGCTGATGCAAACCCTAACACTAACCCTAACACTATCCTAGGGTTTATGTTAACCCTAACCCTAACACTATCCTAGGGCTGATGCTAACCCTAACCCTAACCCTAACCCTAACACTATCCTAGGGCTGATGCTAACCCTAACACTAACACTATCCTAGGGCTGATGCTAACCCTAACCCTAACCCTAACACTATCCTAGGGCTGATGCTAACCCTAACCCTAACCCTAACACTATCCTAGGGCTGATGCTAACCCTAACACAAACACTATCCTAGGCCTGGTGCTAACCCTAACCCTAACCCTAACACTATCCTAGGGCTGATGCTAACCCTAACCCTAACCCTAACACTATCCTAGGTTTGATGCTAACCCTCATCCTAACACTATCCTAGGGATGATGCTAACCCTAACCCTAACCCTAACACTATCCTAGGGCTGATGCTAACCCTAACCCTAACAATATCCTAGGCCTGATGATATCCCTAACCCTAAACCTAACACTATCCTAGGGCTGATGCTAACCCTAACCCTAACCCTAACACTATCCTAGGGCTGATGCTAACCCTAACCCTAACGCTAACACTATCCTAGGGCTGATGCTAACCCTAACATTAACACTATCCTAGGGCTGATGCTAACCCAAACCCTAACCCTAACACTATCCTATGGCTGATGCTAACACTAACCCTAACTCTAACACTATCCTAGGGCTGAGGCTAACCCTAACCCTAACACTATCCTACGGCTGATGCTAACCCTAACCCTAACCCTAACACTATCCTAAGGCTGATGCTAACCCTAACACTAACACTATCCTAGGCCTGGTGCTAACCCTAACCCTAACCCTAACACTATTCTTGGGCTGATGCTAACCCTAACCCCAATAATATCCTAGGGCTGATGCTAACCGTAACCCTAACCCTAACACTATCCTAGGGCTGATGCTAACCCTAACCCTAACCCTAACAGTATCCTAGGGCTGATGCTAACCCTAACCCTAACACTAACACTATCCTAGGGCTGATGCTAACCCTAACACTAACAATATCCTAGGCCTGATGATATCCATAACCCTAAACCTAACACTATCCTAGGACTGATGCTAACCCTAACCCTAACCCTAACACTATCCTAGGGCTGATTCTAACCGTAACCCTAACACAATCCTAGGCCTGATGCTAACCATAACCCTTACCCTAACACTATCCTAGGGTTCATGCTAACCCTATCCCTAACCCTAACACTATCCTAGGGCGGATGCTAACCCTAACCCTAACCCTAACACTATCCTAGGGCTAATGCTAACCCTAACACTAACACTATCCTAGGGCTGATGCTAACCCTAACCCTAACCCTAACACTATCCTAGGGCTGATGCTAACCCTAACCCTAACTCTAACACTATCTTAGGGCTGAGGCTAACCCTAACCCTAACACTATCCTACGGCTGATGCTAACCCTAACCCTAACCCTAACACTATCCTAGGGCTAATGCTAACCCTAACCATAACACTATCCTAGGCCTGATGCTAACCCTAACCCTAACCCTAAAACTATCCTAGGGCTGATGCTAACCCTAACCCTAACACTATCCTAGGGCTGATGCTAACCCTAACCCTAACCCTAACACTGTCCTAGGGCTGATGCTAACCCTAACCCTAACACTATCCTAGGCCTGATGCTAACCCTAACCCTAACCCTAACACTATCCTAGGGCTGATGCTAACCCTAACCCTAACACTATCCTAGGGCTGATGCTAACCCTAACCCTAACCCTAACACTATCCTAGGGCTGATGCTATCCCTAACCCTAACACTATCCTAGGCCTGATGATAACCCTAACCCTAACCCTAACACTCTCCTAAGGCTGATGCTAACCATAACCCTAACACTATCCTAGGGCTGATGCTAACCCTAACCCTAACCCTAACACTATCCTAGGGCTGATGCTAACCATAACGCTAACCCTAACACTATCCTTTAACTGATGCTAACCCTAACCCTAACACTAACACTATCCTAGGCCTGATGATAACCCTAACCCTAACCCTAACACTATCCTAGGGTTTATGTTAACCCTAACCCTAACAGTATCCTAGGGCTGATGCTAACCCTAACACTATCCTAGGGCTGATGCTAACCCTAACCCTAACCCTAACACTATCCTAAGTCTGATGCCTACCCTAGCCCTCACACTATCCTAGGCCTGATGATAACCCTAACCCTAACCTTAACACTATCCTAGGGCTGATGCTAACCCTAACCCTATCCCTAACACTATCCTAGGGTTTATGTTAACCCTAACCCTAACACTATCCTAGGGCTGATGCTAACCCTAACCCTAACCCTAACACTATCCTAGGGCGGATGCTAACCCTAACCCTAACCCTAACACTATCCTAGGGCTGATGCTAACCCAAACCCTAACTGTAACACTATCTTAGGGCTGAGGCTAACCCTAACCCTAACACTATCCTACGGCTGATGCTAACCCTAACCCTAACCCTAACACTATCCTAGGGCTAATGCTAACCCTAACCCTAACACTATCCTAGGCCTGATGCTAACCCTAACCCTAACCCTAACACTATCCTAGGGCTGATGCTAACCCTAACCCTAACCCTAACACTATCCTAGGGCGGATGCTAACCCTAACCCTAACCCTAACACTATCCTAGGGCTGATGCTAACCCTAACACTAACACTATCCTAAGTCTGATGCTAACCCTAGCCCTCACAATACCCTAGGCCTGATGATAACCCTAACCCTAACCCTAACACTATCCTAGGGTTTATGTTAACCCTAACCCTAACACTATCCTAGGGCTGATGCTAACCCTATCCCTAACCCTAACACTATCCTAGGGCTGATGCTAACCCAAACCTTAACTCTATCACTATCTTAGGGCTGAGGCTAACCCTAACCCTAACACTATCCTACGGCTGATGCTAACCCTAACCCTAACGCTAACACTATCCTAGGGCTAATGCTAACCCTAACCCTAACACTATCCTAGGCCTGATGCTAACCCTAACCCTAACCCTAACACTATCCTAGGGCTGATGCTAACCCAAACCCTAACACTATCCTAGGGCTGATGCTAACCCTATCCCTAACCCTAACACTATCGTAGGGCTGATGCTAACCCTAACCCTAACACTATCCTTGGCCTGATGCTAACCCTAACCCTAACCCTAACACTATCCTAGGGCTGATGCTAACCCTAACCCTAACACTATCCTAGGCCTGATGATAACTCTAACCCTAACCCCAACACTATCCTAGGGCTGATGCTAACCCTAACCCTAACACTATCCTAGGGCTGATGCTAACCCTAACCCTAACCCTAACACTATCCTAGGGCTGATGCTAACCCTAACCCTAACACTATCCTAGGCCTGATGCTAACCCTAACCCTAACCCTAACACTATCCTAGGCCTGATGATAACCCTAACCCTAACCCTAACACTATCCTAGGGTTTATGTTAACCCTAACCCTAACACTATCCTAGGGCTGATGCTAACCCTCACCCTTACACTATCCTAGGGCTCATGCTAACCCTAACCCTAACCCTAACAATATCCTAAGTCTGATGCTAACCCTAGCCCTCACACTATCCTAGGCCTGATGATAACCCTAACCCTAACCTTAACACTATCCTAGGGCTGATGCTAACCCTAACCCTAACCCTAACACTATCCTAGGGTTTATGTTAACCCTAACCCTAACACTATCCTAGGGCTGATGCTAACCCTAACCCTAATCGTAACACTATCCTAGGGCGGATGCTAACCCTAACCCTAACCCTAACACTATCCTAGGGCTGATGCTAACCCTAACACTAACACTATCCTAGGGCTGATGCTAACCCTAACCCTAACCCTAACACTATCCTAGGGCTGATGCTAACCCTAACCCTAACCCTAACACTATCCTAGGGCTGATGCTAACCCTAACACTAACACTATCCTAGGCCTGGTGCTAACCCTAACCCTAACCCTAACACTATCCTAGGGCTGATGCTAACCCTAACCCTAACCCTAACACTATCCTAGGGTTGATGCTAACCCTAATCCTAACACTATCCTAGGGATGATGCTAACCCTAACCCTAACCCTAACACTATCCTAGGGCTGATGCTAACCCTAACCCTAACACTATCCTAGGGCTGATGCTAACCCTAACCCTAACCCTAACACTATCCTAGGGCTGATGCTAACCCTAACCCTAACACTATCATAGGGCTGATGCTAACCCTAACCCTAACCCTAACACTATCCTAAGTCTGATGCTAACTCTAGCCCTCACACTATCCTAGGCCTGATGATAACCCTAACCCTAACCTTAACACTATCCTAGGGCTGATGCTAACCCTAACCCGAACCCTAACACTATCCTAGAGCTGATGCTAACCCTAACCCTAACAATATCCTAGGCCTGATGATAACCCTAACCCTAACCCTAACACTATCCTAGGGTTTAGGTTTACCCTAACCCTAACACTATCATAGGGGTGATGCTAACCCTAACACTAACACTATCCTAGGGCTGATGCTAACCCTAACCCTAACCCTAACACTATCCTAGGGCTGATGCTAACCCTAACGCTAACCCTAACACTATCCTTTAGCTGATGCTAAGCCTAACCCTAACCCTAACACTATCCTAGGCCTGATGATAACCCTAACACTAACCCTAACACTATCCTAGGGTTTATGTTAACCCTAACCCTAACACTATCCTAGGGCTGATGCTAAACCTAACCCTTACACTATCCTAGGGCTCATGCTAACCCTAACCCTAACCCTAACACTATCCTAAGTCTGATGCTAACCCTAGCCCTCACACTATCCTAGGCCTGATGATAACCCTAACCCTAACCTTAACACTATCCTAGGGCTGATGCAAACCCTAACACTAACCCTAACACTATCCTAGGGTTTATGTTAACCCTAACCCTAACACTATCCTAGGGCTGATGCTAACCCTAACCCTAACCCTAACCCTAACACTATCCTAGGGCTGATGCTAACCCTAACACTAACACTATCCTAGGGCTGATGCTAACCCTAACCCTAACCCTAACACTATCCTAGGGCTGATGCTAACCCTAACCCTAACCCTAACACTATCCTAGGGCTGATGCTAACCCTAACACTAACACTATCCTAGGCCTGGTGCTATCCCTAACCCTAACCCTAACACTATCCTAGGGCTGATGCTAACCCTAACCCTAACCCTAACACTATCCTAGGTTTGATGCTAACCATCATCCTAACACTATCCTAGGGATGATGCTAACCCTAACCCTAACCCTAACACTATCCTAGGGCTGATGCTAACCCTAACCCTAACACTATCCTAGGGCTGATGCTAACCCTAACCCTAACCCTAACACTATCCTAGGGCTGATGCTAACCCTAACCCTAACACTATCATAGGGCTGATGCTAACCCTAACCCTAACCCTAACACTATCCTAAGTCTGATGCTAACTCTAGCCCTCACACTATCCTAGGCCTGATGATAACCCTAACCCTAACCTTAACACTATCCTAGGGCTGATGCTAACCCTAACCCTAACCCTAACACTATCCTAGAGCTGATGCTAACCCTAACCCTAACAATATCCTAGGCCTGATGATAACCCTAACCCTAACCCTAACACTATCCTAGGGTTTAGGTTTACCCTAACCCTAACACTATCATAGGGCTGATGCTAACCCTAACACTAATACTATCCTAGGGCTGATGCTAACCCTAACCCTAACCCTAACACTATCCTAGGGCTGATGCTAACCCTAACCCTAACTCTAACACTATCTTAGGGCTGAGGCTAACCCTAACCCAAACACTATCCTACGGCTGATGCTAACCCTAACCCTAACCCTAACACTATCCTAAGGCTGATGCTAACCCTAACACTAACACTATCCTGGGCCTGGTGCTAACCCTAACCCTAACCCTAACACTATCCTAGGGCTGATGGTAATCCTAACCCTAATACAATCCTAGGGCTGATGCTAACCATAACCCTAACCCTAACACTATCCTAGGGCTGATGCTAACCCTAACCCTAACCCTAACACTCTCCTAGGGCTGATGCTAACCCTAACCCTAACACTATCCTAGGCCTGATGCTAACCCTAACACTAACACTATCCTAGGCCTGGTGCTAACCCTAACCCTAACCCAAACACTATCCTAGGGCTGATGCTAACCCTAACCCTAACCCTAACACTCTCCTAGGGCTTAGGTTAACCCTAACCCTAACACTATCCTAGGGCTGATGCTAACCCTAACCCTAACCCTAACACTCTCCTAGGGCTGATGCTAACCCTAACCCTAACACTATCCTAGGCCTGATGCTAACCCTAACACTAACACTATCCTAGGTCTGATGCTAACCCTAAACCTAACACTATCCTAGGGCTGATGCTAACCCTAACCGTAACCCTAACACTATCCTAGGGCTGATGTTAACCCTAACCCTAACACTATCCTAGGGCTGATGCTAACCCTAACCCTAACCCTAACACTCTCCTAGGGCTGATGCTAACCCTAACCCTAACACTATCCTAGGCCTGATGCTAACCCTAACACTAACACTATCCTAGGCCTGGTGCTAACCCTAACCCTAACCCAAACACTATCCTAGGGCTGATGCTAACCCTAACCCTAACCCTAACACTCTCCTAGGGCTGAGGTTAACCCTAACCCTAACACTATCCTAGGGCTGATGCTAACCCTAACCCTAACCCTAACACTATCCTAGGGTTGATGCTAATCCTAACCCTAACACTATCCTAGGGCTGATGCTAACCATAACCCTAACCCTAACACTATCCTAGGGCTGATGCTAACCCTAACCCTAACACTATCCTAGGGCTGATGCTAACTCTAACCCTAACACTATCCTAGGTCTGATGCTAACCCTAACCCTAACCCTAACACTATCCTAGGGCTGATGCTAACCCTAACCCTAACACTATCCTAGGCCTGATGATAACCCTAACCCTAACCCCAACACTATCCTAGGGCTGATGCTAACCCTAACCCTAACACTATCCTAGGGCTGATGCTAACCCTAACCCTAACCCTAACACTATCCTAGGGCGGATGCTAACCCTAACCCTAACACTATCCTAGGGCTGATGCTATCCCTAACCCTAACCCTAACACTATCCTTTAGCTGATGCTAACCCTAACCCTAACCCTAACACTATCCTAGGCCTGATGATAACCCTAACCCTAACCCTAACACTATCCTAGGGTTTATGTTAACCCTAACCCTAACACTATCCTAGGGCTGATGCTAACCCTCACCCTTACACTATCCTAGGGCTCATGCTAACCCTAACCCTAACCCTAACAATATCCTAAGTCTGATGCTAACCCTAGCCCTCACACTATCCTAGGCCTGATGATAACCCTAACCCTAACCTTAACACTATCCTAGGGCTGATGCTAACCCTAACCCTAACCCTAACACTATCCTAGGGTTTATGTTAACCCTAACCCTAACACTATCCTATGGCTGATGCTAACCCTAACCCTAATCGTAACACTATCCTAGGGCGGATGCTAACCCTAACCCTAACCCTAACACTATCCTAGGGCTGATGCTAACCCTAACACTAACACTATCCTAGGGCTGATGCTAACCCTAACCCTAACCCTAACACTATCCTAGGGCTGATGCTAACCCTGACCCTAACTTAACACTATCCTAGGGCTGATGCTAACCCTAACACTAACACTATCCTAGGCCTGGTGCTAACCCTAACCCTAACCCTAACACTATCCTAGGGCTGATGCTAACCCTAACCCTAACCCTAACACTATCCTAGGGTTGATGCTAACCCTAATCCTAACACTATCCTAGGGATGATGCTAACCCTAACCCTAACCCTAACACTATCCTAGGGCTGATGCTAACCCTAACCCTAACACTATCCTAGGGCTGATGCTAACCCTAACCCTAACCCTAACACTATCCTAGGGCTGATGCTAACCCTACCCCTAACACTATCATAGGGCTGATGCTAACCCTAACCCTAACCCTAACACTATCCTAAGTCTGATGCTAACTCTAGCCCTCACACTATCCTAGGCCTGATGATAACCCTAACCCTAACCTTAACACTATCCTAGGGCTGATGCTAACCCTAACCCGAACCCTAACACTATCCTAGAGCTGATGCTAACCCTAACCCTAACAATATCCTAGGCCTGATGATAACCCTAACCCTAACCCTAACACTATCCTAGGGTTTAGGTTTACCCTAACCCTAACACTATCATAGGGGTGATGCTAACCCTAACACTAACACTATCCTAGGGCTGATGCTAACCCTAACCCTAACCCTAACACTATCCTAGGGCTGATGCTAACCCTAACGCTAACCCTAACACTATCCTTTAGCTGATGCTAAGCCTAACCCTAACCCTAACACTATCCTAGGCCTGATGATAACCCTAACACTAACCCTAACACTATCCTAGGGTTTATGTTAACCCTAACCCTAACACTATCCTAGGGCTGATGCTAAACCTAACCCTTACACTATCCTAGGGCTCATGCTAACCCTAACCCTAACCCTAACACTATCCTAAGTCTGATGCTAACCCTAGCCCTCACACTATCCTAGGCCTGATGATAACCCTAACCCTAACCTTAACACTATCCTAGGGCTGATGCAAACCCTAACACTAACCCTAACACTATCCTAGGGTTTATGTTAACCCTAACCCTAACACTATCCTAGGGCTGATGCTAACCCTAACCCTAACCCTAACCCTAACACTATCCTAGGGCTGATGCTAACCCTAACACTAACACTATCCTAGGGCTGATGCTAACCCTAACCCTAACCCTAACACTATCCTAGGGCTGATGCTAACCCTAACCCTAACCCTAACACTATCCTAGGGCTGATGCTAACCCTAACACTAACACTATCCTAGGCCTGGTGCTATCCCTAACCCTAACCCTAACACTATCCTAGGGCTGATGCTAACCCTAACCCTAACCCTAACACTATCCTAGGTTTGATGCTAACCATCATCCTAACACTATCCTAGGGATGATGCTAACCCTAACCCTAACCCTAACACTATCCTAGGGCTGATGCTAACCCTAACCCTAACACTATCCTAGGGCTGATGCTAACCCTAACCCTAACCCTAACACTATCCTAGGGCTGATGCTAACCCTAACCCTAACACTATCATAGGGCTGATGCTAACCCTAACCCTAACCCTAACACTATCCTAAGTCTGATGCTAACTCTAGCCCTCACACTATCCTAGGCCTGATGATAACCCTAACCCTAACCTTAACACTATCCTAGGGCTGATGCTAACCCTAACCCTAACCCTAACACTATCCTAGAGCTGATGCTAACCCTAACCCTAACAATATCCTAGGCCTGATGATAACCCTAACCCTAACCCTAACACTATCCTAGGGTTTAGGTTTACCCTAACCCTAACACTATCATAGGGCTGATGCTAACCCTAACACTAATACTATCCTAGGGCTGATGCTAACCCTAACCCTAACCCTAACACTATCCTAGGGCTGATGCTAACCCTAACCCTAACTCTAACACTATCTTAGGGCTGAGGCTAACCCTAACCCAAACACTATCCTACGGCTGATGCTAACCCTAACCCTAACCCTAACACTATCCTAAGGCTGATGCTAACCCTAACACTAACACTATCCTGGGCCTGGTGCTAACCCTAACCCTAACCCTAACACTATCCTAGGGCTGATGGTAATCCTAACCCTAATACAATCCTAGGGCTGATGCTAACCATAACCCTAACCCTAACACTATCCTAGGGCTGATGCTAACCCTAACCCTAACCCTAACACTCTCCTAGGGCTGATGCTAACCCTAACCCTAACACTATCCTAGGCCTGATGCTAACCCTAACACTAACACTATCCTAGGCCTGGTGCTAACCCTAACCCTAACCCAAACACTATCCTAGGGCTGATGCTAACCCTAACCCTAACCCTAACACTCTCCTAGGGCTTAGGTTAACCCTAACCCTAACACTATCCTAGGGCTGATGCTAACCCTAACCCTAACCCTAACACTCTCCTAGGGCTGATGCTAACCCTAACCCTAACACTATCCTAGGCCTGATGCTAACCCTAACACTAACACTATCCTAGGTCTGATGCTAACCCTAAACCTAACACTATCCTAGGGCTGATGCTAACCCTAACCGTAACCCTAACACTATCCTAGGGCTGATGTTAACCCTAACCCTAACACTATCCTAGGGCTGATGCTAACCCTAACCCTAACCCTAACACTCTCCTAGGGCTGATGCTAACCCTAACCCTAACACTATCCTAGGCCTGATGCTAACCCTAACACTAACACTATCCTAGGCCTGGTGCTAACCCTAACCCTAACCCAAACACTATCCTAGGGCTGATGCTAACCCTAACCCTAACCCTAACACTCTCCTAGGGCTGAGGTTAACCCTAACCCTAACACTATCCTAGGGCTGATGCTAACCCTAACCCTAACCCTAACACTATCCTAGGGTTGATGCTAATCCTAACCCTAACACTATCCTAGGGCTGATGCTAACCATAACCCTAACCCTAACACTATCCTAGGGCTGATGCTAACCCTAACCCTAACACTATCCTAGGGCTGATGCTAACTCTAACCCTAACACTATCCTAGGTCTGATGCTAACCCTAACCCTAACCCTAACACTATCCTAGGGCTGATGCTAACCCTAACCCTAACACTATCCTAGGCCTGATGATAACCCTAACCCTAACCCCAACACTATCCTAGGGCTGATGCTAACCCTAACCCTAACACTATCCTAGGGCTGATGCTAACCCTAACCCTAACCCTAACACTATCCTAGGGCGGATGCTAACCCTAACCCTAACACTATCCTAGGGCTGATGCTATCCCTAACCCTAACCCTAACACTATCCTTTAGCTGATGCTAACCCTAACCCTAACCCTAACACTATCCTAGGCCTGATGATAACCCTAACCCTAACCCTAACACTATCCTAGGGTTTATGTTAACCCTAACCCTAACACTATCCTAGGGCTGATGCTAACCCTCACCCTTACACTATCCTAGGGCTCATGCTAACCCTAACCCTAACCCTAACAATATCCTAAGTCTGATGCTAACCCTAGCCCTCACACTATCCTAGGCCTGATGATAACCCTAACCCTAACCTTAACACTATCCTAGGGCTGATGCTAACCCTAACCCTAACCCTAACACTATCCTAGGGTTTATGTTAACCCTAACCCTAACACTATCCTATGGCTGATGCTAACCCTAACCCTAATCGTAACACTATCCTAGGGCGGATGCTAACCCTAACCCTAACCCTAACACTATCCTAGGGCTGATGCTAACCCTAACACTAACACTATCCTAGGGCTGATGCTAACCCTAACCCTAACCCTAACACTATCCTAGGGCTGATGCTAACCCTGACCCTAACTTAACACTATCCTAGGGCTGATGCTAACCCTAACACTAACACTATCCTAGGCCTGGTGCTAACCCTAACCCTAACCCTAACACTATCCTAGGGCTGATGCTAACCCTAACCCTAACCCTAACACTATCCTAGGGTTGATGCTAACCCTAATCCTAACACTATCCTAGGGATGATGCTAACCCTAACCCTAACCCTAACACTATCCTAGGGCTGATGCTAACCCTAACCCTAACACTATCCTAGGGCTGATGCTAACCCTAACCCTAACCCTAACACTATCCTAGGGCTGATGCTAACCCTACCCCTAACACTATCATAGGGCTGATGCTAACCCTAACCCTAACCCTAACACTATCCTAAGTCTGATGCTAACTCTAGCCCTCACACTATCCTAGGCCTGATGATAACCCTAACCCTAACCTTAACACTATCCTAGGGCTGATGCTAACCCTAACCCTAACCCTAACACTATCCTAGAGCTGATGCTAACCCTAACCCTAACAATATCCTAGGCCTGATGATAACCCTAACCCTAACCCTAACACTATCCTAGGGTTTAGGTTTACCCTAACCCTAACACTATCATAGGGGTGATGCTAACCCTAACACTAACACTATCCTAGGGCTGATGCTAACCCTAACCCTAACCCTAACACTATCCTAGGGCTGATGCTAACCCTAACGCTAACCCTAACACTATCCTTTAGCTGATGCTAAGCCTAACCCTAACCCTAACACTATCCTAGGCCTGATGATAACCCTAACCCTAACCCTAACACTATCCTAGGGTTTATGTTAACCCTAACCCTAACACTATCCTAGGGCTGATGCTAAACCTAACCCTTACACTATCCTAGGGCTCATGCTAACCCTAACCCTAACCCTAACACTATCCTAAGTCTGATGCTAACCCTAGCCCTCACACTATCCTAGGCCTGATGATAACCCTAACCCTAACCTTAACACTATCCTAGGGCTGATGCAAACCCTAACACTAACCCTAACACTATCCTAGGGTTTATGTTAACCCTAACCCTAACACTATCCTAGGGCTGATGCTAACCCTAACCCTAACCCTAACCCTAACACTATCCTAGGGCTGATGCTAACCCTAACACTAACACTATCCTAGGGCTGATGCTAACCCTAACCCTAACCCTAACACTATCCTAGGGCTGATGCTAACCCTAACCCTAACAATAACACTATCCTAGGGCTGATGCTAACCCTAACACTAACACTATCCTAGGCCTGGTGCTAACCCTAACCCTAACCCTAACACTATCCTAGGGCTGATGCTAACCCTAACCCTAACCCTAACACTATCCTAGGTTTGATGCTAACCCTCATCCTAACACTATCCTAGGGATGATGCTAACCCTAACCCTAACCCTAACACTATCCTAGGGCTGATGCTAACCCTAACCCTAACACTATCCTAGGGCTGATGCTAACCCTAACCCTAACCCTATCACTATCCTAGGGCTGATGCTAACCCTAACCCTAACACTATCATAGGGCTGATGCTAACCCTAACCCTAACCCTAACACTATCCTAAGTCTGATGCTAACTCTAGCCCTCACACTATCCTAGGCCTGATGATAACCCTAACCCTAACCTTAACACTATCCTAGGGCTGATGCTAACCCTAACCCTAACCCTAACACTATCCTAGAGCTGATGCTAACCCTAACCCTAACAATATCCTAGGCCTGATGATAACCCTAACCCTAACCCTAACACTATCCTAGGGTTTAGGTTTACCCTAACCCTAACACTATCATAGGGCTGATGCTAACCCTAACACTAATACTATCCTAGGGCTGATGCTAACCCTATCCCTAACCCTAACACTATCCTAGGGCTGATGCTAACCCTAACCCTAACTCTAACACTATCTTAGGGCTGAGGCTAACCCTAACCCAAACACTATCCTACGGCTGATGCTAACCCTAACCCTAACCCTAACACTATCCTAAGGCTGATGCTAACCCTAACACTAACACTATCCTGGGCCTGGTGCTAACCCTAACCCTAACCCTAACACTATCCTAGGGCTGATGGTAATCCTAACCCTAATACAATCCTAGGGCTGATGCTAACCATAACCCTAACCCTAACACTATCCTAGGGCTGATGCTAACCCTAACCCTAACCCTAACACTCTCCTAGGGCTGATGCTAACCCTAACCCTAACACTATCCTAGGCCTGATGCTAACCCTAACACTAACACTATCCTAGGCCTGGTGCTAACCCTAACCCTAACCCAAACACTATCCTAGGGCTGATGCTAACCCTAACCCTAACCCTAACACTCTCCTAGGGCTGAGGTTAACCCTAACCCTAACACTATCCTAGGGCTGATGCTAACCCTAACCCTAACCCTAACACTCTCCTAGGGCTGATGCTAACCCTAACCCTAACACTATCCTAGGCCTGATGCTAACCCTAACACTAACACTATCCTAGGTCTGATGCTAACCCTAAACCTAACACTATCCTAGGGCTGATGCTAACCCTAACCGTAACCCTAACACTATCCTAGGGCTGATGTTAACCCTAACCCTAACACTATCCTAGGGCTGATGCTAACCCTAACCCTAACCCTAACACTCTCCTAGGGCTGATGCTAACCCTAACCCTAACACTATCCTAGGCCTGATGCTAACCCTAACACTAACACTATCCTAGGCCTGGTGCTAACCCTAACCCTAACCCAAACACTATCCTAGGGCTGATGCTAACCCTAACCCTAACCCTAACACTCTCCTAGGGCTGAGGTTAACCCTAACCCTAACACTATCCTAGGGCTGATGCTAACCCTAACCCTAACCCTAACACTATCCTAGGGTTGATGCTAATCCTAACCCTAACACTATCCTAGGGCTGATGCTAACCATAACCCTAACCCTAACACTATCCTAGGGCTGATGCTAACCCTAACCCTAACACTATCCTAGGGCTGATGCTAACCCTAACCCTAACCCTAACACTATCCTAGGGCTGATGCTAACCCTAACCCTAACACTATCCTAGGGCTGATGCTAACCCTAACCCTAACGCTAACACTATCCTAGGGCTGATGCTAACGCTAACCCTAACACTATCCTAGGGCTGATGCTAACCCTAACCCTAACCCTAACACTATCCTAGAGCTGATGCTAACGCTAACCCTAACCCTAACCCAAACCCTAATGCTATCCTAGGGCTGATGCTAACCCTTACCCTAACCCTAACACTATCCTAGGGCTGATGCTAAACCTAACCCTAACTCTAACACTATCCTAGGGCTGAGGCTAACCCTAACCCTAACACTATCCTACGGCTGATGCTAACCCTAACCCTAACCCTAACACTATCCTAAGGCTGATGCTAACCCTAACACTAACACTATCCTAGGCCTGGTGATAACCCTAACCCTAACCCTAACACTATCCTAGGGCTGATGCTAACCCTAACCCTAATAATATCCTAGGGTTGATGCTAACCCTAACCCTAACCCGAACACTATCCTAGGGCTGATGCTAACCCTAACCCTAACCCTAACACTATCCTAGGGCTGATGCTAACCCTAACCCTAACCCTAACACTATCCTAGGGCTGATTCTAACCGTAACCCTAACACTATCCTAGGCCTGATGCTAACCCTAACCCTAACCCTAACACTATCCTAGGCCTGATGCTAACCCTATCCCTAACCCTAACACTATCCTAGGGCTGATGCTAACCCAAACCCTAACCCTAACACAATCCTAGGGCTGATGCTAACACTAACCCTAACTCTAACACTATCCTAGGGCTGATGCTAACCCAAACCCTAACCCTAACACTATCCTAGGGCTGATGCTAACACTAACCCTAACTCTAACACTATCCTAGGGCTGAGGCTAACCCTAACCCTAACACTATCCTACGGCTGATGCTAACCCTAACCCTAACCCTAACACTATCCTAAGGCTGATGCTAACCCTAACACTAACACTATCCTAGGCCTGGTGCTAACCCTAACCCTAACCCTAACACTATTCTAGGGCTGATGCTAACCCTAACCCCAATAATATCCTAGGGCTGATGCTAACCCTAACCCTAACCCTAACACTATCCTAGGGCTGATGCTAACCCTAACCCTAACACTAACACTATCCTAGGGCTGATGCTAACCCTAACACTAACAATATCCTAGGCCTGATGATATCCATAACCCTAAACCTAACACTATCCTAGGGCTGATGCTAACCCTAACCCTAACCCTAACACTATCCTAGGGCTGATTCTAACCGTAACCCTAACACAATCCTAGGCCTGATGCTAACCCTAACCCTTACCCTAACACTATCCTAGGGCTCATGCTAACCCTATCCCTAACCCTAACACTATCCTAGGGCGGATGCTAACCCTAACCCTAACCCTAACACTATCCTAGGGCTAATGTTAACCCTAACACTAACACTATCCTAGGGCTGATGTTAACCCTAACCCTAACCCTAACACTATCCTAGGGCTGATGCTAACCCTAACCCTAACTCTAACACTATCTTAGGGCTGAGGCTAACCCTAACCCTAACACTATCCTACGGCTGATGCTAACCCTAACCCTAACACTAACACTATCCTAGGGCTAATGCTAACCCTAACCCTAACACTATCCTAGGCCTGATGCTAACCCTAACCCTAACCCTAACACTATCCTAGGGCTGATGCTAACCCTAACACTAACACTATCCTAGGGCTGATGCTAACCCTAACCCTAACCCTAACACTTTCCTAGGGCTGATGCTAACCCTAACCCTAACACTATCCTAGGCCTGATGCTAACCCTAACCCTAACCCTAACACTATCCTAGGGCTGATGCTAACCCTAACCCTAACACTATCCTAGGGCTGATGCTAACCCTAACCCTAACCCTAACACTATCCTAGGCTTGATGCTAAACCTATCCCTAACCCTAACACTCTCCTAGGGCTGATGCTAACCCTAACCCTAACACTATCATAGGGCTGATGCTAACCCTAACCCTAACCCTAACACTATCCTAAGTCTGATGCTAACCCTAGCCCTCACACTATCCTAGGCCTGATGATAACCCTAACCCTATCCCTAACACTATCCTAGAGCTGATGCTAACCCTAACCCTAACACTATCTTAGGCCTGATGATAACCCTAACCCTAACCCTAACACTATCCTAGGGTTTATGTTAACCCTAACCTTAACACTATCCTAGGGCTGATGCTAACCCTAACCCTAACCCTAACCCTAACCCTAATGCTATCCTAGGGCTGATGCTAACCCTTACCCTAACCCTAACACTATCCTAGGGCTGATGCTAACCCTAACACTAACACTATCCTAGGGCTGATGCTAACCCTAACCCTAACCCTAACACTATCCTAGGGCTGATGCTAACCCTAACCCCAACCCTAACACTATCCTAGGGCTGATGCTAACCCTAACACTAACACTATCCTAGGCCTGGTGCTAACCCTAACCCTAACCCTAACACTATCCTAGGGCTGATGCTAACCCTAACCCTAACCCTAACACTATCCTAGGTTTGATGCTAACCCTAATCCTAACACTATCCTAGGGATGATGCTAACCCTAACCCTAACCCTAACACTATCCTAGGGCTGATGCTAACCCTAACCCTAACACTATCCTAGGGCTGATGCTAACCCTAACCCTAACCCTAACACTATCCTAGGGCTGATGCTAACCCTAACCCTAACACTATCATAGGGCTGATGCTAACCCTAACCCTAACCCTAACACTATCCTAAGTCTGATGCTAACTCTAGCCCTCACACTATCCTAGGCCTGATGATAACCCTAACCCTAACCTTAACACTATCCTAGGGCTGATGCTAACCCTAACCCTAACCCTAACACTATCCTAGAGCTGATGCTAACCCTAACCCTAACAATATCCTAGGCCTGATGATAACCCTAACCCTAACCCTAACACTATCCTAGGGTTTAGGTTTACCCTAACCCTAACACTATCATAGGGCTGATGCTAACCCTAACACTAACACTATCCTAGGGCTGATGCTAACCCTAACCCTAACCCTAACACTATCCTAGGGCTGATGCTAACCCTAACCCTAACTCTAACACTATCTTAGGGCTGAGGCTAACCCTAACCCAAACACTATCCTACGGCTGATGCTAACCCTAACCCTAACCCTAACACTATCCTAAGGCTGTTGCTAACCCTAACACTAACACTATCCTGGGCCTGGTGCTAACCCTAACCCTAACCCTAACACTATCCTAGGGCTGATGGTAATCCTAACCCTAATACAATCCTAGGGCTGATGCTAACCATAACCCTAACCCTAACACTCTCCTAGGGCTGATGCTAACCCTAACCCTAACACTATCCTAGGCCTGATGCTAACCCTAACACTAACCCTAACACTCTCCTAGGGCTGATGCTAACCCTAACCCTAACACTATCCTAGGCCTGATGCTAACCCTAACCCTAACACTATCCTAGGTCTGATGCTAACCCTAAACCTAACACTATCCTAGGGCTGATGCTAACCCTAACCCTAACCCTAACACTATCCTAGGGCTGATGTTAACCCTAACCCTAACACTATCCTAGGGCTGATGCTAACCCTAACCCTAACCCTAACACTCTCCTAGGGCTGATGCTAACCCTAACCCTAACTCTAACACTATCTTAGGGCTGAGGCTAACCCTAACCCTAACACTATCCTACGGCTGATGCTAACCCTAACCCTAACACTAACACTATCCTAGGGCTAATGCTAACCCTAACCCTAACACTATCCTAGGCCTGATGCTAACCCTAACCCTAACCCTAACACTATCCTAGGGCTGATGCTAACCCTAACACTAACACTATCCTAGGGCTGATGCTAACCCTAACCCTAACCCTAACACTTTCCTAGGGCTGATGCTAACCCTAACCCTAACACTATCCTAGGCCTGATGCTAACCCTAACCCTAACCCTAACACTATCCTAGGGCTGATGCTAACCCTAACCCTAACACTATCCTAGGGCTGATGCTAACCCTAACCCTAACCCTAACACTATCCTAGGCTTGATGCTAAACCTATCCCTAACCCTAACACTCTCCTAGGGCTGATGCTAACCCTAACCCTAACACTATCATAGGGCTGATGCTAACCCTAACCCTAACCCTAACACTATCCTAAGTCTGATGCTAACCCTAGCCCTCACACTATCCTAGGCCTGATGATAACCCTAACCCTATCCCTAACACTATCCTAGAGCTGATGCTAACCCTAACCCTAACACTATCTTAGGCCTGATGATAACCCTAACCCTAACCCTAACACTATCCTAGGGTTTATGTTAACCCTAACCTTAACACTATCCTAGGGCTGATGCTAACCCTAACCCTAACCCTAACCCTAACCCTAATGCTATCCTAGGGCTGATGCTAACCCTTACCCTAACCCTAACACTATCCTAGGGCTGATGCTAACCCTAACACTAACACTATCCTAGGGCTGATGCTAACCCTAACCCTAACCCTAACACTATCCTAGGGCTGATGCTAACCCTAACCCCAACCCTAACACTATCCTAGGGCTGATGCTAACCCTAACACTAACACTATCCTAGGCCTGGTGCTAACCCTAACCCTAACCCTAACACTATCCTAGGGCTGATGCTAACCCTAACCCTAACCCTAACACTATCCTAGGTTTGATGCTAACCCTAATCCTAACACTATCCTAGGGATGATGCTAACCCTAACCCTAACCCTAACACTATCCTAGGGCTGATGCTAACCCTAACCCTAACACTATCCTAGGGCTGATGCTAACCCTAACCCTAACCCTAACACTATCCTAGGGCTGATGCTAACCCTAACCCTAACACTATCATAGGGCTGATGCTAACCCTAACCCTAACCCTAACACTATCCTAAGTCTGATGCTAACTCTAGCCCTCACACTATCCTAGGCCTGATGATAACCCTAACCCTAACCTTAACACTATCCTAGGGCTGATGCTAACCCTAACCCTAACCCTAACACTATCCTAGAGCTGATGCTAACCCTAACCCTAACAATATCCTAGGCCTGATGATAACCCTAACCCTAACCCTAACACTATCCTAGGGTTTAGGTTTACCCTAACCCTAACACTATCATAGGGCTGATGCTAACCCTAACACTAACACTATCCTAGGGCTGATGCTAACCCTAACCCTAACCCTAACACTATCCTAGGGCTGATGCTAACCCTAACCCTAACTCTAACACTATCTTAGGGCTGAGGCTAACCCTAACCCAAACACTATCCTACGGCTGATGCTAACCCTAACCCTAACCCTAACACTATCCTAAGGCTGTTGCTAACCCTAACACTAACACTATCCTGGGCCTGGTGCTAACCCTAACCCTAACCCTAACACTATCCTAGGGCTGATGGTAATCCTAACCCTAATACAATCCTAGGGCTGATGCTAACCATAACCCTAACCCTAACACTCTCCTAGGGCTGATGCTAACCCTAACCCTAACACTATCCTAGGCCTGATGCTAACCCTAACACTAACCCTAACACTCTCCTAGGGCTGATGCTAACCCTAACCCTAACACTATCCTAGGCCTGATGCTAACCCTAACCCTAACACTATCCTAGGTCTGATGCTAACCCTAAACCTAACACTATCCTAGGGCTGATGCTAACCCTAACCCTAACCCTAACACTATCCTAGGGCTGATGTTAACCCTAACCCTAACACTATCCTAGGGCTGATGCTAACCCTAACCCTAACCCTAACACTCTCCTAGGGCTGATGCTAACCCTAACCCTAACACTATCCTAGGCCTGATGCTAACCCTAACACTAACACTATCCTAGGCCTGGTGCTAACCCTAACCCTAACCCAAACACTATCCTAGGGCTGATGCTAACCCTAACCCTAACCCTAACACTCTCCTAGGGCTGAGGTTAACCCTAACCCTAACACTATCCTAGGGCTGATGCTAACCCTAACCCTAACCCTAACACTATCCTAGGGTTGATTCTAACCCTAACCCTAACACTATCCTAGGGCTGATGCTAACCATAACCCTAACCCTAACACTATCCTAGGGCTGATGCTAACCCTAACCCTAACACTATCCTAGGGCTGATGCTAACCCTAACCCTAACCCTAACACTATCCTAGGGCTGATGCTAACCCTAACCCTAACACTATCCTAGGGCTGATGCTAACCCTAACCCTAACGCTAACACTATCCTAGGGCTGATGCTAACCCTAACCCTAACCCTAACACTATCCTAGGGCTGATGCTAACCCTAACCCTAACCCTAACACTATCCTAGAGCTGATGCTAACGCTAACCCTAACCCTAACCCTAACCCTAATGCTATCCTAGGGCTGATGCTAACCCTTACCCTAACCCTAACACTATCCTAGGGCTGATGCTAAACCTAACCCTAACTCTAACACTATCCTAGGGCTGAGGCTAACCCTAACCCTAACACTATCCTACGGCTGATGCTAACCCTAACCCTAACCCTAACACTATCCTAAGGCTGATGCTAACCCTAACACTAACACTATCCTAGGCCTGGTGATAACCCTAACACTAACCCTAACACTATCCTAGGGCTGATGCTAACCCTAACCCTAATAATATCCTAGGGTTGATGCTAACCCTAACCCTAACCCGAACACTATCCTAGGGCTGATGCTAACCCTAACCCTAACACTAACACTATCCTAGGGCTGATGCTAACCCTAACCCTAACTCTAACAATATCCTAGGGCTGATGCTAACCCTAACCCTAACAATATCCTAGGCCTGATGATATCCCTAACCCTAAACCTAACACTATCCTAGGGCTGATGCTAACCCTAACCCTAACCCTAACACTATCCTAGGGCTGATTCTAACCGTAACCCTAACACTATCCTAGGCCTGATGCTAACCCTAACCCTAACCCTAACACTATCCTAGGCCTGATGCTAACCCTATCCCTAACCCTAAGACTCTCCTAGGGCTGAGGCTAACCCTAACCCTAACACTATCCTAGGGCTGATGTTAACCCTAACCCTAACGCTAACACTATCCTAGGGCTGATGCTAACCCTAACACTAACACTATCCTAGGGCTGATGCTAAACCAAACCCTAACCCTAACACTATCCTAGGGCTGATGCTAACACTAACCCTAACTCTAACACTATCCTAGGGCTGAGGCTAACCCTAACCCTAACACTATCCTACGGCTGATGCTAACCCTAACCCTAACCCTAACACTATCCTAAGGCTGATGCTAACCCTAACACTAACACTATCCTAGGCCTGGTGCTAACCCTAACCCTAACCCTAACACTATTCTAGGGCTGATGCTAACCCTAACCCCAATAATATCCTAGGGCTGATGCTAACCCTAACCCTAAAACTAACACTATCCTAGGGCTGATGCTAACCCTAACCCTAACCCTGACACTATCCCAGGGCTGATGCTAACCCTAACCCTAACACTAACACTATCCTAGGGCTGATGCTAACCCTAACACTAACAATATCCTAGGCCTGATGATATCCATAACCCTAAACCTAACACTATCCTAGGGCTGATGCTAACCCTAACCCTAACCCTAACACTATCCTAGGGCTGATTCTAACCGTAACCCTAACACAATCCTAGGCCTGATGCTAACCCTAACCCTTACCCTAACACTATCCTAGGGCTCATGCTAACCCTATCCCTAACCCTAACACTATCCTAGGGCTAATGCTAACCCTAACACTAACACTATCCTAGGGCTGATGCTAACCCTAACCCTAACCCTAACACTATCCTAGGGCTGATGCTAACCCTAACCCTAACTCTAACACTATCTTAGGGCTGAGGCTAACCCTAACCCTAACACTATCCTACGGCTGATGCTAACCCTAACCCTAACCCTAACACTATCCTAGGGCTGATGCTAACCCTAACACTAACACTATCCTAGGGCTGATGCTAACCCTAACCCTAACCCTAACACTGTCCTAGGGCTGATGCTAACCCTAACACTAACACTATCCTAGGCCTGATGCTAACCCTAACCCTAACCCTAACACTATCCTAGGGCTGATGCTAACCCTAACCCTAACACTATCCTAGGGCTGATGCTAACCCTAACCCTAACCCTAACACTATCCTAGGCCTGATGCTAAAGCTATCCCTAACCCTAACACTCTCCTAGGGCTGATGCTAACCCTAACCCTAACTCTAACACTATCCTAAGTCTGATGCTAACCCTAGCCCTCACACTATCCTAGGCCTGATGATAACCCTAACCCTATCCCTAACACTATCCTAGAGCTGATGCTAACCCTAACCCTAACACTATCTTAGGCCTGATGATAACCCTAACCCTAACCCTAACACTATCCTAGGGTTTATGTTAACCCTAACCCTAACACTATCCTAGGGCTGATGCTAACCCTAACCCTAACCCTAACACTATCCTAGGGCTGATGCTAACCCTAACCCTAACACTATCATAGGGCTGATGCTAACCCTAACCCTAACCCTAACACTATCCTAAGTCTGATGCTAACTCTAGCCCTCACACTATCCTAGGCCTGATGATAACCCTAACCCTAACTTTAACACTATCCTGGGGCTGATGCTAACCCTAACCCTAACCCTAACACTATCCTAGAGCTGATGCTAACCCTAACCCTAACAATATCCTAGGCCTGATGATAACCCTAACCCTAACCCTAACACTATCCTAGGGTTTAGGTTTACCCTAACCCTAACACTATCATAGGGCTGATGCTAACCCTAACACTAACACTATCCTAGGGCTGACGCTAACCCTAACCCTAACCCTAACACTATCCTAGGGCTGATGCTAACCCTAACCCTAACTCTAACACTATCTTAGGGCTGAGGTTAACCCTAACCCAAACACTATCCTACGGCTGATGCTAACCCTAACCCTAACCCTAACACTATCCTAAGGCTGATGCTAACCCTAACACTAACACTATCCTGGGCCTGGTGCTAACCCTAACCCTAACCCTAACACTATCCTAGGGCTGATGGTAATCCTAACCCTAATACAATCCTAGGGCTGATGCTAACCATAACCCTAACCCTAACACTATCCTAGGGCTGATGCTAACCCTAACCCTAACCCTAACACTCTCCTAGGGCTGATGCTAACCCTAACCCTAACACTATCCTAGGCCTGATGCTAACCCTAACACTAACCCTAACACTCTCCTAGGGCTGATGCTAACCCTAACCCTAACACTATCCTAGGCCTGATGCTAACCCTAACCCTAACACTATCCTAGGTCTGATGCTAACCCTAAACCTAACACTATCCTAGGGCTGATGCTAACCCTAACACTAACCCTAACACTATCCTAGGGATGATGTTAACCCTAACCCTAACACTATCCTAGGGCTGATGCTAACCCTAACCCTAACCCTAACACTCTCCTAGGGCTGATGCTAACCCTAACCCTAACACTATCCTAGGCCTGATGCTAACCCTAACACTAACACTATCCTAGGCCTGGTGCTAACCCTAACCCTAACCCAAACACTATCCTAGGGCTGATGCTAACCCTAACCCTAACCCTAACACTCTCCTAGGGCTGAGGTTAACCCTAACCCTAACACTATCCTAGGGCTGATGCTAACCCTAACCCTAACCCTAACACTATCCTAGGGTTGATGCTAACCCTAACCCTAACACTATCCTAGGGCTGATGCTAACCATAACCCTAACCCTAACACTATCCTAGGGCTGATGCTAACCCTAACCCTAACACTATCCTAGGGCTGATGCTAACCCTAACCCTAACCCTAACACTATCCTAGGGCTGATGCTAACCCTAACATTAAAACTATCCTAGGGCTGATGCTAACCCTAACCCTAACGCTAACACTATCCTAGGGCTGATGCTAACCCTAACCCTAACCCTAACACTATCCTAGGGCTGATGCTAAACCTATCCCTAACCCTAACACTCTCCTAGGGCTGATGCTAACCCTAACCCTAACTCTAACACTATCCTAAGTCTGATGCTAACCCTAGCCCTCACAATATCCTAGGCCTGATGATAACCCTAACCCTATCCCTAACACTATCCTAGAGCTGATGCTAACCCTAACCCTAACACTATCTTAGGCCTGATGATAACCCTAACCCTAACCCTAACACTATCCTAGGGTTTATGTTAACCCTAACCCTAACACTATCCTAGGGCTGATGCTAACCCTAACCCTAACCCTAACACTATCCTAGGGCTGATGCTAACCCAAACCCTAACTCTAACACTATCTTAGGGCTGAGGCTAACCCTAACCCTAACACTATCCTACGGCTGATGCTAACCCTAACCCTAACCCTAACACTATCCTAGGGCTGATGCTAACCCTAACCCTAACACTCTCCTAGGCCTGATGCTAACCCTAACCCTAACACTTACACTATCCTATTGCTGATGCTAACCCTAACCCTAACCTTAACACTCTCCTAGGGCTGATGCTAACCCTAACTCTAACACTATCCTAGGCCTGATGCTAACCCTAACCCTAACACTGTCCTAGGTCTGATGCTAACCCTAAACCTAACACTATCCTAGGGCTGATGCTAACCCTAACCCTAACCCTAACACTCTCCTAGGGCTGATGCTAACCCTAACCCTAACACTATCCTAGGCCTGATGCTAACCCTAACCCTAACACTATCCTAGGGCTGATGCTAACCCTAAGCCTAACCCTAACACTATCCTAGGCCTGATGCTAACCCTATCCCTAACCCTAACACTCTCCTAGGGCTGAGTTTAACCCTAACCCTAACACTATCCTAGGGCTGATGCTAACCCTAACCCTAACCCTAACAATATCCTAGGGTTGATGCTAACCCTAACACTAACACTATCCTAGGGCTGATGCTAACCATAACCCTAACCCTAACACTATCCTAGGGCTGATGCTAACCCTAACCCTAACACTATCCTAGGGCTGATGCTAACCCTAACCCTAACCCTAACACTATCCTAGGGCTGATGCTAACCCTAACCCTAACACTATCCTAGGGCTGATGCTAACCCTAACCCTAACCCTAACACTATCCTATGGCTGATGCTAACCCTAACCCTAAAACTATCCTAGGGCTGATGCTAACCCTACCCTAACCCTAACACTATCCTAGGGCTGATGCTAACGCTAACCCTAACCCTAACCCTAACCCTAATGCTATCCTAGGGCTGATGCTAACCCTTACCCTAACCCTAACCCTATCCTAGGGCTGATGCTAAACCTAACCCTAACCCTAACACTCTCCTAGGGCTGAGGCTAACCCTAACCCTAACACTATCCTAGGGCTGATGCTAACCCTAACCCTAACCCTAACACTATCCTAGGGTTGATGCTAACCCTTACCCTAACCCTAACACTATCCTAGGGCTGATGCTAAACCTAACCCTAACCCTAACACTCTCCTAGGGCTGAGGCTAACCCTAACCCTAACACTATCCTAGGGCTGATGCTAACCCTAACCCTAACCCTAACACTATCCTAGGGTTGATGCGAACCCTAACCCTAACACTATCCTAGGGCTGATGCTAACCCTAACCCTAACCCTAACACTATCCTAGGGCTGATGCTAACCCTAACCCTAACACTATCCTAGGGCTGATGCTAACCCTAACCCTAACCCTAACACTATCCTAGGGCTGATGCTAACCCTAACCCTAACACTATCCTAGGGCTGATGCTAACCCTAACCCTAACACTAACACTATCCTAAGTCTGATGCTAACCCTAGCCCTCACACTATCCTAGGCCTGATGATAACCCTAACCCTAACCTTAACACTATCTTAGGGCTGATGCTAACCCTAACCCTAACACTAACACTATCCTAGAGCTGATGCTAACCCTAAACCTAACACTATCCTAGGCCTGATGATAACCCTAAACCTAACCCTAACACTATCCTAGGGTTTATGTTAACCCTAACCCTAACACTATCCTAGGGCTGATGCTAACCCTAACACTAACACTATCCTAGGGCTGATGCTAACCCTAACCCTAACCCTAACACTATCCTAGGGCTGATGCTAACCCTAACCCTAACTCTAACACTATCTTAGGGCTGAGGCTAACCCTAACCCAAACACTATCCTACGGCTGATGCTAACCCTAATCCTAAACCTAACACTATCCTAAGGCTGATGCTAACCCTAACACTAACACTATCCTGGGCCTGGTGCTAACCCTAACCCTCACCCTAACACTATCCTAGGGCTGATGGTAACCCTAACCCTAATACTATCCTAGGGCTGATGCTAACCATAACCCTAACACTAACACTATCCTAGGGCTGATGCTAACCCTAACCCTAACCCTAACACTATCCTAGGGCTGATGCTAACCCTAACCCTAACACTCTCCTAGGCCTGATGCTAACCCTAACCCTAACACTTACACTATCCTAGGGCTGATGCTAACCCTAACCCTAACACTAACACTATCCTAGGTCGGATGCTAACCCTAAACCTAACACTATCCTAGGCCTGATGCTAACCCTAACCCTAACCTTAACACTCTCCTAGGGCTGAGGTTAACCCTAACCCTAACACTATCCTAGGGCTGATGCTAACCCTAACCCTAACCCTAACACTCTCCTAGGGCTGATGCTAACCCTAACCCTAACACTATCCTAGGCCTGATGCTAACACTAACCCTAACACTATCCTAGGTCTGATGCTAACCCTAAACCTAACACTATCCTAGGGCTGATGCTAACCCTAACCCTAACACTATCCTAGGCCTGATGCTAACCCTAACCCTAACCCTAACACTATCCTAGGGCTGATGCTAACCCTAACCCTAACACTATCCTAGGGCTGATGCTAACCCTAACCCTAACCCTAACACTATTCTAGGGCTGATGCTATCCCTAACCCTAACACTATCCTAGACCTGATGATAACCCTAACCCTAACCCTAACACTCTCCTAGGGCTGATGCTAACCATAACCCTAACACTATCCTAGGGCTGATGCTAACCCTAACCCTAACCCTAACACTATCCTAGGGCTGATGCTAACCATAACGCTAACCCTAACACTATCCTTTAACTGATGCTAACCCTAACCCTAACACTAACACTATCCTAGGCCTGATGATAACCCTAACCCTAACCCTAACACTATCCTAGGGTTTATGTTAACCCTAACCCTCACACTATCCTAGGGCTGATGCTAACCCTAACACTATCCTAGGGCTGATGCTAACCCTAACCCTAACCCTAACACTATCCTAAGTCTGATGCTAACCCTAGCCCTCACACTATCCTAGGCCTGATGATAACCCTAACCCTAACCTTAACACTATCCTAGGGCTGATGCTAACCCTAACCCTAACCCTAACTCTATCCTAGGGTTTATGTTAACCCTAACCCTAACACTATCCTAGGGCTGATGCTAACCCTAACCCTAACCCTAACACTATCCTAGGGCGGATGCTAACCCTAACCCTAACCCTAACACTATCCTAGGGCTGATGCTAACCCTAACACTAACACTATCCTAAGTCTGATGCTAACCCTAGCCCTCACACTATCCTAGGCCTGATGATAACCCTAACCCTAACCTTAACACTATCCTAGGGCTGATGCTAACCCTAACCCTACCCCTAACACTATCCTAGGGTTTATGTTAACCCTAACCCTAACACTATCCTACGGCTGATGCTAACCCTAACCCTAACCCTAACACTATCCTAGGGCGGATCCTAACCCTAACCCTAACCCTAACACTATCCTAGGGCTGATGCTAACCCTAACACTAACACTATCCTAGGGCTGATGCTAACCCTAACCCTAACCCTAACACTATCCTAGGGCTGATGCTAACCCTAACCCTAACTCTAACACTATCTTAGGGATGAGGCTAACCCTAACCCAAACACTATCCTACGGCTGATGCTAACCCTAACCCTAACCCTAACACTATCCTAAGGCTGATGCTAACCCTAACACTAACACTATCCTAGGCCTGGTGATAACCCTAACCCTAACCCTAACACTATCCTAGGGCTGATGCTAACCCTAACCCTAATAATATCCTAGGGTTGATCCTAACCCTAACCCTAACCCGAACACTATCCTAGGGCTGATGCTAACCCTAACCCTAACACTAACACTATCCTAGGGCTGATGCTAACCCTAACCCTAACTCTAACAATATCCTAGGGCTGATGCTAACCCTAACCCTAACAATATCCTAGGCCTGATGATATCCCTAACCCTAAACCTAACACTATCCTAGGGCTGATGCTAACCCTAACCCTAACCCTAACACTATCCTAGGGATGATTCTAACCGTAACCCTAACACTATCCTAGGCCTGATGCTAACCCTAACCCTAACCCTAACACTATCCTAGGCCTGATGCTAACCCTATCCCTAACCCTAACACTCTCCTAGGGCTGAGGCTAACCCTAACCCTAACACTATCCTAGGGCTGATGTTAACCCTAACCCTAACGCTAACACTATCCTAGGGCTGATGCTAACCCTAACACTAACACTATCCTAGGGCTGATGCTAAACCAAACCCTAACCCTAACACTATCCTAGGGCTGATGCTAACACTAACCCTAACTCTAACACTATCCTAGGTCTGAGGCTAACCCTAACCCTAACACTATCCTACGGCTGATGCTAACCCTAACCCTAACCCTAACACTATCCTAAGGCTGATGCTAACCCTAACACTAACACTATCCTAGGCCTGGTGCTAACCCTAACCCTAACCCTAACACTATTCTAGGGCTGATGCTAACCCTAACCCCAATAATATCCTAGGGCTGATGCTAACCCTAACCCTAAACCTAACACTATCCTAGGGCTGATGCTAACCCTAACCCTAACCCTAACACTATCCCAGGGCTGATGCTAACCCTAACCCTAACACTAACACTATCCTAGGGCTGATGCTAACCCTAACACTAACAATATCCTAGGCCTGATGATATCCATAACCCTAAACCTAACACTATCCTAGGGCTGATGCTAACCCTAACCCTAACTCTAACACTATCCTAAGTCTGATGCTAACCCTAGCCCTCACAATATCCTAGGCCTGATGATAACCCTAACCCTATCCCTAACACTATCCTAGAGCTGATGCTAACCCTAACCCTAACACTATCTTAGGCCTGATGATAACCCTAACCCTAACCCTAACACTATCCTAGGGTTTATGTTAACCCTAACCCTAACACTATCCTAGGGCTGATGCTAACCCTAACCCTAACCCTAACACTATCCTAGGGCTGATGCTAACCCAAACCCTAACTCTAACACTATCTTAGGGCTGAGGCTAACCCTAACCCTAACACTATCCTACGGCTGATGCTAACCCTAACCCTAACCCTAACACTATCCTAGGGCTGATGCTAACCCTAACCCTAACACTCTCCTAGGCCTGATGCTAACCCTAACCCTAACACTTACACTATCCTATTGCTGATGCTAACCCTAACCCTAACCCTAACACTCTCCTAGGGCTGATGCTAACCCTAACTCTAACACTATCCTAGGCCTGATGCTAACCCTAACCCTAACACTGTCCTAGGTCTGATGCTAACCCTAAACCTAACACTATCCTAGGGCTGATGCTAACCCTAACCCTAACCCTAACACTCTCCTAGGGCTGATGCTAACCCTAACCCTAACACTATCCTAGGCCTGATGCTAACCCTAACCCTAACACTATCCTAGGGCTGATGCTAATCCTAAGCCTAACCCTAACACTATCCTAGGCCTGATGCTAACCCTATCCCTAACCCTAACACTCTCCTAGGGCTGAGTTTAACCCTAACCCTAACACTATCCTAGGGCTGATGCTAACCCTAACCCTAACCCTAACAATATCCTAGGGTTGATGCTAACCCTAACACTAACACTATCCTAGGGCTGATGCTAACCATAACCCTAACCCTAACACTATCCTAGGGCTGATGCTAACCCTAACCCTAACACTATCCTAGGGCTGATGCTAACCCTAACCCTAACCCTAACACTATCCTAGGGCTGATGCTAACCCTAACCCTAACACTATCCTAGGGCTGATGCTAACCCTAACCCTAACCCTAACACTATCCTATGGCTGATGCTAACCCTAACCCTAAAACTATCCTAGGGCTGATGCTAACCCTAACCCTAACCCTAACACTATTCTAGGGCTGATGCTATCCCTAACCCTAACACTATCCTAGACCTGATGATAACCCTAACCCTAACCCTAACACTCTCCTAGGGCTGATGCTAACCATAACCCTAACACTATCCTAGGGCTGATGCTAACCCTAACCCTAACCCTAACACTATCCTAGGGCTGATGCTAACCATAACGCTAACCCTAACACTATCCTTTAACTGATGCTAACCCTAACCCTAACACTAACACTATCCTAGGCCTGATGATAACCCTAACCCTAACCCTAACACTATCCTAGGGTTTATGTTAACCCTAACCCTCACACTATCCTAGGGCTGATGCTAACCCTAACACTATCCTAGGGCTGATGCTAACCCTAACCCTAACCCTAACACTATCCTAAGTCTGATGCTAACCCTAGCCCTCACACTATCCTAGGCCTGATGATAACCCTAACCCTAACCTTAACACTATCCTAGGGCTGATGCTAACCCTAACCCTAACCCTAACTCTATCCTAGGGTTTATGTTAACCCTAACCCTAACACTATCCTAGGGCTGATGCTAACCCTAACCCTAACCCTAACACTATCCTAGGGCTGATGCTAACCCTAACACTAACACTATCCTAAGTCTGATGCTAACCCTAGCCCTCACACTATCCTAGGCCTGATGATAACCCTAACCCTAACCTTAACACTATCCTAGGGCTGATGCTAACCCTAACCCTACCCCTAACACTATCCTAGGGTTTATGTTAACCCTAACCCTAATACTATCCTACGGCTGATGCTAACCCTAACCCTAACCCTAACACTATCCTAGGGCGGATCCTAACCCTAACCCTAACCCTAACACTATCCTAGGGCTGATGCTAACCCTAACACTAACACTATCCTAGGGCTGATGCTAACCCTAACCCTAACCCTAACACTATCCTAGGGCTGATGCTAACCCTAACCCTAACTCTAACACTATCTTAGGGATGAGGCTAACCCTAACCCAAACACTATCCTACGGCTGATGCTAACCCTAACCCTAACCCTAACACTATCCTAAGGCTGATGCTAACCCTAACACTAACACTATCCTAGGCCTGGTGATAACCCTAACCCTAACCCTAACACTATCCTAGGGCTGATGCTAACCCTAACCCTAATAATATCCTAGGGTTGATCCTAACCCTAACCCTAACCCGAACACTATCCTAGGGCTGATGCTAACCCTAACCCTAACACTAACACTATCCTAGGGCTGATGCTAACCCTAACCCTAACTCTAACAATATCCTAGGGCTGATGCTAACCCTAACCCTAACAATATCCTAGGCCTGATGATATCCCTAACCCTAAACCTAACACTATCCTAGGGCTGATGCTAACCCTAACCCTAACCCTAACACTATCCTAGGGCTGATTCTAACCGTAACCCTAACACTATCCTAGGCCTGATGCTAACCCTAACCCTAACCCTAACACTATCCTAGGCCTGATGCTAACCCTATCCCTAACCCTAACACTCTCCTAGGGCTGAGGCTAACCCTAACCCTAACACTATCCTAGGGCTGATGTTAACCCTAACCCTAACGCTAACACTATCCTAGAGCTGATGCTAACCCTAACACTAACACTATCCTAGGGCTGATGCTAAACCAAACCCTAACCCTAACACTATCCTAGGGCTGATGCTAACACTAACCCTAACTCTAACACTATCCTAGGTCTGAGGCTAACCCTAACCCTAACACTATCCTACGGCTGATGCTAACCCTAACCCTAACCCTAACACTATCCTAAGGCTGATGCTAACCCTAACACTAACACTATCCTAGGCCTGGTGCTAACCCTAACCCTAACCCTAACACTATTCTAGGGCTGATGCTAACCCTAACCCCAATAATATCCTAGGGCTGATGCTAACCCTAACCCTAAACCTAACACTATCCTAGGGCTGATGCTAACCCTAACCCTAACCCTAACACTATCCCAGGGCTGATGCTAACCCTAACCCTAACACTAACACTATCCTAGGGCTGATGCTAACCCTAACACTAACAATATCCTAGGCCTGATGATATCCATAACCCTAAACCTAACACTATCCTAGGGCTGATGCTAACCCTAACCCTAACCCTAACACTATCCTAGGGCTGATTCTAACCGTAACCCTAACACAATCCTAGGCCTGATGCTAACCCTAACCCTTACCCTAACACTATCCTAGGGCTCATGCTAACCCTATCCCTAACCCTAACACTATCCTAGGGCTAATGCTAACCCTAACACTAACACTATCCTAGGGCTGATGCTAACCCTAACCCTAACCCTAACACTATCCTAGGGCTGATGCTAACCCTAACCCTAACTCTAACACTATCTTAGGGCTGAGGCTAACCCTAACCCTAACACTATCCTACGGCTGATGCTAACCCTAACCCTAACCCTAACACTATCCTAGGGCTGATGCTAACCCTAACACTAACACTATCCTAGGGCTGATGCTAACCCTAACCCTAACCCTAACACTGTCCTAGGGCTGATGCTAACCCTAACACTAACACTATCCTAGGCCTGATGCTAACCCTAACCCTAACCCTAACACTATCCTAGGGCTGATGCTAACCCTAACCCTAACACTATCCTATGGCTGATGCTAACCCTAACCCTAACCCTAACACTATCCTAGGCCTGATGCTAAACCTATCCCTAACCCTAACACTCTCCTAGGGCTGATGCTAACCCTAACCCTAACTCTAACACTATCCTAAGTCTGATGCTAACCCTAGCCCTCACACTATCCTAGGCCTGATGATAACCCTAACCCTATCCCTAACACTATCCTAGAGCTGATGCTAACCCTAACCATAACACTATCTTAGGCCTGATGATAACCCTAACCCTAACCCTAACACTATCCTAGGGTTTATGTTAACCCTAACCCTAACACTATCCTAGGGCTGATGCTAACCCTAACCCTAACCCTAACACTATCCTAGGGCTGATGCTAACCCTAACCCTAACACTATCATAGGGCTGATGCTAACCCTAACCCTAACCCTAACACTATCCTAAGTCTGATGCTAACTCTAGCCCTCACACTATCCTAGGCCTGATGATAACCCTAACCCTAACCTTAACACTATCCTAGGGCTGATGCTAACCCTAACCCTAACCCTAACACTATCCTAGAGCTGATGCTAACCCTAACCCTAACAATATCCTAGGCCTGATGATAACCCTAACCCTAACCCTAACACTATCCTAGGGTTTAGGTTTACCCTAACCCTAACACTATCATAGGGCTGATGCTAACCCTAACACTAACACTATCCTAGGGCTGATGCTAACCCTAACCCTAACCCTAACACTATCCTAGGGCTGATGCTAACCCTAACCCTAACTCTAACACTATCTTAGGGCTGAGGCTAACCCTAACCCAAACACTATCCTACGGCTGATGCTAACCCTAACCCTAACCCTAACACTATCCTAAGGCTGATGCTAACCCTAACACTAACACTATCCTGGGCCTGGTGCTAACCCTAACCCTAACCCTAACACTATCCTAGGGCTGATGGTAATCCTAACCCTAATACAATCCTAGGGCTGATGCTAACCATAACCCTAACCCTAACACTATCCTAGGGCTGATGCTAACCCTAACCCTAACCCTAACACTCTCCTAGGGCTGATGCTAACCCTAACCCTAACACTATCCTAGGCCTGATGCTAACCCTAACACTAACCCTAACACTCTCCTAGGGCTGATGCTAACCCTAACCCTAACACTATCCTAGGCCTGATGCTAACCCTAACCCTAACACTATCCTAGGTCTGATGCTAACCCTAAACCTAACACTATCCTAGGGCTGATGCTAACCCTAACCCTAACCCTAACACTATCCTAGGGCTGATGTTAACCCTAACCCTAACACTATCCTAGGGCTGATGCTAACCCTAACCCTAACCCTAACACTCTCCTAGGGCTGATGCTAACCCTAACCCTAACACTATCCTAGGCCTGATGCTAACCCTAACACTAACACTATCCTAGGCCTGGTGCTAACCCTAACCCTAACCCAAACACTATCCTAGGGCTGATGCTAACCCTAACCCTAACCCTAACACTCTCCTAGGGCTGAGGTTAACCCTAAACCTAACACTATCCTAGGGCTGATGCTAACCCTAACCCTAACCCTAACACTATCCTAGGGTTGATGCTAACCCTAACCCTAACACTATCCTAGGGCTGATGCTAACCATAACCCTAACCCTAACACTATCCTAGGGCTGATGCTAACCCTAACCCTAACACTATCCTAGGGCTGATGCTAACCCTAACCCTAACCCTAACACTATCCTAGGGCTGATGCTAACCCTAACATTAAAACTATCCTAGGGCTGATGCTAACCCTAACCCTAACGCTAACACTATCCTAGGGCTGATGCTAACCCTAACCCTAACCCTAACACTATCCTAGGGCTGATGCTAACCCTAACCCTAACCCTAACACTATCCTAGAGCTGATGCTAACGCTAACCCTAACCCTAACCCTAACCCTAATGCTATCCTAGGGCTGATGCTAACCCTTACCCTAACCCTAACACTATCCTAGGGCTGATGCTAAACCTAACCCTAACTCTAACACTATCCTAGGGCTGAGGCTAACCCTAACCCTAACACTATTATACGGCTGATGCTAACCCTAACCCTAACCCTAACACTATCCTAAGGCTGATGCTAACCCTAACACTAACACTATCCTAGGCCTGGTGATAACCCTAACCCTAACCCTAACACTATCCTAGGGCTGATGCTAACCCTAACCCTAATAATATCCTAGGGTTGATGCTAACCCTAACCCTAACCCGAACACTATCCTAGGGCTGATGCTAACCCTAACCCTAACACTAACACTATCCTAGGGCTGATGCTAACCCTAACCCTAACTCTAACAATATCCTAGGGCTGATGCTAACCCTAACCCTAACAATATCCTAGGCCTGATGATATCCCTAACCCTAAACCTAACACTATCCTAGGGCTGATGCTAACCCTAACCCTAACCCTAACACTATCCTAGGGCTGATTCTAACCGTAACCCTAACACTATCCTAGGCCTGATGCTAACCCTAACCCTAACCCTATCACTATCCTAGGCCTGATGCTAACCCTATCCCTAACCCTAACACTCTCCTAGGGCTGAGGCTAACCCTAACCCTAACACTATCCTAGGGCTGATGTTAACCCTAACCCTAACTCTAACACTATCCTAGGGCTGAGGCTAACCCTAACCCTAACACTATCCTACGGCTGATGCTAACCCTAACCCTAACCCTAACACTATCCTAAGGCTGATGCTAACCCTAACACTAACACTATCCTAGGCCTGGTGCTAACCCTAACCCTAACCCTAACACTATTCTAGGGCTGATGCTAACCCTAACCCCAATAATATCCTAGGGCTGATGCTAACCCTAACCCTAAACCTAACACTATCCTAGGGCTGATGCTAACCCTAACCCTAACCCTAACACTATCCCAGGGCTGATGCTAACCCTAACCCTAACACTAACGCTATCCTAGGGCTGATGCTAACCCTAACACTAACAATATCCTAGGCCTGATGATATCCATAACCCTAAACCTAACACTATCCTAGGGCTGATGCTAACCCTAACCCTAACCCTAACACTATCCTAGGGCTGATTCTAACCGTAACCCTAACACAATCCTAGGCCTGATGCTAACCCTAACCCTTACCCTAACACTATCCTAGGGCTCATGCTAACCCTATCCCTAACCCTAACACTATCCTAGGGCTAATGCTAACCCTAACACTAACACTATCCTAGGGCTGATGCTAACCCTAACCCTAACTCTAACACTATCTTAGGGCTGAGGCTAACCCTAACCCTAACACTATCCTACGGCTGATGCTAACCCTAACCCTAACCCTATCACTATCCTAGGGCTGATGCTAACCCTAACACTAACACTATCCTAGGGCTGATGCTAACCCTAACCCTAACCCTAACACTGTCCTAGGGCTGATGCTAACCCTAACCCTAACACTATCCTAGGCCTGATGCTAACCCTAACCCTAACCCTAACACTATCCTAGGGCTGATGCTAACCCTAACCCTAACACTATCCTAGGGCTGATGCTAACCCTAACCCTAACCCTAACACTATCCTAGGCCTGATGCTAAACCTATCCCTAACCCTAACACTCTCCTAGGGCTGATGCTAACCCTAACCCTAACTCTAACACTATCCTAAGTCTGATGCTAACCCTAGCCCTCACACTATCCTAGGCCTGATGATAACCCTAACCCTATCCCTAACACTATCCTAGAGCTGATGCTAACCCTAACCCTAACACTATCTTAGGCCTGATGATAACCCTAACCCTAACCCTAACACTATCCTAGGGTTTATGTTAACCCTAACCCTAACACTATCCTAGGGCTGATGCTAACCCTAACCCTAACCCTAACACTATCCTAGGGCTGATGCTAACCCAAACCCTAACTCTAACACTATCTTAGGGCTGAGGCTAACCCTAACCCTAACACTCTCCTACGGCTGATGCTAACCCTAACCCTAACCCTAACACTATCCTAGGGCTGATGCTAACCCTAACCCTAACACTCTCCTAGGCCTGATGCTAACCCTAACCCTAACACTTACACTATCCTATTGCTGATGCTAACCCTAACCCTAACCCTAACACTCTCCTAGGGCTGATGCTAACCCTAACTCTAACACTATCCTAGGCCTGATGCTAACCCTAACCCTAACACTATCCTAGGTCTGATGCTAACCCTAAACCTAACACTATCCTAGGGCTGATGCTAACCCTAACCCTAACCCTAACACTCTCCTAGGGCTGATGCTAACCCTAACCCTAACACTATCCTAGGCCTGATGCTAACCCTAACCCTAACACTATCCTAGGGCTGATGCTAACCCTAAGCCTAACCCTAACACTATCCTAGGCCTGATGCTAACCCTATCCCTAACCCTAACACTCTCCTAGGGCTGAGTTTAACCCTAACCCTAACACTATCCTAGGGCTGATGCTAACCCTAACCCTAACCCTAACAATATCCTAGGGTTGATGCTAACCCTAACACTAACACTATCCTAGGGCTGATGCTAACCATAACCCTAACCCTAACACTATCCTAGGGCTGATGCTAACCCTAACCCTAACACTATCCTACGGCTGATGCTAACCCTAACCCTAACCCTAACACTATCCTAGGGCTGATGCTAACCCTAACCCTAACACTATCCTAGGGCTGATGCTAACCCTAACCCTAACCCTAACACTATCCTATGGCTGATGCTAACCCTAACCCTAACACTATCCTAGGGCTGATGCTAACCCTAACCCTAACCCTAACACTATCCTAGGGCTGATGCTAACGCTAACCCTAACCCTAACCCTAACCCTAATGCTATCCTAGGGCTGATGCTAACCCTTACCCTAACCCTAACACTATCCTAGGGCTGATGCTAAACCTAACCCTAACCCTAACACTCTCCTAGGGCTGAGGCTAACCCTAACCCTAACACTATCCTAGGGCTGATGCTAACCCTAACCCTAACCCTAACACTATCCTAGGGTTGATGCTAACCCTTACCCTAACCCTAACACTATCCTAGGGCTGATGCTAAACCTAACCCTAACCCTAACACTCTCCTAGGTCTGAGGCTAACCCTAACCCTAACGCTATCCTAGGGCTGATGCTAACCCTAACCCTAACCCTAACACTATCCTAGGGTTGATGCGAACCCTAACCCTAACACTATCCTAGGGCTGATGCTAACCCTAACCCTAACCCTAACACTATCCTAGGGCTGATGCTAACCCTAACACTAACACTATCCTAGGGCTGATGCTAACCCTAACCCTAACCCTAACACTATCCTAGGGCTGATGCTAACCCTAACCCTAACACTATCTTAGGGCTGATGCTAACCCTAACCCTAACACTAACACTATCCTAGAGCTGATGCTAACCCTAAACCTAACACTATCCTAGGCCTGATGATAACCCTAAACCTAACCCTAACACTATCCTAGGGTTTATGTTAACCCTAACCCTAACACTATCCTAGGGCTGATGCTACCCCTAACACTAACACTATCCTAGGGCTGATGCTAACCCTAACCCTAACCCTAACACTATCCTAGGGCTGATGCTAACCCTAACCCTAACTCTAACACTATCTTAGGGCTGAGGCTAACCCTAACCCAAACACTATCCTACGGCTGATGCTAACCCTAATCCTAAACCTAACACTATCCTAAGGCTGATGCTAACCCTAACACTAACACTATCCTGGGCCTGGTGCTAACCCTAACCCTAACCCTAACACTATCCTAGGGCTGATGGTAACCCTAACCCTAATACTATCCTAGGGCTGATGCTAACCATATCCCTAACCCTAACACTATCCTAGGGCTGATGCTAACCCTAACCCTAACCCTAACACTATCCTAGGGCTGATGCTAACCCTAACCCTAACACTCTCCTAGGCCTGATGCTAACCCTAACCCTAACACTTACACTATCCTAGGGCTGATGCTAACCCTAACCCTAACACTAACACTATCCTAGGTCGGATGCTAACCCTAAACCTAACACTATCCTAGGCCTGATGCTAACCCTAACCCTAACCTTAACACTCTCCTAGGGCTGATGTTAACCCTAACCCTAACACTATCCTAGGGCTGATGCTAACCCTAACCCTAACCCTAACACTATCCTAGAGCTGATGCTAACGCTAACCCTAACCCTAACCCTAACCCTAATGCTATCCTAGGGCTGATGCTAACCCTTACCCTAACCCTAACACTATCCTAGGGCTGATGCTAAACCTAACCCTAACTCTAACACTATCCTAGGGCTGAGGCTAACCCTAACCCTAACACTATTATACGGCTGATGCTAACCCTAACCCTAACCCTAACACTATCCTAAGGCTGATGCTAACCCTAACACTAACACTATCCTAGGCCTGGTGATAACCCTAACCCTAACCCTAACACTATCCTAGGGCTGATGCTAACCCTAACCCTAATAATATCCTAGGGTTGATGCTAACCCTAACCCTAACCCGAACACTATCCTAGGGCTGATGCTAACCCTAACCCTAACACTAACACTATCCTAGGGCTGATGCTAACCCTAACCCTAACTCTAACAATATCCTAGGGCTGATGCTAACCCTAACCCTAACAATATCCTAGGCCTGATGATATCCCTAACCCTAAACCTAACACTATCCTAGGGCTGATGCTAACCCTAACCCTAACCCTAACACTATCCTAGGGCTGATTCTAACCGTAACCCTAACACTATCCTAGGCCTGATGCTAACCCTAACCCTAACCCTAACACTATCCTAGGCCTGATGCTAACCCTATCCCTAACCCTAACACTCTCCTAGGGCTGAGGCTAACCCTAACCCTAACACTATCCTAGGGCTGATGTTAACCCTAACCCTAACTCTAACACTATCCTAGGGCTGAGGCTAACCCTAACCCTAACACTATCCTACGGCTGATGCTAACCCTAACCCTAACCCTAACACTATCCTAAGGCTGATGCTAACCCTAACACTAACACTATCCTAGGCCTGGTGCTAACCCTAACCCTAACCCTAACACTATTCTAGGGCTGATGCTAACCCTAACCCCAATAATATCCTAGGGCTGATGCTAACCCTAACCCTAAACCTAACACTATCCTAGGGCTGATGCTAACCCTAACCCTAACCCTAACACTATCCCAGGGCTGATGCTAACCCTAACCCTAACACTAACGCTATCCTAGGGCTGATGCTAACCCTAACACTAACAATATCCTAGGCCTGATGATATCCATAACCCTAAACCTAACACTATCCTAGGGCTGATGCTAACCCTAACCCTAACCCTAACACTATCCTAGGGCTGATTCTAACCGTAACCCTAACACAATCCTAGGCCTGATGCTAACCCTAACCCTTACCCTAACACTATCCTAGGGCTCATGCTAACCCTATCCCTAACCCTAACACTATCCTAGGGCTAATGCTAACCCTAACACTAACACTATCCTAGGGCTGATGCTAACCCTAACCCTAACTCTAACACTATCTTAGGGCTGAGGCTAACCCTAACCCTAACACTATCCTACGGCTGATGCTAACCCTAACCCTAACCCTATCACTATCCTAGGGCTGATGCTAACCCTAACACTAACACTATCCTAGGGCTGATGCTAACCCTAACCCTAACCCTAACACTGTCCTAGGGCTGATGCTAACCCTAACCCTAACACTATCCTAGGCCTGATGCTAACCCTAACCCTAACCCTAACACTATCCTAGGGCTGATGCTAACCCTAACCCTAACACTATCCTAGGGCTGATGCTAACCCTAACCCTAACCCTAACACTATCCTAGGCCTGATGCTAAACCTATCCCTAACCCTAACACTCTCCTAGGGCTGATGCTAACCCTAACCCTAACTCTAACACTATCCTAAGTCTGATGCTAACCCTAGCCCTCACACTATCCTAGGCCTGATGATAACCCTAACCCTATCCCTAACACTATCCTAGAGCTGATGCTAACCCTAACCCTAACACTATCTTAGGCCTGATGATAACCCTAACCCTAACCCTAACAGTATCCTAGGGTTTATGTTAACCCTAACCCTAACACTATCCTAGGGCTGATGCTAACCCTAACCCTAACCCTAACACTATCCTAGGGCTGATGCTAACCCAAACCCTAACTCTAACACTATCTTAGGGCTGAGGCTAACCCTAACCCTAACACTCTCCTACGGCTGATGCTAACCCTAACCCTAACCCTAACACTATCCTAGGGCTGATGCTAACCCTAACCCTAACACTCTCCTAGGCCTGATGCTAACCCTAACCCTAACACTTACACTATCCTATTGCTGATGCTAACCCTAACCCTAACCCTAACACTCTCCTAGGGCTGATGCTAACCCTAACTCTAACACTATCCTAGGCCTGATGCTAACCCTAACCCTAACACTATCCTAGGTCTGATGCTAACCCTAAACCTAACACTATCCTAGGGCTGATGCTAACCCTAACCCTAACCCTAACACTCTCCTAGGGCTGATGCTAACCCTAACCCTAACACTATCCTAGGCCTGATGCTAACCCTAACCCTAACACTATCCTAGGGCTGATGCTAACCCTAAGCCTAACCCTAACACTATCCTAGGCCTGATGCTAACCCTATCCCTAACCCTAACACTCTCCTAGGGCTGAGTTTAACCCTAACCCTAACACTATCCTAGGGCTGATGCTAACCCTAACCCTAACCCTAACAATATCCTAGGGTTGATGCTAACCCTAACACTAACACTATCCTAGGGCTGATGCTAACCATAACCCTAACCCTAACACTATCCTAGGGCTGATGCTAACCCTAACCCTAACACTATCCTACGGCTGATGCTAACCCTAACCCTAACCCTAACACTATCCTAGGGCTGATGCTAACCCTAACCCTAACACTATCCTAGGGCTGATGCTAACCCTAACCCTAACCCTAACACTATCCTATGGCTGATGCTAACCCTAACCCTAACACTATCCTAGGGCTGATGCTAACCCTAACCCTAACCCTAACACTATCCTAGGGCTGATGCTAACGCTAACCCTAACCCTAACCCTAACCCTAATGCTATCCTAGGGCTGATGCTAACCCTTACCCTAACCCTAACACTATCCTAGGGCTGATGCTAAACCTAACCCTAACCCTAACACTCTCCTAGGGCTGAGGCTAACCCTAACCCTAACACTATCCTAGGGCTGATGCTAACCCTAACCCTAACCCTAACACTATCCTAGGGTTGATGCTAACCCTTACCCTAACCCTAACACTATCCTAGGGCTGATGCTAAACCTAACCCTAACCCTAACACTCTCCTAGGTCTGAGGCTAACCCTAACCCTAACGCTATCCTAGGGCTGATGCTAACCCTAACCCTAACCCTAACACTATCCTAGGGTTGATGCGAACCCTAACCCTAACACTATCCTAGGGCTGATGCTAACCCTAACCCTAACCCTAACACTATCCTAGGGCTGATGCTAACCCTAACACTAACACTATCCTAGGGCTGATGCTAACCCTAACCCTAACCCTAACACTATCCTAGGGCTGATGCTAACCCTAACCCTAACACTATCTTAGGGCTGATGCTAACCCTAACCCTAACACTAACACTATCCTAGAGCTGATGCTAACCCTAAACCTAACACTATCCTAGGCCTGATGATAACCCTAAACCTAACCCTAACACTATCCTAGGGTTTATGTTAACCCTAACCCTAACACTATCCTAGGGCTGATGCTACCCCTAACACTAACACTATCCTAGGGCTGATGCTAACCCTAACCCTAACCCTAACACTATCCTAGGGCTGATGCTAACCCTAACCCTAACTCTAACACTATCTTAGGGCTGAGGCTAACCCTAACCCAAACACTATCCTACGGCTGATGCTAACCCTAATCCTAAACCTAACACTATCCTAAGGCTGATGCTAACCCTAACACTAACACTATCCTGGGCCTGGTGCTAACCCTAACCCTAACCCTAACACTATCCTAGGGCTGATGGTAACCCTAACCCTAATACTATCCTAGGGCTGATGCTAACCATATCCCTAACCCTAACACTATCCTAGGGCTGATGCTAACCCTAACCCTAACCCTAACACTATCCTAGGGCTGATGCTAACCCTAACCCTAACACTCTCCTAGGCCTGATGCTAACCCTAACCCTAACACTTACACTATCCTAGGGCTGATGCTAACCCTAACCCTAACACTAACACTATCCTAGGTCGGATGCTAACCCTAAACCTAACACTATCCTAGGCCTGATGCTAACCCTAACCCTAACCTTAACACTCTCCTAGGGCTGATGTTAACCCTAACCCTAACACTATCCTAGGGCTGATGCTAACCCTAACCCTAACCCTAACACTCTCCTAGGGCTGATGCTAACCCTAACCCTAACACTATCCTAGGCCTGATGCTAACACTAACCCTAACACTATCCTAGGTCTGATGCTAACCCTAAACCTAACACTATCCTAGGGCTGATGCTAACCCTAACCCTAACACTATCCTAGGCCTGATGCTAACCCTAACCCTAACCCTAACACTATCCTAGGGCTGATGCTAACCCTAACCCTAACACTATCCTAGGGCTGATGCTAACCCTAACCCTAACCCTAACACTATCCTAGGGCTGATGCTATCCCTAACCCTAACACTATCCTAGACCTGATGATAACCCTAACCCTAACCCTAACACTCTCCTAGGGCTGATGCTAACCATAACCCTAACACTATCCTAGGTTTGATGCTAACCCTAACCCTAACCCTAACACTATCCTAGGGCTGATGCTAACCATAACGCTAACCCTAACACTATCCTTTAACTGATGCTAACCCTAACCCTAACACTAACACTATCCTAGGCCTGATGATAACCCTAACCCTAACCCTAACACTATCCTAGGGTTTATGTTAACCCTAACCCTCACACTATCCTAGGGCTGATGCTAACCCTAACACTATCCTAGGGCTGATGCTAACCCTAACCCTAACCCTAACACTATCCTAAGTCTGATGCTAACCCTAGCCCTCACACTATCCTAGGCCTGATGATAACCCTACCCTAACCTTAACACTATCCTAGGGCTGATGCTAACCCTAACCCTAACCCTAACTCTATCCTAGGGTTTATGTTAACCCTAACCCTAACACTATCCTAGGGCTGATGCTAACCCTAACCCTAACCCTAACACTATCCTAGGGCGGATGCTAACCCTAACCCTAACCCTAACACTATCCTAGGGCTGATGCTAACCCTAACACTAACACTATCCTAAGTCTGATGCTAACCCTAGCCCTCACACTATCCTAGGCCTGATGATAACCCTAACCCTAACCTTAACACTATCCTAGGGCTGATGCTAACCCTAACCCTACCCCTAACACTATCCTAGGGTTTATGTTAACCCTAACCCTAACACTATCCTACGGCTGATGCTAACCCTAACCCTAACCCTAACACTATCCTAGGGCGGATCCTAACCCTAACCCTAACCCTAACACTATCCTAGGGCTGATGCTAACCCTAACACTAACACTATCCTAGGGCTGATGCTAACCCTAACCCTAACCCTAACACTATCCTAGGGCTGATGCTAACCCTAACCCTAACTCTAACACTATCTTAGGGATGAGGCTAACCCTAACCAAAACACTATCCTACGGCTGATGCTAACCCTAACCCTAACCCTAACACTATCCTAAGGCTGATGCTAACCCTAACACTAACACTATCCTAGGCCTGGTGCTAACCCTAACCCTATCCCTAACACTATCCTAGGGCTGATGCTAACCCTAACCCTAATACTATCCTAGGGTTGATGCTAACCCTAACCCTAACCCTAACACTATCCTAGGGCTGATGCTAACCCTATCCCTAACCCTAACACTATCCTAGGGCTGATGCTAACCCTAACCCTAACACTATCCTATTCCTGATGCTAACCCTAACCCTAACATTATCCTAGGGCTGATGCTAACCCTAACACTAACACTATCCTAGGGCTGATGCTAACCCTAACCCTAACCCTAACACTATCCTAGGCCTGATGCTAACCCTATCCCTAACCCTAACACTCTCCTAGGGCTGAGGCTAACCCTAACCCTAACACTATCCTAGGGCTGATGCTAACCCTAACCCTAACCCTAACACTATCCTAGGGTTGATGCTAACCCTAATCCTAACACTATCCTAGGGCTGATGCTAACCCCTAACCCTAACCCTAACACTATCCTAGGGCTGATGCTAACCCTAACCCTAACACTATCCTAGGGCTGATGCTAACCCTAACCCTAACCCTAACACTATCCTAGGGCTGATGCTAACCCTAACCCTAACACTATCCTAGGGCTGATGCTAACCCTAACCCTTACCCTAACACTATCCTAAGTCTGATGTTAACCCTAGCCCTCACACTATCCTAGGCCTGATGATAACCCTAACCCTAAACTTAACACTATCCTAGGGCTGATGCTAACCCTAACCCTAACCCTAACACTATCCTAGGTCTGATGCTAACCCTAAACCTAACACTATCCTAGGCCTGATGCTAACCCTAACCCTAACCTTAACACTCTCCTAGGGCTGATGTTAACCCTAACCCTAACACTATCCTAGGCCTGATGCTAACCCTAACCCTAACACTATCCTAGGTCTGATGCTAACCCTAAACCTAACAATCTCCTAGGGCTGATGCTAACCCTAACCCTAACCCTAGCACTATCCTAGGGCTGATGTTAACCCTAACCCTAACACTATCCTAGGGCTGATGCTAACCCTAACCCTAACCCTAACACTCTACTAGGGCTGATGCTAACCCTAACCCTAACACTATCCTAGGCCTGATGCTAACCCTAACCCTAACACTATCCTAGGGCTGATGCTAACCCTAACCCTAACCCTAAACACTATCCTAGAGCTGATGCTAACGCTAACCCTAACCATAACCTAACCCTAATGCTATCCTAGGGCTGATGCTAACCCTTACCCTAACCCTAACACTATCCTAGGGCTGATGCTAAACCTAACCCTAACTCTAACACTATCCTAGGGCTGAGGCTAACCCTAACCCTAACACTATCCTACGGCTGATGCTAACCCCTAACCCTAACCCTAACACTATCCTAAGGCTGATGCTAACCCTAACACTAACACTATCCTAGGCCTGGTGCTAACCCTAACCCTAACCCTAACACTATCCTAGGGCTGATGCTAACCCTAACCCTAATAATATCCTAGGGTTGATGCTAACCCTAACCCTAACCCTAACACTATCCTAGGGCTGATGCTAACCCTAACCCTAACCCTAACACTATCCTAGGGCTGATGCTAACCCTAACCCTAATACAATCCTAGGGTTGATGCTAACCCTAACCCTAACCCTAACACTATCCTAGGGGCTGATGCTAACCCTATCCCTAACCCTAACACTATCCTAGGGCTGATGCTAACCCTAACCCTAACACTATCCTAGGCCTGATGCTAACCCTAACCCTAACATTATCCTAGGGCTGATGCTAACCCTAACACTAACACTATCCTAGGGCTGATGCTAACCCTAACCCTAACCCTAACACTATCCTAGGCCTGATGCTAACCCTATCCCTAACCCTAACACTCTCCTAGGGCTGAGGCTAACCCTAACCCTAACACTATCCTAGGGCTGATGCTA